>NC_133036.1:12887500-14087500 GCF_048771995.1 Taeniopygia guttata
TGCTAAAATTATTGTCCTTTGTGTTATGTCTCAGGAGCCCCTTGTCAAGCCAACACTGCCAAGCCACTAACGTATTTGCAGAGATAATGTCTTAATGTTTTGGGTTTAAAAACAAGACAGGGCAGAAAGACTAGATCTATTGGTATCTACAGTGAGCAGGTATATTCAGAACGTATTCAGGAAGAAAAGAATGTGCATAATCATTGAAAATATTGGGAACCTCCTTTACAAAGACATTTGGAATTTAAAATTAATTCAGACCCAAGAAAGGTTTAGGCCTGGTAACATGACAAAGCTATTTGAAGGTCACTTTTCCACTGGATGCTGTAAATTTGTGCATTTATGCTGTAGCTGTGAGCAGAGTAGTGATCTGATGATCAGGCAGGCTCCTGCAGGATCTGTGTCTGAAACAGGTCAATGACTGAGCCATAAAATATTTTTAGGCAAATTTGTTTTCTTCAGTTCATGTTTGTTTGCAAGAATTAGGACCCTGAATGTGTGAGGTGATATTTGCCTTCAATTTCCAGTCAGCTGGGAAGTGGGATGCTGTGCTGGAAGCTCATGAGGGTCTTCATACAGGGCTCCTTATTGAAACCTTTTTGTAGGAGCTGCGAACTGAGAAACAAAATCCTTCAATGCTGGCCTGCTTGTGGCATCTCTCACATTCAGTGAATTTCAATAACCAGGCATTCAAAATGAAAAGGTGATGACAAACTGTGTCAATGAATGAAACACAATTGTTTATAACACTTGATTATGGCTCTGGAAATATTACTCCAAGCCTTCTCCTGGTGACATGTCACATTTAGATCAAAAACTCTATGTGGCAGTTCGCATTTTTTAAGCTGGGTGCAAGTGTGCCAGATTCTATTTCGATTGAGTGGCTGGCATTCAGAAAGCCACATTTAATAGGATCGAAAGAAAAGAAATGTTACTTTTCATCACACAAGACAACAAAGAGAACCCAGGAAACGAAAATATTATTTCGTTTGAACAAATTACAGTAACACTCTCAGGGGCTCTTTCAGGGAGTAGATGAGGAAAAGCACTTAAATATCATTCCATCAAACTAAATTTTTAACTACAATTTTTTACACATAAAATGTGTTGGGAGGATTCAAAGAAGATTAGAGCTCACCTAAGAAACAGTATTCAAATTTGAATAGCTAATGGAAGCCTGCAAAAACTGTTAATGTCTATATCTTTCCTCTAAGGGACTTAGATTTCAGTATTCTTATAAAAACACATTGAGCTGATTTCATTTCTGTGTCTCCACAGACTTCATTCTTGTAATTTCAGTAAGTGTTATAAATGTCATTTTAAGTATTATAATGCTAATCCCTACTGACAATAAGGTTCTAAAGCTCAGCTTCCATTACTAAGGTAATGTTTACCTCAGATAGCATATAATTGTTTGCTTTTTTCACAGTAAATTCTCTGTTCCCAACTGCTTAATCAGCCATGGAAAAGAGAGAAGACTTTCATACTGTTTAATGTTCTTGTGATTACATTAGAGTACCGTGTAAACCCACATCAATGGATCTTGGGAAACAGAATTTTTTTGTTTGTTTGTCCACAATTCTGAAGGCAAAGCATTTTGAGCAGTGGTCCTTGCAATAACATGAATCATTTATTAATGTAAATATCATGGATATGGTATAAATCTTCTCGGCTCCTGAACTCTCAGGACATTTCTTCGTTCCTGAGTCCGAATCAGCAAGGACTTCCTAGAGCCTTGGTATAGTTCAAATAATGTACCATATTCCAGTCACAGGCAGTGTATTCCCTGCTCTCAACAACAGGAGACCAGTGTATGCTTTCTGTATGAGCTGTCTGCTGCATCACATCAACCTAAACAATATTTTATTATGCTTTAAGGAAGTTTAAATCTTCTCTTCCTTCTAACGCACTCCAGAGGACACAGATTAGGGTTGGCTCAAGGACGAAATTTGGCCATTCTGTCCCTTCTGCCCAACGCCAAATGCACTGATGAATGAAGTTGTGGAGGAGACTGGCTTTGCTCAGGGACAGGGTGTGTTCAGAAGTGTGCCCTTCGATACCCTGGCTTAGGCAGCAGCACATAAACCCCTGCTTAGGTCTGTAGGAGCAAGGGGCAGAGGGGGAGCCCACAGTGGTCAGCACTGGGGGGTGATGTGGGGGTGGTGCTCAGTGCTGGGCTGCACAGGGTCAGTGGACTGATCTTAGCATTGCCATCTAATGTGTATTATCCTTGAGCAAGGTCCAAACCCATGTCCCTTCTCCTCGAGGTGAAAACGACACCAAAATTAGACCATTGTGTCAGCAGCCACCACAGAGGTTCATCACTAGCTTTCCATTTCTTCATGTTAGGTATATCACTGGCCAGCTGGTGTTTTTGCAGAAATTTTTACTTGACTGACTTCCTTCATGCACTTAGAGGTGAGCTAAAAATAAGAACTTCATGGGCAAGACAGTGTATTGCTTAACCAGAAATGCAAATACCTATAAGAGCTGATAATAAACATAAATTCACTGGCAAATAATGTAGTTAAATACATTTCTACTTTGGACAAAGAGCACTGAAGTCTGTAGGAGTTCTGCCTGTACAACCATAACATATCACAAGCTGATTACTCAGTGAACAGATGTGAACCTGGACACTCAAGTATCATCTTGGTGAGAAGATTGCCTTTGGGTTTCAGATTGTTTTAGTGCTTGGGGGCTTGGAAGGATCACAGTATGTGCCCAGACCTTGTGGCCTTGCTATTTTCAGCCCCTGCACTGCTGTCTGCCCACAGCAAAACTGTGAATTGCAGGTGGTCAGCTGGCTGCTGAATAACTCGGCGGCATTTGGGCCACGAAGTCCAAATTACCTACACAGAGTCCCAGCAGCTCATCGTGTACCAGCAGCACGTATCATTCAACCTTTATTTCAGGGTTTCAACTCTACACCAAGCAACTGTCCTGCCTTTCTTAAGTAGAGATGTGGAAGAGGAATTAGGGGTGCCCATGGTTGGCAACTCTGAGCAGTTCTGAATGGCACAGAGCCAGAGAGTGCATTGTGCTCCAGGCTGGTGGGAGGCTGAGGAGGGAGAAGAGGCTGGAGATGGACAGGGCCCACGTGCATGCTAGCCCAGGGCATCCATCCTGACAGCAGGTGGGCAGGAGAATGTGGCTTCTGTAGTATTTTCAGAGCTAAGTTAATATTTTAATGATAGATGGTTTGTTTTGATGAGTTTTGAAATGAAGCAGTGATCTTGGCTCTTCGAAGGGAACTGATTGATCCTAAAGATTCTGCCTTTTTTTTAAACAAAAAGCTGTGGTTTTATTTTCCTTCACATGATCTCTGTAAGGGGTCATTTTAAGGATGCATGAAGCACACTTACAGAAGACAGGAGTACATTTTTTTTCCCCGGTAAAATATTCAGCCAGTGCTCTTTGTCTCTCCCTGAGAACATTGCAGGATCCAGGAGCATTAAGTGAGCCACAGATGCCAAACCAGGGGAAAAAAAAAAAGAAACAAACTATATTTTCTGCTCATCTGAGGAGTGAGGATAACACGGGCCCAGAAGCACACGTTGTGAAGCAATTTCAGTCGTAGCTGAGTGCCTGTTTTCCCCTGGAGCACTGACTGTAAAAACCTTAAAAAGCTTGGTTTCTATTTCCTTAATATTCTGGTTTTAAAGATGATATTGTGATGAAGAAAAGAAGAACGCCCTTTTTAAAGGTGTTCTCATTCTTTTTAATTAGAAGATTTGGAGAAGACTTGAAGTAGGAGAACCATGAACCAGCTTTTCAATGTATTTGTAAGGCATAGATAAATATTTCATTTTAGAGAGGATGAGGCATAAGCACAATAATTTGTATTTGAATCTGTTACACCCAGTGTAAATCTGGAGTAACTCCAATATTCTGAAGTCAGCATTCTTACTCTTGGTTTATCTCCCTGTAATTGGGATGGGAATCTGGCCCATTCTGCAAGAGACTGCAAAGAGCTCTTTACCTTTAAATCTATCCCAGTTAAATTACATGGGGCCACAACGTATCACCTACATCCTTGACTATTTTAATGCAAAAATATAGTTTAAATCTCCCTGGATTTGCTGATCATCTTGGGATTTCTAAAGATACTGTTAGGCTGTAATACATGAAGAATATCAAGGAAGAAAAAGGTCTTTAGTCAGTTTCTCTGTATTAGAATAAATAATTTAATTGTGGCATAGTTTTAGTCTTAGCACTATGCAGCATGTTACTGGCAGCCACACCTATGGGTTCACACCTTTGGGTGCACACAGCCTGTGGTCCTCTGACAGGAAGGCATCACCTCTGACCCCTGCAGCCTTGCAGGGAGTGCTTCCTTTGGACCCGTGTTTGTGCATTCACAGCCTGTGCCACAGTAATGCTGTTCCATGTGGTTTAATTTATTTTTTTTACTGCACTTCGATTGCTTGCGCTCTCTCCTAAAGCATAAGGAAGGCCAACAAGAAATAGTGGTAAAGACAAATTAGAGATATTTGGCTCTCTTAGTGGGTCATCTCCCGGGTGAGTTAAGCAAGGGCAGGGCACAGAGGCTCCATCTGCGGACGCCGGCGCTTCCTCTCCTCCATCTGCTGGGTGGACACCGGGCTCGGCTCGCTGCACAGCAGACGAAACACGGACGAGCAGATTTTTCCAGACCAACCCAAATGAATTTGACTACCCAACAAATGGCTCACTTGGCTAACGGGGAGGGGGCAGCCTGCTCATCTATAGGCTGGGTGACTGTAGATAATTCTTGCAACAACCCAGTGTCTTTCTTAACTCTGCTGTAAATTTGAGTAAAAATAACACGTCGGATACAGCGAGGTGTCACATCTTGGCTAGTAATGAATGTTCTCTGGGCAGAACAGACTGACCCTCTTGCATAATGGACACAAGCAGAAGTATTGCTGTGGCATTTCAAGTCCCTCAGCTGACAATACAGGGTGTTTTTCTAAGCCAGTATACAAAGTAACGAACTCTTTAGAAATTTATTTAGAAGTCTGTTTCTTTTTCCAAGAATATAAGTAGGTATTTACTGTTGTGAGAGGGGTTAAAATTCCTCATCCCATCAAAATCAACTGAAAGATCTTGGTGCAGCTAGGACTTTGGATGGCTACAAAGACACTTTCTAAAGTTTTTCTATTGCATAGCAGATCCTCATGTTAATAGAAATAAGTGCTTTGCCACACCTGCTTCAGACTTGTGAAAAACCTGTGTGAGATATGGTAGACAAAGATGAATGTACATGTATTTGCATTGTTTTAAAAGGCAGCAGTTCAGAGAAATCTGATGAGGGAGGGAAACATGAATGAATGCATCACTTTCCTAATCGCTATCATAAAAAATTTTATAAAGAATAAATACTTGCCTGACTCTGGTAACTATTGTATAAAAAGAAATGTTAAAAGCAGTAAATGGGATGAAAAGTTTGCTGAATAAATGGCTAATTTGGTGAGAAGAAATCACAACACTGTTTCACTGTGTGTTCACCTTCTACTGTGGAGTTTGTACAGAAAAGTTAACTTGGTAGCTAAATACTGGTTTGGAGTCCCTTTAGAATTATTTTACAAAGCAAGAAATGGTTCCGTTTTGAAGGTAATAAAAAGGAAACTAACGCTTGTCATAGAAAATCTTTCTTTTTCTTTTTTTTTTTTTTTTTAAGTGTTAAAAGCAAGTAAGCCCCTAGTGGTCTTAAATAATTTGCGTAAGTACACTTAGCACATTCACTTCCTTGGGAGTGCTGATTGGGTACCAATATATTAGTCCCTTGCACAAGGAGAAAAAGAAGATAATGAGAGGCAGGAATGCTACCTTCAGGATAATTTCCCGGTATTCTGCTTTCCTCAGAGGTCTGGTGTGTGGGAGCGCTGACCACCTCGATCCTTGGGCAGATAATAGAGTCACTTAGGAATGAGAGACGGCAAATGGCAATTTGAGGTGGGAGGGATGGCTCCAGCAGTAAATGGCACGCATTAGGACAGCCTAATCACTTAAATGCAGCCTATTAGTAAGTTTAGCTGAAGATGTTAAAAGAATCCTTGCAGCCTCTCTGCTGGCATGTTTGGAAGGGAGTTCAGTTATGAGACTATTAAAATGTTATTTTGATAATTAAGCCCACAGCTGTTGTGAGGGCGTTGGGGGCACGAGCTGGCGCAGCAGCCGAGCGCACCGGTGGCGCGGGGGGCGGGCAGGGGCAGAGGAGAGGAGAAGGGAGGAAAGGAGCCCTCAGGAGTTCCTTGGCGCTTGGGAGAGCTGGAATGGCCATCTCCAGCACGCAGCAGGCTCGGCTTCCCGCGGGAAGGTGCAAAAGCAGGAGGAGCTGCTCCCCTGCCCTGCCAGGATTTGCGTCTCTGCTTTCTGCAGCAGGGGCAGGGTGAGAACAGGTCTTCCAGGATGCATGGAGTTGCTTTGCTTTGCTGTAGGGATCTTGGCTGGGTACAAAACTTATGTCTGAGGGAGAAGGGCTGCAGACAGCAGCCCTGACACTGATGGTGGGGAGGTGAGTGTGTGTCCCCATGTCGCATGGCATGTGGGCAGCAGCACCCAGGTTACACAGGGGGTCTTCTGCACCTGCCAAGTCGTGCACCAGGACCAAAGGAGACATGGCTTACTTGAATCAATTCTTCAAAATTAATGACAAAATTTTTGTTGTTTTTGGAAGTGGGAACAGGCTATGGTTGTGTTCAGACCACAGATATCTCTGTCCAAACAAACAAGCAGGGTCAGCAGGGTCTGGTCCCTGGGAGTGACCCAGGGCTTGCTTTAGTACTTTAAGTGCTCGCTAAATATGCAATAATAAACCCAAAACCAAGTTCACTGTGGCAGGTGATGTGAACTCTTTTGCAAACACAGTTTGCATTTTATTTTATGTATACTGCTACAGACAAAACATACATTGTGCAGTATGCATACAGAGTTTATCTGTGCTGCCCCAATCGCCTCTTCTGTGTTAAAATTAGGATGATTTGCAGTGTTTATCCATATTGAGCAGGATATAATTGCCCAAATTAAGGCTGTCCATCAGGACAACTAGTAAATTCACCTCTTGTCTCCATGTGTCAGTGGTAACCTTTCCACAATTGCTCCTCTACCCGCAATGCAATGTCAGTTGTGGTCCCTTGTTGACTCCCTGCCTGCACATACTCACTGAATACAGAATCAGAAAACAATATATGTGATTTTGTAAAAGAGACCACATAAACGGAATGTAAAATGGGGGAAATTAGCCTTTTGATGAAAAGGGAAGTGAAATCCAAGTATGGCTCCTGCCCCAGTATCAAAAGTTGTTGAACTTGCAACTTTTCAGCATCTCCTGCTTTCCACAATTACAAAAATGTCTTCAGTAACATCTGTACTTATTCTCAATTCATACATCAGCGAACCAGGCCAATTTTTAAAATATTATATTTAACAACAGCTATGTGTCTAAATTACTATTTGTCAGCTCAGCTTTTGATTATCAGCTGGTTTATATATAATTATAGCTACTGTCAGTGTTGATCTTTATTAACATCCAAATGACATTCTTTTTTCTTCTTTTAGAAAATACAACAAAATAAAAGAAACAGCCCTTTAAAGTTTTGCCAGAATAGATAGGTATTACCTCACCTTCCTGGGAGGTCCATGCTGAAAATTAATTGATAGTTTCTGCTCTACCTGTGAGTGATCTACTGCAAAAAATGTTCTCTAATCAGAATATTTACTTTGAAGTACATTGAGCATTTCTGTATTTGGTATTTCCACACAGTGTTGTAAACATTCTGTGCTCTGTGCCAAGCACACAGACAGCCAGAGTACCTGGGACACTGGATGTGGCACAAGAGATGCAGGGCTGTGCTCAAGTCTGTAGAGGTTTGCAGAAGGTGATAGGGGGATTTGCACAGGCAATATCTGTTGGGGCAGGTGACCCACCCTGGTGTGTCCTACCCTGATTTCCTACAGGTTTGATTTCCTCCGGTTCATTGAGGTTATTTTTGCTAAAGACTAGTGGCAGTCCTAAGGAAGTCAAGTGGGAGTCCAGTTACCAGCATGCACAACTGTGGCCAAGGTGTGCTTAGGAAGAAATTGTTCACAACTGTGACGTTTAGGAGAATCTGAACTTGAAATGTGTGAACCAAAACAAATCCAGGAAGGATTACCATCGGAAGAATCTTGGATTTAGAGCCAGACAGTGAGATTGTCTTAGTGTGTGCAGTTTGACCCCACCATGGGATGGAAAACCAAGATGCAAGGAGACCAAGGCAAAGGAAAATGTTGTATTTAAGGCAGGAGATGTTTACAGCATGGGTCAAGGATTTCACAGTTGAGACTAAGTGAAAGGATAGATTTTTATTGAGGAATAAGAGGGCTTAACACTACAATAGTATGTTATTACAAGTCTGTTGAACTTGTTTTAGCTTTAGGGTGTTTTGATTCCTGAAAAGCAAATTAATTACATAGTAACTCTGAAATCCTGGCTTCCTTACCACTAGGAAAAGGTTACTCTTCCCTTGTGGCTATTTCTTATTACCACCTTGTGATGATAAAGTATTTGGCACATGAAAGTCAGATGCTTTGGAGATTGCTACACGAGTTATTAGCCTATCTACGTACCTGGAGTATTTGTAATGGTATTAATGCCTTCCACGGTTCAACCTTTGTAGCAGGGAGCATCACTTGACAATTGAGAGGAGATGCATCCTTTTCCCAGAACCAAGGCCACAATGTGACCTTCCAACAACCTTGCAAAGAGACATCTTCACACACATGGGCCAGACTCTTCTGTGCTGTTTATTACAACACCTAGGCAGGGACTTTGCCCCTCTCACTGATTCCTGTTGCTGTCATTCCAGCTTATAGAAGACATAAATGAAAGATGAGCCCAGAAAAAAATATGAAGAGCTTTTTGGGGAAAAAATATTCTAGGATAGCCATGGCATTGGGGTAGGAGGTGAATATTGTCAAGAAAAAAACGGAATGTTCTCATTAGATCTATTTCTACACCACTTTCTGCTTAAAGAGAATATTAAATGTCCTTTAGGCAACACTTTGACAGTACCTTTTCCTTTTTCCAGGTGGCGTAATTAAAAGCCATTTATTTGGTACCTAAGTTAGGAATCACCTTTCTCCATGTTAATTAAAAGCTATAGCTTACTAGTGCTGCCAAGTGCCCAATATTGGTGATTTTGGGGGTTTCAGGAAGAGCCCTGGTCAGAAGTGCTGGAACCTCGTTGAAGCAGTCACTCAGATAACAAATACCTACACTGTTGTTTTTTTTTTGTGGGGGATAATGATTGTCTCTTGCCGTGAAAGGGGTGCCATCCTTTGTTACTTGTGTAATAGCTGATGGCAACTCATTTAAATTAGATAACTTGTTGTCTTTATAGTGTCCATAGATGCAACATTTATGTCTTTATGGATGTTTTTTGCTGATTTGTGTGTGGGTATATCTATCTATCTATCTATCTATCTATCTATCTATCTATCTATCTATCTATCTATCTATCTATCTCTCACACAACCCCCAGTGTACAGCCCTAGCCATTTGTTCTGAGGAGCTGGGTGTGCTCTTTGAAGAGAGGAGGTCTAGCCAGGCATTCTGCCTCCTCCCTCAGCTGTGACCTCTTGGACTGCCTGAAGCCATTAATTCTCCATTCCAGGGCACTGTGAGCACTGCATTTGCTGCAGCTCATGGCAAGTGTGTTCCTGTGGCACAAAAGGATTCTGCAGTGAAATACCAGCCAAATATATGTTGGGTTTATTGTTTGATTCCCAACTTCTAAAATGCCAGTGTAAATAAAAGAGCTGCAGTGTTGTGCTGTGTGTCCCCAGCTGAGGCAGGACGAGGCTGTGGCCGTGCCCTTGCTGTGGAGGGTGGCATCAGCCCTACCAAATACAGCAGGAGGCACAGCTGCCCCAGGGCTGGCCTGGCTGTCCCCTGGGGCTGCTCCTGCAGCAGGGATGCAGGAGGGCATCTCCAGCCTAGAAATTGTCTCTGAAATTGTCTCAGCACCTGGAGACCTGCAGGGATTTGGCACAAGCCCAGCTTCTGGACCGCCTATGGATCTCTCTTGGGCTACAGCAATGTCCACTCCTGGTTTATTTTGGCAAACAGAAGTGACATGCTGGAGAAACATGAATAGGCTTTTGTGCACTTCAGAAAAGAATTTTAACATAACACCTTTTCCTTTTTTCAGGGAAGTGCAAACAGTTTGCCCCCAAATCTCAGGAGCTAGACTTTGTAGTGTCAAGGACTTCTGTCAGCTTCTACTTAGGAAAATGCCTTGAGTAGAGATCTCTGGTTATCTGTTTTATTTGAATTACTGGAAGTCGCATCCTGCAAACTGCTGACTGAGTTTGGATTAAGCTAAATTTGGGTAATGAAAAATGACCCACTGTAAAGAAAATGCTGGGAATGGCTGCTCTGTTCAGCTCTGTGTAAGATTCTCAACAAGAGGTTTCCATTTTTAATTCTCCCTATGCATCTGTGAGATAAAACATTACATTTTAGCACTGAGATTTCTTTGTCCTTTACTCTTTTGCTTTCAGTACTTAGGCACACAACTCCTAAGGCTCAGTTGCTAGGTATAAAAAATTGAAGGCAATTTTCCTCCTCAGCAAAGGATTTCCAAAATTCTCATACCTTCCTTAAGCTACAGCAGAATAATGGGAGGCTGGTGGTGCTGTCGTGGTGCCATTAGCTTCGCTGTTCAGTAGCTGCACATCAGCACAGTAATCATTTTCAGATTTACAAGCATTAAATATTTTAATTTAATGCCTTGGCTCTCTTGTAATTCATGCACTTAATTATATGATAATTACTCAAATGAAAGAGATACAGCTGCTGTTGTATCAATTCTTCTAGGAATGTGAGATTCTGGAATTGGCCTTTGATTTCAGGGTTTTGTTTGCTGGTTTGTGTTTTTTTTTTTTTTTCCTGGCCCTTTCCAAAAGCTAGTGGGCACTTACAGGTAATTTTTTTTTTTTTTTTTTTTTTTTTAGTATGTGGACCAGAGGTGAATTTCAGGTAATGTTACTTTCCTAGCTTCTTTTCCTGGAGCATGGCATACATTTGGCAGCTGAGGGACTGGGCACTGTGCTGGCTGTTTTTACTGCTCCTTGTGGATTACAGTCATTAAAACAGAGGCACTAAGGCAAAGCTTCCCCAGTGCAGGACCCTGCTCCATTGGAGATGGCTGCAGAAGGAAGTGAACTACAGGAAAGAGCTGTGTGTTTGTGTACACGTGCACATACCTGTATAGAACCTTCATAATGGGCCAGTTGGCCAGTGCAAGCACTGCACAATGAAATCACATAGTAAATTAAAACATAGTAAATAGAAATCACATAGTAAATTAAAATATAAAACCAGGCCAAATAGACCACCAACAGGAACAAAAGGATTTGGCACAAAGGCAAACCAAATGACCTCAAAGGAGAAGGGCAATTAACACACCGGGTAAAGAAGAAAATAAGAATTCTTTTGTATTTGTATTAGCAAATGCAAAAAAAGGCAGTCAGTTCAAAGAAGGGAGCCCTTAGAATCTGGGAGGGTAGCACTGTTCCTGAGGACCACAAAGCTGCCAGTCCAGGGCTGTGGCACCTCTTCTCTACAAGGAGACCTCCTAACGGGCATCCTGATTTCTGCTTTCCAGCTCTGCTCTTAACCGTTTTAAATGCATAGCAATAGGCTCTTTCTTAGAAAAAGCAGTAATTGTAAGATGACAGAAGACGTCTTCTGATTTTTTGCTATTTTGGTTTTGTTGCATATCTCCAGTGCTCAAAGGTGCTTTGTTAGGAGATGTGCTAGTGAAAGTCTCCATAAAGTTATTCAGAACTTAAATTACTGAAGATCTCTGGAAACTGTTGCACATGTATGTGCAGCTTGCTCTGTGGGAGGGTAAGTGCCACATCCCTGGCAGCCGCCGCTGGCTCGGGTTTGGCAGGAGGGCCATGTTGAGCAGCAGCCCTATGGAACTGCTTGTGCTCTGTACAAATACTTTAAACCTTCCATACTGAGCCCCTTCCAGCATATCAGAAAAGAAGGAGCAGTTTCAGCCCTTGTGTATTCAAAGGAAACATGCTTGTGAGCAAGCAGGAAAGAGACTGTTTCCCCCAGTGGGGCTGCTGGAGCTCTCTGGGATCTCTTTCTGCAGAGCTCCACTTTGTGTGTTTTAACTTCTGGTTGTTCGCTGCTCTTGTATCTTCTGGCCCAATTGATTAAAACGTTCAGTGAGCTTTCAGTGCTTAACCACAGGGCCTGCTCTTCTTGAGACAATTGTGGGGCCAGCCAGTAGCATCCCCACAAAGGGGTGGTTGCTGGGCTTGAGCTTCTGGCCAGGCATAGAAGTACTGCCAGGCAGCCACTCACAGCCAGCACTGGCAGATCAGCAGTGCCATGATTTGCTGCTACTTTTCTAGAAAACAGAAAAAAACAAGAGACTGTTTAACAGTGATCACAGTAAAGTTTTGTGAAAACACACTGCAGCCATATTTAAAGTTTTTGTTGTTGGTGGTTGTTGACATGTGAGATTATGTTTAATCCTCCAGGGACTCCGGATATTTTGTAAGAATTTTAAGTGTAAATATTTGGCAATAGTTTCATATCCGTCCTCTCCAAGTCCCAGTGGAACACATGATGCCGGGTTACTGTACTGTGTGTAGTTCTTGTTGATGGCAGTAGCAGATTTAACACTTCTACATAGTGGGATTTTACTTTATGAGTATTTGAAGTTTGTCTTGTGTGTGTGGAGTAATTGCTCTGCAGCATGCTTTCTTGGAAGTGAATGTGAT
This sequence comes from Taeniopygia guttata, assembly GCF_048771995.1. Classification (NCBI taxonomy): domain Eukaryota; kingdom Metazoa; phylum Chordata; class Aves; order Passeriformes; family Estrildidae; genus Taeniopygia; species Taeniopygia guttata. The sequence continues at coordinate 12,900,272 of NC_133036.1, forward strand.
GTTTGCCCAGTCTCTTAAAAGCTGTAAACGAGAGGCAGAGCCAACAACAAACCCATTGCGATTAACAATACACAGAGATGTTTTTCATTGCTAAAGACGTCTAGCATAAAGCAGAAATATTTAGTTGCCTGGCTTGTAGTCTGATTGTCAGACTTACAGCAAGGCTAAATCCATTCAAACAGTTACTGGAAATTGGTATTTGAACTTGTGAACTCAGGAAAACTCCTAATCTGTGCTGAGGTTTCTGGCATGCCCTTCCAAGCCCCACAGCCTGTCATCTTGAGCTTTCCTTTAACTCTCCAGAGACCTTGGTGTCTGCATTTCTGAGTTCCTGCCTAAATAGAAGTTGCACGAAAAGGGTTACAAAATTTTAAGCCCTGTGTATGCAGACAATTTTCAGCTAGCTTACAGCAGCTGTGGAGTCGTGCTGATAGATTAAAAGCAGCTCCCAGCCCCAGAATGAAGTACATTAGAGCTCCTGCTGAGCCGAGCTGGGGTGAGGCCTACACAGCTGTCATTTAGGCCAAGTTTCCAACTGAAAACTGAAGAAAAGGATGCAACTTAAAGAAAAGTTGTATTTTAAAATAAGGCATCTGGTTATTAATCAAATATAGGCAGGAGCTCAGTTGTGCAGTGGGTTTCAGCCTCAACAGCCTGACACTTGGGAAGGTAGGGAGGCAATTTTCAAGGATCAAGAAGGGGCATGTCCAGTCAAAGGCTGTTACCCAGTGACACTGTAAAAATAATCCTGTTTTTTTCTGTACTTGTCTCTTTCTCTGAAAAAATAAACAGAATACAAATATTCTTGAACTGTTGCATGTCTGAGCGAGAGACTGACCAGCTCACACAATTGCTTTTTGCTGATACTGACCTCAAAGCAGAGCTGATTCCCGAGGGAGCGTGCTCATTGAAATCTGCAGTTAGCAGAGAGGTATTTAAAGCACAGCAATCTTTATGGCCTTTCCTCCATTTCCCAGTGTGTCTTTACCATGGAGATGTGGTCCCCAGTAGCATGACAAGTTCAAGAAATCTTGTGAGCACAGGTGATCCCTGCACTGCCTCTCAGGGATCCTCTCCCCCGTGGACTGCAGTGCCCCACACCGTGCTGCTGCTCACCCTGACACCAGTTCTGTTACTTCTCTGCACAAGCACTTCTGTTTGACTGTGTCTCATCCCAGTGGCATAAATGAACCAGTGCCTCCTGGTCTCCACTTCCATGACCAGGAGTAGTCTGCTTGTTCTTGATGCAGGCCAGCTTCCAAGTGGCTTCTCAATTTTTAATGCAAGAGGGTCATTCAAGAAAAACTGAGTGATGAACATGAATTAATTATATTATCACATTGACATACTTCAGCTTCTGAGGACTTTTGTACCCATTTTTCATTTAATTTGCTTGTACAGTTATCACTACTCTGTCCCTGCTCCTCACTTATAAATGGATTGTTTATCTCACAGTATTGCCTGCAAGTGCTGAAGCCAGATTTACTTCTGTTTCATTTAAAATAAAATATTCAAAAATATTTGTTTAAAATACTGACTTTTGTCTGTATATAGTGTGTGGTATGAATAATTTGTTTGAGTTCAGATACAGTGTTTCAGTTCTTATCAGATATGTATGACATGAATTTGAAAGTATGCCCTCTTGCTTGCTTTCTCATGTATGTTGCATAATGAATTTCCAGCTTGGCAGAAAGGAAGGGATCAGAGTGGGAAGCAGAGTATACCATGAGGATTTATCATGATACCAGTGAAAGCAATAAGACAACTATAGGTAATTTCTTGGTTATTGAAGTAACAGTCTCATTTGGGAAAGGACTGTAAAATACAGAACTTGCATCCTTCAGCTAAAAACAACTATCAGTCGTTAATTAGGCTGATGTTATAGGTGGCTGGTTCTTGTTTCTTTGCTTATACCAAACTACCCAACATTTTTCAGCATCATACAGCATTAATATTAACATGAGTAAACCTATTTTTTGTACAGAAATTTGGGATAATTTGGATATAAATGTATGCATGTAGTGAGTTGAAAGGCACAGTAAGGCCAGTGAGATTAGTTTGTAGTGTGTACAGTAAACAATGCACTCCAGGAGTGCAGGTGGACCACATCAGTGATCTTCTCAGAACACTCAAAACAGGAATGGTAGTTTTCTTTGGGACCTTAGATCTGAAATTTGACTCATGAACCCGTTGTAATGTGATGGTTCTTAATATATGCACTTTGGAGGTGATATTCCTCTATGGGACTGTGTACACATTCACATAGAACCTGTTATTTCATATTATTTATTCATACTGACAGTAGTAAAAGATGGTTGTTATTTGTGTGGCAGACTAGAGCAAATGCAAATTCAGTAATCATCCCTCAAGTACAGGGGAAGTAACTCAAAGAGGAAGCTCTCCATTTGACTATTGCTGTGAATCACCAAGCAAATAAGAAATGTGTATGTTGAACTTCTGAGTCTGTGTGGAATAAGTGTTAACTCAGTATTCTCTCCTTGGTGAATGCAGGGCACATATGTGCATTTGGCCTCTAGTAGAGTCAAGTAAGTCACCTCCACCAGCCCTTGAAAAACAGGACGTGCAGGACTTCCTGCTGTTTGTAGAACAAGGTTACTAAGCTAGCCCAGTGTTGTCATAAAAATGTATTAAGCACTTGTAAAAAGTTAAATATCTAAATTATTAAGTGCTAAATACTATTATTTTTTATTTGTGATTTTGAAACCAGTCTGATAAATGTCCTTAGTAAACATAGTTGCAACAAATGCATATATTACAAAGTTTTATGGTAAGAAAATTGAATGATTTATAGTGCAGAAAAAATGTGTTTTAGGTCTGAACCCTGGAATACCACAGTTAGTGGAAATGAAGCTCGTCACCACTCTGTTGCTCTGCCAGAAAGGAGCAGAGTATTGTATTATGAGCAATAATAACAAAACCAAAAAATAAAATAAGCATAAGGAAAATTTTCATTTTTCACAGAATTCACAGAATTTAGCTGCTGTTACTTAAGTAATAGATTGAGTTTTTGAAGATTTTTTTCTCACTCCGTTTAGGAATGATATCCTGCAATCTGCATCACTTAGGAGATTTTAGTTTTCTGTTAACTTCCTAATATGGAGAGTTGTAGGTGAATGACTCAGTGTGTAAAGAGAATTAATACGTTTGAGATTTTGGAAGGATATTTTTTGAGAATTTTGTTTGGGTTTTTATTTTATTAGGCTTGGAATATTTCTAGCTATCTAATCTCATCTGAACACATGAGGGTCTGAATATTATATATTTACATTTTTGAGACATGCATCAATTTTTATAAGTTAACATGGCAATTTTATATTTGCCAGAATGCATGAGCTTTCTCCACTTCTAAAAGGGTTTATTTTCATTAAACTATGAATGCAGAAGTGTGTCTGTCAGGTTTTTTTTTTTTTTGCATTAGCCTGGCTGGTTTATCTTAAGCATACTCAGTAGACTTGCCTCAGTTTTTCTCAAGCTATTGTTCTTTTTTACACCGCGTTTGCACACTGCAGTGCATCTGGGGAATTTCAGCAGTCGGAATATACATGAAAAGAGACCCGCTCTACTTTCATAAGGTCCCTGGATGAATTGGACGAAACCTCAAGGCCCCATGGTGGAGCCAGAGCCGCATTCATATTCCTTGCCATCACCACACATATGATAGCATGAAGCCCAGACCAATCGAAAACTTGACAGTAAGCCTTTTGATTTTGCGGGGAAGCCTTCATCAAGCTGAGAGAGGGAAGGGAATATAGCCCAAACTGGACTTCATACTGTGGCAAGTTTGAAATCCCAGCCCAACCACAGAGCTGCTTGATTGGAATAGTTGGAAACTGTGTCCAGGACTTCGGCAGCAAGAATTTGGCTTTCAGTTACTCCTGCCTTTTTAAAGGAAAACTCACCATAGAGGTCACTTAGAAACCTTATTTATTTAGTCAGGATTTTAAATGTGTACACTCTTGCAAAGGATAGTTTCAGTGTGTTGTGTTTGCTGCTATACAGTTTTGTACCACAGCAGCTTTGTTTCTTAGCCTCATGGTGGAACACTCTTGGCTAAAGCTGCCACACTTTGATGTTGTCTTCTAGGCTGTTTAATTATTTGGTCCTTAGTCTACTTAAGAAACAGAAGAAATAAAAAAAGAACTGTTTTACACCATATGTGTTAGTATTAGCTTCTCTTTTAAACATTATGCCTGCCTATGTCTTGTAGGTGTGGTATGAAATTGATCTCTGCTTATTTGTCTGGGAATTTCAGCAGTATGTCAGAATTGCTGCTGAACATAATGGTGTGTCATCAGTTATGCCACTGAATAACTATTATTCTTCATCCTTTTTGGGCTCCTGTGTCTGGGTGTTGGCACACCCTAATATCTGCAGTGGTGCCTTTGGATTTGCAGATGGAAGAGCTGAGCATTTCCTCCTGGGGGAGATGGTGAAGCCTCTGCTGCAACCCTCCCCCAGAATACTTAATTTTAAAACTACAAGGCTTCTGCAATTTTGGTGCCTATCTAGAACTGCATTTTATTCATTGTCACCCCTGGAATTGTGATCCAATTATGCTCCAACCCAGCTCTCAGTCAGACAAAACTCTTGTTGACGTTCATGAGAGTTTGTCTAATTAAAAGACGAGTTGGGAGTGCAGAAGAGATAAATACCAGAAGCATGTAGAAGTGGCAAACTGATAGATTTGTGCTTTGTGTCAGAAGGTCATCCCTATAACACACTTTCCTGATTGCGATGGGAGACGTCTTTTCCATGGAGTGGTACAGAGTCCCCCCTTCAGTGCAGTGGTGCCTTTTATAGACTGCAATTCCTTATGGCTGAAGCAGAGTGGAAAACACATATTATTGTCTTGTGGCAAGTAAATGGGAGTGCTGCTACTTTAAAATGTTTTGCGGGGTTTTTGTTTGTGGTTTGGTTGTTGGTTTCTTTTTTTTTTTTTAATCTGTAGCAAGACTTCTTTCTGGCAGCCCCCCACTACCAAAAAGTAGGGAGAGGTTGGGAAGGCATGTGGGACATATCAGAAGCCCAGCCTGGAGCTCAGGAAGGGTTTATCTGCAAGCCATCCCATCCTCCCCTCCAGGGCAGCTGGGAGTGCAGCTGGAAAGAGGTGCTGGGGTTTGCAGTGCCTGCTGCTCACACACTCTCCAAGGGCTGTGCTGGCTGTGAAGCAGAGTGGAGGCTTGGTGCAGATCCATCCCTGTGGCATGTTAAGGCTCTGTTGGATTGGCTATTCAGCAGTGTTTCCTCAGCCAACATTTTGGGTTTGGTTGATTAGATTATTTCTTAATACCACAACACTGTATAAGAGCATTTACTTTAGTTAATAAGTTTTAGGGTAAGCTGCAAGGTTCAAATGAATCAATTTTAAGCACAAAACATCATTAGAAAATTATTAGCTTAGAAGGTTAATGTTAAGGAGGAATCTAAACTAGAACTTTTAAGGTTGAATTGTGGAGTGTTCAAATGTCTTTATAGCTTTCAGAATCATCTCCAAGGAGCACCGAATTTGAGACTATAAAATTGAATCTGTGTACATCTTGACCCCATAACTCATGCGAATACATGAAAATTGCATCATATAAAAGCATATGCAAGGTATTAGGATGGTTTCTCTGTTGAGTTGCATTTAAATGTCTGCAGAGTGTAAACATCCCAGGGTCTGTACATATCCAAAACAGAGGCACCATTCTGCAGGTCTGCAGAGAGAAAAGCTCCATGTGGTTATTACTGAGAACTCTCTGCATTATATCCCAGAGGGTGCTGAGAACCCAAAGCACTTGCCGTGCCCCTGGAAGAGCAGAGTGCTTCCACATCTAGAGAGGATGACTCTGCAGCCTCTTCCTCTTCTGTTCCTCAGCTCTGCCAGGCAGGTACTGCCAACAGCACGAGCCATTCTCACTGCTGTACACCCAGCTGCTTCCCAGGAATTTTGTGAAACAGGAGTATCCCATGTTGTCAAGAGTTAATAATTATACCAAATATATGCTCTGTGATTAAATAACGCGCAGCTGGAAAAATTAATCACATCTTGCACTGAGAAATGCTTAAGACTTTTAAAGCAGCAATAGGTGCAGAATTTAACATTTAAAGGCCCCTTGAAATGCCAGGGAATGAATATAAATTACTTGGTGTTCTATATTATTTCGATACAGTGATGCCAACCAATGGAAGTGCAGGGTTCAATCCTGCTATTTTATAATAGGCTAGTAAATATTTTGTCTTGTGCCATGTTCCTTTTACATAAAATTTTAGTCCGAAACCACCACTCCCTTAATAAAGCAGAAGTTTAAATTCATTAATTTCTTAAAAGAGTGATACTGTCTGTTTACCCCACTGCCTGGGCACAGGAGAGGAGGGACACTCTTTCTGCTCCTTCCCTCTTTCCTCAGCTTGTCCGGCATTTTAGGATTTAAGGCTTTATTTTTCAGAAAGCTTGTCCCATTGAAGAAAAAAAAAAAATATAGTGCCATTTTGTTTGCTTTGCTGAAGGTGCAGACCTGAAGAATCAGTGCTGTGTATAAGCTGCCTCACCCTGCAGTTTCTCTTACCAGGGGCTCATTTGTATGCAGAGGGGATTAGTCAGAATTTACTGTAGCTTCGCCCTGGGGAGCTGTGAACTCCCTAGGAATATGCTCTGACGAAAGCGTGCAGTTGGTAAGATTAGAACAAACCCTTCTGCTACAGAAAGTGCCTTGGTCACTCACTAGGCCTCCAACATTGAAATCATTTTCATTTATAACCTTTTTGATCATTCAACCTCAAAGAAGCCTTGGCTTTTATGACAGCTTGCACCAAAATTGCCCAATTATTTGGGGGGGGCGGGGAGGAGAGGAGTGAGTGAGAATCTGAAAACAGTCAGATGTGAGAGACAGGGCACTTGATCTGCGCTCATGGCTTTTCCTTCCCTTCTCCTACCAATATTTTTACAGCTGTTGACATATATTGAGTTACATGTGGCTGTGCCATATCCCTATGGTATAGTTTCAAAGATCTGTTCACCGTAAAGTGTGCTGTTCTCAAGTAAATGACTCTGACTTCAAGAAAGCACAGTAGTTTAAATGTTACTATAAATACAGGAGCTAAGACATTTTAATTATAATTTTTGAGTTATACAGTGCTCTGTACATACACAAGGCATTTACTGAAGGCTGGGGATGTGCTCAGGTTACTGTGCTCTCTCGTGGATAAGGCAGTAATTGCAAGCAGCTCATTCTGCTGATCCCCTTTATTTGTGTGTATTTGCACAGTGCTTATTGACAATGAACATCTTGCATTTGGGAACTCAGCTGTGGGAGCTACAGAAGAAAGAAAAAGAGGCAATTCAGCAAAAAATTCAAATTCAGATTCAAGAGAATTTTTTTTTGTTTTGAGGTATCTTAGGAATGTTACTTTTGTCAGAATATAACTTTAGTTAGGAAATATCAGCACATCTATTGTCCTTTCAATGCCCTTCCAACTCACATCTGGTAACTAGGGCAGATTGAGAATTCAGTACTAACAGATCTGTCAAATTTTTGAGAAAATCCCAGGGTATGGGTTCATTGCTGATTAATTTTTTTATCAGTGTAGTAGCATTTGCCTTGGTGAGGTTATTCCTAATTTGCTCTGATGAAAGAAAAGAAAAACCCGTATTGTCAAAGTGGGTGCTGCTGTCGTGGGGATAAACAGGTACAAGGTGTGAGGAAAGCACAGATAAGCAGCATTATGTGCCAAGAGGTTTGTTTTTATCTGTCAGTGGGTTGGTGGTGTTATTTTACTTCTTAAACTTGAAAACAACACATTATAAAAAGCTTTTACATTTGCCCTTGTGCATCAGTAGCAGTTATGCACAGTAAAGGTTTCTGCCCTGGCTGTGGAGATCTGATCCTTTTCCTTTGGGCTGGGACATGCAAAAGAACAGTGACTGTAAGCTTAAATAATTTTGCAATATGGTGACATCATCCTTCAGTGAGTTCTGCTATTAAGAGCTATCAAATCAAGTATCGATAGGGCTCTCTACATGAAATTGTCTCCCTGCTTTACCTATACCACAGTCATTGTAATGGAGATTTCAACTATCTCTGCTATTACAAGTGCAGTAAAAGCAGCTCCTCAGTGTTTTCAGGTTCTAAACCAAGATTAAAAAATAAAAAAATCTTTCAATGACTGAAACTAATTTTGGATCAAGCTTTTACTGCAGGCTTGGATGCCCATCATTGCTGATGGCATGTTTTTGGTCATGCAGTCTACCAATCTACATAAATTAATAAACAGTATGCATAATAGATAGCACATGTATAGTGAACCACGTCTCATGGTTGCCCTGAACAACTGCTGCAGTTTTTAGCAGTATTTCCCATGGCCTTGACTAGAAAAGCTGCTAAAGTTGGAGCCCCTGTGCTTTGTGGAAGTGCCATTGCCAGCAGATCCTCCTTGGCCATTAAGCAGTGCTTCTGTGTCACTCAGCCAGGGAACGCTATGTACTTCTATTTAAAAATAGTTATGAAGTCTTCTGAGTAGGAACTGAAAACTGTGGACCACCATCATAGCTATGTCCTCTGGCCTTTCCCCTCCAAAATTGTAGCAGTTATTTTTTAAGGTGTTTTTGAGTAGCAGTGGGAAGGCACACAGGCTGCAGAGATTGTAAGAAGGTACTGAGAGCATCTAACCAACTCTTAATGTCTTTTACTGGATTTGGACTCAAATCTTTGTGTGCTTCCTCTGCTTATAACTTCACCTCTTTTGTGAATCAAACCCAGCTTTTCTGTTGTGCAAATTGTACAGGAGAGTGAGGTCCGGAAAAAGATTTTTTTCTCCTTCTGAGCACCACTACGAACTCTTCCTGAAGAGAGCAAGACCATTCATCTTCAGCACCTTGCAGGTTGTTTTTTCTTTCAAAAACTTCTTTCAAAGTCAGAGTGTAGGCAAGTGATCTGAATGATGAGAATAAGCCCTGTTCAGATGTACCCAGTCCCTGGGCAACATTTGAGATGGCAAAGGCCATCCGTTTGCATTTGCCTTATGGACATTTCTGTATGTGATACCTTCTATTTTCTGTGCTAGTTAAGCTGGCTTTTTCCTGAGAGAAGCACTAGGAGCTTGTGATAACACTTTATTAATGCATAGTTAGCTATATACAAATGAAGTGTTTAATTAATTGATTAAACTAAATTTAAATTGGTTTATCAAACCAATTTACCAATAAAATTTGATTGGTAAATCAAACCCAAGCAATACTACATCCTGTTGGTGGGGGTAGCTCACAGGCCAGCTACCTTGCAAGGAGATGTTTGGTCGTAAATTCATCAAAGGTTTGCATGCACAGTTCTTGGCATTTCTTTTCATTATCACAATTATCAGGGAGTACGGATGAGCTGGTTTTTCCCTGCATCCTGTTGGGTGGTTGCTTTCGAGGGAGGAGCCTGGGTGCAGGCAGAGTCAGGGATGCAGCATCTTCCTTGTCGTGCAGCCGCCAGGGACATGCTGGCTCAGGCGGGCTGGGGCTGGGGCTGGGCTCGGGGCTCTGGCAGAGAAGGGCAGGGGCATCTCAGGCACTCCTGGGGTAGCCAAGCAAGACAGGCTCCCTCCTGCAGCCTGAAAAGCTGAGGCACATTCCCCTCCTCTGCCTTTGAAATGACTTGTATTTGTCCAGTCTGCTTAGGCTAAAATTTAAGATTTGTATTCAGAGGTGCTGACTGACACATTTCCTTTATGAATTCTTGTGGACTGCTATTGATTTTTTACTGTGGTTTTCAAATTTCTACTTCTAGGACTCTGGAGATCTCCCTGCTGCAATAATAATGTATTGTCATCCTTAATATCTCAGCTTCTTGACACAATATTCATATTAAAACCACAAAAAAGCTACATTAGAGTAACACTGAGGGTCTGCCTGGAACCCACCAAGGCAGAGGAAATCAAAGTCAAGGCTGAAAATTAGGGCTGACACTGTGATACGTATCCCATCGTACTTAAGTACTGGAGTTCATCTGTGATTGCAAGATCACTTGCATTTGAGAGATGGATTCCTCCGTACAGCAGGAATGAGTTATGATGTGCTGTAAATCCAAGGATTAACTGTTGTAGTTGAAAGTGCCTACTTTTGTGGAGAGCTACGTAAGCCAGCATTATGGAAAATGCTTTAACATCTTTTAGGAAATTTTGCTCTCTTTCACAGGCAGGGCTATTAAAAATTCATTCTGCATTTCTGCCACTTGCATAACAATTCTGGATCAGATAGTTCAGGTCAATAAGGGGAGAATAGAAGTGTCACACCATTATTTGTATGAGCTTGTAGCAATTTTCCCCTTAACTATACTGCCCCAAAAATTTTTTGCAGATGTGCACTGTCTTTTATGACTGTGATAAACAGTTTGATTTATTCACCTCCATGATGTAAATGTGTTGTGTGAATGCTTGTGGCAGCATGGAGCTATTGGAAGGCTTTCCATTTGACCATGTCTTTTGACCTTTCTCATACTGTCTCTTTGGGAGTTAAATTTTTCCAGTCACACTTTTTCTTACTAAGTAGGAGAGTTTACTTGAGTTGTTCATTGGCATCTCAGTGTGCTATGTGGAACTCTGTGGAGTGTCAGGAATGAGAATTGAGAAATGACAGGGAGATTTCCATGACTGAGGAGAGGCTGGGAGGGCCTTGCATGCTGGTGAACGTCTCCAAGGGATGTGGGCCGCTCACTGGCCCAGGGTTCTCTGCTGCCATCACCCTTCACCAAGAAGGGAACAGAAATGTTCTGACAAAATTAAACAAATCAAATATCTAGGTTTATATTTTAGAGCAAAGTGTTTTAACAATATTTTTATTAATGAGTTCAGAAAAAGCTGTTTGTGCCCCTTTCCATCTGCTTCTCTCTTCTGTTATTCATGCTCACGTGAGAGTCCACCTGACACTACCCCTCCTAGTTCATTGAGGCAATGTGAAGGGGTTTCTTTTTAAATGAGTATTATGGGTCATTTGCATACATCTAGGATCCCTTTTTTGGTGCTGTTTTGAGTAGTGAACAGACAGGGGCAGGAAGTTGATGCATGGATTCCCATTAGAGAGGAGCACTCGGACCTTGTGAGCCAAAGCACCTGGTAACTCCACAAATGTGGATATGCACAGTTTGTGCAACATGACCTGGCAGTCCTGATGAAGACTCAGGGGCACATGACCATTTTGATGTAGATGTTGACCAGCTTTACTTGCTACCTGCCTCTGAAGACACCAGTGGACTAAACTGAGGTTTTGGTGCAATTAAATAGAACTCTCAAACACCAGAACTGTTCTATGTGCACACAATGTCCTACTATGTTTGGATATTCAATGGCACTTGAAGAATTTGTATATGTTGTTTGCTATGAATATTGTGATATTGAAAAGTAGAGCATCACAGCAGCTGCTTTCAAAGATGTAGCAATTTCCAAATTAAATTAATTTTAGAAAGGCCAGATGAAGTTACAGGTTTACCTGGAAAGCTTAATTTCCTCTGGAGAGATGGCTCGTGCCTCTCCCTGACCAGACACATCCCTCTGCTGGCACTTTGCATTGATTAACACAATTCAGAGGGTAAATGTTGGTAATGAGTCAGCATGCAACTATTGGTTCTTTAACCTACTGCAAATCACAGTTTTAATCATATCCCAACACCCCCAAAGTGTAGTGTAAATGTCTGGAAAAGATCAGTTACTATTGCCTGTACCATCAGGTCTCCTGAAAGTATTAAACAACATAAACAACAAAACTCTTAAATCGAGAAAAATATTAAAGATGTCTTTAACAGATATGTGCCCCAACATTATCACACCAGACCAATTTAAAGTAAATGCAGTATTTTCAAGAATTTTTTTTTTGTTTCTTTGAAATTATTTATACCTGAGTTAATCTTTCAAGTGAATTATAAATCCCTGTAAATGCAGTTAGCATTGGAATGAGTTATAGTTACAAAAATTGGAATGAAGATAAATCCCCTGCTCTGTGAGGGTGATGTGCTCTGAGGAGCTCATGCTACCCACCCTTGAGATCAGGGTCCACAAGGCTCAGCATTGGCCACTTTCAGTACTTCAAGAGTTTTATCAAAACTATGACACTTCGGGTGGTGCAGACAGATGTGCGCTGAAAACAGAAACAAACTGAATTGCTTTATTTTGGAAGAGGTAAGGTGAGATTTTTTTCCTTTAAGAGTGATGATAATCCAGAGTGTATTTAAGCATCTCAAGGTCAATGGCAGTTTCAATAACCTGAGCCAGAACAAGGCTTTTTTGGGGTGCTGGGGGTGGATTGGCAGTACAGAGATGCTGTGTAAGAGCATGGGTGAGGCGGAGCAGTGCAGCTCCAGCAAGGTGTGCTGATCCCTCTCACCTCATGCCCTTCACAGGAATTAAGCTCATTGTTTTACAGAGTCAGACTTTTAAAAAGAAAAAAATCCTCTGAGGCCCTCACCATCCTTTTCTAGGAGGTGTATTGGAGAGCCCTTGCTAACACTGATCTTGGAGAATTGTTAGTATTAAACTGCTGTCGGATTACCAAAGTGTAACAATGTACAGGACCTGCACTTTCAGCCACTGTCTCTTCAGTGTGTGGGTGAATGTCAAAGGGAATATTTTTTGTCAGTTCCTTGTGACCCAGATTCCACAGAAGTCTCTTATAAAATAATCTTTGAGCAAATACTACTCACATGTCCTAAGGACACCTCATCCCCGTGAACCCAAAGGCAGGAGTGAAGCTGCTGTGCACTGCAAGATCTGTGACTTTCTATCTGAGAATTTTGGTCTTGTTTGATAGTTCAGCCTTTGTGCCCTGCAGATCCATTTTAAATTGTCTGAAGCAGGAATAAATCTATTACAATGACCACCATTTAAAAAAAAATAATACAAGATGGCTCTGTGAAGAGGTGTTAAAAAGTAGAAATGAAAGGCTAGAGTTGTAAGAAAAACCTGTTCATTGGACAGACCTGCAATGCAGTAAATAATAACCTCAGATATGAAAGACAGCCTGTTCTAGAAAAAAAGGCAGTGGAAAGGAATTTTTTTTTTTTTTTTTTTTTTTTTTTTCTGTAGGTCTAGGGGAGAAAAGGTCCTTTATTCTTTGGTAACTTTTCTGATTTTAAATATGTGCTTGTCTGGTCATGAGGAGCAAGGTCATTCCTACTGCTCAGGGCCTAGGCTTTGTGCTGGTGTTGGTGGGAGCTTCTCTCCTCTCTCCTTTTCCTCCCTCCCTCTATCTCTCCTTTTCTTTTTCTCCTGAGGTGCAGATGGCCACATTTGCAGGTTAACTGGAACAGCTGGAGGCACATTATTAGCTTCCTGCTGCTAACTCATATTTGCTTAGATTTTTTTTTTTTAACAGCAACATAATTTACAAGTGGTAGGCCAGAGACAAAGCTGGCATGTTCTAAATCCGCATCTGATTTATATAATGCTGTTGCTTATCAGTGAATGAAGTCATAATTATTGCTTTGTACCATTAAATAGCATAAATATATAAACTGTTGCACAAATTGCAGCAAATGTTTCCTCTAGGGAGCTCTAGACAAAATTTTAATGTACTGCATTTGTCTGTGGTGGCAGTTTCTATAGTATATAATAATGTTGATAAATTTTACTGTAGCAAGTGACATTTTATAACATTAATCCTGGTGGTAAAAATCTGATGAATACTGCAGCAGTACTGGTAGGTACAAGAAGAAAGAGCTTTTGACACCAAGTGAATTGATTTTAATAGTGCTTTAGAGCTCCAAAGCACAAGGATAGTGCAGAGATGGGAGATCCTTCACTGAAAGGAGAGAGGACTAGGGCAGGTGCTGGACAGCGAGGCACCAGGGAGCTTGACTTGATGATGGTGATAATTAATTATTTTAAAAATCTTTATTGATAAATACTTCCTCTGCTTTGAAAAGCAATCCAAATGGTGAAACGAAACCATTTAAAATGCTCCCCAGTTATTGCAACTCAGGACATGTAAGTGAAGGCACTGTGCTGGGTCCCGTGCTCAGACGCTGTTCCCTGCCTGTGCTGGCAGCTGCCGGCCGAGCTGGGCACAGGGAATGTGCCAGGGGACAGCTGGACAACTCATGACACGAGGACTGCCACGAGAAATTCTGCCTCTGAAGAGGGTGGTACAGAGGGCTTTAGCTCCTGTCACTAACAGCACAGGTGATGCTGTAGGCTTTGTGATGCTTTAGAAATTGCCCCCGCGTTGCTCTGTGACCCAGAGCGCGGTACGGGGCTGGGGTTGGCCCGTGCTCTCTGTGCAGGCAGTGGGGTGGCACAGCTCTGCCAACGGTGCTGGGCACAGGAAAGCGCCCACCAGAAAGCCCTGGGATTGTCACCACTCATGCCTGAGGTGCCTGGCTTCAGTCATGGCTGAGAGCAGCTGGTGTGCTCCCCTCCTCAGAGACACCTGCCAGGCATGGAGACAAAGGGGGCAGCCCCTGAGCGAGTCTGGGCTGTGCCCTGCCTGTCCTGCCAGCTGTCTGAGGATGGTTTGTTTTGTTTTTAATCCTGGAAATAAGGAGTGCTTATTTACTCCAGAAAAGCTTTTTAAAAATAAATGGATAACTCAAAGGAGAATCCTCGAGGGCACTTACTTGGGACACTTCTATGAAAGTGGAGAGCAGTGTAGTTTTTCATTCAGTCATTTAGGCTGCCATGACCCTTCCCACCTAGAAAGTGTTTTTTTTCCTGTTTTCTTCATGACAAGACTACTTTCCTTTTCAAATTCATGTCTCTGTTTCAATAACATCAAAGATGGATCTAGAGGGTAAAAATTGCAGCCCCTGGCCATAGGGAAAATCCCAGTGACTTCAGACTGAAGAGCACTGAGGCTCCTGACACACACTGTGGCACGTTGACAGCATTTTTGTTGTGAAACCCTGACATGTCCTATATGGGTTTTTCTTCAGCTGTTTGCTTCCCGCATTTCTAGCATTTCACATGCCTCCAGTAATTATCTTCACTCTGAGAATTTGTATGTTTTATCCTGCCATCCATTAGCATGAAGTTTATTGAGTGGTTGGGGATTAGTCACTATTCTCTCTGGGGGCTGAAGTGCTGATGCTGGAATGATGTATAAGGAATTCTCCCCCAATGATGTGTGCCTCCCTACTCCTCTGCAGCACCTGGGGATGAAGAACAGAGGCTGAGTAGGCCCTCTTCCCTGGTGGCTTGGGGGGTGCTGGTCTTTACACTCCACCTTGGAGAGGTACTCAGGTGCAGACTATAAACTTTGCCACTGGCTTAAGTCGTTGGAGTTTCAGACACTGGCACTGCTTTAAAAACACAAATGTGTCCAAAAGCACTGCGCCTCACCTGTGGTGCTGGAGGCACTGTGTTACAGGCAGTGAGGGGTAGGAAGCCCATGTCAGGGGCAGGTTCCCTTAGGAGTGACATGGAAGTGACAGGGATGGCAGTGGCATTGTTGTGCTCCACCTTCCTTTGCTGGTCTTCCTCCATCAGACCTCTCACCCTCACTGTGGAGCAGTCTCTGGGATGCTCCATCTGCAGCCTTCCCTTTGCTCCAGCTGCTGGCCAGAGTGGCAGGTGAGGGAGCAGAGCTCCATGACGGGTGGTCTCTGTCCCTGAGGAGGATTGCAGTGGCAGTGCCATGTGGCCATGGCTTTGGAGCCCTGAGATTTATTTTGAAAGTGTTACACTTCTTAATAAATTCCTGTACGGTGCTTTATGGCTTGTGAAAGGTGAAAAAGTGAAAAAGTAATTTTATTCTCATGGTTCTGCCATTAACAATTTTAGAAATAAAAAACATCTTATAAAGTAGTCTGGAAATGTGAGTGCTAAGCTGTATGTCTGTAATGACTAAGTGCTTAATCAGCTCAATGCACACCTGAGTCATGGTTAATAATAGCAGGGACTGTGCAAGCTTTGTTATGTATTCTGCAATACTGCAGTGATTCCTAGCTCCCTGTGAAGAACACCAGGTCAGTCCCAGCACCAGGCACGTTACAGAAACTGTCTCAAGTTCACACCTCACCCTCTGCAGCACCAGTGGGTGCCGGGGCTGTGAGTAGGCCTGACTGTGTTTGTTCAGCATCTTAATGCAATTACAAAGATGCTGTGTGTCCAGCCAGCTTGGTCCATGGCAGCGTTTGGTTTGGATTTAAGAGGTGGTGAAGATGTGTTTGATACCTGTGCATGAAGCAACAAGAGCCATCTAGAACAAAAACCTCTGTTACATTTACTTTGTAAAGTCACTCTTCATTTGTGCGTCTACTAGAAGCACTTATGCTTGAATGCAGTGTTTGATTTTTCTTCAGC
The DNA here is from genome assembly GCF_048771995.1 of Taeniopygia guttata. Classification (NCBI taxonomy): domain Eukaryota; kingdom Metazoa; phylum Chordata; class Aves; order Passeriformes; family Estrildidae; genus Taeniopygia; species Taeniopygia guttata. The sequence goes on from NC_133036.1 coordinate 12,916,541, forward strand.
TACTCTAAATAGATCATCTTTACAGACCACAATAAAATGTTTGTGTAATGCTTAACTGTACATTAAGTAAAACCCTGCATTAGAATATCCGTGTATTATTTCTATTGGGTAAATAAGAGCATAAAGACAAGTATCCCCACAATTCCCATTACCACATTCAGCACTTAGTTACATTAGAAAAATGAGGCATTGTTCTGCCAACTTTTGTTTCCCTCCATTTGTGCTACTTACCACTTATGAATGCAGCACGCCGACCCATGCAGCAATTACTTCTGAAATCCAGCTATCATGGCACATGTGGGTACAACGGCACAGCTACTGCCAGGGCTTCATGGCGAGCACTGCTCTCCTGTGCTCGCATCTAGAGCATTATTGGTCTGAGCTGGTGTATAACTAATGGCATTTGGAAGGTGTAGGTGTTGTCTGCTGAAGCATGATTTGTATTGCATTAAAGCATCCTGGTGGTTTTAAACAGGCTAAAGGGGTTTTTCAGCTGTGGTCAATTACTGGGCTGTTGCAGCAATGGTGTGCAGGGTATTTGGGTGCTCCCAGGAGCCTGTATTGTACTGACACCTTGCCCAGGCCTCTGCAGACCAGCTGAAGCAGTTGATGTGTTTGTTCAGGGCTGTTGCAGGTGTATGAGTACACTGCAAAGTTTCTTTTTATACTCTTCTGCTCGACTGTCCTGTGCTTTGCTCCAGGAGATGTGCAAGGTGAGCATATCTTCTCCAGTTCTCCTGAGACTGAGCACTCGGCGTGTACCTTCACTGCTGCGTAAATTGGCAGAGCTGGACGTGCTGCCTTCCCCACCCCTCCAGGCAGCAGGAGGGCAGGGGGCAAGGCCAGTCACTGCTGTTCAACTCCAGACCAGGGCATCTGCTTTACACGGGGGATGGGGGCAGGAACCAAGGTTCAAAGCTGCCTCTGCTTGTATGGAGAAATCAATATTTAGCCATAAAACCAGGAGAGGCATGTTTGGGAATCACAGCCTGAGCGAGAGGGTTCCAGTATTGTCATAGAAGATAAAACAAGAGGAAAACATTTTGAATTTACTCTTTGTGTATTGAGGCCTTTTATTATTCATCAGTAAGTAAATATAAGCTAAGGGAGTGATTTGTTTCTAACAAGCTTATAAAATACTAGAGTCATTTGTGAGTTTATTGGAGTGCTGATTATAAACATTCCCTCATGCACACTCCTTTGTGTCAAATTAACATTCAAAATACAAATATTGTATCTTTGAATATTTTTGTAATCTCTTCCCAAGTATTTGAAATCTTCAATGAGAGACGATTGATGATGTTACGTGAAAAGAAGACGAGTGGTCTGTCACAGTTTTGGACATATTTTTCATTTCTTTGGCATTTGCTTTGCTCATGCTGTTTCTTTGAATTGCCTGCTTCATGCTCTAGCATTTGGATTTTGATACAATGCATAATTGATGCTCATCTAGCTGCAAAGATTCAACTGTTGTGTGTGCCACACTGCCTGCACGCCTCTTCCTGGGATGTGCCCCACAGCCTGCCAGGGCCAGTGCCTGGTGGAGGAGTGGCCAGTCACACTGGGGCTGGGTGGCCTTGGCACCGCTCCCTGGAGCTGCTGGGGCAGTTCAGGCACATGGGGGGCTCCAGGGTATCCCAGGTCTCCCAAAGCACTCCCCTGAGGAGCTGGACTTTTCTGATCACACCTCAGGTGGGATTAGAAAGGAAGCCCTGTTCTTGCACTCCCTCTTGTGCAGCAATGCACATTCTGTTGGTAATCATAAGGAAGAGAAATGTAAAGAGTAGGCATCATCTACTGCTCATCCCATAGACCATTGCTTTAGACCATTCCTCTGTAGGCAGTTTTCCAAAAGGACAAGCTGTGTGGGAAAGGCATCCCAAGGCCTTTCCAAGTGCTGCTGGTTGAGACTAACAAGCTTTAGGACACAGATCTTGGCAGCCCTTCTTGCCTCTGTGGTACAATCTTGCCACTTCACCCCCTCCATGCTGGTACAGCAGGTGTATTTGTAGTTCAGTGGGACAGACCTTTTATTTTACAACTTTGTTTTCCCCTATTCCCACTATTATCAATACCCAAACTCTTTGCTTTTCCTATCAGCGTGTACCTTGTTTTTACTAAGCAGAGGAAAATCCTGCAAGGGTGGGTCTTAGGCTAACATTATTATAGTGGCTGCCATTTAAAAAGTCAATTTTTGCCTACAGGCAAAGTATTGTTATCAGAGTTCATACCTATTTTGCATATATACAGTTGTATCTTCCCTACCTCTCTGGGGTGATAGGAGCAAATGCCGACTTCTTAATGCCGATTGTTGAATCTAAGGTTAAAATAAGAACTCACAAAATTAAAAAAAAGAACAAAATGGTGGGTAGCAGGTCTCTGACAGAGAGAAAGCTTTTTGGTTGAAGTAGGGATTCCATGATGGCTTTATTAAGAATCTTATTTTATTTGAGGGCACAGCTGAAAACAGCAGCTTGATTGTTCCTTCCATTTTCATTCCTTTATAGTAACTTTTGCAGGGCTGGTTCTTCTCATGTGGACTTATTAGGTAGATACCCCTAAGTCTCTTTCAAATTCAGTGATTACATATCAGGCCTTTCTCTACAGCAATCCGACAACACCTTTGGATCTTTCCAAGTCATCTCAGCCACCTCTGCATGGCACACTCTGAAAGCACCATTCTGCTGGGAACATCTTGATGCTTCATTTTGGGCAGAGACCTGGGGCTTGGCTTTCTTTTTTTTTTTTTTTTTTTCTTTTTTTTTTTTTTTTTTTAATTAATTTAATTTAATTTTAAAATGCAACTTTCTGAGAATGAGAGGAGTTGCAGAGAGCCCTGGAAACCTTGCAATGCCAAGAGCATGAGATCTAGGTGAGTTTAAGCAAAAAATAGCTGCGTATGACTCCTGCTGTTAATGAGCCATCAGAGCCTCCTGAATATCCTTGTGGTTTGATACCATGGCATGCTCACAGTTTCAGGTGGCTGGAAGGGGGCTGCTTCAGCACCACTGTAGGACTGGCTCTTCCAGATCCCTTTATTTAACCAAAAATACAGACTTTCCTTATCTTTTACACTAAGTTTTCTGTCATAGACCACATATGTTCTCCAGAGTCTGTCTACAGTGTGCATTAGCACATGGCTTTCCTCTATGGATTAAAAAGCTAATGACATATAAAATAAAAAAAATATGTTTCTAAAAAACAAATAAAAACAAGCTGGCCATGTTGTGCACTGTCAGAGTATCTGTCATCAGCTGTATATGCCTGACCGAGCTACTCACATAGTAAAATAGAAAGGAATTTCTTTACAAAGGTAGAAGCCAAAGTCCTCTGAGTTTAGGATCCCAGAATAAGGTTCTGCCCACGTTTCCCTGCCACTGGTGCCCCTCACAGCTCTACAGAATGTGTGTGCTGGCCCTGAGCTCTCCTTCTGTGCAGAGCTCAGGGCAACTGCTTCAGTGCTGCTTGTCCAGCTCCAGATCATACATGAAGTGTGCAAGCTGGCTGGCTCGTGTGCAGGGCAAAGAACACATGTAAAGATGTTATGAGTTTGATATTAGGTTTTATGCACTGTAAACCGTGTTTGTACGTTAGATGAGCACTACCAGAGTAACTTTACAGTCTGTGTTATGCAGAGCCCTTGCTCAGCTGTGAGATCTCTTCCAGAAAGTCACTGGGTTGCAGTTTCTCTTCTTATTCAAGATGAATCTGGCCAGAGGGTTTGATTTCTACCTGGACTGTGGAATGTGAATCAAGCAAATTCCACCAACATCAATGGGAGATGCTCTGTACATTTACTTGTGCATAATCCCACAGTAAAAGAATATATGTCTGCATAATGCAGAGATGCTTAAGATATTTTCTTGTTTTCATGCAGATTCTTCTTTTTGACGGCTTTAAGGAATATCATGCATTACTGCTCCCTAGGATTCCTGATTTAAAATATGTCTCATAGGGGAGGTTCATTCTTTTGGGCATATTTGCACTTAACGAGCTCTGAGGGATATTTGTGCCATGCAAAATCAGTTACCCATCTTAGTCAGCCAGACCTTATTTAGTCACCTTTGGTTCCCTCTACTTGCAGTGGCCTCTCATTTTGCCATCCCTAATAACTGGTTTGTGTCCCTGAGCACCTGGGGAGAAGGAGTGGAGGAGGCACCTCGGTAGGGGTGGGGGACAGGAGCCTCTCGGGGGCTGGGCTGTGGCATGAGCTCAACCCTCAGATGAACAAGTAACCTCTGGTGCAGTTGAGCTGAATGCTCATGTCAAGATAGCTGGGTAACCATCATTTTCATTTTCCGAGAAAAAGCTGAGAGGTGTTTCTGTGTTTTTTGCTTGTCTGTAGGTATTTCAAAGAAATTTGATCTTTAAGTTGATAACAATGCCTTAAGAGATTGCATTTTTAACCAGAGTATTTTCCCTAGGAATACTGTTTCTTAATAAGAAAACAAAATTAATACGTATTTAAAATAAATGCATTTATTTGAGTAAGTGGTGCAAATTGCCCCAGCATTGTGGGGGTGCAGCATTTAGCCAGTCTCTGAGTGTTAGGTGATGTGCCACAAAAATAATGCTCATGGTTGGTTTTCAATTGTGATTTTAATTCCATGTCCACTGCACCATTTCCCAGGTATCTATACTAATGTAATCTTTAATTAGACTATAGCTGATACTGCTGTAAAGTTTACACTGCTGGATACATACTTCCATTTTTATGCAGAATTTGCAATATCAGAATAAGGCATTGCAAAGACTCAAAAACATTATACCAATGCAGGGAAAATAGAATATTTCTTTGCTGATGGAAATAAAAGTCTACCCTCCCACTGAAAAAAAAAAAAAAATAAAAATTGGCATTTATTATGTTTTGATACCTGAAAGAACCTTCAGCATTTCTCAGTTAAATTGTACTCTTAGGTGGGTTTTTCTTAGGAGTTTTATTTCTATTTCTCCTTTTACCAGTTTTTCTGCTTCCCTGATGCCATCATGGGAACAGTTTGTGCCTTTCTCTTACTCTGTGCATTGCTGAGTGTAGTTGACAACAACTGGCTTGTAGCATGTCATGTTAATTATATACTATTAGAGACCATTAATCTGATGATTATTTACACGATAGATTGAAAGTCTATCACGTCAATGTGTACTCAGGAATGGTGATGTGAAGATCAGCGATACACATCAGTGGGAGCTGGTGTTTTAACAAACACTGTGTGCTGTCCCAGGTGTGCTGGGTTAGCTCAGGGGGCTGCTCACCCTGCCCTGCATCCCCAGCTCAAAAGGGGGCACAAAAATGCACCCAGCAACAAGGCAAATGCCTTTGGAGCAGTAGTTGTGGGATGCAGCTGCTACTCCACACCCAGGCAGAGGAGAGAGGGAAGGCTTTGCCTTTGGCACCTTGTGGCTGGCAGGTCCTGGCAGGTCCTGGCAGCTTTGGTGGCCTCTGTGTGACCGCAGTTGCCACACGCTGGCACTGCAGGAGGCACGGGTGGGATGTGGTGGGGAGGGGGCACCTCACAGCTTTGGGGGCCTGCTGCTGAGGCTGGGGAGTGTGCCAGGCCTGTAAAAGGAGTAAAAAAGGGCTTTACACCTATTTAAAGTAGGTTTAAAGCTTTGCATGTTTTTAAAGCATCAGCCTATTCCTAAACAGTGGGATGTTTAATAAGAGTATAATGATGTTTTAATTTTAATTTTTAATTTCACAAGAAGAATAGATGCCAAGTAGATGCTAGTTATTGCTGTTTGTCTGTATTGAGCTCTTCTATGTGATGCTGTCAATAGCATCAGAGGATGAATGTGTTCCTGCTGTGTAGCAGTATAGGGAGCTGCTCCCAGGGAGGAGACCAGGAGCAATAAGGTGTATTTAGTTTTCAGCAATACAATGGCATGAGGGAGAATAGTGCAGGGAATAGGCTGTGTGGCCATGGATTCAGGGCTGCCTTACTTCAGTTTGCTCAAGTATTGGCATTAAACTTGAAATAACAAAACTGTGAGTATTTCAAATCATTGAAATACATGACTTGAGTTGAATTGTGTGGGAATGAGGTGCTCTTACTAAGCTCTGGTTGTTCCTAGAGGTTCATTAGTCTGGATGAAGCTAATTCCATGTGTGATTTTATGGACACTAAAAGACAGCATGTGTTTCTTTTCCTATATGGGTTTTGCATTTCCATTTTTGCGTGGAAGCCAGTGGAGTTATTCCTTAATCAACTATTGCAAATGAGCAGTCAGACCTATCAGGCTTTAGTCCACAAAATGTTTTAATATAGGCTATTAAAAAAAGGCATCTTCAGAGAAAGGCTAATAAAGTGTGAAGTTGTTGTGCTAAAGTATTGTGTGCATTTCTATAAATTATCTTTATGCAGTTTCCCAGATTAATATCCAAATCTAAAATAAAGCTTTGCAGACAGGTCCCTCTGGGGCTCTGCAGACAGAGATAGATGATGCACAACTCCATGAACTCCTTTGAACTTTCAGATTTTATTTTTCTTGTAAACTGAAAATTAAGTTGATGAAGCTGGGCCTGGCAGCCCCATCCCGTGAGTGTGAGGCTCAGCCTTCCCCTCAGGAGCAGTGGGAGCACACAGGCTGTGGCCAGGAGCGGGGCAGGGGCTCTGGGGCAGCACAGGAACTTGCAGTCGGGAGGAAACTCCCTTCAGTCTCATCCCCAGTCCCTCTGGGACCATGCTTCTTTTTGATGGTCATTTTAATATTGCAGTGTACTGACATATACTGGAGGCAGTGAACTTATGAGCTACCCTATAAATAATTTGGCATCTAATTCTGCATATTTTGAGCTTGAGGCCCCCTAAGATGATGAAAGAGTTTAAAGCCCGTTGTGTGGTCAGGTCAATTTAGCATGGAAAAGAATACCCTTTTGAGCCTGAAGAAGTACATCACAATTAATCCTGGAGTTTGTTACCAGGAATCCATAGGAACTTCCTCTAGCACCAGCAAGTCCTGTGGCTCCTGTCTCCTAATATAGTCCCTGATTTCCTGAATCCCATTTCCCCAGAGTCTCCCCACCTGAAGAAGAGCAATTGCCCTTTGTGCTGATAAACCGTTGTCGGGGCTGCCCATCTTTGGAAAACTATGATAAATAGATCTGATTTTAATGTGTCTTATCCATAGGCAAATATAGGGAAAACCAACAAAATTACATACAAATGCATGTTGGGAACTCTGTATTTTTGCTGGTATTCCTTACATAGTTTCTAGAAAAATCTGAGCCCCCATGTTATCATTTTTCATTAAAGTGATGTTTCTAACCACAGTGGACAGCTCTCATATCCCTTGAAAACTTATAATAGTAAAATTGTCATAAGGATGAAGCAGAAATGCAGGATTTTATTAAACAATCTTCAGCTCATAAAAGACATCAGTGTTGTGCCATTCTAGATCATATAAATATATTTCAAAGCAGAATCATATTTCAGCAGAGAGATAAAGCACAAAAGAATATGATTAGTGGATACCAACATAAAATATTAAACCATCCAAGAAGGGGTGTAGGGGTATGTTTATCCACACGGGCAAGTCAGGGGCTGAGAGCAAGGCAAGATTTTGGCAATATATCAGTGGAGTCATGAGCACAGATATCTGTGGCAATTTGTGCGTGTGTGTTGTGCAGTGGCAGGGGGGTTTGGCATGGTTTCTCACAGTGCAAAGCTGGGTGTTTCTGCCACTGAAACCGCTGAAGGAACATGATGGGTGTCTTTAGTCTGGCAGAGTCGTCAAAGGGAGATACGAGCTCTACCTGGATAAATAAATAAGTATAAATAGTTTTCTTTCTGATATGTGACCAGATTATTTTCCAGTTGATTTCCAGCCAAGGTCCCAAGGGGACCACAGATCAAAAAAAGATAAGGGTCAGTTACAAGGTTGAGCTCATTCGGTGTTGCCATAGTAACTGACCTCCAGCATCCCTGGGAGGACGGCACCCAGCTCCCCAGGTGACATTTCTGTTGCCACGCCATCAATCCGCTGCCTTTCACCGCCCAGGCTGCCTAATGGCCGTGCTGCAGCGCGCCGCCGTGCCACCGGCCCGCGCTGGGCTGGAGTGCAGCATCTCCTTGGCAAGGAGGGGCACGGCCATGCCCTCTGGGATTAATTACAAAAATGCAGTGGAGCAGTGTGGTTCAAATGGTTTGTGTAGCAGGTCGTGGGTTTAGGCAGCAATGGTGAGGAGGAAATGTCGACCGTACAGCAGACATTGTGTTCATCTGATGTGACCATCTGCAAATTTGCCATCCCCTTGGAGCAGTTGCAGCGTGTCCTCAGACCTTGGTTTTACTTCCATCCTTGGATTGTTTTTAATGAAAACCAGTGATGGAGTGGTGCAAAACAGATGAGAGATCAAAGTGGTTCTCTGCAGGCTTTGTGTTTGAGGGGGTGTCCATCAGTCTATCCTTCCCTGGTTCCAGCCCCTTGCTCCTTCACAGCCACATGGAAAAAATTGCTGGGGAAGCTCCTTTTCTTACATTATAAATTTTTCCCTTTGATTTCTTATTTACTGAGAAATGAATTGCATAAACAGAATAGTTCCATGTAGTTTTCATTTTATTTCCCTGTGTTCATTCCAATTTCTATTTATTTCTACTATAATTAGAACACACGGCCCATTTAATTTCTAACAAATTTATGATGTAATGGACAGAAGAAGGTTCTCTGTGAACACAGTATATTAATGCTTTGTTACAGTGAATCACAGTCTTTCAAAGTTCATTAAAAGCACAGTTAACTCATGGATGTGAACATCTAAGTACAGGGAAGAAATTTGCTTTTATTGGCTTAATTTGCTACAGTAGAGTAGAATATACTGGTCTGGAAAGCTATAGTGTGGGATGTACAGATTGTCTTACATGATCTCGCAAATTAGGACTATTGCAGTTATCCCATAAGGGAAAATTTTTGCTTTATTAAATTGAGTAGAAGAGAGAAGTTTTAACTAACAATAAAGACAATGCCATCTTGATTTTTGGTGTTCAAATCATCTACTTGTTGTTGGTGTAGCGTGTCAGTACACGACAGTGTTAACATGTATTTTCACATTGCCATTAATATAGTTATAATTAGAAATGCAGCTGATGCAGTAAATGGGTTTAATACAGCATTATTAATTATACTGCATCCTCGCCAGGAGGCTGCTGGTGTCGGTTCTCTTAGAGGCTTAGAGACTCATTGTAATATGTATTAAATGCACATTGCTGCAGCAGAAATAGCTTTATGGAGAAGCATATTCCCACTCTAAAATGGGCAGGATGGCAGTGTAAGTGCTACTAAACACCCTATCAACATATTTAAAACTATCCTGCAAAGGCACCCGAACTTGGGAACAATGAGTGACGCGCTCTGCCACCGCGGTTCAGCTGGGTCTGCGCAGCCCACTAATCCTCACTAACAGGCAGTAAATTATGTACCTCCACATTTATACAAATGCCTGCCTTTGACATCAGCGGGCACCACCCAGGTTTCACCTTCAGGATTCAGATAATCAGCTCTCATTCCTACTGGCTTCCCTCAAGACCAGTATGGAAATAAGTATGTGTCTGCCAGGGATCAAATGCTTTTGGAGACAAAAGTAGGTACTGAAAACATTACAGGATACTATCATCTCCCCATGATACTTTTACACAAAGCGCTCTGTTCCTCTTTTGGCCTGACATAGTTTCAGCATGGCAGAATCCAGTAGGCCTACTTGTTTTAAACAAGAGCACATCCTATTATTTTTTTGAGAAATGAAGTGTAAAATTAATGCTTATTATTTTGAGCTCAGGAAAAAAAGGCAAGAAACCCAAGATTCTTGTTTGCTGTGCATTGCTGATTTAGTCCTGTAATCATCTGATCCCTTCACAGATACACTTACGAAGAAATGGGAGAAGATCTGGCATAACAAACTGTAAAAATCTGCATTTTATTTTACAAATGAGAGGGGCTGCATAATTCACTTGAGTTATGTAGGTCTCTCATAGATGCTTGTCATGCTAGAACAAAAAAGGCGAATAAGAATGAGGGAAATGATGATATGTTTGCTGTTGCTCGTGCCCAGCACCACACATTTGACTGTCACACCACATTGTCAAAAAGCCTCCTTGCGTGTACCTAGATGATCTTATATAATTCAAGGAAGTTATTCTCCAAAGGTGACTGAGTATCTCTATACATGTGCTGTGTTTCTGTGTAAAATAATATGCTGTAAAATGCCATAGAGGAGAGAGTGATTATAGCACCAATTCTATCTATATCTTTGGGCATTTTCATATTTTGAATACACATGCATGAAAAGAGAAACGTTTGTCATGCTAACCATGGTACTTTTTCCCGCTTTTTTTCTTTCTGGATGGTTTTATAGACACAAGAAATACATAATGGACTCCTGTGGGAGTGGAATAAAAACCCCCACCGGTGAGGAGAAGGCCTTATAATTCAGAAGTGGATTTGCAAATCAAAAGGTCTTGCCTCGAGTGGGATAAATTTCCAGATCTGCAGGAACCCATTATGTTTTATTATTTTTCATTCTAGTTTTAGTTTGTTTGTTATGGGTTTAACTATTTAAAATACTGCAGGGATCAGCCAAGAAAATACACAATATCTGTTACCTAATTAAACATACCAAGCTTGTAAGAATATTCTTTAATTGAAATGCTGAGCATTGTTTGTTTTTCTTTTTTTTTTTCTTAGTTTTAGTCAAATTATAGATATTTAGGCTGTAAAAGGAGCAGCAGTCTAGTCATCAGTATGTGTCTATCTGTATTTATGAACACATGTGCTCACACAGGACCATAGGCTGTACATGAATCACTGTTTTCCAAATACCCAGTATGTAGAGGGTAGGAAAATTAATGTCAAACATGATTTCTCTGATTTATTTGTAGAAGGCATTTGTTCCATTCCCCCCAGTTCCTCCTTTGTCCTCTGCGGGTTTATTGCAGCATTTGGTTGCTGTACACAGCGGTGTGGCTGGGCATGCTCAGCATGAGGCTCATGTCCCTTCCCCATCTCTTCTCCCCTCTGGAGCAGGTTGCAAAATTCACACAAAGCCAGAAGTTTTCAGGCAAGGGCCTGGTGGGAGAATCCAGCCTTAGGCCAGAGTGAGGGGAGATGGCCTGGTTTGGAAAGCTGCACATTAGAGAGGGCAGCATGGAGGCTGTGCGAGCAGAGCATTGCAAACCTCGTCGCGTCGCGTCCTAGAAACATCCCAGTCCCTGCTTGTGGCTCCCAGGGGAATTCATAGAGCTGCTGCCACGGAGCTACCAGCCCTTTCATCTTTCTGTTCCTGGCTCTTTCCTTTGCTCTTTTTATCTCCTTCCCAACCCACCTGTTTATTTGTCCCCACGTCGCCTCCCCACTCCCCAGGCAGCTCTGGTGCAGCACTCACTGTGGGCACCCACTGCCACAGGGCTCCAGAGGCAGCACGGGCAGCCCTCCACTTGTACAAGCCTTGTACAGGGGCCTTGGGATCCGGAGAGCACCAAAGGCTTCATAGCAAGCAATACTTTCCTTCTGTTTAGCCCCTTTAAAAATAGAAAAAGCTAATTTGAAGCAACTGTAAGTAAAGACTGTGCTTCTGAGGGCTCACATTATTCGTAAGAGCCAAATGTACTTGGCAAGAATCAGTTCATGGGGTAATGTAGTCATTTCTTAGCAATCTTGGAACTAAAAATTAATAGTCATTGATATTTGAGGATGAAAAAATAAAGATGAGTTTAGAACAAAAGAAAGAATTTATTTAGTTTTTAAAATATGTTTTCATGAGAAATTCATATGCTGCCACAGTGAAGGAAATACATTTTTCGGGGAGTTATTTGCAGAAACTAACTCCAGTAAAAAAACCTTTTAGGTAGTTTTTGATTTTTATAAACTGTATGCTGTGTTTTCTAAAATTCTGCAATTCCCTCCTTCCCTTCAAGAAAACCAAAGCATTGTTTAGTTTTATGTGTGAAAATTGCTTTAACATTACTTCAGTACCTCAAAAAAAAAAAAGCTCAACTGCAACCAGAACAATGAACTTCAATAAACAGAGAAGCATATCATCTTGCAAAAGTGGTAGGCTTGAACCAAGAGTAATAATTATTGCTATTTCACTGAGTTCAGTTAGAATGTAGAGGCATCTAAAATAGGCCCCGTGTATTCAATACTTATGATACATGACAAGGAAATTCCGCTATCAAATTACATTTAAATACCTTCAGTGGTCTCTACACCTTGTAAAAAGCCAAGAAATACAAAAAAATCTACACTGACACTCTGCTTTCAGCTCCTGCTATTCTCCAACAGTTCCTTCCTCTCCTGTACGTTTGCAGTGTACTCTGAGGTGAAGACATCATTTCAGCCCTCTGTCAGCACTGGTGGCTGAATTCTCACTATTAAGTACTTCTAAATGCTGTTAGACTCTTTAAAGCTCTGCACCCAGAGCAGGGCTGCTCTCCCTTGGTGGCAGGGCTGTTGGAGCCCCATGTGGATGGAGCCCTGCAGCCGGGATGGGGGCTGCACCCCGAGCGCCAGCGGCTCCTCCTGCTCCGGGGCCGGGGGTGCTCGGGGTGCTGGGGGTGCTGGGGGGTGCTGGGGGTGCCGGGGGTGCTGGGGGTGCTGGGGGGTGCTGGGGGTGCTGGGGGTGCTGGGGGTGCCGGGCCCTGTGTGCCCGCACAGGCGGCGGCTGCTGCCTCCCCGACGCTAATCTGCTGTGTCACTAACAAGTTGTATCATTTGAACCTTGCAGAGGAAGGCATCAATCATGAGTGCAAGCTGTGTAACCAGATGTTTGACTCTCCGGCAAAGCTCCTGTGTCACCTGATTGAGCACAGCTTTGAGGGGATGGGAGGCACATTCAAATGCCCTGTTTGTTTCACAGGTAAGACAGGGAGGCCAAGACAAGCCTCAGCGTGCATGGCTAGATCCAGAAATGACACTCGGGGGATTTGTAAAATACTGTATTCCTTTCCCTGGGAAAAAGAAAGACTGTGCTTGGAAATGTTCAAATACCCTCTGTCTGAAGCTGGGGCTCGCTCTGCCGAGCAGCTCTGTGGCGTTTGACACCGAGCAGCACTGCCACAATGCAGCAGGCTCTGCATGGCCCCCACGTCTCCAAACATTTCCATTTTGCCTTGTGGCTCAAAGGTGCTATGTGTTTCCAAGTGCAGGACTTGCAAAGGATGGACCTGCTCTTGCAAGCCCTTATTCACCTGAGCAAGGACTCTTTAAAGGCCAAGTGGTTCGTGCTCTTCTTACAGTGCTGAGTAAAGGCGAGTAAAGGTTTGATAAGACCAAATTGTACAACTCTATGGTTTTGCCAGCTGCTCTCTCAGAGTTTTTTTTTTAAACCCAGTTTTCTTACAGTGGCACATTTGTAACTCCTGTCTGAGAGCCTACTAGGTATTCCTTCTCTGTAGATCATTCAAGTTGTCTCATCAGTGCAAATGATCATGGGTAATTCTTACTTTTCCAGGATCTGCAGGGTGCATGCTAAAGGCTGCCTTTTATACTCTCTTCAACACAGTAGTTAACATCTGCATTTCCAATCTGTTTGAGAGTTAAGGATCATGTAGGTGTCACTGTGAGCCTGTTGTCAGTAAAGGAGCATGGCAGCACCTGCTATTCCTTTAACTTTGGTGGGAATAAGGTGAACCTACATTCTTTAGCGTTTGACCCACCTTTAGAGAAAATGTTTTTTGTGTGAGCTTGGAGTTAATAGATCCTTTCTGAAATGTGCTGTAAAAAATTTTGGATGCATTTGTTAAATTCTGCTGAAGAAGCCATTTTCACATACAGATAACCATTCATGTAAAGTGAAATAAAAATCAAATCAGATATATATTTTTTATCCAGTTAAAGCTATGGTTCAGTACTTCAAAATACACTTCAAAAATTCCCTCAGTAAAGTCAGAATAATTGCCAATCCAGGATCATAATGCAAATGCTGTGATATTTGTGATGTTAAATCTTTTTCATTTATACTGAATGGACCACCTATTTAAAAGACCTAAAAACTGTGGCAAGCCTGCCCTTTCAGATTCACTTTTCTGCCAGAAATGCTGTTCTGGGCCATATGTCTTCCAGACCAGCCATCAAGGCTTCTCCTAGCCCAGTTGTCCTGCATTAAAAATGTATCTGATGCACCTGCCATGGGCCCAGGGCTCCCCACGGGAGCAGTGACGTTCTCTCTTTGGTCTGATTGCTGAGTTCTTCCAGTTACCTGTGGACAGTGTTAGCTTTATGTGAAATATCAAAAATCCATACAGGATGTAAAGTCTGTTAGAAGTAAGCTGACTGTCAGCCTGGAGACTCTAAATTGACTACTTGTAAGGAAATTCTGCTGAACCAAGTGTATCAGCACTTCTCTCTGGCAGATATCCTTGGACCTTTTACAGTTGCAGAGACTCTGAAGTGCAGTTTGAGACGAGGTGCCTTACACGAAGCAATCCTAACTAACTGTACTGTGTTGTTTCAGTTTTTGTACAGGCAAACAAACTGCAGCAGCACATCTTCGCAGTGCACGGGCAGGAGGACAAAATTTATGACTGTTCCCAGTGCCCACAGAAGTTCTTCTTTCAAACAGAGCTTCAGGTATGTTTACAACAGGAGTAAAAACAAAGCTAACGCTGTTGATTTCTCTGTACAACTGTCACCCTTGTGCAGCATTTAGAAAAGGTGCCTAACCTTGGTATGGTCTCTTCTGCCCTTAAACAGTCTCTCAAAACAGTCTCTCAGTCTCCTTCTGCCTCCCTGGGTGCCTGGAGGAGAAAAAGGTCTCTGAGCATGGCTGGAATAAATAAATAAATAAGACAAGACAGATATCATGATTTATGAGTATTTCTCTTGACAGTAGTGTTGCTACATCCTTACATGTCTACGTCAAACACCTTGTAAATAATTTCTTTTCCTCCATTAATAATTTAGGGACTGATTAACATACAAAGACTAAGCAAATGGTAGCTGCCCCATCCCCTTCCCTGCTGCTAAATCATAAGTAAAGGAATTTTCCCTGCTGAGGTATGAGAAAGCGTGGGTGGGTGCAGCTCTATGTGATGCTGGGGCAGAGGCTCCTCCCAGGCAGCAGCACATCGCTGGGCTGTGGCTCTGCACACCAGGCCTGGCTTTCCATGGCAGCACTGGGGGCTGCAGCCACAGCAGCTGTAGCCTCCACAGAGCCAGTGCTTGGCTCACACCCATTCCCAGGGGCTCAAAAGCTTCTGCAGGGGCTGGACGCTGAGCTGGCACGCTGCTGCAGGCACTCTTGGAGCCCTGGCCCCAGAGACCGCCTTGGAGCAGGGAAGCTGGGGGTTAAACCCCACCAAAAGCCTTGGTGCTGAACCCACCCAGGCACTGAACCTCCACGTGTGTGTGTGGAGCCCAGAGCTGCCCTGGCAGGGAGCTCGTGGGGAGGTGCCCACCCTGGCTGGCCTCCTCACACCTATCTCACCTGTGCAGCATGGCCACCAAAATCACCCCTCCCATCCCCTGGGAAAGGCAGTCTTTTTATAGAATGGTACCATATGCCTCATTTAAATGTATTAGCTTTATAAACCACAATTTACTTAAACTTTGGAGGGTTTTTATTTATCTTGCTGAATTCCCAAGCTGCTGCCTCTTGTGTTGTGCTGTCATGCTGTGGAAGGATGGCTGATCTTTTCACTTTGTTGATTTTATATTTTTTTTTCTCCCAGGGGATCCCGCCTTTTCCTTGTTCTAGCGACCTGATTTGCATAAGTGTACAAAAGTTTTAACTATACCTTGTTAATATTTTAATAAAGTCAGCAGATTTTGGGATTGTGTGTTCTCACTATGAACATTTTATGAAAGCAGCAGTGGCTTGCAAAGACAGCTTCAATTTTTCCTCCCATATCTACCTAAAAGTGGTGTTTGGTCAAAATGCCAGCACAATTAAAATGGGAACACTGGCTTCCTAGGCCACTGCATTAACCTTTCGAATCTGATGATCAAATAAAGAGAACCTGGTTAAATTATAGTCTAAGCAGCCTGTTTTTTGCAATTACAGATTTTAATTACATAGTGTTTCAATTCTGAAGTTTTGTGCATTGCACAATTGCTGCAAATGTCAGCTTTAATCATATAAATTAGGATTGTAATTTTTTCCGTTTTTATGCAGGATTTTTCTGCACTCAATTTTTTTTTTGCTTATAATAATTCATAATAATTACATGAGTAGTTTTGAATGATGTTGGCTGAATGAAAATGCAATACTTAGCTGCACAGTCTTAGTCTTTATTTCAGTAGTGACTCAGAAATGTGTGTTTATTTTATGCCAGGGCATTTACTAATGCAAATATTGGAGCAAAGGAGGACACAAAATATGTGTATAAATCACTTAGAAATGTGTAAGACTTTTGAGAAACAGTCTGCCTTGGCATGATTATCTCATTAGTTTCTGGTGTGTAAGCAGCCTGCTCTAAATTCCTCAACTGTTGGTTATATTTTTGTTAAGTAATGAAGATTTAGTATTATTTTAGTGCACCAGTTGTTCAGCTGCTACTTAGGGTTAAATCTGCATAAACCTTTCTGTGTCTTTAACTGTGCAATTATCTTATGTGGGCAAATCAGCCTCCATCAAGGGGCTCTGCTTGATGAATTTGACTGTTCAGTTCAGAACTTGCTTTCCTACTGGCATGAAATAACTGGTATCAAAACCTGAACCTACGCACTGTTTTCCTTCTTTGTATTTTCAAGTGAAACTACTGAAAATATGTTTTAAAAAACTGAGCAAATTCAACTATTTCAAGAAGAAATTCAGAGTGGGGTGCTTGTAGAAAAGCATGAAAAACAAGGAAGGTGGGGAAAATGACAGGCAGCAAAGGGAAAGGGTAACTTTTAGAGATGTCACAGACTGGCATGAACTAGCCCTGCTGATTTTTGACTATTTTTTAAAAACAATGTGTGTGCCATGTGATGAGAAACTGTAAATGCTGCTGTAAATGTACCTCTAGTGGCTGGTGCAGATACTGCTTTGGTAGCTTAATGCTTTGGAAGTGATCAAACCCTCTTTGTGCTGCTGAGCTAGTAGTTGTATTTTAATATAGGTTTTTGCTTTGAAGTTCACCCCATCTGATGGACATGTAAAACCAAGGCTTAGGAACACTCCGAGAAACTTAACTTGCTTTATAAATGGTTGGAATTTTGGTGAGAATCTGGAGCAATGAGTCAGTGACGTTACTTTAATGATATTGCCACAAGAAAAGAAAACAGAATGCAACTTAACTGCTTACATTATCTCACTGGAAATAAGGAAAGAAAACATAGGAAGGTTAAGCATGAAACACAAAGGAAAGAGTATGTGTGATAACCCCACACACCCTTAGGGCAAAAGAGGAAAGGCTGGCAGCTCTGTGTTTTTCACATCCTCACTTTGTACAATTGACAGCTATGAATATCATGAAATTCTCCTGGAAAAAGAGTGAATTTGTAGCTCATATATAAAACACCAAGGCTGTGGTATTTCATTCATTACTGAAACATGCTCACTGAAACAAGTGTGGAGGTGGAGGATTGGGGTTTCCTCACATGTAGGGCAGAAGGAGCCTTTTCAGACAGATCCCCATCTCCAGGAGCTGCGCTGGGAGCTGCTGGCCCAGCTCCTCAGAGGCAGCTGGAGCCATGGGTACTTGGATGTGGCAGATGAGCTTGCTCTTTGACAAGTGAAGTTTTGATCTTTGCTGTTTAAAACATAGCAGAGAACCCTGCCATCCCCAAAGATGGGTCGGAAATGACGACACATAATGAGTGCTGAGAGTTTTATTTGTGGTGTGATTCACCAAGGAGAGATCCCTCCTCAGGTGTTCACATTGAGAATTGTACTAAGCAAATTGTGACTGAGCAGTGGTTTTCAGAGAAAACTTGAGAAGGATTTTTGTGTGAACTCTTGCCACACTGCTTTTCCAAGGAGCCATCACATAACCAGTGAAGTATTTGTATTTAAAGGATTAATTCCTGCTGTTTGCTTGTGTACTGTTAATCACACTGTTTCCTCCTAAATGATTACAATTGATGAAAACTAAGGCAAGGGATGTAATAAACAATGCGCAAATAATCCAGGTACCAAGGGAGAAGGGTACCTGCCAGGTCTTTCCTAGCACAGGTGTTCAGGTGTTTTATTGCCTGATATGAATAAAGGGCTTTCTTTTCTGCTCAGATTTGGAGATATGTCAAACCACTAAATTAAGAGAGCTTCACTGGAGGAATGTGCTGTCATTTGAAATGCCCATTTTTTTAAAGGTACACATATCAAAAGGAGCTCCTATGGCTCATTGGCTAACACTGTGGTCTGTCTCCTCTCTCGTTTTATTTTATGTGAAAAGCTAGCAATTTTCATATATCCATAAACAGGAATGAGCTGCTGCACAGAAATTGCACTCATTATATTAATAATGATTTACCATGAATGTCCTCCAGGGGCTTGATTTGGTCCACATCAAAGTCCTTGGGATTTTTTCTGCTGATTACAGCAGATCAAGCCCTAAGCAGGTTTTCTCTTTTTAAGTCTGCTTTTAATGTCAGCTCGATGTTAGATGTGCCACACCAGACCACAGGGCTGTGAGGACACAGAGGACTGTGACCTGCCCAGGTGAGGGGGCACCACAGTGAGCTGCCCTGTGGTCTGAAGTGACCCAGTGGGGGACACCGAGGACCTGCTCATGCCGGTGGTCCTTGGGGCCATCTGGGTGCAGCAGTGTCCCTGAAGCACGGAGGGGAGCGGGTGCCTCTTGCCCTGGCTGTGAGCCACCCGCCTGCAGGCGAGTCTGCAGCCGGTGTCCAAGGGCTCACCTCACCACCAGTGGAGCACTGAAAAAAGACTTCAGCAATTTTTAGTCTGTACCCAGCCATATCTCCAGCTCCTATTTGAAAATGAACTTTACCTACTTTCTGGGGGTATAAGAAAGCTTACTTAAGTAGAAGTAAAATTTTTCTTCCAACCAGCCCCATGTGCTTGCAGCAGTGCAGTATCTCAGTGTTTCTGGGCTCCAGTGTCCATTCAGGCAGTGAGAGAAAGGCAATTCCATAGTATTTTGAGGAAGTTGCAGAAAATGTTTCTCCTTGAGAGTGTGTGGATAGCAGGACAAATGGGACCTGAAATGTGGCTCTATCTCAAGGCAGTGCTTTCACTTGTTATAACTTTTGCTGTATTTCAGGACTTAGTGTGGCTTAGATGGCAAACACCAAGAGCTTTTTACTGAAAACATAAAACAGGCTCTTTCTAAATTTCACACAAAGCACACACAAAATCATGTGTAGAATTAATTTTCTTCAAGCAACATCCTTTTTTTTCCTTTTAAACCAGATTTTTTTATCTTTGCATTTTAGGCTTTTAAGAACCTGACGGCTATTTTTCCTTCTTTTTTACTTTTATTTTTTAATTTTTAAAAATTTTTAAATGTCATTCCTTCTTTAAAATTGTGAAAATTACTAGTCAGTTATCCTAGCAGATTTGGCTAGCATTTCTTTAAAAAACTGTTGCTATGGTGCTTGGAGTATTGTTAAATTTTAATTATTAGTAGTTACAAAGCTAATAAATTACTAGACTACCAAAATCTATTTCAGCCATATTGCTGTGTTTCATTCAGATGCAGTCAGATAATTATAACTAACAATAATTAAAAATTAAAAGTGCTGTAGGCACATACCCATCATGTTGAGTCTGCCTGCCTGAATGTTTTTTATGGACTGCAAACCACAAGTTTTATCTATTATTGATCTATTTTTACAGTAGGGAAGAGTTTTTGCCTATAAGGTCTCTGGTTTTCAATGTGTGTGTTTAAATTCAGAGGAGGAGGAGGAATACATGGCTGTTTGAAAATTTAGAGTTAGGGACAGGCTCTGATAAGGACCAAAGCTAAGAAACTCCACTGTAGACTACGTGGGGCTGGTGCTGGGTCTGCAGCAGCTGCAGCTGGGTTCTGTGCAGGGGATGCTGGAGGTTTCCTGGGCCTGACATCCACAGAGGTTAATGTAAGAGCAAGGGCTGCTCCTGCTCACACAGTCTGTGTGGTTTGTAGGCAGCACCTTCTACCCTTGCCCACAGGCAGGCAGGGGGTGTTTGCTGGGGCTGTGGGAACAGCAGCAGAGTCCAGACCGTGTGGCCACCTCTGCTGCAACAAAGGAGGGTGCAGAAATCTTGAATTGCCCTGGTGCGGTGTAGTGCCAAGGTGTAGCATTTTAATTTGGAAACATGGTTCTGATCAATATATTGCTGCATCTTTATCCTGTCTGAGGTTTCTTCAGTGAGAGCCACAAAGATCTCTTACCTGAGATGAAGATATGTCTGGCACTGGAGCAGCATGGCCTGTAACAAAAACCTTTCCTTCATTTCCTAAACATTAGGGCCATTCTGTGGCTGGCCCTGGCTAACAAAGTGCACACAACTTCACATTAACATGTGCAGAAAACCCAGCAGCCGTCCAGAGTGGAGGAAAAAAAGAAGGGAGCCAGGTGAAAGGCATCGTTTTAGTCATTAATGCACTTAAGCGCACCCAAGTGTCAACATGTGTGATCAAGTGTAAGGAGGCATGTCGTTCCAATGTGGCAGTGCTGGCACACAGACGGGGCCTCCTCCAGCAGAGATGGCACTTGGATCTGCTGCTCAGGCTGCCCAGCTAAACCCGTCGTTGCCTGTCATCTATGCCCTAGGGCAAGGGTCCAACCAACTTTTGCGCAGGCACCATGCCATCCCAACAGATGGGCAGGAGTGTAAGCCGCCAAGAGACAATGTATATGCATCAATTGTGTTTATTGAAAGCACAATTCCTGGCTGGAAATGTTCAAATGTCTATTTATTTTGAGATAAGATGCCTTTAGTTAATGGGTAGGGAAATGCAGCTTAGCTTTGAATTAATTACTTTATACACCTTACAAAATATAATGCAGACGTGAAGGTGTAAGATGCGCTGATTATGGGGAGATCTGTCGTGACACAGAGTCCCCCCTAAAACTGACTCAGTGTGCCAAGGTGCTACTTGTCTCTGAGTACCAGAGACCAAATTTTGTAGGTGCTGCACATAATTGTACACATCTCTGGCTCAACACATAGTGATATGCAAGGAGCCAGCCCTTTACACTGGCAGGTTTTCCTTTGCACACAGGTATATAAGCTCAACTCCCCTCTTAGTGGTAGAAAACAGTTTTACTGTTTGGGCAATGAGGGTGATACATTAATCCAGACCAGAGCTAGACTAGTTTACACATCTCACTGAAGAGGTTTGTTTTCCATGTTACTAAAAGAGAGGAAAATCACATAATATGCTTTTATATTTGACAGCACTGTTGCCCACCAGAAAGGGTAAATTATGGAAGGATCCAGAGAGGAGTCTGTATGCACACATTAAAGGGTGTTCCCTTCCCCTACTTGTTAGCTTTATTCAATTAAGACTTGTTAGTGTTCTTGAAAGATGTGCTTTGAAGACCCTTCTGAATATACAATTTGATATTCATAAAGATCCAGGCATACTATATGTAAATAAATAAAGCAGGAATGTAGTACTTCCAGATACATTTATGCATTCCCCTCCTCGTGGAAGCAGAGCACACGGGCTGTGTTAAACATCCATCCTGACCAAAAGGAGGAAGCACAGGAGAAGAAATGAGAAATGGATTTTCTTTCCGAAAGACCAGATTGCACTCTCTGGTCTGGCAATAACAATTACTAATGACATTTAGAGAGAAATTAAGGATGAGAAATGCAAGTTGGCATTTCAGCAGTGCCAGTCAGTAACATTGCATCAGAGCTCACAGGAGAGATGAGAAAAAGTTTAGGGATGGAAAATTAATTTTATTATGTCAACAATTAACAAATACCTTTTCTTCATTCTTTACCACACTTATCACAAATTACCACTGTGATAGTATTTAGCAGCTCCTCAGGTGAATGAAAATTTCAACACTTTGAAATTCTTAATTCTAGCGTCAAAAGCACGTGTTTATGTTTTGCTGTGTTTTGTTGAACAATGAATGATAGAAAGAGGTTCAGACTGATGAGGGAAGGGAGACCATGAGCTCTTGGATGTGTATAGCAAGAAAATTCTGTGGATTTTCTCTGCAGATCTCTGTGGTTCTTATTACCATGAATGAATTAAGTTTACCAGCACATTTTTTGAGGGTTTTTTTTTTGTGTGTGTTTTGTTTTTTTGGTGTTTTTTTTTTTTTTTTTCTGTTTTGCAAATTTGGAAAGGCAAGGTTGAATAATATACCCAGTTCCATGCTGGACAATTTTGGAGGAGCCAGACATAAAGCCCTGGAAACCTCAGACCTTTTATTCCAAAGTCCTTCACGTGTTCACAAGGTGACATCCCTGTCCCCACAGGATGTGGTAGGAAGGCCTGTTTGCTGCTGCTCTGTGGAGAGGCTGGAGCACAGGGGCCATAAGCTGTGGGGCTGTGAGCGTGGCCATGGCACAGCTGGCTGGGCAGGAGCAGTGTCCTCAGGGACAGCACGACCGGCCAGCCCTGCGTGGCCCTGCCGGGCTGGGGAGCACATGCCTTTGTGAGCAGGGCAGAGTCCTTAAAATAGAAACAGAACGCTTGTGTAACACGTAGACAAATAATTTTTTTCCCTTTTGTTTTCTCGCTGAACTGTCTTGTCAGAGATTTTCTTTGCTGGTGGGAAGAGATGTCTGATGCAGCTCCTTTGATTTTCCCCTGCTGTAGTAGCTGCCGTGGAGCATGGTTTGGGGTCTGAGCACAGACTAGCTTCGTTGCCTCCTGTAAGTGTCGCTAGCATCCAGAGGAACTGACTGTTTTTCAAAGGAAGAGGGATGCTTCATTGGAAAGGGCAGAGTATAAGCATATTTAAAGAAAATAGTGGATCTTGATCAGCCTCAAGTTTTAAAGAGCTCATCGAGGGTGCTGTACAGCATCCTTTTAAAAGTTCAGTCTCTTCCTTTGCTTGCAAAGACCGAAATGGGGATGCTTGTCCAGACATAACAGTATATGCCTGAGTGTTTTCACAAGAAATGTCTAGATCATTAAATATAATAGGTCTCAGCTGCAGTTTTGATCACTGAAGCATGCACACAATTCATCACAGCAAATTAGGTACGTCTTTGTAACTTATCTTTCTGCAATTTGCTGGCACTTCTAGAGAGCTGAAACTTATATTGGATGTGCTGCAGAAGCCATTTCAGATAAAATATTCTGTGTTTATTGTTGGAGAACAAGGATTCCCTAATAACAAAAACATGGAGCAGTGTATGTTTCTGCTCCTGCATCTTGCAGAACTAGCAATAGTACCAGTAGAGATCCCCAGCCACATTCATTATTTATATATTTCAGTGAATTTCTTGTCTGCAGTAAAAGAGATATAAGCTTCAACATCAGTCTGTGCCAAATTCTATGCTACAGCCCATTCAGAAACCTGAGGCAGCCGTGGTTCTCAATCATTACACAGCCCATTTATCTGATTGGAGTTTTGTCCTCTCTGCCTTGCTGAAATGTTGCGTGTTCTTTAAAAGCCGAGTTTGACCTTTGGAAAGAAAAGGCATTTGCTGTTTTAATTTTAGTTTTTTTTTTTTTTTTAGAGAGAACCTGAGCCTACTTAAATGGAAATTGGCATTGAAAAGCAGCAGAGTTATTGAAAAGCATTTACTTTATTACTAGAAGAGAACAGACGCTAGTGGATTCAAAAATTACATTTCAATGGACTCATCAGTTTCAGTCACTAGTCAGTCGGTGAACAGATGGATATATTTGTGACAGTTAACATGAATTTATACCCTGGAATTTTACATTTGCCCTAAGAGCACTGCTATCTTAGTTACTGCCTTAGTTAAAGGGTTTGGAGATTCATTTTATTTTTTGGAAAAAAAGCTATGTTTGTTTCTAATTGCAAAGATTTCTTACATCATAGAAATTGCCTCAGCTTTCAGAAATGTGAATGATATACAGCTTCTATGTAAGGAAAATGTTGTAAAAGAATCCCCAGTACAGCTGCTGCAGAAAAAATAAACATCTCGGCCTAAACCTAGATAAATCCCTGTGGACTGAGAAAATAATTTGCAATAACCAGATATTTTTAACTCTGTGTATGAAGGTAGTAATCACAGTCACCTGTATTTGCATCTAGGGTCTGTCACAGTCTAATTGCTTGTCTCTTTCCACCCCTGCCCCCCTAAATTTTAAGGCTTCTGGTTAACTGAGCAATGCATTAAGCACTCCATCTCCAAAACAGAAAGAAATACTGCCCTAGCCTCTACCATGTGGCATCTTTAGGTTTCAGGGATTTCGTTTAAATCTGAAATTTATGTCTAGGAGAAATAAATTACTAGATTGTAAAAGCAGCTGGGGAGGGAGTAAATATAGTCTCTTTTGTCCTCTATATCATTTCCCCAGGAAGATAATAAATGTATGGCAAGCGTCTTGTGTTTCCTCTGTCATACAAATGTTGTGTGTGTGCTGTATTTCAGATGTGAAGCCTAGACTCCAGGCAGGAAATCCTGGAGTGATACTGTACTGCTGTTGCCTACTGCTGTGGTGCTGGTGGAGGCCCCATCACTTTTACTGCTTAAAAAGAATTTGTAAAATAATTTCATGAAGAAATTTAAAAGCCCTTGTGTGTAGCCCTGATTTCCAGAGTAAGAGATTTAAGGTGTAATCCTAGGGTTTATCTCCTCAGGCAGTGAAAGGCAGCAGGAGCAGCAGCCCTGGCTGCTGGAGAGAGCTGAGCATAGGGGTCCTGCCCTGTGACCCCATCCCAAGGGCCAGTTTTCCCAGGGGCATTTTAAAGATCATAAGAGAGATTCTTGTTAATTCCTCCCTGCCCTACCTGTTCTCATTCTTCTGTGAGGTCAGATGCATGGAGCAAGCATGATGAGTGGCCAGAAAAAAAAAATTAGGTCTGAGAACAGCAAAAGATAAGGAATTGTTAGAAAGTCAGTGATCTACATGTTTTTCTGCACTGGGCTGTGTGTATAGGGTTGTCTGAAATCAAGCCTGAAACAGCCTTGCTGTTTGCTCCTTCTGTTGTTCCTTCCAGAGAAGTACATTCAATCATATACTGCTTTTGCCTAATTATACCTTGCTTTAATATTGTATTTTGAGAGTAGTTTTAAAGCTCCCTTTGACCAGAGGTGAAAGGAAAAACAGTTCAGAATACAGTTTCTTTTCATGTTGTGCCTGTTCTACTTATGTAAAATGAGAAGGGGATGGGAGTGTTTGGTGCAGGGTTGGGCACACATGTGCAATGACCTGACCTGGGCAGTAACCACCAGTGAATGGATTATTAATGTTCCCTTCATGTTTCATGTTAATGGAATAACTTATGAGACACCAAACTGTCTATCCTCAGTGAGGTCATGGGGCTTTGTTGGAAAAATCTAGATGATAGAGAGATGATACATGCTGATGGGATCGGTGTAGAGACAGCTCGTGGCTCTGTGCAGGGTCAGCTTGGCTTCAGAGAGGCTCTGTCCCCCCAACTCTGCATGAGCCAGACCAGATTTGGCAGCAGCAGTCCTGAGCTTATCACTCAGCTGTGCTTGAGCTGATGCGCTGTGGAGTGTGTTGTGTGTCTTCTGTGCCACATCCTGGGCAGGCACTATGGACACCCAGAGGTCACCTCATGCAGAACCTGTCCCAGAACCCCATTGCCTTTGCTTTGCACCAAGCAGGAATGGCCACAGCAACGCCCACACTGTGCCAGCCCTGGGGGAGAGCTCCTGCCTGACCATCCAGCCTCCTCATTTGTTTCTGCTGCACAGTTAAACCTGAATAAATTGCCATGGGCGTTGAGGTTTGGCTGTGTACGGCGTATCTGTCATCAGTGTGTAACATTATTGTGTCTCCAAAAGGAGCAGTGAGGTTGTTTAGAACATATTTACTTCTGAAAAATGTGTCCTCCTTTGGGGCCAGCACATGCTCTTAGTCTTTGCATGAAATCAGAATCGTTCAAGATGTGGCATCTTGCTGTTTAAAAGGCAGATTTTCCTGAGACCAGTGACACTGTTCTAATGGAGTAGCAGTGGCTGGAAAATCCCATTCAACCCAGTTGTTTTGCACACATGCCATAGCAATGTTGCCTTGCTGTTTTGTCCTGTGATGTCTTGGAGGAAATGGCTCATATTGGTGATATTTTGACCCCTCTTTTACTTACAAGAACACATTGGGCATGGCTCTTTCACACTCCTAGCTCCTCCAGGGTTAATTCCTTGTGGCAGTGGGTAGTGGGTTAAGCACAGCCCTGTCTGCAGATTTCTGCTCTGCTGGTGGCATCTACACTAATGGGGCAGCATGTAAAGCACTTCTGTAACTATGGCCTTGCTATTTTATAGCAGAGCTATATGCATTGGAGGATTTTTATTCCCCTTTTGAAATTAGAAACCAGCAATAACAACCATTATGTCCAAGGCAACAGGTCGCTGACCAGCCGTTTGTCAGCACGAGCGGTGTGTGGGTGCCACGTGACAGGAATATTTATCTGCCCCTAAGAAAAGTGTATCCATAACACAAGGCAATACAATTTGTCAGATCAGTGTTCCATTAGAGGGAATTTTACTCCAGTTGCTGCTTCTTAAAGGAATTAGTGGTTGAAGGGCTGTGGTCCTGCTGCAGGCAGGTGCTGCTTGTGTCAAGTCTGGCTGTCCACACGTGCTTATTTAGCCCAAGGAACTTGGTCCAGCTGCAGCTCCCATCATTTAGTGGAGGATGTTGCCTAAATTATGAATGTGAGACCTGCCCCTGTTAATTTGCTATAAAATTCACCGTTAAGACAAAAACTGTTATATACCTGTCCTTAATACCAGGAATACCTAGCTGCTTCTGAGGAAAAAAACTACAAAAAGTAATCAGATGGTGTTCAGTGACCCTTGCCATACCAGAGAACAGCAGAGCAAATTTTAGGTTCAACTCTCAATTTCCTGGCTTTTGTTGATTTCTATTCCCATGGAAAGAGACCCTCAGTGAAGCTTTGCCCTATGCATTCTAACTTCTATGTAAAGTGTTTCACTCTTGCTCTAAGGATTTTTTGAAAAGACACCATCCTGGTCCTATAATAAAGAACCAATCAGGAAATAATTTGGTGTTTAGAGGAGTCACACAGTGTTCCACAATGATGATTCCAGTCCTCACAGAAGTGAACAATTAACTGGCTTATGTGATATGATTTACCTTAGATCAAGGAGGGATAAATGAGATAAGATTTGGATTGGTTTCTAAAAAATCATCAATTTCATGCTTTTGAGAGGAAAACCTAAGAAAGATTCCTGGAAAATGGTTTACCTCTTGAAAATTATTTTGAAACGTTGCTTCCCTGACCTGTAAGTAGATTGGAAACAGGTCAGCACTGGGGTGTGCACTGGGGTTTTTGGTGTAAAAAGGAGTGTCCCTGTGGGCAGGAGATGCTTTCTCTGATTATTGTAGCTTAGGTTTGAAAACAGACGGGAGGTGGGTGTTTGCATTCTCGAGGACAGCTTTGGAGGGTCACTTCAGAGCTGGGCACAGGGCATTTGTGCTGCTGCATGCTGGGTTTGTGACATGTCATGGAGGAGCAGGGGTGGCCGTGACCCCAAGTGACTGTGGGACCAGCTTCCCAGGAAAATATGGACTGAGCAAACCCAGGTTAAAACAGCACCACTGGCAGCAGAGCACTGTGCTGCATCCTGCAAAGCATTTTCTGCTCTTGGGATCAGAAATGGCTCTGGAATCCAGTCAGGAAGTAACAGTGGGGCTAAGGAAGGAGTGAAGGTATTCTAAAAATATTATGGTTTCATGCACTTCTGACAACAGTAATTTGTCCCTCTTACTTTATGTTTAGGAAGTGTAAGGTTCTTCCCTTCTTATTTTTGATCTTGTGCATGGTATGCTGGAGACTACAAGGATGATGATAAATTTGCATTTCTGAGTGAAATTCTCAGGAGCATGTGGTCCCTCAGGACAGGTATTATTAGCTCCTTGTTTTCATTGGGTGCCTCAGTGAATCACGGTGTGTTTACAGCTAGTTTCTCTAACAGAAGACTCTGGTTATCTCTTAATAATGTATTCCTCTGTGGTTTTTATTTCCAAATTGCTGTGGTATGGAGATTTTCCCAAAGGCTTCAGTTTGCTTTTGTACTTCAGCATTTTACCCAGTGTTTTTGGAAGAAGTGTATAGACTTTTCAGTCATGCATTTAATAGAATACAGGAGGCTATGCCAGGTTTAGGCTGTGCTTGGAGTTCACTTGTAATAGGCTCAACTAGGTTTATTCTGAGTTTTAGAGAAGAGTAGAGATGCAGATCTAGAAGACTGATTAGACAAAATTATTAGTCTCAAGTGGAAAGGGAAAGCATGTTAGGTGAGTTTTCACAATCTGATTAGGACTAAACAACCTGAATTAGAAGACAAATTAAATTCATAAATCATCTAATAATTCTTAGCGAGTACGAGAATAAGCTGGCGCTGGGAAAAATAACTCCAAGAAAGGTATTCGTATAGACAGGGAATTTTTCCAACCAGAATAACTCAGAAACGCCCACCAAAAGGGAGGAATCGATGCCGGCGGGCAGCAGCAGTGTGGAAGGCGCTGGGGCCGAGGCGGTGCGGCGCGGGGCGCTGCAGAACAAAGGGGCCGGGCGGGACGCGGGGCTCGGCCGGGCTGCGCTCACCGCGGGGAAAGAGCCGCTGCGGAAAGGCAGGCACGGGTGCAGCGGCTTTCCCCCACGGTAAATGTCGGGAATTCCGAACCTTCCCGGGACGGCAGGTGAAGTGCCGGGTCCCGGTCCCCGGAGGAGCCGGGCAGTTTCTGGGGGGCTGAGGTGAGCAGCGCTGAGGGACGCCGCTCTCCTCCCCGGTGGGTACAGGAGCCCCGGGGCAGCTCAGCCCTGGCACAGGTGAGTGTTTCTGTGCCCCAGAACCCCTGGAAGGTGCATTTACCCCTGGAGTAATCATGTGCAAGCATCAGAGTAACTCAGAAGCAGCTATTTCCATTGGAAATGGGCAACTTCGCTTTTCACTCGACAACAAACCTCCAGGCGTATTTTCTTAGACACTCAAAATGATTTTTTTTTCCTGGTTCAATAACTTGTAAAGGACAGCTTTCTACCTGCATTTGTTGAAGTGCCATCTCAAAGTGTGCTGACACGGGGACTGACTGACGAATGGCAAGTTATCAGATGCTCAGAGATGAAGGAAGCCGTAACACAGGCAGCCATTGCCTTTCACAAAGGATGTGCCACCTTTCCTTTGCCTCTACCTCCATTTCAAGGGACTCTTCAAATAAAGACGGGACATGTGAACCTGTCTTGCCTGACAATTTTGGTTTTTTATTACATACCATGATAACTTGGAGTTCACTCGTTACCAGCATTTTATGTAGTGGGTGAAATACCAAGGGAAAGGAAAGAAGTAATACTGTGCTGCCTGAAAAACTATGATCTAAACATATAAATGTCACTGCATAAGTTACCTGAAACAACTGGAAGGGCAATTAACACCTGGTTTTATGGGAAACATTGGTTACCACTATCAGTTTTAATGAAGTGTATTAACTAAATTGTGTTCTGAGTATTCATTCAGCCCTGTTTATGGCACACTCTTGAGTACATTTACTGTTTGTCAGAAGTGCAAACTAGTGAACATATGAGGCTTTAAGACAGGCCATCTGTTAGTCTTAGACCCTTGGATAATTGTCAAACAGTTCTAAAAATAAGCACATACAAACTGCAAGGGGGTGCAAAGGTGATTTTTCTTTAGAGTCTGATAGCAAAGGGAAAGTAGAAACCAGAAATTAAAATTTAAAATAAACAATTTCACCCTGTAAAGCAAGCTTGATCTCCTTTCTTTTCCACTTTATCTTTGCTTTCCCACCATCCTCCTCCAGTGTGTCTTTTTTTTTTTTTTTTTTTTTTTTTTTTTTTTTTTTTTATTTCTTGCTCTTCTGGGTCATGGCATCCCTTGAATGCCTCTCCAGTTTAGGATTAGAGCAGCACCAATTTAAGGCTCAGAGCTTTCTGTAGAGAGTATAATCTCCAATGGCTAAAGTAAGGGTCATCTTGTGTCCTCTGCCTAAAGTAATCCCTTTATAAAGTCAAGGCATAAAGATATTTATCTTTATGGATTGCTGTTAAAGGGAAATAGTACCTGTGCACATACATGTGTGTGCTTATGGATACGTAATGAGTAATAACAGCTGAGAGATTTATTTTTGGACCAGTTTGAATTCAAAAGATGCAAAACATTGAAAAAAAGATTGCTGCAGATGGTATTTCATAAATATTTAGACACACTAGCTTCTGTTTGTAGCAATTTGGAGGTTTTGTTTTGTCTTTTTTTATATATATGTTCAAATGTGAGACAAACCTTTGCTTCAAGTCAGTGCCTGAATCTGAGGTTTAGTTTTTGTCTGGCAAGCTGTGCATTTTGGCAGTCAGTGGAGGCATCACTTCTCTTGTTTCCCAGCCCTGCTCTGTAAAGGGAAAGGGAGAGAGAATGGGGAGGAGGAGACACAGTCCCAGTGCTCCCCAGCCACGACCCCGATCTCTGGGCTTAGAATCAGAGAGTGACTGGAGGGTGGGGAGAGGCAGAAAGAAACTACCTGGGCTCTTACCTGGGTCTGGAGGACCCCCCACACCCTGAGAAAAAATATTGGAATTAATAGGTCACCCAATGGCTAATTTGCAGTTAATTTTCATGTTGGCTGATTGCCACATGAGTCTATTATCTCCATAATTCTTATTGAAATTATTTGAGGACTGGTTTCTGTTCATTTCAGTAGCCTTTGGAAGGGGAGAGAGGCTTTGTAGCCTTTCATCAGAGTCCCAGTCTCTGTATAACACTGTAAAAGGCTTATGAATTTCACCTGAGGGTGGGGGCATCACCAGCCGTGTTAGGCCATTTCTTAACCTTTGTATAACATAGTTTTAGGGGTATGTGCTCATGCACATAGACAGTGTATTTCTAAATGGCTGATAGAAAATGTCTAAATCCATAACAGATGCACAATGGCACTGTAGACTGGATGTGTTATGGCCCCAAACCATTATCACACCCCTCACAGTTGCATTTTATTTTTTTCACCTGCTCCTGTGTAGTACACCTGTGACTTGTTGGCAGTGAGTGTCATTGCAGTGTGGGAGACTCCCAGCTTGACTGCCTGGCTTGGAGCTTCGCTCCATCATGTGCTGCTTTTTGTGTGTGTTTTTTCTCTCAATCTTTATATAGCTTGTAAGAGTTCTTTGAACTGTTGTAAGTGATCATCTTTCAAGCCTGATGCTTTCCTTCTTGACACAGAGCTCTGAAAATGGGGATTGTCATGCCAGTGTTTTCATAATCATGCATGTAAGAAAACAGAGGAATATTCATTGTGGATGTCCTGCAGAAATGGCTTGATCTGCATCCAGAGGGCAGGCAGGGGGTGTCTCCAGGGAAGATCTGGAGAGCAATCAATATCTACATGGACAATAATTAACCATTCTTTGAAATCTTTTTATTTCCTGCAAAACCCATCACCCAGTTCCTTGATCACAGACACTTCCATAAATGGTTCACCTGGGGATTGTGCAGCCATTAGAAAATTCCACTTAAACACTGCAACAGCCCCATGACTTGGGGTAGTTGCATTTTTCCCACTGACATAGCTAATGGCATTGCTATCCATTTTGCATGATTATTAAGAAAAGAAGAGATTTTCCAACCTTACCCTATAAATAAGCTGTGACTTACTTGATCTTGACAGGTGACTTAGTGCTGCTGTAGAGTTTTCCAGCTGCAATAATGTCTCAGAATGATGTATTCAGTGGGGTATCAGCTGTGAGCTGTGTGTAAACCAGGGGGTCTAACAGGAGCTGGGAAGAACCATTTTTCCTGTTCAGCTTCCAAATGATGTCGTGCCTCCTGCTGGCCCCAGACGGGCACGTGTATGGATGGCCTTGGAGCTGGTAGGCATGTGCACACACACAGGAGTGCTCCTGGAGGGCCTGCATTTTTGTGAGTGCTCTATTTTCCTCTGGAAACCACCATTAATTTTTTTTTTTCTAACTATAATTTCTGAAGTTGAAAAATCACACCCGAGCTGTTTTCAGCCAGCCCACCCTCCTGCTGGAAAGGTGGGTGAAGTTTCCTTAGGCTGCTTAGGTAGCAGCACTCCTGTAGTATCAAATTTCAAAATGCTTCCTTCTGGGCTTTATGATTTCCTTCTGCTGCCTGGAACAGCCCAGTGGCTCTGTTGGGGTCAAAACTGTTCCTACTAAGGCACAGGGTATTCTTAATACTTGATTTTCAATTGCTTCAAAAGTCTGGTCAGCCAAGGGAATTTTCGGTGTCTGGGCACAAAAAGAGTGCCAAATAAAGGTATTTGAAAAACCATGAGTCAAATATAGAAAACACACGTGTAAGAGACATAAACCCTGAATGAGTGAGATGCTTTCTGACATCTGCAGAGCGCAGTTCCAATGAGCTGCAGATGCACAGGGCACAGGGAGTAGAAGCAAGAAGATAAGAAATAACAATTGCTAGTAGTAGGAGACAAGTTGCCAGACTATTTTTTTGGAAGGCATGTTTTGAAATACATTTTAGTATGTGAGAAACCTATATGGGTGGCAGAGGATATAAAGATGTTTTCATGGGGCTTTCAAACACACACAGTGGTGGTAATTTAGCCTTCACCCAGTGTTCACTGGCACTGGGTGTGCAGGACTTGGCATTTGTGCCCATGGCTTGAGCAGGACCTGCTCAGAAAGGCAGGGGAAGGATGCAGAGCACACAGGCTGTCATGTCCATAGGCATCACAGACATGTTTGTCAGGAGCTGTGTAAAACATGGCTCTGTCTCTTTACTGCATGGTCCAGGCACTAGCCAGCATATTGATTGTCAATAATGTATGCACGGGGAATAAATGGTACATTCCCAATACTAAGACAAAATCAAGATTTGCATATGAAAAATGTAATTTTTTAACTCCTAGCCCTATGGCACAGCTGATTTCTCAGCTTCTGCCTGACTCAGCTCTAAATGGCTGCAGTATTTGAGTACAATAAAAAATATTTTAGTCCCTTTGACAAATTCTGATCCCAAACCCAGTGTATTTCTTGTTTTGGGAATGTTCAGAGCATGTTATTAGCTGGTGTTTGAGGAGGGAGGGCTCACAATAAAAGCTTCATTATCAGATTTAGAGCCACATACCATTCCTTTATTGACCTGCCTGGTGTAATCAATGCAGCAGCCACACAAGTTTGAAATCATGTTCCCTGACTGTAGGCTGTGCGTCATGCATCCAGTGCTGATTGTGCATTATCTTTTAAATGACACTGCCTAACTAAGTATGGATTTGTCTACCACGAATAGCCCATCTTTCAATTTGAAGATGGTAAACCTTTTGGGTTTTTTATTGATATTCAGGATGACCTAAAAATAGAACTGTAATGAAGTGCACAAGGAATGGCCATTGTTAAAATACTGAGGAGTGTGTGAGCACAGAGGAGCCTGTGTATTCTTTCACATTTTCATGCTTCCCCAGCTAGGTTTAGTGGGCAAGCTTCTTGTCAGTGCTGCTATTGTGTGTGCAGGGCTCCATCCATCCTCCTCCATAAAGTCATTGTTAGACTTGAGAATAACATCCACTACTGCAAAGGTCACTCCTTCTTAAGGCCAGGAAAATTTCCATGCATATCAAAGGAAAAAGCCATTGAATTTTGTGTTTGGTGGTGTTAAATTGTCTAAAAGCAAAGCGGTTCCAGATGTCAATTCACGAGTTTCTGACTTGTGGTTCTGCATATTCAGTGTCACAGGCAGGGCTGTGCTGAGAGGGAAGCAGTGACTTTATGATTTCCCCGGCTGGTGTTTGGCTCGCAGGGGCCGCGGCCGCGGTGCTGCCCCGCTCGGCCCCACACAGAGCCCGGCGGCGCCCGGAGCTCCGGCCGGGGTCCGGAACGGGGCAGCGCTCGACACCCACCGGGCAAACGGGCACCGCTGCCAGCCCTCAGCCCCTTCCACGGGGAGATGCCATCTCTGCATCAAGCGGGATTGCTCCTTTATCCTGATCACCATGTAGCTGTGGATAGCGTAGAAGGAGCAGATGATTTATGAAAAGTTAAAATATCTTACTTTATTTTAAAGCTTCGTCACTGTAAATAAATAATTAGATTCAAAATTCATTTTGTGTTTAAAAACTTATTCTTCAAGCTGGCGGAATTGCTCAGCTCTGTTATTAGGCAGATAGAGACTAGGGAGGTTGCTTAGGCTTGAAATAGCACAAATGAATTTTTATATTTGGGGATGCTGGGGACTCAGCTCAAGAAAACCTCACCATGAACCACTTCTGTAGTTGCTCAAATAATTGGATAATCATACAAATAAAGCTAAGCTTATGTGTAAGACGGAGGTTTTAGTCAGAACACAAAATGTAGGTGAATCAGTACTGCTCTAAAAATACGCTTCCGAGGTTGGCTCCACAATTTATTGGCAACTACGCAAAATGGCAAGGCAGGTCAGCATCCTCTGATGTGAGATACTGTGATGACATTGAGGCTATTACAAATCTACCAAAAGGAAAAAAGGGAACAAAAGAGACACTAAACTGCTGAAAGAAATGTGTAGAGAAAAGTATATTCTTTAAAGAGATTTAACTTCTGGGTTAAATGTCCAGCCTTTTTTCTGCTGGGAATATTACCCTGGTGCCTGAGCTGGCGGTTCAGCTGTTATTGCTGAAGTATTTCTTGGACTGAGAAGTGTGTGTCACAATCTGGTGTCTCTTGCTGCCAGTACTTGCACCCGGTATGAGTAAGAATAAAAGAGTAAAATATGGCAAGGGTTCCTTCACGATTCAGATTTTTATTTTTTTAATTGTTACGGTGAAGGGAATCCCTAAGGGCATTTTTTTTTTTTTTTGCTCATGAAGTTACCATTTTCTTTATATATATTGAAAGGCAAAAAAAAGGGAACCTTCATGACTATACTTGGCTTGTAGCAATTTTTTTCTAAGTTCATGCCAGCATTAACAGATCTGTCAGAACAAAGCAAATATGTCATATTGGCAGCTGTTACTTATGAGTACTTTTTCTTTATTGCATTTTGTTTTGTAATAATTGAGAAGCTTTTATGTTGAGCTCTGCATAAATGGTACTGAGTGGGAGGGTATGGGCATGCTTTCTATTATTCTGCCCCTCATGCATGTCTCCTTTTTTCATCTTTCCAGAACCACACATTGAGCCAGCACGCACAGTGAGCCACTGGCACTACAGGACACCTCTCTGCAGAAGACTTGACGGTGGCACAGTGGGGAGGACCATTTGAACATTACATCCAATCAAAGTGTCATTTGCAACCCAGATGTAAAACTCTAATGATTTGGCCATGAGGCGCTGCTATTATAAGCAGCTGGAAATGAATATTAATGGAAGAGATTAAAAGTATTCCATGCTCAGTATTTTTTATTGTCCTGCTTCAGCTAGTGTACTTTAGAGCTTCTGCTTCTGACTGAATTTATAGTGTTAGATAAATCTGCTTTGATGCTGTTGCCCTTTGTTGCTTCTTGTATTATATTGATAGTTAAAGATTAGGTGTGATTTTTTTCTTTTTTGTTAACTGCTTTTTAATTGCAATTTTAGGTAACTGTGCATTGTGATGTGATTGCTTGGCTATTGTCTGAATATTTCTTTTTAATTTTTTAATTAAAGACTAATGCTTTGATTGGATTTGCCAGTTCACCGGACAGTGATTAAAACTATGTAATGAATATAATCGGTTTCAGTGCAACTGGATGGTCTGCTTTATAAATGTGACTTAATCTGATTGCAATAACTAGTACAGTTCAATAAAGGGAATACATGAGCTTAGCGTCAGAGCTTGTCTGTCTGTCAGTGCTCCTGCATTGCTGCTGCTGCTGCTGCTGGGGTGGCTGAATCTCAGTGATCACTCACCTGATGGCACAGAGCACTCTGCAGCCCAGGAGGAGGGAAACCAAAAGCCATGGTTCTGTGTCTGGTATTGTGTTTGCTTCTGGATGTACCTCCCTGGCTCCACG
The DNA here is from genome assembly GCF_048771995.1 of Taeniopygia guttata. Lineage (NCBI taxonomy): Eukaryota > Metazoa > Chordata > Aves > Passeriformes > Estrildidae > Taeniopygia > Taeniopygia guttata. The sequence continues at coordinate 12,952,462 of NC_133036.1, forward strand.
GTAGGTTAAGGTAAGATAAGAACATGTACTATGAAAACATATTGCTAGCTTATAATACTCATTAATATTTTAATTTTTTTCAGCAAGAATAGAAGTTCCAGACCTATAGCTGCCTTTTCCATATCTCTGTGCATCTTTGTTTCAATACAAAAAAAAGTTTCTGCGTTGTATACAAATGCACAGATACTGGATCAGGCCTTGCAGACCATGGTAGAAGGCTGCATATTTTACCCACACCAGACCCCCAGGTTATTGTACCTCTGTGTAAGTGCCAACAGAGCCAATTTCCAGGCTTTCTTTTACTCTTTTTAAACTTATCTTATGGTAAGGAGGTCAGGGAAACAGTCATTTTAAGGACCATGGACACCTCTGGAAAGTTAGAAAGATGTAGTTGTCCTGGTGTCTCTGGCTTGAATGAATCATAATCATCATAAATATTCAGCAGTTGTGACAGCTGAAATGATGTGGTTACCCATTCCCACAAAGTACAAGGCTTTGCAAGACTGTGACATGGGAACGTGCACAGTCAGAGCCTTTCAAAATCGCTGCACTGAACTAGAGCACAACTGGTTGTCATTGGCCATGTCTGGGCTTGGAGCACGTAAGTGATATTTTGTAGGGAATATGTTTTCATGGACATCTAGTCAATGCCTAAATCAGTTTATATAGTGAGCTTTTTTACAAGTGCAAGGGTGGCACAGCTTGTTGATGTGGCAGCCCATGTTGTCAACAGTTTAGATCCCTGCTGATGTTGATAGTCCTGTTGCACAAACACAGTTCCTTCAGAGCAGTAAGGGAAGACTACAATCGAAGCACAACTTCAGCATGACTGAAGTAGGGTCATCTTTACAGCAGGAAGGACCAGAGCAGTCCTAACCTAAAAAAAGCTACAACTTTCTCAAAAAATAAAAAAGGAAGAATGTCCTATTTGAGAGAAATGATAGATGGTTTTTATTCTGCTGAAATATCATTACATGGACAGTCAGAGTTTAGGCTCAATGTGGCTTGTGATAAATTTATAAACCCTAATACAACAAAACCAGGAATGGCTTTTCTTAATTCTAAAGAGGACAGTTCTGTTTGCATCTAGATTATTCTTAGCTCACTGTTTCTTCATCAAAATCACACTGAAATGATATGTTGCTAGAATAGAGTGTTAACTTTCAACCTGATTACTTCTCTCTAAACCACAGAACAGATGTTTACGGGCTGAAAAATTAGTTAATGAAATCACCAATTCATTATTCCTGTTCGTAATAGAAGCATGTTCCTAACTCAATTGTACTACTTTAAGATGGGAAATGGAATAGTGTCTTGCAGTACAGGCTTATAGATATGCCTTTGCAAGAGAAGCTGGCGATGTACAGCAGCTGCCATAGAAAGAGCTCATGTGCCATCTTCTCTGTGCCAAAAAAAAGGTAGCAGGTTCTTACAATGGAGCTATTGAAAAAGGAGGCTCTTTGCCTGACACTGGTTTGAAATGATGCTGGATCATTTCGGGGCAAGCCTTCAGAAATGAAAAAGATGTAGGTTTCTGTCTTTAGGAAAAGGTACTGCATTGCAAATCCCAAGGGTTGAACTGATGTTTCCATGCAGCTCGGGGAGCTGCCTTAGTAGTGCTGTACTGAAGCACATGCCTTTGTCTGAGCATCTCCCTGCTGACTAGTTAAAAGCAGGTGCACAGTCACTGTGCTGAGATGGGGAACTCCCCACGTGGGGATCCTGTTTGGAGCTGCCTATATTCCCCATGTTAGTGGAAATGTGGATGTGGGTCAGGGTGCTGGGAACCTGCTCAGCCCAGCAGTGCCAAGTAGTGCTTAAGCTCGTGTTTCATCTGTCCTGAACCCTGACCATGCCATGGGCAGGGGTAAAGGGATAGTTTGGTTTTCCACCCAACCTTTGAAAGGTAAGTGTAGGCACACAGTTTGTGGTAATTGTGAGTGGGGCTGGGCTGAGCCTCATCCCCAGTGGGCACAGCTGTGCAGGACAGGTGAATCACATTGGGGTTAATGAGCCACGGAGTGCCCAGGGGCACTGCCCAATCCCAAAGGGAACAGAGGGCACACAGGTGCAGTGCATCAATGTGAGGGGATAAAAGGTTGGGGTAAAAAAACAAGGAGGGCAGACATTCTCTGCTTTCTCAACTGGTGTTATTCTGCGTATGTGTATGCTTAAAGCCTTCTGACTTTGTATGGTGCTATTCTGTGTACTGTGGCTGTCTCGGCTGTGGCATGTGCTGTGACAGGTAAGAGGCTCCAAAGCACGGGTGAGGGCTGTGGTCCTGCTCCATCTTCTTCATCCTTGTCAGGTTAGAGAAAGGGGCTGGACTATGCCCCCAGGTCTGGGAAAAATGAGCTGTGGTCCTGTTCTGCTCTTACAGTGTTTGGGTAATATTTGAACACCAATGGACCAATGCCACTTGTTAAAAATGTTTATTTCCTAAGACAATATAGGCAAATGTGCAGAATACTTGCCATGAATCTACTGGGTTATTTTGTGGTATATTATAACCAGGCCCATATGAACAGCCATCATTACATGGCAAGGGATGGTGCTGTCTTGATAACTGCTTTCTTAGGGGCTAAAGAAATCCAGTTTGGGGTGTGGGGCTGAAAGCTACTGCAAAGAAGCAAAGGGAGAGCTGCCTACTATTCTGTTCCTGCTATGGAGCTGTATCTGTGACACACTGGGGCACCTGCAGCTCACAGAGATGATCCTTAGCCTATGCTGAGGTGCAGGACTGGTGTCTGACCCCATTTTCCAGGGCCTGGAGCCTCGCCAGGCAGGGCTCTGGGGGGCAGTGCTCTGCAGCACAACGTGGGGCCTTTGTCTGGTGCTTCCTGTGCTGCCGGTGCCACTGGGGAGCAGGAGCAGAGCAGCCCTGCACTGGTACAAAACAGCTTTGCTGCCATAGTTGCAATCACACCAGGGAGTGCTTTGCCAGGGTAGTATATAGTTCCTGTATCCGTTAAAAGCTCCTAGGGAAAACAGCCTAACTGCAAGTGGAAAAAAGATAATATCACAGCTTCTGGTACATGTCTGAGGTTTCACCCCCTTTTTCTTAGTGGCCAAGAAGTGCTGCTGAAGGCGTTTGGAAAGCAGTCAGAAATGTTTGCTCCAAGGGCAACTATATTTCAGTAGCTATGACGCACTGAAAACAGGCTGGGGAACCTTTCCATAATCCCTGGGATGTTTCCCTGCCTGTCTGTGTAACTTGCAGCTCCTGTGTGGTAGTGGTGTAGACATGGGCTGGCACAGGCTGTTCAAGGTGTGGGTGACATGGATCAGCCACGGGTAAGTGCTGAAATTCTGGCTGAGGATGGGCTTTAGGCAAAATGTCACTTTATGATCCTAGTGGCATTAGGACAAGTGTAGTGTTGGAATCCTGAATAATTCTAAATCTGTAATGAAATGTCATACAGACGGGTTAGTATCTTCATATTTAGAAAAATACTGAAGCATAAACAATTGATTAACAAAGGACTTGTATTTGTAGCAGTCTACCAGCCCTTATGCACTGAGCAATCTTTGCATTTAGCGTCACTACATACCCACAGATCCAAAATACATGGAGATACTCAGTTAAGAAGCAGCAACCAGCACCTATTATCTATGTAGGCAGCTGTACACATTTGTGTTCTATTCAATGCTTGTGGATGTTCTTGTCTGATCCATCATCTTTGGCAAGAGATCACCACGTTAGGTCAGGTGTTTAGCCAATTGCCTCCCAGAAGAAAGACAAAAGATGTTTGAGGACCATTTGAGGGAGTGGGCAACTGATCACCTTGTGCTGAACATCTTTGAGTAGATTGGGCAAGATCACCCTACTGAACTGGGAAAAGCCAGGGAGCTAAGGGGTGTGATTCTCCACAACCTTACTGCCATCCCAGTGAAGTTAATGAAAATTCCACCCTGTAAATCTGCACATTGCGTGTCCAAAAGTGTACAAGTTTCTCTGTCTGACCAATGTCTAAGAGTAGACTGGGGTTTGGTGTGTTTATCAGGCTTTTAATGTGTAAATCACTCTCTGGTATGAACAACAAAGATTTTTCCCCTGGTCTGGGAAGCAATCTGTGTATTGGCCCACACCCTAAAGGTTTCTGCAATCCCCTCCTCCAGAAGCATCATCTAGGTTTGACTGAGGTGCAAGAAGACAGGGGTGCCGTGTCCCTGTGGAATGTTGTCAGGGATCAGCCAGGGCAAGAACAGCCCCGGCAAGGGCTGTCCTGGCTGACAGCATGTGAGGCCAACACGCCTATGGCCACAGAAACCAAATGGTGGGAGCTGCTGCAGCCCCTGGGCTTTGGAGACGATAGGAGCATGGTGTGCTCTTCATTGCTTTGCCTTTTTCCTCATTTCTGCCCCTTGTGAGATGCTTTGTTCTTAGTTTTGTCTGGTTTTATTACATTGCTGTTGTCCTAACAACTGTATTGTCCCTCTCCTGCAAACAGAAGGATATGCCTTTTGAGCTGTGTATTTGTGAATTATTGTTACTTTCCTGACAAAAAGGAACACCAAGCAGCATCTTGGCAGATTAGGTCACAGAGGGAGACAGATGTCCGAATGAGAAACACCGAGCACCCTGAGAGAGAGAGACAAGGCGCTGACTGATGAGCACCGGGCTGCTCCAGAGCGCGGTGCCGCTGCCCTGAGGGCCAGGCCAGTTTAACCATCAGAGATCGCCTTTCTCCGCGGAAAACAGCGGAGCGCTCCCGTGTGGGGGCCGGAGAAGGGGGCCGGGGCCGGCCGTGTGCGGGGCTGCTGCTCTCCGGCCCCGCTCGGCCGGCCTGGCCGTGCGTCCCTCTGCCATCCGCGGCCTTGTGCGTCCCTCTGCCATCCCCGGCCTTGTGTGTCCCTCTGCCATCCCCGGCCTTGTGTGTGTCCCTCTGCCATCCCCGGCCTTGTGTGTGTCCCTCTGCCATCCCCGGCCTTGTGTGTGTCCCTCTGCCATCCCCGGCCTTGTGTGTTTCCCTCTGCCATCCCCGGCCTTGTGCGTCCCTCTGCCATCCCCGGCCTTGTGCGCCCCGCGGCGGGGGCCGCCCCACACGGCCCCGTTGTCACGGCGCCTCGGCCTCCCCTCACGGCGGGGACGCCGCTGAGGCGCTCCGGGGCGGCTCCGCGGATCTCGGGAATGGAAACTCTCGCTGTGTTTCCTGCAGCGGGTGAGCTCCGTGCTGAGGGAGCTGCCGGGGCAGAGCCGGCCGGGCTCGGGCAGCGCTCGGCTCTGGGGGGTTTTGCCGCCCTGTGGCATCTGTGGGTGTCACAGCTGCTCTGTGAGAAACATCGCGCTTCAATCCTGCTTCGGAGTGCTTTAGGGACATCAATGCCCCGGGTAAGAGGAAGCTGTGACAGCGTTATCACCGTTTTACCCACACCTGGCTCTTACTGCTTTGTCTGTCCTTACAGCGCAGTGCAGCCAACCTGCTCCGGCAGGCTGGAGAGGCAGTGCTGGGCAGTGCTAACTGTGGGAGAATGCTCACCCCGGCTTTTCTGGATTTCCTTCTCCTGATGCTCCCAAGTACCTGTTGGCGTTAGAGTCCTGTACAGCAGTGACTGTATCCTCAAAAATAAGGGCCTAGAGAGTTAGTGAGTGCCTGGTAGCACTCGGTGTGAGAAATCCCTCTAGATGAGGCATCACGTCTTGAAAAAAACCTTTAGCCCCAAAATCTCTTTGGATCGACTAAAATCTTGCTTTGAACTTAAAAAAAAAGATTATGTGTTTTCAGTGTTACATGGCTGGAACAGATTCCTGGCTGCTCGTGTGATCCTTCTCTGGCAACAAATGAGCGAGCAAAACAAGCCCTCCAAGCTGCGTGTGCAGAAGCTGTGTCGCTGAGGTGCTGGGCTCTTCCTCACCAAGGTTGGAAGCAATGCAATAAATAAGTGCATCTTCTTCCAGTTGCAATTTATAGGCATTGTTCCTCAAGAAATTGGCTTCTGTGCATGAAAGCTATAAATACTAATGCCATTTGCAAGAGATACTGCTTCTTCTGTACATTTTCTGGTTTATTCGAGGTATGTCAATGTAAGCCTGTGATGAAGAGAAGGTTAAGGAAATGTGCAAATGAGCTCAGCTAATGCTTTTGTAATGGTGCTAAATGGTCAAGAGGTTCCATTAGCCTAGGTAGGAGAAACAATTTGAGTTGCTAATTAGTAAGACAGAGTTTCATCCCAAGTAGGACCCAGAAACATTTGTCTTCATGATGGTCTTGTGGCTTAAGAGTTGATCAGCTGTAGCATAATTCCCAATAGATATGCAATGTCATTATATAGTATATTACAGTGTATAGCCTCAAATGCTTAAACACTGAAACCTGGAAGATGAAACCTTGATTGAAGCCAGAATAAGGTCTCATATACAGAGAGTGGAAAGAAAAGTGGATAGTCTAAAAGGAGAGGGTGGGCAGCACCTGACTTGTGTCAGAGCAAGTGGATGCAGCGCATGAGTTTAAACAGTTCTGCCTCTCTCTTTCTAATTGGCTTGATCATGTCTGTGATGATCCCAAGAACATTAGTCTTTAAGTAAAATCCCGTCTTCCACTTTGGTTTCAGTGCTGAAGCTGAGGGGATGTGTGGGTGCAAGCACAGGGCCAGGAAAGCTCTCTGCTGAGTGGAGCCATGTCCATGATTTCCTGGCTGCTGTAGGTTTGTACCGCCTGTTCTATTGCTAGGTAAACCCAGAATTTTGGTCACGACCCTCTGTTGTGTATAACTCTCATCTGATCCCTTGCTACCTGGGTTATTTTTCTTCAAAGTCTAGGTGTCTCTTTTTGCTTTTTCCATGTTCCCCTCCCTCAGCAGTGGCACCTGCACTGCCCACCAGGTTGTCAGTTTCCCAGTGCTCACACAACAGCTCTGTGGCAGGAGTAAATCTGACATAGGAGAATCTGCTGTGTTTGGTGTGGCTTGAGAAGGCAGGTAAGATGTGTTTGTCCTAGCAAACAGGAATGCCAATGCCCCTTCTCTTACTGAGGGGCTTAGCACCATAACAGAGCATAAAATGCCAGTTAAGTCCAGAGTCATTCCTGCCCTCCATTTTTCATTTCATAGAGTATATCCAGGTTTTGTTTCATCACATCAAATTACACACCAACCTCATTTCCTTTCTGGAAACTGCCAGAAAAGTGCATCTTCTTTTGTGATGCACTGCATATATGTGCACAACCATTTCCCTTGACTTCAAGGAATCTAATGTTCACACATGTCAGGCACACTAGGATCAGAGTCCTTGGTAATCTGGATAATTTAGGTAATACTGGATAACTTGACTGTTCATCATTAGCTCAATGATGCACCAAACTGTGGGAGAGAAAAACACTTAAACAAGCTGACCCCCAAACCCTGAAATATTTTGTGTGTGAGAGAGAAGTCTGAAGGGAGGAGGGAGGGAAAAAGAGTCAACATATCTTTAGCTCTTTGTGGTTTGTTTTGGTTTGTTTGCCTGTTTTTTGTCCAAATGTTATTGAGAATAGAAACAAAAAATTAGAGAAGAATCATTGAGGAATCCAGAATACACCCACGGTGTGTGAAACCCAACTGGAACAAACAAAGAAATAGGTGCTGGAAATACACACATTCAGTCTTTGAGGCACATGTAAGCACCAGAGCAGTAAATTGGGCCTGAAAAACCAACTTTCTCTCAGAGCTGTGCATGGTTCCTTTTCTGAGACCTATCAGTTCATGCTATTTGGGCAGAGCTCCCCAGCTCAGCTCTGTGCTACTCTGCCCATAAGGGTGTTGAACAAATATTTTGTATCCAAGAGAGACTCATTAATGTCTTTCAAACCGGATATAAGTTCCTCATTATTCTTCTGCATAGGTCTAGTAATGGGATCCTCCTCTAGAGATGCCCTACACAGATGTCTTTAGGAAATGTTGATGGCATGAAGCAGGAATTGTTTTCACTGAAAGATTTATAACCTTATAACCTTTTCAAGCCTAGGCAGTGCAAGTAGGCTGAGAACCAGCAGCAAGGGGTTTCTGACTTCTGCACTATCCTCTAATACTGACCAACCCAGAGAAATAATTTTGGTCTAATTTTTTGCTGTTCTGTGTCCTCAGTATGAGGAATGAAATGTCAGGGGGTTTTCAAAGGTACTGAGTGTTTCTGACTGCTATTTGAATTGAAGGTTTAGAGTCCTTATTAAAAAAAAAAACCCAACCCCCCTCCCCCCAAGCCCAGGGATCTTAATTTAGGGCTCCCCAAATCAGAAGCCACTTTGAAAGACATGCAGAAGCACAGAACAGCCAATAGATTTCCATATCCTGCAGGGTTTTGGCATGAATCCCCTTCTTTGGTTCCAGGCAGAAAAATACAAAGAGATGTCTGTGAATAGGACCTCACTGGGTGTCCAACCCTCTGAGTGAAATTTCCTGTGCAGAGGATGGTCTCGGCCTACATTTTCTAGTTACTATATAGAATTTGTTTCCTGCTAAGCTAGAAAAAAATGTATAAAAACATAAAACCTTCAGTGAATTCCCACCTTATAGAGCTACTTCAAGCTATACAGGCAGAATTTGTACTGGAGGAGTTGACATTGAATAGGATAGTTCAAGGGAGACACCAAAGCTCAGCAGAGACATCCTTTAAAAATTATTTGTCTTGTCTGCAATATTTTGTAAGTTGATCCAAATCAGGTTTTTGAGTAATACCATTAAAGTCAACAACCAACACCCAGGATGAATCAAGCTCTTAAAGTGCCATTCAGGCTCCTTGAGAGACGCACATCCCAATGACTCCTTTAGCAGTCATTAAACCAATTATCATCCCAGTCTATTTCCAACAATTATCATCATAGACTTTTTGGGTTTAATCAGCTTTTTAATTGACCTGTGAGTAAGACAAGAGATACAAAATTCTCCCCTGATACCTCAGGTGTAACTATTATACATTTAGCATTGCTGTGCACAGGAAATAATTTACACCATAATACTGACCTGGGGCTGGGATATGAACAACATTATACTCATAAATTAAGGGTAAAAACAAATTAAAGGCAATAAGGGAGAAGAAGAGGAAGTAGTAATCTATAAACAGAATGTCACTATGCTTGGTGACATTGCCTCTGGGACTTCCTTGACCAGCAAATTTTGAGACTGGAAAAATGATTTTTTTTTCCCCTAAAACAAAGCACAGAATAAATTGTAGGTGATACAGAATTTTTGACCACCTCAAAAGTGCTACAATTATTGAATTGTGTTGCAGAAATGTCTTCAGACAATTGCTTAGGATTTTAAAAAGAAATCAGCCATTTAGGCATATGTCCCAACTAACTTTTAATATCACTTGCCTTAGCACAGCGCTGCAAAGTGGCCTGAATGCAGCAATTTGCGGGATTTGGCACTGTGAGCCCCGCAAGCACTTAGCAAAAGCAATTGTGTAGCTCTATTGAAAATCCCGCATATCATGCTGTGGGGAGCCAGCACTTTTTATCTGTCGGCACTGTTGGTGACAAATATTAAAATAAAAAGTATGACACTATAGGTGCTTCAAAATTCAAACTGCAAGTTTCCTACTGTGGGACTTCTAACCATGTAATAAAGTGCAGGGAAGAAAGCAGAGTTCAGACCCCATGCTGTAATAAAGGCAAGGAAATCTTAAGTGTTCAAATACATAATTCATTCTCTTCTGAGACTTTCTACCAGGTTTCTCCCAGTAAAGATTTTAATTTGTGCCTGGATGATACAATCTTTAATTTCTTTTTTACCTCCAGAGACAGCTGGGAGGGCGCTGGGGCAGCCGTCCCCATTGTGGGGGATAAGAGCAAATGGTCAGGAGGGGTCAGAAGCTCCTCTGCAGCTGGGAGGCTGTGACAGCCCCGCAGGGCCCGCCCGGGCACGGAGAAGGATCCCCCGGCTGCCACTTGCTGTGAAATGCCTGCAAAACAGTCACCGCAGTAGTCGGTGGGCTTTGTTTGTTTCCCATAGAAATACTTTGCACCTTAAATAATACCTTCCTCCAAGGATTTCAAGGCACATAGTGAACACTGGCTGAGCTTCATCTTCTTGTGGGAAGGTAAGACCCTGTTCCCACCTCTTTTTTTGCTGTACTTTCTGCTGACTTGAAGACTCTACTGTCATTTTGTTACACAATTTTCAAAACCAGCATTTGAAACACAGGACTTTGAAATTCTTTTTGTTAGCTATTAATATCAGCCTTGAGCATTTATTGCTTTGTTGTATAAATATTTTTACCTCTATTTTAATAACATTTTATGTAAGGAACAGTACAATAATCCCAAGGGAGAACAAACTACTGAGAAATTTGAGACATCTTTGCATGTGGGGGTGGTACACATAAGCAACAAGTTACTGAGAAGTTATTGGCCATATAAATGAGCAAATATATTCCTGCTAAAATTTCAGTGAAATCACTGCATTTATATGGGGATAAATTTGGCTCAATTGTGAGAAGAATGCATGCATCTCACTCTGCAGTGGTCATTTGACCTAAATTATATACATTGATCTGTGTTCCCCCCTGGTGTTAGCATACCAAACTGACTGCATTACATATTCAGATGTAAAGCTACATGAATGTGACTTTTGACCCATTTGCATTTTCTAATCCAGGCTCTTAAGTCTAGTTATTTTCTTTTTAAACCCTGGTCTTTTTTCATTCCTTCTCCAATACTTAGGGACTGGCACCCATCTGATCCCAGGCCTGGTAGAATGCTTGGCAGTGAACGCTTTAGAGCCTGTTGTCTTAGCAGGGGTTTGGTCTTCCCAGCTTGGGTAATTCAGGCAGCAGTGTTTGCAGTCATGGGGTCTGTGCACTTATGCTCCCTTTCCTAGGAGGAATCCCAGAAATCCTTTACATGTTCAATCCTCAAAACGTTTTTATTTTAATTTTTTTTTTTACAAAATGGCTGGAAAAGTTGTGCCGCTGTTGATGGTGCTGAGAAGGCTGCCATGGATGTTGGAGGAGCTTGGCCTGCAGATAGAGGCAGAGGACATCACGTTTCCACCTGGGTCTGCAGAGGCAGAGGATGCTGCAGGAGCAGAGCAGGGCTGCCAGAGCAGGCTCTGGGCCTCTCAGCAAACTTCCTCCATGCTGCCAGCTGCTCCCAGGAAGCCCAGTCCCTGTGCCTAGACTTGCTCTTCCAAGAAAATATTTCATGCTGCTTTTTAACAGCTCTTTAGGGTAGGGGGAGTTAACTCTGATCCCTTTCTGCAAGACAGACCATTAATTAGAAGCATGAGCCTGGTACAGCTGGGTTGAAATGTGTTAAAATAAACAATTAAAAAAAAAATTAAGCACCCTCTGCCTACTTCAGTTTAGGGTAAAGGTCTCTCTAACTCTACCTGCTCAGAGGCTACATTGAGGCTCTTTGACTCTGCTCTGAGACTTGCTGACACTACTGATTCAACACTGTATCAAGACACTCCAACTGTGATCTGAGACCTGGAGCAGAGCAGGAGCATCTTGACACAGTGTCAAAACAGTAGTCAAGAGCGCATGGACGCAGCACTGAAAGGCTTTTGTCTCCCAAATGAAAAGGAGCTGGATTATTTTCATCTTTTTTCCTTTTTTTTTTTTTTTTTTTTTTTTTTTTTCCCTATTAATGGTAGCTTTCTCTTAAATAAAAATCCCCACAGTTTATTTGCAGGAAGAAAGCATGACATGTCCCCCTCCCCCTGCCTTTTTGTTTGATAAAGCAAAGTGACAGACAATACCTTCACTGTACAATGCACTTCACTAAAGCTTCACTACTTCTTCAGCTTTGGAGAAGTAAAAGACTATATTTGAAAATTATTCCAATTTGGGAACCAAAAGAGGTTAATCTTTTCATGATACTGCACATTATTCATCTGTCTCTCTTTGCATTTTTGTATTTGTTATATATTTGGAATTGCATATTTGTACAGTAACATAGTTTTGATCTGACTTATAGTTTTGATCTGGATTATAGTTTTGGACACAGCGTTGCTTACCACCCTCCTGACTAAATTAAAGCTGTAATACCTGTGAATTCAATTTTGAGTGTTGACCAATGTTCAAGAGAATAAATTAGTTCAATTGTCAGAATGTGACAATGCCTGCTGAGACAGGTTTCTTTTCTGCAGATGAGATGGTCTTAATGCTACATGGACTGTGACTTTATAACAGGTTAAACTCATTTATTTAAAAAATGAGAATGCAATTGAATTTATGTTTCCTTGCTGGGGTCACAGGTACCAAGGAATTAGCAAAACCATCTACTGCATATTTTATAGATGACAGTGTTTTTGCTGAATGTTAAATGAAAACAATCCATTAAAATAAAAAATGAAAATTCTTTTTGTTTCCTTTTCCTCTTGGGCCTTCCCAAAAGGAGGTCGACACCGACCCAGTTTGAAAAATACTTGCCTAAGCCAATCACTGCCCAGCATGTATTCCCTTGAGCAACTTGAGTGGGCATGATGCCATCTGAACAGATGGGCATTACTGTAGGCAACCAAGAGACCATGCATGTGAATCAAGTATGGGTGTTTACAGCATCATTTCCCTGATGAGAATGTCAAAATGGCAGCCCAGTCCGAGCCTTTGGCTCAGTTCACTTGCATTTCACTAATTCAGCTCTAAAATGGACAACTTCATGAAATAAATTATTAACATTAAGTTGGGTGGTCCTGATTTTACTTCACTGAATTGGGCAGAGCAGGTGGGTAACGGACTTGCTGAAAATACCATGCCTGGCTCCTGTCTGTAGCAGGGGGGGTTTGTTCTTTTGAAAAATGAGGGCAAAGAAGCCCCCATGTCTGTGCCAAGTAAAACATAACAAACAGGCCAGAAAAGTACATCAGTACTACAGATGTGCTCCAAACTGAAGGGAAGGAACAGTTTTACATTTGTTCTAAGGAGGCATCTTATTTCAATCAAAATTAAAATAGCATAAAAGGGGACTTACCTGCATGATGTATGTGAATAATATCCCAGTGCAAGGTCAGCTCCTTAAAGGTGCTGCACATATTGAATCAGGATTTCGCTGCTGTCCTAAAGAGAGATGCACATAAATGGTGCAACATTTCTGAGCCCAGCAGTCATTGTGACTCCTGTATCTGTTGAATGAAGAGATTTCTACTGAATTATCATTGGAAGTTCTCTACCATCTGTTAAAAAGAGAACTTCAAGTACAGAAGATAAAGACTGGAATTTGAATATTAATACCTTTATCTACTTGAACAAAAACCGCTATAAGATATATATTCTGGAAGCTTGATATAAAGTGTATATCTGAAATGCTGCAATTATTTTGCTTTTCTTTTGAGGCTCTCTTGTATTTTCTTGCAGCTTCTGTGTGCTTGTGCAGTGCTAACTGTACCCTTAATTTTCAGACGTGGTAATCTACAATAACATTTTACTTTCCTAAGTGGCTAGTCAACCTGAACTTGAAGAATTGGCATGCTGAACCATCAGTATATAAAATACTTGAATACATATTTCTTTCAGGAATAATGCAGTATCTTACAGATAATAGCTAAAATACCTGGTGTTTTACAGTTGTTTCTGTTTTTGTTTGTTTTTTTTTTTTTTAATTTAAATAATCTAATTTCTTAATCTTGTAACAAGTACCTGGTGAGTTTTACATCTAATCCTGTGCTTTAGTTGGGGAATTCAGGAAAAAAAGGAAGCAGCTTTTCAAAACCATATTAGCATGGCAATGCAAATAAAAATAGCACTTTTCTAGCACTTGATTGGAACAAAGAGTATCTGAAATGTTCCATTTTCTGTATGCAGCTTATTTAATTATTTTCCTCTCTCATTTAAAACTATCAAAATCATAATTTTCATTTGTCTTCTACACTGTCCTGTGATGGCTCTGCCTTCTGCCATTAGACTTGCTAAAATGCTCTGATACCTTCTTTTTAGTTTTCTAGGGAGCGTAATGTTTATTTTCTTACTCAATGTCATGGTAACAGAAAGATTTCCTTTATATTATAGCTAAGTTTGTGCTTTAAATACAAGCAGGGCAGGTTGGAGAGTGCAGTATATCCCATGTGGGAAAGCAGCACTTGCTTTCTGGGTGCCAGCACATACTCCCAGCTGTTGCTGTTGCTGTGGGGTCACAGATGCAGCTCACACTGAATCAGTTAAAAATGTAGCAGCTATGCTTGGGGACACAAGCTCAAATTTTCAGGGCCTGATTATTCTGTTAGTTTCATATGTGCAATTCCCACAGAAGTCAGCAGAAGCACTACATGCAAACCTGACAGGCTAATTTGGAGCCCAGAACTGCAAAGGATGTAATCATACATTTGATTTCTGTGGGTTCTTGGGGTGTAATTCTCACCCATCTCTATGATATTGGGATTTTCCACAGCTTTTGAAGAATTAGATGAAGAAAAAGAATATTAGGTTACTTGTAATATTTTATTTTCAATAATCGGGGGAAGGAAAAGAAATCTGAAGTAAATGAGTTCATATTGGACCAGCCCAGAGTGAAAAATGTGTTCTACAGTGCTCTGAAAACTGAGCTAAGAGTAATGCAACGTATGGCACATTATGAGCAGGGAAGGGCCCCGAGGGATGAAGGCAAACTAATCAAAGGAATAGCTAATGGCCTAGAAGGAGAATGGGGAACAACCTGCTTCTTACAGAGTCCCCTCAGCTCAGAGGGCTGGTGTGCAGACTGCTGGGACCCCAGCCTAAGGTCTCAATGATTTTATCCAAAACAAGTCAAATTCAAAACAATTTTTTAATGTCTACATATTTTATTCTTTTATCAGAAATTTCTTTCACAGAGAGAACAGAGACAAGTATTGGGGCTGAACCACCAGTGCCACATCTGCACAGGCTTCTATAACATTACTTACAACCTGTACTCCCAGAGCACACCAGGGGTAATGCTGCTGATCTGTTTTGCCTGCTGACTGATCAGCATCTCAGGGCAAATAAAATTGTCAAGTAAAATGGATTTAGCACTGGGTCATTAAAAGATGATCTGAAAAGGTGACCAGTTAGGTCTAAGCAAGCTGTCACTTGTTTCAATAAGCAAATGGAGACCAAAGATCTCTTTAATATGATGCTCCCAGTGTCAGTATTAACTCTCTTTCTCATCTATTTTCAGATTAATGGGACTGAGAAATCCAAGAAAGAAAGTGGAGGCTGGAGTGATGCTGATTACACTGGAAGGTATGGCAGTTGCTGAACTAATGGAGAGCAGAATTACAGACATCCATAGGAATTGAAGGAGCCTTGCAATAACAAGGCAAGGCGGGCAGTGCAGCCTGCACAATGGAGAACATGGAGGCTTGTTGTGCCCTCTCTCTTGAAGCCTACAGCTTTGGGAAATGTTCAAAATACACTCCTAGGAATCCCAAAGTTTGTTGGCATCCTCAAATACACTAAGTAATTTTTGCAGAAGATGAAAGGTGCTCTTTGCATTAGGAGCTATTAATGCAAATAATAGCTTTCAGTTTTCAAACTGTTTGTATCATTTTCCTGTGGTGACAGCAGAGGATTATGCCACTGACATAAAGTAGGAGTTTTCAGTCTGTAACACTGAAAAAAAGTTAGTGCAAGGCCAAGGGTACTTCAGGCTTGTGAATAAAAAGTTATGTGTAAGATGGACACAGTACTAGATGGCCCCAAGGATGAGGGGTAAATGTAAAGTACTTAAAGTTTATATTGATTTAACTGGGTGTGAATAAAGGAATTAGCACCAGGAGCCACATCCTGCTCACTGGGTGCTGGGGAATGGCCAACATGGTGGGCCATCAGGTTGGGAATTCCAGGTTAGGATCAAGGCAGCTTTGTCTGGAAATTTGCTTGAGGAGACCCCACTCATCTCACCTCTACGTTGCAGTTGCTCTGTATATCAAGGATAAATAAATAGTTTTAACATTAAAAAACATGCAGCTTCTATTTTCACATTGGAACAGTTGTTATGTAGAAAAGTACCTTACAAGATGAAGTTCTGGCATCAAATACTCCAATATTAGAGACTGTAAACGTCAACTGTATGAAAGAGAAAAATGGTTCTCTGAGAATTCAGGACAGCACAAATGCAGAGAAGTTGGAAAGATGGTGGTGGGGGTACTTGGCTTAGGAGAGGCATAAACCAGGAGTGGAAAAGGTTGGAAAGAGAGCAATAAGGGATAGCTTGGTAGAGCCACATATAGGGTGGATGGGGGAGTGAGATTGCTGAACCTGGATTCAGAAATGATCTGAAATAGTTGGCTATGTTCCTATAGTTTATGCAGAACAGTTCTAAGCCTATTTTGCAAAATTTTAAATGTTGAATGAAATCAAGAAGGTGAGAAGGGCAGACAGTATGTATTGTTAGGGGAAGCAGTAAGTGAAGCACAGCAGAAAAATAAAGCTTATGGATGGAGAATAAGTTGTCTGATTTTTAGGCTAGTGAGCTTGAAAGCAATGGTGGGATATCCAGAAAAAAAGAGTCAGAAAGTGTCAGAGATACAGAGGTAGGTAGGGAGAGGTGAGATGAGGAATCAATAAAATAAATCTTCTGTATAGTTTTGAGAAAGGTTAGATTGCCTTAATAACCAGTGTGGATGAAGGAGAAAATGCAGAAAAACATGAATGCTGCTGACTTGTACTGGGAGAAAAAAAAAGCTGAAGGTTACCAGAAAAAAAAAAAGGGAGTCTGTCAGAATGAGAACAAGATATTTTCTTTGGACAGAAGGAAGGATTTATGTTATGAAGACTGATTAAGGAGATCAAACCTGGTGTAAAGACCTCTTGATATGGCCAAGATGTGATCTTGTGAGGAAGAATTTGTAGAAGCTTTCTTAGGGGAGGGACAATGTTTACTATGTGGAACAATTAGCCACAAATTAACTTTCCTGGTACTTTGGCAGTTAGGTATTAAAAGTAGGTCCTAGTGTGCCTGTGTATATGTGTACATATATTTATATATAAATATATGTATTCATGCTAAGGCTGTCCCTGAGCCCCAGGGTGGTTCCATGTGAACCCCACTACCCCAAAGTAGGAAGGAGGCAAGGGGGTTGTCCTCTGCATGTGTTTTGTACTGCAGCTATTCGGACTCATCCAGTGATTTTAGGTTCCTGTAGGAGGCTTATTCCTACAGGGAGTCATATATGCAACAGATGTTTGCAGTGACACAAAATAGCCTTTCCAAAGAGGCTGCATTTTTTCAACCCAAACATGTTCCTGTGTGAGAATGGCAATGCAGACAGACTGAGGGTGTGCACAGGCTTGTAGTGTGAATTTCTTTTTCTGTGAGGGACAGTTAGGTCTTATGGCTGTGTCTCTTGTGTGCTGGTCCTGCCTTTTGCAGAGGTTTGGATTCTGGTTTGTGGGTGGCTTGTACTTTGTCTTTGGTCTTTCTCTGCATCTCTGAGGTAACTCTGGACAGGTGATTCTGTGCAGGTAATTCTCTTCATCTCTGTACAGGCCTTCACAGCACTTAACGTGCTCCTATATGACTCCTACTTCCATATCATAGGGCAAAGATGATTTTTCTCACTTCATGTGACAACAGTGATAGGAACTTTTGGTCTAGGTTGTACATTCTGTTCATAAGATAGAATAGAAATTCTCCACAGTTGTAAATAATTGTTTGTCCTTTTCAAACTATGGAATAAAAGCAAGCCTCAATAGTCAGTACAACACACATAAGTGTGTTTGCTTCAGAGTAGAAATTGGGCAGAGGTAGATAAATAAATACAAACTAAAAGCACTCTTTTTTAATTTGTTTTTTAGCTGTCATGTCATTGGTAGTTTTTATTTTATGGTGCTATTAACTACACACTATAAAATGAAACCAGGATTTGGAAACTGCTAATTATTATTCAAGAAAATGGGTGAGGAAAGAAGTTTCAGTGGGAAACTGCAAGTGTGTTAATACTGCACTGAGCTGTGGCTCATGGTGCAGATCCTTGCATTACAGGCAGGTATTTTTGGGCAGAGATTTGCACCTGTATTTCAGAGTAATTTCTTATTTCACCTTGCTTGTAGTAAGTGCTGACTCCTGGTGAAAAGGGCTGCACTGCTTGTTTCTGCTGCCACTCTGCTTGTTTGCCTTGCCTGTCCCATTGCATAAACTCTAGTGATGGTGTGGCAGCAGCAAGGAGAAAGATTGGCTCAGCAAGCTGGTCTGATGGAAAGCTGTCCTCCTCAGAATTAAACAGAAGTGGAGTCTTCTGTCATGCAGGGGAACTGAGCTGAGTGATATGATGATTGCGTGGTGTTCACATCCCATGTGAGGGCGGGGCTGTAAATCTGCTGCTGCTTGTGGGAGGAAAATGTGGGAGTAGAACCATTCCCTGGCTTGATTAAAGCAGGAAGTATTTTGTCAGTCTTGAGGCAGCTGAACATATGAGACAGGTCAGTATGAACTCATCCACATTTGGTGGTGCACACACAGCTCTTGGTGTCTGCATTAGGGGCTCTGGAAACGAGTTTTATAGAAACAAGTCCGAGGTGGAATTAGCTTTTGGTTAGTGTGTTATTGTGTATAAAAAGAAAACCAAGAAATTTGATAAATTGTTTGCAAAATCAACAATCCAATGGGTGATTAGCTTGCTTTTTTAAAAAAATGCACTAATGTACTATACTTGTTGCTAAACAGCTGTTATGAAATTCTCCTGAGTGTCTATCAAGGTGAACTCTTCACCAGTTTAAGACTGGGTGAGAAGGGGAGCTGTGTTCCTCACTCAGCTTGTATACATGCCAGAATCCAGACCTTCAGCTGCTTTTCCCTGCTCCCCTCATAACATCCATTGTCTCACACACAAAGTGTTACAGCTATGGGCTTTAGCAGCACAGGTCTGTAGCTGTCACCAGCATCTGGTTTTTAAATCCTTTTCTGTAAGGTCATATCTTTGTCATTTAAGTTACTTCTTTTTAAATTACAACAGAGTCAATATTTCACATTATTTGGGGGCGTAAGCATCATGAATCAGGAGAGCCCTGATACAAGAACCTCGAACACACTGAGGATTTCTTCCTGATAATGGACAGTTTATGATGCTCCCTGTAACAGCAAGGGTAGGGGAATTGCTCCACTTTGAGGCTTTTGAGTTCTATCAAAAGTACTCCTTTGTGGTTACTGCTTAAATCCTGTAAACACTTGTTGCTCAAAAGTGGCCCTCCTTCTGTCTTGAGTCTTTTCATTTTTTCCCCTTCTTGTAGGGATACAGTAACAATGCTTTTGTTGTGTACGAGGAGGTAACATTAAAACCAGCTATGTGTACTCCTTAGAGTCCTAATCCTCTCCTTCAAATGCTCAAGACTCATCTAATGGGCTTCATATTACAGCTGTTCCCTTAAACCTTTTATTTTTTAAAGTGGTCCTGGTTATTTTTATACTTTAATATAGTTCTGTTTAATTTTTGTGATTCACTTTGGTTTGTGAGAAATGCTTGCATTTTTTCTGCTTTGCTGCAAATGCTAATTTATCTGAAGCAAAAGTATGTCCTTTTCCCTATTTAACTGTGGGACTTCCTCACCCTGTGTTGAATAACCCTTCTTTCTCTCCAAAGCTGGGATCTCCACAGTAAGACCTGAACATGGGCAGTTTTGGAGTTGGATTTTTTTGTCTGTTTGTTTTGTGATGGGTTTGTTTCTTTTGTGGGTTTAGGGGAGGGAGGTTGGTTGGTTTGTTTTTATTTTTTGCCCAATATTTGTTACATGGTTGGGATTCTTTGGTGCTGAAAAGTGTAGTGAAATATAATGAAATGCAGTGTATCTGTTATTCTAATATAAGTTTTAGTGCTGTTTAAATTCTGAGTAGCTATATGACTTCTGCTGACATGCTGTACTCTCTGTAAAGAAAATCGAGAGTGTTTGAAGTCCAGAAGACAAGCTGAAAGCGTAATGCTTCCCCATTAAAAGTAATTTTATATGTGGAGAGTGAATTAAATATTGCTTGTCTTTTCCTTGTGATAGCCCTAACTCCTTTCTAAAATAAGTTTTTAATTAATTTCAGTTGGAACTTGTGGCATAACTGTTTCATGGACATTCTTAATGGTACTTTGATTCCTTCTTGTACAGTATTATAACGATATTTTTTTTTCTGGCTCTGTATTGCCTGTTTGCCCTTCAGGCTACACAGATTACAAAATGAGATTTCTCTGCGTCTGGCCACTGATCTACAGTCTCTTTTCTGTCCTCTAATCTGCTGTTCTTTAGTACTTTGATTCCTTATGTTCTTGGGTGGCCTTTCTTATCCCTCTCTTTTGGATTTAGTGTTTTCTCTAGTTTTTCCGAGGCTGCATTCTCAATGTTCATTGTCTGTTTGGCATCAGCATGATCTGTAGCTTCGCTCTTTCTTCCTTTCATCCTTCACAAGATCTCTGCTGCATATGGTGGACCACCTTTCTTTTAAACTGCTTTAGCAAATGCTCTTTCAAAAACTTAAGCAATACCCAATCTACCTTCTTGCCCATTCTTATCCTTACTGCTCCCTCCCCACTATGCTCCTAGTTTGAGATCTGTCAACTCTGCATGACTAAATCAGTGTAAATAGGCTTGGCAAACAGTTTTGGGTTCTTACATGTTGGCTCTCCCTGAGTCCTCAGATTTTTTCCCACTCCCTCTCTCTGCTAGAAAACCTGCTCTTTTCTCTCTCTCGGCACCATCTCTTGAGCACTGTGTCTTTCTCTCCTTTTTCTGTCTTTGTCTGTTGTCTCCAGGGCCTCCACTGTCACATCATACAGTTCTTCCATCATATCTGGCATTTCTGACCTGATCTTCCTCTCTAGCTTGCTGGCATTTTCTCATTAGTTACAGGCGTCCCCTGATTCTGTCAGACTTTTTAAAAAGTTATTTCCTCCAGCTTTTCTAATTTTTTTTTCCCCTGACTTTTAAAAATGTCCTCTAATAGCTAAAGCAAGCTGGTGGGGGTTTAGTGTTATCTTTCTTGCTTTCTTCCTTTTTTTGTTTTGCATATTGACTTGCTGGAGCCATTCTGAAAACCTTCAGACCATCCCATTTGCAGTGCTTAACACCAGTGCCATCTAGATGCCTACAGCTACTGAGGAAGGCTGGGGTAGCAAGTGATTTGAGAGTTAACATAAAACTATCTACTGACCATCCTGATGCAATTTTTAGGGCTTTTAATATGGTTTGCAGTATGTTTGCTTCACTAACTGTTTATGTTGTCAGCATGGTGCCTTGAGCTTCCAGTTGCACAGCTTTAGCAATCTTCACTTACTGACATTCTCTTTCCTAGGGCCAAGTTTCCCAGGAGATTTTCCTCATGTGGCACAATCTTCAGTAAACTAGAGCGCTGAAATCTCTTAGCAAAATTAGTTCATCAGGCTTTAGTACTGGGTGACCTCACTGTGAAACAGCCACTAAAATACATTTTATGTGTCCAGATTGTCTAGGTAATTCCATTAGTATCATTCTCATGGTAGCTGAGCAGGTAGATTGTCTTATTATCACAGTGCCTGAATTAAATTCAGGCTAATTTAGTAGATGGTAAACTCTGCTGCTGCTATGGGTTCCATGTTACTCTTCACTTCTGTAAACTTCTCTCTGTTTTTAATGTGAGCTTTTAAAAGAGAAATGCAATTGACTTTCTCCTTGTTAACAGCTTCATTTTTTAAGTAATACACACAAAATAAATATAAATGTGGGTGATGTATTTGGTGTATTGTCATAAAAGTAGGAGAGCTGTTTCTTTTTATTTGTCCAAAAACATATTTGAATTAATATTTCACTCTTTTGATGATGCCACCTTTATTGGGACAGTTAAGATTGAGAAGGATGGGTGTAGTATAAACTTCTACATAGTGAGACTGAGCAATTAATCATATTTCATCCAGAAAAGAAAAGCAGCCAATCTTGGAATTGTTTTATCAAGTTTTCTTTCTAAATACACAAAACTTGTGTTGCCTGAAATCAAGTGGACTCTAAAAAACTATAAAACAATGTTTTGTATTTTAAACTAGGCAAAAGGGCAACCTTAGATGGGGAGATTTGGATAATTATAGCACTTTCGATTTTTCCTTTCTTTTCTTTTAAATTTGAGATGTTGACTGCATGAAGGGGAAAGGGGAGGAAGGTTCTATTGCCAGTCTTGCTCCAAGGGTGCTTCATGATTGTGGATTTCTTTGCCTTCTTCCAGTTTCAGCCATGTTAGGCAAACGGTACAAGTCCAGAAACTCAGTTTCTAATTTTTCTGTGAAGATACAAATTTTACCAGTAGCCACTGTGTTTTGCTTTTGTTGGTTACGTTACCTCCAGAACTGCCTTTATCCTTTCATACAAAGCAACAATTAGAAGTATGCTAAAGTGAGGTGCTGCTTTTGTGAATCTCATTCTTCTCAAATTTTTCATATTTTTTTTTTAATGCTGGAGCTCCCTGACAGAAAGATTTCATTATGTTACCAGGAAGTAGTCACATCTTCTCCACTTGCCCAGAAAACCCACTGGTCGTAGAAAAAGCTGTAGGAGGCAGACTATTTCCAGTAAAATCTTTGAAGTTTATCAGTTGTGTATTGTGGAATGCAGGATCTTAGAATGGTAACTTTAATTTACAGGCTTGGCTACTGAGTTTTTGTAACAATATTTGCTTTAAAGGGTAAAAAACCCAAACACATGAGTCTGGGGAAACAAGAAGGTTGCTTTATCAAATCATAAAGATCAGCCTGCCTGCCTGACCAGCAGAATTGTTCATCACTTCTGGAGCTGCATGCTCATAATGAGGGAGGCAAAGATTTTCAATCCCTCTGGTCAGGCTGCCTGTGCCTTAGGTTCCTTCTCCCAGAACACCAGAGCATTCCCAGTGGATGTCCCTGCTCAAAGAAGGGTTGGGTTGCAGTGCATCTTCTGCTGCTTTATACACCATGTAAATGATGTAGATTTCTTGTGAAATCTAGCACATTTTATTGGTTACTAACTTCTTCAAGGGGAGATTTCTTGACCCTGTTGAGAAGAGAAAGCTTTTACATGCTGTACTGGCAAGTGAGTATGAGGAGAAAACAAGACAATCTCCTTTTCTTTTGTAAGGAGAGAGTATATTCATAACTGATGGTTTGTTCACTAATTGCATGTGTTATTTTCTCAAAAATTGCTGTCTATAGCAGAATACTCTTTGCTTTCACAAGTAGGACAGTTTTTTAATATTAAAATGACTCTATCAATTTACCAAAAGAAATAAAAAGAGGAAATAAATGGTTTAGCTGTCTATTGTCACATGCAAAGTCCTCGAATTGTTAAAAAGACCATGTAGAGAGGAAGCATTTTGTTTTAATCTCTCTGAGTTCTGTTAAGCAGCAAAGAACCACTGCTTTTGTGGTGCAGAAGTCCACTCTGTGGTGAGTATTTCCTGTGGAGATCTTGCTCAAGGTTGGAAAAGTTCATACAATGAATCAGTAGGACCCAATTATTAGCTCTTTTCCCCCCACCATCCCAATGTGAGTGTGTGTGTGTGCACGTGCTCACCGTAGCAGCCACAGCCACCAGTCTTACACACAATCCTGGCTGAGACACGTGCTGAAGTTTTTTAATTTAGAGGGCTCTGTTACTTGTGGGGATTATGGTTTACACTTAAAATATCATCAGCTTTCACTGTAATGTAGAACACACAGTTGTTACTGTATTTTCAAACAAGGTCTTTTCAGTAACTTTTGCTTTAGCAGGTATGCAAACCTTCATGAAACCCCCTAAACAAATAAACCTCTTTTTCCCCAGGCTAAACACACAGGATATATGTGTTTTGTTTTGTTTGTAGCCTTATTCCTTCTCCATTTAATCCAATCATTTGACAGTACAGGCTCAAATATTTATATACATTGATTTCTGGACCATACCAGATACCTTTTTGGAGGGGCCCTGCAAGGAAGAGGCATATGAGCTTTGTGAAGTACCCCTTACAGCAGCCAGCCCTCTCCTGCTCTTCCCCTTGTTTGTAAATCTAATAGCAGGACCTGTACAATGTTGGCTAATCTGGAATTCTGCAATTGTTGTTGGAGCTCAACTGTCTTTTTAGAGTTTTGAGTGTGTTCTGGATGGTTGGTTTTTTGTTTTGTTTTGGGAGGGGTGTGTGTGTAGTTATTCCAAGAAAATAATTTAGAAACCACTATGCACCTTGGCGAGCAATGCTTCTTTCTTTGACAGCTCTCAGAAAAACTGCCTGAAGTTCAGCAATGTTACTGTTACCAAAATCTGTGTGGTTAGGTGCACAGGATGGTGCTCTCAGTCAGTGCTTCTACTATTAAGTTTATAATTTAGAAGATCACAGATGAGAGTGCTTTGTGATTATCATAGTGGACTATGATTTGGGGCATTTGGCTTCTTTCTATTGTGTTCTTTCAATAAGAACTTAAGTGAGAGAGTTCACCTATCTTTCTCAAGTTTTAACAAGCACTTGCAATTTTTTTGGGTATGAACAAGACTTAGGTATGAACAGCTTTAAGTCTTCTGTGATTCTACCTACCTAACTCATTTTTTTTGGTGTATTGTCTTGCTTTAGCTTTGAGTTGTTTGGTTTTGGTTGGGTTTTTTTTGTTGTTTGTTTGTTTGTTTTTTTCTGGTTGGTGGGAAATATGTCAGTCTTCCTTTGAGAATGGCAGGAAAGATGTTTTGAGCGATTATTGGAATAAAAGTGATTTAGCAGACACCCTAATTGCAAAATACTTAAATTTGACATTGCACTTCCCTAAGTATTATAACTATTCTGTGATCTAGGTGTACGTGCTTCATTAAATGACTCCTGAACAATATGGAGGTGGAAGTGATGTGTAGGTCACTACTGAAGTGTGTGTTACAGCCCATTATAGGTGTGCAGTGCCGGCAGATCTTGGGCCCTTCATTGTACTGATAATTCCAACATTTGCTGAAGAATTTTGTAGGCTTACTGCTTTGGATGTTCTTGATTATTATTCAAAGGCTCTTTAAATAAATACAGAAATGCATAATCGAGTCTCTGCACCCTGTTTGTGCTGCTGTGTTTAAAGCAAGGCAACAGAACTTGGGAGCTTTGCTGGGTTTCCAGCAGTGGAAGTGCCTCAGCCTTTGGGAGCTGGGAGCAAAGCTGTGACTACCTTGGTCAGTGTCTGTACTTCAGTGGTGTGGTGCAGTGGTGACTTGGCTGTCCATGGGAAGTTTTGATTGCTACTTCAGAGGAAGGGGGATCACTTGGGTCTGAACTGAGCTCCATGACTGAAATTACTCGTCACCTAAGGAAAGTTTGAGGAACCATGCTGCATTATAGCATGGTGACAACCAAAGAGACTCCTTGAGACATTTTATCAAGTAATATAGCAGCTAGCATGCTCTCTTTGTTTGTGTAGGGGAATGTAGGTGTGGAAGAGCCTAAGCACCATTTCCATAGGCCTTGTTCTTCCCTAGTTGCTTTATTCATCCTTATCAGCAGCAGTGAATAGCAGCTGGTGAAAATTAATTCAGAGTTCAGGTTGCTGCCCTGTATGGCAAGTGCAGAGGCCTCTGCCCAGTACTCTTGAAGTTCAGCTTTGCCCTTCATGACATCCCAAGTAACTGGACTTAGAGCTCAGAGCCATGTTTCACATTTAAGATAATCTATTTGCATTCTGCGGCTCACTAACCAAAGTGATAAATAATACAACATCAGCACCTAAACTAAGTGTGACAGTTCTAATGCAAGGATCAAGGGAGAGCATTTGAAGTTAAACACAAGTTGTTTTTTATTGTGTGAAGCTAGTTTTTATTGTGGGGTTTTCTTAGTTTCTTTAACTTTTATCAGTGTTTTTCAATAAAATTGCAAAGCTGTGTTAGTTCAGGTCCTGCAGTGTCTCTTAAGTTGGTTAGACAGGAAGTAGATATAAATATGTCCTTTTTTTTTTTTTTTTAAATGTACCATGTAATAGAGGATATACAGAATTATTTTCAGCCTTATCTTTTCCAAATTTCACAAAAGGACTTGAAGTTGTATTAATTTTAAAGGATATGCTATGGGAGATGAGCTTTTCAACTTAGAGGAAGATAGTTTTTGCAGTAATTCCTTTGATAATCCTTAATAATGGAGTAACATATAAAAGGCTTCTACTAAATGAACAAACCTTCCTTAAAGTTCCAAAACATTTCTTCAGAAGACATTTACTAACTCTTACATAAACTCTAGAATTTTTATTCTTTATGCTGGGTGTCTGCTTTGAGCTCGACTTTGTTTTTGATCTTTTACCTTTCTTTGTCCTCTTTGCTTAAGATATTACACTGTGTTTTTTATCTATACTTCTAGTTTTCTATGATCTCTGATTGTTTTATGTTTTCAGGACTCTAGAAGTTTTAGAATACTTCTTTAAGATCAGCTTTATTCTCACTGATGTCTGTCCATACATTTTTTTCTTAGTTTTAAAGAACTACATATTTCAAGGTAGAACCTTCTTTGCAGCTTTTTCTTCTTGCTAATTATTAAAAAGAAATTGTGAAGTATTTCTGTCCTCAGCATTTCAGATCATGACTATGTGACAAGGTAAAGAACAAAGTCCAAATTAAAAAAAAAAACAAAACCAAAACCAAACCCAAATAATATCATCCTCTATAAATTCCATCTCCTAAAATGAGAACTAATTTTCTGAGAAGAACCTTGAATTTTTTTATATTTTTCATTTACCTTTCAGGAAAAAAAACAACCTAACATTTAACTTGCCTCTACCATTTTGAACTAAGCAGGTAGAGGTCACATGAGTTTTGGAGGGGATATATGTGGTACCAGATTTGTGATGTCATGGTTTTGACTCCTATGTTCCTTTGCCTTGTGCTGTCTGAACCTCCTTTAGGCTGTAACTGAGAGCACTGGCTGTTGGAACTTGTGTGGAATGGCAAGAAAGGTTCTGGGCTAAGGTGGCTGCAGTCTTGTTATGCTTAAACAGAATGGAATACTGCAGCTGTGTGAGCCATACACAGCGTGTCCTTCATCCATGACAGAAGCAGCTGAGCCTCAGCTATAAAGTAAATAACCTTGATATTTGGTGCCTAATTGGTGTGCAAAGTAGACAGGGCAGGTTTTATAGAGCTGGATTGCTTAAGTGATGGTTAAAAAGCTGTGGGATTTACCTAGTAGTAAGCATGCCTAGAAATGCATAAGTAATTATTTATATTTTTCCTCAACTAATGAAGCAGCAGGCTGATTGTCTTTATTAAAGTTTTCATTTAATACTAGCCAGAAATGAAAGTTTGACATATTTTCTGTTACAGAGGAGTTAAGTTTATTAACATTTTGGAGCTACTCTAATAAGTGCTGCTGACTATTGCTTATGTTTGTTTTCTAGAAATCAGAAGCTCCTCCTGGGGATAGTTCCAGGAAATATCTAGTACCAAGTTTCTGTTCAAACAACTGCTCTGTAGTGTTCAAAGTGATGTAGGTAGTATGGTCAAGACCAGTGTTTTGTTCTTTGGTTTATGTGCACAAGAGCTTTCTGTAGCTTGATGGGGACTCTGCATGTGTTCTTTATTCTTCAGAAATCTGATTTGCACCAATATTGTAGCTTCATTCCCAGATAATTCTCCACAAATCAGGAAGCTCTTACTTTGCATTCCTCACCTGAGGAATGTAATGGGCTATTGCCATGTGGGCTGCTGCTGAAGATTTTAGGTTTTGTTTCAGTCTCTGGCTGACATGTTCAGCACTGGGCTTTCTGTTGGCAGGTGTCAACAGGTGCCCAAATATTGACTTCCTAGCTAGAGAGGTGCTGGACCCCCGAGTTAAAACACTAGTTATACACTCATAGTTATACTTTAAATTGAACCTGGAAATAGTCACCAATGCAACCTGAGATATGGTACAAATGTTTTCTGTATACAGCATTAAGATTGAATTAATATCTGTCATAAAGGAGTTGATGATCGGAGGAATTCCTGTTACTTTTCCTTTTTACTTTTTTTTTAATACAGATTAAGTTAATGAGTTTCAGAGAAAATACAGGGCTTGAAAAAGGCTTTTTGGTTTGCTTTTATTTACTTATTTGTTCATAAAATGAACCTAGTCCAACACCCTGTTGAGTCTGCTTGTATCTAGGTGGCACTGAACTTCAGTCAGCTTCAGCCTTAGAAGAGGACGTTGAGCCAAACAGAAATTATTCCATGTACAAAGAGAAAATTTGTCTTGGCACAGATTCTATAATCTGTATGCCCTTTACATACTTCTGAACCTACAATGTCATTCAAGAGATTCAGAAGACACTGACACAAAGCAGTTCACTTAACAGGACATCTAAATCCTGAAAATGGATGCTCACTGGTACTTCCTGCAAAAATAAATTAGAAATAGAGGCAATGCAGCTCTATCTGAATGCTACTTAGAAGCTTTTTAGGAGCTGTCCAGAATTGGGTGCAAATGCTGTTTATTTTTCTCTAGTTTCAGATGTATCAAATATTTAATCCTAAAACCTTGCTGAGCTATAGAATTATTTTAACTAGTCTATGAAATACAAGTGAAAAATCTTAGCAAACTCTCTCCATCCCTTCCAGCTCACCCACACTGACCAGTCTGGCATTGCTCCAAGAGCAGCTACAATTCATAAACTTTAAGAAGCATTAAACACATTGATCACGTTAGCCAAGAGAATAAAAGTTGCTGCCTTCTACCATTAGGTTCAGAAACAGCAATCAGTAGGGTTCTTTGGGACTATCATTTTGTAGTAGTGGAGAAATTTAATTTCAGACATAATTTTATAACCCCTGCACAACTGTTCTACAATTTTCCATATGCTTTGTTTGAATGCCACCCATCAGAAGCTGCCCGAGGCAAGGATGTCTGTCCTTTGCCTTTGACTTTTTCCTGTCATTCCTCTGCTCAATGCACTTGCAGTAGCTGTTACTCGGGGTACACTGACCATAGCATAGAGCAGAGTTCCTCCCACAGCTTCAGCTTTCATGAGTCAGGAAAACATAGCTGAAAGGACTCGATTAAAAACCTCTTTGTCACCAAGGAGCCCTGCTGACCAGTGCTATATTTTTGTTTAAGGAAAGTTCTGCCTCAATATCTGATGTGAGGATGTGTGATTGGGAATACAAACTCACATCGCTCCAACACAGGGATGAGGGCCTGAGTCTGTTTGTTACTCTTGTGCTATTACATCAAGAGTAGGATGAGTGGCCACAGTAATGGCAACAGCATTTTCACCTTGGTTTCAGCAAGGTTTCATTGGTTTCAATGGTTTCAGCATTTATTAAGGACATAAGAACATATATATATATATATATATATATATAAAGGGTTACAACTTCAGCCCAAAGGTCCTGCCTATTCCAGGAGTTATTGTGTGCACCAGTAGATGCTTGACATAAAGCTGGTATGCGTGTCCTTTTTTTTTTGCCTTGCCACAGTTTGCATTTCACAAATTGTGGTATATTATGCCAAGCTAATATTTTAAAGCCTACTGAATTTTAACTGGTTTTGTTGCATGTATCACCAAAGAAAAGAGGACACCAGAAGGTACCATTTCCAGTGCTGCAATTTTACAGGTCAGTGATTCCTTCTGAGGAGATTGAAGTGTCTCGATGTACAATTCTTGCTCAATTTAACCAGGTTAACAGTACTGTATTTGCAGTTTCTTTTAGAAGGTTTCATGGTCTTCTTTAATGGCATCTCTCTTTTTTTTTAAACTTATTTCAGCACACGTGTAAATGCTGATGATTGTCCTTCAAGAGCTATCATAACTACCTACAACATTCTGCGGCATGCAAAGGGATTGCAAATCAGCTGGAGGTTAAGATATGGTTTTCATTTCTTTTATATCCTCTAGGTTTAGTGAAGGAGTTTTTGGAGAAAGGGATTAAGAAACTGGAAGCTGGTCACTGTCTGGCTATCTTAGGGTTTCTTTAAGAGGGAATCCAGTCTTTCTCTTTTTTTTGTATGCATTGCTGTTCAACACCTTAAGCCCCGAGCAACACTTTTGCCCTGTGTACTAACATGATGCAAAGAAAACACTGTTGTAAATTTACAGGGCAGCTGTGATTCTGCTGAACCTCTGAGGATAGGTTTTAAAGGGCTAAATATCTGTCTGTGAATAAAGAGTACAGGACATGGGCTATTTTCGTTGATCCAGCTGGGATGTTTAGTGAGTTTATTGTCTGTAGCAACAAAAACCATGAAAAGTCATAGGTGAAGCCAGAATGACCAAGAGCCTGTTGGAAGCAGTCTAGAGAATTAATATCACTGGTGACAGTTTTGTCAACTGTAGGGTGCCTATATCTGTATCCTGCTTTACTAAATAATCAATCTACTGATGGCCACTTAAGGTTTGCTCTGTATTCCAGGCACCATGCTTGTGCCTGAGATATAATTAGTGTCTGAGATTTGATGAATATGGAGGGAAATTTATTGATTAGAATTTTCCCTTCCTTTCATAAGAAGGGTGAAGGAAGCATTTTTTTCAGTGTGTTGAACACTTACACTGAAATCTGTTTAACTTCTTGTTAGATAAAACATGTACTCTTTGATTGTAACGCAATGATTCCTGACTGTCTCAAGACTACCAAATAAAAGCATATTTATTAAAAAAAAGATACATAGACAAGTCTGCCTCTAAATACAAATGAATATTTGTATTTTAGGATTGGCTTCTTTCAGTTTACTACTAGATACATGCACATTAAAATTTCTACACTGTTCAGAATTTCCTTACACAAGACTATGTTACTTGAGCGACTCACAACATGGAGAAAACATGCAGATTTTCTCTGCTGCCAAGATAATCAGGGAAAGGAATCAAAAATGGCATGGAAACTGACTTAATGGAAGTTTTTTTATTTTTTTTAATCCCCTGTAACTAAGTTAAAAAAAAAATCCAATGATGTTTTAAAATAGGTTTATTTCTTATCTGATTTCTTTATGAAGTAAAGAATTCCTGTAAGACTTGTCACAGATGATCCTTTTTCTTTTTTATTAGAATTTGAGGGGGTCTGGAGCAGAGTGTGAAAGCTGGAAAATTAAAGAATTGGTGCCAGCATCAGCATAACAAAAAGGAATACTGAATATACCAAAGGGAATAAGAGATTCAAAAATCTGAATTTTGTGGATTTCCTTGACTTGTATCTGTGCATAAGATATCTAAGCATATCTTTGGGTAATATTTGACACAGAGCTATTTGTTAACGTCTTAAATTTGAAAGTGTATCACCAGTAAATCAAGCAGGAAAACCAGGGAAGAATAGCCTTAACATACTTCATAAATTTTCAGTTATGAATCAAATAGACAGAAGAACTTAAAACCAGTCAGGCCTTCTTTACAGACCTCCTAGAGCATTGAAAATGTCTCTGTGGACATTTTCCAGGATTCATTCAATACTCTTGAATAAGCTTCTGTGTTTCTCAGGTAATCTTATAACTATAAATGAGAAAGATTCAGATCCCATATTATTGTACAGTCTGTATGGACTGTATAGTAGTTTGAATAATGAAGAACTCAAAGTAAAAGTTACAAGTGGAAAGCAAGAAGTACAAAACTGGTTGACAAGTATTTGTAAGAACCATGGCAATTGAATTTATAGGTCACAGTCAAGTCTTTACCCTCCTTTTTTTCTTCCCTCTAATGTTTTTGGCAATTCCTCAATTGTCTGTTATTGTCCTAGATCTTTCATGCCTTTTCTTTATAACTTTTGACTCAGCTCTTCTTGCTGAAGGCAGAGTTAACTCATACTCTAAATTGTTCTAAATGGATTTTTGAAGACTTTGGCATTTTTGAAGTAGCGAGAATACTTCCTCTGACTTCTCCAGCGATACTATTAGATCTGTGGTGCTTCCCCAAGTACCACATGCTTCAGCAAAGGAAGCTCTTCAGCAATGGCTTTTTTAATGAAAGAAGTTGGTAAGTACAGTATATGTATGCCCTTTAAATTTTATTACCTGGTTATAAATCTAGACTGAATGGTGAATGAAGCACTTCAGAAGTTTGTATGGCTCAATAAATTAAAATCAAAATTTCTTCCAAGGCATGGAGAATGCAGTGATGGTCATCAGTTTTGTGTTTGAAAAGAGTTTACATCTGTTAGTAAATTTAAATAATGAGTTAAATGGTTTTTAAATGATAGAGTGTGAGGGCATATCCTTTACATAATTACTTTAAATGCTTTTTTATAGCTTCAGGTTTTATGTTGGTAATCACATTGCTACCTGACAGTCTGCATGCTGTAATCCTGCCTCTTTGATGGCTTTCACCTTGTTGAAGAGGGTATTCATTTGATCTCTCTTTAATTGACAAAGATAACTTCAGTAAAGAACAGTGCTCTAGTAATTCTGAAGTAGTTTGAATGATGTGCTATTCTATAAGCAATGGATGTTTTCTTGAAACAATTTATTGACTCTTACTTTTTGCAAAGTAAGATCTTTAATAAAATTCTAAGCAATAATTGGGCTAGTTTTCACAATGTATAATTTTTAGACTCAATGATAGTTTCTTAAGGAAGGGGGATAGAGTGTCATTTTCTGAAATGAAAAGACAGGAATTCATTAAAGGGTGCTAAATGGGCACAACTATATTTTTCCTTTGTGCTCATTAAAATCCTTACGTAATAAGTAAATATATGAATGCGGCTTGTGCCATATGGATGAAAATGATCCAATGCGACCTTTGAAAAATGTTTTAGGGCCTTGGAAAAACTCTGCAGCTAACCTGGATTGCTATTTCTGCAGTTTGTCTTATTCCAAGGAACCCTAGTCCCCTTGGCTTCAGCTGTTTTCCCATGGTCACTGAGCACGCCCCATGCCCAGACACACAGCTTGCTCTTCCCCTCTCCTGGCTGCAGGATA
The DNA here is from genome assembly GCF_048771995.1 of Taeniopygia guttata. NCBI lineage: Eukaryota > Metazoa > Chordata > Aves > Passeriformes > Estrildidae > Taeniopygia > Taeniopygia guttata. Next base: position 12,985,113 of record NC_133036.1, read on the forward strand.
TGGTAATTGGGCTCCAGGGAGCTCTGCTGGGGGAGGCACAGAGCATCCTCCTGGCCTTGCTGTGTTTTTCCCTGAGCAGTATACAGGCAGTTCTGCTTTTCATAGCTGAGTGGCAGTCCTGTTGGAAGGTCTAAAGGAGCTACAAAAGCTCTTCCAGCTATTAGCTCTGAAAAGCAGTTCAGATAATGGGCATTATACACCATTTCCAGCTTTGCTTTTTTTCCTACCTAAACCAAGAGAGAGGGGAAAGGCAGCACATTTTAAGAATCAGAGAAGCCTTTTATTTGCTAGGATAGCTCCCACATGAAGTTTGAAGTAGTAAGATGGGCTCTTACAGGTGACCTCTGGCAAGCTGAGCTGGTTGGTGTCCTGCTCTTCTGTTGGTAGCTCATCCCTCTGGAGCAGGGTGCCAGGTCAGCATGTGTGCCCATGCCTCTGGCACCTCACTCAGCAGCTTGGTGCATTACTGGATCAGCATGGGCACTGAGTTGTGACTGAGCCAGTGTGACATACGGCAGCACCACCTTTCACACTCTGGGAGAGATTGGAGTTTTCCAGAAATGTGTATTTTATCTGTTCTGAAAGATCCATGCTTTTAACATCTATCTTAGCTATTGCAAAAGCTTTATTCTTCTAGGTACACAGATGCATTGCTTAAATACTGTGATTGGGACTGTAAATTATTATTTCTGTACATAAATGTGATATGTTTTGTGCTGTACAGAGTGTGGTTTTACTTTTATACTGGCTCTTTGTCCCATGCTTGCTTGGCTGATGTGTATGTTTGCAATTCTATACAACAGCCTGTCACTAGTAACATATTTCAGAAGATGGGGGGGAATCAACTCACTGTCCTCTAATCAACCCTGGTCAGTAATTTAAATATTTTCCATTAAGGTGAGCTGATTCTGGGCAAATTTGCTCTACTTTTCTTCCTTCCAAGTAGCCCTGCTGTTAGGTTTGGAAAGTCCTATACTGTAAAGTTGGCACCCTGGAAAAATAAAGACAAAAACCACAAGAAGAAGTTCAAAAGAAATACAGACTAAGAATGAAGTTTTCAAGCTACGTTCCAAGGCAAGGACTTTTCATCTTCATACCTTTGAATTGTGAATCAAGGCAGTAAAAGTTACTACTAGGTTAAAGTTTAAATGGCATAGAAAAGGTAGAAAAAAGATTAAACATATTCTGTCTGGACAGTGGAACAAAGACTTTGAATCCTTATCTATGCACCTGTCTATTGAGTATCTAAGTTCCAGGAGTCCCACAGAGGACATGCAATGAGCACTCTTATTGTTCGTATTAAGAACTGAAGTAATTGAAAGGAAAAGTAAGGTAAGGAGAATCAGAAATCAGATGTGACTGCCTGTATGGTTAAAAAATAATTTAAAGGGAAAGTGACTATCAAGCAGTTCATATTATGGAAATCTGACCATTGAAGATAGAATAAAAAAAATCTATTATTCTTTGAAAGAGTTTTTCCTCTCTAAGTGAGACTTAAATATCATTTGAAAACCAGTAATTTTCACAAAGTGCCTTACTGGCCACTTGTAAAGGAGCAATTCAAATGCATGTTTTTTTGATTCTTTGATTTTTTTCTGATGGCTGGGTTTGAGCCATGGAGATTTTTTATTTTGTTTTTATTTTTTTCCTGTAGATACATCTGTTTTGAGGCTTTTTTAAAGTTTAAAAATTATGCAGGTGTAAGTAAGCATATTAAAATTAAAAACTATTTACTTTGGCTTCTTGTTGAATACAGACATATAATTCAAAGTTGATGTGACACCTCAATTTTGCTAAGAGGATAGTAATCCTAATAATAATTTTAATGTTTTGTACTCTGAGTTATTGTGTTATCTGCCCAAATCTTAGGTTTGGGGTTTTTTGAGCATTCCTTTCAGTTCATTAGATTGCTAATTGCAGTGTACTATATGGAAGGTGATTTATGAGCTTATACATGTTAAAGGGCTGTATAAAAAAATTCTTAATTAGATAGAATAAAATCAGTTTGATTTTAAATTGTATTTAATGCAGAATTCATAAATTATCAATTAGCACTATGGCTTCAGTTTCATTATGTTTTTGGCTATGGCGGGGAGAAGGATAGGAGATAGTTACTGTCTGGTGAAAAAGAGAACTTACCAAAGAGAATGAAAAATGCTATGAAAAATAGATTTGCATGTGTAGCTTTTATTTAATACAAATACTTTGTGCTCTTCAGAAGTTCAGCAACTTTCAGAATTGCCTATTGCCATGGTGCTTACTATGGTTTATGATATATTCAGGTATCTATTGTGTCTAGGATTGATATGAAGTGTTGCTGGTTGTGTCATTATCAGAGGGTATGATTTTATTTGTGTTAAATATCTCCAATGCACAAGGCAAGTTTCTGTTCAGCTGCTTTCGTATGTCTATCACAAAAGCATTTCCACTTTAACCCACTCTAAAACTGAATTCTGGCTTTACCATCCATGTTTCTGACTGAGGCTCTCAGTCTGATATCCCAGTTACTGTAACTTGTAATAAAACTTTGTCATGTGTTTAGGGCTGCAAGCAGGAATCACAGCTGATGAGCTGATTGCAGAAATGTATACTGCAGCTATGCTGGATTTGCTGCACGTGGTAGGACCACCAGGACAAAAATGTAACTGAGTGCATCTGGCTTTTCCTGGGATGTATTATCTGGATACAGGAAATCTAGGCTGAATTTAGAATACAAAATGCTTTTGCTTTTCCCTGTGAAAAAACACATACATGAGAATCCCAGATACATGAGGGTCTGTTTTACGAGGTCAGAATTCTTCTGACAATGTGTTTGCCCAGTCAAGAAATCAGCCTGTTTAGACCTTGTGCAAAAGAGAACATACTCTTCAAACCCACCACATAATATCTCTGTTGGCCTTGCCTTGACCCTTACTAGATGGTTTTGTGTGTGTGGGGTTTTCCCACAGGGCTGTTTGCTGTAGATTTTTCTTGATTATAAACCACCTCTCAACACAGTAGATGTTACCAGTGGTAAAAGTGTGTCTGTGTTGTTACCCCATGGTAATGTTTGCTTATCCATCCTCTGCATGTCTTTAGCCCCTGGAATGCAGTTCAACACCAGTGCATTGCAGTTCCCCTGGCATTACAAATTCCTCCCCATCAGCTGCAGGCACACAGCCAGTCCCCGTCTCACAGGGGGTACAGTCATGTGTGATGATCCTTTTTCCTTTACATTTCAGATTTCAGCCCATCTCATCTCTTGCCTGTGCTGTGCTGGAAGGGGCCTGTCCTGTTGCACAATGGTGGCAGCACACTTTAGATGTCACCTGTAGAGAAAACCATCATACTTGCTCATCCTGCTCTGCCAGAACCCTCATTACACTGAGAAATGTGCTCAAAACTCACTCTTTTTTTCTTGCAGTTACCTTTGCTTGGTCATTGGGGCTGTAGTGGTGTTGAGGTGTTGGAAGCTGTTTTGTTTGGGGTTGTTGTGGTTTGCAGAGAGCTGAGGAATACTGGGGGACCCCAGGGTGGTAACACCAAGAGACATCAAGGGGATATTAATGATCTGGAAACTTTAATAGTGAGAAGAGGATAAGAAGAAACTGATGGAAAGAGCTGTGGGCTATCTGACAGATGCACAGGATGAAGATTGCAGTTACGTGATCCTTGTGAGGTTTTCCTCTTAAAAAATTCTTTGAATTCTATAGATCCACTGGAGTGATTTGATGCTAGTATGGTGCTTTGCATCATGTTACTGAAGTGATTTGTATTTCATTCTTAATATCCTAAAATGTGCACTGCATCACTGTAAATGTTTTTAAGTGGAAAAAAGCTTCAGAAGTCAGAAACTGTAGTACTCTATTAGGTTGAATATTAATTTGTAATCATAATATTAAAAATTTTGTTCTCCAGACAAGGAGCATACATATCATGATTACAGAGAAATAAAATTTAAAATTATTATTAATTAAAATTAAATTAAAATTAAATTTAGATTTATTAAAATTTAGAAATATTTTTAAAAATAAAAAATTAATTTTTTTTTCCATTTTATTTTTTTATTTAAATTTTTTTATGTTTCTACATAAGCCATTTGCATATGACAGAAAAGTGGGTTTCCATTAAAAACATGCTTCAGAAGTAAATATGTTACTTGGATGTTATTGATGTGAGTGAATCACTTAATTTGTTCTGCATAAGTATTCATTTTTGAAGAGGGTTTTTTTCTGATTGAAATATATAAAATATCTTTTTGTCTCAACTTTTCAGTATAGGCCCACTTATTAACATAACGCAGCTGACTTAATAAATATTTTAGTTAATGCAAACACAATGTGTATAAAGTAGAGATGGAGAAGTCTGAATAGATGTTTTACCCAGTTGAAAGGGTTTTTTCTGTACTATATCCTACATGCTCTTCTCCTGTAATTTTTCCAGATGTTAGAAAATGAGCAGTTATCTGGGATGTCCCTCAGGCAGATGTCCTGTGCAAAGAATTTAGATGATGCTCAAGACAAAACTGAAGAGTACTTGGCTTATAAACATTGCTAAGAAACAGTGTTAGAAGTCAGAGGGTAGCTGGAGTGTTGACTTTGGGTGATACATGAAATCAAACTCTTTAACAAGTGTGGTAAGTATAGATTTGAGGCTGCTTCATGTAGAGAAGGGGTGTTATACCTCCTCACAGGCCTGGCTTGTTAGTCAGCTTGGGAAATTACATTCTTATCAAAATTCCACATGAAATTCAGTTGGGATAAAATATTAATCTATTTTTGTCCTAAACAGCTCATGCTACTATAAAGCTGCTGTTTCAACTCAAATAGACTTGCATTGCATTAAGTTATTAGATTATTATTTTGCATGATATTCAATGTTTTTGAATTAAAATAATTTGCTTGTGTCTCCTTCCTTGCCTTAGTCAGAAATGATGAACTACAGAGTATTTTCAAACTTGAGACTTCACACTGGGTTGCACAGGAATGGATAAGTATTTTGGACAGAGATGGACATGTTTGCCATAATCAAGGAGATAAGAGGAGGTTGTACTCATTTGTGTGATACAGTATGCCACATCCTGCTTTAAGAAAGGGTGTGTATGCCTTGTGTTTTTAGCCTGAATTTTTTTCATAAAGTAAATTGGAACTAGCAGATGAGGTTGCTGTCCTCTGGTGACTTCGATGTGTCTCCTGAGCAGACTAGTTTTGCCCTATGTACAATGAATGTAGTGTAATTAACCATTGGAACATCTTGCCCCAGTAGGTTGTCTGTCACTTGAAGTCTTGATTTAAACACTAATTTTCTTGAGAGACATGTTCTAATACATTTAAGATCTAGAGAGCTCAGGAGAGGTGATACTGAGTGGAAGTCTACATCCTATTTAATCTGAGACCTCAGACTAAATAGTCCAGATACCTTTTTTTTTTATTTTTAGTGTTGGAAACCACATGAACACATTTCTGGCTATATCAAGATAACATCCCATGGGTTAATCTGTTTCACTCAGATAACATGTCACTGAAATGTTTTTTTCTTAGAAGGTGTTGCAAAACAAGGTACTGGGATCTTTGCAAATTAATGATCATAGGCTTTCATTAGGCTTTATCTCATCAGTTGCCTTCCTGGTCTTCTGTTTCCAGTGGTCTCCTTGCTTCCTTCTTTAGAATCATCTCTGCCTCTTTTTTCACAAAGATGACCTTTTCTGCAGATAAAAATAACCAAAACCAAAAACCCCAACAAAACCTTACTTGCTTCTGTCCATCATGGCTTAGACTTGTTGAAGGTGTTCTATTATTTATTAGTCTCACCAGCTTGGCAAGATTTGCATTTTTATGACTTAGCAAGCTTGATAGGATAGGATCAGTTGAATTTGTCGTCTTTCTAAATCTTTTTCTTTTACATGAGCAGAGTACTCTGGGGTGCCATACTCTTGTGTGTCTGCATCACCAAAACAGAGCAAGTCCCAGTGATGGCCTCTTCTGAAGGTACCTGGTTGGGCTCAGTTGGTGGCACAGCTGTGGTCTTGTCCCTGGAGAAGGAGACTGTGAATAGAGCTTTCAGGTCACCATAAGAAATTCATCACCAAAACTGGCTCATTTGTGTTACTAATGCCATATCTATGTACAAAATTCACCCCATAATACATAGTTAGAATTTACTACTCTGCAAAATAATTGATGAGAGGAGCATACCTGAATGGATTTATTTAGGTTAAATTGTGCCATGGGAGTAGCTGGAAATTATGAATTATTTGAAAGCAGAGAAAATTTATATTATAGGGAAGCAAGATTTGCAAGGAATTAATCAGTTACATATGTGAAGTAGGTGTTTTTAATTTGTGTGAGGAGAGCTTAGCATAAAACAGGATCATAGGGTTTTGTTGTGGATTTTTAGCATCTGTTTTAGGGATTGTACACAAAATTTGAGATTTCTGGTCTTTTCCTTTTGTGATGCAAGTGCAGAATACTGTGCTCTGCCCTATTATTGTGCTTAAATTGGAACTGATGCCACCGTGGAAGCACTGTGGTTCTTTTTTGCATTCAGTGCCTGTGCAGTTCTGAAGCAGCCTGCAGGCGCTCTATTGTAGTTCGCCTCGCACAACGCTTGGGGCCCAATTTTGAATGGCTTATGCATTAAAGAGACATTTTCCTTATTTTTCTAAATATTTAGTATTGTTCCATGAGGAAATTTGTAAATTTTGTTTGGTTTAGAACTACATTTTAAAGAAAACTCTTTCAACCCAGTAGGTGATACCTATGATACGTGCTTGTGTCCGATCATGAAGTGTATGTGTGTCTCTGTGTAGTTCACAAAATAAATTATATAATATATAGTCGTGTCTGGCTGTTGTTTTCTGGAATTTGACTAAGGCTTACAACTTCAAAGGTGAGACGAGGCTCCTTTTTTGTGTTCAGAGAGGGTGACTAAACTATTGTGGCCAGCATTGCAGTGTAAGACTTGTGAGGCTCATCCTTTGTTTTAATCTTTAAGTGCCTCAGGAGTCATCCATAAAGGATATCCCAGTGGGGGAGTTGAGGTCTTGTGGACAGTTGGTGGAGGGGGCAGAGTAAAAATTCTGGAAAAATCTGCAGATGTCCTTTCAGGATTTCCACTTTTGTTCCCTTTGGCTAAAATAAGTCTTTGAAAATGGTGCTGTGGAAGTGGGTAAATGAAAGAGAACTACATGGGGCTAAGGAATGGTGATGTTCTTTTGGGAGTTCAAGGCATTTATACAGTTTGAGAAAGAGAGTGGGGAGCTCAGTATTTGATAAAATCTACTGGAGCCCTCTAATTTGTTGAAAATAAAAAAAAAGGAAAATGGAAAAAAATTTAGGTTATTCCCTTGTTTAATTTGCTAGACTGGTACTAATTCTGCAGTTCACTTACTGTACTAGTTAATTTCAATATCCACTCTGCATTCTTGATTTCAACAGGGGAGAAGGTGGATGCTGAGGGCAAAAGGGTACAGGATTGGAGGGGGTTTGAGTGGATCTTCACAGCAAATTGCGCATACCCTTTTCACAGCTGTACCTGAATACAACTCATGTAATTTTTTAAAATTATTCCATGAGGTCTTTAATTGTGATATTGTTTTACCACTTAAGTGAAGCTTCTCAAAAATATTTTTTCTGTCAGATTTTATGAAACTAAATGGAAATCCTCTATCAGAAAAGATGAACTTGCAAGTAATAACATAAATAATATAGAAAGTATTTTCTAACAGCTTCTAATTTCAGAGTTACTTCATGCTGCAAGGTGACTTAAATTTCCAGCAGGGCAGAATGCAGGTGCTCTAGAGATCCTGTCAGCCTGTAGTCCCCACTTTTCATTCATGCATTGCTCCCTGTGCAAGATAAAATGCAGTTTTGCTTACAAATCTTCCCCTTACTCCATAGTCAGTTCTTTAAGACAACTCAACTACCATTTCTGATGATTTTTAATAGCACTGATTAAACTTCCCAAAATAGTCACAATTCCTCTTGAAATATGAAAAGTAGTTTGTGCTTCCGAAAGTTGGTTAGGATGAGGCCCCTAAAATTGCCCTGAGTATATTTCCATACAAGCAAACAATGTACAGAGAAGTGTTTCAATATTTTGAATAGTCTTTTGAGTAAAAACTAGTTCAGTTAAGTACCTTAGCTCTCTTCTGTGGGAACGGTTGTTTTACACAATAGAATTCCCTCTTACAGTTGTCTCTTTTCAGAGAGGTTCATTTAATATTTGTCCACGGTATCACCAACTGCAGTGCTCATTGAATGGTCAAGAAGGAAAAGTGCCTGTTCTAAGCAGATCCCAATCTAAGGATGGACAGCTAGACAGATAATATAAATGAGAATGTATAACAAATGCAGAAGAAGAAAGGGTTTGCTGGTGTGAGGGGGAGGAGAGACACTTCTGCATGGTGAAGCCGTATTTTAATCACTCCAAGGAGTAACAACAGGTTGCATTATGGCAGGTCTGTTATTTAATGCTGGTGGGGTTTCTTTTTTTTTGTTAGGTGACTGCCATAAAATGTATTTATATGTTTGTGCATAAGAAACTGCATCCTTTCCATATAAAATGTTGGTTGTCCTTTCGTATTGAAAGAAGGTGGGTTTATTTCAAACCTCTAAATCTCACTCTGGTCTAAAGCTGCCCAAATGGCATTTATACTGGTGACTTGCTTGACAAGGGTTCTTTGTGAAGGTGCAAATGTGTTGCAGTCTCCCTGCTGTACAGTTAAACTTTCTGTGAATAAATCATTTTAGTAGATTGGGCCAGCAGAGGATTGCTTGTAGTGCATTGTGTGTGATTTAATATTATGCTATATGCAATGCTGGAGCTTAGTTCCAAATCTCCCAAATGATGTAACATGTACCAAAGACTGAGTCCAGATTGTTTTAGAACCTAAAAGGCTGGCAGTAGCAGCGCTAAAGTGCTTGTGACTCCTTTAACAATTTAAAATCTTTTGTTTCTCATAAAACCCGTTTGCAGTATTGATACTTTAAATTCAATGAACTGCTGAGGCAGGACCAATCCTGCACTGTTGTTGGATTCCCACCCACTTTCCTAGGAAAGGGGATGGGCTGGTGTCAGTGTTGTCCCTTTCATTTAGGTTTCCTGCAAAAGTTCCCTGTAGACTTGTAGCAAACCAATTTATAAACAATGTGTCCACATACAGAGAGCAGTAAGAAAATGTCAGTAAAGATTTTGGTTAATTAAAACACAGTAAAATTATACACTCAAAATTGAGTTATTCAGGTATTATTTTTTTTTAATTCAGTAGATTGATTCAAAGGAGAATGAATAAATAAAATAATTCTATTATTAAGGAATCAGTTTGGAACAACATAACTTCTGTTGGATTACTTCTTTACTGAAACCAGTACTGAAATTGATGAAATATTTAACTTTTTCTGTCCTCTCAGCAGGTGAGATGATTTTTTTGGGAGGTACAAGAAAAGATGAAGTTTAGTTGTCTGGGACATCAGAATTTATAAATCATTAATTATAAGAAATGGACCCTGTGCTTTCAGTTTGTTGTCTGAGTGAGAATTAGCTCAAAATGTTAAAATAACAATGTTTTGGGCTGTCGCTGATAAAAGTTTCTGTAGTTTTAAAATTTGCTGTGGCATTTACAGTACTCATAAATGGTTTCAAAGAGGCCTCTAAACAAATTTGTAATTCCTTTCTCATTCCTACGAGGGTGAATTGGCTGCCAGCTCCTGTCCTGCAGACCTGGAGCTGTGCTGCCCTGTGCTCCGGGGCACACTGAGCGCAAGCAGGACCTGCTCCTGGGAGCAGTGGGCACGGAGACCCTGGGCAGGGCACTTTGGCAATGCTGCTGGGGGGCCTGAAGGGAGTCAGGGCTGCTTTGTGGCTGTGCAGCAGCTCTTGGGGCAGCTCTCTGATCCCTCCCAGTCAACGGGACCCGATTTATACACTGGCATGGTGTTCAGTGGTACTAAATATCCTGTGGCCAGTTTGGGTCACCTGTCCTGAACATGCTCCCTCCCAGCTTTTGGGGCACCTGTTCCATGGCAGAGCATGAGAAACTGAGAACTCCTTGTTTTGGAGCAAACACAACTTAGCAACAACTAAAATATCAGTGTGTTATCAATATTATTCCCATACTAAATCCAAAACACAAGCACTAAACCAGCTATGAAGAAAATTTACTCTATTCCAGCCAAAAAGTGGGCTTCTTTTCTTCTTTCCTTAGCTCAGTTTACAAAAATTCCTTTTTTCGTTTTGATAAAAAATTTACAAAATGTACTTCTGTTATTGTTCATCATCATTAATTTATCTTTCTATTTTATATATTTTTCAGGAAATCGTCTTTTGAAAAAAGTAAGTGTAGGTAAATATTTCAAGTCTTCCTTTTCTGAATACATGTAAATGAAAGTGCTTTGAATCCTTCAGTCTTTCAGGGAGGTGGAAAATATTGCACCTTTTATTTTGATTCTGGTTAAGCTGTTTAATACTCTAAGGGTGTTATAGAGAAATATGGAACTTCAGAAATAAGGTTAAGCTGCACATGTTTAGAAAGAGTCCCTCTTTAAAAGGAACTTCTAAGAATCAAGCACCATGATTCAGCACAAGCTCTGTTTTCTGTCTCTGTGTGTTAAAAATCAGGCACGATTCCTGGATTTTTGTTATTCATATGAAATAATATGTACAATATGTTTTCAACAATACTCTTCTATTGGTGGTATTTCCAGTGATCTTATGAATTGTTCTCCTTTAAAATATCAGGTTTTTGTAGCACATGGACATGCCCTAAGAGGTCAGCTGGGAGAGAGGGGAACATGTCTTCACCCTGGAGCAGAAGTGGTATACTATGTGAGTTAATTGAGAAAATGCTCATTTTAAATTCTGCACCACACTCCTAAAAATGGTTTTGTGTGTAGCAGCTATAGGGATATCCATTTATTTAGGGACATCTATTTTAAGGACAGTATTGGATTATCACACCCCCTTTTAGTCACTTTTTTCACTCCCTGCCATCTCAGGTGTGCATCTAAGTCATATGAGCAGTTACCCTTTTGCAGTGTGGGGAACCTGTCAGGTAAAGGCAGAGATGCCTTTGATCCCATATGAGCTCTTTTCTTGCTTTGACCTGGCTTCATTTTCCTTTATAAATGGCTTTGTACTACATCTAATATCTATTTCTTCCTTCTATTTTAAGTATTTATTACAAATGTAACAAGAAATCCTGGTTAGGTATGTATTATAGGAAACTGAAAAATTCTATGGATAAGCAAAGCAAGCTTTGACCTACAGCAATGTATGTATAAGACATACACACATACACAAAAATAAGGAAATAAGGCCTTTACACCATCTCTACTGTTGTAAAGAAGAAGCAAAGAACATTTTGCTCCATTATCCCACCTCTAAACAGCCAGTTAACTCTGCAGAGCCCTTTAGTTCCTAAACTACAACTGAGAACCTGTAGTACAAGCAGAGGTATTCCCAAGACACTGTCATAGTTCAGTTGAAAGGTGTCCTGCAAAGAAGCAGCTGTTTGCCTCTAAAGAAGACTCCTGGCTATTTCTGATCTTTATATATCCAGCTGAACAAACTATAGAAGTGCATGGATTAGACATTGGGAAGAAATTCTTCCCTGTGAGAGCAATGAGGACTGGGCACAGGGCACAGATTCCTGGAGAAGCTGTGGCTACCCCATCCCTGCCAGTGCCCAAGGCCAGGTTGGACAGGGCTTGGAGCACCCTGGGACAGTGGAAGGTGTCCCTGCCCATGGCAGGGGGTGGCACTGGAGGAGCTTTAAGGTCCTTTCCAACCCACACCATCCTGTGGCTCTAGGATGGTAGGCTCAAACTCAGTAGAAGTCTGTGCCACACAGACCTTTTGGGATCTGAGCAGCTGACCCAGCACTGGGGGGAAACGCTATGCTCTTCATGAACTTCAGCATGAAATGAATTCAGAAAGGGACATGGGGCCTGTGTGGAGGTTAAGAGAAAGTTTGGGCTAGCTGTAGTTCACACAAGCTATACTTGTGAGAATACAGCTGTGAGGACAGTAAAGCAGATTTTCTAAGTCACACTATGGCTGTGAAACTACAGCATCCTAGCAGGCCCAGCGTGTGCTCTTTAGGTAATTCTCAGACACCTCTAAAAGACGCTCTTCAACTTTATTTTCAAATGTATTGCATGAGATATTTGTGAGGTTCTAGTTAATTTGCTGAGAGTCAGTCCTGACTCCTGTAATCTCACCCAGCAAATGACAGGCTCATCTGTAGCAGCTATGGTGGGGTCTTGTGTTCACTGCAGTATACCAGCATGGGTCTGATTGCAGCCTCGAAATTAAATGGTGTTCTACCATTCACCCTGTAACCAACACAATTGCCAACACCTTCTGGTAATCAAGATGAATTCAATCATATTTGAAACCTACATGACATTTCAGCCGTGTTTCTTGTAAGGACTTCTGAAATCTGCAGCCCTCCATGAAATAAGCTGTTAAACTGACAGGTTTTCTTAAGAATGAAGGTCTCATAAATGATGCCAGTTGCAGAGCTTCATTTCAGTCTAGTACAGTTTTTCTGTGAGCCTGCAAACTGGCAACGCATTTGATCCAGTCCTAAGAATGTAGCAGATTTTTAATTACAGCCTCATTCTGTAGGAAATACATAGAAAAAAAAATTAGAATGTAGACTTGTAAACTTGGAGGGGGCCAGGAATTTAATCTCCTTTTCCTGGCAGTTTTTTTTTTTTGGTTTTTTTTTTGTTTTTGTTTTTTTTTTTTTTTTTAATTGTGATGGTTAAATAGGGCTAATTTCTTTGAGAAAGCTGTGTGTGGATGCCACTAGGTGAGGTTATTCAGGAATGCTTGTGGATGTGCAGGACCTCTGTGCATGTTTGAAATTGGATGTCATTGCTTCCCAGAAGACAGCTTGCAGCAGTGTTCTTACCTGGAGAGGAGCAGAGCCCAGATGGGGAAGGGACAGGTGTTTGTTACCCATTGGCCTTTTTCAGACTTTTATATTTAAATTAATATAAGTGCTTCTGAAAGTTTTAGAGACAAGAGTTTTGAGTGGCTGTCAGAACTGCCAGAAGAAAGCTGTGAAGACCAAATTCTTTTCCATGAGCTACTCACTGGTGTGTATATGTTATTGTAATGGCAGATGATGGAGAGATTAGTTTTATTGCCAGTTTTTTCTTTCTCTGCTTGACCTTTATGATTTACCGATTTTGGGTTTTTTTTTTTTAAGTTGTCACTTTGTGCTGCAATTTACCATACTATCCTTGCATTAACTTGATTTCAAGGTCTTGAATAAACATCTCCTTTAAAGAAGGAAGAATAAATTCTAACCCACTTCTAATTGTAGTACACAAAAGCAGACCATTGCAAGCCAAGGGTGTTTGTTGTCCAGGCACACATTATTTTTTTCCTTAGAAAACAAGTGTGCACCTTTGTTTCATTATTTCTTCCTGGTAAGTGGACATTTTGTATACTCCCACCTAAGGGCATGGCACCTCAAAAAAGGACTGTGTCAAGGTTAGTTGTAATGAGTAAAATATGCAAATTCAAATTAAAAATATTTTCTTAATCGAGGATGCATAAATTATTCCCAGTGGGCACCTAAGTGACAATAAATTTCACATGCCTGGGAATTAACATGCCCCACTTACATTACTTTTCTGTTCCATTAAAAAAATGCATTATTCATTTAAATGGCTTCCATTGTATTTAGCTTCTGAAAAAGAGATCAAACTACTATTTCAGGGCCTAAATTTGAGAAACATATAAACCAATTTTGTGTATACTTTCATACTAAACGAAAAAATCTTAACATTTGACATGTCTTCAAAAGTACGAAAATAAAATCATACAAAAACCAGGTAAACCTACTCACTTAATTGCTGTGATTCACTGAAATTATGTCAGCATTTCTGATGCCTAATTTTGGAGTGTCCAGGATCTTTGTGTACATTTGAGCTGGGGCTGTGTCCCTGTCACACCCACGCTGTGGCCAGGCCATGCAGTGCGTGAGTGTGTTTTGTCCTGTCCTCCTGCCAGGGATGTCTGCCTGTCCCCTGATCTGCCTCTGCAGGCAGTTCTGCTCTGTCCACCCCACATGGGGCTGAGAGGCGACAAAAGCTAAAGCTGGAATTTTCAATGGGGGCCAAGGCGTGTTTGAGCTAGGAATAGGCAGGAGGGAATGAAGATCTGTGGGGATGGCATATAGAGCTCTTGGCTGTCCCTCTGTAGCTGTCTTTTGATAATCTTTAACTACCAGTTTGCTCATGTGAGCAGCAGTTATTAAAAATGGGGGGTAGTTTATTTGCACGCTTTCTTCTTAGCTAAGCAGGTTTGAATGTCCAAGGGTTTCTGTGAGCTCTTACTCAGTGTATACTGAGCACATTGTATCTAATCATTCATTTTTTTTCAAGCCCTTGGAGGTGCTTATAATCCTAAGGATGCCATAGCAGCTCTGATTCTCTCCATGTAAATCATTTATAGTGGGATTTCAAAGGGGCTCAGCCTAACCCTGCTTCCTTAGAAATCAATTGTTAAGGTCCTTGTGACTTCAGTGGGAGTAGTTATGCCAACACAGAGTGCTTTGAAAATGCCTCCCTAAACTGTAAATGAGAATATACATTTGAGAATGTTGCAACCTAATTTTTAGACTGAGCTTGTGATGGTAGTAACAGAGTGCCCTAGATTTAGTGCTCTATCTACTTGATTATGTCACTTTGCCACCTTGTCTGAATTTGGCACTGTGATTCCTATTTACATGAGATTTATTCTTTTTGTCTGTTTGATCTTTTGTTTTTATTGGAATGATCTTATCATTCCAGCTCTACACTGTACCCACACAAATATTTAAGAAATTCTTTACCCTAAATTTATCAGTGTACATAAACGTGATATACTTTCATGTATGTGTACATATATATTTTTTTTTCTATTTTTCTGCTTGTACATGCTCAGGGACAAAGTAGATGTGGACTAAATGGAGAATTTTTTGAATTTGCATGTTGAGATTTTTTTTTCGGAGGAGGGCTGTTTTTGTTTGTTTGGGTTTTTTCTTTAAAATATCAAAATAAATATTTAAGTGGTCCTTTATAAACATTGGCATACTTCATTGATCAATTATGACTGTAATATTAGAAATACTAAACCATGACAGATTTTAAAGAATATTTCAAAAACTGAGTCTGGAGGTAACAGCTTTATTACTGCATGATGACTTGACCCATATTTCCTAACATGATTTCCCTACTGTAACTCATTCATGTAAGTGTAATGATATCAGTTGACCTTGACAGCTAGACCTAAAAGCCTGTGGTTGTCCTGTTTTTTTAGGATCTTTTAGATTTTTCTTACTTTGCTTTTCCTTATTTCAGTTTTTCAGCAATTTCAAGAAATCCATTTTAAATATAGGATACCAACAATTGTACCAAGAAGGTATAGCTCATTCTGAGCAACCAGAATTTTTGCAATTCCTTTGAATCTTTGGACTGAGCATATTTTACTTACAGCTGAACAGGGATACTTCTCTCTAGCATAATTCTTAACACCTATGTAGCAGACAAATAGTGCTAATTACACAGCCACATAGAAAAATGACACTCAAATACTTTCGGTGTCTTTAGTGAGAGATGATTTTGCTGTTGTTGTTTGGAATTTTTCTTAACCTTTAGTTCTGCCTGTAAATGAATAATTTTTGTTTGATAACAAAAATTTTAAATCCCCTTTCTAGTCAATATTTTCCACTTTCCCTAAGTGGAATTTCTAACTTGAATACCTTTGCTTGAAGACTAGGTCAGTTTTAGTGATAATGATGAGATTAATGCCAGGTATTTTAAAATCCAGTCTGTCAGAAACATTAGACTTCTGCATAATAATGTAAAAGGGACACTACCAGCTTTCCAGTGAGCATGTCACTTTTAGCTCTGAGATCACATCTTCAAACTTGCTTTGAGCCCTTTAAGAGCAAACCTGAAAACCACCTCATTACTATGCATAGAAAAACTACTTTAATCACTTTGAGATTTCTAAAATGTATTTGTTAAAATCTTTCTCTCATTCTGAGGCTGATATCATTTGACTAAAGGCACTGAGGGAGCCTGACTTGAGAGGTACTGGGACATGAAAATATTGGAAATTCTTATAAGCAGTGTTTAAAATAGCTTTTCTGTAAATGATTTGGTTCACATAGAAAAAATGATTGTCTGGTGCTGTGGTTTGGCAAGCACTCTTGATGAATATGAATAAATTCACAGGTGATTTCACCTTTTATGAGTAACATGACCATGGTTTAAATCGTCGTAATAACTTTCCCAGCATCATGAATCCTCCCCTTCTTGTGTTAGCCAGTAGTGAAGGCAGGAGAAGACACAGAGCTGCTGGACAGAGGCCAGTGAAGGACCACTGAAGGATGATTAAGGCATTGTCTTTGTATCATCTATTCCCAGAGGAAAGTCTGAGACTGAGGGGACTGGAGAAGAGAGAGTTCAGGGGATTTTATCAATGTACCTTCAAGGAAGGGTGTGAAGAAATCAGGGCAAGGCTCTTTTTGCTGGTCTCCAGTGACAGGATGAGAAGCAATGTTTTGCTCTTTGCTCTGCACCCGTGTGCAGATAGCCTAGATCCAGAGTCCTTCTTTCTTGTTAGCCAGGCTTGAGCACTGCTCAGCACACAGGAGCTGAGTGCAGCCCCTTTGGCCCTGCTGAGCCCCTCCTGTCCTGCATCAGCCCTGGGCTCAGGGCACGGGGCTCTGCGCGGCTCAGCGGGAGGACATGGCCAGAGAGCTCCGGAGCTGCTGCCCAAGGCTGCAGCTGATTCCACCATCCCAGTCTCATCCCTGCATCTCACAACCCTGAGGAGAGCAAAGCCATATCACCTATGTGCATTCCATGGCAATCCCTTCTAACCTTTCCCATGAAACCCATCCATCCTGAAACAGAGAACAACCTTCACAAGGACAAACTGCGTGCAGAGATGCTGGGGAGAATACCTGTTGGGACAGGATGCAATGCTAAGAAGCAATTTTGTTGGCATATCTATCTATTCATACTAGATGCTAAAAGTGTTATTGACAGGCAAAATACATTCTTTTGGGGTTTTGGTTCAGTGTAAAAAAAATTAAGTAAGGAAGTTTTTGGGTTTTTTTAAATTTTGGTTTTCTTTGGCCTTGATGGTTTTAGTTTTACTCAGTTATGACATTGGAGATATTTCAAGTAATAAAAGGGCCCTGTGATTGGTATTGAAAAGGCAGGTATTGAAAGAGACCCAGGTTGTGCTGACCAGTAACTTACTGCCTAGGAAATTTGGTTTTATATTGTTTGCTAGAAGTTAATGACGACTGCAATTTTTACATGTGTTGATTGTTACTGACCAGCAAGTTACAGACAACAACAGATTTTGTTACCAAACAATCCCATAATATGAAATTATTTTATGAAATTACATTTATATGATCATTTTATTGGAGACGGTTTGAAATTGAAGATCGAGGACATGAAAGACAGAATTCTCTTTCTGTGGAAATACTCCATACTTGAGCACTTAATAACCTGAAAGAGGAGGAAATGTTTTGCCTATTAGAGACCTTTATATAAGTCTGGTTCAGCCAGATAAACAGGTTTCTAGATTTTGGCCTGGATACTAATAAAGACACCTTTCAAATATGAGAATCAGCATAGAGGACTTGAGTAAAATCATTATTAGAACTACTCCAGGCTGAATGCAAACTGAAGTTGCAATGAAATTTAGGAGTAGCACTGGTGTGATGTATTTGATGCAAAGATATTTTTTCCCTTAAGTTCAAAGCAAAGTGATTTAAGTTTATTTTTTGTTTGGGTTTTTTTGTTGTTGTTTGTTTATTGTGTTTTTATAATTTTGTATATTGAAAAAGTAGTTTGTTTACCTCATAGGCAAGGAAAGGAAAGCAAATAATAACTGTGATAAAAGGCACTGGTGGTTACTAAATATTTGCTGCTGTTTGATGGGCAAAGTGTATAGATCTTGAGTTTGGTTTTAGAGGGGCAGAAGTGTTGGTGTTTGGTGCTTTGATGGTGCTCGCTTGTTTTATGATTTAAGTGTTGTAGGTTGTTGGGTTTTATTATTATTAGTTTGGAAAATAGATATTTACCATGAGAAAAAGATTCTTTATTTTTAGTTTTATTTAATAACTGGCACAGAGTTCTGTGGATAGATTTACTCATAGACTGGATATTAGGCTTATGAAATGTTAATACAACTCTTCAAAATATTTTTATAGATGTTAATATTGAAACAGCATCGGAAAATAAGGGAATATTTCAACATAACTAGCCCTTGTAGTTTGATCACCTGATCCAGTATTTCTGAATCCTTGCCCTTGCTGGGCTGGAATATGAAATTAAGCATTCAGATCTGGAAACCCCAGTCTCTGGAGAATTTTGCTCTTTTGGAAAAGGCAACTCTGTCAGCACAAAGGCATTTCTGGAAGGCATTTCAATGAAAATACAAAACAGTAGAGGCCACATAGAGAGAGGGAGAGCAGGGAAGAAATAAGGAAGTGTATGGATGAAAATATACTAGAGAAACAGTGGGCCAACCCCACTATTTCTGTGCTAACTTGGGTTAAAAAATCCTACAGTATGAAAAGTTATTGAAAAAATACCACCAAAAAAGCAGTAACAAAAAATGTTTAATATATTACAATTGAAATGAAGATGGCACCTGCTGACTTGCTTTCCTTTTATGTGCAAATCTGTTTTTTATAATTCCATTTCTGCATGATTCTATTAGTTTAAGAAAGTTTTAATTCAGGCTTGAAATGCCTTCTAATTGAAATTGATTAAAATATGTTTCACTGTTTTTATGTGGTCTCATAGAATACATTTTTGCATTTAGCATTGGTGATTTTTATTTTTATCTACATAGTGTAAGCTGTTCATGTAACTTCAATGTGTGCTGGATTAGCTTCTACTGTTAACATTCCTTTTTATTTCTAGTTGCTGGAATTATTGCAGCTGATTTTGCCCCAGGCACAGTTCACTAGGGAGTTGGTACCTGGGGTTCTGTTGATATCCCTGTCACTGGCAAGGTAAGGAGAGGTTGACTTGCATTCGCTATGAGTAGCAGGCTAGAAATAAATCATTTTAATATGCTTTCTGAAGACAAAAAATTAGGAGGGGCAGTGGGTGTCTTACTGATTATTTATATGCACACCAGTAGTAATTGGGAACCTTGACTGTGGTTTTTGAAACAATATTCTTTCTTACTGATGTGCTGAGAAACAACTCTTGCTCTCACACTGAAGGAACTAACCTATTTCAAAGGGAGTATTTTCTGTATGACAAATCAAAATGATATTTTTTTCCTTGGGAAAAAAAAAGCCCTCTTAAATGAATATCTGAAACAAAGAAAATTTACAACTGAAGTACAAAATTTTAGCTTCTTCTTCATTCAACAAGTTTCTTACGTGGCACCTCAAAGCTGGTTCATAAAAAGCTTGTGTGCCATGTGTCCATTTAATTGTTTGTTTCGTTGCTGGCTCTGAAGATGTTGGATCAATAAAATAACTTGACTTTCAGAAGCGCTTACTAATTCCCTTTTTTTCCTAATAGCATGGAAGAAGTTACACAGCTGAATGATATTTGTTTAGATAGTCATGTAATATGAATATCTTTTAAAAGAAGAAAGCACTGAAAATGAGCTCTTTTTTAAAAGGATTCAGTTTTGACAAGTCTGTGCTTAGTGTTTGAACACTCATGAAATGATTTCCTTGCAACAATGCCATATTTAGCACACTAATAAAAGAGAGGAAGGAAAGTGGATCTTTGATAAGCTAATTATTTTTGGAACTTGCATCAGAGTTTAGTAAATCAGCATGCTGCATCTGCAGTGCTAACCAAACTAATCTAAAATACTTGCCTCCCTGTGGAGGTATAGAAATGTCATAGTCTGTGGAGACCTGCACTGCATTTATGCAGGTCTGCCTTTTCTGTCGTAGATTCAACAGACCTTTCCAGAGAAGAGCTACAGTACTTTAAACAACCTTAACGTGGGGTTTTTTAAGAGATTAATGAATATCAGCCTTGTACTAAATAAATCTTTATCACTTGCTTTACCTACTGCAGTAATTGCCTCTGTGCAGTGGAACCCATTCAGTCTGTCAGCTTGCCATTAATCTCAAATACATCTTTGACAAAAGAATCTACCTTATCTTCATTTTGGTTGTGTCTCTGTTTGTATGTGAGCTCTGGCACTTAATCAGGTCATCAAAGTACTACATATGAATCTGTTTAGTTGTATGAACGTTATATGTTTGAGGAATTCCGACCTCGTGTAACAAGATTTATAAATTAACAAAAAAACCCAGGGCTTCCAAATCTGTTTGTTGCAAATATGTATCCATTCCTGTCACCAAATGAAATGTGATAACAGATGAGGGCCATGACTGTACAATGTGAGGTTTATGCAAGCTCACGATATGTGTTTCTTGCCTGTGAAGACATCCTCACTAGCCCTCTCACCCAAATAACAATAATTTGGGTCATACCATAGACAGCTTTGTGTGCACAGATAATGGTTTCAAAACTGATTTTTGTTCACCTGTGTGATAAACCCCCTCTTTTAATATGGCTATCAATTTATAATTGAGAATCAAGCTGCTGCGATATGTAATTAATGCACATATTTTGTACCTGCTTCATAATGCAAACAATTTAAATTTTTATTTAGCCCTAATATTACAGTGAAATGAATTATATACTTCCATGTGAATTTAAATTTCTTTAAGCTGTTTCTAAATTTTAAAAAAAGTATTTATTTATTATTTCTGGAGTATTTTCAGATTCTTGTGAAAGAACTGTTTGCTTTCTGAGCTCACAACTAAGCATCTAACCAGAAGTCAGGTATTTTTGGATTAACTAGTAAGGATAAATTATATAAATGGATTAAGTTCTCCCTTGAAAGGATAGAGGTTTAGGAGGAATATAATTCTGCATGTGGAAGGAGCCTTGCAGATTTATTCAGGTAGCTCATATCTGCACAGATAATTATGTAGCAAGAACATGAGAGGCAAAGATTGAGTACATAAACAGAAACATGAACTTTAACATGAGTCTGAAATCTGGGGGTTTTACACTGGCAGCCTTAAATTAGGTGCAGTTTTGGATTCCTTCCCAATAGGTAGGATTCAGATGAGGGTGTGATGTACTCATTAACTTCATCAAGGGAGATGATTAACAGCTGCACTTAAGCTGTTTAACCTCAAAGGCTAGGGAGGAAGATGACCAAAACCTAAAAAAACCCAAATTTGCAGGGCGTAAAGCTCCCTGTGGATTGAAATATCTGCTGTAAGTGTTGCTGAACTAATAAGTGAGTGTTGAAATCATCAAGAATGAAGTACTTTGTAATTTATTAAAAATTAACCTGTTTAGCTTAGGTTTCCAAATGGAGGCTCTTAGGGGTGCTTGTTTCACATTTTGAGTGCTGCCCATGGTTGGTGAGTGCTGTAGCTGTGTGAGCAGTGCAGGCAGTGGCTCTGTTGGGTAGCAAAGAGGGGGGGACCATCAGTGTGGTTTATGCAGTGTGACTGGGGAGGGCTCCCAGCACTCTGTGTCTGCATGGTGCCGTGTAGATCCAGTCCCAAATCAGCACAGGGGAGCCAGCACAGCCCCGACCCCGTGGGCACCGTGCTGCCTCACACAGGACAAGGTGCTGCTCTTGTCTTGTGCTTGGACTCAGATTGTTCTGTGCTCATTTGAAGACTTCGTCCTCCCTTGCACAGCTTAGACATGATCTACTCACCTCACTTAAAATTAGGAGACCTGGGTCCTCTATTTAACCTTGATCATATTTCTCACATCACAGTATTTCTGTCCTTCATTGCCTTTCTCTAAGCACATTGACATAGATCTGGAAATCATTATGTAGAAATATTAAGTAATATTGCTAAACACTAGAGGATATCCCCAACTTCTGTTTTGCATTTGCATACCACATTTCCTAAAATCTTTAAGGAAAATAGATTTCTTAGTAAAAATAGTTTCAGTAATAAGTAAAGCAATATATCCTGGTTATCCTGGAATTTCAAATAGATTGAGACTGGATAATCAAGGCTAATCTGTACATTTATTTGAACTGTTTTGATTAAGGGGTAGGTCTGTTCAGCAGAAAAACCACAAGTGAGAATTTGCCCTTTGCATTTAGATTATTATTTTTATGCTATGTTTCTTGACCTTTCAGTGCTGTGTTTGGTGCTTGTGGTTGCTAAGCACATTTAACTCATTCTTTAAAAATCAGTCACAAGCCACTGATGGGTTTGAGACCATATTCAAGAGCTGACAGAAAGCTTGTTTTTTATGTGTTTTGTTGTGGCTTTTTCTCCCTCTCATTCACAGAATTCCTCACGTATCTCTTGCTGCTCAGCTGCTATGACCATGACCCAGCTGATGTTGTAATGCTTCTTCCTTTTTCTCCTTTGACCCACTGTTTTCAGAGTTTCCTTGGATTCCTGCATGTGAACCACTCATACTGCAGCTTGATGCCTCTGCCTGGAGCTGCTGGTTTTGCCCTTGTTCTACAGTTGACCTTGCAAGGTCTTTCTTTCACAGTAAAAGGCTTGAAGACCACACTCCTACAGAAGTGTTTATCCTGAGAGCTGTTGTTCTGTGTCAGTAACAACTGCAATAAACCCATGATTTACAAATCCGTGCCAGCAAAGCAGAAACACTTTTGAATGTTGCCAGAATTATAGTTATTTATTCCAACAGCTCCTCCTAAGTATTTACCCCACACTGCAGAACAGAAACTTTGAAGTACACATCTTTTCTTAAAGATTGTTTTTCAGTGTCTGACATATTGGCTGAATATTTGAATTAGGAGATGGAAAGTAAGAGCTGAAAAGGTTTGGCCAAAATTCTTGAACTGTGTTCCCAAGGGTTATAATGGTTTGGTCTAATTAATAATATGCTCACTTCAGAGATTCCACTGGCACATTCTTGCAGGAATAGCCATCAGATGCTATTGGGTTGTAAAATGATATGGAAGCGAGACAAGGGCAGAGACTTCTCTAGCTTTAGTCAGTGAAGAGACTGGAAAGAAAGGGTGAAGTATAATTACTTCCGGAGTTCAGCATGAGAAGAAAATTATTTGGAATACTGCTGGATGCAGAGGCTGGGATGAGTATGACATAGTCAAGCCAGAGGCATGGTAGAAAACCCTACCTTTATCTTTCCACAACTACCAGCATTCAATTGTGCTATTTTGGAAAAGGTTTTTCAGTTTCTCCTCTGCAAAATATCTCTAAACTGGTTGGATTGTCATATCCCTCTTCAGTCTTACTCTGGATGCCTAGTTTTGTTCTTGATTTTAGGGATGTGAGGAGAGATTTTTCAGCTACCAGCAGACACACAACATCAGAAGGCTTTGCTAGCCCTGCCAATGTAGGTCACAATTCCCAGGAGGTATCTAAGGCAAGGACCACTAATTCATTGCCATTTTACAAATGATGATACAAATTTAGATACAAATCTAGGGATTAGATGCCATATCTGGATTTTTAGTAAATCCACATCTGTTTTACGAGAGACTCTTGGATATCCTGAGCACTGACACTTTTCTGAGTAGCCTCCCTGTGTTGGTGTATGCCAGCAATAATTTCTTGTAAGCTGAAAGGATCTGCTCTAGCCACTCAAAACCATAGATGGTATTGTCAATACAGCAGTGCTCAATTACCTTGTTTCTAAACTCTGGCTGATAGAAGCTCAAGCTAAATGTTACGTGTAGATGTATTTACTATTGACATATGGTCTTCTAGGATTTTTATAGCACATCATTCACCCATACATGCTTTTTGAAGAAGCTTCTCCCTTATGTGAAGAATGTTCTATGAGTCTAATACTGCCTCAACAACATAATTTTATTTCAGTAATTGTATTTTCAGTGATTGCTACCTATTTTTATGGGTGCAAGGGGAAGCAGTGCTCTAAATATATTTGAGGGACAGCTGAAATAGATGAATATTTAACATTTTTTCCTTTGAAATTATGTTCCTTTATCAAAAATCAATTTTGTCTTCAGTTTTTAAGGTGTTATTTTATTTTAAGAATTGTGAATTCCTGTTTCAGACTTGATTTTACTTTCTCACTACCCTCTTTCTCATTCTTTTAAGGGAAGACTAAGAAGCTGGGAACTCTGTTGTTAGTTCTGCACAGACACTGGGCTGTATAAAGGGTATGATCTTGGAAGCAGCTCTCATCAGTGCCCCAGATCTTCAGTGCCTCAGGATACTTGTTAGATTGTGTCTCATCCAACTTGTTTGTAGGTCTGTAAGATTTATGATTTTTTTTATTACTGCAAATAGTGATTTCCAAATACAAAAAGTTCAACTAGCCTACTAGTCAAGCAGGTAAAATTAACAGAGAAGGAAAATTTACTTTTTCTCTGGTTAAACTTTTTGATGGTTTTAAGGAAGGCTTTTTGAGGAATGCCTTACTCTTGCATACCAAGTAGCAAAATTTCCCAATGCCTATCCTGTTTCTTTATACTCTCAAAGCATTGCTACCAAAGAGAGGATTTCATTCAGACAGGTCTCGTTTTGTCATTTTGGAGTTCAAATATTAATACCTTTTCCTGTATCATACTGTGCAGGTCAGATTCGCGGAAAATCGGAAACCGCGTGCGTTGATGAAATAACTTCATTTTGTGTACTTGAGATACTTCTATTTTTCAGCCCAGTATATCTGAAAATAATGACTTGTGCTGTCCTTGCAGTGTAAAGGGACAAATACAGGCAAGTTGCTTGAAAAAGACATTTTATATAGTTCTCAAAGCATTACAGCAGAACTTTGAAATTAGGCTTTATTGGGAATAATTAAAGGAGCAGATTTGGAATCAGTTAAAGACCATACCTATACATAGGAAGCGAAGCAGAACAATATACAGTGGAAGGATGTCACTCTTTGTTCTTGGATTTTCCAAGGCTCCTGTGTGGAAAAAGATGAATTAGAATTAGTATGAATGGATGAAAATAGGTTTTTAAAATATTTTCTTTCTTTATCTCTTAAGGCACTGCTTCCATCTACAGCTTTCTTCCAAAACTTGAGATGAATGAAATCTCTTTTAACTTTAATAAAATTAGAAGTGCTATGAGAAGCCTTTGGGACAAGGAATTTTCACATATATATTTTAATGAATGACATTCTTCAGCTGGCCCTGTACCCTGCCTAATATTTTGCACAGCCTTAGAAATTTTGGTTCTGTATGCTTTATTTGCTATGGACATTTGCATCACTGAATGTATTTTTAGAGACTCTATTGAGAATTAAATTTTATTAACTCATTGAAGATATGGTATTATTTTTATGCAATCATTTTCCAGTTCAGAAAGATTTTGTGTAATATTGCAAATCAGGTTTAAGCCAAAATATGCACAATGGAATTTAAAATCCTTGTTTCCCAAATGATGATGATAGAATTAATTAACCTCTTGTTTACTAAGGAGTCTCAGTCCCTTATAGTCTATTGGATAGAGGGGCAGAAGAAACTCACCCAGGCTTGTCCATGAGGTGTGGGAGCTACTTACAGCAGCTCAGTGCAAAATCCTTTCTGGATCTGGGAGCACACAGCTGTCCATGCCTGTGGGCCCTTGCTCAGCTTGGAGAGTGTGTGCTTGTACTTGAACCAGGCACTGCAGAGCCCTTTCTGTGCAAGGATGCCGAGAAATGGCTTCTGTGGTTAAACAAAAGTATTGTCTGTACTTTGTATTTAAGGGGAGGATGATCCTTGGAAAATACTCCTGATGACACTCAAAAAGTTTATTGCTTTGGGATATTTTTGGTAGGATTTTTTTCCTACTTTCCTTTAAAATAAAAAAGCCTAATTTGATGAATGACAGGTCTTCATTTTTCTTCCAGGAGAAGAAAGAAGTGAAATAACATGTTTGATTCACCTTTTTCTTGAAGGATGTTGCAATAAATTCAGTAAGTCACAATGCCATCTTTATACCAGTGGTATTTTCTTTTTCCAGTGGTCTTGGATTTTTAATTTTTTTTTTTCTTCTCATGAGGTTTATGTGGCAACTTATGAAAATATATGTAAGTCTTCCTATTTGCTTTAATGTCCTGGAAGACTGACCTCAGAAACCCTCACCTCAACCCAGAGAGGATGAATTATCACTAAAATGTAAATATTAGCGAGATTTGTCGGTTTGTTTGGTTATCCTTTGGTTTTTTTCATTCTGCAAGATGGTGTTTTTCTCTGAGCTGTTTAAGATTCAATTTTGACAGTTTGCTGTGGGCAAAGGCACTGTGGTCTGTGAAGATACACCAGTTCAGATATGCACACCCAGTTTTTGGAATAAGGGATTATGAGCTACCAACTGGTTTTTATCAGCCCACAATTTTCCTGTCAGAGCCTAAAAGAACTACAAACAATTTTGTTTGTGGAAAAGCTCAGTGCCTGCTTATAATTAATATTGTGACAGTGGTTTTCACAGAAGTCTATTGCTTATATTATATAACCTTCAAAGGATTTTTTTAAACATTAAATGTTTAACTACTGGGAAAATAAATAAAATTGAAGCATTGTAATAACTTGGAGGAGATATTTTTTCCAATGTTTTCTGGGAAAATGGGTAACACAAAGTACCTCTGGAGATCTGGCCCAGATGAGCTCTCCCTTGTTCAAGGCTGTGTGCAGTATGGTCTTTGCACCTCTTTTGTGTGCATCAGGTTTTATCAAGGACAACAAGAGGAATATACCTTTGAAGAATTTTGTGTCTTGTTATTTAGTTGACTGTATGAGATGCTTTAGGATTTCTTTCTGGTTTTGTTTCTGCTCTATCCATTTTTTCCTACAAGCATATTCTCTTGATTTGCTCCTCTAACTGCAGCTACTCCAAGGTCCTTTCTAATATGTGTTCTCTTAATGTATATTTTTGTGACTGAGTGCCTTTCTGTAATGAACTCCTTCCTTCCATGTTTTATTTCATCACAGGATTCTGATTTGAAAGTGGAAGATTTAATTATGTGTATGTCAAATTGAATACAAAAACTCAAATTGCATTGCAACGGAGTTTTTGAGAAAATCTTTAGATTATTTATTCTTAGGTAAATTATTTCAAATTGTGAAATGATTTTTTTTTGTTTATTTGGTTATTAATTAAAGATTGATATAATACTCTACAGAATATGGGAACATTTTGACATCTGAAAGTAGGAAGTGGTGTAATTTAACAGACAAGAGAAGGCATTTTCTTTTAAGATCTTTAGCCATACAATTCTATAGAGCAAAGAGAAACTGAAATTTTGTTGTTTTTTTAATCTAACATGCCCTTTTATTTTAAATTATTTATGCATTGCTATTTTATTTTGGTTTAGGAGATCTTTACCAGCACAAAACTAATCTCACATAAAATGGAATCTGTAGATTTCAGCTATTAATGTTAGCATATGCTCTTTATGCTACTTTACTTGTGGCTACCATATATTTTTATTTCTTTGTGTTACTCTAGAAAACAAGTTTTTGAAGTAATAGAATCATATGTTGATTTCCTTTGGTTATGTTTATTTAGTTGGAGGTGGGTGCCTGGTCCATACCAGACTTTGTCACACAGAATAGAATTTGATATACAGTTTCGAGTTGAGGAAACTACCCCTGAACGAAATTTGTTCATAGCAGCAATAGTGTGTAGCTCATACCAGGGAAGAGAAGAACTTAAATCAGACTCAAAACACACACTGGGAGTTCTGTAACATTTTGTATAATTTTTACAGTCACTTACAAGATTTCTCTTATCCAGAGTGTTCAGGCATATCAGAGCTATCGCCGGTTTCCACAGAGAGTTAGATACATTCTGAATGCATGCAACAGCATTGTGATGATGTGTCATCTTGCTTTTGGCAGTTTTAAAACAGTTTGATTGCCACTGGAGTGTGGTGGTGGGTTCTCCACTGACGTTAATTGCAGGCAGAAGAGGTGTCTCTTGTCTTTAGAATTTTGCTGTGTGTTTGGGCTGCTGATACACAGGACTGAGGGGCTTCTCTTGGCACAATCAGTGCCAGCCAATGGAGATAACTCTTCAAAACCATCATTCCTCTTGCCTTCTTGCTACTTAAATTGCCTTCTCAGCCACCAGGTAAGCCTGGCAATTCCCATATTAATTTCTCTGTTATTAAGTTTTTTGGTAAGGCTTGGTGAGGATGAGTGACTTTTGCTCGTGGTAAGAGACATGAAAGGCCTGGTTCCAACTCCCAGCTCAACATGTTACTGCTGCTGAGTGCAGACTTTGCCTGGGAAAGTGGAACATGACAAAGTACTCACAGAAGTCTCAGTGTTTTGCTATACAGTGCTCTGCACATTCCTACCCTCATTCTTTTAAGTTCCCAAGACCAGATTTTGGAGCACCATGTTCCTTGCAGAATCAACAGGCTTCTGTTCTTCATAACACTTCAGGAGTTATATTCCTGCTCCCTGGTTGGTCAGATGCCTCTGTTGCAAAGTGTCCTCCTTATCCTGGTGTCAGGAATGGTGGGAATGGGAGTTGAGGAAAGGGATGATGCCTTAGCCAGCATCACAACAGAAGATCCCCCCTCTCCTTAGCCTCCTGGAAATGGGTCTGTGCTTGGCTTGTTGCCATGCATCTTTGAGTAGAACATTATATCTCTCTCTGCTGAGCTGAACTCATGACTTTAAGGTTTGTTTGGGCTTGTTTTGAAAGACTTGGATGCAGCTGTCTCAAATTTCCACTCAAATATGTTCATTTGGCCTTGCTTGTAATGAGCTGAATTTCATATTGCCTGTACTGCACAGTCAGCTTGCTATACAGAATCTTAACAGCTTTAATAATTCCCCTAACCATCCAATTAGACTAATAATAAAGGCTTAATTACATATCCAGTTAATCATCAGATTTGTTCACTGAATGGCTTTAATTGGTAGATAGAGCTGTTACACTATTCCGGTTTGAAAGCTATCACCCATTTTTGCTCACAGCTATATCCACCCAATTGTTTTTTATGATTCTGACTTGACCAGCATTTATTGAGACAAAAAGCTCTTGAGCAAAGAAATATAACCACCCAGTGCTGGGGGAACACCCTTCCACCTCTGGGTTCCTGTGTTCAAGCCAGGGCCTCTCTTCACAGTACTCTGTACTGCCCATGTTGAAGGAATTCTAAATAGCAAATAGCTGCTTTACAGGTTTCCAAAAATGAAGATGTTCTGTATTCTGCCCAGGTAGTTCTTTCAAAATGACTGTTAAAGACTCTGGGACCTGGAAGCCCCTTGGCTTTGTAGGATTCAATAATGCACCACCTAAGCCATTTTGAAATAGATACTTCAGTAGCCCTGAGTCTTTTCTTATTATGGAAACATATAAATTGGCTCATCCTGTAAAACCCTTCAGTTTTAAAAATGTAAAACCTAATTGCCTTATGGACATTCAAAGAATCGAGGCGCTTCTCTGGGGAGATTTTGCACTGAACCAGAAGATGACAGAACTAGTTACTGATTAAAAAGAAAAGAAGAGTTAACCTCTTGATGCCAGTTGTCAGGATTTCCCCCACATATATTTCTGCCTAATTTAATTGCTACTATATTTCTACACCATACAGATCTTATTTCATTTTCTTCAGGGTTGAATGGGGTAACTGGTTACAGAAACCTCATTGTCCCAGTTGTGTTCCCTTCATGCATTCACATCAAATGTCCTATACAACTGCAAAATAATTTTCTTCCTTTAACAAGCCTTCCAGCATCCTGAGTTTGGAAGACTGATGTTCAATGTTGAGCTTTAGCTGATAATATTGACCTTTGCTGTATTTCACGAAGGTATCATTTAAAACTACCTTAGCTGGGGGGAGCAGGGGGAGTCTTCCAGTATGTCAAGAATAATTATTCTGCCTTTGCATAAATAATCTGTTATCAGAGGAGAAGAAATGGTGATATTTTTAGCAGGCTCTACACCCTGGGGAAGTAAATGACACATAAAAATGAACTTTCAAAGTCTTGGTCTATAGAAAAAGGAGCAGTATGTGACAGGGAAAAAAGTGAATTTCTGTGAATTAGTACAACTCATTATTCGTGCCGTACACACTCGCTCCCTTACATCCCCTGCACTGCCGCTGGAATAGAAAATCAAACTCCCGGCCGCCTCCCTGGCCTCAGTGGCAGCCGCTCTGATTGGATGCCTCCTGCAGCATGGCCGGGAGCATCAAGGAGCTGCGGGCCGGGGAACATGCAGAGCAGCCCTTCTTCAAGTGCGTGTCACAAGATACCTTTAAATAGATGTAAGTGGTTTAGGTTTAACAGGCACCCCAGCTCCCCCTTGCAGCTCATTTAAGTGGGAGGAGGGGTGTACATACAGATCAATAGCCCTTTGACAAACTGTGTTTCCATAGACGGATTCTTTTAAAAAAAAAGAAAAAAAAATAATAGAATATTTCAGAAAATACACAGATGCTGAACCTCAAGTATGAGAAATGATCTTACTTCAGCAATCTTGTGTTTTGAGTCCTGGATTTCTGGCTGTTCAATGTGGGAGCTGTAGATTTGTTTAGTATGCATATTGCACATAAAAATTAAACAATGTCAGTCAGAGCATAGTGTGTAACCTTTCGATTAACTTCTCTTCAGATAATTAATGTAGTTATTCATAAAGTGCTTCTGTTCACAATACAAATCGAATACATTTTGTACCAGAGGTTGAAAAAATCAAGGTCTTGCTGATGGAGCCCAGAGGTGCTGTGCAATGTCCTCATGCAGCAATTTGCAATATATTGATATCACAACAGCTTCTAGGTGATACCAAAAGTAATACCTGCTGGTCCTGGAAACCTGTGAGTTGACTCTTTGAGCTTTAGCATTATTCTGTATCACCATATCTTGGCTCCTGGTGCATCCCCATTCCCCCAGCTGGGAGTCCTGGCATGGCCTGTCCACTAGTAGAGGAAGGAAAAGGGGTGCTGAGCAGAGCCCAGCGGTTCTCCACATACTTTTGAGGGCCAGTGGAGCCTTTGGACTGCTGTGTTTGGTGTCCCTGCTTGCCTGCACTCTGTCTCCTCCTGGCTGGCTGCTGAGACATCTCCCTTACAAAGCACCTGAGCAGAGCTGTGTGTGTGGCTCCTGGCTGTGGAGGAGTGTGGAGAGGACAAGCAGTGCTGGGTACAGGGGCTGTGTACAAGGGAGGGGCAGAGCAGGCAGGTGCCTTTCAGACTGTGACATGGCGGGAACGTCTAGAACAGGTTCTGACTTCACCTGTGCAGACAACTTTGGGAGAGAAAGAGCTGGAGATGCCCTTGAAACGTCATTAACACCTGGTTCACAGAATTTATACTATTGTGATGCACAGTGGCCCAAGTCCCCTGAGACTTTCAAGTACCTATTTCTTCATACCCTGATAGTAGCTGATTTTTGTGTTTTCCATTATTTTCTTGTTTGCAGCAGCTATTGGCTCTCTTGTTTTTCCTTCCACACATTTAAAACGTCTTCCTCTACTGTGTTTAGCTGCTTGATGGCTTCCTCCTGAAGGGGCAGTTGCAGATAAAGGCTGTGCCTGTTTGTACCTTTGCTTTCTCTTATTCTACAGCCCATGACATAAGCCTCTGAGCCATTAATTTTTTTTTCTTTCTATATGATCTTAGACACAATCTTAGATACAATCTTTTTTTTATCCAAAAGTTGATAGGGATAAGTATGTAAAATGAATAAAATCCAAGTGCATACTTTTTGTCATTACATTTGAATGTGAAATTTTCAGAGGACACTAAGGACACTTCACAGTAATGAAAGAGTTTTGTGCCCAATTTCTTCTGTAAATGAAAAGAACTTGATATAATTTGT
Organism: Taeniopygia guttata; assembly: GCF_048771995.1. Classification (NCBI taxonomy): domain Eukaryota; kingdom Metazoa; phylum Chordata; class Aves; order Passeriformes; family Estrildidae; genus Taeniopygia; species Taeniopygia guttata. The sequence continues at coordinate 13,016,883 of NC_133036.1, forward strand.
GATAAGGGGAATTTTTCTGACAATTTTCTAGTTCTCTTTCTAAATGTCATTAGCCTTTTTTATGATTCACATTGTGAAAGGAATAGAAATAAAAATAATTTCTTCATCATTAGAAAATGCTTTCTAGAGTTACTGCTTTTTCTGCATCACTCTGCTGAGCCATAACTACCCCTGGTAACACTGTGCCTGTTTCTTGCCTTGGTGAAGGCCAATGCTGCCTTCTGAATTGTAGGATTTTTGCTGTCATTTCCAGACAAAATGGTTTTGCCTGCTTAAACCTTTAAAGGCTTTTTAAAAACCAGGACCTTATCAGCTCTGGTTAGTTGTGTCTGCTGTACCCCATTCACTGTAATCAGGCTGAGATTCCTATATCTGTCCCTGCGATTATGCAGTGTAACACATTGCTCACAACCATATCAGGAATCTTCCTGGTTTATGATGGTTCATTAAGTGCATACAATTAAGCATCTGTTCAAACTAAAATGTTAAACTTTATGGCATTTGCTCTGACAACCAAGTGTGTTCAGTACAAATGCCACATTTCAGTACTTGCCTTTTTAATATTTTATTATGTTGTCTCAAAATTAACTTTTTACCCTTTTTTTCTTCACCCTTTCAGATTCTGCTTCAAGAGAAATGCTGAATCTTGTTCTTGCTTCTCCAGAACTGTTTACATTTCTGCCCTGGCCTATCTCTGTGACCTGTCAATTCTTGTTTGCCTCCTCTGTAAATTATATGAGCCTTGAGACCTTTTTCTTTTCGCACTTTGCATCAAACATTATTTCGTCCTCCACATTTATTTAGCTCCATTTCAAACTGTTAAGTGTTCACTTTTATTTTTTTCACCTACAAGAGCAGCAATTAGTTCTTGGAAGGCTCACAAATCTGCAGAGTGTACCCTTGCTAAGTGAACTTGTCTTGTGATCCTATTTACAGTGACTCTTCCTTTTCTCAGTGTGGATCCCTCTGCCTTCCTACTGCTTGTCATGGTCTTGTCAAGTATTCAAATGGAAGCTCTTCAGGGAAGGGCTTTATGTTTAAATATGTTTTTCTATAGCTGCTGGAGTACTGTAAGAATAAATTAATGTTCAAGGTCAGGCTACTAGAGTTTATTTGATGTGCCAAAACTCTTCCACATTTTGGAGCCACAAGAATGAACAAATTTAAAGAATTATGTCAAAGCTTTAACTGACAAATTATTATGAATGCAGTGTAAAACTATTGCAGTACTGTTTTAACATTTTCTGGTGGTCACCTTACCAGAGGGCTGTTACAGCAGAAGACAACACATTTTCAGATGCATTTGGGTCACAAGCCTTACTCTGAAAACCACAGATGGGGCTGTCTGGATCTCACCCAGTCTATCAGGACTCTGCAGCCTTTAGAGACAGAAATAATATCTTGGTCATGCATATGTGAAATGAAGATTTGTGACAGATTGCATTGTATGCAATGTTTTTGATTGTTCATAGGACATTGTTCATAGGGTTAGAACAAATAGAATCAGCATGAAAAAGCTGAAAAACATGCTGTTAATATATGTCATGAAAATTGGGAGTAATTTGATCTAATGACCATGTAGGCATATTCCAGTAATACACAAAAACTATGTTTCAAGGATGTACATTTGGGTCTGTTTTGTGCCAGCCTGGAGCATAAAAGAAAAAAAAATGTACTTCTGCTGCTGGATTCAGTAGTTGAAGTCAGAAGTAAATCAACTGGGCCATGTATCAAAGGTGTTCAGTGAATTCACCCAACTTCTCAAGTTGCTCAATAGCAGCCGTTTCAGTGCTAGTCTCAGTTTTGAATATTAAATACTGGTTTGTGTTCAGCTTTCTCTATCTGTTACTCTACTGGCTGCAAATTAAATTTGGTTTTTTTCCATCCAATCCATTCTAATAACAATGTATTAATTAAAATGGTGTTGCTAGTGAAAGAGACAGTCACTGTTAATATTTTTTAACCACTTTTTTATGTTGAGTTGTAATGTGATGGAAATCAGCCTCTCAAGGAATTATACAGGAACTTTTGATCATGTTTCTAATTTAAAATCATTCTGCTCCTTACCCTGGAGTTACTGGGAGAAACAGAATTTTTGTGAGTCAGTGTTAGCACAAACATTACCCTACAAAACCAGGTATTGGTCATATAGTGGAAGAACCTGAAAGATTTGGAAAACTGGGGCTGGTTCATATAAACATCTAAAAAACAATTGCAATCCAGGTGACTTGAAGCTTCTGAATATCTTTCAACACTGTACATGGTGGTTTCTGTTATTGTTCATACAAGTCCCAGCACTTCGTTGCTCTTGTTCTCTCTTTGTGTGAAAATATTTGTGTTTACTTCTTCAGCCTTCTAGGAGACATGGCTAAACAAGAGGTAAATCCTTTTCTTCCCTCCTCTTATCTTTTGGATGATCAAACCATATTTCCCTTCTTTTGTCCCTAAGAAGTTTAGCTTCTCATTTTCCATTTTTGTCCCTCTGCTCAGCTGTAGCTATAGCCCAGGACTGGGAGTGGGTGGTGTTTGTGACAGACTGTGCCTGTTCAGTTCTCTGCTTCCTCTCCCTGGTGACTTTGGGCCACTGTGCTCCTGTTCCTCCTCCCTGGGGCTGTGCAGTCCCACTGTAGGCAGGGCTTGGGCCATAGGACCAGTGGCTGCCCAGGCAAACTGCTTCACCTCCCTCCTAGATCAGCAGCCAGAAAAGTCTCTCCTGTATCAAGAAGGAAATAAAGATCTCTAAAAGTGTGGCAACTCTAACAACATTTTGTGAGAGGCAGAAATTTGGAAGCATCACCACAAATTCTTAATTTGCTTTCCATAGTTAGAGTTTCAGAGATTATCTCAGAAGTATGCTAGTGTAAAATTAAATTCACACTAAATATCAGGGTTAAATTCAGCATCCACTAAAAGAAAATATTGCAGAAGCAGGCTAATATTTTAAAAACACCTAATTATTTGCATTATTAGCTTTTCAGACTCCTTAATGAGTGATATGTTTTGCAAACTCTGTGTATTTCTGTTGAGTCCTGTCTTAGGACTGAGGACTGGATTTTCAGTCCAGGCACCCATTTAGAGAAATCAACATCACAACATTTGTTGTTTAAGGCTGACTTTTGTCACGGTGTTTTGGTATGTGTGAAAGACTCTTTTCTGCATACAGGTTTTATTTAAAATCTGATGAGTCTTGAGAGCTAATCAGTTACTGTCTGAAATTTCACTGTCTGAAAAGATACTCTTGTGATTATGTTTGTTGAAAAATATCGATGGAGCACTACAGCAGTATGCACCATGTAAATCAAGTGGGTGCTGCCAAACCATGTAGTCAGAGGTGCTCTTGTTTGAAATACAGTTTCTAATGCAGAATTAGGATTATCCTGTGCAGAAGCCAGGTCTGATAAGCCCCCTGGAGTCTTCAAAGATGAAGTCACAGAATTTTTTTAATATATTGTCTATGGCTCTAAACTATGAATAAAAATAGACTTGCATTTGTTTTAACTTTAGTTTTATTTTCTCGCCACTGTGGTGGTGAGCATTTGATGGACTCAAAGTCATTCTCTTGCATTTTGCAATTCTTATTTCCTTTATTTGTCTTCCATTATGGAATCTTTCTATCAAATAAGCAGTTGAGGGTCCCTGCTGCTGCTTAACCTGAGCACAGTGTGTTTCTGATTGACATCAACCAGAGAGTTCCCAGTGCTGCTTACTTGGACTGAGAGAACAGGCTAAAGCCCTTCTGCACTTACAAAATCCATCCTGAGAAATTTGAATAGCTGAAATGGAAGCTCAGTTATTTTCTAGGGGAATTACTGCTCATGTATAACTGGGAAGGGGGAGAAAATAATGTAGCAAGGAAAGCCTTCAGAAAGAGAGAAAGTAGGTGATAAAAATAGGGCATTTCCCTGACTGAATTTCCAGGCTGTACAGCAAGAGGTTTCACTCCTCCTTTTTTGACCTTAAAAAAATAAAAGGGGAGGGAAGGATGTTGGTACATCAAAACGATATTGGAGGTTTCTTAATAGATTGAAGCACTGCCCAAAAAAAAAGGCATTTGATTTTGCTGCTGTTGATTACACTGGAACTGGATGCAGCTGTCTTTAAGGCATTCTGTGATTCTAAGGCATGCAAAGACATAGTCCCAGTCACAGCTCCCACAAACCTGTACCTAGTTGGAAAGCTGGCACATTAATTATCTAGCAATAGATCCCCTCTTCTTGCTACTACAACTTGATATAAACTGGGCTTACAATGTAAAAGTAGTTCTGAGATTAATGCAGTTATTAAAGATAATGTTAAAAAATCCATAACTAGTTGTATCAGTAGATTAAAAATATAGATTTTCCTCATGAGATGAAAAGTGTGCAAATATACCATGAAAATGAATGTGCATGCAGTAGAAATATGTGTGTGTACAACATAATTTGTGTCTGTAATATAAAATTGTGTAGTGTCCAGTGATTTCAGCTATAAATGAGCCCCATCTGCTGGTGATGTAAAGGAATAACTGAAGTTGTAACTGCAGGGAAAATATGCACAAAAAACTCTGAAACTCTTTGCAAGAGATCTAGGCCTTAAGTATATAAATTATATATATATGTATTTAGGTGTACTCTAATCACGCTACTTCTTCAAAATACTCAGCCTTTCAGCACAAACTAATCACTATATCTTAATAAATAATGAAAAAAAAAGTATTTTGGAAAGTTTGCAGACAGGCTGCATCTTTTGTCCATTGTGAAGATTGGATTTTATTACAAATGTTTGTGGTGTTCTAACTACCCCACATTTCTGATTCAAATAAGCATCAACAGTTTTATCAGTTTAGAAAAACAATATTGAAATTTTTTGTTTGGTTGGTTGTTTTTTTTTTTGTGGCATCACACACTTTCTGGAAAAAACTTAATTATCACAAACTCCTCTGGTTTTGTTGTGCAAGGCAGTGTATTGCACCAGCTAATGAAAACAAGGAGAATAATTAGAAAGGAAGCCATGACAGCCTCTATGTGTATGAAATTCAAATTGGGCATTTCCATTCTATTTCTGCTCTGGTGTCGGTGGAGGTCGAGCTGCTGGGCTGGCCTGCAGGAAGGGGCTGCTGGGGGCACCATGAGCCCGCTGGCACCCTGGGCACACACCCACACCAGGCTGAGGTAGGTCCCAAAGGCCTTTTCTTGCTTCTAGACTAAACCCAGGCACTCTCTCTGCAGGCAGGTTTTGGAGTGCAACCTGCCAGCTCAGCGAGGTCAGCCCATTCCTGTCTTAAACCAGTGGATGAGCAAGGTTGGAATGGATATAGGAACAAACTTCAGGTGTGTGAGGTTTAGGAGTTCCTGTGCTCTATCTTCTCTAGCTGCACAAAGAGCTGAGTTAAGATTAAGCAGCCAAAATAATCAGTTTCAGTTCTTTATTATTCCACTGGTAGGGGTTTAATGATTATTCATTTCTCAAAATATGTATATTTTTATATCCTTCTCCAAATTCAGATGTTTATAGCTCTATGCATCCTACACAGCTTTGTATGCCCCACATTGGTTTTAATGCTACCTAAAGTAAAACTATTTTTTTTGTGTTTTCATAAATGCAGTTGGTAAGTTTATTACAATTATGAATGCTCCAGTATTTGTAAGCAGTTTGTTCTGTCGTGACACGAGTCAGGGAGTGCCTGAACTGTGCTGGTGTGTTCAACACTGGGATGAAGGGCAGGTGCTGTGGGGGCCTTCCCCCTCCTAATTGGGACTGTGCCTTGCTGTTAGACTGTTGTGCCTCTTTCACCAGGTATAAGTTAACATTGCACTCATGGTTTCCCTTGTTTCAGTATGGCATCTTTTTTTCTGAGCCTGAATATATCAGAGTTTTAATTTTTTTATCTTGTGTTTACCCCTGATGTTTTAGAGAGAGCTACAGAGGGAGACGTGTGGCTGAACTCCTGTAGCAAAGAGGAAATGGATGTCGTATACCTGAGTTATGTATAAAAAGTTTGGAAAGTCTTCTGGGCATACAGTCTTAATCAATAATGTGCCAACTGCTCTTTTTTAGATCTATTACAGTTCTATTGCCTCTTGCTAAGTCATATTCTTCTTTTCCAGTCTTTGTTAAAGGCCTGCATGGCTTTCGGCTCTTCCTATTAATTATAACACCAATTTGAGGACCTCTTCCAGTGCACATGGTGTTCTGAAAAACTTGGAAGGGGTTTTCTGTCTGAGAACACTTTAAAATGCTGAGAAATGGAGTCATGGCTAAGTTAAGGTTGAGTTATGGCTTTCACTCCCCCACTTGAACTAATATTTAGTCCATTTAATGCTGTCTGGTGCTGAGAATTTGCTGTGAATCTCTGCAGAGAAGCTATTTCATGAAGCTTTGTGTATGGGGATTTTATGAGATCCTTCTTTTCCCTTCAGCACTACCTTCCTGCACTGTACAAATTGTGTAAACTTAACCCTTTTCCCACTTTGCTGGAGGGCTGTGGAGGCTGTGATTTCAATTCTGACTAGGCTGAGTGAAATGATTTCACACTGCAGTACTCAGCATTTCTCACAGAGACTTGTTTCCATGTCAGTATTTACCATTCTCTTTTGACCTTGCCATGCAAACCCAACAATTGCAATGAATATGGAAGTTTTTCAGTGTTCCTTATATAATGGAATTGCTTATGAACTGTTAATTGTGGTGGTTACAACTGTGTAGTCAAAGCTGCTTTTCATTAAGATTTTAGGCCTAAAAATAAAAATAACACTAATGTCTCTCCTAGGGGTCAAAGTTGACCACTTCTGGTTTAGACTTAAGTAAATGCATCAGTGGTGTATTATGTTTTAGTTTGCCTTTAAATCAATAATTGATAGCAGTTAAAATTGGAGCTGGTCTTTGTAGCAGCAAAGAGCTGTGAAACACCAGGTGGTTGTAACCCATGGCAAGGAGAAAATTTGAAATTAGAAGAGGGAGGTGGACAGAAGGAGTTAATGTTGCTTTGCAGAGGCAACTGCCATGCATTTAAAGGAATTTTATGGGTAGGCACTAGTAGGGTGGGTGCAATCAAGTCTAAGAGAAGAAATAACTAATTAAATGATGGATGTTATGTTATCAGGAAAAAAAACTAGACCAAGGAAAAGAGAAGGTGTGGTTTGGAAAATGTTGTAAATGTTGTAAAAAAACATTTAAACTTGAATCACTTTGCATTTTTGAGGCAGGATAAATTATCCTTTGACAGAATAAGATTTTTGAGAACAATGGAAATATTACAGAAGCATTAACAGACACAGACCTCACTGATGGCTTATAGTGGGCTCTAAAGTTTGAATAAAGCACCTTCACATAGAGTAAATCTTTGGCTTAGAGGATTTTGAGTGTCACCAGAATGAGTTTATGAAAACTTTGACAAGTTATGCAGCACTGTATACCGAGGCATGGCTAAGTTTGGCTGTTTATCTTTGTGTACTTCTTATGTTTTCTGAATTGCTCCCTGCAAGATGATTTTCATCAAAACTGTATTATGTGGGAAAATACAAGTTTTGTTGAAATTGAAAATTTCCACAAACCCATATATTTTGCATGGTGGCTGTTGTTTGAGTTTTTTATGGAGTGGAAAAAGAAGCATAAATGAGTTCAAATTTTTTTCTGATTTCAAATTTGTTATAATTTCGAGAACTATTTTTAAATACATTGGTAAATGAAAAACAGTCTTACAAAAAGTATTGCGAATTTTGGCTAATTATATCATATCCCAGTCTAAATGGACATTGTCCTTTTTCAATAATTATTATAGTTTGAAAACCTGTTGAAAATTTAGAATTTGTAAGAATAGTGTTTTCCAAATGCATAATTTATCAGCTCCTTCTGACTAAAGGAATGATTACAGAGCCCTGTAGGAATGGACTGAGAGGTAATCGCTCCTAAAGTAACAGAGCAGTCAAAACATGAGTTTCTTTCAAGGCTTGAAAGAGATGTGAATTCATTTACTATGTTGTTTAACTTCAGATAATTAAAAGCTGGTGATTAAAGGCAGGAAAAGCCAGTTGAGAGAATTTAAGCTCTTAGAGTCATACTAGGTATTGAGGAGAGAGAGTAGTGTTGTTGTTAATACTGCTCTGAGATAGGTCCAGATATTTGCATTCAAGAAAATGCCATAAAGTGTCTTGCAAGTAGTTTTTAATTTTTGCTTTGCTTTTTCAAACATAGTTGTCACTAAATGGTTTCATATTGCCTCATTAGAGACATTTCTTGAGTTGTGTGCTGTAGGCACACACATCCTTCTTTAATAAAAATAATTTCAAGTTGATGACTGCCTACAGCATGCTCAATAGTATTTGGAGAAAAAGGTAACCTATTAATATGCCTGGATTGACTTATTTGTGCTCAAAAATTCTTATTTATATTTTAATATTATTTTAATATGAGTAGTCAGATTACTAAAAAACCCAAAAGCCTGCAAAATGTACTAGCTGATTTAAAAAAAAAAAAAAAAAGGAAAAAGAAAAACCCACCACAAATAAAAAGGGAAACATTTTGTCAACAGTATCTGGCACCTTCTTAAAAAAAAAAAACTCAGAAAAACTCAAAATGTAGTTTCTTGATTTCTTTCTAACAAATGACCTTTCTTGGCAGGTAAAAAATCTTGTACAGAGGCTCTTTAGATTTAAGACCATAGTGACAACACTATTAAGGGAAACAATTTTCAGCCATCTGGAAAGTGTTCTCACTGCATCCCACGTGTGCCCCAAGAGCACAGGGTGTGGGCAGAGGCTGGGCAAGCCCAGGGCCAGTGCTCTCTCTCCCTGGCTCTGCTGCAGCAGGAAACAGCACTGGCCAGGCCAGGTTCTCATTGTGCCTCCCTGAAATTCATGAGCTGAATTCAAGGGTTGAGAAAGTGGTTCATTTGTTGGTTTTAGTTTAATCCTTTCAGGAGATCATGTGCTTACTTTTTGTCTGCCCATAGATGTTCTTTAGGGTTCCATTCTAACCTAAATTATCTGTTTCTATAATTTTAATTATAAATTATCCATTTCTAAATTATAAATTATCCATTTCTATAATTTTAAAAGCTGTTACTGAAAATACAGATGTGCTTCTGCCATCAGAGGGGGAGTGACAGAATAAGAGGACAAAAATTGCTTGAAAGAAAAATTGGCACACTGCAGCAATCCTTAACTATTTTTTATTGTCAATATAGTACTGTATAACATGTTTAAAATTCCTTCATTGATAACTTAAATATTGTTATGGCACTCTAAGGAATTAATAGATTCCTCTTCCAGTAGTGCTGAATTTACTCCCAAAATTCAAGTTATCAAATGTAAAATTAAGTGCATGGTGTGCATTATGTGGTTTGACATCAGTCTCAAAGACCTCTCTAGATTTATAATACCAAGAAGTAGGAATATTTACTAATACTTCTCATAGTTGTAATAATTTCTCATTATCATTAATCAACATCTTGGAATGAAGTAGCTGAATGGAAGCTACCCCATATAGCAGCTGCCATTAAAAGATCATTTGCCAGCAGCAGCACATGGCACTGTGTGGGTTCCCAACTCCAGAAGCTAAGCACAGTAGCTCATGTGACACTGTGTGCTCAGTTAGGAGCTCATGAGCTCTTAATGACACCCGTTATACCTATTTTTTTTTTCACAATAAATCTGTGAGATGTTCTACTTGTACAGGGACAATAGTCTAACCTGCAGCTCAGTAATTCTCCAGATCAGATTGGTCTTTGGTGAAATTTGTCTTCACTGCAAGCTCTTTCAGAGGCAGTCAGCTTTCATCAGCTGGAGATGCAGGCTTGTTCATGCCTGGGAAGCTGAGGTGAGGACAGCTTCTCTCCCATTCCTGGTAATGCTTGCAAGGAAGGAAACATTGCTGTAGCTTCTTGCTTGGGTAAGCTGCCCTTACCCAACTGGTTGATGCTGATACCCACCCTGGAGGTGCAGGCCATTTGGCACACAATGGGAGAGCTGCTTGCTGGGCCACTGAAAATGCTGGCTGAAATGGGTGGCGTAGAGGAGTTGCAGAGGAAGAATCACTGGAGTAATTGTGTGTATGTGTGTAGAATAGAAATCTTAATATGTTTCTCTCTTGGTACTGTTTGTCTTTTACTTCTGTATTAACTAAATCACTTGAAATTTGTGACTATTTATTTAGTTTCATAATCCCCTTGTGTGTAATTGAATATCCCCATTTCACAGATAAGGTACTAATTGATTTCCTCACATTATGCAGGGAATTTGGCAGAGCAGAGAGTTGAACGCATCTCTCCAGAGCTTGAGATTCCCTCAGTACATACTGTGCCATATTCTTTTTCTCTGTGTCTCCCTTTCCCCCTTTTGTTCCTCTCCTTTTTCTTTTTTTTTTTCCTGCCCCTCAGTTTTCAGAAATGTGCCTGGCACTGTAGAAAGTAGACACAGATAGTCTCTGACTATAAATGTCAATTTAAAAATGTGTCTTAAATAAAAATCCAATCTGGATACACAGAGGATACCACTCCAAGGAGGAGGATGGATGGAAATGGATGTCAAAGGACAGTGACATCGTTTTGCATCAGTTTGCATCACCCAATAGCCTCTGGATCCCTGCTGTTAGGAAGCAGGATTGCATAATAATAATAGCACAAAGAACTCTAATACTGACTCAGTGTTTTTCACCATAAAATGCGTGCTTGCTTTCTTGCTGTCTTTTTTCCAGAACACCTACTTAAGACAGACAAGTATTCAGTGGTTGGTATGTAGAAAAAATAAAATTGCCCTTTGTTAAGAGCTACTACTGCGTTATGTGTTCTGTGTGTATTGAAAACTCTGGAGCTTGCTGAGTGTAAATGTTAACTGTGGTCACTGATACTGTGTTCTGATAGATACCAAACCAGAAATTTTCTTTCTTTGCTTTTGAATATATACAGCAAAAGTTACTTTGCTTTATTTGTTGCCTTTAAAAGGAAACAAAGGGTAAAATAATTGCTACTACAGAAGCAATTCACAGTGCAAACTAGTGTCACCAAATAAACTCTGATAGATGCTATGTATGCTTTGCTTGATGTAGACTAATTTGAGATTGTGTAATTTTTAAGGCTGTGTAATTTTTAAGGGTGCAATACTTTCCAATATTCCATTAGAAATTATTATTTTAGAGTTATAAAACATGTATGCTCTTTTTTCCTAAGAGGCCAAAATGGCTACAGGTCTTTCAAGTTAAGTACTGTACATAATTAGACAGTTTTAAAAATGTATCTTATGTACCCAGAAGTGGTTCCAGTCTCTTGACAACATACAAATAAGACAGATCATTTTTTCAGGGTGTATTTACAAAGCTGCCTATCCTTTCAGTCAATATGTGGTATGGTAGCTTACACAAATATATGCTTTAGTACATTTACGCTGTAACTCACAGATGCAAATATGAGTTGAGAAGCCCTCACTGGAGATGATACTGCTTTGTATGTTCAATCAATGTAGAAAACTGTTTTTGAAACCCTCAAACGTATCTGTCTTAACAGCAGCTAAAATATTTTTTTTATGGTAACAGTATTTTCTTGGGAGATACAGTAGCACAAACACCACTTTTTAAAACTAATAGATCTCTGTACAGGAGTTCTCTTCTGACTTCCTTTTGGAAGGAGGTGATTATGTTTAACAAGGCAACGAGTCTTTCACAGGTTACCATTTCAGGACAGTCTGTCTATGGAGTTTTTACACGTATGTCAGTGCCCTGCTGAGAGGTCTGTTTTTTCTAGAGGTGCCAAGCACCATATGTGAAGTGTCCAACTGTAATTAAGTTGTCTGATGTTAATAACAGCTTAGGTGGTTTCAAACATAAATCTGTGCTAACAGGCATGGTGGCTTTTGGGCTGAGGCAAGATGCAAGCTCCCAGCAAGGTTGCAAATATAAAGCACCATTTCAGGGCATATTGATTTAGAAAATGTAGAGAGGCTTGAAAAGCCAGCTTGATACAAATCCAAAGCATTTCCTGACCTCTTTCTACTGTCAATTTAAGGAGGAGTGCATCTTACCAGGTTACAAGGGTGATTTGGTTCTTTAGATAATCATGATGTGGTAGTTGCAACTTGGATTCCTCTTTGGCACCCAGCTAACATGATAGCTTAGTAGATGGGGAGCTTGATGCAGGAGGGATGGTATTTTCTGAACCAGAAAAATGCTTGTTAAATAAAATCATTATTCTTAGTGCCTTCAGCATACACATGACATCCCTTCGCTTGAAATTCTTCGCTATGATCAGAGCAAGGGCAACATACACGGATTGGACAGTCAAGATGTCATGAAGTGCCAGAGCCATTGTTTTATTCTGTGTTTAAGGATTACATTAGGACAGCAGTAAAACTGAGGGGGTTCTTCTATAAAATGAAGTACTTTTATTTCTTCCAGTTCCCAGAAGAGGAACTGATTACCTGATTTTTTAGGAAGCCATTTTTTAATGTACAAGAATATCAATGACTCTTTGTGGGTCATTGGAGTAAGAGGTATGTCCATTTACTCTTCTGGTTTGAACCCTTTGCACAGCACTTGAGACTGCTGTTCTGACTATTTTTTACTGTGCTTTGCTTGCCTTCTACCACCAGCCATGCCAGTCAGTCAGACCACTTCAGAAACTTCAATTTATTGTCTCAGTCACTCTAGTCCTTCCTCATTCTCAGTGCTTTGGCTTCTGCTGGATGTAGATACCTCTCTACATCTGCAGAATTCAGAGTCTTTTTTGCTTTGAGGCTTCTGAATTGCCACCATCACATTTTCAGGTAGATTGGAGGGTGAGAAAATTGCCAGAGAAACTGAAGTTGGATTTGGTTATGAAGTAGCACAAAAGATGAAAATCTTGGGACAGTCATTTCTCCTGGCAAAAACGTTTTTTTGAAAAATGGAGGAAGGAATTTTTTTGCTCTATGAGGACATGGATGTATCCTAGGGGTAGACAAATGGCACAAGGTTTCATTCTTTTTAGCTAGTGCGATGTTTGAGGTTTTGTTCTCCGCCGAACCAAGTGGATAAATGGAAGGGAAACCACCACATTTGCTAATATTGTGATTTGAGCTTTGTTCACCCTTTGCAGAATGTTCAAAACCAGCCTTTCTAACAATGCTCTAAGACCAGAAACATCCCAGGGTATAGTGTGAAAAGAGCCGTGGAGAAACACAGCGTCCCTGCTCTGCTCACGGCAGTGGTGCTGGTTAATGGCAGCCTTCACTCTGGAATCACTCTGTGTTTGGGAGGAGACTGTGGGTCCGTGCTGACGGTGGGAGCTGCACAGGCTGGGGGCTCTGGCTGATTGGAGCAGTCTCGGATGCCCCGAGTGCTGCGTGTGCCTGTGTGTGGGCAATGTGCCCGCGAGCCAGGGGAAGGAGAGCAATTCCTCCTCCCTGCAGTGGATTCATCCGGCACAGTGGAGGCCAGAGTGAAGAACTGTTCCCTGGAACCTACCCCTGCTCCTGCTTCCTTCGCTCCAGGCCATTGCTCCTTGTCCTGCTATCTTCTGAGACTGAAGAATTCCCTTCCTTCATTTATATTATTACCTTGAAGGTATTTATAGACTGTGATTGAGGCCCCCTGAGTCTTCTCTCTTTGAGACACTGTAAGTTTAGCTCCCGAAGTCTCTCCTCACACATCTTACCCTCTAATTCCTCTATTGCCTCTCTGTATTTCTTCTAATATTTTAAACACTTTTCCTAAACTCCAAGCACCTGAACCAGCTGTAGTGTATTGCTAAGCAGGGCAATGCTATTAATGCCTACTAAATATTCACTTTGCCTGTAACTCATCCAAGGCCAATTCTAGTTTGCACCCTTGCTCATAGTATTGTATGCCTCCATTTTGTGTACTGCTGCCAAATGGTAAATTTTTTCTTATGCCTTTGTGGGTATCTTAGACTGCAAAGTGCCAGTGCTGTTTAGTTCTACTTTTATAGTTACATATTGTGCTTTATGCTTTAAGCATTTTTTTTTTTTATTACTGGTCTAAATTTGATTTTTGTACAATTTTGTTTATTTTTAATTTTTTTTTTTTTTAGCTGACCTTAGTCATCAGTGTTTTAGGCCATCTTGTGCCTGTCTAAATGTGGACAATATGTAAGATCCACTATGTACACAGATACTGAAAGATGACCTGTGTAGTGACTAGTACAGACCACTTTTCTCAAAACTGAGACCAATTTTATAAAAAATATCAAATATGGTACCTAAGAATTCACCTACCAAACCACTTCTTTGACCACAGGTTTTATAAGTTGAGGAGGAGATATTGCCATTGCAAGCTATGCACAAAAGGCTGAAGATAGAGAAATAAATCACTGCTTTCTATAATCTGCTAGGTCCTTTATGACAGAAGCGGAATATTCAATGTAAAGATCTGATTTTCTGTGATACTGGTACGTCTTGGAGTCTTCCTTCCACCAGGATATTAAAAAATATCCTGCTGATATTGATCAGACAGTACTGTGGATCAGCTGCTGCAGGAGAACTGACCCTGTAAGAGGAACGACAGTGAGCACTGAGCTAGGAGAGCTTTCACTGATATTTGCCAGGTTTCCAAAAGGGTGTCCTAAAGGATGCCTCCATGTACAAAGGAACAACGTTCCATCAGGGTGGAGGAAACCATTATTCCTGGCTGCTACAAACAATCTCCAAAGACAACAACAATTAGATTGACAGACATTTATGGTACCAGTTTTGCCACCTTACCAGTCTACTGGTCTGTTGTACTTAGACACTGATCAGTTGGTATAGCAAGAATTTCAATTACTGGATTAAAAAAAATATGCTTTCACTAAATGCTTTTTTCACCTTAATATTTGTCTGTCAGCATGAGCTCATTATCTCCTGGCAAGGTTCTGTTCCATTGACATTATCTCTTAATTATATTAAAATGAAAGACAGAATTTTACTGTTCAAGAATAATTTCTACAACTATAATTTAGATTTAGATGACTGTGTCAATAAAGCAGAGGGAGCATGCTCTTCAGATTCAGTGTAATTGGATTGGGTCAATCTGGTAAATCAATTCTCATAAAAATGGCATGAGTGTTATGCTCTCCCCTGTCTGAACCTGCTCCTTTGGTGGCTGCAGCAAGCTGACCAAGCTGGGCACATGGTCCCTGGAGTGGCTTCACTGGAACTTCACTGGGGCCAGGTATGGTGGATTGGCCTCTTGATTCACAAAGAGGGCACCTTGCATTACTTTCCACTGCCAGTACAAATCAGAGGAACACAATGACTTTTTTTAAAATGTTAACCAGTTTCCAGCAGTTCCTACAATTACAAACTAAGTATTGGGGATAGCTGCTCCAAGCAATTTAAATATCAAATAGAAAAAAAAATAGAAGAAAATTTGGAATTAAGTTCACCTGTGCCAAACAGTGATATTAATTACTTGGTCAAAGTACAGACCTCTCCTGTAGTTTTAACTACAGGGCAGTTGTGATGAAATTGATTTTTTCTTTATTCTTGTGTTTTAAATCCTGTCATTACTGGCAATGTCTGAATACAGCCACCGTATTTGTTGCTGTTAAGTGCAAACAGAAAGGAGTTTGCATTCATTTCTCAGAAGAAGCAAATGCTACAATGGTGTATGTGAACTGAGGGTGGGAGAAAATGTATAATTTAAGAACTGGTCATGGTCTCATAATTAGGAATGAATTGAGTTTTACATGTAAATTAAGGTTGACCAACCTCTCTTTTAGTTGTGGAGAATACTGTGTTTTCATAATTCCAGAACATGCCCTTTAAACTAGAGAGTTAATTCTGATTACAGATTTAAAATTAGTTAAGTGCACATTTTTCAAAACACTTAGTTCCCCAAGTCAAATGGTTTTCTCTCCTCACAGTTCTTGGATTTAGTTCTAAAAACAGAATCTTGTCTGTTTTGTGTAAAATAATATTTGTAAGCTGTGCAGGGAACAAAGGACATAACTTTGGATTGGCTCCAGTAAGTGAAGATTTCATCTTCTGCACAGTTTTAATTAATAGAATTCTTTTCTCAGATAATTTTATGTAAGCATACTTTCCTCCAAACTCTGTGCTGCTGCCATCTCCTTCTGGCCAGGTCTGAAAAATGAGTGAGGATGAAAAAGTTTTAGGTGGTGGCCTTTTTTTTGTGTGTGTTTTTGGGGGTTTTTTTTTGTTTGTTTGTTTTTTTTTTTTTTTTTAACATAAACCATTTTTCAAAGCAGCCACCAACTCTGTTTCAATACTAGTGGCTCCAAAATGTTAACGAACACTCCTGGATTTAGTTAATATTCTCTGTCAGTCAAACCACTTAATTTCCATGCTGGTGAAGGCTGTTTATATGTAAGTTTAAGGCTAATCCTGCAATTTGGGTGTTTCTAGCACTAGGGATTCTTACACTTATTTCCAGCACATTTCTAATGATTTTAGTCTAATATTGATGTATCTTTATATTAATTGGGAATGTGTTCTTAGTGTTTAGCATAGGCAGGTCCTATGTAACCAAAAATCCTCTCCAAGGGTCAGAGGTCAAGGGGTCCTGAGACAGGTCTGTGATGTGGAGGAGAAATTTATGGGGTGTGAAGCACAGGGAGAGAGGGAGGAAACTGTGGTCTTTAGTAGCTATTTGCTGCAGTTATTTGGGATATTCAGAGTCATCAAACTGGAATGGTTTGAGTGGTCATAATGTATATAAAGTTTAGGTGACTTTTAAAATACTTTAAATATATTATAACAGCACTTAGCATCTTGCTGGTATCGGCTGAGATAAACACAAATATAAGATGTAATCTGTAGTAAGAATTTCCAACCAAAAGCAAAACAAATAGGCTGTCCACCTATAGTGCTGCTGTTTGCATCAGCAAAAGGTGGGCAGATACACTAGTTTCACTGGATCTTTTTCCTTTTCTTTTTTTTTTTTTTTTCTTTTTTTTTTTTTTTTTTAATTCACTCCTTCAGGAGTAAATGCCAGGCGATTCTAGGTGATTCTACCTAGTGGTAACAATGTTATCTCAAATTTAGTATTATCAGACCTATATGAAAGCATTTAATTGTGGTTGGCTGGGGAGAGGGTGTTGGATAGTTAGAGGATTCAGAAGAAACACGCTGGCTGTTACTGTGTTGTGCCCCAGAGGCGTGTCCCAGCAGCCAGACAGAGAGTATTGACTGAGCATTGCCACTGTACCAGGGCAAGGCCAGCTTGCTCCAACTCAGGCAGTAGCTTAACCATTAAATTAAGCTTAATTATATTGAGGGCAATTGTAAAACTGTTTGCTGTAGAAAAGCATTTTGAACAGGGGAATGATTTAATCAGCTACATTTTTGTTTGTGTTGTCTCATAAAGGTTCCCAGTGTGTGTTCTCCAAACTGAAAACTTGAGGAGCTATAAAAGCCTTCAGTGTACATACTAGATTATAAAACTTTTTTTAAAACAAATTTATATTGCAAATGCTTTTTATACTTTGAATCCTTTCTGGAAATAAACTTTTCTCTCTTTATCCAGACAGATAAATGTATTATCTCCTTATCTACAGCTGAATCACCATAAACCATAAGCATTTTGATGGAGGGATTTCACTACCATGGGGTACATAACAGATTTTTCTTTTCTGCCTGTGGTTTGGTGTTTAGAAAATAGCGTGTGGCTGCTGGCCATGATTAAAGTGACATTTTCTGCATTTTTAGAATCCTGTTTTCAGGGAGATCTTAAAAATTGCGCAAATGAGAAGTTTTCAGATGTTCAGAGTGATTTCCATTTCATCTCTGTATGTTCAGAGTGGACTACAAATGGCAGGCTTTGGAGACTTGTTACGAATATGACTGGGACCAAAGGCACAGCACAAGTAATTGTTGTGTCAGAGCTGGGCATCCATTAACCAGAGGAGAAAAATTGGCTAAATTTTAGGTGTGGAAGATGTATAGTAGAATATTCCTCTCTTCTGAAAGCAGAAGGTGGAGTTTTTTTCGTGTCCAGTCAGTGATGCCTTTGTTTAAGCAGCCACAGATTTTCTGGGCTTCCAGTACCTTAAGTGAAGAATTTCTTCTTTATATCTAGCCTAAACCTGCCTATTTTCAATTTAAAGCCATTCTCCCTTGTCCTGTGATTACATGCTTTTGTAAAATGTCCCTCTGTGTCTTTCCTGTAGGCCTCATTTAGCACAGGAAGGTGCTGCAAAGTCTCCCTGAAGCCTTCTGCAGGCTGAAGAACCCCAGCTGTCTCAGCCTGTGTCCATGGGAGAGGTGCTCCAGCCCTCTCATCATCCTCACTGGATTCCTCTGGACCTGCTCCAACAGCTCCATGTCCTTCTTCTGCTGGGGGTCCCAGAGCTGGTTGCAGCACTGCAGGTGGGATGTCAAATGTGAAACTGTTTGCAGAAATGCATTCAATTAAACCAATATTTCCTTTAACAGAGTAGAAGAATTATTCACATACAACCATCTCTTGGTCACAGTCACACAAAAGTCTACATTCACTAATCTGGTGCTCCCAGGGACTTCAGGTCATCTAATAGCTTGATGAAACAGAGTAGCTCAAAGAAAAGTGCTTCCTCTGGGATGGAGATATCTATAGCAATGGACTTTTCAGAGAGCTATTGGAAGATCAAAAAACTAACAATTGTGGGATACGATGTACTGAGAGCAGCTTTATGGGAGAGACTTGTGGCTTTTAATGATGATAGGATATGCTCGATATCAGACTGGAGAGATTAAATAATATATTTGTTATTAAATGAGAACTTAACCCACACTGCTAGAGGGAGGCAGTATTTTTATGATCTTACATGATATAGCTTCCTCTTAACACTTCACAAGAAGACCTGGGAGTGAATCTGTGAAGTTTTGGTTGAGGTGACCTTTAAGTACAAGAGGGGATGACAGATGGGAAAACACACTATAAACAAGGTTCAGTATGAAGATTTTTCTCCTTTTTTGTCTCTGGTTTAAAGTAAAATGTTCTGTAAAAGCCACATAAGGGAAAAAAAAATACAGTTTTTCATGTAATTGACATTTTGTTGACAGGCATACAAATCAAAGCCTTGGCACCTTAATTTTCTCCTTTAATATGTTAATTGTAGTCTGCTTGAGATGTATGTGGTGGGCATTTCAGATGCAACTTCTCCTGGAGGGAAACAGCCCTTTCCTTTCAGGCAGTCAGTGATGTGAAGGGCAGTGTGTGGCCCCACAGAGCAGGCATGGGCAGGGTGCTCCCTCCAGCCCTCGGGAAAGCTGTGCCTCAGTAGCCTCTGTCCAGCCTGGTTTGCCACCAGAGCTGGGCTGGGTGGAGGAAAGTGAGCCCAAGAACCTCCCCAGGTTCATGGTTTTGCTGCTGTTCAGGGAGAATGGAAGGATGGAAGCAAGCAGGGAGGGACTGAGATGGCTGTCAGCACAAGCCTCTGTGTCTTGGGAGAAGAGTGGGTTCTGAATCTTGTGGAGATGTGATGAGACGAGGAAGAGGGGCTAAAGGGATTTGTGCCTTTCTTGAGGAGGGAAGAAGGAAGAGGTGTGGAAGGATTGTCCGAGAGCTGGGCAGGAGGAGCAGGCATCTCTCTGGGCACTGGTGGTGTGAGAGAAAAAGGAAACTCCTGAAGGGGTTGGGGATCATGTCCTCACATCCCAGGCACAGGGCAGCTTGGTTCCTGCCTGGACACCTTTTAACTCTCATCACTGGGCTTTGAATTTCTCACAGTCGGTGTCCTTAGCAGCAGGAGAGAAGCAGCTTGGAGATATGGGAGAGCTGACAACTCCCTCTGGAGCTTTGCTGCTGCACGGCCTCCTGGGCTCCTGCACCCTTGTGTGGAGTTTTGCTGCTGCCAGTGGTAAATACAAAATATATCATTTTGTTCCTCATCTTTTAGGATGGGAAATTAATTTCTGTCTATGGTGCTGGAAAGCTCTGAGCAGCACATGAAACACAACCTTCTCAGTTAATAAAAGGAAACAAGTGGTTTTAAGTCCCCAAAATGATGCACCCAGAGATTTGTGAGCCTCTAGCAATATAGTTAAAGTTGAATGGACACCAGCAAAAAATGACTTTCAGGAACTGTAAATAATATGATAGTTGGAGCTAATCTTTAGTATTGCCACAATTCTTGTATGGCACTTCAGCCATTTGAACAGCTACAAGACCATGTCCAGATTAGGCTAGCAGTATCTGACCTACTTCCCCACGTCCCTCAACATTGTCCCCCACTTTATTTTCTTAGAAGAAGAAATAGGAGAAGCTGAAATATTGCTTCTGTAGTTAATGCACCTGGCTACAGAAATGACACTAGCCTATTATTTCATTTAGGAAAATTAGAAGGCTGTTTCTGACCCAGCCACATAAGAAATTGAAGTGTTTGTCACCTGCAAACACGGAGCTCAGACAGCAGCAGTGCAAACTTCTTCATATTGGTCCCTAGTGTGATACTAATGTTGTCTGGGAGGAAGAGAATTCATGTTGTGGACCCTGCTTTAGAGCAAAGATTGCCCACTGTGCTTAATTGTGTGCCTGCTTAGGAGGACATTGTATGGCTGGGAATAGTGCTGAAATTGCTACACCTGTGATCCCAGGACAGGACTTCAGCTTGCTTTCAGGGTAAAGAAACAGCACTCATAGTTCTTGCAGAAAATGAGAATAAATAAAACAACCCGTTTTCCAGGATGCATTTGCTTGCAATCAAGGATTTAGAGTTGTGCAGTCTTCAAGTGTGATGTTCGTGTGCATGACCAAACCAGTATGGACACTTCACATGCTCCATTGTCACTGATTTATAATAAAGCACCAAGATGTTATTTGCCCATTAAGAATGTATTGAGAAGATAATTCATTTATCAATACACTTTTTCATGTACTTAACTTATATTTATTTACCTAGAAATTTACATTATCACAATACACTTTCCAAAGTGCATTTGTACATTATTTACTTGCACTTTCCAAATTTGGTTTCAGAGAGACACTGTTTCACCGGGGATTCAATACAGCCATTGAAGTTTGTACTTGCTGTTAAGGGCATGTAAAATTGTCATGTATTACATTGTTGTGCAGCATATTTTGTTGGTAAAATTGTGGATGTATTTTTCTGATTTGCAGATGTAATTCACTTATCTTTCAAAAAATCTGCAATAGAATTGTTTGAAACTCTGTCCTCTGCATATTGACACTGTGCACTGTGGCTGCCCCATTCCTGGGTCTGTTCAAGGCCCCGTTGGACAGGGCTTTAAGCAATCTGAACCAGCAGAAAGTACACACGGCAGGGGGTTGGAATGAGATGATACTGAAGGTCCCTTCTAGCCCAAGCCATTCTGTGAGCTATGACTCCAAATGCTGGCCCTGTAACAAACTGTTTTGCTTTACAGTTTTTAGGCCTGTAGGCTGCTGTCATTCAGGAAAATACCAGCGTCTGTTGAATCTCTTGGAATCTGTCAGCTCAGGCATTGGTATTTTTAAGAATTTGTACTAACTCAAGCTTCAATTCCGCTTTGAGTGTTTCAAAATTGTCTTAAGCACAAGCAATTTCAAGCTAGTATGTATTGATTCCATAAGAGTTTTGTGATGACATAAACAAAGAAAGGGATTGCATCTCTCATTAGCATGGTGGAACATGGCCTACATGTTGTGACAATGTTTCGGCTTTCTTGGAACAACGATCTTCAGAATTTCTTGGAGTTTGGGTAATACAGACAAAGTCTGCAACTTGGCTGTTGTAAGCCAGACTGTTGTCCAGTTTGGAATGAACTGTAGCTGGCCATGTGTTTCTCTTTGGATGCATGCAAAAGTGCTCACCAACTTTTTCCTTGCAACTGCGTGAATTACTGAAGTAGTAAGTAATTAGGCTGAGGTTGGATCCCGTTCTCTGACTTATAGCATTGCCTCACAGAGGAGGCAGCAAGGGAATTATTTACCTTTTAATTGTAGTTCTCTGAAGGTGGGAGTCTCTATGGATTGATGCTCAGGGGGTCTCAGCTGTTGTGACCTTGGGTACTGAATGACTAGATTAAATGGTAAAGTTTAGAACTGGTCATAATGAGTTAGTACAAAAAGATGCCTTGAGGGGTCTATATGGCATATCATAGCCCCTAACTCCCAAATCCTTTTCAGACTAATTATAATAATTAGAACTTAAATAGGAATAAAACCCCATCTCTCAGGGGGAGGTGGGAGGATGAGTGTGGCTCTAATAGCGGACACCATGCTTAGAGAACTCAATTATAAGCAAGTAATTTTCTTCTCTCCAAAAGGTAATTGGCCTCTTCCACATCTCTTTTCTCACAGATGATGGGGGAGAATTGCGTGGAGACGGTGCTTGCTGCCAATAGGAACCAGGATTGCTGGTTAACGTGCGGAAATGAAACCCAGCAATGGCCTTAATATTCTGCACTAAAAAGGAAATGTCCTGGACAGTAAAAATGCCCAATAGGATAATACGGGAAAAAACACAGGAGTATTGTAGGTGGGTGTATTGAAAGCTGTCTTCACTGCTCTGGAGTTAGATGACTTTCATACAGACCCAGAACAGGAGCAATTCTCAAAGCTTGCTGTTGTATCTCAATATCCCATTGTTGAGACCACCACACAAACAAGTGTTACAATTTGGCTTTAAGGATTCCTCTGATACTGCCAGCAGTGGCCAGTTAGTTCAAATGTGGCAGCAAACTCCTGACAAGCAGTATACCTTAGGTTTTGCATTTTTAACATGCATGTTTAAATTTCCCCTTTTTAACAGCTTTTGTTAAAGAGTTACAGTGGTAAGGTCTTGCCAAGAAAAGAAGCTACAAGGGAAAGTCTGTACACCTTCCTCTTGCCTTTTTCATACCAGGCCACCCCAAGCAGCTCTCCAGCCTGGCAGAGAGTACAACTAAAGGATTGAAGTGAGTTGAGGTTTGCTACTGCAAAATTTAAAATACTCTGCTGGTATTAAGTCAAGCTTAAGAGAGGTTTCTGGCCCTTAAGAATGTTTATGACCCCTTATAATTCAGGAAATCTGATTTACTGGGAATGTTGATTACAAGCCTCTGCTGTACTGTTTGTGGACAAAGCCAGCTGAACAAACCTGTGATTAAAGTTAGGAAATTGTACAATGACCTGCAGAAGGCAGGTTACTGGCCAGGTTGATATGTTTAATTTGACAGCCTTCTAGTACCTCTGAGATTATCTTGCAGTTAGTAAAATGCATAAAATTCCAGAAGAGTAACATGTGGCTTTTAGTTTTAAAACACTTTGTAACTGACTGATTTCATCTGACAGTAGTTTCAGAACAGATAGCAATTGTTTACAAAACCAGATGTTTTTATCTCATATTCTATAATTCTCTGCTGTCAGAGGGGAAAAATAAATAATCCACTTTCCCAGAGATATATCTTCATATAATAACAGACTGTCTTCACAGTCTGTGTGGTCTCTGGACTGAGAGTATTAAAACTCCAGATGTTCAAATCTCTAAATTTTTAGGCATGAGGTAGCGCTTATCTTCCACCTGCCCCCAAATCACAAACTTATTGTTCATGTGTCTTTCTATTTGCTGTGGCATGTAAGGATACGTCTAAAAGCGCAATTACCCCAGGAGCTCCTTAGCTGGAAGGTATAACTGATCTCAGATTTCCAGTTATGGGTAGAGAACTGCACAACGCTGTGCATCTGCAGTGGACTCTGTGTTGCTACTCTCATCAAGTATTGGCAAACTTTTAACTAAAAAACCTCTAAATGGTGTTTTTAACCTCTCTGGCATTCAGTATCTGTAAAAGCTGTGGTTGCCATAGTAGCAAGTTGTTGCCTGAGCAATAGTGTTCTTATGATGTCATCAGAAAATAGCCTGTTCCGAGGAATACCTTGAACTCCATATAGAAGTGCTGCCCTCAGTGTAGTTCAGTATGAAAACAATTAGAAATGCATGTTTTTATATTGTTATGAAATACTTCTTTTCTGTGTGCTGGCACACCTTGACATTTGCAGTGGAATTTTTAAAGAAAACAGGAGAATTGCTTTGAACTTGTTGAAGAAGGGTTATTATGTAAAATGTGTATCTGATGGTGAGTGGTTTTTACATTAACCATAGTGGCTATGTGCCTGTCTGCTATAGACTGGCTATTGTTTAACTGGAGTGTTTCATTCTGTGTCACAAAGTTCATTCCAGTTTCTTAGCTCTGTTCCTGAAAGAACTACAAGTTTAAAGATTAGTGTTGGTATTCTTCTCTGTTCTCAGCACTTGACAAAGAGTGGCCTTTTCCTTGACATACATTTCTATACAGAAATAATTGACACTCAGTGAATTCTACCTTTTTTCTTGCTTGGATTAATACGTGATAAGTAACAGCTCTGCAATGGTGCACACAAGTGTGGGAGTGGCAGCAGGGGAAGTTGCTGGGTTTTGGTGCTCTATCCTGCACACTGGGTTTCTGCATGTCTCATCCTAAAGAGCTTTGAGTAGAATGAGCCACATAACCACTTTTACAGCTTTTTCCAGTGCATTGCCATGAATCCAGGAGCCTCTGCATGGCCCACAAATGCAGAGTGACCAAGCATCACACCTGGACCAGTGCTTGCTGAGACTGTTGCTTTCTGGCAGGCTGTACCAGCTCCAGTTGGGATAATGGAGCAGGTGGCTGCTGGCACAGCTATTTGTCATGCCATAAAACACCTTCTCTGTTGTAAGCCTGGTTAGTCAATCTTTTCTTCTGTAGGCCAGAGCTCATGCAGGGTCCATCCCTTTGTGCCTACCTAGGGTGGGGAATTCTTAGTCTAAAACTGCTAATCCTGCGTCACACAATCAGGGCCTCACCTGATCCAAGTGTCTGCCCTTATTTCATTTTGTGCCATCAAATGGCCTCAATCATCCTCTGATCTTGTTTGACCTGGTTTTCAGCAAGATTCACAGCACCAGCAGAAGTTGCCCTGTCTACTGCCATGGCCACTGTGTGGTCTTGCTCAAATGTTATTGGTTTTTTTTTCCTATCTCCTTCAAAACAGAATTTGCTACCTAAGATATTTTGCAATCTTATTTTTACCCCCAGTATATGCTGCAAAGTTTTTTATTTCATCTTAGGAAGAAATTATTTGCTTAACTGTGAGAGTGATGAGGCACTGGCACAGGGTGCCCAGAGAAGCTGTGGCTTTGCCATCCCTTGAAGTGTTCAAGTCCAGGTCGGATGGGGCCTGGAGCAACCTGGGATAAGGATGTGTCCCTGACCATGGCAGGGAGGTTGAATCAAGATGATCTTTTAGGTCCCTTTCAACCCAAGCCATTCTAGGATTCATTTTAAAATACTCTTAAAATTAAGCTTTTTGAAGCCAACAGAAATTGAGCTTTATTGTTGGAGAAAAGTAGTGTTTGTAAGGGAATGTTTACACACACTGTCTATCTTTGCGCATTCAAAGTCAAATGAAATATTTTGCAGAATCTGTTTTATTTATTCTCAGTCTCACCGTCCCTTATAAAATAGAAAGGATTATATTCTGCAGTTAAAGATTAGTAGTTTGGTTTTTTTTTTTTTTAATGGATATTTGTTAAAATTAAGTGATGATATTGAAGAGTAAAATGCTGTTCCAGCCTCTTCTTTCTTCCAGAAAAAATGCTAATTGGCCTGTTCTGCTTTTTAATAGTGGCATTTATTACCTATTGAGGCAAATAAATTTGTTTAATTCCCATTTACTTTTATTCCCTGGGAAGGATAGTTAATTTATATTTCATTTCATGTAGGACACTCTGGACTTGAGCTGTCTTGTAGCAGAGAGAGCTGGAGAATGGAGCAACAACCGTATTATTGAAGAGCTCCATAGCCACAGACTGGGAAAAGCATGATCGGATGTGATTTTCAGAACAGATGCCCGAGCAGAGTTGGCAGTTAATTAAAAGCACTATGTACTTAATGATTAACTAATCACAGCGTGATGGCATTCAATGGAGATGCAAGAAACTTCTCTGCTGGATTCAACAGAGAAACTCCTAATGTCTGCCTTCAGGGTACCGTACTTACAGCCGTTTGCTTTTGCATTACCAGCAGAGACAACAGGAGCAGTTAGGCTGGCAAATTTCATTAAGCATTGCTTAGTTAAAACTTTAAAAACAGAAAAGATGAGCTTAGTCAACGCTGTATCTGCTGTACATATAACACAGTGTGTCTTTAGCAATGGTATTTCACAGCCATGTTGTCAAGCAAGTGATGGCAAAGCACTGTGAACATTTAATCAAACTTCAGGAGGAATCTGCAGTAAGTATTATTTCCATTCTACCATGAATAAATAAGGGAGACAGTGATTACATGACATAAGTGACATATCTGTAAATAACAGTCTGGAATGTTCTAGATATTCACCAACAGATGATGTTTCTTTTTTTGTGATAGAATTACGAAGTCATGCTTACACTGCAACACATAGTAATTTCAAGTGATTTTATTTTCTTTACCTCTTTCTCCAATATTTTTTTCTTTTTAATTTTACTCTCAAGTATTCAATTCTTTTGCACAGGAGCTGTATTTTTGCCTGAATTTATGTACAACACCTAGTACTATAAGGTCCAGTGGTGTGACAACACAAATAATCACGATATTGCATTTCTGCCTTTCATAGATTATGATCACAGAAAATCTAGTTATGTACAAAATGCAATGCAGGAAGCTGAGGCATTTTCAACCCAATTAGAAAGCAAATTTCTGAGAAATCTCTGGGGTGATTGCTTTCTTGTCACAATTCTGCTTCATGGTGTGGATGCAGTCCAGATAATTAGAGCTAGAAAGGAGAATGACAGTGGATTAAAAAAAAAAATTACCATTTCAATTCAGTGATGATACTGAAGAGAACATTTTAAAATTATTGTTAGGGATTGCCAAAGATAATTGTTCCTGTGTGAGCATGGTTGGCAATATAAACCCACTACTTTCGCCAGTAGTGAAGTGCTGGCTGTAAGGATGCCTGGGTCCTGCTCCTGACTCGCACAGGCTGCAAGTGCAGCATATTCAGCCTCTTCTTGCTCCTCAGATTTGTGGGTAGCAGAATCCAACATGGGAAGAGATGCTTGGAGTAATTCACACATGCACTATACACAAGAGATCCTTGGCTGGAGCAGGGTATCTCGTCCAGCACCAAGGAAAACTGGGGCTTTTTCTCTTGATACAGCTTGAACATGGTTTTCTCCCTTGCAGTTAGGTCTAATTCAGGAAAAAAATCTGTGTTACTACCTCCAGTGTGCCTTTTGCCATGGCCAGCTGGTGTGCACCTTCTGTGTTTCGATGCAAAATTAACTATTCCCAAAGCAAAACCTGTGGAAATATAAGTAACCACCTTTTTTTTGTTTTTGTTTTTGTTTTGTTTGTTTGTTTTTTTTTTCAGGCAATAGGTGGAACAATAAGACTGGCTGGTGCCTCTGTGGGGGCAGCAGCCATTCAACCCACATTCCCATCAGATGGGGTCTGGGTCCCTCCATCGCCCTGATAACCCTTTCTGCTGTCTTTTCCCAGTGCTGCAGCTCTGACTGCTCCAGCAGTCAGATGAGCTGTGAGCTGTAGGCCAGGCACAGAAGGTAAAGGTGTCAAGTAGAGGTCCAGTCCCTTGGTGTCTGGGTAATGCCCAGATATCCTTCTGTGTCCTCATGGCACTGCTGCAGTTTTCTGGTGCTGCCACAGACAGGACAAATTTGTTTTGCTCTGCGTGTCACCTTGTGGCTGCTGGCATGGAACTCTGCAGAGCTCAGACCTTGTCCCAGGGATTTGCATGTGCTGCTCAGAACACATGGACAGGGCACCCAGGGGTTGTTGGCCACTATCCAGAAGCCCAGAAAGATAAAACATCTGTCAAAATCCCTGACTTTTCAGTTTCAGGTCCCAGTTGCACTATGAAGGAGCCACTACAAGCACCTAAGCTAATGATGATTCCAGGACAGTCATTGCTAAAGCAAAGCTGCTTCCAGACCCCTGTCAGAAAAGGGCAGTCCCCAGGGATGCAAGGCTATAGGATGGCTATGTGCCTTTGGAGTGGGAATGCTGCTGGACTTCTGTTACAGTGTATGGTCAGTGCATGTATCTCCAGATTTGGGCACCCCTTTTTTGAAAAGAATAGTACCTGTTTTCCCCCATCCAAGTAGTAGTGAAGAAAGACATCAGAGGAGATGGACTTGTCAACAAACTTGCCAAGAGAAGTTGTCTATCTGTTAAGAAAGCAAAATAATAGTGACTGACCAAGTTAGAGGAAAGAAGGAAATCAAATAATAGCACAAGCTGATCTGACAGTACATCTTTGCTGCTCTGAACAGAAAAAAACAATAAACAGAAGTGTTGCTAAAGTGAATGTGCTCAGTGCTTTCCACGTATAGAAGAATGTGGTGTCCTTGTTTTCAAGGCAGAAAAACAAAGGGAGGAAGTACATGAGCAAAGCATGAAGTGGCTCCTCTCCATGGTAACGTGTTGCATGAATATCTTTTTGGTAATAAAGCAAGTAGGAAAGTCTTGAGCCCCACAGGAAAAAACCATCTTGATGTGCCTTCTCTGGGATAAACAAGCACATCATAGATGAGAGATACTTAAAATTATATTTGGGTTCTGTGGTGTTATTTTGGCACCATAATGGACTGGTGCCAACATATCAGAATTTTCCATGGTCTTTCTACTTTTAAAAAAAAACTGGCTCATAAAACTAATATTACTTTTTAAAAGGCAGCTCATTGAAAAGGCCATTGTTTTAATGGGAAGTTACAGTGTTGAAGTGCCCATTACAGGATCCTGGGTGTAGGGGAGGCTGACCTTTCTCACAAGATGGCAATATAAAACTGAGACCAGTGGGAAAAGCCATGAAAGAAAAACATTTTTTTCAGATTTCTGTTAAGATTCTTCTCTAGTTTTTCAGTCACTTCAGGACAAAAGCCCAGGAAAGAGATGCCAAGAAACAACACAAGAAGAAAGCATCAATTGTGGTGGCTGAAGCACTGAGTTGATCTGTGGAAGGAGCCAGCCCCAGTCACACTGATGCCAGGATGATTTTTTGCCTTTTCTTTTATATACCTTTTGTATAACTTTTATGTATCCTCAGTACTCTTAGCATGCATATTTGTAATTCCTGAAGTCTGATAAC
Organism: Taeniopygia guttata; assembly: GCF_048771995.1. Lineage (NCBI taxonomy): Eukaryota > Metazoa > Chordata > Aves > Passeriformes > Estrildidae > Taeniopygia > Taeniopygia guttata. The sequence goes on from NC_133036.1 coordinate 13,045,854, forward strand.
TTAGCATAGTACTGGTATTTGTTAGGCCAGGAGACCAAACATAAAGGCCTCATAGCAGGAGGTCAGAAAACCCTACCCTGCCTTGGGAAACCGAGGGCCTCTCTAGAACATATCCTGTAAACTGGAGATTTGGCCCATCCAGGGGGATTTCCTCAGATGGGGGACTGTCACACCATTCATCCAGGCCTCCCACTGGGGCACCCTTGTTAGATCTGCTGATTTGTGAGGTCTATAAATTGTACACACGATCTATCGGGGGTGTGCATGCAGCACATCCCACCTTGGCCAGACGGTGCACCAGAAGGATCCTTATTAAAATACCAAGGTAAAAACCCCTTATCCCTTAACTGTGGCTGGCTCTGAATTTTTAAAAACCAGGGAGAGGCATCAACATGAGCTCAGCTATGGAGCCCTGATGTTTGCTGGCATGGCAGTGGTGGGCCATGAGAAGGAGAGATCTGATGGTGTTTTCTGCCCCCTTCCCTTGGTATTTACTTGACCTTGTCCCTTCCAAGACAAGCTGTCCAGAGACAGAGTCTGATCTTGCTGGTCAGTGTCTGTATGTGCATCCATGTGAGGGTGAGCTCTCCTCTCTGCCACTTCCACAGCAGCTGGCCCATGCTCTGACTTTCAGCATTGATGAAAAATCAATGCTTGCCAAATGGAGACATTAAAAAAGTCATAACAACATTAAATCAGCAACAATAAATTAAAAATCAACAGCAACAATAAAAATGTTGAAGTTAGTATCTTCAGGTCATGGAAAGTAAGCAAACTTGCAAAAATATTTGGGTTTTTGTTTTTTTTTTTAATGCCGGAGACTCATATTAAAGGATTGCTTGCTGTGAGAGCACTGAGCCGGGGTGCAGGTAGCTGATTTCCATGACCTCTGGAGAAAGGGTACCTTTTATAATTGTTAAAATGAGAAAAGTTATTGAGATTTCAGATTTAACCTACAACCCTTACTCGCTAAGTTGTTTTTTTGATATTGTGGACTATTGAATGATGGAATTAATTTTGCATTATGTTTGTCTTATTTCTATGTTACACTGAGTTTATAAAAATGTCAGCTATTTCTTTTAACATAGGAAGAATTTCTATATGAAACTTTTTATCAGTACTAATGCCTGTTCTATAAAGCAAGCTGATAACCGTGTGCTAAGGTACTGGATTTCACATTTCATATTGAGCAGGTATTTTTCTTCTGTGAAATTAGTGGAAGTACTAAATAAGTACATGTTTCAAAGTCTGATCCTGTATTATTTCTATTTAAAGGATTATACACCTTTGGTAAGAATAGCCTAAAACTTGGAAAGTAGGATAGTGGGGTAGATCTCTGAGAGATACGTACACATTTCCATTTGCCTTGTGAGGTGCATTGTAATTTTTCTACTTCCTTACAAAGGAAAATGTATCCTACTTTTGAATAGGTATGCATTAGCTACAGAAACATTTCAGAAAATACATCTCAAAGCAATACAATACCACTCCCTTCTATTTTTACACAATCAAAACTGATTTACAAAGAAAGACATGCTACTTGGAAAACAAACCCTGAAATCAATCCGTGGATTCTGCTGATTGCCATGTAAACTTCTTGCTTCATTTTCAGCATACAGAAGCTTAGAGGATGAATTGACCTTGTACAAACTTAGCCAACCTCAGCAATCTCCTGCCAGATGTGTGCTTCATTATTTAAGTGATACCACACTGTCAGACTCCTCCTGAAATGAAGTGGACATGCCAATGCAGCGTCTGGCCCTCAGATCCTCAGTTCCTGTAAGTAGAAAACCCTGTACAGACGGAGAGCTGATTCCATGGACCCCAGGGAGGCTCACGTGGGTTTGAAATGTTAATCAATGCACTTCAGACTGTTCTGAAAGTGCTGTCCTGAAAGTGGTAGAACTTTAAAACTTCTGAGCTACTTCATGTCTCCATGTGTGTTTATAATGTTTCAAAGTTCAGTATTTCTAATGTTTAGCTAGGTTTGATTACTGACAACTGCTAATTATTTCCCTTTTAAGAATACATTTTAAAAATACTGATTTTAGGTAAAATCAGGCTCTGTGCATTCATATTTGCAAGAAGTTGCGTACTTTTATGTAAATTAGATAACTTTCCCTTTCCTTCTGTGGGGTATATTTGGGGGATGGTTTGTTTTGGAGTTTGATTTGTCTCCTTTGTGTTTTGTTTTTGTTCCAAAGAATTGGCATCCCTGTCACAGTGAACCTGTGAGACACCCTCCCAGGGGGACAAACTGAGCAAGTGAGTCCCCAGGACTCAACACTTGTTCCCTTGATTAGCAGGCTCAGGCTGCAGGGAGGAAGGGCTTTGAAGAGCTGAGGTTCCCCGTATAAATTGTCCTGGTTAGGACACAAGTACTGCCCTGTTACAAAAAGTCCAGTGACAGCTACTAAAAGGAACTGGGTGGAGTGATTAGTAAAATCTGACACTTTCTGTTTCCAGAGGGGCAGTGTAAATGGCACAGCAGGGTCTGGGAGATCCACAAAGCAGCAGAAGTCAGCAGAGGCACTGTGGAGAGCAGCTGCTCCAGGAAGAGGACAAGCAGGAATAGCTCAGCTGAATCAGTGCAAGCCATGCCATGAGTGCATTTCATAAGCACAGTTTAAAAAGCATACTGGGACTCTTGCAGGGAGCAAGGGGGACTTGTGGCAACATTTATTTTTCACCTGATGTGATGGGTTTTGGTGAGTTTTAGTTTCTAAATAAATGTGTGCTTGGAGGCAACAAGGATGGCCATCCCTATCTGAACCTTATGACTTCTTTTTCAGGAGACAACTTAAGAATTTCACACCTCACTTAGTACCAAATTTAATACTTTTTAAATAAAGATTACTTGCACAGTGTGGAGGCATTTGGTTTAAGCAAGGCCTGAAAGATTCTGAGCATTTAGAAGTGTGCAGCAGAGCATGCCAAATTAAGCTGGTTTTCTAAGCAGAGACAGTTTCTTTGATTTTCATTTATTTATTCACATGTAATTATTTAAAATTACACACAGATCCAAAAGAAAATTCTCTGAATTCATGGAGAGAAAAAACCATTTAAGCTTTCCAAGGATGCACAGCACTGTAACAGCTGAAAGAGAGATTTTCTAATGATGTGAGGGCTATTTTATGTATTCCTTTGTGCATTACTTTTTGAGGGGAGGGGTTTCCTTCATTAACTGATGATATTTAAAGCCTTTGGCATTTCTTTCTTTGGACATTCTGTAGTCTATTCAGCCATCATACCAAGTAGCTTCACTCCTGTACATTTTTGTATATCTGAGGTGATTCTTCAGGTTTCAGGTAAATGGTTTGTATTGTGCAAGGTGTTTTACTGCCATTGGATGAAAGCTTTTGCCTCATGGGTCTGCAATCCAAATAGATGAACAAGGAAAGGAGGAAGGAGGTGGATGGTGTCTGAGGCATCTGCTCAACAGGTGAGAGCAGGGAAACAAATCAAAATTCATGTCTGAATACAGCCTTACATGCAGGACCAGTACTGCCTGTACCCTTGGTGCAAGCCCTTCTTGGTTTTGCAGAACCATTTTCAAACTTTCATCAAATCTACCACTCTTTTTTCTTTAAGCAAGTAATGTTATAATGTAAATATAAATTGACCATAGTAAGGTATGTTCACGCATATTCACAAACCAGGTTTATGGTCAAAGTTATGGACAAATTAAACATTAGCTACAAAATGGAGCTGGTGTGAAGTGTTACTGCAGTGGAGATCCTCCAGAGAGAGAGGTTTTGCAGTTAACTCTTTCACCATGCATCCATGCTGGTCTCAGAATTAGTGACTGAATAGTGTGTTCACACTCAGAAACGCAAATGGTTTGTGTTTCCCTTGGGCCCAGACACAGCAGACAAGACCTGTCCTCAGAGGAGAAAGGAGGCAGTGGAAGAGTGCTGCCATCAGTCTTCAGATTTCTTTTTCCATGCAAGAAACAGTACAAAGAGAAATTATCAACAGCTCTCAGCTTAATCTCTACCGCTGTTTTTGAAGGAATACATGGAATTGCTTGTAATACTACAGAGTAGTCTGAAAATACTTGAAGAACAAGGAGGCACTGCAGCCAACTGAAGTGACTGCTAAAAGGCTAAGTGAGAGCTTTCCCAGAGGTTTCCCATGGCACCTGGATCCATCCTTGAATTTGGCTGTACTTTCCTTCCCATGTGTCAAATGGGGAATCCTTCTTTACCATGCTGCAAAGGCAAGGTATATCACTTGTGTAAGTCCACAAGGGCTCTTGAACCCCATCCTGCTCGAGTAAAATCTGCCTGTGATTTGTCCAGGCTTGCAGAAACTGTAAGCCGTGGTCAGCCAGGGAATAATTAGCACTAACTCTATAATTGCAGAAGGCTGATTAATTTCTTTATTATGTCATCTTATACTATATTATACTATACTTAAGAAACTCAGTAACCCTTCCAGCCAGCCTGATATAGCTTTTACCTAACTGGTCAATCAATCCAAAAACCATCCAGTGTCCAATTAAGAAATCCCCTTTGGTAAACAAATCTCCATGACACATTCCACATGTGCACAACAGCAGATGCAACAAGTGGAAATGAGAATTGTTTCTCATTATTTCTCTGATCTTCTCACAGCTTCCCTGGGAAAGTCTGTGCCTGCTCTCTGTAGCCAGAGAGCTGCTGCCACAAGCTTGCCCAGCTTAACACTCTCTGCTCTCAACTATTTATATTGGGACCGGTTTAGGACTACAGTAACACAGCTTTGTTGCTTCATTTTACATCAGAGTGTGGTCAGGCCTGGAAGTTGTGCCAGCCATGAAGGTCACTGGACATATCTTTGAGGATGTGGAAGGAAGCACTTGAGAAGGAGAAAGCAGCAAAACCCTTTTCCCTGTGTGTACATCTACATCCAGAGGTGAGTCAGGCTACTGGCACGAGGAGAAGGGAGTGGGAAGCACAAGTTTCTTGCCTTAATAGCACTGTCAAGAACTTTTAGTTTTCTTTCTTCAAAAGCATTTGAGAACCAGAGGGGACAGCTTAAGAGGAAAGTTGCTCTAATGGAGAGAGATGTGGAGGCAGGTCATCCCAAAACTGCACTTCAGCTGTATCATTGTGGATCATTCGCCATCTGACACAGACTCTGAGCTCTTTAAAAATCCAAGCACAAGATGTCTAGCTTAAAATTATTTAACAATATTTTTATTGTGTTAAGATCCACTTTTTTCCCCCAGTAAAAAAGGCCATAGGCCTCCAGCCTATGCTGCAGGTGCCCTGGTGCTAGAATGCACAGATTGTTTTAGGGAAACCTGTTTGATGTGTATGTCAAATATTGGAAATTTTGAATATATTTTGCCCTAAAATATTTTTTTTGGCAGTCAATTCTGTCGCAGACATAATAAAAAATAGTTGTTTGATATTTATGAAAGCAAAACTCACATTTTGAACAGGTCAGTGAAATTATTTCAGCCATAGGTTTACTGTAGTAAGAGAGATTGAAAGCATCATTATGCCTATTTAATATTTTGAGGGAAAACGCACTCACACACATAAGGAATTAAAAATGTAGGTTTTAAAAACACCCAACCATTTGAAAGAGTGACAAGGTTTCATCTCTAGAAATATCATTTATTCTGTATTACAAGTAGCCCTTTTCCAGGGCTGATCAACCTGGAGCTGCATCAAGGGTAATGCTTGACTCTAGTAGAATTCATTAATTAAGAAATATATCACTGAACACCTGAGCAAACTAATGTTTAATAGCTCTAGACCATGCAAAGGCTGAGCATTCAATTTCACCTTAAATGCATTGCAATCATAAATATATTTTGAATAACAAGGTAGTTGTGCATGAAAATTGTTAGTTACATATGCAAATGGATTGCTATGCCCTAGATTAAGAATTGTCTGGGCTGCTTCTGCTTTTAAAAAACATGTTTCCTCATGGTTAATTGCCCTTATTCAAAATTCTATTAACAAAATATCCCCAAATTCGAGTAGTTGTTCTTTTTCTTTGTGAATAATGTCCACTTATCAGCCCATTCTAAAGCTTAATTTGCCATGGAGCATATTATTTGCCTGATTTGAGTTGCACACAGTTCTTAATCGTCTTTGACAACCAATACTCAACTCCCTCTGCATTCAGTGCAGTCAGCACTTGTGTGTGTAGTGCACCTATGCAGCAGCCCTGCAGTTCTCATCAGCAGGGTTAGAAACAGGTGCTACCTGTCCAAATACACAGCACTGGTGGGGAAAAGATACCAGTGAAAAACAGGGAGAAGATTGAGAATGGGTTTGTGCAAGCAGCAGCACAGTAAATTCATCTCATGTTGTAAATGCAAGATATTTATTAATGAAAGTTTTAGTTCTAATTAAAAGTGGCATTTTGCTGAACTGTCCAATTTGAAGATGGAAGAGAATTTATTCAGGTGTGCACAGAAAGGGCTTTCTCATTGCAGAAGGGCATAGTGAGTGATTTTAGTTAATGATGAAACTTTGGGCCAGTGTTCAGAGCCCAGCCCTGTCCTCAGAGTGCCTCTCCTGCAGTGCAGAGATAAACAGCACCACAGGCTTTGTGCAGAGAACACACTGGAAATGTTTTTCCCAGGAAGTCAGTGGAGTCCAGTTTCTCACTTCCAGGAGCCCCTGTTGCTGGGAGGGATGAAGAGCCTGTCCCTAAGTCATAAAAGGAATTTTGCAAGTTAAAACCACTTTTTTTACACAAGTCCCAGCAATGTTGCTTTTCACAGGCTGACTCAAATGCCAGTATGCTATTAGGAGCATTAACAGCAGGTGGTGATGGGTGTTGTTTTTTAGAAGTCTTCTCAAGTACTTTGCCTTCGCTGCTGCTGCTCTTGGCTGTCTGTGCTAACAGTCATTGCTGCTGCAACTGAGCCCTCAAATCTGCAAACTTGAAATCAGAGCTTCAGACATTTGCTTTCCATCAAATGCATTAAGGAAATGAATTTAGCAGTCTTCTGTGGTCATTGAAAGACAGGTGACAACCAATTTTTTCTTCTAAGATTTTCTGCTATTGCAGTATTTGTCTGTTTTTTGAGGAGATTGGATTGATTTTGGAGTCACTGAAATGTGGTCCCTCATCCTTCAGAAACCAGAGAGAAAGGGTAGTATTATGAATAAACACTACCCTTGGCTGGTATCAGGGAATTGCATAGGTATAATTATACCATGGAAATAGACAGTATAAGAATTGAGAAACCTGGAATAGAACAAAACAAGGAGAATGACTGAAGTGGATTATGCCCTACAAAGAAGTTTCTAGGCTGTGTGACTTTATCTGGTGTGGCTTTTGGAGGGATTGCTTGTTCAAGTAAACAAAAATGAAAAAAGCCACTAAGAAAAACTTGGAATATAATTGTATTTCCAGGACATTATCACATAATCATGTATGAATTTGTGTATATGTAAAAAAGATTCTTCCTCTATCAGTGTTTTTATAGTTCTCATTAAAAAAAATATAAAAAGAAAATTCAACATTAATATTGGAAGGAGTGAGAAAATAAAATTCAAATAAATGCATGCTTCTATGTCTATAGTCATGCATTTCCTCAAATATTTAATCAGATGGTCTTTGGCCAGTTCCTGATCTATTGCAGAAGTAATCATTGTAACCATCAAGAGAAAAGAGAAGGTTGTGTCCTGTTAGCTGCCCTTCCCTGCAGGCCTGGGGTGATCTCTGCTGAGCTGTGACAAGGGGAGGCTGTGCTTTGCTTACCTGTGAGTGCAGGCTTCGACTCTGTGTGAGCAGTGTCTAAACGTGAAAGCCACAGGGAGCTGGGTTAATAGCTCCACATAATGGTCTTTTAGGATCTATTCACAACACCACTTTTGTTGCATCTTTTTTGTTTGTCTTCTTTCAATTTTCTGGTAAGTTTGGCAGTAAAAAATGGCATAAGAGCCTTAGATAATTCCTATTTTTTTTTTTTCTCCCAGTCGTTTAAATTATTTCTGCTTCAATTCTGTGTATGTTTATTGCTTCTTCTCAAATCCATGATCTGGAGGTTTTTAATCAACAAAAATATTTTCCTGTTTGTCATGTATTTGAAGTTGCAATGCACCATCCTGTGATTTTATTTATTTATTTATTATTTCCTGCCTGCCAGCACTTCCCACCACCCTGTGAAGATGCTAGAGCCACTCATTTTTAGTGCCAATAGTTTGCTCAAATGAGCATCCATCAGAAATTAACTACTACTTTTGCTATTCCTTTTGTTATAGGGGAGACCTAAAACACAAAAGCACTGCATTAAACACAAACCAGGATTATTTAGGTATTTGTTACTTAGGTTTTCAAAGTATTTAAGTGCATTTTTAAAACTATTATTAAAATGTAGTTTTTAGAAAATGTTCATTGCCCAGAGTTTCACCCACCTGAGCAATCCCTGGAGTAGTTACTCTCTTCTTTTGAGTATTGACTCTGCTGGCCTCATTCTGCTACGCTGTCGATCACCGAGTGGTGCTTTTGTTGGCCTGTCATTCTGCAGAGATCAAAAGCAGTGAGAATCAAGCCTTTTGTTAGCACACTAAAGCTTTACCACCTGGAAAAGTGTGTCAGCTTTTTTGATTTATTTGTTCAGAATTTTTTACTTATTGCCTTCTGGGTCAAATGACAAGTATTTGGAGGCAGAGTGTAGCTTCAAAGTCCCCCTTTTTAAGGAACCAAATTATGTAGCTCACCTTAGTTGAAAAAATATTTCTGATCAAGACAGTTTACTGCATCAGGTTTCTCAAAGGATGAACCTACTGCATCTCTAAGCTGTTTTTCTTCAATAGCCCGATTCATCTAGTGAAAATGGGGGGAGGCAAGTACAGTTATCAGGCCCCAAAGGCAGAGGATGAAAGCAGAGAAACTGCCTTCTCTCTTCATGACCCTCTCTTTGGGAAACAGCTTTTGCTTATCTGAAGGAAAAAAAAGAAAAGAAAGTTATTTTCTTTATTAGCATCTGAACAAGTATGTAGCCCTACACTCAAATCTATGCTCAGTGACATGTTTTCTTCCTAGCTTTGCTCTAATACTTTTGACAATCCCCATTAAGCCAAATATATTATAACATTCTCTTCTGGAAATCAATCTGGTAGCAGCAGCTAGCCTGGGAAATACTTTAGGAAAATACAGATATTTAAAATTTCTTAATGTTTTGACTTAGAAATATCATAATAGGGAAATAGAGAGGTGGAATTTTCCCTTAGATGTGCATAAGCCAGACCTGCTTGCTTTTGAAGAGCTCTGATTTTCAGAGGTCCAAAATGGGCCAAGTCAAATTAGCACTAATTAGCATTTCAGCAGCATCATTTGTGCTGTAAATGCTGAATTCACCACAACTTACTACTGCCTCATCGTGGCAGCCTGTGAATTAAGTCCTTAAGTACCTCGCAGATGCTTCGATATATAAAGGGTATAAACCTTGCCACTGGCTAGGGAGTGTGGTAGACTACATTTATGAGAATCTGGTACTTTCAAAATGAAAAAAAACCCAACAACTTATTTTTGTAAAGCATTGCTCGTAATTTCCCTGAATTCTATCTGGTAGTTGCATTATTAATCTACTTTGTAAACTATAATCTGGGAGATTTATTTATAAGAAAGGGCTTTTTAAACAGGCATCTGCCTGCCTGCTTGCCTAATCCCCATCTCCCATTTAGAAATCCAAGAGTGAAGGTGGCTGCCTCTGAAAGAAATAATGCAGAGGGTCTCTTAACAAAGCGAGGGGCTGCACTTGCTCTTCTCCTGCAAAATTCAGCTGCGCTGCTCCCTGGCTGGATGAACAGCTGTGGCAGCAGCCCTGAGCAGGCACAAAAAGAGTGGGGACAGTGGCAGATGAGATGGAGCGGGAGAGGGAAGGCAGCAGTTGGTTGAGCAGTTGGGTAGAGATGAATTTTAAGCAAAGGAGGGTTGGCAAGAGGGTTTTGAAAGTGGTCGAAACATGGAACAGAGCTGAGAGTATGTCCCATGATGCTGAAGAGAACACTGAGAGATGGGCTGGAAAGAGTTGCACGAGGACACCTAAATACATTTGATTTGAGCAATGTTTCTAATGCTGATGAGGCTGGACATGCTTTATGGGACTACTTGAAGCACTTTTATATTTTAATCATACTAAACTTTGTGACAGTAAGAAAACAAAGGAACTGTCTCTGCTTCTTCCCTGAAAATATGACTCAGAAGCAAACTTTTTAGAAACCTGGTAATGCTCAAGTGTTTTAAAACACAAACAAAACTCCAAACCTTGTTTAATGTATCATCATGAAGAACTGAGTGCATCTTTTTTTTTAACTGAGTGCCGCATCCAAGGCAATGAAACCCTTCAGTAGTAAAAGAAGAAACTGCCTTGGAATGGATGTTTTCATTGGTCATCCATCTACTGCACTGTAAAAGAGTAAATGATCTTTTTGATGTCTCCTCCCAGCAAACATCAATTCTCATTTTCAGGGTTTCTGTCTGGCAATTACATATTATATATACATTAGGGGATGCTGCTTAAAAGTGACTAAATATGCCGTGGATGTGATAACATAATGTATAATGCCACTGAAGAAGCATATGTTAAATGCTTCTCCCAGGGCTAAGTAGGGTATTTAATCATCAAAGTTTTGGTCTTTGGCCTTTTAAAATGCTTGATTGCATACATTCAGGAGTCATGGGCCCCAGGGTGTTACACAGAAGTTTGGAAAGGTTGAGGTTTGATAACAGAACACTGCTTGCATTGATTTCTTCTGGTATTCAGTAAAACTTAACAAAAATTTTAAACAGCACATTTATGTTTCTATAATCTCTGTAACAATAAGCACAGGTAAACTTTTTTTTTTTTAATCTCTGAATTGTAATTGAGAAAATGATGTTATGAGAGCTTATGATTCAAGATTGTATTTTCATGTTTTAACTGTTAAGAGTACTGACGTCTGCCTTAGAGTTGGAATTAAAAAAGACATTGTGTCTGGATTATTATTATTATTATTATCATTATTGCTCCTACATTCTCGTGCAAGCCATAAAACCATTTTAGCATAAATTCCTTACATAAATGCTATTATTAAGTGCTATCAGGGTTGAACACCAGTCATTAAATCCTTCTGAGCAGTAACAACTGGGAGAGTTTAATGGAGCCCTCTTCAAAGATGAACATGGAAGAAGATGGAGAGAAGCTTCTGTGCATGCTGCCTGTAGCCTGGAGGGGAACAGAGCAAGGAGAACCTCTATAATTTACTGTGCTTCTCTGTTGTAGGGAAAAAAAGAATTAAAACATGTAACCTAAACCAAAGCCCAGTAAAGCCTGTGGGAAGCTTTCTGTTAACTTCAATGTGCACTAGATCTGGTTGATAGATTTCTAAAATACAAAGTGTTTCACATGGTGTGTTGAAGAGGTTTTTCCATGCAATGGACACACATAATGAGATCTTTCATTCTCTCCTTTTCCCAGATTTGGCCTTGAAGAAAACCCTAGTGCTGAATGTTGCTGAACTTTGGGCAGAGTTTGATTCTGACCTGAATACTGAGGACAGAGCCCTTGTGTATTTTTTGTTTGTTGCCATGTAAGTTCTTTATCCTTTGCTGCTCTGTTCTTTATCATCTGCAGGGTAAAGGATTCTGAACCAGAAATAGATTTGCACATATAAATCTGGGATGTGGGGGCAATATCTCTTCTTTTTACCCCACCAACAGAGCTGGCCGCTCCCCTCCTGCAGCACTGAGAGGTGGAGGGTTACCTCTACAGGTAGATACTGGCAAGCATCTCTTTTTCTCAGCAAGAATGTGCAAGGTAGAATATCTTGTAGAAATTCAAGATTTGCCTTTCAGGCATTTGGATATGAGCACACCAGTATGCCATTATATCCCCCTAGTTGATTTGGCCATCTGATATTTAGTTTCTTGAGTGGCTTTTTGCACCAGCACCCTACAGATCCCATGTATCAGAAATATTTTATTTTTATTAAAGAATTGGTTTCCTTTGCTCTGTGATTCTTGACAATGTGATTCGTGGGAGCAATGAGGGATTCTTTTTCTGCACAAAATAACTCATTGTTCAGAAAGAACAATAAAAGAAGAAAGTACTGAAAAATAGTAGTGCCCTTTTTGTATCTGAAAAAGAGATATCATTGCAGAGAAATCATCCATTATTTCTCATTTGGCACTTGAACATTGACTCTAAAACTGTTGCAGTTACTTTTTGGATTGGGCATCTATTTTCCAGGATTTGGAGTGCTGTAGATTCCAAAGGCCATCTCCTGCTTATAGATATTACCACAAGTTTTCCCAGAAATACAATTGTCTTCAGCTGGCTGTTAAAGTCACTGGGAAGCCTTGATGAGAGAGGACATGAGGCTCCAGCTGAACAATAGTTCTCTATATTTTCTGTTCCTTTCCATCAGAAGATTGAGATGGAAGTGCTGTGTGCTATTTGGAGGGCTATATACTTACTTAGTGAACAGGAGTGAGTGGACTATCTGCTGTGGGCAGCCTGGGACAGTGAACATGTTTGGAGAAAAGTCATCCACATCACTTTCTCAGCAGTGTTTGACTGAATCATTCATCTTGCTGTCCCCAGCCAAGCTCTCCATTCAGTTCCTACAGGCTGAGAGAGTGATGCTGTCACCAGGGAGCCCTGGCAGGAGAGCCAGAGCAAACCCCAGGACCTGCAGCAGGCTGCCCCGGGAAGTGTCCCCAGCTCTACACCTGGCTCCTGCAGTTTTCTGACAGCAATTTTTCATTTGGCTAATTTTAGGACTTCACTGCATGAAAGAGATGGGACAAGCAGGGGAAGGTGACTTTGCCATTATTTTAGATTAATTTATTATTTTTTAGAAATTAGTCTGAAAGGTCCAGGAACAGATACAGGGTGAGGAAAAGAAATGCCTGTGTCACCAAAGTGACATCACTGTGCATTTATGCAAGGTTTGTCTTTCCCTTCGCAGCTGAAAGTAATGATATGTCAAAGCTGCTGCCTCCAGTTGCTGGTTGCCTGTAAGAGTTTCAGGTGTCTGTGTTTTATCCCAGGATCATGTGCACACCTTATAGTCAGTACTCAGCACCTGCTCATGCTCAGTTTAATTCCTTTAAGTGCTCTCGTAGCTGTCTATGAGCAGCACAATGGAGACTGACTTGTTTGTATTGAGGAGCCCTTTTTAATATTCAATATCCCAAATTATTTTAGTGAGTAGAAGTGATGAGAGCTTTATAGAGCTGCAAACAGTCCATAAGATAATACCCTGGGGCAGCTCATTTGCCTAACACAGAGCATATACTCAACAGGTATAACACAGTACAAATATTTACTAAAATCTATTTACACTTACATTTTTGGTGTTTACCTTGGAGTAGGAGAGCACATTCTGAACAATTATTCTCTTTTGTGCCCAGCTAAGCAATGTAGAACATATTTAGCAGAATCCTGTAGTCAAGCCATGGATGCACACACAGTGAACTAAGTTAAAATATATCCTGTTTTCTTAAGCTGACAACAAGAGAAATAAAAGGTACAACTAGGCTCAGGATTCTGTATCAAAAATTATATGTTTAAGCACAATTATGGCTATTAAAATATATTTTGTCAAAATTATGAAGAGTCAGCTCAGAAAGGTGCTTGAAAAGTTTACTGTGGCATTTCCAATGTCTTGCCTAAATGATGAAGTGGATGTCTTTGGCAAATGCTTATCAGCAGCTGGTAGCCCTGAATATTTGGGTTGCACAGAAAAGCAGCAAGCTGTTCCTGAAGGTACAAAGCCTGGGCCCGTGGGCAGCACTGCAGGGTCTCTCGCAGAAATGTTTGTGCTTTTGTGTCCCACTGAAGGCTGTTGGTGCCACTGCAGCTTTGGAAGGCGCTGCTGCCGTCAGCGGGGCAGGTCTGGTGTGTCACCAGAAACAAAGAGCTACAGACCTGACTCCTCCTGGTGGGTTGCATTGCTAATATGGTCCCTTTCTGCTTTTCAGCTGCTCCTTTAAGCACTTCTTCAGTTTCTGGCTTCTTTGAAATTGAGAGAGATGAGTTTGGAGGATGCAGAGGAAAATAGTCCACGGAAAGAAATATTCAATGAGGTCACTTTACTGTTTCATCAGAGGAGGAGCAGCTTGAGGACAATGGCTGAGGCTTGCTAAGAATTCAGATTTCTGATAAAAAGTAGAGATTCTCAAACATCTATCAAACAGTTTATACCAGGGATGTCATGTTTTTCAAATACATTACCAGGTTTTTATGTTGTAGACATAAATCATAAATTGAAGTTGGGTAACTTAACAGTTAATGTATGTACTAATTAGAGAGGGGATAGACCTGCAGTGTCGCAAAGTTCTAATGGGGTCAGGGATGAAATAATACAAGAAATGCTGGTTTTTTCCTTCTTTGTCTGGGAGCCATTATCTATTTTAATTCCTCTCTATTGAGATATGAATCATGTGAATCCTACCTTTAATTTGTTTCTTTATCAGTGTTTTGTTGACTTCATAGTTTATACAAAACACAGCAGGGGAGAGCTGTGAGACTATGTATCAAGTATTATAATGCATTAGAGTAATCACTTTTCTCTCTAACACATCAGATTTTGTCATCAAGTTTTATGAGTATAGGCTTTATTTTTCTCAGAAGCTCCTGAAACTATTCATCTTAATTAACAGTAGTATAAACTTCTTCATGAAGTTGGAATACGTTTTATCATGAAGAAATTTAGTGGTAAATGCACCTGCTTATTATTTCTAAACAAAGTGATGCAAAACAAACAAAAAAATTGCTGTTGGTGCAAGGTTAGAAGTTGCAGTGTTTTCCTCTCAAGGGAGCAGATGATGAACTCTGTGGTTCACAGAGCTCTGAGAGTTCCTGAGCCCCAGCCTCACACCTAGCAGACTTTAGTATCTTCTGGTATAGTGTCAGCTTCCCAGGGTATGCAGGCAGTTCTTGTTGCCTTTGCTCTCCCTGCTGTGATGTGACAGGTTTTCCTATCATCCTGTGTGGATATGTAGGTACTTTTTGTCTTTTGACCCTTGTCCAAAGATGTTTTTTAATCAGGGGTTATAGGAATATGAAAAGATAAAAGACTTTAGAAAGTGCAAAAAGCCCCCAGAAAGTAGACATAAGGCTGAGAAAGGCTGGGAAATTTCAAAACCTTCTCATGGGAAGCTAGGAAAACAAGAACCAAGAGAATACATTTACATTTATCATAAGGAACAAGAAAGTACAAGAGCTTATTAATAGTTTGAGATGTGAAAAGTCCCAGATATATGCTTTACAAAGATACAAAAAATTTCAATCTTATATAATGAATTATTGTGTATTGTTTGAAGTTCACAGAAGTCCTTTTGTTAATGTTAAACTCACGTGGATCCTTTTCTTATTAGGTAGAGTATAATGACTTTACACCTTTTCTTTTATGCTATTGGTTCAAAGAATATGTAGAAAAAGGCTTTGCATAAGCTGCCATCTTGTCTTTGGTCTAAATTTGCATGGATGTTGTTATTTTTTCTGTCTCTTTCTTTTTGCTTGCATGATACAGACAGATAATAAATCCTAAGTCTACAGCCAGTCTTGGTCCCATCCCGTTTTGTGAGATGCAGACTGATCCAACAGAAGTGTGGACTTCTGGACAGCAAACCACCACAGTTTCAAAAGATGAAAAGTACAAAGATATAATCCAGCTGTTGATGGCCAATGCCATGAGCGGATTTCTTAAATGCATGCTCAGCTACTGCTCACCAAGTTTTCAAGGTAAAAGAAATTATAAGCCAGATAGTTCCTGTCCCCTGAGCAGTGCATGGTGGCAATCTGGGGTACCAGTTCACGAGCAGCAGATCCCCAGTAAGCTGGCACTGGCCTTGAGAATGATTTTCAACACTGTTATTTCTAGTACCGGTCTTTTTTCCTCTATTTTTTTTTTTTTTTTGGATTGATGAATAGAAGACCCTGAATGAAGAGGTTTGGCATTTGTTTTTTATGTGGCAAACAAAGAACAGCATGGTCATAGCGGTTTTCAAGGCCTCCTTATTCATCAGCAGCCTTAAAGTATCTGTGCCGTGTCATTATGAAACACTGTGGGTATTTTTTTTCATCAGTTGCAAAGTAGGATTTGACAAGGAAAGTGCTCAAAGAATGATAAACAGTAAGACACATCTTATACATTTGAATAAGGCATTTATAGATTATTTCTATTATCTTTTTTGCTATGGGGTGGTTCACTCTTTAAAAGCCTCAGCATTATTCCAAGATATCCTTGTAATATTTGCCTTTGGGTGAGCATATCCCCTTCACCTCTAAGTTCTTTCTGACCTCATGCTGGGTGCTGTGGGGCTTCTTGTGTGTAGGAGTAAAGGCTGATTGTCTGAGAGCAGGAGCTGGTTTGGCACTGTGAGGCTCTAAAATATCTGCCCTGCTCGCTGGGGCTGGGCAGGAGCCAGCAGACACACTGAGCTCGCTCTGCCACTGCAGGATCGTGTCCTGCTGGGGGGAGCTCATGTGCAGAGTGACTCTGACTGTGCAAGGCTGCTTCATGGCTGCTGCCTGAGCACCCTGCACTTCCATTTTCTAAGTGGAGATCCAGCTGAACTAGCATGTTTTTATCTGGACATTTCAGTCTTACTGTATGAAAAGATTATTTGAACTCTCAGAGAGCAAGGCTCTTCGAATTATTTTTCCCCCACTGATGTTTTGTTTTCTAGTGTTGGATTGAGGGTGTGAATTTGGGTGTCAAAAGATGCATCTCAGGTTCTGTAAAGGTGAGGAAGTCTGTGTGTTTGCAGTCAGGATCACAGCCTTGTGCAGACTGTGAGCACTCTATATAGTGCTGGGCAAGACAGGTTAGAGCAGGTGCTGGCATTTATGGAGAAGCAGTTTGTCTGTTCTTGTCACTCGGTGCAACAGCTGCATCTGAAATTTGTTGCCCTTTGTTTATAGACTGATCCTGGTATTTGGAACACTTTGAGTGTTTCATTGCTCAGGTGTCCAGAATTTGAAACAAAATCAATTATAACTGCTATAGGCAAGGGCATTTATGGTCATAATGTTCCAATGACAGTGTCAGGGGAAAGCATCAGGAACTTCCAGCTAACGTTTATTTGCAGACATCTCTACACAGTCTTAAAATAGCAGTAATTGGTATAGGAAAAGCAGGCATATCATGATCTTTATCCCTACAGAAAAGTAACAATACAGATAGGTAATATAATGTTAGAAATAGAAAAATAAGATGTAATAAAAATTGCAAGTCATGCTCTAGATGGAAGCTAGTTGGTTTCACTGTACTAGCTTCTAATGGCAATCTCTTTGCAGGATGCTTCAGAAATGATGGATTGAGGCACACACATAATGACCTGTTCCAGTCAGGAACTGAGACAGGCTCAAAGGGAGTTGCCGATGAGATCTATGGAATGGGACATGTGAGTGTATACAAGAGCAGTGCTGGTACAATTTTGAATGTATATCTTCCTGCCAAAAAGTTAAAAAAAAAAGTCAAGACTGCACATTTTGGAGGATTAATCATCTGAGATTTTTCTCTAATTTATCACCAAGAGGAGTAATATTCTCTTTGTTTCTGTTTTACAGGGACACCCACATAGCCTTTAAAGAACATAAATAAAATTGCATCCACACAGGCTGTGGGTCTGTGCAGCAGCTGTTCACATGACATAATATTTTATCTGCATACATTTAATCATTTTTCCTGAGAAACTGTCTCAATCTGTCAAAATATTTGTAAATAGATTCAGTTTCCAGTGAAATTTGCTTTCCCTAGCACAACAGAGAGACAAGGAAGACTTATGCCCAGTGGGAAGAAAAAAACAAAATTGTTTTCCATTGCAGGTTGAACAGCTCAGTCCTAAGGCGTTTGCCTTGATGACTGTGAAGCCAGTGCTCTCACTTAGCAGCTACCTCATTTCTGGGACGAGGTGTTTCATTTCAGCAGACAGATTTCTCCCCAACTGAACAAGCACAAAGAGAATGGTAGGTAATAGAGGACGGCTCTGTATTTTAGTAGAGATGGAATGTACCTGGAAAGAAGAGATATTTGGCATTTATTCCTTTTTTCACCCTTAACTCCCTGTGTCCTTCTCTTGTGTCCCTCCTCTATGTAAGGTGTTAATGTTTCCTTCCTATCTTTCAAACCTCCATGGTCTGAGGGTGCCTGGGGGTTTAGTGACAATTTACTACAACAGTTAAACAAATGAGCTGGTTACTGCTTCCTGTCAGTTCTTCAGCAAATTCAGGCTGTGTTAGCCCAGCTTCTTTGGGAGTGACACTCTGGGTGCACAGGTGTGGGAAGATCTTGGCTTTCCAAATCCATCCTTTTTGTGAGATAACACAGATTCCCATTGGACTCATCAGACAGGGAGAAACAAAGCTTCCCGAGGGCGGGTACCGCCATGATGTGTAATTGCTTGTCAGAACTATCCTGGAGGAAGTTTGTTAAAGCACAGGATGCAGGATCACTTTCAGAAGTGGAAACACACAGATAGGCCAGCACTGCCCACCAACACGGTCCCCCAGTCTGTTCTGCATCAGATGCCTGTGGGCTTCCACAGCCGCTTCTGTGGCTGCAGTCAGACCAAAGCTGTGCACTTGGAGCTGTGGAAATCCACATGCTTTGATTGCACCCTGAAGGAAATAAGCCTTACAGCTCATATCAATATATTGAAATTTAACTCTGTTGAATAAACGAGAAAATCCAGATATCAAGTATATTTTTAAGCCTTAATCTGTAGCAATGAAAGTGAGAGATTGATGTGTTTGCTAAAGCAAGGGGATTTCAATGTGCACAGGAGTACCTGAGGCCTCACAGAAGCATTTGCAGGGGTGTTAAAAACAGGCAAATTGGAGTCAGAGCAGTTGGAAAAATCCAGGCCTGTTTATTAAAATATAGACAACCGAAGACGAGGCCCCGGGATAAGCCCAGGACCTCAACAGCAAGCCAGAGTAACTGTGTATCACAGACACAGGTGTTTTCCCAGGGATACAGTGTCCACAGGAAAAAGACCCAGAGTCTTGGTGCTCAGGGATTTTATAGTCTCTGGAGGGGCCAGGATTGGTGTGTTCTTGATCCCGTTGAGGATTGGTTCTTCTTTGTGGTCACTGGTCGGTCCATGCGGTGGTACATTCCTGACCAGTCATTTCAGAATCTTGAGGCACCACTGGCTGGTCGGCTCTCCCAGTCACAAGTTGCGCTGGTGACCTCGCTCTTGGACACAGCTTTTCCCCCTTTCTCTGGATTGACACACATAACTAACAATTCATATAACTTTGTAACTTATTATATAAATTAGAACAATTCATTACAGTACAATAATTCCTGTAAAACAATTAACACTCATTAATCCTGCCTACCGAAATAAATTCATTTATGATGGGGGAAGCAACTGGTTTAGTTGGTTGTGTAATTTGGTGGATGTTTCAGTCTGGGCAGGAGCTGCTTTTAGGGTAACTAGAGCAAAGAATGCCTTACCAGCAGCACCAAGCCACACCATTTTGGCATAGTCTTGAGCCCATCCTTTAAGCCCCCGGCTTAGGTCAAAGGTACCTTGTTTCACAGCAGAACAGCTGACAGCCACCCAGTCTCAGCTGAGAGGGTTGTCATGCCTCCCAGCTGGGAGCACTGATGTTCTGGATGCTTCCAGCTGGCTTAAGGCAGGCACTGGGACAAGGTCCCAGCAGCTCCAGGCTGAGTTCAAGGTGCTCCTGCATTTCCCAGACTCACGCCCCACCATATAAATAGTATGACCTAGCCTGGGCAGTATGAGGTCTTTAGACATACTTGTCTTTTCATCAAGGCTCTTTGTTGTGTTCTGACATCTACCAGGAATGTTAAAATGCATTTTAGACCTATACCATACAGTCTGTTGATATCAGAGCTGTGTGCAGGGTCTTTAGCACAGAAGTGAATTAGACCACTGATTATTTTGCTTATGGCTCCTTTGGTGCTCTGGACTTTATACTCTGTGATTAAGTGGCCAGATGTCCTGAAGCCATTGCATACAGCTGGACAATAAACTGTCTGCTACAGAGAAATAGCAAAGGCCTTCCTCCTTTATTAGGGTAAAACTGACAGTTTTATTGACTGGCTTTTTGCCTTGATCATATTTACAGTATTCCACTAGATCTATTTAAATCATTTCAGTAGCAAGCTGAATACTCTCTGAAAGCAGTCTTGTTTCCAGCCTGAAGAATAGGTAAGGTTTAATGGATACAATGAGCTGCCATTTTAA
This sequence comes from Taeniopygia guttata, assembly GCF_048771995.1. Classification (NCBI taxonomy): domain Eukaryota; kingdom Metazoa; phylum Chordata; class Aves; order Passeriformes; family Estrildidae; genus Taeniopygia; species Taeniopygia guttata. Next base: position 13,066,026 of record NC_133036.1, read on the forward strand.
ATGAGCCACATTTTAATATGGAAAATAATTATTCCTCTGTAACAGCTCACAGTTTGTTTGGCTGTGGATAAAATACAGCTTTGATAAAGTACATTGCTGGAATGAATCCAACTACTTTGAGAAATACATTGCATGTGTAGATTAGTGCTTTCACTACCTGTGTACAAGGTATGGTTTTGTTTTTATACAAAAAAATAATGTACTATAGATGTTATGAGAACAAGCTAAATTTAAAAAAAATTAAAAAGCAAAAATAAAAAAAACCCAAAATCTAAACCACAACAATAACAATAACATAAGAGAGCATTGCCAAGAGCAAGTAGTGGCCCCCATCAAATAAATCAAATATTTGATATGTGAAAGATCCCTGCAGCTTCATCCATCTGTGGGGCTGTCTCTCAGATTCTGCTTTTGTGGGCCATCACTGCTCTGTAAGCCATCAGAAGGACTTTTATCAAACAGTGGTGAAAAGAAATAAAAAGCTGCTCTTAAAAAAAAAACCCTAAACACATTCCCGCTAATACAAGCAAGCAAGTTGTGTATGTGCATGTGAAATTAACAGTGAATGTGGCTTAATTGGTTGTAAATTAAACTATTGACACAACATGACCTTGGAAGATGAGTTATTCCTTTAAAGACAAGATTTAGAAACGATGTTGAAGGGAATGCAGCTACACATTTGTCAATATGCTGTCCTGGTCTGCTGCCCTACCTGTACCACAACCCCACCCCCCCGAGATGCTCAAACAGAAGTGTTGGGGGTGTTTCTGGGGAGCAAGCTGACAGCCTCCTTCAGTGTTTACCTTAGTGGCTGCACTTAATCAGAATGGTCCCAGGCTTTCTCCTTTGTTGGTTTTATCCTTTCCCACTAATGTGGAGAAAGTGAGGATTTTACAACTGCTCTGCTGGAAAATGTCACGTAAATGTTACTGACCCGCGCGGCCAGCGGGAGCTTTGCAGGGTACGCTGAGGGATCGGCCTGTCCCTCGATAAGGAAAAAAATAAAGAAAAAGAAAAGAAAAAAGCAAGTAAATGAAAACAAAACATTTCTTTGCTGTTATTTGGGCACTTGGGTGAGACACTCCGGCCTGGGGCGGGCGCGGCGGCGGCCGGAGCAGCGCCGGGAAGGGACAGCAGGTGGCGCTGCTGCTGCAGGAACCGCCTCACAGGCACCGGGACAGAGCGGGAACGGGAAAAACGGGGAAAACGGGAAAAACGGGATCCCCCGGGCTGCCTATTGCACCGACCCTCAGGACGAAGCGGGAAAGGGGGAAAAGAAGGATCCCCCAGGCAGGAGGAAAGGGGATCTCCCTGGAGAGGAAAGGAGGATTCCCCGGCCGGGGGAAAACGGGGGGATCTCCCAGACTGGCCAAACAGGGGATCCCCCAGCCGGGGGAAATGGAGCATTTCCCAGGCTGCCTGTTGCATTGGTTCCCGCAAAAGAAGGGGCAAAGAGTATTTCCAAGAACTTGTTTCTCTGGCTGTTAATCTTGTTTAGGAAAAAAGAAAGTGTGTAATATCAAGAACTACTCAAAACTAGCAGACTGTGTGCCTAACAGTTTGGCTAAGCTCACCACCATAAGGCTGTGCTCAAAATTCCCTTTGTTTTAAAATAAGTTAGCTAAGCAGAAAATGACAAAGAGCTAAAGGGATAAACCCAAACAAATAAACAACCCCCTGCCCCATATCCAACCAATCAACAAAAGTCCTCCCACCCTCTCCCTTGCAAAAGAGCCAAACCAGAACAAAACAACAAACAAAAAAGCAACCAAAACTCCTTGTCTAAAACCTACATGAGAATCCTGAAATACTCAGGAATGTCTCCATCCTCATCTGACTAAAGGAGCGCTGGAAAAACGTGTATGCGTATATATAAAAAAAAAAAAATATATATGTATATATATATATATATATACATGATGACAGGCACAGCCAAAGACTAATATATATGAAATAGTTTCAGAAGAGAAGACAAGTTTGGAAAGAAAAAAGTAAGTATTGTGACATATTTCAGTGCTCAGAATATGACAGCAAACTAAAGGGAATTGTATAGATATTGTACAAGAAAATTTATTCAGATCCTCTCTCCTGTACCAAGAATAGAACATGATCCCATTGTACCTGTCTATTATCTCATCCTGTCTATGGCTTTGCACAGCCAAATCCTTAGCTATTATCTAGGTTGTTATGTCTCACCTGACTTCAAAAGTAATGGCAATGTATATCAGCTGTGTCTCATTACATATTCTCCTCCATTCCTGCCAATTCTTTGACCTTTTTGGGAAGCTCCCCCCCGCCCCCCCTTATTTGACCAATTCTTCTCTCTTTCAGTGGTCTTATGGAGATTTGCCATCCTTTCCAGTCTCATGGACTTTGCACTGTTCATAGTCCTGGTGGTTTCTTCCTAACAGTCAACTTTCCATTAGCCTTAAACTCTTCCACCTGTGTTTGTTGTTTCTCTTTAGGTACTTAAACATCTCTCTCTAATTTGAGTCTTTGTATTATAATACCTAACTTAAAAGAAATGTGACAGTTTATTAAATAAACATTGTATGGAACTCCTTTATTGCCTACAGTGTGTTGCTGAAAAGGCTCATATAAAAATGAGAGAATATTCCACATGGTGATTTCATTGATTTTCCTTCTGACTAGAATAAACTTTTTTTTAGTTGCCTTAAATATCTTTAAGTGTATTATAGCTTACAAATTGAATGTGATATATATTCACTTGTTTGCCATGTCAAAGGTGCCATATTTCTGAATAAGAATGAAAGAAATTGGAACTACTTAAGCACTGAAGTGAGCCATATTTTCACCATAGCTTTGCAACTATGTGCAGTGAGAAAACTCAATAGTGGGGAACCACTGAGTTCTTTGCTATGTAAGGATGTCACAATGGTACTTAATGTTTAAAAAATCTGGACCCAAGTAGATGTGTAGTGGTTTTTCAAGTAAAAGCTTATATCTGCTGCTGCTAAGTAAAAGAAAACACTGTAAACCAGTGTCTCTGGGGAATTGTACAGGATGCATGTGCTGCCTGAGCTGCTATGTATTAGCATAAATCTATGGGGTTAAATCATTATTTGTAATTTGAAATTTGCCAAAAAACTTCTTAAGTGAGACTAGGAAGAAGATGCACAATTATTTTTGCTTTGCATAATGAGCCTGGCTCAGTAGAAGGTCACCTCAAAGTAGAATTTTTCAAGGATACCAACATTTCCTCATCCTATACTGTGTGTCTGATGAAATAGCTGGGTCTTGAGATGTCTGCTTCACTAATTGAAGGTCATATTAGCATGAATGGGTCTAGCCTTGGCTGATAGCTACCATTGCAATTTAGCATTGGTTTTCTTATAGAGTAGGAATATGTTTTTTTCTACAAGAGTAAGAAATATGGTTTTTTCTACAAGAGTAACCCTTCCTAATGCAATCTCATCAAATCTAATGTAGAATGGTACATTTACATATATCAATAATTTAATCCTTCCCATTTAAAATAATTAGCATAAATGAATGGAAATAAAATTCACGTGATAGCAAAGATATGTTATGTGTGCATGTATACAAAATATCACATGACACTGTTCCTGCAGTGAATTAAGGCTTTGTTGATCTTAAGCAATAAAAAAATGAATTGGATTATAACACAGAGCTTCAGTGAGAGTTTCCAGGATGTTAGAAATTAATGCAGTGTTCATGAATATGGAAAAGGTTTCCTTGTGGGAGTCAGAAATGAAGTGACAGTGCAGCAGCTGGCCAACAAATCCGTGTGACTATTGGTACAAGGGTATAAATATCACCCACTGCTGCAAGCACAAGTTAAAGATGTGCCATAGACAATCAGTTTTTAAGTTGTCTCCTGTGCAAAAGAACTGTTGACTCAATCAAGAAATACAAAAATAAAATCTACAGCTAAGGCTTTATTGTGGGGCCAGAGCATTCCTTTGAAGCTGCTGTTGCTGGCTGCTGCCAGGAGCAGGACATTTGCCTCAGTGATTCATTACCCCTAATCAGGTCAGGTGTTCCTTATAAACCTAAAACCAGCACTTTACCAGATACTTAGGTTTTATTTTAGCACTGAGAAGTGCCCTGAGAAAGGAGTATGACTCAGGTTCCTAACAGCTGTAGATTTGGTTCAAGTAGTGAGAAGTTAGGTGCATCTCCCAAGTATTTAGAGCTAATGGAAAACAGAGTATTTTGAAATTCATCTCAGCTGACAGAACCATGCTTCTAAATCAAAGTTCTCTGTAACTGTGGAAATGCTGTCCAGCATAATTGGCTAGAAATGCTATCTAGGTGTTAAAAATATCAGTCACTTCAGATAAGCTGTTATCAGGTGTGCAAATTAGTTTGCAGATAAATAGCTCTTGACAGATCCCAAAATTAAAACTGCCTGGTGTCATGTGGGTTTATTTAGTCCTACTCCACCAGAGACCCCCACCTGAAAGTTTTCTCCTTACTGATTGGGGACACAATGGAGAGTTAGATGAATGATAGCTGGGATAGTAGCATGATATAGCATGTTAGGAAAAGGAGACATTATAGCTGTCTTTGTGTGAGCATCACTACGTGACTCTGAGGGGGGTTTGTGTCACAAGCTGGATTCCTTGTAAAAACTTGTCAGTATAATTGGTATTCTCAATCAAGTGTTTGGGTTTAGGTTTTTTTTCTTGCATTTGAATGAGAATAAATTATGACAGTATATTTAGCATTTGTTTAGGGAGAAGGATTTGTGGCCCTACTGGAGAATGCTGAGCAAGGAGATGACTCTGAAGGTATGCCTCTCTGTTTTTGAGTAATTGGGTAGCAGCATCCCAAGGTAATTTGTTTCTTATAAAATCTTCCCTGTGAAACTCTTTGCTGAAATATGTGGATACCTGAGAAAAATCAACATAGGATTTCCTTCCATTTAATTTTGTGCACATCAACACATTTCTTCATTAGACTTTGAGCTTTCAAAAAAGCTGTCAGTGTTTTCCTGCAGTAAAATTGGGGCTTAAATCTTCATTCAGTTGCTTTTTCTCACAGCACAGCTCTCTGTGGACAGAAGCAGAGAAACTGCACATGTTTTGTTCTCTAGCCACATCCCTGGCATATGTTCAGTGACATTGTATAGGCCAAATCATTTGTGCAAGCTCTGGTTTTCCAAATGCTGTCGGGTCAGAAAATGATTGACCAAGTTCAGGTGGCTTATTTTTCATATTGTTGGGATTTGGTTTATTGTTATTGGGTTTTTTGTGGTTTTTTGTTTTTTTTTGGGGGGGGAAGTTGTGTTTTTTTTAATAATTGGTTAGAACAAGAAAAGCTTCATTACAATCACAATAGATGACAAGCATAAACCTTAATTTACAGCTGTGGGGGAACACTGTGTTCTGGATTACCTGTCAGTGAGAGCAAGCACCTATCACTTCAGAATTACAACAAAGGAGAAATGGAAGGCTGCCTTCTCTGCTCCCAGGTACTGTTCTGTTCTGCAGTGTCATGGTGAAATATTAATTACATTTATCAGAACAGGATTAAATGTGGAATGAATGATTAATTATTTGACACTGGGATAGATTAAAGTTTTGTTCGGGGTTTATGTATTCATTAATAACTTGTTAAATCAAAGAGAGGAGGAGCAGTCTTTTCAGCTATGTTAGTGCAGTGATTTGTGCAATTTATTTGGTATTTGAAGGTGCTTTCTGTAACAAAGTAATTGTCATGATAATATATTCTACTTACTGTGTAGTGCAGAGTTTGCTTCCATGCAGGTCTTAGCCCTTTACTTTCTGCTTGTATGATGTTTTGAAAGGTCATTGACATAAGGGTTAATGTAACACATCCTTGATGAATTTTTGCTATCAGAACAGAAGCAGTAGGCTCATGCTCCTAGAAAAGGGACCTGCTATCAAGAGAGCAGGTGAGTGTGAGCCTGGATGGTTCCCTGCCCAGTACCCCACTGGTGTGCTCATACCGTGCCCCAGTGTTGGCATACAGGTCAGGTGAATTCTTTACCAGGATGTGGCAGCAGGAGGCTCATATTCATAACTGTGTCTAGAATGTGTAACTTAGGGTATTTCTCAGCTGACAAGATTTCCCAAAGAAATCCTTAGGAAGGTTCCACTTTCGTGTTGATGGTGTTCTCTGCCTAGTCATTGTGCCTTGTGGTATTTTCACTTAATTTTTACTGGGCTGATGGCAAGATTGACTAGTTACTGCTGGGATTGCTTGCATTTGATAGCACTTTATGCATACAGGTGCACTGAGTGAAGGTTGCCAAAGAGGTTCAGCTTTGCCCTGTCCCACCTCCCTCAACAGGAGATGGCCACGCTGTCCTTCATCACTGCTTATGTTAAATAGCTGCTGTGTTGTGCTGAATTGGGAGGGAGGGGGACCTTGTATTCATATGTGCCATTCAAGCCTAGCTGGTACTTTGTGAGTGACAGAAGGCATCGTGTACATGCATTTGTTTTCCTTGTACAAGGAATTCCTCCTTTCTCTTCAAAAGATGTGTTTTCATGAAGTTCAGTATTTAACTAAGAGAATCAGGACCCTTTGTAACTGAATGTTTACCAGCATAACCAGGTAAATATTTATCCTTCAGCACTTTGTTTTCTCTGTTCGCACTGCATATTGTTGAGAGAATCACAAGATGTAGGGTTTGAGTGCAGAGGTTGATTAAAACCAGATTCTGACTGGGTCTTGATGGACGCTACTGTGTGAAGGGAAGAAGCCCAGGTACTTCCAGAAATGAAAAATGGAGAAAAAGATTGAAAACACGTGAACACATTTAAAAAGATCACACTCCCCCAAACACCACCCCCTGCCCTGCCCCAGAGATCTCAGCTGGTTTGGGCATTGCAAGGCAGCAAGCACAGGCTGCAACTGCAATGACATGGTTATTGCTTTAGGAAAGCCCTAACATTCCAGGGTGTGAGAGAAAATATAACCAATGTAGCACTACTGAGAGATGCTAAAGAAGGTGTCACACTGAAGATGAGATACACCACACTAGATCAATAAATAGCCCTCTGACTAACTGGAAACAGTGATGCTGATTATCATTTCTGTCTCATTTAAATAAACTCTTCAGTATCAGGGATCAAGCTGTGTGTCCCAGTGGTGCTGTGGTACAAAAGGATATTCACTAGCCTAAGTGTAGGGGACATTTTGGGGGAACATGCTTTTTCTGCAAAGCATTTTCCAAGCTTTGGAGGCTGCTGGATTTATGATTTGTCATATTTATTAGTCAATTCCCATTCCTCACCATCATTATTAAAAATGACACCACCAGTTTTTGTATCCTGGGCTGTGTTGTATTGGTCTTAGTAATAACATTCTTTATTTTTAAGTTGAGAGTGTTTTGTTTATGTTCTCTATCCACCAGGGAAAATATACTTCTGCTATTGCTGCAACACACAAGGGACAGTTAAATCTAATAACTTAATCTAGACTTCTAGAAACAAAATTAAATTTTCAAATAAAGGCAAACTGACAGCTAAGACATAAATCTTTTATTTAAAATAGAAAATAACCCCATTCAAATGCAGAGAAGACAGATGTAGGTAAAAAACAAGTAGAGATAGAATATACGGTGCATAAATTTGCTGTGTCTGTGTGATAGATCAAACAAGGTGACCTTAAAAATGTTCCTAAAACATCAGCTAAAATAGGAAATTTGCATATATTTAAATACTGCTTGTTAATGAAAGATGGACTGGAAAGAATGTGAATAGTGAGAGGAATATGTAGCATGGGTGTAGTGTGCAACAGAAAGGTCACACTAACTATCAGTGGCTGAAACGTAAATATTTACTAGTTTGAAGCTGGCAGAAAGTGCTAGAAACAAGAAATAATATCTTCTGGTACTTAATTTATCTTCTTAGCTAAAATATTTAGCTGAAAAAAAAAGATCTTGAGTCAGCAAAGTTCCTAATTAACCAAATGCTAAAAGTCAGACATCCTCTTAGATCCAAATTACCTTAATGGGACTACTCACAGCTGCAGTTTTACTAGAGACAAGGGCAGGCTCCTGTGATAAAGCATGTTATCAAGATCACAGCAGTTGCTATGAAATTTTATCTGCCTTTGCACTGGTAAAAAGAGATGTTTATACTCAGATTTCTCAAGTGTATTTCATTCCATTTTCCTGGGTGCAATTCTGTGGAAGATGCTTGGGTTTGTCTAAGTGTGAGATCAGACTGCTGCCTGGGAGATGGCACTTATTTCCAACTCGGGAGAGAAAATGTAGCTCGTCAAGATGACCTGTTATTAAATCATGAGGAGCTCTTTTGTGTAAAGACAAAAACACTCTCAACTTAAACTTTTTGTGTCTCTCCTTGGACAAAAAGCTGCCTGGGGTTTCTTGATTCCTGCTACATTCTTTCCTGGAAAGCTTTTCCTCTGTCCCCCTGTCCTCAGAGCAGCAGGTGAGCCAGGCTGCTGGGCCAGGATGTGTTTAGCCTCAGTCAGCCCAGGTGTCTGCAGTGAGCCTCCAGCTTTCTCATCACATCCTCACCAGGGAATTTCTCCAACTACGTAGGCAGTGGCATAGGCACCTCTTGTTCAGCTCCACTGCCCGCAAAGAGTTTGAGACTGGCTTGTCCATCTGGTCATCCCTAGAAGTACATTGTAATTATCTCCAGGTTCTTAATAAATCTGGGTTTTCTAGAGATTTCCACTGTAATTGGATCAGTCATTAATGTAGCCCAGATTTCCCACTGTATTCTGCTGAGATTACATCTGTTCCCATACAGTGACCCAGTTAGAGCCAAGACACCTGTGTGACTGTGACAAAGAAAATCCATTTGTGAAATGTTATAAATATTTTGATGTACAATATCATAATAAAAGATATGTAGTTAGGGCAAGCAGCAGCACCCAGGGCCTGGAAACAGCAGATGAACGTGCAAGTGGCTTTCAGCACTCCAGACATGGAGACTGATAGGCACAGGGGATTTATCCTTTCAATTTCCTTGTTTGATAGTTTCTATCTGTTGTTTTGCTAGCTCATTTATGTTCTCTCATGTAGGTTTTATGAATTATTTGCTTTTAAAGTCGAATAATTCTGAAAGGTCTTTTTTTGTATTCATTGCTAGGAAGAGTGTAAGTCATTGATTAGTGACAAATGCCATCTTTTGAGAAGTACTCTTAATCTTTGGGATGTCTGTTTTGAAGGTCACTTCCATTTATTAAAGAATTGCAACTGTACACCTGAATATTTCATGAATTGCCAGTATTGTTTCTGGGTTTTGCAATACTTCTGCATAGGAGATAGATTTTTAACATGTTGCCCAGAAAGCTACATACTGACCTAATATTATGTTGCCATTGGTCAAGTTGGATTGTTTCTGTCACATTTCTATTACATAAAACAGGAAAAATCAAAGTCTGAGGTGGTGTATATAATGGGAATCCTGTCCTCACACTGGGTGTTGTCTATGTGAGGCTGCTCCAGTTGTAGCAGAAACGTCTGCTAACAGCTGCAGTATATGGGGTGAAGATACAAAACCAGATAGCAATAGAAAATAGCCAGAGGGGCTTGCAATAAAATTGTGCAGATTAATCACAGGATTCCCTTGGATGACTGGCATGCCATAGATCTGGGGCCCTTTTCTTTGGCCTCAGTTGCTGAGGAATGTTGTTCTCTCAATAAGGCAGGATTTGGTGCATCATAAAAAGCACAAGGCTCTCACTGTTTCTTGATGAGGGCTCTTGCTGCCCGTGGCAGGGGCCTGTCATTCAATAAAAAGGGCTTAGACTCGGTGTCCAGTGGTGATTTGTGTTTAGGTGTGTTCCATTTGTACTGTCTCACCTCGTGGGAAAGGGCTGTTGAAGACAAGGTTCTTCTCACTGTGGGATCATTAAATCCAGGTCATCTAGAAAAGATTTGATCTGTGAAAGAAATGTTCTGTGTGTTTTTATAATAAAACATGTCTTGGTAGGAGACATTTTAGAAATGCTGCTTTCAGGACTGTATTAGTGCAAAATTTAAAATTTTTCCTGTACTCTCAGCACTCTGGAAACTCAGCTTCCAGGATTACATGAACTTTATTCACATACTGTTTTCTTTAAACTTGAAAATATTGGCTGCCTTGTAAATAAATTTAGATTATAGAATCATTAGAGCTTTCTCATTTAGGAAAATTAGGTTTATTTGTTTACAAGTGGCCTGTTCAAAAAATGATATGTTGTTCTTTCCTATGGGTTAGCCACAGTAGAGTATGTGTATTGGGGCAGCCAAAATACAAGGAGACAATTAGCTTTTCTACCAGAGACTAGTTTTGTTAACATTCCCTTGATTTGACAGCTGGAATAGATGAATGTCATTACTGACCTTTTCAATTTTACAGCTTCTTCACTTTCATAATTCCAACTCCTGCAGCTGCAGCATGGAAATGAACCTTAATAATGTTCCCCAAACTCTTGAAAATGCATTACTTACCAGTTACATTTTACAATACTCTAAGCAGTCAGAACCTTTCATATCACTGCTTTTGAAACCATAGACTAAATGCAATTATCATTAGCAATTATATGGTAGAAATTTCTTGACTGCTTTTGTGGAGCAGATCTGGACAATCAGGCATTAGGTATCCACATTTCAATGTAACAGAAAAATGAACATTTTCAATGATGATAGAAAAAAAATATTCCCAAGTTTTAATTATTGCTGGAAGATATTCTCTAGGTTCTGCTATTAATGCCTTTCATTTAGTGTTATAGGGTCAAATACTGCTCACTTTAGCAATGTGAATAATTCTACTGAAGCTAATATAAGTAAATATAAAGAGCAGAACCAGTTATAGAATGTAAATGTCAAAGGTACAATTGTGTAAGCTAAGGTGTCCCACTGAAATCAAAGTAATGACAAGATGTTGTTCTAGATGAGACTGCTGTTCTTCTTAGTGCACTTAATCACAGTCTGCATTTATTTTAATTAAGTTCTAGTTAAAAAAGAGAAAGGGTTAGAAGGGATTCCATCACTATGGAGAATGTGAGGTTAAGTGACTTAAAACTATTTATGAGGGGGTGGTGGTGTTTGTTTTATATACAAAGTAAGACTAGTCCAGATTTGGCTATCCAGATCAGGTAAAACTATAGGATTCATAATTGGAAAGCAAGGTGGAATTGTGCAGAATAGCAAAATTAACCTTAGAAATAAGGACACAAATTGTTAGTGATGTTACTTGGTGGGCTCTGGGGGTGGCTGTGGGGCTTACAGAGCAGCTCACCAGCAATAACCTCTTGCTCTTCCTCCTGCCAGATAGCCTGGTTAAGTCCACAATGTATTAACCACATTTTAACATGCTTTTACAATCCTTTTGAAAGGCTTTTTTTTCAAGCTCTTATGTAGCTAATGGGTTGAGTCTCTTCTGGGAGTTAAAATATCCTAATGAGATTAACTCATTAAATAACTGCCCATCACTTAGTTGCTGATACTCTCTTTTATTTGTGGAAGGGGGAGCTGCCTCTGAAAATGTTAGTGCTGCTTGGAGACAATTTCTCTTTAAATAGTTTTAGATTATTACATTTTCCACCCTAGATAAGTCAGCATCCTTTCCCCATCACACAACTAGATTGGTTGATGTGTAATAGTCTTCCTCCCTTCAGGCTGGTCAGGCAAAGGTGACAGCTTTTGCCCTGACATTGCCTCCTTCCTTAAGGAACAAGACATAAATCTCCCTGTGACTAATTAGTTGTCTCTCAAAGGATGGATTTTGGTACTCACACAAACAGAATGGCACCGTTGCCTTCCACAGGTCTCAAGAAGGAAAAAACAAAGGGACTTCCCCTCAAATTTTACAAATTAGCAACAACCTCCCCCAAATAAAATGTATAATCAACTCCCAAATAAAATATACATATGAATATTTATGAAGCAGCAAGCACCACAGCAGAAAACACAGAATAGCAATGAACCTGCACACTGGTGTCAAGTGGCAGGAGGCATTGCCTTCTTTTAACAGAGGTGGCCCAGGTTTCATTTCTCCTGCCTTATTTATGCCCCAGTGGTCAGGGGAAGTTTGAGTGAGTGGCTCTCTGGGGCAAGGCCAGAAAGGAGTTTGGTTTTGGAATGCTTCTGCAGGGAGCACATGAGCCTTGGCTTGGAAAGAGGTGGCAGAGGTGCCAGGAAGGAGTCCAGGCACTGAGACCTGGTTTGGCTGTGCAGTTACGCCGATTGCTCCAGTTTCAAGAACAAATGTTCTGTCCCTGGACAAAGGACTCGAGTAATGCCAAGCCTGTGAGATTCCTTGAGGATCTGGCTGGCTGCTCGGGCTGCTGGCACACTTTATCCCTAACGAGCCTGGGAGTTTCCCAGCACGGTGGGGCACAGGAGGGCTCCGAACAAGGAGCTGCTGCAGCGACCTTGCACGTCCACACGGGCAGTAGGAGTGTGCTTACAGCAGCAGCCTTTGGGAAAACAGCAGAGCAAAGCTCTAATTTGAGAAATCCCCACAGCACAACCAGCACACAGCCACAGTGTAAGGCACGGTCTGAAGAAGGTTGATCTTTCTGTCCAGTTAATGAGCCCATATTTGAAAATGAGACGTGCTTTTGTGATGACTGATTAAGACCATACTGCTGTTGTGATGACACGAGTGTAAAACCAACAATTTCATTTATAGCTCTTAAGGATATAAAACAGAATTACATGCAACGTTTAAAAGACATAAGGCATTTTTCTTGTGGGCTATGCTGCTCAAGTGTTTGTCTACACACAGTCTTTCTGCTTGTTTCTAAATAAAGCTCTGCTTTCTTCATAGTCATCTGTCCAGGAAACTTGAAGGGTGCTCTGTTTGCTCCAGTGATGAAATCTGTTGACTCAGATGTTTGATTAATATTTAATGTGAGACAGCACATGGATGCTGATTTAAAAGAAGTGAGTGTACACAGTAATCTCTTGTGCTTTTCACAGATATCAATTATGACAGTTTTCAATATTACATTCAGAATTACCCTGGGAAAGGATGTGCTCAGCCCAGGATGCAGTCCATGCTGCAGGGTGTGCTCTGGAAATGCAAAATAATAACAGCTTATGTTAGTAGCATAAAGCATTGATTACATGTGCTTTGATGTGAAGAGCCACACCACTGACTGAACTTGGAGCAGCTGTCAGAGACTGAGTCACCATGTGATTGTTTTTAGTCAAGCAGTTTCTGAATCATGGGCCTATAATTGCTTCAGATTCCTGTTATTGATCTCTTATGTCAAAATAATTGAACTTTATGGTTGACTTCTGATGCTTATTGAGAAATCATATAATTACTTCCAACTAGCTGTGAGTCAATAGCAGTTGAGTACATACCAATATTCAGAGTGCTTGATATATAAATTTTTTTCCAAATAAAGCCAAGACCTACAATATATTAATAAATCTAGCAGTCTGGATGCATGGTCCTAAGTTACATAATTGTATCACCTAATATTTGTAGTACCTGGAATATCTGTTACGTGTTTGCAGATAAATTATACCAACTTCAGTCCCAGCCCTACAAGCTCTGGGGCTCTGTTCCTGCAGAGCCTGGCAGGGTCTGCATAGATGCAGCAGCTGGACACACAGAGCACAGCTCGAGGTCTTGCTGGCCCAGCAAATGCTGTGAAATGCTGGGAGCCAGCACATTTTTATTGTGCTGAGGCTGGTGGGGACATATACTGTAAAACACAAAAAAACTCTTCTCTTTCCACTTGAAGTTCACACCAGTCTAGAAAATCCTGTCCTGTATATCACTTCCTCTTTTTAGCTTTGCCTTTGCTCCTTTGCTTATACTAATAAACTGTCTGGAGCCTTATTTACAAATCCTTGTATTCACCACACAGACATCCTTGTCCTCCTTCAGAGTAGACAAAAAATGCACAATCTCTTCTTCAAAAAGCTTGTACTCCTACATTTCCACAAAAATCTATCATTTTTGTTGACTACATGGTGGTGACAAATAGACAGTTGCAATCCTTTTGAACAGGCAGTTTAAAGAAGCTCTCTGAAAAGCCAAGACTCTTTTCTAGAATGATTTAAGGCTGAGGATTTCTGCACCCCACTGCTGATGGGGAATAGACTCTATACACACACAGTGCAGGAAAAGGACTTAGGTGATAAAAGATGTTTTACTTGAAGGTAATGAAGACTTCATGTGGCCTCATTGAATAGCTTTATCCCTCAATTTTTACATCAAATCTTACCTGAGAAAGCCCATTAGCTTTACCAGGTCTTCTTTCCTGTGTAATCATTGTGCTGCTAGTGCAGGTTTTATTCACATCTGCATTTCTTTAAGTAATGTTTTATTAATTCTCTTTCCTTCAGAGGAATGAAGCAGTAATCAGCCAGTGCATTTAGTACCTACTCACATTAATAGCTAGACAATGCAGTGATTTGGAATTCTTTACACCTTTTTGTAGGTTTTTCATTATATTTCTTAGTGTCTTGAGGATGCCTTTCCTCATGGCACTTTACAATAAACCTTTGCAAAATGAATGGCTTTCATTATGAAATCAATGATATTCCCTCTAAACTTCAGGGGCAATGTCAAAGAAAAGCTACCATAATTGCTAATGCTGAGCAGTTTTTTATGACCAAACTCTACTTTCCAGATGTCACAGCAATACAGTCATCACCTTCCTCAGCACTTTTGCCTTCCCTTGTCACTATAGCTCTCTCAAGAAAGTGATTGTCAGCCATGTATTTTTCTCTTGTTATGTCTTTACTCTGATTTCTGTTTGAATTAAGCCTTAAAGCTACCCTTTTAAGTAGAAATGGTGTTAAGTTTATACCTGTGACTCTGCATAGCAGGAACCTCTGACCCCCTGCCTCGCCTAAAACATGATATAAGGATGAATTTTAATTCTGAAGAAAAAATGTAGTTATTAAGAACTTCATGTATCAGTGTTAATTCCTTTTTCTTGTTCCCAAAGATCTGCCATGCAGACACTGAGTACTGCCTGTGACCAGCCCACTACAGTCCACTCTGCTGAGTACTATCTCAGGTGTTAGAGGTTTTAATTCGAGGTGGAGTTCACAGTAGCATTATTAAGGAGCCAAATCCAGTGTGCCTATTAGCACAGGCTCCTGGGCTGCTTGCTGCATGCACTGGCTGGCCCAGGAGTAGCACTCTGCTCAGTTTGGTCCTGCCTGCACAGGGACTGGGACCAGAGGACTGTCTGCACAGAGGGCTGCCCAGGACTGCTGTGTCAGCTGTAGACACATAAGTTCCTCAAAATTCTGATCAAAAATAAATTAGGCACATTTTTCTCTTAAAGTGGACCTTTGATCTTATGTGTTTATGTATTCCAGCAACAGAGGGAATGCAAACTAATAGGCTTGGTAAAAGGAAGCTGCTTAGGAACTCAGCAGCTGTTCGTTAAATCAGATATTGCGGCTGTTCCACGTCTCAACGTCTTTCCAAGGTGCAAAACTGCATCAGCTTATTCTCTCTCAGAGAGACATAGTTTATCCCACTTCCGTTTTATGAGGTAATCCTCTGGTTCACAAGAAAATGCAATTGAAATCCTAAAGTTTTTCAGCATCTTGGTACTCTCTTGATTAGTATTCTCTTGATTATAAACAGTTTAATGTGTCTTCCTATTTTTAGTGCAGAAATAGACATCTGAGTCATTAATTTGTTTGCCTTCTTTGAGGCCATTGAAATGTGGAAAATATGAGTTAGCTGCCTCTGGCTACAGAGGGGGCTATAATGGACATGGTGACAGGCAGATTTATAGCAGGATCATGCTATCAGGCATTACAATTACAGTTCACTCAGGGAAGTTACTTTGACTTTAAGTTACAGCTGTAGTTAAACAAGTCTTTAAAGCCTGTAGTTAGGTGGTTGCATTTTTGTCATAACCATACCATTTATTTTCCTGGTGCTCTGTTTCATTTCAAAGACTTACAATTGTCTTATCTCATTTCCTGCCTTAATTGCTTTAAATGTACTGACAAGCACAACTGACCAATTATTAGCACTTTTTCTCATCTTGTCTCATTTGTTATCCATGATGCTCTTCCATGTTGTAATTGCTTTTCAATTTTCATGACTCAAAATAGGAGGTGTACATAATGAATATAAATAGCAAATTGATTAAATGTAGCATGCATTGTAGCACCAGTGAGATTGTCATTTGTTATTAATGAGAGACATTGGTCAGGTGCTTGTGAATAGGCGTGTGATGCACAGCAATCCAAATCTAACAGTGTAAGGCTGTGACCGACTTTCTGCAGTATTATTGTGATCCAGCACAAAAGGAAGCTGTGCGTGATTTTCGAGATAGGTTTGTATTCCTCTGGTTTGGTGCCATATTAACTTTTTGGGCTTTAATAGCAAAACATGCAGGTCAGGTTAACTGGGAATATTCCAATAAATGGTGTGTCACTGTAAGGCACCAAATTTCAAAGTCTGAATCCTTTTGTGGGAGTTAAAATACTGAGTTTTACAATGCTGAAATTAAATGAGGCCTTGGCCTGCACTGGTGTCCAGCAGCACAGTAGTCAAGGCAGCTTATGCAAGAACTACAGGAGCCTGCTGTTCCTATCTCTGTGCCAGATGTAACCAAGCACTCAGATACTTGAGTTTTGCATCCTTACTAAGGCACCAACCACCAGGCAGTGCACTGCTCCAGAGCTGTGTTCTGCTGCTCCTGGTCCAGCTGGTTCATTGTACATAAAGAAATAACCACTGAGAACTGGTCTTCTATGAACTATCTGCCATTAGAGTTGGTGGCTTTGAGAGGTCTCTTACATATCCATGTCTGACAAGAAGTTTTGATAGCCAGAGTTTTCTTTTGTGGAATGAGGAAGGTTTCTTCATTTTATTGCAGTGAAACAGGCTTAAAAATTAAAACGACCATGTAGGAAATTACTTCTAAACCTTGAGCCTTAAGCCTTAGAATCCAAACAGCTGAATCCTTGTCCCCTCCATGAAACTCCCTAATTTCACTCTGGATTAACAAGGATTTGGTGTTTTCAGAGTCAGAGCCTTGGTAGTACTTTAGTTCTTTGTTGATGTGCATTGCTTTTGCTGCATTAACTTCAAAAATATTTGCAACAGGTGAAGATGTGATGGATGGCCATTTGTTCTAGCCACAGACCATACTCAGTTAAGAACAACAAAAAGCAGTTTTCCTTCCAAATTACATTTTACAGTGTGAGCATCAGTATTATTTACCTGAATCTAAGTGATTAACTGAAGATTAAACCTTGTTATTTAATTCTTTCATCTTCTGCTTTCATAAGTGAACGTAGGGACTTTATTAGCATTATTTAAAACAAAAATTTTGATCGTAAAGCCTTTGAAGAACTAAATAAAAATGTTATGCTGTTGTTATTCACCACAAGAAGAAAAGAATCTCTGAAATTTACTCTAAAATTAGAGACTTTAATCTGCATAATTTATACACTGAGTATTCATAAAAAGGACTACAAATGAAACTCACCTGTCATCAAAAGTAAAAGGATGGAAACAATAGCTAAGACTGAGGCAGGGAAATGGTATTATGGATGTTATTTCCTAAATATTTGCGAAGGAACGGTTTCTACCAGTTACTGAGGAAATTAAGGGAACGTGACAAAGCAACAATCATTTCCAAGTAATAGTTCTTTTTTCTTTTCATTATCTGAGCTGTCTGCCCTCAGATCTGCTGCATTGTTCCGATTTAAAACCATTTCCTGCTGTAGTAGACAAGGCAGGGGCTGTCCAGGCGGGCAGGGAGGAGAGCTGAGCTCCTGCAGGGCAGCATCCCCAGGCTGGGCTCTGCTGCCTCCAGCCCTGCTCTGCCCAGCTGGGCAGGGCTCTGAGCTGGCCTGCATTAGACCCGTCAAAACTGGGCTATCATTTTCAAATAATAAGATGGACTTCCCCATTCTGCTTACTTTTTTTTTTTTTTTCCCCTGCCTCATGACCCCCCAGAGGGACTAGATTGCTTTTTCATGCCTTTGGAAAGAATTTTGGCTCCTCAGGGTTTTTCCTTTTTGCCCTGCTCCTGGCAGAGGTTCTCCTAGGAGTGCCTGTTTTATTTCCAGAAGGGATCTCATTGCTAAACCAGAGCCCTGGGCAGGATTTACACCCTTCCTCTGGAAACACCAGAAGCTTGTGTCAATTTCTGCTCTTTCATATTCCTGTCAGCTTGTCAGGGACTATCATTCATTAAAAATTTAACAAAGGAAACCTGACAGGATTGGTCTCTTGGTGCTACAACAAAATAAATATTTAATAATGACACGATGATACATTTCCACTAAACAGCTGACATTCTGCACTTTGGCACAATGGGCTAATAGTTCTTTTTATGACTATGCTCCCAGTAAAGTACCTATGCAACAGGTTGATGGACCAAAGCCCAGTGAACAATGCAGAAGCAACATCTTAGGACTGAAGGGGCAGAAATCCCCAGTGATTTTCTCACAAAGCATGATTTTTTTGTGGACTCGGAATTTCAGTGCTCTTGGCCCAGAATTTTTAGGTATATTTGCCCACATCCACTTGCTGAAACTACTACATCATGTCTCCAAACCTTGCAGTGATTCCAGTGCTTGTTCCGGATGTGTTTAGTGACAACTGTAGCCATACTCTTCAATAAATTGTTTTATTAATTCTGAAATCTAAATTTTGAAATATTGCACTGTTACTACTGAAGTCCATGAATTGTTCCTCTGACAGCTTGGGATGCTTTGTGGAGCAGCAAACTTTAAGGTTTTATCATCCTTTCTCTTTCATTTATTCACTTTTTCTCATGTATGAAATTATGTGAGACAGTTGGACTTGAGGGAGGAACAAAGTACTTTTGCCTTTTAAAATATTCCTTTTGGTATACCTATCTAATTCATTTTCTCTAGTATTCCAAACTGAACATTAGTATCCAAATAAACATTAACATTTGAAACTGGACTTGGTTCATAAATGGAAAATTATTTAAAAATATTTTTCTTCTCCTGGCCCTTTCCCCTGTATTTGAAATGATGTAAATAACAAAAGCCAGCCAACAATATTTAACAGTCTGATGAAACTTACTGCTTCTTCACTACTTGTACTTCTTTGTTCAATAACTCATGGCACCACAGAGACTGACCAGTGTGAGGTAGGTTAGAGCACAGTGGTTATTTGTCCAATTAAATACAGCTCTTCTCTACACTCATGACTGAGAAATCTGTGTCCCTCAGTCAAGTGGGGGTGAAGGCCAGGCAGTGTGAGCAGCACAGAATGTTCTACATCCCACCTGTGGTGATACTGGACTGGTTCAGCCTGAAAAAAGCAGATTGTACAGAGTATGGGTAGGTTGATAGACCTGACACAAGACCTGCTAAATTCTCCTGAGCTACTTTCAAATCTGGGGCCCCCAGGCTGAGTCTTCAGCTAGCACTGCATCTGATGTATGTGCAAACATAAGGAATCTTTCCCTGCCTTTCTTTCCAACTTACAGAAATATTCTAATTAGTTATTTCAGATGGGAGAAGGGAAAGGAATTTGAAGCAGGGCAAATGTGCAACTGTTGATTTTGCAGTAGTTCTGTCAAAAAAATATATTCTACTTTAATACACACCAATTGGAAAGCAAAGCCCCTTTTAAAATGCTTCAGAACTCATGTCCTTTTTAATTGCCTGGAATTCATGGTGGCTGTGTGAGAAAGCCATAAACATATACAATCATAAAAACACATTTAGACAACCCAAACAGAGCCAGTGCCATATTATTTTAGTTTATTATTCCTAGTGGAGTACAGATTGGTCTTCCTACTTTGATATTTATTTATACCAAGGAACTACAAGAACATAAATGCCACTCTTGGGATAATCCTAATGCTGGGGCCGAACAGAATACACATTGCATCTGTCTCATTTGCTATAAAATGAAGGAGTGTTTAGGTGTAATCCTGCTAATGAAGGACAAAGTTGAAGGTCAAATGTAGCCTTCAGAATGAATGTGTCACTGTGAAGCTGAGAGAACTGTAATTCTGCATTAAAAAGTTTTCTTAAAATATCAAATAACTAAGATGCAAAAAAAATTAAATGTAGCGCTTTGGTTTTATTATTCTCTTTTCTTTGAAGCCACTCAAGGATTGTGTTCAAAATTTAAGCGCTCATATGAAAAATTAATGATGGGTTTTTGCTAGACAGAAAGCCTTTTTATTTTGCACATGATTAACAAAGAAAACTCAATGCAAAAGTGAGACACTCAGCAGGGGGTGGTTCTTTCAGAGTCCAGCTCACAGCTTCACACCATAACATTTATTGACATGGGAAAATACCCACTTTTATCCAAAGACAGTTAAACACATAGGATATGTGCAGGGCTGTACATACTGAATAACAAGGAACAGATTCTCCACAAAGGAAAATGTCAACCAAAATAAACAAACAGCCTAGCAGCAGGCTGGCCCTGCGCTGCCTCTGGGCTGCTTGAGTCTGCTGCAGAGCCAAGTGCAATGTTAGTCTTTTGCTGGTTATTGTCAGGAAGTAGATTATGGGCTGAAAGGCTGCAGGGTGACTTCAGACAGTCTGCCTGCAGCGGAAGAGAAGCCAAGGACATGTAGGCAGTATAGAATATAAAGCAGAGCTGCACTCTGCTCACAGACTGGTTTGATTTCATGTTCCTCACCTACAAAGTTCTCATTTGGGGGGCTCAGGGTACTTTTCCCACAATGAGAAATCACAGAGAAAACTCATACGAGCTTGTACAACTGAAAATTTTAACCCTGTCATTTCTGTGCCTGCCCCTCAGTTTTTATAACTTCTTGTTTTGATCTAGTTAGCCAACTCTGTACATTTTCTGGAATTCAGAAGGGCCATCTGCTACCCACACATTCAAGAAGAAAGCCACACAAAAAGGTATGACTTTTGCAAATTATAATGGAATTATAACGAGTCTTACTTATTCCAAGCATAAGAAAAAGCTAACATCTGTTACTAGTGTATATTTATTATTTGTTCCTAAATACAGGAGACTTTTATAAATACCTGTTAAATATAACAATACACTGCAAAGAGCTGAGTGGGTTTATAAATCTCAAGCCAGACTTGGTGTTTTGGTGTCAATCAAGAATGAAGCAAATCACTCTGGGCAAAATAGACCAGAAAACTTTCTATTCTTCTTATACTAAAAAATGGAGAATGGCATTCACTTCCTCTCTCCCACTCACCAAATACCATTATGAACTACAAACTGTACTTGCATGTAGGTTCCAAGAGGATTTTTGGAAACACTATGATAAATACTCATAAAAGATACAGAAGTCTCAATCAGAAGTCTTTCATGTAGAAAATTGTTTTCCTTAAAACTACATTCCCATAGGCAGCAAGGATGGTGGTTCCCATGCAAGCTGAAGTGACTCACTTTTGAGGTAAGGAAACCTGAAGAACATTTAAGTTGGTAAGAACTGGCCTTCTCCAGGAGAACACAAGGCAGAGTGTCTAAGTTATATTTCTAAGTGATAAGGAATCAGTTGCACTACATAGAAAAAGCCGAAGCCACAAGTACAGCACCTGATAATAGCAGTTATGAGCCTTTCCAAATTCTTTGTCTGATTTAGTTGTAATTTGTTTGCTTGAAGACTTCTTTTTAAGTTATCTATGGTGGTGGCACTGAGGTGTAGTGACTGGTGTACAATTATAGAACCAGGTTGGCAGGATGATTGAACTGGCTAACTGCCATTTTCACAGCAACTGGTTTTTTTTCTTCTGGATTGTAGATCAGTTCCCTGCAGGAACAGATTGAGTGGAGTTTTTATATTGTTATTATGGCTGTTTTGATATTGCAGTAATGATTTTTTGATATTTGATAATAAAGCCTTGAGATAATAGCAGTGGAAGCCTCAGCGTAGCTTTCATAATGTATTGATTTCGTGGCTTTTTTCAGGGTAAATTTTTTTCTTTGTTATCATTGGTTGTTTGGTTTTTAAATTATTTTTGTGGGGATTTCTCTCAGTGCTTTTTCATACCACACAGTACTGCTACGTATGGAGTATATACAAACAATCTGTTCATTTCATCCTGTCAAATGCTACTAACCAAATACAAATACAGTCCAAGTTTGGTTCTGCATCACTAAACTCGGTGATAGCTTTACTTCAGCTACATGAAAAGCTGGATTAGACACTGTCTGAGAATTCCTGAATGATTTTGATACCATGCAATTTTATTCCAGTCTCTTAACTCAAAATTTAGACAGACAGTAGTTTTTAGGAATTACCATAATTTATATCCCAAATGATAATCTCTCTAGAACAGGAACGGTATCACTGTGTGTAATCTGTGAAACACCCTGACTATTCTGGCAGGGAAAGCAGAATTTGATGGCAGATTTGTAATTACCACTGTGAAGCACAGAACTAGAGATGTGCCTGTGAGGGAGAGGTGCCCTGTGCTCCTGGAGCCTCCCACTCCTGGGAGCAGCTGGATCCCCCATCTCACCCTCGCCAGCCAAGAGGCTGCTCCTGCCCTGCCTTGTCCAAATTTAGCCTCATGCTGGGGAGTGGCCAGCCCTGGTTTGTCCATGGCTGCTGCCAGGCAGATGGTGCTGTCTGAGTTCTCCTCACCTCTGCTCAGCAAGAGCTCTAATCTGTGTGTCCTTCTGCTCCCCAGCCAGAAATGGTTGTGAAGTCTTACAGGCATGTATTTATTCTTGAGACTAACAAAGCTTTTTTAGCTCTGACTGGGGTTGACTGACAGGCTCAAGAGTTCCTGTAAGGCAATTTGACAGAAAAATAAGAACAGACAGACAGACAGTAATGGCATGACCCTCATTTCCTTAGGAAACCAGGCTAAAAATGAAAATGTGACCTCATACCCTTTGCTGAGGGCTTCCCCTTTGAAAGCCAGGATGAGAAAGATATATCCTGGATCAGAAGAGACATGTGATTATGATTACTGTAGTCTTGTGACTGTATTAAAGAAGTCAAGAAAAAAAGTTGTGAATAGCTTTTAAGTCCTCCTAAATCGCCATTATTATTAAAATTATTAATAACAATATCATTGTATTTACTTTTCAAAGGAAAAAAATGTGTCATGATACAGTTACAACCAGAGAGGGATACTCTGGGGACAGAATGCAGTGGATTCCCCTGCCCAAGGGACAGACTGAGGCAGGGGTTGCTGTCCCACACTGGGCTGAAGCCATGCAGCAGGTAAAAACAACTGAGAAAACAGGCTGGAGTCACTGTGCCTCCCCTGGGCAAGGGATGCACACTGCAGAGAGGGTCCCATTTTTGCCTCAAGAAACAGAGGGGGTGTGGAGTGAGCTCAGGAAAGGAAAGTTCCATGTCCTAGCCAGGCTCCCCTCACCTACACAGGCAGTTGTAGCTCACAGGCAGTTTGGAACCACTTAGGTGGGTGTTCTGTAGCTGCATGACTGCACTTCAAAGCTTT
The DNA here is from genome assembly GCF_048771995.1 of Taeniopygia guttata. Classification (NCBI taxonomy): domain Eukaryota; kingdom Metazoa; phylum Chordata; class Aves; order Passeriformes; family Estrildidae; genus Taeniopygia; species Taeniopygia guttata. The sequence continues at coordinate 13,089,358 of NC_133036.1, forward strand.
ATTGAAGCTCTTCAGTCAATCCAGTAGTGACCTTGAGAGATCTTCTCAGATGTGCTGGCAGTTGTGAAGTTGACACATTTCCATACAAGGCACTAAACCCTAACATATTGGAAAAGTCATTCAGTCTGTTAGAACTAGCATGGAAAAATACAAATATTTCATAAGGACAAGTGGGCAGATTATTCTCTGGGTATTGATTCCACATTTTGGTCTGCTGAAAACCTGCTGCTAAATAGACCTCCCTACTGGAGAGGCTGAGCAAGGTGGTCTTTTCTGAGAGAGGCTCTGGAGATTTATTGATTGCACATGAAAACACTAGTCATAAAACAGCAAAGACTGAGCATGCTGTTGCCACTACCATTTGCATAAAAAGGTAACACCTCAGTGTTGGAAAGCCAGGATATTTCAGAACATTAAGAGCAGCTGTCCCTCACCACATCCAGGAGGGCAGCAAGTCCCTCAGGTCTCTCATTTTCCAGCATCCAGGAACTGGGACAACACACCCATAATATTATCTATATTGTTGTCTATACAAGTAAGTTAGCAAATTTATTTGCCATAATAGATAGATACTGAAAATGAAACTCCTATCTCCAGCAAACCTACAGAGTAATGTTTTCTTTCTTACAGAAAAACATCATCACTTTGGGAATTTGAAATGGCTAATTGGTTTTCTCTTTGATTCTTGTCATCAATTGAAGTTAGTTCAATTAATTTCTACCAATTTTTAAAATCAAATTCTTGTAAACTCTCCTTCCTCCTGACATGCTACTTTTGTCAACTGCAGTTCTCAGTTCCTGGCAGATGGGATTCAACAAGGGATCTCAAGCAGCAGGAGGTCCATGAAGTACTTTACCAAGTAGGGTCCTGAAACACAGCAGACCCTTAAACGCCAGCTTGGCCTGCTGAGAGAGCAGTAAATTCACTCCACATCTGATGAGAGGATTCAAATGATCAGTTCAGTGGGAGAATCTTTCTGTTGTGGGGATGAAAAGCTCAGGGGACCTCACTCATGCTCAGTGGTCTTGTAATTAAATGTTACACACTTGATGAGCATTGCATTGCAAGCCTCAAGGCTAATTTACATGTTACCACCAAAATGTCTTATTTTATTTTGCTTGTAAAAATACTATACAGGCATCATTGCATGTCATTGCAAATGGTTTGTATCACTGATGCTTGGGTGACTCTCAAAATTACTAAAAGCTGTACATAATTACTGCTAAAAAGCCCTGTTCAGAACCAGTAATGCTTCCTCTACAACAGCTATTTTATGACTAAGATGGCTCTCCTGATGTGACTGACAATGTTAGGATAAACAAGCAGCCTGCCAGCAAATAAAGAATAGCTTTTTGAGGAAACAAAGTAGTTTGATTCAATTATAGTATTACATGTATCATTAAAGCATGTCACTTTTCTGAGAGTTGCCCATAATTCACAACAGGAAGGCAGGGTTGGAGAAAAAAGAGAAAAATTAAAGTGTGTAGGAGCTCATTGTAAGAATGGTGAGAGATATGATGTCAATATGAGGTATTTACTGGCAGATTTAAATGCTTTATGTTGTTAAAGTTGCTTTTAGTGGTTTGGGACACATGACTCATGTCACTCTCTACTCAAGACAAGTAAAAAGAGAACTGCCAGGGCCCTGGGATCCATGTAGCACATATGCCTTTATCAGTTTCATCTTCTGAGGAGGTTATTCCACAAACAGCATTTTCATGCAAGCATATTAGATGGACTTAACTACCTTTTCTTCTAATTCTTTCTTTCTTTAATACTCTTTAATACTGACTTCAAAGCAATGCTGAAGCACTGCAATGCCATTTTATTGGAATATATTAATAATAATAAATTACAGTTTCATTCACTGAATTCTAGCTCTTAAAAGAATAAACAACCTTCTGCAGCTGCAGAAGAAAGGCAGAGAAATTTTAGATGACTTACCCACAGTCTGCAGCAGGTGAGTGAAAGAATTAGATATAGAACCTCTGGCCTTTCTTCCAAAGAATCTTGCCTGTGTTTGTGCCACAGTAAAATGATTTTGCATATGTCCTGTCTCAGAAATATGAAAAATATATGCAATATGCAAAGCAGCCAATTGGACTGCCTTTTGGAATATATCATCATTTATGAACAGTGCATCTTGAAACCTAAACAGATTGTGTGCAATTAATTGCAAACTGTCAAAGAGACTACAGCACTTTACTGCCAATTTGTAAATAAACCCTAGGATGCAAAAGGACTGAGGCAAGTGAGGTGAGTTTCTGTGGATAGAGGGAAGGCAATGCGCAAATGCAATGCAACACAATTTTTACACTTCAGCCTTTAAGAATTTTGCTGACCCTGGAAGAAAATGGTATGGTGCAGAGTCATTCAGTGCAGCTAGGTTTCTCTGTAGGTAGATATTTTACATAACCTAAATGAAGAACTCCCAGCTTACTTGAGATGCAAAAATAATAAAGAAGTTATATGCAAAAAGAAAAATGTACTTTTAATTAAAACCTTGGAAAATACATGTTCATTTTTGTACCTTTAAAATGTGCTGAACAATGGTGATGATGATGTGCAAACAAAGCAGATTCCCTTTATGTCCTGATTATGACCCTCAAATGATCTTTGTTATAAATATGCTCATGCTGGTGGCTGGCCAATACCTGACTGGATTCCTTATCCGCTGCTGTCTCGCTCCCTTTGTATCACTGCTGTTGCCATCCTACCTCTCATTGTTTCCCTCATCTATTCAATAAATACAATATGTTTGGTGCCACTGCTGATCTGCTGAGCCAGTCAGTGGCCAGCCCAGTGACTCAGACTTGGTCTCAGCTTCAAAAGAAAAATGATGATGTCTGTCTTTCTAGGTTTGGACCCCTCTGGTGAACAGCATCACAAATGTGGTACAGATCTTCAGTAATTCCTGAAGCAGCAGCTTGTCACAAGCTGCCTGCAGCACTGCTGGACAATCTGCTGATGGATATAGTTAGAGGAAAGAATATGTAAGAAAACATGGTTTTTGTGACAGGTTTAACTTGTATTTTTTTGTTTCAGGGGATGAAATGCACCTGTGGAGGCAGGGTTGATGAAGAACTAGGTACCCATATTCATTAATTATTCTTTCTACCACTGTGGTATTTAATAGATATGCAAAAATTGTTCCAGTGTAAATAAGAATTTGGCCCAAGTAGCAGTGACAATTACACAAAGTTCAATTTGTATCTCCTCAGGAGTTCATCTGTATCAGCAGTTTCCAAAACAAGTAGATTTAGCCCTTGAGAAGGAGGAGTTGTCCCTGGATATCACAGACACCCTTCACACTGGTCATGGAAGGTGTCGTTGCAATGCTCAGCAAATAAAAAAATCTCTTCCCCATTCCCCTGAGACCAGGTCAAGAGCTTACTGCAACCCTCAGGCTCTTCCCTGTGCTCTGTGAACCTGAAAAAAACCCACAATATAAAAGTCCTTCTCATGTGAAGCAATTCTCTTTATTCTTTTTCTGCCCTAATCTTGTAGCACAATTGTAGTTCCAGAAATGACACAAAACACTCAAATCCATGGATGGTGAGGTAAATTCAAGGTTGAGAGATGAAAGAAAAAATGGACTCTGTGCCTGATTGGCTTTGGATGGAACTTTATAGGGAATCAGCACACCAAAGGAGGGGTGTTGTGAGGGGTGCCACATGCCCAGCTGCCTGCAAAATTAGAAATCTAGAATTGAGAGGATAGAATTCACTGCTTAACCCTGGGAAATTAATAGTGACTTTTTGTTTCACAGCTTAATATTTAAACAATGTTGCTCCAATTAGTCAATGGAAGACATTTTGTTTTCTGTGAGATATATTCTTTCCTCACCAAGCCAAGGTTGTTTTCTTCCAGGGATTTTTTTTTTTTCCCTTTTTTAAACTAGATTGCTCTTGCCTCTAGAGATAGCAGGTTTCCTTCAGAAACAGCACAAAGAGTGACGCTCCTCCAGCCTTTGCTAACTCAAACTCAAAATCCGCTCATCCCCAGTGTGTAATTTGGTGAGGCCGTTCAGAGAAAGGTTCCCCAGCCTGCAGCAGATGTCGGGTTTCCCCGGGGCGGCCGCAGCTCTGCCGGGGCCGAGGGGCGGCAGAGGCGCCGTGCCCGGACCGGAACCGGAGCCGCGCTCGCAGCGCCGCCGCAGCCGCTCGGCACCGGCACCGGGGTGCGGGGGTGGGCTCTCCCTCAGAGCCACGAACAGCTCTTTCGAATACCCCGAGTGCTCAGCAGATGGAAATGTGCTGTGATATGGTCTCAGCGAGCAGCGGATGAACACTGGACACGGTGGCAGCCCCCCATTTCTGAACAATCCCATCGTGAACAGTCCAGCTCTGGCCCCTGACCGTGTTCTCTGATGAATGCAGAGATCCCTGCCCATGCAAAGCAGAGCTCAGTAAGCAGCATGGCACAGTGTCCATGTGCTGGCTGACACCTTTAGCCCGCAGTTACCAGGCTAGGGATTTTCAGGTGAAAGTCAGGAGAAATTGCTTGGTATTCAGGGTTTTGCCCACCCTTTCCCCTCTTTGTCGCTCAAGTAATCATTTTCAGTTGAATATCTTTATCTGTAGTTGTCAGTGTCTTTAACAGTGCAGCACGTTCCTCTTACCTCTACCCCTGCAGGTGCTCGTGGGCATTGAGTAGTCCTGCACCAGCCCTGCCTGTTGCCAGCAGGACGCTGCAGTGTCCCCAGCTCTGCTGAGGTACCAGTGTGTGGTGAGGCACAGAGATGGTATCCTGGGATACTAATGTGTATGCCATGTAGTGCTTGTATGCCACAAAGATTTTGGATGGTAGAATAGGGAGAATCTATTATTTTCTTTAGAAACAGCTTTTCTCTTCTGTCGTCCCTTGCCATCTGCCCCTCACAACAAGCTTGGGATGCAGTGTGCACTTCTTTCCCTTACAAAGGCTCTGCTCCTTCTCAGAAAGGCTTCCAGAAGGATACTGGCAGTACTGAAACCCCACTCAGCCTGCTTGCTTTTAGCAGCCCTTCTCGACTGCCCTGCAAGAACAGAGAGGAAATTTTCCCAGCTCTCTGGAGTAAGGTCCTCCATTACCATGTCATGAAAGAAAACAGACTGCTTGGTAGCTAAGGAAAACTGCTGACTTTAAAACTGAAATAAGGCTCTATCATTTACACTAATGAGCTCACTGGTGGGGTCTTTGTAAAAATTTATGATAAAAAGTAGCTGTAGTCAGTGTTTGATGGAATTTATTATTTTCCTTTTTTTGCTGAAGATAGACATAACTACTAATCATTTTGCCATTCAAACCTAAAGAGAAATAAGTGCAGGAAGACCATTCCCAGAAGAAATTCAAAGATCTTGTAAGTAATCTATTATTATTAATTTTTTTTTAACCATAGGTTGGTCTAAATTCTTCTGGGGAAGGCTATAGTAAATTTTAACTGGTTGAATAACAAATAAGTTACTCAGAAAAACCCCTTAATTAAATACTAATATTTCAGGATTTTAATTGTTTGTGACTTATGGTTACAATTTAACCTCCTAGATCTGATAGTTCTGTCAGATTTGATTTCTGATGGAAGTGTGCCCTGGGAGGCACCCTGGGGTAGCCCTGGGACAGTTTCTGAGCCAGGTACCACATATGCCCAATATGTGCAGTGAATAAGGGGAGGTATCTAATAGCCTTTGTTACTGTAGACTGTCAGAGCAGTAAATGACAAGTGTTAGGGAAATCTCTCGGCTACTGTAGGTTACGAAGACCTAAACCACTCTGTTCTGTGTCAGAATAAATGAGTCTGGCTGGAGAGAGCAACTCTGCTGTAAAACTAGCAAAAATGGAAGAAAACAAAGGGGTGAAAGCAAGCAAAAATGAATAAAGATGTCTCCAGCTAAAGGACTGGAAAACTAACTCAGGTTGGCATCCGTGTGAGCTACGAATGAAGTTACAGGAGGTTTCTTCTTCCTCTCTATATATTTTTTTTTCTCTGCCTACTCCAACTACTTTGAGGTGTTTAGCCTCTACATAATCACTGGTTCAACACTTGAAAAAGGTGAGCAGAGATGCAACACAGTGCATGGGCTTTGCTGCCTGTGAGCACTCACTGCTGCATGCAGACCAGAAATAAGTCCTAATGAAATATTCCACGTGGTGGCTGTCCCCCTGCAGCCTTGTTTTCTGCTTGGGCCAGCTGTGTTTCTGCACTGCTGTCTCAGCCACCTCTTCCTCTGAACAGTTGTGGATTTGTGGCTTCAACTCATTCCTTGAACCATAATTTGGGAAGGGGTGCTGGGGTGTGTGATAAGCACTAATCCCAGAGCAGGAACACCCCAAAGGACACAATGAACATGAACACTTGGCTGTGGGTTTAATGCTGCCAAAAAGAAAGGACAGACAAAAGGAAAAAAGTATTCAGCAAACAGGAGAAAAGGGTGTGGAATGGATACATGAGGGACAGCTGGTCTATGGGCTGTCACTGAGATATTTTCCAACTCCATGAGTCCTGCAAGCACTGGGAATATGACTGACTGACAAAAAGGATCAGTGTCAGAGACTATGAAGTGTCTGGTCTTGCATGCAACAGATCAAAACTATTACAACATTTCAAGATCACTTTGCATTTTCCATGAAAATGTAGTCAGATCCATGGTTGCTTTATCTTTGTCTTCTATGGCTCATAATGAAATTTAGTTTCCTGTTACCTAAAATTTTTCTACCTGTCTCCTTCCCTCCATCCTGCCATCCCTTTGTACCCAATAAAGAAGTGCAGAAGTGTTGCTCTTGCTGCTTTTCCCTGAGAAAAACAGCCACTAGAGGGAAAGATGCACACGAAAAATTCCCCTCAGCACCTCTGGGGCTTCCTTTGTAAGTAAAAAAAAATTAGAATATTACCCAGCATTTGTAAGGTGGTCTGATCTATCCTTTCAGATAAAGTATATTGAATGAGATTCTTTTTAGTATTGCACTTGCACCATACATCATGAAACACAGCCAAGATAAAGGGCCAGGGGAAAAAAAAATCATTGGCTAAATTACACAGAGGAGATTGGATTACCTGTTCAAACAGAGCTCTTAATTCTGTGTATAAATAGAATCCACAAATACAAGTGCACTGCAGTAGAAAATAAAGCCAGCCAACAGCCCCTAATAACCCTTAATTATTAGGAGTTTCAGTTAACATTTGGACAGCTTTGGTCTTAATTCTTTTGAGTTTGAAGAGGCAGCATGACCGAGGTGGCCCCATTTACAATTACAGTGAGCACACACGCTGTTCCAGCCTGTGCTGGCTTTGGCTGAGCGTTCTCTGGCAGCCTGGGCTGGGATTTTGCCCTGTTAAAATATAATTACCTATCTGAATGGCAACTAATTTCCAGTTTGAGTTATTCATTTGTAACAATGCACTTGTTTCGACAGAAGTCCATGACAAGAAAAACAAATCGAGCTCCTGACCTTGGCATCATCGCTCACTTAGGAAAGTTTTGTACCTGAAAGAAAATCTGCTGATATTCCATGCAAGTAATAAACTATCTCACATTATCAGTCAATATAGCAGCAGAGATCTGTTGCTGTGCATGCCATAAGTAAATGCAGATGTAAAACAGACATCTCAAGGTAAGACTGAAATCTAATGTTACTTAAAAAAAAAAAAAAAAAAAAAGCTTGATAGTGCTATTCTATGCATGGACATTTATGATTGTATAAACCAGAATGTTTAAAATTTGTCTCAGGGATAGAGTTTTCAAATGCCCTTAGCAGTGAGTTAATATTTTTTCCCATTTATAAAATTGCTCTATGTAATATATATGTGAGATCAGAAGTCAAATACTGTATTGCAGGCAGGCAGTAAAATTCAGCAGATGAAATTTATTATTAGGTTATCTTAATAAGCTGTGTTCTTCAAAGTACACAAGCCTGGTATAGGGCCTATGTAGCCCAAGGATCCTTCAAGGCAGGTAATTTGACATTAATTTACTGCTGCAATCCCCACTTGGTTAAGACTGTGTAACTCTTTCCCCTTTGACCTTCTGTTTGTAACTACCTGTATCCATCAAAAATTCCCATTCCTGAGACTCGGGTTTGCCAAAAATGTGAACTGCGAGAGTTGAATTTTTATTTCAACATTTTATCAATTGTTTTTAACATTACAAAACACATGAAGGCACAGGGAAAAAACTAAGCTTATATTGTTTGATATTCTCTAGCCAGAAGCAAGATCTAAAAGTAAAAATCAGAACTATTTTTCTATAGAAATATTGGGAAACAACCTGGTTTCATTTTATCAAATAAAATTACAGAAGGTTGAGACAGGAATATACACAAATGACCACCTGTCTGTTGTCAGGCACACACCTCAGAAAGCACAGGCACTCTCTGGGTGTCCATCCCTGGCCGGGTGCTGCTCTCCCCTGACCCCAAACCTGTCTGTGCCATTTTATGTATTTTTTCTGCTGAGTATGACCTGCACAGGCAGGCAACCTGGGCCTTTTTTATTCCACTGTGTGGAGCATTACAGCTAATTCTGCTGGATGGCACCCTAGCAGTGCATCTGCTCCTGCTGTGCACTCTCTCAGTGAACTCGGCCTGCTCTGAGATACTTTAATTGCTTGCTGTGGAAGCTGAAGGTGACACCATAAGCAAATCACCATAAATACATGCAAACCTCTCTTACAACAGCAAATCAGATGGTTCCAGATAGAGCACAGTATGGATCAGCAAGAGCTCTTTCACTCTAAATCTCATTTTCACACATCTTCAGACTTTGTACAGAATCCCAGCAGATGCTTGGGAAGACAAGTATCTTACATTTATATGGGCATGTATAAATTCCTGAATTGCTTTTTGCTGCTTATAGTTCATAAACCAATATAGCAGTGAACAAACTGCATTTTCAGAATTGTGAACAAACTGCATTTCATATAAATTATCCAATTATGGACCAGACCTTCCATTTCTTATTCAAGAATGATTAAATCAAAGGTAAGTAGTCTGTGAAAAGGTGAATTTAAACACAGTGAGCTAAACTCTTGCTAAATCATTCTCTTAAAGGAAATATATATGTTTCCAGTAGATTTCTCTGTACTTGTTTTAAGTGAAGCTTATGCTTGTCCCCCTGAGAGACTTTCTGCATGAATGAAGCTGAAGTTAGATGTGTAGTGAGACTGAGTTTTAAGGATGATTTTTCTAAAACAGGATTAAGGCTCACTAACAGTGTGTAGAGGGCAGGTACTGTTGCTGCTGCTTATTGGCTAAACTATATTTTTGTTTCTATATATAAAAGTTCAGTACCTATGAGCTTTAAGTTTGCTTCTGTAAGAGGTAAAAAATATGGTTATTTTGGTCTCTCCATATGGTTTTTTTTTGGTACAAAATAAGCAACCTTCCCATGATCTGAGCAGGATAGTAACCAGTCCTGAAGTGGTGCTTCAGGGACTTAATGAGGATTATTCAATTATTTTTTCCCCCTCCAGATTATTTCCAATTTGTTTGTTTTTTTGTTTGTTTGTGGTTTTTTGTTTGTTTGTTTGTGGGGTTTTTTTGGGTTTTGTTTGTTTGGTTGGTTGGTTTTTTTGTTTCTTTAACCTTGGGTGAAAAATTAGGGGAGTTTTACAAACTCATAATCTGCAGTCAGTCGGTCAATATTGAGGTCAGGGTGAGTTACCACACAATAGACAGTTCACATATTTTCACCATATCTACAACAGATTTTTCTTAAAAGCAAACACCAAAGAGCTCTGCTTGACAAATATATACATTTCAGACTACCATTGACACCATCTATTACAGTTTGTTAATACCTTGACATAATTTCCACTGTATCTCAGTGACCTTTTCCCTCTTGGATCCAAAGGCATTGACAAACAATGCAGTTTGTAATTAGATGGGGTAACTCAATTCCTGGCCCTCTGTAAGCATCAGGATTTGCAAATTTCCACTCCTAGTTCGGGAGCTCTTTGCCACACATCACTAATTATGCCAAGTGCTTATGTATCAGTCCCTACCCCCTCCTGAGCCCCTCTTCTTTGTGCCCAGTACGAGTCAGAGACTGTTGTCAACACAGGGAGAATCAACACAACTGCCTAGCGCTGCATGTGACGTTTAATGAAAATGAAGTCAGGTCTAATTTGCATGGCAGGTGTTGCTTTATTTATTACAGCAGAGCTGCAGAAGCTGGGTGCTACAGTGCTAGTCAAGTGTGCAAGAATGAATGTCACTTACAATGAGGGTGTCTGGCACAGGAATCCTGGCACCCCCTTGTCTGCCTGTCCACCTCCTGGGTGAGGTAAAGGGACAAATTTGTTCATTTTTCCAGGTGCGCCTGTTCTGGTTCTTTCTGCTAACTCCATCCACCAAGTCATCAGAGCAATCAAGGAGCTTGGGGGTAGAAGGCCCACCCAGCCTTCTGCCAAGGGGTCACCACACCAAACAACTTCCAGCTCTGGCAGACCCTCCTGGACTCAAATCCACAAGCTGCACCTAAAGAGCTCTATAGCACAAGAGAATTGATTTCATGCACAAGAAGTGCCTTACAAGAGAAATACATGAATATTTTTATGAGTCCTGTCTGTTGAAAGAACATGTATATTTCTTTAAGTCAAGTGCTCAAAAAAATTAAAAGGGCAGAGTCGTGCCCCTTCAGTTTCCATTTCCCCAAGTAATTTTACCAAAATGACAAGAATGAAAAAATGCTCATTTTCACTAATTTTTATTTGGTTTAGCCTTATTAGTACCCCTTGGAAATAGAAATTTTATTTTAAAATTTCTGATTCTGATTTCGGACTCAGTTAAGGCTGTCAGCAGCCATAATACATTGTAACTCTTAAGCTCGAGTACTGAAGTAAAACATAACACGCCTTTTAACAGGCTGTGGCTCCACCCACTCACTTTCTACTTCTCAGGAGAATTTTTGTTTCTATTTTATTATCTCCCCAACTCCTTTCTGACCACTGTTCTTCCCCTATAATCACCTTGCCACTACGTTAGTTTCCAGACTGCTTCGCTGCTGAGCATCTGAAGCGCGGGGCACTTTGACTCTCCCTGGGAGGTTCCTGATGCCATTGGTTCCCGCTACATCCCGTCCCCTCACCGCCAGCCAGTACCAACCCACGGGCACACTAATACTTCACACACTGTCTGAACAACTTTACACACACTCATTTCACTTAGCAGGGCAGTTATATGAATAAAGTTTTATTTATGGCAGTTTTCAGAGAGAGATCCCAGGTAAAAAAATCTCACGAATCACACAATTGGAACAGCACGATAAAATAAAGTAAAGCATTTACCAACATTTATAATGATTGGCACTGGAGCCCAGTTTTGGATGGCATTGTTTCTCAGAGAAGATGCTACAAACTCCATAAAAGTTTTTATCTCTGAAGTTTAACTTTGTAAATAGATCTGCCAGTTAGAAAACAACTCTGTTCCAGTCGTTTGTTTCTAATCTCTTCATTTGCAATCCCGGGTGATGATTTTTTGACAGCACATCCAGAACGAATACGGGTCAGACGTCCACCGAGACAAAGCAATCTTTGCACTTTAGGAAACCACGACGACTCTAAACCCCCGCTCCGGGCTGGTCCCATGCGGGGCAGGGCAGGGATTCCCGGCCCGGCGGGGACTGTCCCTGTCAGCAGGGCGCTCCGCCGGCCACGAAAGGCTCCAGACGTTGTCGGAGTTTCTTGCTGGGGAAGCCTTGCGGGTTGTTCCTCCCCGAGATGCGAACGAGGCGGCTGAGGAAGACGGCGGAGCCTGACACTTCTGAAAGGGGGACCCGTGGATCCCATCCCTCAGTGCGATCTCCGGCGGGAGGGGCGCGGGGTCCCAGCCGGTGATGCTCCGGCTGCTTGGAGGCGGCGGCAGGCCTCTGTCCCGCCAGCAGCCCGCTCCCTTCCAGCCTGCCTCGCCCAGCCGCAGCGCGGAAAGCCGCGGCTCCTCTCCGCCCCACGGGCCCTCGGCCCGGCTTTGCCCGACGCCCCGGTCCGAGCCGCTCCACGGGAGTTCTGGAGCCCCGCCCTGCCTCAGCCCCGCGCGGCGCCTCCGCGCCCCGGCGCTCCTACCTACGCGGTGCGGTGCGGTGCGGTGCGGTGCGGGCGGCTGCCGGGCACCTGCTCCCGCGCCCGGGCCCGCGCCGCCCCACAAAAGCGGCGGCGGCGGGCGGCGGCAGGCGGACTGCGCGGCCATTGGCGGCGGCGGCGCGCGGCGGGCGCCGGTTGGGCCGGGCGCGGCGGAGGCGGGCGCGGGGCGCTGACGCCAGCGCGGGGCCGGTGGGGAGGCGGGGCCGCGCCTCGCGCCGTCTTTGTGCTCGCCGGCAGCCCCGGCAGCGCCGCCGCCTCCCGCCGCCTCCCTCAGCCCCGCTCGGCGCGGCGGGCGGCTCCGCTCCGCTCCGAAGCGCTCGGCCCCCGCTCCGCGCCGCTGCGCTCCGCGCTATGTGTGCCGGCGCTCCCGTGCCTCCTCGCGGCCGCTTCGCACCCGGCGGGGCGCGCTCGGCCCCGCTCTGAGCGCGGCGGGGCAGGGCAGCGAGCGGAGCGCAGCCCGGACGGTGCCGCCCGGCGCGGAGCGAAGGGAGCGCGGCGCCATGCGGGGCTCGAGGCTGGGGCTGGGGCTGGGGCTGCTGCTGGGCGCGGCGTGGGTGGCGTGCGGGCAGAACGAGACGGAGCCCATCGTGCTGGAGGGCAAGTGCCTCGTGGTGTGCGACTCCAACCCCACCTCCGACCCCACCGGCACGGCGCTCGGCATCTCCGTGCGCTCCGGCAGCGCCAAGGTCGCTTTCTCCGCCATCCGTAGCACCAACCACGAGCCCTCCGAGATGAGCAACCGCACCATGATCATCTACTTCGACCAGGTGGGGCGGGCGCGGCGGGGCTCGGGCGCTCCGGGGCGGCGGGGCTCGGGGCGCGCCGCCGCGGGAGAAGTTGCCGGGGCCGGTGGCGGGGCCAGGCCGGCGACGCGCCGCCCCGCGGGGCCCTGCCCGCGGGAGGGGGGCCGCTGGGAGCCGGGGGGCAGCGGGGCTGGGCGGCAGCGGCCCCGCGTTGGTGCTGACGGTGCCCTTCCCTTACAGGTACTAGTGAATATCGGCAGCAACTTCGACTCGGAGCGGAGCACTTTCATCGCGCCTAGGAAAGGGATTTACAGTTTCAATTTTCACGTGGTGAAAGTGTACAACAGGCAAACCATCCAGGTCAGCCCCGAGCGCCGTCGCCGGGCTCCGCGGGCACCGCGGGAGGGAGCGGACGGGGCGGCGGCCCGGCGGGGACGGGGCCGTGCGGGCGGCGGGGCGGGACGTGCCCCTGGGACGCCGCGGGAGCCCAGACCTGCGGAGAGGCTCCGCTCGAGGGGACGGTGCCCAAGGGGCCCCGGAGCGCCACCAGGCCTCCGCTCGGCCTCTCTCCGCATGAGCCGTCCCGGGATGGGAGGTGGTCGGCCGCCTGCCGCCTCCTCCCAGCTTGTCCGGGCCCTCGGACTGCCCAGTGCCGCGGAACACTGGCGGGAGCATCCCTTCACAGAGCCCGTAGCTGCTCACCCACTGTCCTGTGGCAGAAGGTTTCATAGGGATTTGGGGTTCAGGGAGGTGCCTATGGCATGGAAATGATAATGAATTTGTGCATGTCTATGCAGCTACTCTGTACATACCTGCCTTTTCTATGCATATGCTGCTCTAGGTAGGGTTAATAAATTACCGGCCTGAAGCCAGGTAATCAAGACAGGAAATCTGACTGTATAACGATGCACTTTGCAAAGGTGTATGGACAGCTGTATAGCACCATTCTGGTGCAAGTGGCTTAACACCTTTAGCTTGGACAAGTAGTGCATTATTAATGTGGGGTGTGCAGTCCCGGGATCATTAATGCGAGCTTAGCAGACCTTATTGACTGTGTTGTGGCATATTGTCTTTGCTGCCTAACAAAGGAAAACTACCCCTTGAATACACTTCAAAGGCCCTGACTCTGGCGGCTGTGGCTCTGCTCCTTGCTGTCTCTGAGGTTTCACATAAAGCCATCTTTCAATAAGTACAAGCAGACCTCTTTTCATAGCCTGAAAACACAGGCACCCTATTGAAAGTCTCCAAAATAGGATCAATGTCCTGCTTTATATGCACCGGGTGTTTTGATGTGGCTGTCGGTCTAAAACAGTGGTGAAAGACTTCTTCCTTTGGAGTACATACCTTAGCTGGGTTTAGACTGATATTTCTTTTTTATGGGGCTGGAATTTCAGCTGTCAAAAGAGGCCTTTCCTTAACTAAGCATTTTGCCTGTTAGGTGAGCCCCAGCGGTGTCATTGTCTGACTTTAATTGACAGAGGGCTTTGTTTTATCTTGCTCCTTAGGTGAGTTTGATGCTAAACGGGTGGCCAGTGATTTCTGCCTTTGCAGGGGACCAAGATGTGACCCGAGAAGCTGCTAGCAATGGAGTACTGATTCAGATGGAGAAAGGAGACAGAGCTTATCTAAAACTGGAGAGAGGAAACTTGATGGGAGGCTGGAAGTATTCAACATTCTCTGGATTTCTAGTGTTCCCGCTTTAAAGCACTTCTCATCCAAGAAAAGGGAGAAATCTCTTACAAATTCCCAAGTCAAAGCTGGGTTTGAAGAGTCATGGACAGCAGACTTTTTACATTCAAATATTAAAGAAGCTTAATCCTGCTTAGGTTTGTGTACATCTGCTTTGAAGAATTACTACTTATTTTTGTTGTGTTGCAGCCAACAGGCGGGAGACACTATAATTGATCAAACCCCCATTTATATTCTTCTCTCTCCTCCCACAAAATTAGTTCCCATCTCTGTGTCATTGGTGTAATCTGCCATTGTTCCCCCATGGCTTCTGCCTCACACAAGTAGACTTTAGATATTTTCATTGTTCTTTACAGCATATTTTGTAGTTTTGTTTTTAAAACATGTTAATCTTGACTCTTTCTCTGAGTTTAACTTTTAAAAAAAGAAAAAAGCAAAGTATTTTTTGACTACATGGATGCCATGATGGAAGGGAAAATGCAATTCTTGCTGTGTACTGGCTGGCAAAAGGAAAAATTTCTACATGAAGAACTATCCACAGCCAAGGCTGACTAGAGTATTTCAATATTTCTATGTAATTCTGAGTGATTGTGAAATTTAAGGCTGCTAAATGTTTTGATGCTTGTTTTGCTCTTGTACAACGTGGCCCAACTAAACGCCAGGAAGTATATTGAACTTTTACTATTACTCTGTAATATATGTGTGAATATTGAAAATTAATTTTTGCTTTAATTCAATAAAGTTTAAATGGGACTTTTATTTTTCTTAACCAGAAATGAGGTTTCTCAATGCAGGTAGGCCGGGGGAGGAGGCTCGGGGGGTGCGGCCCGCCGGCCCCGCTGCCCGCAGCTCCCCCGCACGGGTCCCGCAAGCCCTGCGGGCGGTGCCGGCAGCCCGAGCGGACCTGTCGATAGGAGGAAGTTTCACGCCGTCTCTGATACCCACTTATTTATAGCATTTATCTGTATTATATTCTCTGAACCAGATCGCATTTTATACGGCTGCCTAAAACCACCTGACCATGTGCACTCGAGGCTGGTACTATTGATTCGCTGGTATTATTTGTTTACCGTCTTTTGAAGATATAAATGCTATAATTTTGCAGTACTCAAAGAGATTACTACTTTTATTAAAAGGTGCGTACCGAGGATTTCGATTGTATCTAAACTTTAATGTGAAATAAATCGGTGAAACGACCCCCGGGCTGTGTGCGTGGCGCGGCGGCGGCTGGCGCGGGGCTGCCCCGGCTGCGGCACCAGCGGAGCCGCTCGAATCCCCGACTCCCGGGAAGGAATTTAATTAGCTCCAAGAAGGGGGGATTAATACGAGCACAATAAGCAACGCTTCTCGCTTTATTCACAGGTCCTGCCCTGGAAACAGACCGGCGGGGCGGGCGGGGACGCGCTCCGAGAGGGGCGGCGGTGGGGAGCGGGGTCGGCCGGAGCCGGGAATGGCCGCGGCCCGTGGACGCCAAGTGGAATACACCAGCCTGCTGCCAGCTCCTACTCGTCTGTCACCCTGCAGCGCAGGGGCCAAAACGCCTTCTGGGCCCGCGGTTGCCGCCTGGCCCAGGTCGTGCTTCGCGCCTCGCAGGAGCAGGGGAGGCGCGGGCCGGCCCTCCTCAACCCTGCCCGCAGCGCGCCGGGAGCCTCGGCACCTGCGGCCGCTGGCCAGGAGCCGTGCGAGGGGACATAAGGAGAACCAATAATGACGGAAAGCAGCCGGACTGCGTTCACCTGGAGTTACAAACTGCCCAAGATAACCAACACGTCGCATTCTCCAGCCGCAGGCTCCTCTTTCAAAGCGAGACTCTTTATTACTCTCTCCTGAAGCCTCTCACACCGGCGCCGTCTCCCGCCCGGCTACCAGCCCCATTCCCCCTTCGCACCCTCCTCTCCGGAACGGCTTGGCCAGGGCGAGAGGAGCCGCCCTTGCCTCCCGTGACTGCGGAGAGTGGGCAGTGGGGGAAAACAAAAAAGGCAGGGGGAAGGAAAAAAATTACTAGGTTGCAAGAGAAAGGAAGGCGGCCCTGTGACCTCCTCCGCCTCATCGCACCGAAGCCAGGCAGCAGCTCCTGCCTGGGCCCGCCGCGGGGGATCCCAGCGATCTCCGCAGGTGCGGGGGCTGACGATGCTGATGCTTGTCTTTTGTTTTTTCCTTTTCCCTTCTCTCCCTTAACGCGAAACAAATAAACCCGCCACCTTCCGCTGAAAGTTTTCCCCTGGTTCTGAGCGTCTCATTAATATTGTGCAGCTGGATATTACATTACTCCGATCACAGCAAATCGCTGCTCTGCGGCTGTTATAAAACGCCACCGTGGCTGCTTGAAACAGCCCCGTGTGCTCCGCGCCCGCGCAGCGAGGCCCCCGCGCCGCTCAGCGCCGCTCCCCTCAGCGAGCCCCGGGGTGGGGCGGGAGTTACGGCGGCCTGGCTGAGGAGGTAAAGCCGCCGCCCCGAGCCCCCCGTGGCGCTCGGCCGCCTCGCCGGGCCGGGGAGCCCTTGCCCGTGTCCTGGGCGGGGGCCCTGGCCCAGGACCCCGCCCCGGCTCCCTGGAGGGGCGGGCGGGTCCCGCTGCCTCCCCGCCCCGGCTCGGCCCGGAGCTCCCACGGCCGCGGTGTTCTGAGGCGCGGGCGGTGCGTCCGGGCGGCGGCCGGGCTGCTGCCCGGGGATTTACTCCGGCAGACGCGGTGTGTTTAAAACAGCCCCTTTCTACCATCCCTGCGCCCCCGGAGGACAGGGAGAGGAAGGCCGCAAAGGTGTCCCCGATCAGGCTCGAGGGGCGGCCGAGGGAAGCCGTCTTTGCCGAGCCCCCTGGGGCCGGCGCCGCCCGGCGGGGCAAACTGGGCGCTGGGCTTCTCCTGGCCAGCCGGTCCCACCCATACTTGCAGCCATCGCCATCTCCACACGTGGCCGGTGCTTGGGCTCCGTGTTTAGTGGGGAAATGTTAAATGAGCACCTGGTTGCACCTGCTCGGAGCCCGTTCTCATCCTGGAAACCGCCTGCACCTGAGCGGGCCAGGCAAGGCCACTTTCCTGCCTGGGCCACGCCGGGCTTTGCGAGCCGGTCTTGGGAGGAGCAACGGGCTCCGAGGGGGTGACCAAGCCGAAGGAACTGGACATAGGTGCCATTTTAAGCGGCTGGAGAAGCTGGGGGATCTGGCTACAGGCACCACTGTCCGGGCTGCGCGGGGCCGGAGACAGAAAAGGGCCTGGCTTTGTCCGGCAGCCCGGCCACGGCCGGTAAGCAGCGGGCGGGAGTCACGAACGCCCCAGCACCGAGGGGTCCTTCGCAGGGAGGCCGTGTCCCCTCAGGGCTCCCGCGGCCTCGTCCCCGGTCCCCGCGGCCGTGGCGCTGCTGGGCTGCTCCGGGCTCGGGGCCGCGCTGCCCCCAGAAATGAGCAGCCGCAGCTCTGTACCCGGCTTTAATGTCTTTTCGGTTGATGTATGTAATGTCTGATTTAATTTATTGCTGATTAGCGTTGAGCATGAGTTTACACAACAAGAAATTATGTTTCATTCAGTTCATTAGCATATCTAGTGTTTGCTTTATGAGCATATCGCTAATGGTAATGACCAATGTTGATTGATTTCTAATGTGAATATAATTACACAATGTAGGGGAATTAAAGGGAAAATCCACGGTTTTAATTGTTGGGTTTTTAGGGACGGCGTGTGGGGGCGAAGGGGGTGCACAGGGAGAAACAAACCGACTTTCTTCTGCGCCAACGATGAGAAAGTACAGATTAATGACTCCAGCAGGAGATGGAGAGTTTGGTCCAACACAAGAACAAGTCAAATGCAGTTAACTCAGGGAATACTTAATGCACACTCGACATTGCAAAACATAATTTCCCCTCGTCTGCCCCCAGGTACATCTGGAAGCCCAATAAGTTGGTTTGGAAGCGGCCGTTCCCGAGGAGCCAGCAGAGGCAGGCTTCGTGCATGGCCGGGCAGCGGCTCCCGCAGCCCCGCCGGCGGCTGCGCGGCTCCGAGCGGGGAGAGCTGCGCCCTGCCCGGGGTCAGCGGGGGCGGCTCGCCCGGCTCTGTCAGCGGCAGTGCCGCCCCCGGCAGCGAGAGCCTTGCCCGCGTCCTTCCTGCGAGCTGGAGAGGGAGATCGGCGAGAGCTGGAGAGCCCCGGCTGGAGCCGTGCGGAGGGAGAGCTGCAACAGGTACGGGCAGCGGAGCGGGCGGGTCACGGCGGGGTTAGAGGCAGGGAGGGACCGTGAGGGTGCTGTGAGGAAGCTGGAAGCAGCTTCTGTACTCCGTCTGGTGCCTGTGCTTCTGAGGGTGACCCCCGAGAGTGTCCTTTCCACTAAAAAGGAAAGGTGGTCCAGGCGGGGAGAGGTCGGGTTTTTTTGGAGGCATCTCCAGTGGGATGTGCAGAGGGAGAGTAGGAAGGCTCAGGTTCTGAGGGAAAACCTCTGTAGTGCAGAAATCCTGGGTGGGACACACGCACACACTTGTGGAACTGTTGAATTTCACCCTCAGACAGAGTCAGTGGGTGAAGTGTGGTGTGTATTCTGCCTGGTAAGAGTTGCAAAAAGGCCTCTGCTGTTGGTTGCCCAAAAAGAAAATAGGCCTTGTGTTTTTTTGGAGAGTGAAACAAGCTGTGTACCTTGCATGGGAGGAGAGGTCTCAGGCAAGGCTGTCCCGAGACAGTCAGTCCCTGTGCCTTGGGGCACTTGCTGAAAATCCAGTGTGGGCTGGAAGCAGTGATGCCTGCACTGGGTGTGTTTCCCCTTCCACTAGTAGCTCCTTCCTTCCTGCTGTATTCCAAGGATAAAGGGCAGTAGGGTTCCTCTGCTCTGGTGGTCAAAAGCAAAAGCAGTGGTGATCCCAGTGTGAGCAGCTGGGCACATCTGGGTGCAGAGCATACTTGCGCTCCCCCGTGACGACTTTGAGCCCTTTGTTGGACAAGAGAGGAAGATAATGCCATTGCCTTTGTGCAGTTTTGTACAGCTGGGGAGATGTGGTGTCCCATTTCACCATGTCCCATTTAACCAGTAGCACTTAGGTTCTTACAGTATGGGATTCCTAAAGCAAAACAGTTGTTCTGAACTCGGGATGTATCTGGATTCTAAAAATCCTGGTTTATAAAATTTTTGTTTGGGATGGACTTGTGGAGCTATTGGAGAATGGGTCTAACATTGCATCAGCATGTAGATTTGAAGAATACACCCAAGGGTCTCCTGCCTCTTGTGCCTACATCACTAACAAAGACAATTTCAGACTTAGTCATGAGTCCTCATGCAGCATGTTGCTTGTGGCACTCTTGGTGTTGGTGACCTCCTAATTGACTAAAATTCTGTTAAGCTATCAGAAGAAGACCGAAGAAAGAGATGTTGGAAGAGTTTGAGCAAAATGAAGACAAAAGATGTGAATAATTGTCATTCACATTAGTAATTCATGTTGCATACAGTATGTTCGAAGAAGTATCAGGGCTTCAGCTGCAATTATATTTCCAGGGTTTGTTTTTCTTTTGTCTACACAACACTCATTCAAGGACTAAAGGTTCACGGACTCCTGCTTTGTTTGCAGTTAATAGTCATCCAGCTTGTAGTGGAAATTCTCACTGCATTGTTGGGCTTCATGCTAATAAATTTTAATGTGCTTTCAATGTTTTGGCTTCAGGGTCATCCAAGTCAGGGCCATCCTCCTTGAGCTGCTTCTATACTGACAGTGTTTTCCAATTTTTCCAGTAGTAACAACCCCTTTAAAAACATAAATATTTTAGTGGAAATTAACATAGTCCTGAACCTTTTCTGTTGATAAAATGCCTATGCCATTAATGGCATGACAGCTGGTTTTGGTGTTGCTGTCACCAAAGCAGGTCAATATTCCTTTCTGTTATGAAATAAAAATGCTGAGACTTAAAAAGTAGAGTTGTGGACATGTCATGTTGCTCACTCTACAATTCTTTCCATCAAAATTTCTTGTATAACTCTGTAGGATCTTGGTCACACTGCCTGGTATGTTGTCTTGATAAATACCATTTCCACTGAAAGAATGGAGAAGTATTTTGTTCTTTGCCATGCATGTGGTGCTGTTCCTGATTTTGTAATTGTTAAAATCTGGTCCCCAGGACTTGAGATTTCATGGGTTAGTTATCCTTCCTACTTTGATTCTCCCCAAATTTTTCAGTATACATTGAATTGTGCTTTAAAATTATTAATTGGCATGGATTCATAATTCCCTTTTGCATGTTTTT
Organism: Taeniopygia guttata; assembly: GCF_048771995.1. Taxonomy (NCBI): domain Eukaryota; kingdom Metazoa; phylum Chordata; class Aves; order Passeriformes; family Estrildidae; genus Taeniopygia; species Taeniopygia guttata. The sequence goes on from NC_133036.1 coordinate 13,110,050, forward strand.
ATAAATTCTTTACTTGGTTTTGTGTTTCCTGGCTGACAATAGAGCTGAATTTCCCTACAATTCTGTCAGTTGAGGTGGGGGGAAAAGAGAAGCTTCTGATGTCTCTGTTTTTAATCTGGCTTTATTGTTCCTTTGCTGTCTTCTGAGTGATTAATCTCACTATTTTATTCTTAGAAGAGCCTTTCCAAAGGCTCAATTGTTCACACAACCCAGAAGATTGCAGCCTCTAGGTTTGAAACACCTCTTTTGAAATGGCAGAACCAGCTCTATCCAGAAGAGTGAGATGATGCTCAGCAGTTATTATATCTACAGCAGAGATTATAATTCCTGTAGCTGTGCACTTTGTCATATGGCCAACCTCTTGCAGTGCTGCACTGAGCAGAGACCTTCACTGAGTTTCCTGCAATATTCCCAGGCCCCTCTTGGGGCTTGATTAAGCTAATTGAGAGTTCTGCTGGGAATTAACCACCATTAATATAAGCATAAACCTACCAGCTTTGCATTTAGCCTATCATGTACATGAACAATTGCACAGCTCTAACCAAACTTGGAATTATTTTTTTTTTCCTCTACAGAACTAAGACATCACTGTCTTGGAGCATGGGTTTAACATAGCATTTTGATCTGTGAAAGTAATATTTATTTTCCTAATATACATAGTGGAAGGTCTTTATTGACAAGAAAGGACTTTGAAGCAAATACACTGAGAGAAAAATCAGCTTTCCTTTATAGCAGAAAGAGGAGGATCTTTCTTTTTTTAAAGTAGAGAGGCCAGGGCTCAGTTTTGAAGCTATTGTTTTAATTCCAGTGGGTCATTAAATGAGTTTTTTCTGCTGACATAAATTTGCATAGCTGTGTTGCAGTGCAAATTCTTGCTACTCATTCTGACTGTGGGAAATTACGGCAGAACTTGGGAAACTGCTGTTCCATAAATATAAATCCCACAGAAATTCGAATCCCATTTCTTGAATTGTTGCAAGCAATAGATACACTTGCATGAGACAAGGATTATTCAGATCACCAGAACTTTTGAAGAAATACGTTCGTATTTCTTTTTCTCACATTTCATTTTAATTTTTTCATGGAATCTTACATGCACAACTGGGTTCTTTTGGCTGTGTTTTCAAGATCATGTAAGAATTCTGGATAACTGTTGAGATATTCAGTAGTTTCAGTGGTAAACACATGGTGGAATGATGCTATTGTCCAAAAAAATGTTGTCCAAAGATGCCTAGGGTAGGTTGGTTGGTTTGTTTGGTTGTTTTGGTTTTTTTCTAAATAACTAGAATGTCACAGAATGGTCCCGTGATAACTGGTGATTGTCATATAAATTTCTATTAGTGTAGGGTTTTAACCAGTTTTAGTCCCATGACAAAATTTCCTCTTTAAAATATTTATATATTTTGAAGACAAAAAAAAATCCATTAAAAACCATTGAAACTTAATATATCAAGTAAAGTATTTGTTTAAATAGTAGTAGTTCTCTTGAAACTGTGAATGGTTTTAGGAAGAAACTGCCTCTCCTCTGTTGACTAGCAGTCTTTCAGATGGCACTGAAGATTTGAATACTTTTCCTGTGTGGGAAAGGAAATAGCTGCACTGTTCTGGAGTTGTTTTAAGACAAAATGAGTGAAGTGCTCACAAAAAATGTGGAGAACACAACATCAAGGACAAACACCATTTTTGTTTCTGACAGTTTTGTGTCTTTGTGGCTGAGATGGTCGTAGTGTAAGGTAGTGCTGGCTCCTGAGACCAAACTGAGGCTGTAGTTCTCTAGGCCAGCTAGTCAGTGCCCACAGGTTTGATCATGACTGCTTTATGCCCAGAACATGGAAATGCAGCCAAATCTCTTTGGTTATGCTTCAGCAGCTGGGAAGATGAGTCCTGTATAATCAGAAATCAACTGCAGAATGGTAATTTCGGTTTAATGTTTTTAATGTGCATTTACTGTATTGTGCTTTCAGGAAAGCTGAAGATGTTGCGAATACAACATGGGGGCATGGCTTACAAATTGATATAATTAGGAGCTGGTCTGATCAGTGCTATCAATGTCAGCACATTCCAAAGAAGGCAGGGCTGTTCATTCAGGTTGGCTTCATGTGTATTCTCTCAATTTGAAGCTGTGTGAATATATTTTATATTTTCCAAATGTATCTGTCACATCCTACCTTAGTGGTGACAGCATATCACATCACACTGTGTCTCTGTCTTACTGTATCTACAGTGGTGTCTAATGAATGCTTCTGCACAAAGGCTGTTGTACACTGAGCAGCTGAGTGAGCTCCTGTCTGACTCAGATGCTTTTTGCTCAGCCCTTTACCTCTGCAGTTTATGGCAGTTTCCCTCCTGCTACAGCGTGGCCAGGTTGTGCTAACCCTGTGTCTGTTCTCAGGGCAGAGGAGGATGCTGAGATGCTCGTTTCTACAGCTGTACAGCACAGAAACATTTCTGCAAGCTTGAAGCAAAGGGGCTATTACATGGGAGGAGGCACTGAGCGCTTCTGGGCAGGCAAGGTAAGCCCTGGCCACACGTGACCAGTGTAGCAGAGCTTTAAACCCTTTGCCACAGCAGTTTATGCCCACAACATCAGTAATGTGCAACAGTCCTTTATATCTTGAGATGTTTTTTGTATATTCCTTGTGTTGCAGTTGCTCATTTGCTGAGTTTCCTCAATGAGTTGGGCAGCTTTTCAGTTTTAGCTGGTTTAGTAATCTTTCTTAAAAGGCCCAATACTTCAGCATTGCCAATCAGGAGGAGAGCCTCTTGGTTGTGCTAACTGAGTTTGTGCCTGCCTGAGTGTATTGACTTCCTGTCATCTCTGAGATTAACTTAAAATAATTCTTGCTGTTAGTAGCCCTTTCCAGTTTTCCCCACTAGCTTTGTAGGTTGTTCATGCTGTGCTTTTTCTTTTCTAACTTAATTTTTTTTCTTGTTTAGAAGAACCCTGTTGATATGCAGTATTAGGATCTCTGCTGGAAACCAGTAATATGTTCATTCTGGCTGAAATATTGGCTCCCCACATCTCTGACTGGCTCCTCAGGAAAGGGTAGAGATAGATACTGATATCTCTAGTTACTCTGTTGAGGACCCCACCATTTTGCAGAACACTGAAGTTGAAAGTTTTGAAAGTGTGAAGTTGAAAGCAACAAGGTGCTTCCTGATTTCTAACTTAAAGCACTTAAGCATAAGCTTGCCAGCTCTGTATGCCTTCAGCTAGATAATAGAAGTACGAGAGTTGTTTTATATTTAAGCCAGCAGATAAAAGCGGCCTTTTGAAAAGTGGAACATTCCTTTAGAAGGAATCACAAGCAACAATCAGCAGCTTTTAAGGTGGATGGCAAAAGTATGTTCGTGAAGACAGATGTGGAGGCTTGTTCTGTGTTTACATAGAAGCCCAAGTGAGTGGGTTTGTTTCTTTGGCTAATAAGTTGCTTTAGTTAATATTGTTGAACCTGACTGGCATACTGCTATGTTGTGAAGTGCAGTAGCAAAAATCATGGAAAGAGTTGCTCTATGTTGTAAAGTTATACAGTAGCTGAGGTTTGGTTTCTGTGTCTGTTTTGCCAAGGAGGTGAATTCTCCCAGTGTCTTTGGCTGATGTGGTTTGCTTTATTATCCACACTGGATGGGACAATGACTCTTCCCTCTCCCAGTTATGCATGGCAAAAGAGCCCAGGAGAATTATCCAGTTGGTAGCTCATTAAATAAGTATCTATCTAGGCTCATGACTGAGCATGAAGTTTCTCATGGCACAGAGTTAAATGTTACAAGGGAATAAAATTCTTCTCACTAAATTATAGAGAAAACACAGTAGGAGGTATTTTGTTCAGGGAATACAAGCTATTGTCCTACCCTTGTCCAGAAGGCTACATACATCAAGCAGAAGATGTCTTCCTTACATTCCAGCTAAATCAATGTTATTTCTTCCAGAACACTGCTGCTTCCGTTTCTAGAGATAAAAAAACATAGCTCACTGTCAGGAGATAATTCCTTCTCTTGGGCTTTCTGTCCTTGACCAGTAGTTTTTATTTTTCTTAGACAAGGAAGCTTTTCTTTATCCCTGGAAGATTAAATTGTCTTGCTGGTAGATCTGCCTTACTGAAGAAATGGAGGAGGAAAAGCAGATAGGGAAGAAATAGAAAAGAAAATAATTTCAAGGTATCTTTATAGTCTCCTATTGTTAGGATGTCAATTACTACCATATATCACCTACACAGCAAACTTGTCATAGCTTGGGGTATCTTTTTTTTTTTTCTCCACCTAGTAGAAAATGTATCAGCTATCCATATGAAATATTTTTTATTGTGGGATTCATCTTTTAAGTATAGCCGTGATGCTCAGAGGGATTTAATTTTTTAACTTCCTATTCAGAAGGATGAATGTTAAAGATCATAGTTTTTTAAACTCCAGTTGTGCATTTCATGGGAATAATTGAAGAAAACTACACCCTTTTCAGCTTTTTGAGTTGGCACAGTTCTTGTTTCAGGTGCTGATGCCTCACACTACAGAGAGTGGTCAAGAATGGCAAATCCAGCAGTGCATCTGTAACTGGGGGCTCTGATTTAACTGTAACACTCCTTTTGATGAGTGCAGAGTGCTTTGGTTACTCTGCATGGATTCTCCAAAACAGTGTTTAGGAGTAGAAAGAAGCTTCAGGATCAGAGAAAACCCCAGACTGGCTCTGTGAGGGGCTGACAGGGGGCACACGGCTGGCACAGGGTGCGCTCGGTGCCCCGAGCAGCGGCGCGGTTTTGGGGCTGTGTCAGGGGCTCTCTTTGCTGACAGACACTGCTGGGTGGGCAGCTCTTAGCAGAGGGCTTTGCCTCCACAGCAATCAGACATCCAGAGCAGCAGCAAAGAAGGCAACCACTTATTCACCAAATGCATCAACTTGCAGACCTTAGATACAGATCTTCCCTTCTATTGCTGCTGTGGGAACAAGAACTGACTTGTGTTCCTTGGAGCCCTGATATTCATCCCACCCTAGGAAGGAGGGGCAGGTCCATCACCACCCCCTGGCAGTGCTTGTGTGACCCTCTGGGAGCAGCTCCTGTCCTGAATGCTTTACTTTGGAGCTTCAGCAGTGACTGTGGCCAGGAAAGGTTGGTCAGGAGGGCTCCCAGCTCTCCCTGGGGCAAAGGGAGGATAATGAAGGGAGCTAAAAGGTGAGAGGTGTCTGCTAGTTCAGCTCTCCCTTGTTCAAATTCTCCTTCCTTGATCCACCTAGTTCTTATGTAGAGTCAGTCCTCTAGTCCTTTCAATTAGAGCTCCATCCTACTTTTCTGTCCCTTCCAGTTTGTGGATTTTAATCCTTTCTCAAGTCTGTTTCACTTGTATTTCTTCTTTGCTTTCATGACTCAGGACTTTTTTCACTCATTTCCTTCATGCTATGTCATTTCTTGTGGCTGGAACGGTGTCCTCCTTTTCTGAAAGGAAGCATCAGTCCAGCAGGAGGATTAAAGGAGATTTTAAAATAAATTCCTAGGGAGTCTCAGAAACTGGAAGAAAATGGCAGCAAGTTTCAACTTGAGCGAGCTTTATTTCTGTATTGTATAATATAATTCATAATGTTGTCAATATCTGTAAAAGCATAAAGAAAAGACAGCAGTAGCAGTTAAAAAAAATCAAAAGCCCTGTACAGGATGTAAAACTAAATTTCAAAATACTATAGAAGAGGAGGAAGGGCCAGAACCCCAAGGAGCAGGCTATTTGGTAAAAACAGCTTTGAAAAGATGTGAAATAAAGCCAAAAAAGGGAAGAAGCTCCCCTAAACCAGCAAAAGAGAAACCCATCTAGGACAGTTTAACTGAATAGGTTAGGAGCTGAAGAGGAATGGAAGGTTAGGCAGTTTTTGTTTACGTTGTACACAGAAAAAATAACCACAAACTTTCCTCTGGGTAAAGGAGACCAGAGAAGCACTGACAATTCAGTTTGATTATATTGCTTAGACAGTGTTTAAAAATACACAATCTCTCAGCTTTTTCCTCAAACTTCCTTTCTGTCTTTAAATAACCAAAAAAACCACAAACCACCACAAAATATAAATTGCAAAAATGCGCCATAAAAATGACAGATTTTTCTTTAAACTTACTCTTAGACGTTAGATCACAAATTCTCTTCTGCTGTAATGAACATCATTAAAACCATAATGTTTCCTTCTATGCCACCTTGAAAAGTAAACAATTCAATGGATAACTATAATTATAAAATGTTCCATGCTCCACTCTCATTTAACACTACATTTCATACCAGCTACAGCTGCTATTACCAGAAAAAGATTTGTGTAACCTCTGTCAAATTTCCTACAAATGAAACTTTTTCTGCCACCAGTGTGGACCTACAGCTTGTAGCATGATCCTAGTGCTTTGAAGACTTATGGCCTTTGCTTGAAAGAAAAGCAGAACTGAATGAGATTTGATAGGAGTACATCAATAAAATAATAATAAATTTCATCAAAAGACCACCACATTTAGTTTATTTGTCATAAGCATGGTTATCATCATCTTATCATAAAGATTATTTTCAGGTTATAGGAATCTGCCTAACTTCCAACTTACATAGCAACGTTATTCATTTATTTATTGAGACCAATAATGGTTTGTATCTGGTCTCGTGTGTAGCAGTCTTTGCTTCACTGCATATTGCAACTGTTACCTAAAATGTTCTGCCTTGGGCCCGTGCTGCATTAGGCATGGGTATGTTGGAAACAAGGAATTCTGCTTCCAGTTACACAGCTAAGCACGTAAGGAAATGGAGAATCTTTCCATTTCCTGTAAGAGAAGGGTTGCTGTTTCCCAGTTAGCGAAATTGTTTTAAATCTAGGACAGGTTTGATTTGAGAAGTGATGATGAAATCTCAGACAAAACAATGATTTTTAATTTACGATGTGTCAGGTTATTCCTACGTCAGGGTTGTTACTTCTGCTTGGGCCCACTTTCCTCTTTTGCTGGTAGGATGTTAGGTGTGGAAGGCTGCTGCATATTACTAATATTGGGGTATTCAAGACTTCTTTCCTTATCAAATAAGCAAATTTAGTAAGGTTTGCCTTTTCAAACCTCAGATGTTTAATTTTGCTGTTGTGTTTCCACAATGGCATCTTAGTAAGCTGATTGGTTTGATTTGATTTAATTCTAAATGTTGTTCTGCAGAAACAGGGAAATGGAAGATATCTATCCCAGGCTAGAGGAATAAAGACCAAGCTGTGTGACCATTCCCTGGTAGGCCCTGGGTGTGTCAGATCTGTGAGTTCAACTCCAGAGACCCCTGATGGAATGCTCAGCTCTTACATGATACCACTTGCTAATGGGAACTGCCCTTGCAGAATTCTGTTAGCATAGTAAAGTATGTATTGGATAAGAACAAAACCAGCTCGGCTTTATTATGTGACTTGCATGCCTGCTAATGAATAGAAGGAAGGCACACACCTTCATGAACACAGAAATTTAATATAGTCTCTTCCTGGAGTTGTACCTGTGGGACTGAAAGTTTATTTCAGCATTCCAAGGGCAATAAAAATCTAAATTTAAACTCAAAATGTGCTCAAAAGATTACCCAGAGGCTGTGAACTGTTCAAACTTTGTTTAGGTCATAACTGCTTATGTAAAGTTAGTTTATACCAGCAAGTTAGGCTTTATGTTTTTGGGCAGAACCTCTGTTACTAGGAAAGGCAGAGCAAGTGGAGGGGATGCATCTCAAAGTTCAGCTCTGCTTTACTATTGCATTTAATTCAGCTCTTTGCTGCTTAGTGCAAAGCTGTGTGGAGAGATTTGTAGCTCTCAACCTTCCTTGTGCAGACACTTCTAAATCTATTCTGATCCATTATCCTTGTTAGACATCTCAGATATTTGGGTTTTCTGAAAGGGAGAGGTGAAGAAGATGCCAGGTGAGTGCCTGCTAGTCATAAACACTGGAAAGGCTGAGTATGAGCAGGAACCAACTCCTCGCCAGTGGGCCCTCACTTCAGAGTTTCACTGGTCCATTGGGTCTTGTGAAATCTGTCAGCCTGATTCTGCAGAACTGAACATTTCAACTTTTCTTGGAGCAGATATTGGTGAGAGTGGCTACAAGATATGAAAAGTGCTGTGTCTGTTGCTTCTGTGAGAGAAAACTGCAAGTTTTCAAGCATTTAAAATACAGTTTTGGGGAAATAATTGAAGTTAGCAGCCATGTTTATTTAATCTCAGTTTGTTTATTCTTTGAAATAGTTCTGCTATGGGAAGCATGCCCAATATTTAAGATATTTGATATCATAACAAAGATTGAAGAAGACTAATTTACATAAAAATACCACTTATTATTTGTGAAAGGTCAAAAAAAGTTTCAATATGTTGGAAGACTAATATGCATAAGATGTAATCTCCAAAACTGACAGTCTCTAAAAGTGCAAATAAGTACACAAAAAACCCAGCTGAAGAGAAACCCTTGCATTTTATAAATAATAAGATATTAAAAAATCCTCTAATATGTGTCCCTTGATAAAGGTTTCAACTTCTTTTTGTTTCTTCTGCACCTTGCCAGTCCCTGTTTCCCATCAGCCCCTGTTTTAGGTACCTCTGTCTGTTTTACCTGCCTTCCCAGATGTATTTAGACCTCTTTTCTTCTTTTGATATCTGTTTCACCATGACTATTGCATCCTTATAATTTCCTATACTTTTTGCATTCACTGGCATTCAGCCATTAGCATTGCTAATTTCTTTCCAGTCTAGAACAGTGTTTTACTACAGTAATAGAGTCAGTCCATTCCTTTGGGCACTGAAATTCAGTCAGTTTTGTTTTGGTGAGTACACACTCGGGATTTCCTCTATCTGTTGTCCAGATTTCCAACTATCACAGCCACAGCTGACTCAGCTTTCCTGAAAACACCACATAATTTATTTTCTGTGATTATCTCACTTCATACATACTACATTTGTAGTTTCGTTGTTGATTTTATTAAAGCATTTTTATAAGATTGTTTGTCTGCATCAAAATGGCGAAAGCAAATTTTGCCATTTTGGTGAAGTCATGAGCAAATGTTAGCTATTCCTAGAATGTGTGCCTGCATGTTTCTACAGTACTTACCACCATGATCTTAAAAGATAAATATTTACTACTCAGTAGAACTATTAAATGTGGATGTGCTAGAGCTTTTTGTTGCTGGCTTGGATTGTGTTCAGAGTGGATAAACATCTAGGTGCTTCTTATTCTTCCCAAGTTTATTTAGGCATTTATGAGGAAAAAAAAAGAGGTTTTTATGTCTTAGTTTCTTTTACATGTGTTATTTTTGCTTCAAACTTAGTAGTCTGAGAACTCCAAAAAATACAAATTTTCAAAGCAGATGAAACATCAGTTACAGGCTTAGAGGCTTCTCTGGGACAGAGCTGTTTCCTCTAACTCACTGAAGACATTGCTTCAGGGAGCAAAACATATATTTGTTCTCCATGGCACTTCATTATTTGGCTTCTTTGAAAGACCCAGTTTGGGAGCTGGTTGCTTCTGACTGCAATAGCAGTTGCTGCAGTCCAGATGAAGGATCTGACTGTGGTGCTAGGGTATGTGACACAAACATTAGTATGGATAACACTGTTGTTATATGGTAAACAACTTCACTCATTTGCATGCTACACTGATAATTTGAGGCTGTTGGTATTGTAATCAAATATTCATTTATTTTCAGCTGCATGGCTTGCAAGTAGTTGCAAGAAATCCAAATTTTTTGGTTTCTTCATAATAATTGTGTAGTATTTATATTGTGTGCTCTTCTGCATAATCTCACTGATTTCTTTTTGCTCACAGGGCCAACAGTGGCAATTCCCTATCTTTTTAGATTCATTATTCAAGAGTGAACACAAACAAGAGAATTGTACAAATGCAGCCATGTGCCCAAGAATGGCACAGATTGGCAAAGGCCTGGGTAAATGTCCTACCAGCCACATGCACGTTTTACCAAGACTTCATAACACCTTTTGTTTTTATGTGAACATGGTGTGGTGCTACCTACACAGTCCCCAGGAAATGTATAGAGGAGATGTAGTTACTACTTGCCATTAAAAATTGCAGAGCTTCTAGAAAAAGAAACAAATTCAGCTTTAATATCTCTTAAATAATATTATAGTAATTAAATTTTAATGTGTAAGTTCTTTGTATATCATTAGTGGTATAGTGCTGCATATATGTGCCTCTTCAGAAAACAATTCAGTCCATAATCTCATAATGTTGATTCTACCTGGCAGTTTTATTTGAACTTAATTTCTTTTTCGCCTAATACTGTTACCCCAAGAGTTATGAGACAGGCATCAGCTGACAGCACCAGGGGAAGGATAGGTATTGACGACAGCACAAAAGCAAAAGAGGAGGAAAAAGAATAGCTATTGTAGCATTTATCAGTATTCTATTAATAGTCTGTTCAGACACAACTGTGGAATAAAACAGACATTCATACTGCAATTTCTTGCAAAGGTTGAAGCTATTCATCTGCATGGTTACAAGACAGAAGTCTAAAGCTTCCAGGTATTATAGCTGTTTCACTGTATTTTTATAATCAGAAGAAACACCTTAAAAAGCCATTGCCTTGGGTGTAAATACTCTACCCCATTCCCTTTGGAAGGAATGCAGATACAGCCAGCCATCTTTCCTAGAGTGGTTTTTAAAATAGTGTCTTTACAGTTTAAAACGAAACTATAGCCAAATACTCCAAGCAGGGAACAGGGCCAGGAGTCTTTTAGTTTAGGACTCAACTGACCATACACAGAAGTGGACAGAAAGTCCCCTAATGTTTTGCATGTTTTTTATCGTTTCAGTGAAGGAGAATGTTTTCACTGCATGTACCCAGGTAGAGATGAGCACCACCGGAGCTTATGTTCCTTTTTACTGCACAAGAGGCAGGAGCAACAGGGTGGGAGACATGCTCAGAGACAGCTGCCAAGTCGGAAACCCACCAGACCTGCTGCTCTGGGCATGTCTGTAATGCCCATGGAGAGCTCTGTAAGTCTGATCCTGGGCAGCAGCTGTACCCTTACCTGTGCTCTCTTTCATGCCTCATGGAATGTGCACGTTTTGGGCTGAGCCAGAACTCCTTATCTGGGTCATGGGCTGGTTTCAGACTGTGTAACTCTGCTGTCCTGAGACACCTGCGTTGGGAACCTGGGGGCTCTCGGGGAGAGACATCTGACTCGGCCTCTGCAGGTGTCTCATTCTCTCTCCTTGATATTACAGAGTTCTTAGGGCAGCTGCTTTCTTAATTAGGCACCTCATCAAGTGTGGTCTGTTAGGGGAATGACACTGGGCTTTGTCACATTGAGAGTTATGAGGGCAAACTTGTGAAAACAAAGTAAGGGGGAATGAAACTAAAGGAAACTAAACAAAACCACACTAAAAAGCAAAAACCACACACAAAATATGGGTCAGGCACTTGTTGGTTTTAGCCCATCCAGGAGCTATTGCTACATTTTCAGAGGGGGCGTTCCAAACTGAAACACAGTTAACATTTTCTTTCAAGTTGATACCCTCAGTTTTTGTCCAAGGTCTTATTACAAAGAGCTCACTTCCTCCTTTGTTACAATGTGATTGTTAAGCAAGGAAAAAGAATTACTGTGAACAATGCAGATTGTCGAAGATGGAATTTAAAAAGATCCGAAATACGCCTGAAAATTGGTTGCAGTTACCCAACAGTTTCCTCGAGAAAAATGAAGAATAATTAAAGAAAAATGTTTGTCACGTACTCAAATATTTCATTTTTGTGTTCATTGTTTTGTTAATTTTCATTTTTGTGTTAGTTTCAATATTTAAGATGTGTAAAGAGGATTAAAAATTACTTACCCTGAACATCTTGAATTTCAAAAATGAACGTTATATTAAAATTCTTATTTTAAAGCCTGATTGAGGAAATGCATAGCATATTTTACTTATTTAGAAAAGTGTTTTCCTACAGCTCTTTAAATTAATGAATTTATCATTTTGAGAAATCCTGGATTCTGAAATGAAAATTGCCATTTAATTTTCAATTTGAATGTTTTATTGTTGCAATTGTAGAACAGAGCTAGTTAACTGGGATCCTTTATAAAACCTATTCAGTCAAAATATTAGGACACTGAAGTAGGTTCAGATTGCAGTAGAGAGCACTTGCTATGTTCAGGATTCTTGGTAGAGAAGGGAAGAAGAAAAAAATAAGTAACTATGTCAGTATTCCCAGTTTTAGGTATAATTATTGTATGCTTTTTACATCACGTGTTCTCCTCTAGTCAGTTGTGTGACTTTAGATTTTGCAAGCTGAGTGAGAAAATTTAAAGAAAGTATTGCTTTCAGGTGAAATAGCTTTCCATGCTTAAAAACTGAGTGATAATTGGATTTTTTTTTTTTTTAGGAACAAGGAGTATTTGGTAACTCTGTAATAATTACACTAAGGTCTCCTTGATTTTGCTGTTTGCACTAGCCAGCCCTTGGAAGGCAATATTTTGTGTGCACGTTTCTGTTGTCTGCCTTGTGTCAGAAAATGCATGTAAAATGCTACCCAGTCTGACACCTACTTTGTCTCCAGTGTTTTCCTTGTGTAAATGACTTCCCAGCTGCATGGAAATAGGAAAAATGTCTCCTGTTTCAAACAAAACTTTCAGCATTCTGGAGGTTATTCTTGAAGTCAATGGGAGGGAATCTAATTGCACTTGTTTTATGTGAGGTGAACCAGCTTGAGAAAGTCTGAGAGAAGAGCTCAGCTCTCCTGTATTTTGGTGAAAGTTTCTGGCAAGCAAAATGCATTGATGCAATTAATACCTCCACTCATGTAGGAGAGATTTTGCAATGCACTTTCTTTCATCCAATTTTATGAACATTGAGATTTTTACTGTCTCAAAATTCTAAGAGGAAGCTTTAGTCTCTTTGGTAGCTGAAGTAAAAGGAGACACTTGAAATTATGAATGAAGAATTTAAAATTTAACATTAAAAAGGTGAAAAAAAACACCCCAGTTACAAGAGAGTAAGCTCTGCTGAATGCACTTTTGTATTGTAATATTTTAGAAATTTCCTCACTAAAGATTTTTTTAACAGAGCAGCATATGAAGATAATTCCCTTTTTTGACATGCTTTACCTTTGCAAAGTTCCTGGGCTGTTGACAGCTACAACAAGACATGTGCTACACTTACATGCTATTAGTGCAGTGGGCTTTGAAAAATGTCTAATGCATTGGCATATCTGACAATTTAGGGTATTAGTTAACAGTAAGTCTTTGTAAATAGAGTGAATTTTAGCTGCAACTGCTGACTTGAGCATTCAGTCAACATCTGCAGTACAGGGCTGAACAACAAATAATGCCATTTTATGCTATAGAGATGGAAGTTGGCGTTATACAGTGTGTATGGCTCAGCCTTAGAGCAATGGTAATTGCAATGTATTGGAGTTTTGCATTGTAATAAAAATAGAGACCATTAGTGGATACCATTTATGTCATTAGTATTTAGTGGCTGTGTGTTGCAGCTTTTTTAGTGCTCATAAAACTGTCTCTGCTTGCAGATATGTGACAGCACTGATGTAAATTTAAATGTTTAGAAATCCATAAGACATAAAATATAGATAGTAAATAGGGGCATAACATTATAGACAGAACCTTAATAATTTGGCACACAAATGTTTATATATTTGCATGCCTAGTGCAGAAATTAGCATAATGGTGCTCACATTTATACTACAGATGAACTTGATTAAGCAAAGAATAACAAGTGAATTAAAATCATGCAGAAGAAGCAAAGAATACTTTCAAGTTCCCAAAAGGGAATTTGTGATGTTGAAAGGTACATCCTCTGCATACATCTGGTGGGATATTGATTTTTCTCTTTATAGACTTTTTACTAGTCACAGCACCTGTTCCACTAACTAGTATTACAGTTGCTCTTAAGAAGTGATTATGTTAATTAAACAATAAAAAAAGACAATAAAGTTGCTAGGAACACTAAGATAGAGATTGGCTGGCACTAATTTAACAATTGTGGGGCCAGCCAGCACAGGCAAGGTCATATGATGTCAAGCCCAAAAGAGCAATATCTTGTCAGAAAACTAGAGGCTGGTGTGAGGGCAGGGAAGGAGCTAGCTGAGGAAACACTTATTTGGAGGATGGGGTAGGAAGGAGTCCAGGAATCTAGCACAGGAGGATTTCCCTAAATTCCAAGTGTTGCACATGAGACAAGTGTGCAAGTCACAGCTTGGGCCTCCCACTATATAAGTTTTGTTTAAGAAATTTGGAAGCTTGTTTGATTTCCATGCAGCAGATCTCTGGGAAAGCTGTCTTTTTCTTTTTTTTTTTTTTTTTAAGGGCTGTCACTTGGATTCTGCTGGCAATTACACTAACACCTTTAAGAGGTTCCCACCAAAGCTGATTTTTCCTTAGGAAGTTGCCACCATGGTTGATTTTCCTTTGAGATTTCTCTGTGCTTTACTGACCCTAGCTTGTGTGTCAGTGACAGATTTGAAGCAAGAAATTCTGAGATTTGTCTTCTGCACACTCCATGCCCATTGTCCCCAGCTCTGACCTTTACATCCTGGAAACACCCTACAGGTTTGTCACAGAGCTCTCAGGGGATTTGGAAATCAAATTATAAAGCACTAAGGAAGAACACAGAAAACTATAAAAACACTTCAGTCATTAGGAGCAAAATGGCAGCAAGCACTGTTAGAATATGAATCCCTCCAATTAATTTTCCTTTCAGAGCACTTTTTGTAACATTTTAAATTCTAAGTTTGTATGACTTCTTTGACAACATTAGTTGTGTCTTCCAAAAGAAAAAAAACCTTTCATAAACCTTCTGAGTCTCTTGAATAAACAATGATAGTGCTCTGATTTTTTTGAATCCTCATAACTGGGAAAGGTGATACTACATTTGCAAAAAGTTTGTGGCTTACATTAATAGTTGTTAAGGTTATAAAATGAGATGCTTTTCAGAAGCTCAAGTAATAAGCAGAAGCAAAACATAAACTCTCTGTACAGTGAATATAAATAATTCTTTCTGTGGCTCCAAGTATTTCTTACAATCTTATTATGGAAAGTGTTAAACTGAAAATCATATTGCTCCTTTTAAAAGCATATTTTCGTCTGTTTATCCGTACAAAACAGACCAAAATGTAAATCTGTAAAATGCTTTCCATCTTCAAAGCAGCTCTTTATATTCATCTAAATTCTGAAATCTTTTTGAAACTTTCATTTTTATTTCTGATTTTTGATTCAGTGTCACTTAGCACATTGAGTGCTGATGGCTTTGAACATACAGTATGGCACAAAGTGATAACTTGTGCCCGCTACCCTGCTGACAGGCAATTCTGAAGGAAAAGTGGTTTTTATGCTGGAGTTTTGGCCGATTTTAGAATTAGGGGAAATATTAAAGAGCATAACAAAATACTTTAATTCCTCTATACACCACTAAATTGCTTGTTGCCTTATTTGTCCAGTTAACAGCAGAGGTTGCTTTCTGAAACTATTTTTCACTAGAATTACTAAACCCACTAAGTTCTAATGCAGGTGACAGGTTTTACAGTAAATAATGGTATTATTGACTGGGTCTGTGCACACTTACAAAAGCATATGTAAAAGGGGAAGAATTTTTGAATTATATATGAGAAATGGGCTCCCTATAATCTATTATGTCATAAGGTAGAAGGCGAAACACTGTTTGGATTTCTGGCAAAACCTGGGTGAACCTGAAAAAATGCTGTACTTCAAGGTATTTCTACTGGAATAACTGGATTACCTGTAGTTACCATAAAACCTGATGCTAAATCTAAGTGTAGCATATTCCCTTAAGCAGGACAAGTAGATGCAATGCTTTGAATTGGAAATGAAAGTTGTATTGGTGGTGCTTGAAAGTATCAGTAGGACTGTGCAAAGCATATTTTCCTGATAATGTGTTTTCCTGTATTTTCTAACACCTATTTTTTAAGGTCTCTCTTGTTCTGACTGCTGGGTGATACCTGGTATCTCGCTGCTCTCTTGTCCTTGGAATGTGTCTTGCAGGTAGGCACTGTATCATCCCAGATTCTTACAGGGCATTCAGCCTTATTAGATTACCCAAATTACTACAGGTCACAGCTGAGATGCATTAGAGGAATTTAATAGGAAAGCTCACCTCTGCTGTTCTTATGGCTTCTTATTGCTTTCATAAGAAGTGAGGGAGATTATTGAAAGACATATTTATAAAATAGCCAGTGCAGTGCAGCTACACTCCAGGTTTATGCCAAATTAGGTGTTGAACCTGAATGAATTTGGGCATCTGCTGCAGTGCAGATTACAGGTCACCCTGTGACCTCGCACAGGTAGTTTGGCCTCCTCCTGCTTTGTTTAATCTATCTACAAAATTGAGAAAAACAAGGACCTCCCTGAAGAAACAGGTATGCATCTGGGTACAACTGCCCTGGGTAAATAAATTATGAAGAAGGCAGAGGCTCAGCTGAAGGAATAATAAAGGCAATATAAGGGAAGGAAATATCAGTCACTTTGTCTCCTATGCACATTTATCATTAACTTAGTGGTGTGTGGTGTGTTTAGTCTCACTGGACTTGCAGCAGAACAGATCTGGGGTCATTGTCTTTCCCTGCAATTCAGTGTATGAGAAGCACTATGTGGTTAGGTTTATTGGAGGGAACATAGGCACAAGCTGTAGTGACTTGTGAATGAATCAATAAAGCATGTTCCTGTAGGTTTCTGAATTGTCTCTTTCATTAAGAATGGAATTGGACAGCAGAAGATTGATTTCTGAGGCAAATCAGAGGGGGTTTTTTAGACCTTAGTTGAAACTGTGGGTTTTTGAAGTAAGAAAGCACCATCAAAAATATTATACAGGATTGAAACTGCAAAAAAGATCATAAATAGTTTAAATTTCCTTTTTCAGAAGATCTTTTTAAACTCAGAATTACATGAGACCTGATCTTAAGCAATGCCCAGAGCTGACTAAATGAGTGGCAAACTGCTGAGGTCCCACAGCTGAGGATCATGGCTTACAGAGTACTGGACATAGTGTTAGTTAAAAGATACTTGGAAGGGCAAACATTCACAAAGAAATGTTACTGCTAAGGTTATAACTGAGATTTGTGTTGCTTACAGCAGCTCTTGACAATGAAGTGTGCTGTGTGATGATTATCCAGGTATGGAACAATCTTAAGTTTTGGCAGAGAGCTGTTTGATTCTGCTTATTTTTGCAGCATCACCATATGGCTGTGAAATTCTGAGGAAACACCTTTACAGATGTGGTTTGTCTAAAACTTCATTTCCTGCATGGCACATCCAGGCTTACTTGAGTGTGGTAGTGCACGTTGACAGTGTTGTTGTAGGGCAGTATAATTTGCTTGTAGATAACAGTGTCCATCTTGGGGGCAGGGCTTTTAGTGCACATATGTGCCTTTATAGCATCTTGAATCAGTTTTACTTTCATGGACAGAAAAGGGCAGTGCTGTATATGCATTTCTTAAGTTTTAATAGGCTCATCAAGGCAAAATTTGTATTTCCAAATCCTCAGGGAAATGGAGAAACATGGATGAGCCACAGTGCTGAGTCTAGACAAAAATTAGCTGAATCTAAATCAAGAGCAGCATCAACAGTAATACTTAGAAGCACAGAGCTTTATTAAGAATTGATAATTTGCCAGGCATTGCTTTCCACATAAGCAATGTTGTAAGATGTTGGCTATCAACATGGAATATGTTGTTAGATATTCCAAAACGAGTTTAAACCAACTAATTTATCACACGATATGTCATCACCTGTTACATCAACTTAGCTCTAGTTTGCATATGCATACCTGCAGAGGATAATGGTGTTTTCTAGTAATTCTCTTGAGAGGCAGATACATTAATTTTCTAGTAATTGTTATGTAATAATTACAAGCTACCTACATGTAAAGGGTTTATGAATTATTCTCTGTGTGGTGCAAACCTGAATCTCGATTCTGCCCTTTTGCCTCCTCGCTGGGGTCTTGTGTAGACATCTTCCCCAGCTGACTGTAGAAGCATGTTTATACCTGAAGGGTGCCCATAAATACTACATACAGAATTAAAATGTTTCTGTTGTGGTGCAGTGATAGATGCTGGTGATACAGGGCCCTAGTCGGAATTTCTAGTTCAATTTTCTGTTATACAATCACAATTTGTGATACTATTTTTGCATTGTTGTGTCACAGTCAGGGACTTACTAAAGATGGGCAAACTCTGCAGGATCTAGAGGCCTGGGTAAGATACCCAAAGTCTCTAGTAGTTTTTCAGAGCTTAATGAGAGGTGAAACTTTCTTTTCTCTCAGTGTTTTCAGGCATAAATCTTTCCCTTTTCAGTGGTGTATTAATTTTTGCAGACTGCCTTATCACCTGGGAGTAGGAGGAAGTGAGCTGGAGGTATGTGCTTTCTGTCTAGAACAGATGTTCATCCCAACATTCTTGGTTGGAATGAACATCAGCAGAAGTTACTAAGGAGTTTTCCAGGCAGGGTTTTAATATGGTCTTTGATGTCCAGAGGAGAATTCAGCCTCAGCCATGTGGGTTTCTCTGAAGTCATTATTAATGGAATAGCCATAGTGAAGAGTCTGTCCCACTGGAGAGTAAGAAAGGAATGAGACTGATCTTTACTCATTGTCTTGTTTACAGAAGGGTTGTACAGCACTCACTGGCTACAGCCTGATAGTTGTCACTCTGGGGGACTATTTTTGTGCTCACTAAAGATGAATTAGTGTACATTATTTATCTTGATTTTCACAGGATCCATTGCAAAGCACATCTAGAAAAGGAAGATCGTTATTCTTACTCATGACAAAGATCTGTCAAGTCGGTGAGTGGTCTGATTGACTGAGAGCAGTGAAACTGCTCTCTGTGGTGGAAGATTTTTAAAAAGAGAGGTGAGTGGCATTTGTTTTCAAAGTTTGACTGTGGTTACATGGCAGAAAATGTGAAATCCGGTAAGTGAGTTGCCCAAAAATTAGAACCTTCCCTCAGAGGTGTGGGAAGGTGCTCTCCGTGTTAAACTAGTCATCATTTCCCCATGAGTGTTCCCAAAAAGAAGTGTATTTGGTCTGCTCAGGAAGAAGAGAGATGTCCTTGATTCTGAATTTTGAGGAATCCTTCATGGTAAAGAGGATAGAACGTAAGCATGCAATGACTTTCACATTTCTGAGTGGTGGAACTGCTCATAGTTTGATGAGTCCAGCTCATTCAGGCCGTGGTGTATCAGCATCCCTGGGACCAAAACATGGGCTGCCAAAGCGCTGTGTGGAGGGAAGGACAAGTCAGTGAGTGGGAGTGACAGGCTGACAAGTTCAGTTGAGAAGTAGGGCAATAAATGTGTGTTGTAATAAATACTAGTGTAAACCACTGAGACGATGGATTTTCCATTTACAGATTAACACTGGAAGCATTTCAATAGGATGTGTTTTACTGAAACAGGAGTTGTGGGGATTGATGCAGAAGTAACTGAGTGAAAATCTCATATAAGAGATTAGACCAGAATGTCTGATGGCCACTTTAGATCTTATTATAATTTTAAATGTTAAACTGTAATTTCTTTATGTTAGATTTGAATGGCACTTCTTGGTGGACTCCTCAATATCCCAAGTGGCATTGAGGTTTCCATGGGATTGTAATTTTGCACAAGCCCATGCTGCATGCCTGAGGACACTTGGCCTTATAACCTTTGCTTGGGTAATACAGACAGCCAGAGTGGACCCAAGCATCTAAAAAAGACAAATGTGTTGTGGATGAAAAGGAAAGGAGAGTCAGTGAATAATAAAAAATATCAGACATTCATAGAAGGATAATACTGTCCTTCGGTTCAAGTTCCACAGATGGGTATTTAAAGCCCTCATGAAATCTGATGAAGTGAGGGGCTGAGGCAGTTCTCCTGACTTCAGTGGGATCATTTTGAAGAACAGGGTTAAGTGATTCTTAGTGGACTGGGACAGAGAAGAATACTGACAACATGGTTATCTTTTGCATCTAGGGCTCTTTTTCAATCTCTGATAAAATTTGAACCATAATGGAAAGTACATAGTTGGAAATTGAAGAAATAAAAAGATCCAGAATTAAAATTCTGACTCTTGAGGCATAGCAGAGGAAGGGGAATACAAATAAGCCTAAGAAGTGCATATGGAAGTAGCCCCCAGTTAGTGATATTCATCACTATTTAGGGATGACAATCACTGTGGAACCATAGGGGGGATAGGAGTAGGGTCTTTACTGACATTTGCCAGGCTGAAATAATGCCACTTCTCTCTGCAAAGAAGTACTTGCCAAAGCTTGGTTTTTGGGCTGATATTTTGTTAGAACACCTAACTAGCAATGTTGAACTACACTATTTTAATGTTCATAGGCAGATGTTATATTAATTTTTAAAAAATATTTATTTTTATTTTTCTGTGTAGAAAAATAATTAATTTCAATTCCAGAGGTCATGCTAAAGTGAAAAATTAAGCATTTATCCAAGCCAAAATTCTTTTTCTCATTTCATTTTGTGGGAACATGGAGTCCCTTAGGCATTTACAGTGTTTGGAAATGACTGTCTTACATGGAACTCTGTGTCATATCTCAGCTCAGATTCACAGGTTGGTATGGGTCATAATTATCATAAGAATTAGCTGAAGACCATAGCAATTAACTATTTTTATGGCTTATTATCATATTCTAAATACTAAATTGTTCTGTCAAATAGTCTGAGAGAGATTTGATAGCTGACCCACAGACAGTGCACTGCCTTTGCTTACATACTTAAGCTACAAGTATTTCTAGGAAGATATAGCTTATTAATTCATTATTAAGATATAGCTTATTAATTCATTATTATTTTATTGATGTTCAATTGATGTCTGATTAAATATAAATTAGACACTTGGTAATAATAATGTAATAGGATGAGGCAGGTGAGATTCCCTCAGGATAGTTTGTAATGAAGCTTCAAGTTTTTAATAATCTTAAACTCATAAATAAATTATTACATGTGAAATAAATGCAAAAATTCTGAAATAAGCTATAAAAATGTTAAGTGGTGGTGAAGAGACACATAATCTGCTGGGAGATCTGTGTGAGAATGTGCATTTGGCACTAAGTCACATCGCTCAGAATCAGCGCTCCTCTCTCCTTCCAACCATTTCATATTTAGGTGTGGAGCTACCCCTCCTATCCCATTATTATGCTGCACCATCCTGTTGCCAGACATTTTGCTTTGCCTGGGAACAGTGTTAATTTAATGCACTCAGGTGACCCCAGAGGCACTGGAATGACACGGCAGCAGCAGCCCAGAGTGCTGCAGTGATTCCTG
This sequence comes from Taeniopygia guttata, assembly GCF_048771995.1. NCBI lineage: Eukaryota > Metazoa > Chordata > Aves > Passeriformes > Estrildidae > Taeniopygia > Taeniopygia guttata. Next base: position 13,131,295 of record NC_133036.1, read on the forward strand.
CTGCTCGCAGAGCTGCCGGGAGAGCGGGCGCTCTTCTGGACAGTTCTCTGTGAACTCTTCAGGGAAAAGTCAGGGGAGCTGTCTCTTTGACCATACTGTCAGTGCTGAGAAGGACACATCCTCTCACTTAGCTGAATCTTTCATCTTTTCCTTGGAAGACAGATTTCCCAGGTGTTCCTCTGTTTTTCTTGAAGAGTTAGCAAGGAGACCATGTCTCCCTTAGATAAGAAAAGAGAGAAAGGAGAACTTACCCTTATGTAAGAAAACAAGAAAGCAGACAAGGACAGGATTCTGATAGTGTATTTGCTGCTTTTTTTTTTTTTGGGGGGGGGGGGGAGGGGCTTGGGTCCCAAATATCCTGCAAAGGTTTCAAGAGATCCAAACCCTCCAATTTCTTCAGTAAAACCAGCACCATTATCCCAGCCTTGAAAGACAGAGTGAGATCCCAAGGCAATATTCAGTGTCTGTGTTTTAGACTCACCATAGTGGGATTTGCAGAAACTCAGCACATTGAAAAAGCTCCTGGTAATTTGAAGAGTTAAGTCATGCAGCAGGTTAGTAAATGTAAAGAAGCTTAGTTCCTAAGATTAATTTTGCAGTATTTCCATCAGTGGAAGTAAGGGATAAATAAAAGTCTGAAAATCTGGCCCTGTGACTATAGTCACTGGTTTAGACTTTCACCTAAAATTATATTCAAAGAATCTGATGGTTATTGAATGGCCAAAGGCTTAAAAACTAGAAATTTGGCTCAATACAAGGTACAGAAAAAGACAAGTATGCTGCTTTTCAGATGTGAGAGAACTTGGTTGCTAGGAGGAAAGTATTCAAGTGTTTGCTTATGTTTTCCTGGGGTGTTAACAGTGTGGGATAAACAGATAACACCACACCTCTTAAATAACATTTTCTTAAATAGTGAAACTATTCCCTAATGAAGAAATTACAGTAATCATATTCTGTAAAAAATAGGGAGTTATGGCATCTATGTAATTAAAGTGCTGAATTTTTTCAAACAAAAATCTGCCGGCAAATATATTTTTGCATATTTGTGTAATTGGAGATTGTCAAATCAAATTCTTGTTGAAACACAGAAAATTGTTGTCTCTCCATAACAGGGTAAGGAGAGAGGAGTCACATGTGTGATTTGCAGCATCCATAGCAAAATGATGTTCTTTTTGGTAGCTATGGTTATTCCTGTGCATCTGCCAGGAGGCCCATGGGTACAGAAAACACATCCAGCTTAAATCATTCTTCACTTTTTCCATGATGTACTAGGCCAGCATGGTCTGGTGGAACTGTTTGCCAGTTCCTGTCCATACACTTGCTGACACTTCTCTGGGGAGCCACATTAAGCAATTGTTTGGGTCACCAGATGTCTGTGCCTCCTCCTCCATGTGACAGCGAAGGCTGGGCTGGGGAAAAGGTCCTGCCCTGCTCTTGATGTTGTTTGCACACTGCCCAGATTTCTTGTGACTTGTGTTACTGTGGAAAAAAGCCCTTCCCAGGCTCTGCTTGCTGCCTTGGATATAGGAGTGCTGTTAGAGATGAATGACTGCTTTGCAAGATCCCTGCCGCTTTCTCATGCAGGAATTAGAGAAGTCTCAAGGCTAGTTTCACACTTGGGGCTCTTCTTTTTTGCCATTTTGTTGTCCTGCAAGAAAATAAGATAAAAATTACTTCAAGCACAGCACCTTCTGCTTCAACTTTGATGCAAAGGCCTTATAATTGAGAGAATTTACCTGTGTAAGAACTGAAATATTAAAAAGGCATTAAACAGGCATTCAAGCTGTTTGGAGCCCAACGTCCCTCTGCTGTGTGTACATAAAGCTCAGCTCAGGGAATGTAGCAAAAATTCTGCAACCTCCAGAGAAACCTACAAATTTGTCTCCCTTTAAAAGGCTCCCATTGCTGCACATCTTTACTCAAAGTTACCTCTGGTGAGGCAGAGGATAACATTTATAGTAATTGATAATCAAAAGGAAAGAGGAAACAAAGGAAAAGGCCAATAATGCAAGACAATTATTAAGTGCCAAATATAATTTGTCAAAGGAGTTCCTTCTAAATCGGATGAAGGCAGCATTTTTTCAGATCAATACTGCCTCAGTAAGTCCAGTACAGTTCTGGTAGCTTTTGGCTAACAAAGAGGAATTGATATGTCCTAGGTGTAAATATTAAGACCAAAGAACTTAGTGGATTAATAGACCTTGACTGTGGTCAGGTATTGCTGTAAAACTGGGATTGGCAATGTGCAAGGCTTGAAGCTGGCACAAATCACATCCATGGCCTGATTAGCTATGAGCCAGCCTCGTAGATCAGCACATCCAGAAGTTCAAAGCTCCACAGCAAGCTAAGCTCAGTAGTAAATATTACCAAGGAGTACATGCCCTGGTTCTGGTTTCACTTATTGGGAAAACATGTATTGAATTCATTCAGAGTTTGAACTGCCTACCAGACAAAGTGCATTAAGTATTTGAGCCAGCTGTTGCCCATCTTTATCCACATATGTTACCCAGCTTGACACATTTAATTACCAATATAAGTTGTTCTTCCTATGACATAGTATGATACTATATTCTTACCCAGTGTTACTTTGGGTCAAATACTGTGTTTTATTTCAAAATACATAGTGGGAATAGAGAAGCAGGTGTCATACAACAGAGGAGTAACCTCATAACAGGAAATGGTTTCAACTAAAGCTTCAGAGGGGGAATATTTCATAGACCAGAACACCCTGATAGCCTGCTGACAGAGGCTTAGCTGGTGCTCATCAGCCCTTACTGTGCCACAAGAGCCCTTGGCTCTGGCAGCAGAATTCTACATCTGTAGGAACAAAGCCCTAGACAAAGTCTAAGGAAACCACAAAAACTTGTGCTGAGTCCCAAGAAACAGTGTTTGCACTAGAACTTGGGCATCCTAATTCACAGCCAGCACAGCTTACTAGAGACCAGACCCAGGTGGCACTCTGGTATCCCCTGGGAGAAGGGAGTCATCTGTATGTGTGCACACCTACAAACCTCTGCGTCTGGCAGCCTCACACCTTCCTGAAGACAGCTCTGCAGCAGGAAGGAGCATCACAGCTGCATTTTTCATCAGGAGAATATGCTAATTTTTGCTGCAACAACTGTATATTACCTGGCAATTATTCTCTCCAGTCTCTTGGGTTCGCTTTATCTGTGGTTGTGTTTAGAATCCCCAAATGATTATGTCATAGTTAGAAGACACCTGATAATAGAAAGGCCCTTTCTATTTTTTCTAAAGCTGTATTAATATAATTTCTTAGGTGTCGTCGTGTCTTTCTCAACGTCAATCCATTGTGAATCATGCAGACACATCAGGGAAAGAACAGAGCCTGCTGCAGCCTGTGAGCAACAAGACATTTCAGCTGGACCACTGCATAAGGGCTTTGCAAGACCGACAGTATTTTTTTATATTCAGAGTTAAATAGAGCAATAAGATGGAATTTCAGCTTTAGTGCAATGGATTGCAGCTCTTCAGTCAATCAAATTATAGTTCAATCAGTTCATTTTAATCACTTCTCTGGAGAGAAGTAAACCCCTATGTTGAAGAATATGCAGCAATTTTATTGATGGAAAGTTTAATTGTTTCATTTTTCCTTACCGTCTGTAACATACTAGACTTTTAATCAGTGGGAACTGAAGTTATAATGAAGTAAAGTCCACTTTCCACAGTTCACAACTAGCTGAAAATAATTGGGTTGAGACTCCCATCCAGACAGTGTAATGCCTCTGGCATTTTCCTGAAAACTACACTTAATTGCTTTGCTGATGTTGTTAAGTGGTCCTAAGGGGGATGAAGTAGTAAAGCTGCTCACATATGCAGGGAAACAATACACAAAAAATGTCTTACAAGGTCCTTAAAGGAGGACCAACTAGTGACTAGAAGACAATATATTGCACTTTTTCCCCTCTTTTGGGAAAAGTGCAATATATTATACCAGAGAGAACACACAGGAGAGGCTGATAAAATAAACTGGAAATTCTATAAACACTATTTTTATTTAAGGGTAGTAAGCTTGGGAGCCAAAATACAGAAAACGTCAAGGCTCTTGCAATCAAACCTGCATCTTTAGGCTAGCCCAAGTTGCTTGGCATTTTTATGCTGAACACTGGTGAGCTGCTGCCTGTCTTCAGCACCTTGGCCTGAGGAACAGATGTACTCTTGTCCCCAGGGAGGGAGGACAGCTTGCTCTCTGTTCTCTAAAGTGACAGGATGTGAGCCAGGCATGAGCTGAGAGCCTTGTCCAGACATCAGTGGGACCAGCACATGTACCCTGTTAGGCTCTAAATGTAGCCAGACAAAGAATAGCACTTTGTCACATTTCCTTATTTACTGCATTCTTAGGAGACCCTCCATGATTGTATGGCATTTGTTTAAAATGACGAATTAACTGATAGTCTCAAGGATATTCTGATGAAGAAATGCATTAGCTCTTTAACAGAGAAAAATATTTATTTAAGTTACTGCCCACTGAAATCAGTGTTAGAGCTGGAGCTGTTTTGTGGAGAACTATAGAGCTAATTTAGATTTTTTTTAAGTGAAGGGCTTTTGTTGGGTTTTTTTTTGGTCTCTGTTTATTTAGATATGTGGGCACAGTAAAGTCTCTCTCAACAACCTGAACTTCCTCAGCTGCTATTTGTGTAAACTTCAGGATGACCTTTGCTTATTCTGTTCTTGCTTTTACAGGCTCTGAACTGAACAACTACCCCAACAACTACTGATGATTGTCTAGAAAGGAACATAGGCAAAATTGAGACATGAGGTTCTAAGCTAAAATCTTAAAAGTTCCCTTAACCCTACATCTGACCCCAGGTGCCTTTGAGAGTCTCTGAATTGACACCTCAAATTTTGGCCAGCATATCTCTCCCAGCACCTAAAATTATGCTTTTTCCACTAAAACAGGCTGAAGTCTAGACAGGACTCAAGTACCTTGACATGTTAGCCTGACCATTCCCCCCTAATATTAATAAACTTTAACATGTATTTCTCCTCTGGTGAAATAATCACCTCCCACGTGCTGGAACCACCAACCATCTGCCAAGGAGATCAGCCCTCAGTGAGAAAGTGCCCTGTGTCCAATTCACTCTGCTTGCCTGTCTCTGGGAGAACAGCTCAGCAGCAGCAGTGCTTGGGCTCTGCTATTCCTGGGCTCTTGTTTTGCCATGAGTAACATGAATGGTTTGGAATGGTTTTAGCAAATGCACCAAATGAGGACTGTGTTGTGACAACTGATGGGAGACGGTGCTTGGGTTTCATATTCTCAGAGATGCTGAAGGACTGGAGGAACCAGGGCAAATGTATAGTGCAGAGGGCAAATAACCAACCTAGTGTGGCTGGCTGAAATTTGCCTCTGTGTTGTCTGGCTGGTTTAGAGGGTACCCTGCCACAACCCTTCTTTTGGGGACAGGGTTGCTGTCCCAGAAGGAGGAGTTCTCCCTGGAGCTGTAATGCAGTCCCGTACAACTGCCAGCCGGCCTTTATTGCCAAGCAGAGCTGCTTGCTGGGGTTCACATACTTGAAAGTCTTAGCCTGGGTCTCAGTGGAAACAAGGAGGAGAATGATTTGACACACATTCCCCTGATTTGACATACTGTGTGGTTACAACATGGTGTGTCCTCCACAAGAAATCCAAAATATGTGTTGCTGTGCAGGCACAAATCCGACTGTTCCTGATAAACTGTTCATGTGGAAGGATACAATTTGCATGGTTGTCATCAAAGCCAGTGTATGTATTCATTTGTGGAAGCATGTCAGACACCATATGTCACTAATATGCCTTTGATATGATGGTGTGTGAATCATTTTTTGAACTGCTGAATGGCATATGTTTAAATGTAAGCATCTGTTCTGTGTCTGTACTGTCTGTATTATTTATTATTTATTTCTTATTTTCTTTTGACTAAAAGTTTGATTTAAACCTAGAAGTGTGGGATTCATCTTATTTTTAAAGAAGTAGAGTTTTGGTAGTATTTCAGAATGTGGCCAATGTGTATCTTTTCACAGACAAGATGGTAATTTAAAAGAGAATTTTTTCCCTTTTCAGTAATCAGAAAAAAAAAAAAAAGTTCTCAGGCCAAAGAAATATTAGATTTGAGTACAAGTTGGTTAAATGAAAAAAATATTGCTTTAGTGTTGGGCAGTTTCTGCAGTGTATGGATTTGCTGAAAAGAAGTCCTTGTAAGAGCCATATGTTACACCATGGTGACAGTAAATTGGTTCTACCCAGAAACTTTTCTGATTCTGTTAAAGAACTTGTTGTATAATAAATGACTTAATAAAGGAATGAAATAATACACTATGTTTGTTAGGCTATTCATTATACAAGGAGTAAACTCAAAACCAGTGCCACAACAAAGGGACTCAAAAGTAGTTATTGCAACTCATCAATCAACTGAGCCACTGCAGCACCCTTCAGGAGGCTACAGCCAGCCTAAAAGGCATGGTCTGGGCAAAAGCAGGGAATGACACTTTACCATGGTAGGAAAACAAGAAGAGACTTTACGAGCCAACTGCGGATACCTGAAGAGTCCAGACAAGAATGTCCAGTGCTCAGGTACAGGAAGGGCTTATGAACCATTGAGGAGGGAGCAGCTGCGCTGGGCTCACCAGCGTGGTGGCAGAAGAATCCCATAAAGTAGCAGCCACAGTGGCACATGGTGGCAGGAAGAAGCCTGTAAAGAAGCAGCTGCGGTGGCAAATGGTGGCAGGAATAGACTCATAAAGAAGCAGCCACAGTGGCACATGGTGGCAGGAAAAGGCCCATAAAGAAGCAGCCATGGTGGCACACTGTGAATTGCAGAGCTACAAGTACCCACTCAGTGACCCCTGCAGCCGAGCACTGTGAGTGTGCCATGGCTGTGATGTTCTGCCTTTTGGTAAGAATAACAAATGTCAGCTTTTGGTGGACTTAGGCAGCCTGGGCTTCATATTCTGTTTGTAAAGTTTGGCTCAGGCCTTTAACAGACCAACAGCCATTGCATATAACATTGGAAAATCAAATCTGCCAAAATCCAAAAGCTTTATGTCACTGTCACGGAGTCATAGCATTTCATAGCCACAGCTTAAAACAAACCACATCAAAACACACCACGAACAGCTGAGTGCAGCCGGTTTGAAGCGCAGGCCCTGAGCAGCCCAGGGCGCACCTGCGGCCATGGCACAGCCCTGCCCGGGCGGCGAGGGGCCTGGGAATCAGTCAGTGCCATCTTGTGGCATTTCGGGATATTGAAACGCCCCTGAGCTACAGTAACTGCAAATGTCCTTGGAATCTACCACAATTCCAAGAATTGCGATGGTACGGCATACAAAGCCCGTACAGCTACATTTCCTTGGCCATAGCTGCTGCGGCTGTGCGTGGAGAGGCTCAGCACCTGAATGATTAATGAGGCAAACGCCTACCAATTATGGCTCATTGGAGGGGCACAGATTAATGCCTGTAATTAGAAATCCCGGCAACAGATGGAGAATTTTGCAGTATCAAAAGCCTGCTCCTTATTAGCCATGCCCTGCGCTGGGCAAGTGGAGACCAGGCTGTGGTCTGCCCTGCACAGCTCCGTCCTGGGACAGAGCCGGCAGCCGGCCAGGGGCTGCTCCAGGGACGCCGCCCGGGGTTGAGGCTGGGTCCCGCAGCCCCCGGGGCTGAGGGTGGGTCCCGCAGCCCCCGGGGCTCTGGCTGGGTCCCGCAGCCCCCGGGGCTGAGGCTGGGTCCCGCAGCTCCCGGGGCTCTGGCTGGGTCCCGCAGCCCCCGGGGCTCTGTCTGGGTCCCGCAGCCCCCGGGGCTGAGGGTGGGTCCCGCAGCTCCCGGGGCTCTGGCGGGGTCCCGCAGCTCCCGGGGCATGGCTGAGCTGGGCTGAGCGCCCCTGGGCAGTCCCCATCGCCCTCCCACCAGCGACCCTGCGAACAGCGCGGGTTTGATGCACAGGGGTGGCTGCTGCTGCTGCATCAAACCCTTCCCTCCAGATCCCCAACACTCATTCCTGGGACACCAGCCTGAGCCTGGGACACAGCAGCAGCTGCTGTTATTGACTCAGTTAAAAACATTTTAGAAAAGTATTCCTAACGTCTATCCTACTCTCCCCACCCACTTAAATAGGTGGAAAGGGCCCATAAGCCTTCATATTATCATTTTGGAAATATACTAACCATATAAAATGAGAAAATGTATAGTATAATTTGATACACACATAATGTCCTCCTACTCTTTAAAGCAATTTATATACTATAAACACAGAACACATCCACTAGATAAGGTATTAATATAAGAAGAGCTATAAAGGTATATATATAATATGCATATGAATAAATAGTTTGTAGAAGAAAAATACATAGAATAAATAATAAAATTATAATAAATGTGTAAGTAATAGTATATAATTTTCTTTATATTGTCTGCATATATAAATAGAAAATGTGCTGTTTTCAAATAATGGAAAACCTCTTCTGCAGTACCAGAAGAGGACACATACTGTTCCTAGCATTGTAACATTTATTGCATAAAAAAGAAGGGAATCATAGCAACTTGAACAAGATTAAAACCAGCTCTGAGGCCTGTTTAGTCAGCTGGTGGCCAGGGGAACATCCTTTCTTCACTGCACTGAGGGAAGGTGGGCAGACCCCTGTGTCCCTGGAGGTAACACCGTGGTTCACTAACACCTTTAATTCTTCCTTGTCTCATTGCCCACTTTGACACTGGTCAAGCATCCCAGACACTCACACAAAAGGCTTTTTGGGAGTGGTTACAGTGTAGTTACAAACTAAGAGTAATTTCTGCTTTCTACCTACTCCACTTCTACCAAATATTCAGAGATTTTTCTTTTTCTTTCCATGACCCCAGATTTAATTTTTTTTAGAAGAAAACACAATGTCAATTTTATCAAATTATCTGAAAAGAAAATCACTTTCACATCTTGCAAGTTTCATTCAAAGACTTGAGCCTTGATGCTCATTCAGTATAATTTTAGTAAATAGTGGGCTTTTCTTTGAGCTTTGCTGGGAAGTAGTTTCTTGTACAGTTGCCAAATACAATTGTGGTGGGTTTGGTTTAGGGTTTATTGCAGGGCACTGAATCCTGTTATCATCTCTCTTTTTGAGGACAGTAGAAATGCTCTGATTGCAGACAGACAAAAATTTTAGAACTTACAAGGAGTCAGTTAATAGTAAATTGAAAACTAATTTTTTTCCCTCTTAATTTGATCACAAATACAAAAAAAAACCCTATATGATAAATTCATTGTTCTGAACTGACATTATGGTTCGTTATACATATGACTAATGGGTTCACTCTGACCTGAACAAGACACTTCTTATTTTCCAAACCAGGCAAACTGAGTTTTTATTTTCTATTAGCGTAAGCTGCGTTATTAACAGAAAGTAATCTTCCAAATAGTTTGAAGCCAATATGATTATTATAACATAATGGATTGCAATTGCTTGTTTTCCTAAGATGAAAGAAATAATATTTCTCACAAGTGTCTCTAATTTTCCAAACTTTATATAGACTTCTGTTGGCTGAACTCTCGCTGTAAATCTATAACACAGACAACTATTTCCTCTCTGTCATGCTGGAAATGAAATATACCTTTTGACCATGATTTTTTTTTTCTCACTTATCCCCTGTCCTGGTAGCAAGCACTGAGTTTTATTTTCTGATAGGCCAGATTTTTTTCTAGTTTTGCATATAAAAATTTCCAATAAGCCATCTTGGAGAGAATGATAGCCTGAATTCCCACTGCTTTCTTGTGGTCGAGGTGTCTGTTAAAGCATTATTTTGTTGCTCATCAGAGGGTCTGATGTAGCTGCAGTGTGACTGGAAGGGACTTTCTTCTGATGTAGCCATAAAATATCCCCAGACTCTTTCACTATGTAACTGGGGAATTATGCACCCTGCAACAATCTCAGAAAAAATGGAAGCAGAAAATACTGCAGCTGCCACTGAGAGGTAAAATTTAAATTCAGTTCAAGATTTGAATGTCAGAGATACCTGAACACCAGTTATCTCAGCATTGCTTTTTCATTTTGAAAAATGTGACACAGAACTCACATTTTGAGAGTTTAGGGATTTCTCATTTTAGGATTTAGGCTCTAGCTTTTGGAGAGACCTTGGTTTGCAACATCCCAAATTATAAGGTGGCCAAACATGGCAATCTGACCTAACTCAACCCAACATATTCTCCCATTTCTTCACCTTACAAAAACATTCACAAAAAGTCCTGGTTTGCCTACAGGATTTGTTACTGCATTATAGAACTGTATATTAGACTGGGCTTCCAAGATAGCCCTTGGAGAGATTGCATTTCTGCTTTGTAATGATTTTGCCATTGGAAAAGTTCATCTAGAAAGATGCCTCAAAAACAGTGAAGCCACCAGGGGAATTCTTCACTTGAAGCATCCATCACTCCTCAGTAGAGGAATTGGAGGGATGTGTTAAGCTTGCTACATCCTTTGTCAATCTTTTGTTTATTACATTATCAAGTTGCTTGCACTGTGAAAGATTAAAACAGTTGGGTGAAAGCAAACCATGGAGTTAGTGAGCACTTTGATTATAATTCAGACATCAAACTGGTATTTGAAGTGCAGAACTACTGAGCTTTTCTTTGTCACAGAAGCAGATGTTGCTGGAGGCAAGGAGGAATGGAGACCTGCATTTTTTGAAACTTGGCTGCTGAACTTTGCACTACCTGAAGAACCAGGCACTGTGTGCAGTTCCTGGTTAGATGCCTTTCAAACCTGTCTTCTGCCTAAGGGCTACCAGATGTGCAGCAGAGGCATATGGATAGATTTTCCCATTGTGCATCACCTCAACCTGAGGACGTACTGCTTATTGCTCTAAGTAAATGGTTGGGCTGCTTTATTAATTTAGGAGTCTGACAATAGTATTTTTCCCTTTTGCTCTACTTTAAGGAGAGTTCTTTCCAGTATGAGAATGAACTATTAATGAGCAAAGATAATATACCTAGGGAGGAAGACTTCATCCTGGATATTTATTTAGAATTTCAGCTTGAAAGATCCAACCAGAACCATTTGCCATACATATTATTTCCTGATGACTGTGGCCTGCCACACATGCATTCTGACAACCTTAAAGATTGGTGAGGATTTGTCCACAGGGGAATCCTTAACTCTGGTGACTTACCCATCTCACTGCCTAGATATCCATTTACTCTGAAGTATCCAAGAAACATCCAGCAAATGATTCTCCATGCACAATGAACTTACTCAGGACCCTGGGCTTCTGGGTAAGTACATTTGTTTCTCTTAGTGTTCAAGTAAAAAAAATGCTTCCCTCTCTTTTCAAGAGACCTTAAGTAAACTATAAGGAAATACTATAACACATTTAACAGGTGTAAAATTCATCTACAGGCTTGTGATAGAGAATATCATTGACCATCAGTAGAACTGCACCCACTTCTCTCAAACATCACAAGCTATTACAACATTCCCAACAGATTTTCTTCCTTTACATGCATCATATACATATCACATGTGTATTTGCAAATACCTCCACTGCTGCTGCCTGTCACTCCTTATAGCAGTGTCCAAAACAGCATAGTGGAAAACTGTGTATCTGTGTACCTTACAGAGAGACGAAGGTTTGAACTGCTGAGGTATTCCCCCACATCGCTGCCACAGTCCCATGTCACCATAGATGCTCTGTGTCACTGAGGGAGCAGACAGAGAGGCTGCCACTGGAAAAGGAAAGTGACTTTTGGAGGGTGAACTAATGCAAATGCCACAGTTACAGAAGTGAGAGAGTTCATTTAGTTAATTTTATCCATTTGAGAAGAGAACCTACAGAAGACTAGCAATACAACAAGGTGCAGCTCAGAGCAGAAACCCTCCTCTGAACAAATGTGGGCCACAATAATATTTTCTAATTCACAGCTATCTAATCTCTTTTAAAGCATATTAGTCTATGCCTACTTCCAAAAAACTGCTATCTTGATAAGATTTTTCTTTATAAAGAAATAAATATTAGACATTGGATTGTATATAGAATTATTTTTTCCCTAGATAGGTTCCTGGTGTCTTTTTGTATTATGTGTAATCATGAGTGACCCCAAGGTCAATTATTAATGAAACCTCACAGAAATCCCTGCTACATAAGGAGAAGCATGAACATCTCAAGGAACAAAGTATTTGACTTCTAAACAGAATGCCTGCCTAAGACCAAACCTCATTAGGGAGGTCCTCCAGGCAAACATCCTCTCATTATTTATTGTCATGGTTTGCTGAAGATTCCTCAGTGTAACTCACAATTGGGTTTTAAATAAATCTCTCTGTATAGTAAATGTGATATTCTTGCATCTAAGCAACAGGGTTAGCTGAAAACTAAATAAGACCAAAATTTCACATTTCAGGGACTCATAAACAGCTTAGAGTCTGACAGCAATGCAACAAGAGGCAAAAATATGACTGACAACATATGGCTGAAAAGTAGGGTCACAGTGGCTGTATAACATAACAAAATAGTGAGACTGCAAAGCAAAAGCAATTAGCTACAAGTTTTGCTAATGTGGAATTATTTATGGTGAAGAATTTCTTTATAGCACAAGGATGGTGCTATGTTTATGATTAACATTTAAGGCATGAAGGCCTTGGATTTAAGGTTTTGCTTCCCATCCTTTATTCTGGCCTCTAGAGGGTCAGTGGGGCCTAGGCTCTCAAACATTTTGAGGCATTCTGATATCCTAGAGGAACTGGTCTAAGACTCCTGAAGTGCAGCTGCTCATCTTGAAATTAAGGCTACTAAAGCTCTTTCTCATAACAGGTACTATGAATGGAAGGGTTCTAAAGACTGGGAATGTTTTATCAAATACTTTTGCTAGAGATCTTTTCAAAGTGGTGAAGGTCTGGTAAGATTTTACAAATCTTATCCCATTCAAGGGTTAATTGATGTTTATGCCTAAAGTGACCATGACTTCCATTTTTAATTCCACTAAACTGCTGAGACCTCTTAAAGAAGTCCAGAACACCTCAGAAATTTCCATCTCTAATCAGAACAGTGTGAAGTTCTCTTCAAGGAGAAAATCCTCTGGTGTGGTCCATTTTTCTGCTGTAGTTAAATAATCTTGGGCTGATTCAGCATCTGGGCTGATGAGCTGGCCCCTGGAAACTCCTGCTTCGGTTGCTCTGGAGGAGGCTGGAGGGGCAGCACAGTGGAAAGTTCCTCTCCTCACAGAGGACATGCACAGGCCACCCTTGCCAGGGCACAGTCTCCTGACTCCCTTGCTTGGCTCAGTGCACTGCCTCTGCTCCTGCCCACAGAATGAATATTCTCTTAAATTTCATATTTATCACTTTCCATAACAAGGTCTCTCTTCTAAGACAATATGATAGTCAAACAAATGTAAAGGTGGTGAGGACAGAAAATAAAATAACTGAAAAGGTCTTTTTTACTCAGTGTGGTGAAAGGGGATATTATACAAACAGATAGCTTTTTTTAGTGCACCTATTGTAGTCATGCCCACTCTTTGCTGAATGCATACCTATGAGATTTTGTGTGTGCAATAAAACCCTTAGTTTATTAAGCATTTTTTTATATTCTGCTATGTCAGTCTAAATTCACTTTGAAGGCAGGAATGATGGAATTGTTCAATATATTGTGTGCACAAGGTTGTGACCTCTGCAATCGGACCCTGAAACACCACTGTCTGCTTACTATTGGGGCAGCTGAAATGAATGATGAGGTAGCCTCATAAAACATTGTACTAAATCTGAGGCCTCTGAATATGCAGTACTTGAGCATTTCTGTATTCTAACTTCCAAAATATTTACAATCTCTATAGGACTTAAAAAATGAAAATTGAATATATTATTTTTACTGAACATCTTTTTTCTAAACAAGGTCTTAATCCTGCCAGAGCTCAAATGGGTGAATGGCCTTGTTCTTGTAAAAAAATGTGCCACTGATTTCTGCATCCATTTGTGTTTGTGTCTTGCAAGAGACATCCTGGAATTGTTATTGTGTCATCCAGGAGGAAGGCAAGGTACATCTGCCTGAGTGCTGTGGAGGACATGTCTCCTCAATGAGGCACATCCTAACTGGGGGAGGAGAGGGGAATGCTTTTGTTTTAAAAGAGGGACAGAACACCCTCAACAATAAATCTGAGACCCCAAATACCCTGCTCTTCACATAAGATTCTCTGTTTGAAGACCGACCCAGCCAAGCTGGAACATCCAGTGTAAAGCTGTCATCACTGTATTTCCACACTTACTGAACTTACTGTCTTTGTTCTCTGTAACAGGTGCAACTAGAATTTTATCAGCCACTACAACAATCTTTTACTTTCATCAGCTTTGTGACAGCAGCTCTGCTTCCCTTCTGTGCTGTTACTAGCAGGGTAGCTCAAAATAATTGTTTCTTTTCCACACACAACAAAGACCTGTACAGCTTCAGCAGGGCCCATGAAATGGGAATCAACAAACAGTCCAGTTGCTGAAGTTTATCATTGGTGCCTCTTATTCTGCAAAACATTTAAGCACCACACTTTTACTAAAGCTGCTGTGAATATTCATTCAGTGCTCAGAGGTGAACACAGTTCATCAGACCCCTGTATTAACACCACAGCTTTAACTCACTTACAGAACTTGAAAACTTTCCCAGCAGGGTCCTTTGAACAGATGTAATTTATATAATACTTTAAAAAAATAAAGCTTTATTTATTCCTACCTTGCAGGTACAGGGCCTTGAGGAAAATGTGTTTGCATGGTGAAAGGCCAAGCTTAACCACTCCATGCTCCACGAAAGGAAAGCTGTCACTGAGTTGGAAAAAGCCAGGCTGTCCCACTCACAAAATGTTGTCTTTGTTCTCTACATGAATCAATTTGTATCTGCTGATAACCCACTTCTTTCCAAGGATTTCAGGTTTAGGATTCCCTTTGATGCCAGACTCACTGCTGGAAACAGTAAACCACTCTAACTTTGATGGAACTAAAATTATTCCCTCTAGTCAGCTATTTGATTGTTTCTGCTAAAAATCTTATGTCACCGTTTCATTTTAGGTAGGCTTCCCCTCCATCCTTTCTGATTTAAACCATGCCAGTCAAATTTTGAAAATCAGCCCAAGAGGCATGTAATGTTTTCATATAAAATATGCATAAATTCATCCTTCCCTATAACATGTATGACTAAAATTACATCAGTGACCCCAGCAACCATTTTTCCTTTCATCACCTCCCCCTCCAGTGCCTCTGCTTCCCATCTGTGCTCTCCCCAGCAGCGCAGCTGTGGTGCCTCTGACAGAGTCACGGGAGCACAGGAACCACCATGCCCAGGGCTAGAGGTGTCTTGGTCTGAGCACGTGTTGGTGCCAACACTTGTGAGGGTTTCAGCCTGTCTGGGGCACAGGAGGGGAGCTCAGCCTGGTAATGGTAACCTAAGCTACCAGCAGCAGGGAGGCGTCTGTGGTGTGCTGCGCTCCGAGCAGCGCTCAGAGCCTGTGCCACTGCCTGACACTGACTGATTAACATCCAGGTACTGCGGTGCTGTCAGCAAAGAAGAAAGAGGACTTGCCGTGCTCTTGTTGCTCGTGGATCTCCAGCAGGGCAGCAGCCAGACACCAGTGCACAGCAGCCTCGTGCTCTTCCTCCTCTTCAGAGAATTACGTTCCAGTCAGCCTGAGGAGATGAAGAACACACCTGGTTTTTAAGACAGCCTGTCCCTCCACACAGACTCCAAAGTCTGTGTATCACAGGTGATCAATTCCTCATGACTGGGGAGGGGACTGTGGGAGGAGATGAGGGAGATGTGAGAAGAACAAAACTATGAAGTCAATAATGGGCCTTACCAGGAAACCATTGACTGCAGCAAACAAGACCAGGTCCTAACAGAGAAAGAAACAGAGCTACCTAGTTATATATATATAGATATAATCTTCCTTTTCTCCACAGCTTTTACTTGCCATCTGTAAAAACCAGACATTCAAATTTCTCCCTGATTCCAATTTTCAGGGTATCCCCAAAGCCCAGACTACACTACTAGTGGGAATGGAGAAAAGGATTACTTTGCCAGACAGCCTAAGACATGGGACTAGAGTTTTAATTTTATTTAGTTTAATTCTCAGGGCTTTCCCCAGTACAAAAATGCAGGGTTTCCCAATGTACCTTTTCATCTCATCTCACAGATGATGAAATAATCATTTCCCTTTGCTCTGAGGGTGATGTGAAACCCTCAAAAAACTAACATATGTGGTGTCCAGACATGGGGACACTCTTGAGCTCAGGCTTACATTTTTGGCCTTCTGGAGTCACTTCTTCATACAGCCCATGCAGGTAGGAAGGCAAGAAGGAATATAGAACATCCCAGAGAAATCTCTGCAGACCTGACATTCTCTTACTCATTTGTGTGCCAAACCAGGCATGTTTCTGTCACCTGTTTGGTGACAGAATTGTCCTTGTCCTCTACAAAGCAGAGGAAACTGGAAAGATTCTGGTCTTCCTTCCACCACAGAGGAGGCAACCTGGCTTCCAGGAGCCTCTGTTCTCTACAACAACCACACTCTTTTCATCTTGGCTTTCTTAATAAGTATTCAGAGGGCAGTTCACGTTTTCCCTTCTGCTCTTTGTAACAGAGCTGATTATTGCTAAGGTCAGGTGGCTCCATGAGCTAATTAATATTCACAGGTAGCAGTAAGAAATAAGTACAAACCTCTTCTCTCTCCTCAGCTTTAATTACAATATCAATGCTATCAAATTCCATGTGGATACATCTCCCGCATCAACTCCAAACAATTTCAGATGTGTATACAGGATTCACAGCATCTTTAACTCATGATCTTCTGTCATTA
The DNA here is from genome assembly GCF_048771995.1 of Taeniopygia guttata. Lineage (NCBI taxonomy): Eukaryota > Metazoa > Chordata > Aves > Passeriformes > Estrildidae > Taeniopygia > Taeniopygia guttata. The sequence goes on from NC_133036.1 coordinate 13,148,094, forward strand.
CCATGTAATTACTCTAATGCATCTTTACTGTGAAACGCCCTCCAGAAGTAACAACCGTGGAGTGCCTCTTGTAATGACAGAATAGAGACATCAGTGTGGAATCTCTGCTTACAGGGACATGCAGCATTCCTTCCAGTCCCATTATTCAACATTTCTGAGCAACCTGACTCCTACCTGCCTCTCTTCCTTCTCTAAATTTACTTCATGAAACATTCATGTCATTCTAGCACTGAGAAGCCCCAGGTGGCACTGAAATCCCTGTGGGAATGTAGCACAAGTCAATGAAGTGGCAATAAATTGTCTCACCTTGATCAGCTCTGTGGATTCAGGAGAGGAATAGAGGAAGGTGAGCCAGGGAAGAGCAGCTGTATTATGCACCTTGCTGGGCTATGGGTGATGATCTGGGCCTTGTGTAGACATGGGAAAAGAGGTTTAGAGAAATTTGACAGAAAATGCAATACTGACTACTTAAGTTTGCAAATATCCCCCAATTAAGCGCTGGTGGAGGTCAGATACAAAATCAGTTAGAGAGAACTGGGCAAGCTTCAAAGGGTCTTTGTGGCAAAAAGCTGAAGGATGAGACAGTGCAATAACCTGTGAAATGACAAGCCATGGAGATGATTTTAGCCTTTCATTTCTACCACTATAGAAAATGAAGAACAAAGTACACATTATAAAGACATAAAATGGGATGAATTTTTGAACCTGTGTAAGGATTTTTAAAGAACTAGCTGCAGACATATCTCACAATGCTCTATGCAAAGTATTCCTGTGCCTTTGCAGAGATTTACAAAACTCTCTCAGTATATCAATCCCATCAGTCCTTTTACTTTTCTTAAATGGCAATCATTTTAAACTGAATAATAGCATCTATATTTGTTGCATTTGGCTTTCTATGTGATAACAGTCACTATGATTAAAACATATGTTTTCAAGACTTGAAAAGATAGTTAAACAGGAATGGCATTACATTGTCACCTATCCAAATTGTAATTGGTATTTAATTGTAGCTCTGCAAGCAAACACAAAAAGACAAACAACAAAGAAACCTCTGCTCTGATTGAAAGCAATTAAGAGAGGAAAACCCAAGAGAGCTAATATATGAAGTTTCAGGGAGGAAGTATTCTTTCCCTGAAATGCAAAGGCCCTTCTTGAATCTGAGAGAGGTAAAGCATGGGAATAGTGCAGCTGTTTCTGGGAAGTTGCCTTTTGAGTGGAAATGGAAATTAAAAGCTGCCAGGCAGATTTTTATCTCTCTTGTCAAATTTATATTGTGTATGTTTGCTGATGTTCTATAATATCCCAGTTAGCTCTGTTGTTTGCATATTAACTGTTTTGTGTCCCAGATGCTCATACAAGAATCATATTTTGTGAAAGATATAACCATCACTTTCAACAGTATAATTTTTTTTTCCCTAAACAGCTTTTCCTCTGTTCTTGCAGAAGACTTGAAGAATCCCTGAAGAACTACTTTAGGACGGGCTTTTTCACCATGAGCTGGTAGGGACACGCAGGAAGCCATTCCTGAGAAAAAGGACTTTCACAACAATCACTGCACATCTAAACCCAGTGAGTTTGCCTTTGGGGCTACACTGATCCCAGCCATGGAGAGATGGAGCTGAGGCAGGTTCAGGGGAGCTGGAATCCAGCACGTTCTGAGTGCCTGGATCCATGCCTTGGCTCTCCCAGGGATACCTGAGTGACAGTGAGGGTGTTGTGTAGTTCACTCATGGAATATGCAGAGCTGACACATGGAACTGAACAGAGATCTTGACAATGGACAGGGTTTGTGGTTTCACAGGGTGTCATCTCTAATTATCAGGAAGGTTCCCTGGTTCGGTTCCAGAATGGAAAAGGAAAATATTTTTATCTACTTTAACACCACACTGGCACTGTCAGATGATTCATATGCTCTAGAGAACACAGACATTACCAGCTCAGCACATTTGTGTACCAATCACCATTTGTCATATGTGAGTACTTCCCACAGTCCTAAAAAGGGATTTGTTTTCTGTATTATTTGCAGGAAATGTAACAAACTCCACACTGAATAGCAAAACAAAACCAGCACTTGATTGTTTTATCGAATAGTTGCCTATTTACTTGGCAAAACTTCACTTTAGGATTTTTTTATGCTGTCTAATAAAAGGACCCCCACAGCTGTCTTCTCTGTGGAGAAAAGCTGTCGACATCCAGTATAATTTTCTGCATATTGAGTGAAGTACTTGAAAGTCCCAGATCCATTTTAATATGTGAGCAGCACTCCCATTTGTATGCAGCTGGAGAGAGTAGTTTTATCCTCATTTTAAAAAGCCATATGATAGATTTCTTTCTTTAAACAAATACTGTCTGAAACTTTGCTTTCTTCTCACTCTTTCCCCCAGCATACACCTTTCCTCTCTTGTTAGGCACCAGTGTGCTGAAATCACTGCACACTGCTGACATCTCACTCGTTATACATAAAATGATGCCAGCACCATTTCTTTTTTGATGTCTCTGTGCATGATCTTCTGGAATAATTCCCAGATTAACTCTTTATTAATATAATTTTGGCAAAACAGTTGGTGAGGAAATTCCATTACACTGCCTTGAATAAGGTCTTCATTATTCTCTGAATTTTCTGATTCTGGATATTGACAGTTTCCAATCCTTCCAATCTAATCCTGGTCTGAGCTCTCTCCAACCCTGATCCTGCAAGAACTTTGCCACACAGCACTAGGCAGTGCTGCTCAGTCCTTGCACAGCTATTAACTCTGATGCAATGAAATGTTGTTGTTATGGGTTGCAGGGAGCATGTTTAACATCCACAGCTATTTTTAATGATTCTGTCAAAAGGAAGGATTATAGCTCTGAAAGCACAGGGAGGTTTTGTGTAACAGTCACAAAGCTTTGAACTCTGCACACACCATGACTGAACATACTGTTCATGTGCTTCAACACAGCCTGACACTGCAAAAGCCATGGTTGAAAAACAAGATATCTGAAGGTTACAGGACATTTCATGGCTCTAGTGTAAACAATAAAGCACCAAGGATTAAGTGCCAAACATTATCAACCTCCCTGTCTGGATATGTCACATCTCACAGGCTGAGAATGACTCACTCAAATAACCTCAGATGGCAAACCCCCAGGCAGGCAGGTTTGGAGTGATGCTACCAATTCAGCATGGAGCATGTGGTTCAAGGAGCAGGCACTGAGTAATTCCCCACAGAGTGCTTGGAGATGCGTTCACCCAAATTCAAGATTTCTGCTCCACATTTTTGTTGTGAATGAAAATAAAATAGTAGATTCTCAAATTTTGCAATGGAATTAAAATTCTGAAAATTTTACATTGGAAAAAAGAAGATTGTTTTATTGCTGATCATTTTGTCTCAAACAAATGAAGCCAACTGTAAAAATCTTGGATGAACCTGGAAACAGGAACCCTTATGAAAGCAGCAGATCTGAAAGCCTCAAGGTTCGTGGGATTGCTTGTTTCTCACCTACCAACAGAGACATATGGACATTCACTTTAACCAACAATATTGGAATTTACAGTGACCACTACTGGAGAAGCAAAAGAATGAAGCACTACTGGGGAAGCTTTCCTAGGGCTTCCAGGTTTCCACCTCCACTGGCTGGGAGTTGGGGTAGGAATTAAGGTATCCAAATTTTTGGAGAAAAGAGTCAAAGCTGCAGGAGCTCCAACTTGGGTCAGAGATTTCAAAAATTCAGGGTTTCCAACTCTACCAAAGATAGCTGGAAGATATGTGAGCTTCTAGGTTCAGCTCCTAGCTGAGCTTGAGAAAACTTGCTCAGTGCCCTGGAGTTGGAGGAAGGCCATACAAAACCCAACAGAAAAGCTCAGAGACCCGTAGAATTTCCTGTGATATATTTTTGATCTCAGTAACTCAGCATTTTCTAATGAAGTAGTGCTTACTGGAAAGTTTCTGCCTATTTCCATTTGGGAAGACATTATTCAGATGGACATGACACATTTTGGATGACATGAGAGAATTAAGTTTGGTCTTCTTGCCAAATTCCATCCTGGCAGATAATTTCTTACCTATTTAAATCCACCTCATATTAACAGAGCACATTTTTTTAGCTCTCATTCTGTCTTGCAGCTTTTGTACTGTTAAATATTATCCACGTTTCATCTCCCATGTAGTTGCTTTTCACCAAATTTAGTCCCATGTTAGAGTATGGATCTGTAAATGGGACTGGGAGCTCTGGGGGTCTCTAAAAACACCTGTGCTACTGCACGAACATCAGTGCCATAGAAGGATTATTTTTAGTACTGGAGAAGTTTTTGCAGAGCAGGGTGTGATCCTACACAGAATTGAACCAGTCTGATGTCAAATTATTTTATGCCATTATGGCACATGACTGCATTACAAAGTAGCTCTTGTATTTTTCTATCTCCTCAGGAACATTTATTCCTACAATGGGGATCCTGCTTTGATTCCAATGAAGACCCAGGCCCCTATTGTGCTAGGCACTATAGCAACAGACAGTAAAAGGCAGTCCTTGTTCCTAAAGACCTTTCTATCTAAACAGACAAAACATTGCCAGAGATTTATTCTTCCATTTATAACAGTTGCAAAACAACTTGGATGAAGAATAAAAAATGCAATGATTAGGACGTGATGATCCCAGCTGTGGGATGGATCCATATGGAGGTGGGAAGCCCCAAGCCAGTGAAAGCATCGAGGGGTATAATCCTGAACCAGCTGCAGGAACGTGAGAACTCCTGCAGACTCTCCTGGGAGCCAGGATTCCCCTCTGTTCCCATTTCACCAGGTGCCTGCATGCATAACACAATGCAGAGCTGAAGTGATATTTCCAAATTCCCTGGCACTACAAGCAGAGCTGCAGCATGGTCCCACTGCTCCTGTCAGGGGGATGAGCCTGGGCAGAGCCTGCTGCTGTCACTGTGCCTGTGATGCCACGGTGCTGAGTGAGCACAGGCACAGCCCTGCTGCAGGGCTTCCTGCAGAGCTGCCTCGGGACACCTCACTGGGAGAGGGCTCCCGAGCTGCCCAGGTCACTGCTCTGTCACCAAATCACTGACCTACCACAGACAGTAAACTGAATGAGTAATTATGGTCTGCAACACTCCAGGATCTCCAGTGCAGGGGCTATTCAGGTGACAGTGAACTCCCTGAACAGACTGTGTTTCTTGCTGCAAATCCTCTCTCTAAGGGATACAGACTAAAAATATTCCTGAGGTATGGCTCGTAAACAGACATATTCCCTGTTCTGGTCTAGCTGATGTTCTGTGCCGTTATTTACTTAAATTGCATAGCGCTAATAGGAGACTCTGGTAACTTATTTCTTTTCTTTTGGAAGCGATGCAATGCACAATAAAGCAGAGGTGGTAATGATTTAAAAGATGCAGGTCTCTTTTCTGGACATTCTGACTATGAATATAATATAATAGAGGTTAGAGTGATGCTTGTTTTTACCCCTGAGTCTATCATAAGATTAACCGTCTATTATTTTGCAGAACAAGCAGTAGCGCCTCATCAAGGGTATAATCACCTCAGTCAAAAAACAAACAAGCTTTTACTTAAGGTGCTAAAAATATAGTTGAGAAACCTTCGATCTCAAGCCGTGTGATAAAATAGACTGTGTTGACTGAGCAAATCAGCAGCTGCTGCTGTGCCGGCTCCTTCACCCTAACAATGCTTGCCTTTTTCTCTCCCCACCAAATTTAGAGATGATGTCAGTGTAGCCAACCCCAGGAGTTCAAAAATCAGAAGACAAACCAAAATAGAATCATAGCATTGATATCAAAGCCATGGAAGTTATTGAAACTGAAGCGGATGATTTGGGGGGTCAGCCTTTAGAGTTTTTAATTCATAGCAGACAGCCTTCTCCCTTCCAGTGTCTGCTCAGTTCTCCTCCCTGTCTGATATGCCCTATTTCAGAGTGAGAGACAACACAGGACAATGGGAAGCACAAAGGATTGGGAATCTATTTAAAGTATATATAAAGCTCAATTTTCCACCGTATGGAGAGCCTTAATCCTGCAAATACCTTCCCTGAACGCTCAGCTTCATTCATACAAGCAGCCCCATGGAAGCCAGTGGGGGTCCTCTTGTACCTGAAGTTTGCCCCTTATTACTATTGCACATCAGAAATATTGGCCTGCATCACAATATTAAGAATCAGCTAAGGATGAAGTTTTCTCTGTGATCTTGGGCAAGTCTTGATTCATTCTACATCCCATCTTCCTGCTCTTTATATGGGGTAGAATTTATCTCTACAAGGAACTTGGAAGCCTCCAGACAAAAGATAATAAATGCAGAAAATTCATACATTGTCTCTTTCTGATGTAAATTGATAACACAGCTGGAAAGAATGCTTAAAAATCAAAAGTATGTCATAATTAAATCTCCTAATAAAACCAAACTCCTAGATATGGACTTAATCCACCATGGACCAACAGGAAAACAGATTTCAACAGGAAAACAGAACCCTCTTCTCAAAAGACCAGTTCCTGGGAGCCAGAAACTTGCTTGATAAACTCATACAGGAGTTTATCAAGATGTAAACCTTTAGTTTAATCTTTTTTCTACCCAAAATATCAAATTCCTCTGAAATTTAAATTAAAATAATTGATTCTATTTTAAAGTTTAGTCTGAATGTAAAGCCCAATATTTTGAAGCAGCAGCAGCATGTTACAATGCAACAGTTTGTTGGGAAAGTACTCACTTAAAATAATGGGAGACTTTCATCTTTTATTAAACATTTGAAATTACTAAAAGATACTACCTTAGAGTCGCTTAATTTAAAGAGGCAAACTGATGCATTTTGTTAATTAGACTATTAAAAAACTCATTTATGTGTAAATAAGTCTAGGTCATTAAATCATAATGTACAGTGTCAACATGAAATTTCAAACTTTCTAGTTATGTTAAATAGCCCTAAAAATTAATTAAAAATAGAATCAGCATCAAAGAACATATTTCCCCCTCCTATTTTTAAAGAAAAAAGATGTATTTTTAGCAATAAAAAATGCTATTTCTGCTCAGTCCTCCAGTCACACATTCTCTTTTTCTACAAGACATTGTTTAAACTTAGAAGTACAACACCTATGTGTTGATATCAATGATATTTTTGAATATTTTTAAAACACAACAGAAAAATAGCTAGCACTGATGTTGTCACTAATTTTCATTATATCAAGAACAGGTTATTCCAGTGAAATCACATATTGAAAATTAGCAGCATAACAAGGCATAATGAGTCAAAAATGTTATTTGGCACAGCTGAAAAGGCAAGGCTAAAAGTTTGTCTTCTGTTAAGGTTTGTGAGTATTACAGTTACAAAGTCATATGCTCAATTGCTCATAGCTTTATGACAAAAGATGTATTTAGATTGAAAACCTCTAGGAAATTTCCAAGATTCTCAGGCTGATTTTAGAAAAAAAGTAAAAAACATTTCTGAAAGTTCAGCTGTTTCCTGGAACAGAATAAAAGCTGTCCCATTTTTTTCCAGAGAGATACTGGCAGAAGTTGTTGCCAAGACACTGAAGACAGAATTGAGAGGACCTGGAACTGGGCAGTAGAGCGCAGGAGAGAAAGGGGCTGATTGATCAGTTTGATGCTACAAGAGAAGCCTGTGCATCCTGGACAGCTGAACAAAATGAGACAGAACTGGGGCAGAAAAGGGCACAGGAGGTAATGGTGGGATGGAAGAGACACCACAGAGAGCAGCAGAGAGTGCAGCCTGGGAAAATGGCCTGTGCCAATCCAGTCTGGAGAGCAAATCCCAAGGATTTCAGAATCCCAACCCTCACGTAAAAGCAATCAGTAATTATCATTTCCATACCCACAGGTTACAAATCCAAACATAAAATAGTAACTGGTGAAGATATTGATTTTCCTTTGTATACCCTTTAATGAACAGGTAAAATTCCTTTCTTTTCCAGATGCCTAAAATCAAGAGGACGCAGAAATGCCAGTTCTGAGTGCTCCTAACCAGGCTTGCAATGCTGACATAACACATGGGGGGCAGAAAGGAAGAAAGATGGAACAGTGAAATTCGTGTGAAGGCTCTAAGGAGAAGGGATGCTTTTGAGATAGTAGCAGAGACACCAGGTGAACTGTAATGAGTAACTCCCACTGCCAGGAATGCTGTCCAGCCTTGGCAGGAACATTCTCTGCATTCAATACAGAACTCTATTTGCTTCCTGACTTAGGGAGTGGTTGATATAGGGACACATAAAAATCAGGGTGTTTAAAAATACAAAAATACTTGAATTGTTTTGAATCTTCCTGATTCAGTTGAGCACACTAGACTAACAAAAGACACAGGCTCTGCCTCACATGCAGTCTGGATTCTTGCTTTGTAGATAACAATCTGCCCAGGAGTAGATGACTGACAAGAATCTTTTAATGGAAGGACTGCATTAAATATGTTTGTTCCTGCTCAAATCCAATGCATGTAAATTATTCATGTTATATATGAAACATATATATAAGAAGTGATTGCTCCCACTGTACACATTCTTCGGAGTTGCGTGACATGTGTACAATTAAGGATGACACAAGAAAATTCATCAAAGAATATTTAAATATACCTTAGGGAGCCACTAAATTTTCTGATGGTTTTACAGAAGGAAAACTAATTGCATCTGCACAATACAACAGTTTTGTAAGGGTTGAGCTCATCAATGCTTTTGCTTTTTTCCCTGGTAAACATTTAAAACCGTTTATTTAAATTGATAAAAAATAACTGAATGTTTTGAATACATTAAGGTTTCTACCACTTTAGGTATACTTGTTCTTACTGACTTTCTGCAATATCAGCAATGTATAGAAATTCTTGACCTATCAAGGTGGCATCAGAGTGGATAATAACAGGCAATTATTCTTACAAAGACCTTGCACTTCTTCTAAGACTTAAAATTAAAGTCAGACTAATTATATAAAATAATACATTGAAATCACTAAATATTCTTCTGACATACACAATCAAGTTTGTTATACTGAATACATTTGGTTTTACTAAGAGGTTTTCATCTGTAATGGTATACACATCCTCTGAATGCATTCATTAATTATAAGAAATTCTGTAAACTTTCTGGATTATTTCTGTCTTGGAAATTCTCTTAGTGTTCAGGAATGTACAGAAAGAACCAAATAAATATTTTATTCTGTTGTGACTTGTCCAATTATCTGGTGGGGCATTATGAGTGACAGACTACAATCAGTAGTCTGAAATGGTTGAATTTCACACTGCTTTGATGTTTTCGTAAGTGGCTTTCTGACCAATTGTACTAGATGTACAAAATCCCATATGGAGTCTGCTGGATTATATGATCTTGCTTTACAATTTATCCAAAAGAATATTTTGCTAAGGCAGTTTAATTCCTTGTTAAATTGGAAACAACAATGATGCTACTGATCCATTTACACACCAAGTTCTTTCTTATTTAGAACACTGTGGAGCACTTAAATTGAAAGTCTTTGTTCTCCTTGGAAAGGTGAAGATTGATTCCAGTGGTCTCCCAAACAGACAAAAACTCAGGATAGTTGAGATTGACAACATTTCATTGGTATGAGCAAGAGAAGAGTCAGATTCTTTGCCAAGCTGTACGACTATGGAGCACCATCCTAATATTTCTAGCTCTCTTCCCACTTCACTATTGATATTGTGACAGGATTTGTAATACCATTAGGCTGTGTTGCCAAGAGCAATTCTTTTAAAGAGTGTGACACTGAATATAGGCTCTGGCAAATGATGCCTTCAGTTAGAAAGTATTAACGTGACAGAACTCTTCCCAAACCTTTTACAGAGAATATGTCTTGACCAAAAAGTGACAAAAGAGAAAATAGTGCTTAAACCTGTGCAACACTGCATTGAGACAGAAAAATCTCTGTTGAAAATGCCTTTTTGTGCAAGAATTGATCTCACTGTCATTTTTAGTAATGTAAATCACAAAGAACCATTGAAATCAGTGGGAACTACAGCAGTATAAATCAGGTGTCTTGAATAACAAAGTTGTAAGATATTGTTATTGGGTCACTTAGTTCTGCTCCATAGTTTTATTTTAGCTCTAACATTTATCAGCTTTGCTTGTCCATACCAACTCTTACAATCGAAATATTTTCTGCAGTTTGGCAACAATGGGTATTCTTGACTGGGTATTCACAGAGCAAGTAATAGAGAATTTGTCATAATGGGTCCATCTTCTGTTCTACAGCTCCTCTCATAGTTTATGTGTCTAGTTTATATACCCACAAAATATCTAACTGACTTTAAAATGACAGTAGGAAAAAGAAAGGAGTGTTCCATTTATATAATATTTCTTTGACACATGAGATTTGATCATCTGCATTATCACAGCCACAAATAGGGTTAGCAAACACATCAAACACTTTACCCAGCCCCATTGCATACAGACAGGTTATCTGCCATGGCAATTTCAATATTTTCTGCATAAAAATTTTTGTTTCATTTGTTCTAAATTCATTGGTCTTTAATACCATGATGCATTTATTGCAGTGATCTGGAAAAAAAAAAAAAAAAGAAAAAAAAAAAAAAAGAAAAAAAAAGTAGAATATACCCAAATCACTGTTCCTATTTTCCCCCCAAAAAAAACATTTTAGGATGAGAACCTCCATGGTATGAAGTGGTAAATGATCCAGAGGAGTGTCATTTTATAACTTCTGAATTACAGTCTTTGAGATGGTCTGTATGTAAATCTTACTGTACATCTCATGGGCTCTGTCACCTTTTTATGAGCATTCACAGTCAGTCTATACATCAGTTGTCTTGACCAAAATTTTGAGTAACTCTTATAAAAAAAGAAACACAGCTCTTGAAAATGAGCACTGTCATAACATCAGGATGTCATGAAAGCAGAATAAAATAAATGCAATCTTTCAGACTTCTAGGTATTATACTGTCCTCACTAGAAACTCAGCTCTTTTTGCTGGTTTTTTTTTTCCTGTTTTTTGGGGTTTTTTTGTGGGGGTGGAGGGGAACGTGGTGTTTTGATTTTTCCCCCTGTTTCTTTGTTAGTTAAAGAGTACCCCACAAATACACAGTGCTATTTTCCTGGGGTTTTGTTCCTCTAGAAACAATTTTATCTAGTAATAATTTGCACTCTCTAAAAATACATCTCCAGTTGTGATCCAGTTTCTATTATAATGCTGCTAATTTATGGAATTAGCATCACTACAGATGAAATTTATAATGCTGTATGTGATTATTGCTTCATTAATCACTATGTATTCCACTAGCAGTATGTGAGATCATTAATACAGTATATGTATAAACATTAAGCTTAATGGAGTTAAATGATGATATGGAAAGGCAGGATGGCTAATTAATGATCACACAAACAATTAGTACTCTTTTTTACTTAATTCACAAGCTGTTCTATGAGGGACTCCAGCCTTGCAGGGCAAAATCTCCTAATTACAAATAAGCTAGGGACTTGTGAAAGCACAGAATACCTCTTAACCTTCTGTTAGTATAGATTGGTTTTAAGCTTCTCAGCAAGATTTTTCCTGGTCAGAAGGTAATTTAAAAGAAAACCCCTTCTACTATCTTTCTTGGTCACCTTTAAGATGGGACCTAGTCAAGTTTTACATTTAAGAGACTCTTAATGAAACAGGCTTAAATGGTTCTTAATTGGTTCATGTGAAATGTCTGTGTTGGTACTTAGTGCAGTACTGAATTTCACACTAAAGGCTTATTTCTAGTAGCCCTTAACTCATGCTGAGTATACCTCTCTCCCTTGTGCATAGTCTCATCATAGACTGATATTGCCAGAATAATTGTCTTTCTCTGTTGTACAATTCTAAATCTTTCTCTGTAGTTTTTAGAAAAGCACAAAATATCTTTTTTTCTAGATCTAAATCTTTGGATTGATTAAATTAATTCTAACTTAATTCTACTGTAGGACAAGCTATAAGAGCATCTGTGTGAATTAAAAACCTTACATTCACTATTTCCATCTTACATATAGGCTTTAAAATAGCAACTTGTGTCCTCTCAAATGCTATGGTTCCGTCCCGTTAGAGGAAGACCTGATGAGAGGCATAGAATTTCAAACAGTCCCTGTCTCAAAATGATCAATGAACCCACAGAGAATTCTATGGTAAAAGTTATTTTGGAAGTTGTCATTAAGTACCATCATCTCCTTTTAATACAAGACAATGTCCATTATAATCAAAATATTGGGTGATCCATCCATTCAGCAATCTTCTTGCAAATCACCTTTACTAGTTAATACCAAGAACCAAATTAATTAAATTTAAAACATTGAGTAGCTCTGGAGTTTCACATATGAGTACATTTAAATATCCTAATGATTCATCATTCAGTGCTTTTCATTAACTGAAAATGGCTCAATAACTTCCATTACCTAGAAAAGTCCAATAATAATTTTAGGGCTTTGCAAGACAGTGCATCTCTCATTATGTGCTCTGTAGGAACACATAATGAGAGATACAACTCTGAGGTGTCTAGTGATGTAAAATTACCTTAAACATCTTCATCAAACCTTGGGTTTCATTAATGGGATACTACTGAGTAATCCAGGCAACTGGCTTGGTCAAATAATGACTTCCACAATTAAAACAAAAACATCTGGATCATGCTATTCAAAATAATTCCAGGAAGATATATTAAGCATAATATAGTAAGCATATACTCAGAACACCTGGAAAGTGTTGATTTTCTACTGCCCCTTGGGCACAAATCAACTGGCAGCCAAAATACTAGTAATTAAATTTTTTTTTCATAATTTTTAATAATTTATGGATTGTTATGGAGTTTTTCAAACTGCCTCGCATACTAAGCACAAATGTTTAAAAATGTTTTAAAAAGCTTCCTATGTTTTCCAGGGACTTCTTCTGCAGATGCTCTTGCTGCAGAAGGTTAATTTGGTAAACTAAAAATAGCAGCAATTAAGTTGTATTCCACAACTTATGGACAAAAAGAAAACAATGTAACAAAACCAAACATGAGAACTATGTTATGGAACTGTGTTGGGGACTGCTACTTGACTACACCTGTAAACATATAAATAAAATATAAATATATAGAATAAAAACAGTAAGTGTGTTATTTACTATTGATTTCCAAGGCAGTGATGATAACTATGATAACTGTGATTTGAAATGCTTTTCATTATTTGAGTAAAGTTAAAATAACTACTTTATGGTCATTCTTCTACCAATTCACTAACTGATTTGAACAAATTTCATTTCAATATGAACCTTGTCATTTGATATATGCCATAGAGAGGAAGAAGTGAAAGAGTTGAGGAAATATAAATGTCTCATTTTGAAGAATTATAACTCGCTCTTCTAGCAGAATGTGTCATGATTAAGGAGCAATGATTACTTTGAACCATTACTCTGTGTGCTCATCTGCCAGCAGAGATTTAAGGCACTTTCATGTCATACAATGGTAAATTATTCTGGCAATTCTATTAGTGTTTTATTTCCCACATAACTCCACTATATTCTAGGAGAAATGGTTCTTCTCATTTTGAACAAATCTAAGCACTCTTGTGTGGTTTACTTGATTGAATATGATAGTCTATTATTTAAAAAAACGACTGAGAATTTTTAATCAGGTAATCATTGACCCAACTGACTTAAATGCTTCAGACAGAGTTGTTAATGTCTGCTAGGTCACGGCAAATGCTCTGCATGTGCTATTAACTCATAAACTAAACTCCTCTTTGAATATACTTAAAACCTATTAGGAAAATGAAAAAAATTCCTTTCCTGGGGAATTCCAAGCTGATATCTTACATCTAATTCACTCCATTATGCAAAAAAAGAAAACCTGAATGCTCCCACATGAGACTTAAATAGAGTGATATCACAGGAGAGAGCTGAGGAGCTGAGTAACTCACCATGGAAATTGCACCTGGTTTAAACTCATTCTGTGCTGAAGACAACTGAAACTGGTTGAGGTGTTGAAGGTATTAAAAGAAATTACTGTGGAATATGGGAGTATAGAAAGCACATTCCCATCATGTCTATGTATGATTCAAATATCCCATGCCACAATTCATGAAAATTGTCCCTTTTTATGTAACCACACTATTGAGAAGAGATTGACTCCATCATCTTTGCAATTGCTCTTCAAGTGGGTGTAGGCAGCTATTAGAATATTTTCCAGATTAAACAAGTGCATCTCCCTCAACCTGAGAGCTGCTGCTTGGTCTGGCCCACCCTCCACAGGATCCACTGCAGTTTGTCAATCTCCCTCTACATCTGCAGGGCCTGACCTGGGTGCAGTGTTTGAGGAGCAGCCTCAGCAGAAGGGAGCAGACATATATAATGTAGCCCAATCTGGGATTTGTCCTATTCATGCTAAGGGGCACTGGCAGCTCTTGTCAGTCTTGTGTCACCCCAAATCCTTCCCAGCAGGGCTGGCTGTCTCTTGGCCAACACGTTCCTCATCTATATCAGCACAAAATTTTGTGCTTCACTTTCTTATTTATTAGGTTTATGTCAGCCAGATTCTGAAGTTTTACAGATCCTTCTGCACTGATGCAGAGGCATTTTGTTATGTCCCACCCCTATTAAGTATCATCTGCAATTCTGCCTATTGTCTATTTACCTGTGTCATCCAGATGACTTACAAGGACTTTTGACATGTGCAGGACTTTCTAAACCTCCTAAAATGAACTATTGTTCATTTGTTTTCTGTATTCAGTAAAAATCAGAATCAGCATCTTTTTGTAGTGTGTACATTTATACCATCCAATAAACATATACAAATTTTCCTATTCATCATACACCGCAGTCACATAGAGACAAATAAAACTGAATCACAATTTTGCCAATTTATAAGCTGTACCACTCAGATCCATCAAGACTGGGGCAATTCTAGGCATGTCATGATGTACAAAAGAGGAGGCTGGTGAATAACACTGTAGAGAATAAAACCTGTCCTTTCCTCCCAGGTTAGGCAGAAGGCAGGCAGGCATTTTCAGCATTGTGATTTTGGAGACAGGTACCTCAGATCCACCTGCTTCCTGAAGCTTGCCAGACCACTGCAGTTATTTTGCACAGTTCTGTCACTTCAGCAAGCCAGCATGCAAATCCTCCCTGTTGCACCTTATGTGGACACACCTGCCCAGTTCAATGTCAAGCACAAAACAGAACAATGGGGGTTTCCTGTAGTCAAAAATAAAAGAGGACTTTAGCTTGAAATATCTAGCTTTAGAATACCTTCCAAGATCTGCCTCTTGTGGCTATCTAAAATTCTAGCAAAGCTTGGTTTCTTAAGAAATTATTTTATAAAAATCATTTTTATACAACAGGAAAATGGAAAGTATGTATATCTACCTAATCCATTTTAGGTATCAGTAAGCATTCATTAATATCAAAATATCTATTTAGCATTCTTTTTCCAGTCTTACATCTTTTACAAAATATATATGTATTACAGAGCAAACAGATCTTTCCACAAACACAACTTCTAAAATAAAACCACTCTTATTTATTATATAATTGCATGTCATTCATTAAATGTATACTAAAGGAGCATTTTAAGGCTTCTTTTTCCATAAGCGGCAGATGTTATGAATAATAATGCATAAAATCCTCTGAATTCTAAAAAAGTGTATTGCCTAAAACTTTCATTAAAATCTTTCATAGTGCTCAAACACATTGAACAATAATAGTAGTAAAACAGTACTAGCAAACCATTAGAATTAACTGAAATAAAATTTGATATTTTAAAAATCATTTAGAAGGACAATACTACTTCTCCCCGTAGATCTTTTCACAACACTTTATGTAGGCTAAACAAATGTAGCTACCTACTGAATCACTGCAATTTCTGTTCTGCAAACTGAAGTGCATGTAAATTTTTCTGGAAAAAAAACCCCAACATCTGCCCTTTAATATGCCAGAGAATTTAATAGTTTTACCTTAAGAAAAAGAGAATCAGTCAAAATGACCTTATCCTTTTTATCCTTAGATATCTTGGGGGAAGAAAATGACACAACACAAATAAAATACGGTTTAGTGGAAAACTAAGCATCTTTTAAAATATTGTCTCAATAGATCTTAGTTTACAGTGGATGAGTAGTGCTGAAGGATGAAGACAATAGCAAGCTATAAACTGCTTCAATAAAAGCCAATTAACCCCTGCTTGGTGCTGCAGCCCCTCTGCCAGCTGTGCAATGTGCACTGGGACCGTGTAACTCCAAGAGTGAAGCAGTTAAATGAACACTGCCAGAATAATTACCCACTGAGACAATAACAGTCACTAATGCATATGCAGAACCAAATCTTTTGCTGGTTTGTGACTTTCAAAAACAGGATGTACAGTACAACAGAAGGTGTTTTCCAGTCATCTCCTGCTAATATGCCCAGGCTGGGAGACCTCTGGAAAGATATAAATCAGGCCTTGTTTATGTTAGGATATTGTATATGAATGATGGACACTTCTTCCTTTATATTAACCCAACTCAGTGAAGAAAACCAAACTTATGGAGTCAGAGATGACTAGAAAATATTTTCCTTGTTAGAATTTTAATGTGAAGGTATCACTTCATTGATATTCCAGTTATTGAACTGGAATGCATTGCAAGAAAGCTAATGGCTTCAGTAAGTGTTTTTGAAATGCTAATTTTTGTTTAAAGATCAGCCAAGTAGCATAAAATGCTTGCTACACAGCAATTAATTTTAGGTGTGTATCACTTCCCACAGTAATTCTACACCTTACATTTTCAATATGTGTTTTCAGAAAGTCATGGCTCTGCCAAACCTCATTCTGATAAAGATTTTACTTCATGAAACTCCCACAAAAACCCAAGCTATGATGGCACTATATTCTTTCAGTCACAAGTAAATTATCCCCTCTTCTAGACACAATACAGGAGTGATTTAATTTTGTACAGCAGTACTATACAATAGAAAGTGGAAATAAATGAGTCTACAGGATGAATTGGTTCAGACAGAATTGCATTACATAGCCTTGTGATCAGGGTTTAAGAGCTGATTTATTGCCATGCATTGTCTACACATGGCACCTAGTTTGGAATATGTTAAAACTCAGGGAATTCCCTACCTGTAATTTTGAGTACCTTAAATTTTCATTTCATTTAATTTTAACCACTTTCATCTATAAATTACTCTCTGATATCATCTGGGTATTGGTAGAGTGCTACTTGCTGAGTCACTAATTTTCCCATTCATCAGACTCCTTGATTGCAGTTTGCATTTTCATCTGTGCCCTCTCCATTGTCTTCTCTGAGCAGTCCTGAATTTGGTGATACAGATCAAAGATATTCTATTTTGTAAGTTATCTGTAGTCTGAATCTAACCTCTTACCATGCCTGAAAGAGTCTATATGGAGACAACAGAACAAATTTAAGTACTTGCTTTAATGTTTTGAAGCAGTCCAATTCTTCTTTACTAAAGGCTGATGAAAATTCATCAGTGATGCCTGAAAATGAAATGCACAGTCATAAAGTTGTGATTATACTGGAAACACCACAGCACCCAGAGACTGTACAACTAAATATATATGGTAGTGCAAACAAACAAGGAAATTGCAATTAAACAAGGTTAACATTATGTTGGCTCTTGCTAATTTAATGCTCACTACAGCAACAAATACAAGACTCTCTTGCCTCTGCTCCTTGGCTGTTGAGATAGACAAGTCTCAGTTCTCAGAATACATAAGAATAGTTTGTGACTCACTTAGAAAAGTGAATGTGAATGAATTAATCTGGTGGGTATTTCCCTCCTACAGAACTTGAATACCATCCTCTCCCCTTGGATGTTTCAAGCTGACCCCATTTAGATCAATGGCACTTTATGTGTTTCCTACTTAGATCAATGACACAACATAAATGTGGCTGAAGGAATCAATTTCATGGCACTTCTACACATATTTCACAGAGTTAATGAAACATAACATAAAAACAAAGCCACATTCTGAAACCAAGAGGTAACAATTTGGAGCACTTTCACTAAAAATCACAGATTTATCCTTCACTGTACAAAATACAGTAAAGTCTTTTCCTGACTCAGCTCCTGGTCCTTGGGATCCTTTCTTTGGAGTCTATTCCAGATTTATTCACTGCTCATCATTAATGGATAATTATTGTGCCCATCAATATTTACAACCACTACTTTTTTTCTCATGCAGATACATCTCTCTGTAGTTTCATCTTATACCAGAGAATTAGAATTCTGCCTGTTGCAGAGTTAGACAATAACAAAGCTAGACAGGTTGAGAATTCATTTTCCTTGACCTCATTATGGATTAATTTGGCCCAAAGAATTCAAAGGTATTGGTGAAGACTGTGAAGGTGTTAATAAATCCAGTACAGTAAACTCTGACATGGAAGATTAGCTTTTGCCTCAGCCTAAATGTAGAGGCTAAAATGTTGCTCTGGGTAATACTTGCACAGGCCTCAGAAGGGAATAAGGTTGTAATTAAAAGCAGCACGTGACCTCCGTAAGAAATAACAGCAGAAGCAGATTTCTGCAACTAGTAATATTGAGGTAGAAGGAAAAAAAAGGAAAATAGTTTTAAATAGCTTATAGAGTCCTTTTATCCTATTTACAGAAGAAACAAGGCAGAATATGTCTGGAAAACTGAGACTTTTAGCCACGCAGTTTTTCTTGGGTAGAGATTTCTGGTGAAAACTTTGAAGATGCTTTTGTATAAGCTTTGGCAGATGATTAAGAATATAAGATCTGGGATTCAAGACAGTCTCAAGAAAGTCATCCTTTTAGCCAGTTTCAAATTTTACCTCAATTTGAATTCAAGTTTGCCTTTAGGAAGCACTGTCAGGGATTAGGTCAGGAAAGTATCACCACAGAAATGTCTGAGTTCTTCCTGAGTGACACACAGCGTATCCCCATCTTCTGCAGACTTCTCCAATAAACCTGGGATTCAGCACAAACCAGGACAACCTTGTCACATCCTGGCTCGTGCTGGCTGCCCCCTGGCACAGAAGCCCTGGCACCCCAAGCATGGCACCATCACTGCCAGGGCTGTGGCTGCTCCCCTGGGAGTGCACAGGGAACTTTCTGCAGGAATGGGAAGCTCCAGCCCCGCTGCAGGGCAGGGCAGGGCTTAGGCTCAGACAGGTCACAGCCCCTGCTAGAGGAGTGAAGGCAGCTCAGCACAGAGCAGAGCAGAGACAAAATGGCAAGGCAGGCAAAGAAAGCAAGAAAGATACATAATGAAAATACCATGTAAAAAAATGCATCACATATTTTGGAAATTATAATAATTTGAAATCATGTGGGAATGAAACCCAGGAAGCTGATAAAATATAAGCATTAAAAAGAATAAGTTTACAGTTTCTGTGTTTTGTTCCTTTTTTGCTGTATCTAATGTCTTTCCTTATAAATTTAACATTCTTGTTCATGCTGACTGTACAAAATGCTGCATTCTGCCAGCCACTCTGTTAAGCTTCTATGAGAGATTAGCAAATTTAAAAAAGGTGAGGAAACAGGATAAAGAAACAAACTCTTCCCTGGTTTTTGTACTATAGCCCTTTCCCATTAGGCTAGAAACTTCCCTCTATGTCCTCTATTTGAAGACAACAACCATAAAGTAAAATGTTAAAGGATGAAAATAGATTTTGGAGAAAATCTGATTTGGTAGAGTATCAAGTAATACGAGATGATTTTTCAAAAAATGAATAATTTTCTTAATTGCCAGTGTGTTTCAGAGCACAAACTGGATTTCCAATGGAAATTTTTTAAGGACTTCAAAGACTGATGAATTCTTTCCTTACTCTTCAGAAGATATGAAGTCAAAAAGCAGGCAAAAGAATTCAGCATTGGCATCAGTGTTAACAACCAGAATCATGACATATTTCCCCCAAGAGATATATGAAAAGTAGCAAGAAAAATGTATTCTCTATAGCACCGTGGAATGACCAAGCATAATTAGCAAAGGACTGTACGGACTTAATTCCATTTAATGTTTAATAAATCTTATCTTTAAAATATTCCTCTGGTAGCTATGCCCAAAAGAAAGATGCTGCTAGCTGCAATTTTGGAAGTTCTTTTCCTTAGGTGCTATTTCTGAAAAGAGTAACCTCTTTGCTGCTGGGGTTTCACTCTGAGGTTGTGATGCTCAGAGAAGGGTTTGTACCAGCACAAGGGTTTGTACAATTGCTGAGGTTGCAGTGTCTGCTGGGACTTTACTGAAGGCTTGTAAATTGTTTAGAGCCCTGTTCTGTGTGAATCCAGATGTGTCTGTGGAAATTCTAGGAAATATCTGGGTCAGATTAAACCCAAGGGAGTCAACAGAGTTAAACAGTGCTTTTCCACAGAAACCCCAAACATTTCCTAAACAAGAGAAGGTTATTTTGTCTTACCCAAGGAAATCCAACAGTAATGATAGCTAGGATCACACAAGCATCCATCCACAAGTTTCCAGGGGCAGGGGAAAATCTTACTGGTAGTAGCAAACACACTCTCCAGCTATCTGGAATGCAGACTAATGGTGTTGATTAACTCACATGTATCAATACCAAACAGAAAATTGTTTCCAGCAGCCAGCTCAAGGGAAGAAAACAGATGACAAGGTGGTAAAGGACAAAGTGAACCCGAGTCATCCTCAACACCACATACGTTCATGTTCCACTGAGATACCCTCAAAATTTTTTCTGCACTTTTTTCCTTGTGATATCCTATAAGCTGATCATAGTCTATGCCCCCAACTGTAAATGGAGAGCTACATATTTAGAGCATAGGAAAATTATTTTCAGCCTCTCATATATTGTTTTCTCCTATTGATTTTGTCTAGATTCAAGGGAAGTGTATTGACAGGATCAAAGCAAATTATTAGCTTTGTAAAATCTCCCAGATTTCTGAATCAAAATCCAGTTGGGAGGAGTAGTAAAACAATTCTGTGTCAGCAAGTAATTTGGGTTCTAATTTTACAAACACCTTCTCTTGTTTTATCTACCTTTATTTTTTTTTTTTAATTTCAAACAAAAATGCACCAGAATTATGAATTTGGGAATAATTTACAACACCTAGGTCAAAGCATGTCTATAGGAATGCCTTGCATACTTCTTTTTTTCCAATTTTTACATTAAAAAATTCACATGAACTCTGAGAAAAAATGGTAGGTCACTTTTTTTTCTGTAGATTTAACTGTTTCTACAGTTCTGCTACAGGTTTGTACAGCTGCCATTTTTAGTTTTTCTCTTCCCAAAAGGGCATATTGTATCAACCTTTTGGTTTTAGCTCCATGAGTTTTAGGACTACAAAACCAACGGACCTTTCTGGATTCTTTTGAAACAGGAACAGTTCCCAGCATGCTGGAGAGCCAGTGACAAAAGCAGCCAAACTGTTACTATTTGATAGCCAGCGGAGTGACAAAAGCAGCATTTCCAGATCACAAAAATTTCTAACCAGGGATTACTAGGTATCTCCCAGTATTAAACTAGGTCTGATTAATACAGGAGAGAAAAACACAAGAACAAATCTCTTCATTTTTAGATAAAAGCAGAATGTGTCTGAGTGGGAATACAAAATTTAAAAATTGTTTTCCTGGTTGATCAGAATGGAGAAAAGTAACAAAGTCATTGCTTAATTATGGAGCAAAACTATTTAGGTAATAGTTTTTCCTAACTAGGTAATAGGTAATAGGAAATTTAATACTAGCACATATAAACACTACTCAAAACAGTGATTCAGAAAAGATTTTTCAGGATTGTCAAAATGAGTTGCAATAGGGAGTCATCTTCCTGAGAGAATTCCAGAGAGCCCCAACACGGCACCAGGAATTCAGTCTTTGACTCTGCACCCTGGTACAAATGTCACTCCTAGAGAAGGCTGTATGGAATTACATGTGAAAAGAAAATACAAATGGCATTTGGGGATAAACTCTGGGAAACCAAAGATGAAGTGATAGGTTTGTAAGACACCCTTTCCCTCCATATACTTTTGTGAACTTTGGGACCCATCCATTGTATAAGTGGAAATTAGATTGTGTTCCTGCGTAATGAGAGCTGTGTTCAGGGGAAAAACCAATGCATCTTTTTGTGAGGAAGCCCCGTGTCAGCCTGATCTTATGTCTCCCCAGTTCAATAGAAATGATGAGGAAACTGTGCCATGGATTAGCCAGGAACACTGGCACAGAAGTCTGGTTCTGTGACATGAGGGAAAGGGAAACCTTTTTACTGAATAACAGTTTGGAAGAAAAATCTGCAAGAATCTGTAACCTCACTGAGTTCCATTTCCTGCCTGTCTTCTCTCCCCTTTCATCATTTATATGCCCCTTCAAAGCAAGGCTTACAGGCTCTGTTTGAGTAACGCTTATTATGGCCTGATGAAGTTGCTTTGTAAAGTGAGATAAAAAGGAGAGAATAGCAGAGGTTACTGAGATGGTTAGATAGGCAATTATTTCTATTCATATGACTAATCTTGCACAGTAAGTAATCTTCAAAAACCACCATTTACCTAAATTATCTGAACCAATTAGCAACATGGATATTTACTTACACTAATCTAGCAGAAAGCTTGCCCCTGAAAAAAAAAAAACAGGAAAGATATTCTTCATACACTGTCCTCAGATATACCCAGTATTTACATTATGTAGCCACTCTCCACAGAAAATCAAATCTTTAGAAGCTATTTCTATAAAACTAGCAGGTTTTAATGTTACTCTTCCCTTGGGTCAGTCCCTGGATTTGCACTGGCTGCTGTAGCTTCAAAGACTAAAGAGCTGACAAAATACTCTTTAACATCATCTTCTTCTACATCTGTATTCATTAAGAAGTTCTACACCTTGCAAATCTCTATTTTCACCCATCTAGAATAGTTAGAGGCAGAGAAATAATCTGATAAAGTGTAATTTTATTTTCTACTAGTACATAAAATTTTATGGGCAGCCTATAATAACACACCTAATAAAATCTACCATAATAAATGACAAGATCATACAACATTATCACTGACCAAAGGCAAGAACCAATAATTTGCCCTTCAGTCATTTGGTAAGTCTATTTATCAGCATGGTCATGATGAGTACTTCAGGAATGCTTCATTCAGACATGCACTAAGTTCTGGCTGTTTTTTCACAAAGATTTTATGGGCCATTAATTTCACATATTTCACAGCTATTTATTTTACTATCTAGAATAAGTCATGAAGAATGAAGTTTATCTGATTCCATGCACTTTGTTCTTGCTACTTTGCACAGCCACCTGCAGGAATACAGAAGGTGAAAGAGGGAATCCAGAACAAAGATATATTTTCAGCAATCTTCTTGACAGGCCTGACAGGCCTAAGAGAGAAGCAGAGACAGTAATATGTTGTGTTTCTGCACCTTACTGGGAGTCCTTCTTGGCAGAACTTGGCACTGGGGTCACTTTAACAGCCCCATGGCTGTTCATGAGCTGTACAAGACTTAGAAATCCCAATACTGCCTCTCTGTGTTTTTTATTTTTCTAAAGCATTTTCTCAGTGAAATTTTCCAATGTAATGCTGATTCCCTGAAAAGAAGCCTAAATTAGATTTTTTTTTTCCAGTGGGTAAGGCTTATTCAGCTCAGTCCTGTAGATTTTTGTTATAAATATTACAAAACCCAATATAAACCTTGCAGTACTGAGTTCTAGACTGTTACAGTGATGTCATTTCCTGCCTCAGAATGAATTTATTTTTATTTCTAACATTGGTATTTGTATTTATATATGTTTTCAGTTTGTAGAAGCTTTTGCAGGAAAAGTACAGAAATTATTTTTTAAGTCAAGATCTATATTAAGATCTCTTACTACATCTTTTTTTGGTCCTCTCAATATCAAAATATTTAAGATGCTTATTCATGGTCTGATTTTCCATTCCTATATTTAACTGGAAGAATCAAAATTGCTGCATTAACCCAGCATCATGTGAACTGGCTCATAAAAATGGATGGCATGATCATATCTGGAATTTACACAGGACCCTATTCAATAAAGCATATTCAGCCCTTACTGTAATATCATCCTCCAGAGCTTTAAAGTCTTTCAAGTGGAATAAAGATGTTGCTATAATGACAGTGAATGTAATGAGATTAAATGTAGTTGGGAGGCAAGGTAAATGGCCTTACATCAGAAAGAATGTAGTAACACAGGTCCTTATAATGAAGACAAAGGATATTACCAGCACATTTTTGCTACATTTCTTTGGCAAAGCAAGGCCACAGCAGGACATGCTATGTAATATGAATTCTGTGTTCCTTTCAGTATTTTACATTTAATAAAACCTGCATGCTTTTAGACATAAAGGAATAACTAAAAAGAAGTATCTTCAATAAGCATTGAGATCTCTGTTAGCAATGGTAACATCTCTAAAAAAACCTGACAATCTGTTTTATTTAGGAATTAAAAGAATTGAATGCAATAAATTGCTTTAGAATTGGGATAATTTTTTGCTGTTAAATCAAAATAATCACAGGGGAGAATTCAAGGCCCATTCTGAGTCTGTCCAACAAAGGACACCAACACAGGTTTGCCCTAAGCTTGCACATTATTATGCAGACCTTTATTCCAATAGTAAAGCCCAACTGGTTCTGAATTTTACTTTGATTCTATTACTTTTAACATTTCCAAAGGAATTTATTAATAATTTTGTCCTATTTACTTTGAGAATCTACCTTTCAATACATGAAATTAAAAGAGATGCTCAGGAGTCTTATTTATCACAGAGGTCAGCAAGGTCACAGACTGTTATCAAGCAACTGGGGATCTTTGAAATAATATTAGCTTTAATGTTAGCAATGTCAGTCTTAAAGTGCTAACCTACACTGGGAAATAAGCAATAAAATATGACAATACAGGGTTCTGAGAGGTAAGATTATTTCTAGCAATAGCAAGTCACATACCAGTGGTTTGACACAGCAATACTCAGCTATGTACATAGGAAACGTAAGATAGTAAACAGAACTTTCATGAAAATTTTTGAGTGGTTGTTTTGCTCTAATTATTTGTTTAATCTATTAAAATAAATAGCTGCTAAAGGTGAGCTTTTTAAAAAAAAAATCAAATTGATTTAAAAGAGAATTTAATATCAATATCCCCTGATCAGTTTTAAAAATATAAACCTTGAAATCATAAAGGCCCACATTTCTGAAAACCTCATATTCAATACAATCCCTAGAAATGTACCAATGCTGGTAAATGAAAATTAGCTCCCTCTGTGCTGGTGAGTAGCTACCTAGCTCTGTAGGTTTTTATATGTGCAATGACCAGGAGATTCACACAGTAAAATCCCTAGGGATTGAAGGTGGATTGCTGCAAATCCACCTTAATTAGTTCTGCAATTTATCACATCCTTTCCCGTCCACCTGATTAGAAAGCAAGTTTTTGGGTAGACTTCTCTTACTCAGCTGAAATAAAAATGGAAACAGCAGGATCAACATAAGCAAAGTGCACAGTGGAACATGTGCATTGCATGACAGCCATTTATTTGGGAGCTGCTTTCTAAATTAGTAATATGCTAATGTTTATGGTTTTGTCAAAAGACCTTAATTACTACAAAAAATCATTTGCTTGTGAAAGGAAAGCAATAAAAGAAGTTTAGCCTTAACAGATTATGGTCTCCTACTGCTGCTGTGAGTATGGAGGAGCACAAAAGGAAAATCTCCCTCTCAGGTACTGCACAGGGTGGAGTCACCACTGAACAAACTGCTTAAAGTCCTGATGCTGCTGTCATCTCTGGTTAGCAAAGAAAAGAAACCAGCTCCATCCCTTCCACATTTCTGTCTTTTTGATTTCAGCTTCTGCAAGGCAGCTTGGAAGGCTTCTGTCTTTTGAGGTGTCTCAAGACTCCACATGAATTTGTCCTACCTGTCCAGACAGAGCACCCATAGGTCATGATGGTCTGCACTGGAAACAGAATGAAAGGAAATTCACCTCAGTAATCACCCAGCAAATCCTTCCTTGAATCTCAGCAGAGCTTGCAATTCACACAGCTGTGGCCCTGCCTGCTATTGAATTTTTGTTAATCCTAACAAAATACAAGTTTATTCTATTTTCTCAGAATTTACATCACTTTCTTAAGGTTAGCAAACTATCACTCTGTTTAATTTTCACTAGAGCTGCCTTATTACAGAATTTGTGGTGTCAGACTAAACATGCTTTGTTGCACTGGTTTTCTTGTCTATGAAATGAGACTTCTGATGGCAACACAGCATGGCAAATGTAACCAAAACCATGGCATTTTGAGAGGAAAAATATAATACAAGTGTTAAAAACTCAAAACGTGGACAGAATCATCAGCACCTCATATGTGGCTAAGAAAGTCTAAACAATGTCTGTTCAAATAATTTATCCAAATATCTTACAAATATTGCTAACAAATGAAAACCTCAGAAAAGAGGTTTAAAGAACTTTAAAGAACTTTAAAGAACTTTCAGAAAAAGCAAGTTTGACTTTGTAGGAGTCCTGAAGGCCCTGTACATAAATCATTGAGTGTGAAATCAACTTGCAAGTTCTCTGTGTTACTCCAGTCTTCACCAAAACTTGCCCCTGCAGAGACCCTCCTCTTTTGAAATTTTATTGTGATAAAAGTAAATTGAAAGAAAAGAGATTTAAAAAGCCTGACCTACTTCCAATCCATGTTCAAGTGATGTGAAGTACTACAATGTTATGGAGCCTGAAGAGCATTTTTGCAGCAGTGTTTATATCCCCTTCTGTAAAAAGCCCTTACTGTTTGCAGTCTTTCATAATAAACTTTATAATTTGAAGCTGTAAATAAGTGTAGGTAAGTGTTAATAATGAAAGAACAATTTAGGAATTTAAAGATATAGTCAGGGCACTATATATAAAAGAAGTTCTGTAGTTAATATTCAAGTGCTGACAGCAAGGGAGGGAAATTCTGCCTATCTTTAAAATTACAGATGAAAAAAACAGAGTACAGCTGTAGCAAAAAATGTTGTTTCATGAGAAGTGAGGATCTGAAGGATACACCTCAGATACATTTGCTGGAAAAATCAAACTTTGTAGGAGCTCTTTGGAGGTGAGAACACTTTCGTTCAGAACTAAGTGCAGGTTTTCCTCTATAGCTTGCCTTTCTCTCCATATGGCTCTTGTCACCCCTCACAGAAAACGCTTCAGAAATTTATTTTAGCAATATAAACACTGGGAAGGTCAGAAAAGTGGTAGATTCTGGAGTATTATTATTTTTAATTTTTGGTTGTTTATCAGAAACCATTGCAATAGTGACTAAATAAAAGTGATGATTATATTAAAGAGAAGTTGGAAGTTGGAAGTTATTTTATTTGTATCACTAGTGTTTGCATCTACGAAGGTTTCAGCAAAGAGAGCCTATTATTATCTCTTCCAACTGATTAAATGCTTTAAAATCCTGGCATGTTTTCCTGTTTTGTAAGTAGGAAACAGAGGTAATATTTTATACCATAAAAAAATAAGATTCAGGGAGCTAAATCTGAGTCTTATTGGGAAAGCAGCATGTGGAATAAAAATTGCCAGTAGTCATCAGTTGTGTTTTATAATGACTTTAGGGAAAAATTTTGAAAAGAAGAGGAAAAGAGAGAGAGAGATTCAGTACCTCCTGTGTTGCCTGACGCAAGTCTAGAACAAAGTGACTCATTTGTGTATTTTCTTTCTTTTGAACCTGGTGAGTGTTTGTTCCCATCTCTGTTCTCACAATCATCACTGCTATCTCCACTTTACTGCAAGATGTACATTTAGAAATCTGTAATTTCACTCTTTTTTTTTTTTTTTTCCTGTGATGGTGGTAATTATCATAAAATAAGCAAGAAAAGTACTAAGAAGTCCCTCTTCTTTCACATAGAAAGAAGAAAGCTTCTTGTCGGAAGATCTCACATTGACCCTGGCAGGGCTTCAGTTAGCAAAGCTCAAGGAAGAAACTAACAGTAGTTGTCTATTGAGTAAAAATTGGGATAATTTTTAAGAATTCAATAATTTTCAGAAATTCTTGTTCAAGTTTGCTTATATATTTTTCCCTTACCTTTACATAAACCAAAATTATGAACAGACATGATAAACATCTACAGAAAAGGATAACTAATATGGCATGGTGGTGTTCCTTGTGGCAGCAAGGCAAGTGTTCAGCAAGATTAATCTACAAAACAGCCTGAGCCTTCTGAAGCTGCTTCTTTCCAGCATGCTCTGTATGTCAGAGTAGGTGAGACCCACAAAGTGCTCTGCAGGATAAAGTACTCTCAGGAAACACCTCAGTATGGGTCAAAGGAATCTTCATAATACTCATGAAAATGAAATGGGGATTTGCAGATCTCATTCTGAACATTACAATTCCTTCAGCTCTGCTGGATTCCATCTAAGGAACAATTTGACTTTGACTTTCCTGTGGGCAAGAAAGTCACTGACATGCTCTTGGAATTGTTTGTGAGAATCATTTTAGACTCACTTATAAATGTGTGCCTGATGGGAACACTTAGGTTTATGATCAGAAGATTCATGCCAAATAAATGGTAAGAACCACACAAGTAAAGCCTTGTCTGCTTTGAAGAACTTATGTAGCTTTAACTTTGGTGTCAGCAATAATACAGAATGAGATGGCAAATCCCACTGGAACCAACACAACCTCTGTGTGCATCTGAATCAGTCAAGTAAAGATACAAAGACTCTGAATGGTCCCATAACTTTCTGATAAGTGCCTAGAAATTTTATAGTGCCTCAAATGGTGAAGGTATTTTATTCTACTCCCAAACAGCTGCTTTTAAGGATGATTTTAATTTTGTTAGGTATTTATAGATAGCAAAATAATTAGAAGTCAACATTTAAGAAAGACTTCAGTATCTCCTATAACAATGATTTATAAATGTTATAAAGCAAAAAAGTAGGTCCTATTTTCTATTTTTCTCCCTTTGATTGGAAAGGGAACAATACTAAGCCAACAGTAACATTCTGAATATAATCAGGTTTCTCCTAGTGAACTCTTAAAACACATTAATGCATTTACAAAAAAGTAAATGTTAGATGTAATTAATCCAGCAGCTACCTGTTCTTTGGGTATTCTATCTCACAATGTGTGCTAGAAGGACCAACTGGTAAAATGACTTGGAGCAATGTATATTTAAGGGTTTTCCTTGTTTGTCTTGATGTCAGAAGATCAGAACTGTTGCTCTTAAAGTAACAGTATTGCCTCCAAATCTAGACATTCATTTAGAAATCTTTCTAATTTGTATTACAGATTGCAGTTTAATTTTCTACAAATTCATAAATTATTTCTGATTATAGAAAGGTATCAACACTTTCTAAATCTTATTTCAAATGAAACTTTCTGAGGATAACAGTCATGGCCATATTAAAATTTAAGAAATATCAGGTCAGTAAAAGTAAGTTTTGACTAAAATCAATTATATTTATGCTTTATGCATGTTTGTGTGTCTGACCTTTTCTCTCATTCCAGAAACTTCTACTGAATTAGAATGAAATTCTGGCAGCATGGAAATCACACTGGGTTTTGCTATGCATGTTAGTGATGCCATATTTCACTCAGCCTTTTTATAGCTCAGCTCTCATAACAACCATTTATATGCTCTGCTCCAGGAGGTATCTTTGTGTGTTGTGGGCTCTGAATCTGACCTGCTGTCAGCAGTGCCCCTTCCACATGAGAATAGAAGTCTGCTTGTCCTCAAGCCAATAAATTTCTGTTAATGGCAAAATAATATTCAGCCCCAAACTTATTAATCTCCATATCACTTTGGAGCTTCAGAATGAAGCAACAACAATTTCCCAGACAACTCAACAAATGTCATATTATTTTAATAAAATATTAAAGTTCAACCCCCTCCCCAAAATCCCCAGAAGAAAGTAATGTCCACGAGCTCATCATCATGACCAATAAGTTGATTGATAAAAACATTGCCAATGTTTTTTATGGAAAATATATGATATGTGAATAATAATTTTCTGTCATTGTATTATGTTAATATGCTTTTATAGATGTCTTCTAAATAGTCCCATATTGATTATTCAAGCAGGGTGAAATAAAAAGAGAAAATGGGACACAGGCTGAATTGCAAAATGGGAATTCTAGTTTTTCATCATCTGCAGTTCTTCACAGTTCAGCCTTTGTTGTGTGATTTGTAGACACAGAGTCAATATTGTTGCAGGAGCCATATGCTCCACAGGGAGTGCAGGAGGCAACACTGGCTGTGAGGAAGAGAGGTGGTGAGTTACTGCAGTCTGAATAAACTTCCTAGAGAAGGAGAACATCCCCACAAAACCCTGGGAGGGTGGGGAGGCTCTGGCACAGCTGTGGCTGCCCCTGGATCCCTGAAGTGCTCAAGGCTGGGCTGGAGGGGCTCTGAGTAACCTGGACAGAGGAAGGTGTCCCTGCCCACAGCAGGGGGATGGAACCAGATCAGCTTTAAGGTCCCTTCCTAGCCAAGCCATTCTGTGGGTTTGAAATAGACACAGAAAACACAGAGAAATTATTTTCCACAGTGAATAAATATCTGGGAAAAATGCTTAATTCTACATGAGTTTGTTACAGGAAAAATGAAATAGGGAAATAATATTTTAAAATCTATGATGCATTTTGGAATTGAAAACTTCATTTCAATTTACATTAAGATTCCCTTCAGAAAGCAGGACACAAGCAAGCTATTCTCCACAAGCAGCAAACTACATTCTGTCAGCAGTACATTCATTTCTCATCTAATCTTTTCCACAAGTTTCCCCAATCAGGAAGATAAGGTCAAGCTCCAGAACAATGTGAATTGAGTCTACCTTGAGCAATGCACAGGCACTCCTTGTATTTGGCACATAAAGGCAGCACCATGGCAAACAAGTCTGCTAACAAGAACATGTTCAAACTAATGGAAGGACAGAAAAGTATGGGGAAGAGTTAAGGTACTATTCAAAAGGAGTGATATTGTAACATTTCCCTCAATAATTAAGATGTATGCCCACTGCAGTCATGCTGGATGCATATCCTTGGCATGTACATACATATGATTAAATTTATCCTCAATTATGTGGTGAAATAATTACACAGTGGCATTTATGCATTACAGTAAGCATAAGAACTTAGCCTCATTTTATGCTCAGTGTGTAATTTGAACAACTTTAGAACATTATATGATTTACTTCAAATGGAAGCTGCACAGAGCTTTAAACTCTATAGCATGTTTTCAGCTGAAAATGTACTTACACTGAACCAAAGTTAATTCCTTTAGGTGAAAAAAGAAAACAGAACTATGTAAGAGTATTCCTTTTTCAGGAGTTGATTCCCATGTGTAGCTCACACTAACACTAATCTTTTTATTCAATAAGTATATTTTCCCTTTTCTGGGCTTCAAGATAGTGCAAGGCTATGCATTCATCACTGCCATGGTTTCATGTGTGTATATTCAGGTAGGTCCAGTATTTCAAACCCAAAGCACACAGTTATATTTAAAGGTTTTTATATTACCTGTTCTGGAGTAAAGAGCAAAGAACATTGCTATTTATTTCACATTCTTTGTGATGGCAAATAAACCAACTCAAGAGACTTCATTTTAAATCAAATAAGTGTATAACCTCTTCGGTGTTTGGAAATTACACCCTGTAAGGCACTAATTCCTCATATGTCATCAATCAAAGAATGGATTACAAGTAAGGATTAGAAAAATTGCTACTTCTTTCTCTCATGTCTGTTTCTCTCATATTCTGAGTTGCTGAGTTAACTAATCCTAATTATTGCTTAGTATACTACTACCTCAAACCAACAAAAACCAAAACCTATTCCAATTTTAGCTGGGGAGTGCCAAAACTCCAGGGTGTGGGAAAGATGTACATAATTATTTTAGCAGGGTTTTTTTGCAGTCACTACAAAAGACAAAATCACTCCTCACTATTTCCTTTTTCAAACTAAGCAGAAATCTGGTCTTCTCCAAGGAATATTTCAATATCAAGATTCATTACTATGTTTGCTGTAAACCCTAGAACACGGCAACCTTTTTTTTTTTTATTCTCCCAAAGTTATAAGAAACACTTAACTTCTTTTAGTTAGTTACATGTGTAACCTACAGACAGAAAAGGAAACCCCAAATTGTGAACATTGGAACAGCTATAAATATATTGTCATACCTATGCAGGTCTCAGATACAGTGGGTGAAACATCCCTTAATATATCCCTATACATAACTGTTCTATAATAAACATTTCTAGGTGTACACACAAGTGCATAAAAGGTTTCAACTCTGATAAATAGAGGAGAAAGTATGAGTGTTCTATGCTGCTGAGAGAAAGATATTTTATCCAGTTTGGATGATCTCATCTAAGTCAGCAAAAAAGCAGTGAAGTATAGGAAAAAAAGCACATAAAATGTGCCTCATTTTGTTCCTCTCTCTCATTTCCTATGATTTGCCTGGGAATGACAAGAAAATAATAATCATACAACTAAAACACGTACAGATATTTCTGCCAGGAAGTAGAAATACTTAGTAGTATATATAGAGATTATACTGTAAATACATGCTACATGGTAATCTTTTCTTCAAGAGGAAAACCACCTGCTATGTGTATAACAATAAGTGATAAAGAATAACTGCTCGAGATGTAAATCTCAGTGTATACTAATTATTAGTGAGGGCTTCAGCAGCTATAGGTTAACTTTGCAAGCAACATTTCAGAATTTATGGCAAATGACTGAAATATTTACCCCAGCTAACAAGTACTCCTGTGTTCCTAAAGGCAGGTAGCACAAATATAAAGTGCTGTCAAAAAGGGATTTTTTCCTCAGCTCAGCTCAGTATTGATGTTTTGGGTTGTTGGCATTTTAAATTTTTTTTAACTTTTTTCTTAGAGCTACCCAGGAGAACAATTTTTTAACATTTTCTTTTTAATAAGCTCTACCTTTACAAGCATTTTCTCCATTTCATTGTACAAATTTTCTGCTTAAATAGCACTATCAGAAGGAAAACTGAAACCTCTGAATAACTTTGACAA
Organism: Taeniopygia guttata; assembly: GCF_048771995.1. Lineage (NCBI taxonomy): Eukaryota > Metazoa > Chordata > Aves > Passeriformes > Estrildidae > Taeniopygia > Taeniopygia guttata. The sequence goes on from NC_133036.1 coordinate 13,180,981, forward strand.
CAATGTATCTTAACGCCTTTTCTCCTTGTTCTTGTGGCACTGATCAATAGACCCAAATGCCATGCATTCATCAAGCTACAGGGTTTGATTGCAAAAGCTGTCTTAGCTCATGCTTCTCTCTTGTGTCCTACACGCCTAGAAATGTCACAGAGGAGGAAATCCTAACCCTACATATGTCAGCTTCTGTCAGATGAACAGAGGCCCTGAATGAGGGGTGTTTGGGCATTCTTTTGCCTATCATGAATAACTGGAGCAATAGTCCACTTCAATGCAAAGGGAAGAAATAAAGAACCCTTGTTGCTTGAACTTCTTTTTCTGTCTATTATGAAATCAGCTGTTGATTTTGCAATCCTAATCTGCAGTTTAATTCAACTGCAGCCTCCTAATGCTTCTTGATAGTCATTGATACTGTTATATTTGATACTTATTTATACTATTATATTCTACAAATAAATCTCCCCAGTTCCAGATTTTAGAGAAGCAGAGAGGGGAAAAAAATGGGGATACATACACATTTGTTTATCTTGAAAGTTATTTAGAGAGAAATTAAAAACTGTTATTGTGCAAAGTCAAAGAAGTGAAAGATGCAAGTGCTGCCCCATTGATTTGTCTGTTTGTCAAATGGAAAAAACCCTCCGAGCTTCTGAAAAGTGGTCATTTTCTCCCCTCAGCCTGAGGATATAGACAAAAATAACAGAGAGGAAAATACAAGTGTAAATTAAGAGATTTCTAACAGGTTCTCCTCTTCTACCTGATGTTATTTTTCAAGTTATTGCTAGAGCCCAGATCAAACTAGATTCAATTTTTTAAGGCACTGAATATTCTTCCAAATGCCTTATTTTGTTGTGAGAAAGTTAACGACATGTGAATGTACCTCAACAGTCTCACTGATCTCTGTAGGAAAGTCATTTAACCCCTCTTTCTCTCCTCTGTCAAAATAAACAAGAACATGCATTCTTGGGATTCCTAAGAGATAGAAAAATGATAATTTTATTTATCAAAATCTACCATTTTGATTCATATTCTTCTAAATAACATTGTCCATCATGAATAATTTAAAAGCTCATATGCATCAGAGAGGATATAAACTGAAGTAGAAGCACAGAGAAAATGAACACGTTAAGCCTATTCTAGGATATCCTTAAAGAGCTAGCTGAGAGTGCTATCAAAGGTAACAAATGTTACATGGTTTAAGAATTAGGGCAAAACAAATTGGGAGCAGCATATTACATCTGTTTCAGCTGGCAAGAAAACATTTTGCTGCTTTCAGAACATGTTTTATGTGATGCAAAAACCCTGTCAAGTGTCCCAAGGGGGGGGTTACAGTTTTGCTTCAAACTGTTGCCAATGAATAAATAAGGACAAAAGTCCTTTACCATTTGTGCAGCAGTGAACACACTGTCAGCACTGAGTTGGCAGCAAACAGGACACTTCTCCCACTGTTACAAGACACAAGTTCAATCAAGTTATTTACAAAAACGCTGGAAGAATTCTCCCAAACCTGAAAATATTTATAAACAACGTGAGCAGTTCAGAGAAGTCGCTCATCAGGCCCTGTGTGTCTGCATTAAATCCTTAATAACCTTCAGTAGGAGATCTTGCCACTTGGGCCAAAGAAGAGTTTGTCCTCAGCCCCACCAGGTGAACTGTGATGTCCTGCCATTTTTCAGGCTTGATTCTTAAACAACAAACCTCCTTCTGTGTGTGTTTCATTCTTTTCTGTGTCACCATGTAGCTGTCCCAATAATATTCAGAGCAGACTTGAGCACCAGGCACCATCCTGCACTTACACTGCAGCTCCTGCATCCCGCTCCTCTTCCCTCCCTATCCCATTCTGGTTTGCAGCTTATCTGTGATTTGCATGTGTTTATTCATTGCATCTTCATTTGAACTTTTGACTGATAAGAACACCGGATTAGAATTTAAGAGATTTTTTTTTTTATTAATTTGCTTTAGTTTAATATGTATGCAAATTACTCAGAAAAAGGAATATTCTCCAAAATTATATTATACTATTTGAAAAAAGAATTATAATCAATTTTCTTTCAAGAATATTAGTTATTGAAAAGTTGTCTACTTTGAAGATAGAAGAACTATTAATCTCTGTTGCTTTCTGGTAAAGATGAATTAATTTAGTTGTTTAGAAAAAGCTTTTCACATGTATGGCGAGTGTACTCAATTGTTTGTTGTTTTTTATTTTGATGATACAAAATAAGCTAATTTTTTTCCTGCATTTTGATGCCTAATTTTATTTCAGGGCCAATTTATTTGAAAGCAATGAAATCAATTACACAAGTCTTTTCAATGGAATGAATGTATAAGGCTTTTTTCAATATAGTAGATTAATCTTTTTTGATAATCTCAATGTTCTTTAATTAAGTAAGAGATAATTGTACTTGCAATTTCTTATTAAATTAGCCTTTAAGCTAATATTTTTTCAGTTTTGAATATTTCAGATGTAAAAAGGGATAGGACTTTTTTGGGAGTTTCTTTAAGAAAGAGTAAAATATCTTTATTTGTGTGAGAAACATCTCAATTAACATAAATACAGTTTTCACTAAAGGTTCTCAAATATTCAAAGGCAACTAAACTTTATGCTTTGTTAACAAAGAATAATGATGTAATTGCTGGGGAAAAATCTTCCTGCACCCTTGAGGGCTGAGGGGTCTAAAGATGGCAAAGACCCACAAAAAGAAGAGCAAAGTCACATGGTGGAAGAGCTGGCCCAGAGGGGCTGTTCCTGTCCCTGGGAATTCTGGGGACACCTGTGGATAAAGTCCTGGAAATCTGCTCTGTCGGGGTTAACACTGCTTTGAGGAGGAGGCTGAACTAGAGATCACCAGGGGTGTCTTCCAATTGGAAATATCTTCAATAGAAACTCTTCATTTTATCATTTTCCCTTACATTATAATGGTATTTCCCACAGAAGACTCATCTACAGGGTAAACAAAAAGGTGTCTTTAAGGCTGCTGTCGGATCTCACCCTTTTCCTCTGGTGAGTCCAAGGCAGTTTTGCCTCTGTCACACCACAGATGTGCAGGGGCAGGGTTTGGTCTGTGGCTGCAGATACCTGTGAGCCCAGGTTGGGCTTTCTTCCCATTATTGTTGCAGATCTCTTAACACCAGTTTATAACCTTACCATCACTATGCTGTAGTCAGTGCCTTCCAAGGAATTTTTAAAACTGAAAAAAGTTGAAAACTAGGGAATTTCAGAGACAAAATAGCTTTCTTAGTGAATAGAGCTTTATAAGCAATCTCTTTTTAAAGTAAAATTCCATCTGTCTCTGAAGACAGGAAGTGAAGACACTGATCTTTTCACAAATAAGTCATATGGTGTTCTGCACAAGGCCACTTTCCAGAATGAGTCAAGTTTATCAGTGCACTTTCTTGACAACCTTGCCTTGGAGAGAACAAGAGAATTTCCATGTCAGTGAGACAACAAATATGTTATTTAACTTTTCAAATTAAGATCTCCACTCTGCAAACAGAATCCCAATTTCCAACAAGAAGTTGTAAGTGACAGGGGATACAGAAATGTTCATATAGGATTCTGATTGAACAAACCAGAGATTTAGGTTAGTTTGAATAATTTTATTCCATTACTGGCTAGATAGTGAGATCGCTTCTGAATTTTTGTCAATAAAAATATCAAAGGTCATTTGTAGCAGATTCTCTGTGCTTGGATAGCTCTTTTCTCCCCTGGGAGCTAAAACATTATTTTATAGATTCATAACAGGGCTGGAAGGGACCTCAAGAGGTCATTTCATCCATCCTCTGTTCCAAGGCAAGATCAAACATATTAATCTTGACAGATATTTGTCTAGACTGTCTTTTTAAAAACTTCCAATTACAAGGATTCCAAAATCTCTCCAGGCAATCTATTCCAATGCATTGCTATCATTACCTTTAAAAGTTGTCTTTTTTTTTTTTTTCCTACTAGCGGATCTTAATTTTCCTTATTGCAAATTAAATCCAAAACTGGTTGTTCAATTGTCATTGACAATGAACTTAGATTGTTTCCTTCCTCTTACAGATCTTTTAAAAATGCAAACTTCTACCCAGACATTTGCTTCCATCTTGTCATCCTGCCTAAACACAGTACCTTGAATATATAAGATTTGTACTATGTCCTAATTTTTTTCCAAACATTGTTTGCCAATTTTGGTAATTTCTGTGACTGTTGACTGTAGAGGTTCCCCAGAGAGCATCTGCTCACTGGCTTAATCCCCTGCATGTACCAAGGAAGGCTGAACAAAGATGTCTGCAGGCTCCTCAGAAGGCTCTCCTTAAATTCTCCTAGAAATTTTCTTTCTTCCCTTTATTTAATAAGCTGGTAATATCATTAGTTCCTTGCTGACATGGGCTTATTCCCTTCTAAGCTAATGGCAATGAATCCAGGATTTACTGCTAAACATCCTAAATAACATCCCTGAGGTAAAGTTCTGATGCAAAGTTATCTTTTCTGTTTCTTCCATGAATATACATACCCAGGACAGAAGAGGATACAGGTAATCAATCACATTTAAAGACCTCAATTGTGTAAATCAATACAGTGGTTTCAGAGATGCATGAGAAGAGTTAAACACTGATAGAAAGCTGGAAAGAGTTGGTTTGGGTTTATTCTTTGTTTTTAGAAAGTTTTATAATTAGTGTTGGGGCATACTGGGCACTGAATTCATTTCCTAGTATCACACATAAAAGCAAGCTGAATTCCTCTCAGTGCAAAACCAACCTCAAGCTACCTTGACAACAAGATAACAATAACCCTGTAATTTCAATTGTTCACTCTTTTTTTATGGGTTCTGTATCTCAGTGAAGTCTCATCTTCCCAGCCCAGTGCCATAGGCTAATAATCTGTAACAAAACTCACCCTCAAAAAATGTCAGATATAATGAAAAACACAACTTCACAGATGAGAAAGTTTGCCCTAGCTAAATCCTAAGGGCCCTAGCTCTCAGATTCTTTAGGTTCTACTGTTTCATCCTCTAACCCTGAATTAGAAGGCTGTGTGAAATTGAACTATTCCTGCTTCTTTCTACCGAATCACTCATTCCTCATCAAAGAAAAACTGACTCCCAAAGACTGAAAAGTCCATTGCCAGTTGAGAAAAAAATTACCCCAGCAGTTGAACCCAAAACTTGGCCACCCACCCTCATGATGTGCCAAGTGATATTTTCATTAATGAAGACACAGTTCTTCAATTGCCACTTATAGAATTTTAGTGATTATCATTCAAAAATGATGAAGTATCTCCTCCCACTTAGGTAGGAATTGTAATATTTGGATTTGTGAATAAGCATTGAACCTTAACTCTAATGGCCTTTGATACACTACAAAAGTTGAAAAGTTTCATATTGATTTGTGTTAAAACAATTATTTTCTGTCAGCAATCTAAAAAAAAAAAAAAAAATCACCCCAAACCACTTATTTGCTCTTGGCTCTTTCCCTGTCTAATCTAAACACTGAAAATGTCAAATTTTCTCACTAATTAAACATGTCTGTCTTAGACTCCACTTGTATCTTTCATCATAATGGTGCAGAGTTCCAGGGAGACATTATATATTCATGTTTTCAAATACAAGATGTAAAAAAATACAAATATAAATTTAATGCAGCAATCTCTTAATGAGCAAAGCAATTATGACATGGCAGAAATTAAGGAATTAGCCTTCTAAAAAGTTCTCAGTATTTATGGGCCCAGGGCTTCAGAGTCTGGTTAAGACAAGATTTTATGCAGATCCTCCATAAAGAAGTAGAAGGAAATGTGAGTTATTAATGGAAGTCAGGTAAAATGTGCCTAAAAAGAGAGGATGGAATTTATAAGATAAATGATAAAGTACTCAATTTTTAAGACTGGGACTGAAATCTTGTACAAAAAGATTCTTGATATTTCAGTTCTACTGTCAAAAAAAAAAAAAACCAAACAAATGTACAAAGAAAAAATATTACAACAACAAAAAATCCCAAAAATTCAAAACTTTAGCAAAAGAGGTATTGTAAAGTCCAGGTTTAAAAATGGCTGAAGCTTCTTGGTGCTTGTGTAATATCTCCTAGATTATAACAGTTGACATATTCATAGCATAAATTCCCATTTTACTTCTTTTTGTCATTTTCTTTGAGTTCTCTGTGTTACCAGTTATGATTAGTAAACTGAATTTAACAAAAATAACAGTTCATGGAAAATATATATTATTAGTATTTTTCATAAAATAAGGAATAACCTCTGAAAGGAGTAGAGTGTATTTCAGATGGAAAGGAACTGTAATCATGGAATAAATTCAATAGGTCATCAAATATGCAGTATGAGCTACTGGGAAAATTAGATGGAGAAGAAATACAAGAAATTTTAAAATTCTATCAAGCAAATAGGACCAGAATAAAGCATGGAGAGTCATCCTTGCTCCTCCATTTTGGGACAGTGGCTCTCCAGTGCCAGCTGGAGGCTCAGACAGGCTGTCCTGGCAATTGCACTGCTCTGTTCTGCAGAACTGCAAGGTCTCCATTGCAAGGTGCAGCACAAGGAAAAGGCCACCTGTGTGTCAGGGCTGCAGAACAGGGAGGGTTCCCGAGCACACTCTGGGTAGATGTGAACCTACACAACAAAGTAAAAGCTGAGCGTGCACAGGGAGCTGCTCTGCACCTCCCAGGACGTGGCTGCTGGACAAGACCTGAGATCAGACACGTTCCTCCCCTCGCCTGGAAGGAGCTCTGCCACCAGCCCTGCCACCAGCTCTGCCACCAGCCCTGCCACCAGCCCTGCCACCAGCCCTGCCACCGGCCCTGCCACCACCCCTGCCACCAGCCCTGTCACCAGCCCTGCCACCAGCCCTGCCACCAGCCCTGCCTGTGCCCTCTTGCGCAGTCCCACTCAGCCCCACCACAAAGAGCTTTGTGTGGGGAGTGTATGTTCAGCTGATTCCAGAGCACAGCTCAAAATGCAGCCTTTGGAAAATCTCAAAAAAACAAGCATTTTGAGCAGAAACATGGCACATAACTTTAAGAAACAGATTTGAGGAAGCTACCAGACAGACAGCTATTGACATCTGGGGTGGCTGTGGCCTTCTCTAGGGCACCATCTCAGCACTGAAACAGTGCCCTAAAACTCAGTGCAGCACTGAAGAGCTGGCACACAACAAACTACTGGGGATCGCTGCTTTTAACCTGTCAGACTTTCCTGTAAGAGAGTCCTTAAGAGAAACTCATGCATGCAGGAGTAGACTCGCAGCACTCAAAGCAGAGCTGCACCTCTGACACCTTTACCTTCCACTCCCATTTCCCAGTGAGTCCCAAGGAAACAGGGAACTGCAGTGGGTTGGGAAGATCTAGTGCTTGATGAAATTAAAATGTTGCAGTCTTAGCAGGCAGTATGTGGGTACAAAGAAGGGTACAGAGTTGTGCAGTTGTGGGAAGAAAAAGAGGGAAAATACGAAGTGAGATTTAGGGCAAGAAATGAGATTAAAGTGGTGTTTGGGCAGGGGTAACAAAGGACTTAAAGGAGAAATTACTCAAGCACTAGTGAAAGAGAAGTAACTATGTTATAGTTGGATTATTAATATTAGGGAAAACTAAATCATTCTGAGAATTTTAATCTTTAAATATTTTCCAAACCGCCACTCATCTATTAGACAAGTCACTCAAGCATTACTCCTGAAAATCCATTACTGGCTTCTGCTTGTGATAATTAAACTACTAAAATAGTTAACCTCTTTTTATGGTATTAGTTTCATCTTCAACACCTTCTTTATATATTAATAACTAATCTTTCTCACCACAATAAGTATCTCTAAGAGCAGCAAGGGAGTCACTCAAATGCTCAGTTATAAATCCCATTTATGAGGTCTTCATGCCTTACCCTCTCTCTTGACTGTTTTCTTTTAAATCCTTGCCAGCTTTTAACAAGCTGACATGCAACACTACAGAAATTATTGGGTAGTTCCTACACTCCTCCAGCCACCTTGCCTTTGCACTATGTCAGTCTCATCCAACTGGAAGATCACTGTCCAGTTTCCTTCCCTGTACCCTTATCAATTTTAAGTTGTTTTAGCATAAAATTCACTTGTGAAATATGTATTTTTTACTCTTTCATGGGGAGATGTTACTTCAGCTTTTCATGGATATCGTTTATTTCCCTTGCACAATCAATGTTATTCAACAATGTTCTATTTTCTTCAAAATTTTTTTACTCACATCAATAACATGATTTTCTTCTCTCAGGATTTCTCTGGTTTCTGATTTAATAACCTTAGTTAGTGGTGTAAAATCTCCCATCAATAAGATTCTTTCCCAGACATCTCTCCTGAGTGACTACTCTCTCTGGTGCCATCTTCTATTCTGATTTGCTCTCTTGATTTTGTATGACCACTTACAAATTTTTTTATTTAACGTTTTCTTTGGGCTCCATTTCTGTCCTCACTAATCATAAACACTTTTCCTGAGAACCATTTTCTTTTGTGATCCACTCCTTCAGCACAAACATTCTCAGCTATGCCCATGAGGGTTACATCAGTAACTTCTCACTTAACACTAATCTCTTGCCCTCCTTCAGATTCAGCAGAGTCTGAAAATGACTATTGACATCAGCTGCCTCTGTTCCAGCAGGAACTCGGTGAAATTTCAGTGGAGCCAGGACTCTAACTTCTTAACTTTTAATTAAAATGTAGATACATACGTTCAGCTCTCTGTACCACAGATTCCTCCAGGATAAATTCTGCAGCTCTAGATGAAAACTCTCAGTCTTTTCACTAGCACAGAGCCATCTAATTTCTTGAGTGGTACTTTGATAATCTCTGAACAGCCTCTTTACAAAGAAGGAACAGTGTTTTTGAATTGACATGCTACAGCTACAGCATATTTTATTGCTACAATAAACCTGTAGCTATTAAAGAAATTAAACAATGAGCATGATGTGCTTGAGCTTTTAGCAAGTGCATGTGGGTTAGTTATTTTATGATATTTGACTCAGCTACTTCTGATGAACTGACCAGAGAGAATACCCATATTGCTAAGGAGAGCATTTTCAGTAGACTCAGAAGAGAAAACAGACACACACTGAACTTTCCTTTCCTATTCCCAGGGTCACTAACCTAGTTTAAAGTGATGTGACATCACTAGAGAAAAGATAAACCCTACCTGAACAGAAATTTTCCCCTGTTTATTACAACTCAGCCAGAGCCAATCCTGCAGGCATATGTGCCTAGGTGCATCTGTATTTCTGTATTCATGTCAGGAATGCAAAAAGCAGTAGGAATGTGGAAAAACTGTCTCACTGAGTATTTCCATAACTGTGATTACGGCCAGTAAGATCCTGTGTTCTTTTTTGAAGGATAATGAGTAAAGCCATCCAAAAAACAAAGTGAGGTCCAACTGGTGAAGTGTCCAACTTCTTGTCAATTTTCAATTATCACCCGTGATTTATATCCATTTACACAGAATCAAGAGAGGTTTTTAAGAAAGTAACAACAAATTTAACAGCACATAAGGAAATGTTACCCAAGACCTGGGACACCAAAAGAATAGAGGCAAAAAATCAGAAAATTATTACCAGAAATTTAGGAAACACTTCCATCCTAAAATTTATTTTTAATAGAATTCTTTATGATCGTATTTTATTCTAACTGATAGAGTGATGTTTTAATTGACCTACTGCATATTTGTCTTTCCTCTCCCTAATTATGTATGATGACTGGGCATGTAGGGACTATAAATGATGAATCAAATTTTCCCATAATTACTTTTGAATTTTTTACTATCCACAATTTACAAAAGCCAAGGTCACAGAAGTTGCCACTTATTGGTGATTATAATAGGCCTACCTTTTTCACATCCTCAAAATCGGAATCTAAACATGGAAAAATGCCAAGTATTTAGAGAAATGAAAGGCCATAAACAAATTTCTGGATGCCAGGCTTTGCTTTGGGAGAGAAAAAAAATAGAAAAAAACTGCCTCTAAGGGACTATGGACATCTTACAAAAACTGCCTGCCTCATTTAAACCTTCTTCCACGTTTATTAGGATGTCTGCTCACATGCTCTGAACTTTGGTGTGCTGATGACCTTACTTACAGAAGCAGCCTAAACTTCTGCTCCATTTCTGCTTGCACTGATAAAGGAAGAACTTTCTGCACTCAGAATTACAAGCTTTGAAGATAGTAAGGTAATTCAGAAAGAAATTTCATATTCCAATGATAGTTTGGACATAGGAAAAAGTCACTACAGCAACAAAAGAAAGAAGGGTAAAACTGTTGAATACATAAAATGTTAACTAGTACAAAGATGTTACATCCACCCATAAGGGTTTAGAAACTACAGCTATAAAAATTGGCAAACTTCTATTTACACAGGGTAAAAGGGCAAATTTAATGGACTGAATTATGCCCATTAATTTGTTTCATTAACCTTTGTGAAGATTGTAATAGAAGATTTAAGATGTGGCATGAGCTTAATATATCTGGTATTAGCAACTGTGCATAACAGTAGATTCATTTCACAAGGCTTAAAAGACTATAACAAAGTTGGTCTGCATTTGGACACACACATACAGAATTTTTATAATTCTTCTCAAACAAAGCAGATTTTTCAAAAAATCCCTATCACACTAACAGCTAGAAAGCATTTAGTAGGTTTTAGTGAATATTCCAATTTTTATAAAAAACCTTTTCATTAAGTAGTGAGGGCAAAGTAACTATTTCATATATTTTCTCATCTTTGACGTGATAGGAAATGACATTAGAGTCAGAAGTGGAAAATTAGATGTAAAAAAATTCCATTAACAAATTGGCAGGATTGACTTATCCTTCAAATTTATTTTATTACATTATAAATATATTTGAAGTTCCATGCCCATAATGTGAAATACTTTACTGTAATGACATTTTGAAGAGAAAATTTCTTCATAAAATATGGCCATAATAGGGTTTGTAATCCTTTTCTAACCTTTCCCTTAGACATGGTCCTTTTGGGTTTTTCCACAGGGTTTCCTTTACACAAATATTCTCCCATGAATCTAAAGTCCCAGGGATCTTATTGCAGAGTTTTGAATAATAAAAACTCATGTAAGACTTGAGTAAGATGAAGCTCTATTATTTGGAAATAAACCCTTTTTACACTGATGTTTACACAGCATTAAGGCACCGTAAAGCTCCAACTAAAGTGCAAGCAACTGTGATATATGTGCCCCATTTATAGTATATGCAGATCATTTGTCAGCTACACTAGCAAATCTAATTAGATGTTGTATTTTGTATTAATGTAAAGAAATACATTTTTGCTGTGCATTTTTTCCCCAAGTGTAAGAATACTGTTTGCGTTACCCACACTAAAAACAGTTATAAAATAAATACCTACAATAATTTGAATAAAAAATTCCTAAAGATTTGTTATTCAAAAGCAATGGAAAGAAGTTGTTGGATTGGATTACCAAGAAGTTACCATAAAAATATTACAAACAATTAAACTATCAAGGGAAAGGTTACAAATTATTGCATGGGGATTTAGAGGCATAGACATGTAATAAACTGTAAATTAAAGTCATTTATAAGGTACTACTGGAAACCATATATTAAAAAAACTGCTTACTCAGCAAAGGTGAGTTAAATTATTTGCCACTGGAAGAAGAAATCCGTGGGATAGCCCAGTGCATGCTTATCAAACGTTGGCTGTCTTCAAAATATACAAAACTATTACTATATCCCAAAGACAGCCACCAAGTTCATTGTCACTGTAAAACTCTCAGCCACATTCCTTGCAGAGGTGAAAGAGGACACGGCCAAAAGTCCCACTGGGTGGATATCCAAAGTTCACATAACACACCCTCTCTGCTCCCCCTCACTGCTCAAAGGTCAATTAGATAGGTAATGATGGCAAGGAAGGTGCTTTAGGGAGAGCAACAATCTCACAGATCTGAGAGATAAAAACAGGGACTTAGTGAGGGAATCCTTCCACAGGAAGCATTTCACATTAGAATATCTCATATGGACCTCAGAGATCTCTAGCTGGTCTTTAAAAGAGTCTTGGGTTGGTTTTACTTTTGTATTAGCCCATTATTTAATGCAAGTGTGTATAGTAAAGCCTATCTTGTACCATTGCCCTAAAATGTTATGAATTTATACTCATTATCAATTCCATTTCATAACAGCATATCACTTAAGTAAAGATATTATCTGGTGCCATATAAAGAGTCATCATGAAAGCACAGCCAAAACCCTCAAATGCCAATATTATTTAATTTTGATTGATTAAGATATAATAAAAATTATGCTATGTTCTTACAATACAGTGGAGAGAAAGAGTAAAAGAAGTCATTCTCATGGGCTCAAGATTTGCCACAATGAGAGTAATTCTCAGATTTTCTCTTGTTATGGCTGCTTCAAGTTTTGAAAAGATTCTGAAAAGCTGTGGAACTATGGAGAATGTAAAATGTATTATATCTTGCTTTTTTTTTTTTCCTAAAAACTTTATACAGTAGCAGACATGGACATATGCTTTTAATTGCCTTGCTGGAAATTGCAAGAATAAGGCATATGAACAAATAATATATTAAATAGCAAGTGACAGAATGGTTACCATGGTTAACATCTGCAGGCTTTTTATATTGAATGATAAATAGTTAAATATCTATATATACTCCAATAAGTGGACAGAGAAGGAAGAAATCAGCCACATAAATGTAGGTTTCTTCCTCCTTCTTTTAACTTGCTTCTATAACCCTCTTTTCCTTTCTTTAGTGCTGTTATCCTCCTCCCCTCTTTTGAAGAGGAAAGTGAGGGTTATTTTTGCCTCTAAAAAGAAAAACGATGAAGACTGTGGGCTATGTGTAAACCCAGATTTCAGCTGGATGTGAATAGCTCTCAGTGTTTCGTACACATTTTGGTTCATTAGTAGAGGAATGTTATTTCAGACAGTCATTAGGTTTTAGAGGTTTTATTATTTGTCCCCCATAAATATAATACCAAAGCAAGAGACAAAAGTCTTTAGAATTAAATTAAATCAAAACAACTCTGCTTATGGGTGCAATGGCATTAAAACACACATCTTTAGGAGAAGATATAATCTATGAATTTTATGGTCAACCAAAGCAACTTGTCAACCGAAGTGAAATAATTCATTTATTTGAATAAATAACTCTATAAAGAAGACCTTCCACATTTGACTGTAAAATATTATTAGAGAATATCTTGTCTTGCCTGTCAACTGTGCTGACACACAGATAATAAACTGGGAATACCATTTACCTCCATTCAGGTTATAAATTTTTAGGAACTCAAGTCATTTATTTATTTAGATGGTGATATGGGAATTTAGTTGCCTCATTTCAGACAGAGGAAAGTTGCTTGGAATCATTCAAAGCTGGATATTGCACTTAAATTATTGTAAATAATTTCACAAGCAAATTAAGTGTAAAGGGAAGTATTTAATTTTCAAAACATTATTCTTTTTGAACAAATATCTAAATTCCTATGGGTTATATAGACTCTCGTATTTTGATAACATTTTCTGAGGATTAATTCATTATAGGATACATCACTCATCCTAAATATTGGTTCTTCAAATTGCTACAGTTACACAAAATGACTCATGCAATTGCAATTTGCTCAGGTCTTTTTTTTTTAATGTATCATAGAAAGCAAATATTTTTTACTTTTTTGCTAAATGTTGATTTTCTTTACCTTAAACAATATTTACATTACACTTTTTTTTTTTTTAAAAGAATATCTGCTTTCCCTCTAGATGTGGAAGTGGTTTTGCAATGCCTTGCCTCTACAGCCAAGATTGATTTGTGGAGAATGGCCTGGCAAGTCAAAGGAGGGGAAGACACTTTTTAAACCTGTCATGGGCATTTCTATATCTTCTGTGGTATTTGAATTGTGTGTTCTTTCTGACAAAAAGGCCATTGCCTGCTGTGAAATAGATCAATGGGTGATATTGTGCAGTGATTGCTATTTGTTTAAGAGAAGTCTCACTGACTGACCCACTTCCTGTAATGCATAAAAAATAAATGACAGAAGTAATATTTTTGCTCTTGTTTCACTTTCATTCATCTTATTTGATCAGCACTGAACAAAACTGACATCTCATCAAACCCAGAAGTGTATTTCTGCACCAGGTTCATCAGAGGGTGGCATTTAAAACACAGACATTGCAGGAACAAATGTATTTGCTGGCTCTGTCCATTGATGTAAACCTGACCTTTATCCTGTAGATTTATTTACACCATGCTGCTTTGTAGCATATTTTATTACTATGTGAAAACCTGGCAGGTCCTCCCGTAAAACCACTCCTGATTTCAATCTGAAAATTTTTATATCAGTAATAGATTTATCTAAAGATTGAGAAAACTTTAATATGTCTTAATCTTACATAAACCAAGATTACTTTACACTTTTTAAAAATGCCTCCACATTGGTCTGTGTTTCAGTGACACCAGTTCTTAGGGACACCAGGCAAGGAGAACACATCACTGAAGAGTATTTTCCTACAGTCCTTTTCATCACCCCACAAAGCCTATGTGTTAGTAATCATGTTCCAGAAAAGAACCTATTAAATATAGTCTTGTGATTGGTATTTACAAGTCTAAAATAGTCAAATAAACTCCCTGTACAAAACACAAACTAGGCTCCAACAACTACATTCCTAAAGCAATAATGGATTTATCTTGTTTTGATGCTGTACACTAACACTTTGTTCCTGCAATCACCTAGGAGACACATAAGCCCCTTAATAAACAGGGTATTCTAAAATTCTTTGGATTGATACATAACCATTTTTACTATAACAGGCATACAGATTACAGGTCTGTGACTAAATATTTTGTTTTGCATGGGAAAATTTTTATGAAAGCAAATTAAAATTAACAAAGCAAATTCAAATCATGCTGAAAAAACACATCTTTCCAACTAATTGGCAAAATAACAGTTTGTATTTCTTCAGTATTTTCTTTCCTTAAATCCCCTGGAAGCTTTCCAACAAGCCAGAACACTGAAGCACCATGCTGCTGAGCCTGACGTGAATCACATCTGTGCCACTGTTTTCAGCCTTCTAGGCTTGAACATATTGAAAGAGTCAATGTTTGGCAGTAAAGCAAATAGGCTATTTTCCTTAAAGAAAGAAAAATCTATTATTCTTGTGCTGAAGTCTGAAATCCTAATATTTACCCTCATCTAAATTATGTGTAATTGAGCACTAATAAAAACCAAGTCCAGATTTCCCTCAAAATCATTGTTTCCTTTCTTAAAATAAAAGTGGAAATCAATGAAAATCATGTTTTCATTCCTGCATTAATTGAGGATAAAAGATCAGAGCTCAGTCCTTGAAGTCAAGAGATAAACATGGGAAGGGTAGCATAAAAGGGGCATTTCCACTTGTCTTCTAATTGTCTGAATCTGCACAGACATCTGAATCTAGGTAGTTGCCTGAAGTCACTTTATAGCCAGTGGAAAGAAATGAGCAATTCTAGAGGGCAATTTCTCTGACATAAAATACCATCTTTACTTGGGATACAGTAAACCAATGCATCCCAAAAGTACTTCATGAGCTTCAGGTAAAGCCAAAGGTCACACACACTGATTTCAGTGAAGGTCTGAATTTAAATGTTTTCCCTTTGAATTTTAGAGATTTAAAACAGAGCTTTTCCAAGCAGCAATTTAAAATAAACAACACCACAAAATCAGAAGATGGAAGGTATGGATATTTTTGACACTCACACAAAAGTCAGTTTCTCATTCACTAGATTTAGATTTCTCTAAATTTCTCTCTTTTTCCAATTTCTCAAAAAATATAAGCATAAATTTCAGTCCATATAATTAAGATATCCTGTATTTAGTCATAGAATATCTCAGAATACGTAGATATGCATAGACTACCCCAAGATGGAAGGCACCCACAAAGATCTTTGAAGTTCACCTCCAGCTCTCTCACAGGACACCCTGTGTCCGAGAGCGTTGTCCAAAATTTCCTGAGCTCGTTCAGGCTGGTGCTGTGCCCAGTGCCCCCGGGAGCCTGGCAGTGACCAACCACCCTCTGGTGAGGAACCTTTTCCTGACATCCGACCTAAACCTCGCTGGGACAGTTCCATGCCAGTGTCCTTCCTCTATTGTGGCCTCCTTTGGACACTCTCCAATGGCTCAGTGTCCTTCCTGCACTGTGCCCCCAAAGCTGTCCCAGCCCCACAGCCCCGCTCACCCCAACCGTTGTGCCAGGGGCTCACACCTCGTGCTTGTCCCACTGAATGTGGCATTCTTTGTCCAGAAGGACGCTGCAAGAGACAGTACTGAAAGCTTCACTGAAATCCCAAGAGATTACATCAAGTGGCTTCCCTTCATTAATACTGGCAGTGCTTTTCCCTTTGCAGATATTATGGGAAACAGGAGAAGAAAATGTCACCTTCAGAATGGAAAGCAATTAATAAAATGTATTATTTAACTGGTTTTATGGAAAGGAAACTCTAACAG
The DNA here is from genome assembly GCF_048771995.1 of Taeniopygia guttata. Taxonomy (NCBI): domain Eukaryota; kingdom Metazoa; phylum Chordata; class Aves; order Passeriformes; family Estrildidae; genus Taeniopygia; species Taeniopygia guttata. Next base: position 13,197,425 of record NC_133036.1, read on the forward strand.
CTCCAGTAGTTCATGTAGAGCCCCATCTAGATGGAATGAGATAGAAGTGTTTCCAGTTTTAAAAAATAATATCTGTTATTAGACATAATCCATAGTTACTTTTGAAATGTTCTGGGAACTTCTGTGTTTTTTTCAAGAGATATTTTTGTACCTTAAAAAATTAATTTTATTTTGCTGTAAATACTGCTTTTTAAAATTCAAAAATAATTTTCTTTCTCAAAAAGAAATATCCTAAAATGCTGAACCAGATGAACCATTTTGAACAAACCCTAGTTTATTTGTTCATCATAACAATGGCAAATGAAGTGTTTAAGACTGAGACTCCCATAATACTTAATTAAAATTGAAGGTCAGTATCTTACTCCTGGATGATGTTCTCTGTACCTACTTAGAATATCTTGTCTATGAAGCAGTAACTCAAGTGATAAACAAAAGTCAATGTAAAGAACATAAAGTAGATTATTTGACTACTTATATCCAGACTCATTTGAATTTCTCTTTTGACCTCTTATAGAGAAGCAAGGATGTACTAGAAGTGTAGTCTATAAAATGTGATAAACAAGAAGAGATAGATGATGAGAAGATGAGAGGAAGGATGCTGACCATCTCTGCTAATCAGTGAAATAGGAAAAACAGATATAATTTATAATTCAGAAACCTCATTAGAATAGAAACTAGCTACAGCAGTTGTAGTCACATATAAGGAATATGACTTGCAAAAACAGATGCTTTCTCCATCATCTGCATTCTGCAGCTAAAAATGAGTCTTTAAACCCTTCTTTTTAGTTTACTGCCTGATTACCATTACAGATTTAACATTTGTCACAATTACATTCTACGAGTAAGTTGAAGCCCATTTTCATGTGAAATGCTTAGATGTCCAGCCAATTAGACATGACCATGAGCTCATCACATAAAACTTATTAAGTAGCAAAGTTAGTTCAAGTGATAATGATATTGCCTGTTGAGACTTGCTGGGGGATCCCTGAAATGGATGTTTTAATTATGTTATGAATATACTGTCTAGAGATCACTGTCCTTGTAGGTACTGGATGAAGCCCAGCAAGCCTATACAAGTAGTTCATATTAGTTTATCTAAGGATCCAGCAAAATATGAGCAACTTTCACCCAATATAATGTTCAAATTATTTGCCTGCAGCAATTTTTCCTACAGTTAATATGCAGCTTCTAGAACATGTTTGTTAGTTGAAATGTAATTTGCTTAGGCAAAACATTCATCCTGACAAATGTTCAGTTTTTAGCATTGGAGTATTTCAGTTTTTGGTTAAAATGAAAAAGCCACTGTACACTGTGTTTTGCCTGCTCAGATCTCTGTGGCCTCTTGCAACTCCAGAGCAGGTTTTTAATGCTTTGTGCCACTGCCCAGGGAGGTAACTGGCAAAGGGCAAAGAGTGGTTGGGACACAAGGAGCTTGAAAACAGTTTAAAAATGGGGAATGTGCTTAGGTGCAGGTGTACATCATCTGAAATCATATTTACTTTTACAAAGCTCCTTATCTTCATAGAACTTTAGCTCTGGCTTACAGAAGTGATTATGAAAATCATTAACAATCACCATTCATTTTATCAAGACAAAAAACAATCAATATGGAAAGAGAAGTCTTTTGCAGACAACCTTGGACAGACAGATTTTTACTACCAGGATAACACTGTTTTCTGCAACTGCCATACATATTTTCTGAGGATAAAGCTGGATTTAACAATGACAACATTTAATATGGACTTTAATCAGTCGGCCTTACCTCTAGTATTTAAGAAAGTTGCATTCAATTGTCTGCTCTAGTACTTTTCTTAACATACTGCTTTTGAGGTATACTCTGCAAACAGCCTGAAAAGGATTCCTTGGTTTGGGATCAAGAGTCAAACATTTGCAGATGCTATTTTATGTCCTGGCTCAATTAGCATGGAAGGGTTGTGAGCAGCAGTTTTATCCTGATCCTGATAAATTGCCTGACTAAGCACACTTTTTGTACTGGCTGCAGATGTTTACCTGACTCACAGATTCATGGAATCTGACAGAGATGACTTTGAGGTCTCCATGTGTACACCTGATGTATGCAAATATAATTAATATATTAAATATAAACCATGCTGGGGCAGTAATTACTAAATTACTTTATGTTTGCAGATATAATGCCAATAATATTTATACAACTCTCTCAGACTGTATTTTCTAAATGCTATGTGAAATTATTCTCTAAAAGTAGTCAATGATGATGATAATAATAGTAACATCATCAAAAAGGAAACTGATTATTTCTTGCTGAAGGACACAATCATTAAACAGGTGAGGCTGGAAGATCACTGTTGGTCCTGTGGTCCAGCCTCCCTGCTTGGGCAGGATGCTGTAGAGCACATTAGTCAGGACTGTGGCTGGATTTTGAATATCTCCAGAGAAGGAGACTCCACAAGATCTCTGAGCAGCCTGCAAAGGTCATTTTGAAATTCCTTTGATTCACACATGACAATTTACTGTGACAGGGAGGTGGAATCCCTGCACATGTGTGTGATGCAGAAGCTGTTTGCCTTCAGTTGTAGAACTTGTCCTCAGACAGGAGAGGGCTTCAAGGACAATTCACCATGGAGTATAAACACACAAGCAGACAAGAGCATCAGCAAGTGTCAAAGATAAAAGCAACCTTCTTACCTCAAGAATTCTGGCAATCTAGTATGGTTTTGGTCACTTATCTTGACTAAACCAGGCTTTCTTTCATGGAAAGCTGCAGTTCCAAGACAAACAGCAACATTGATAACTAGAAGGTAGAACAAGAGAAAAAGAAAAATCACTGATGGTAGGGAATAATTATATCCTCAACAAAGCAGTGCATGCAGCTGTAAATAACTGAAGTACGTCTCACAGAAAACCATTTTAGTATCTGCTGCTTGGAAATGAGGTGGATCTGGTCCCCTGGAGACACTGGATCAGGCAGAAATAATCAAGCAGTTCAGAGGATATTTAACCTACAAAGCAGGCCAACTTTCACATTTTGAAAATCCCCAGCCTGATCCAACCATTGTAACACAAGTTAATTGAAAATATCAAATTTTAAAAATCCATTTTACTCAAGAATTAAGGAGGAAAACAGTGTATACTTTAATACCACATACTATTCAAAAGCATGGCAGTGCAGCATAGGAAAGCTATATTCAGCTTTATCTCTGCATCTTCTACCATTGGAGCGGTTTCTTCTCTTCTTAGCAAGGCTAAGGGATTAATGATAGGTATCCTTAAGTGTCTTAAGCCCAAAATCCTAAGGAAGGGAGAAAAACCTATTTAATGTGGCTCAAGGGGCAGGAATAATAGGATACAACAGAGCAAAGGCTGGATTTGGAAAGGAAATACTGATAATTAGATGTATCTGACCATGAAATAGTCTTCTGAGCATCCTTGTGAAACGCTGTCATTTAGGGTATTTTAAAAAGGATTAAACCTTCGGAAATTTGCTGTAAAAAAACTTTTCTGTATTGATATAGGAAAAGACAAGGTAATGATGCAAGTGAACTTTGTTTATTTCAAACTTTTTTAATTCTATGATTTCTCAATTTTATTTGCTGGAAAATTATGGTTTTCTTCATAATATTTTTTGTTCTTGCATTGTTTTCCTGTCACTTCCATCCTTCTTTCAATTTCATTCTGACCTGTTTCACTTCATTGGTAGACACCAGGCTTCTATAGTTTTCAGGACGTTAAAGTTATATATATACAAACTCAAGGTTAGCCTGTCTGAAAATTCATTCAGCAACTGGGCAGAACAAGTTGCTTATGTGTAATTTTTTTTCTCTAAATTTCCCATTCACTTTAGCTAATTGGTATTGTCCTGCAAGATTCCATGGATTTAAACTCAAGGAGGCTGTCACAGAGAAAGGAATCTGCAAGGAAAATTTATTTTAAAAATAAAGATATATTTCAAAGAGTAAAGGAGAAGGAAGCTGCTAATCTCAAAATATCTTCTTTTGTATTCAAATATTTCCTCTTCTCTCCATGTCCTGCCCCAGAGACTCATAAATACCCTTACTAACATTGTACTAAAATGCTTTAAAGAACAAAAATCATTGCTAGCAGCACTCCTTGTAAACAGCTGCTAATATCTCAACAAATAAAAAGTTTATCACTATTTTGTACAAGTGCCTCATGACATGATTGCAAACAATATTACTGGAAAACTATTTCATAGCCAGAGAGGAAATTAACACCAGCATTAAACATTCTGATAAGTTATAACAAGATTAGCTGTAATTTAAAGAAAAGCTATTCCAGAGAAAACCGTGAGGAAACACAAATAACATATTCTTATGATCTGAAATTTCTTTTCATCTTTAGCCAAAGGGCAAAGAAATTTTCCACATTTTAGCCAGACCTGAGGTTCACTTTGGGACACTTATTGCACCCTACCAATTTGTAAGTTCAATTTACAGTCACACTTTCTAAAAATAGACACAAAACATGCTCATACATATATGCATATGCAAATATTTATCAACTAGAAAAAAAAAAAACCTAATTAAAAAGCAAAGTTGTGCATGACCAAATTTTAAAATAGAGGCTTATATGCAGGTGCACTCACACCACAAACTTAAATTGTTGATTTAATCTGCACAGTCACATGTACAAAGTACATATTTCTATGTGGAAATGGCTGTGCACAAATTTAGAAGTAGTATTTAGGCGCAGTTGTAAAAGCTCTGTGTCTTTTTTAATTGCCTAATTCAGGCTCTTATGCCAAATGGTTGTGAAGGACTTAATAGATTCCCAGCTAAGGAGAGCAGCATAAATTCACCAGGGGGGTGGCTTAGTCTAAAAAGAAACTGAAGGTATATATAATACATAGTTTGAAAGATAAAAATCCTCTAGATGAACATGTTTGTTGAAATTAAATTGTAAAATTTGGCAACTTAGAATTATTGTGAATAATTAAGCAACTTAGAATCATGGTGAATGTTTTTGAGTCTAATTTGACTTTTTCTTAGGTAAGCAAGTGCAAATCATACAGAATTAAACACAACCTGGAATATTGGTTTTTTTTCTTTTAAGAAATATTTGGTTTTTTGAAAGAAAAGATTTTTTGAAAGAAAGATTGAAATATTACAGATTGAATATAAAATTTAGAATAAACATATATAGGAAGAATAAAAAGCACAGCAAGTTTCAGTGACTTATTTACTCAGTGTCACACAGTAGGTCAGCAGCAAAGAAATCATGAAGGTCCATCTATCCAGCCACTTTTACATCAATTTCTGTGTATTGTAAATCAGGTTTTCATCCCAAAATTCCAATCCAAAAGCCCTGGAGCTAAGGTAAGCTAACAAGTCACATCCCTCTGGGATGCTTTGGCTTTGTCCATCCCTAGCCCTGCCAGGCTGCTCCTGGGCTGGGCACACTGAGAGCAGCCCCTCGACTTGGAGCTGGCAAACAGGACACAGGGATGGCTGAGAAATGTTATTTCATAGGCAGAGGGAGCTGCTGCAGCTGGAACTGGTTAATCTGAGTTTGGGATGGGCTGTGATCCCATTCAGAGAGAGAAGGAGCAGTGGCAGTGAAATGCCCCTGACCAAGAGCAGGGGCTGCCCAGAGCAGAGGTGGTGCTGCCGTGCCCTGCCCTGAAGGGATCCCTGACCCACCCATCCTGCAGGGATCAATCACCCACCCATCCTGCAGGGATCAATCACCCACCCATCCTGCAGGGATCACTGACCCACCCAGCCTTGCCCCAGCCCACAGGAAAACCCTCCTGAGCCATGACTACACCAGCAAAAATCACTCATTTCCACCATGGGGGAAATCCAGTAAATTAGCATAGGGAAGAGAAAGGAAACTCTCACACATTGGTACAGAATCTCTAGTTTCCTAAGCCCTAATTGTTTAGGGACTTTTAAAGTATTTAACTACTTTAGAAAACAAAAAGTGATTTTCCTTTAGGAGGGTGAAATGGATCACAAATATCAAGTTACAGCAGAGACCCTGACCCATCAAGAATAAATGAAGCTGTATAAGCATCATTAAATCAGTATTTTGGGACTGGTGTAGAACATGTGTTTTTCTTTCAAAAGCACATAATTAAATAAAACAGCATAAGAAAATCTCCTGGAACACAGTGTGTGTTACTAAATCAGAACAAGGGATTATCTGCAGCCACGCTATTTGATTAAGCATTAACAAGGAAAAACAGCTTTTCAGTGCCCAGTGATAAAGATTAATCCAAATAGAAGCTCCCATAAAGAACAATAGTCCAACAAAACCCTTATTGACCAGTTTCAGTCAAGCAGTTTAATCCAAAAGATGCAGGGGAAACAGTAAGAAAATATACATTTCTAAGATGTGGAATACTTCAATAGATCTTGAACTAACCAAATTCCTATAATCTTATATATTTTATTAATATTTTACTGGAGAAAGATAGATGCTGGACTTTAAAGACGCTAACACAAAAATACTGATACCTAGAAAATATTTCCAGGAGGTCTCTACTGTTAGATACACACACACACAAAAAGGTGAATTAAATGATCACAATCCAATCTTTGAAGTCTCTCAACAAATGTAAACTTCCGTGAGTACAATTCATTAAAACCTAATTACAAAAAAAATCAATAGTGCAATTTAGCCCAACCCAAAACTTATTGTAATGTACTGAACATTTGGAAACTCAGGTCTTTATGAACAGGGCTGAAGTGATATTTTATACTACATTGCAGAGTGTCTCTGTAAAGCAATTAGCACAGGCTGCCTGCCTTTACTCAGAAAGGATTTTACAATGAGTAACTCTCATAATGGTGCATCTGCAAACACCCACTCTCAAGGATGCAGTGAAAAAGGAAATGACTACAAACAATAGCCTTATAAACCAAATTTAGAAGAAAAATCAACTATTCATACCCCAAATACATACTCTTCAGACTATTTTTATTGCTGTTTGGGGAATTAAATAGCCATATTTTGTTTTTAATTATCTACCAGGAAATCCATTGACAATGTTAGAAAAAGTATAGTCTGGCCTATAGACACTTTTTTTCAGGGGAATTGGACAGAATTGTTTCAAAGTGAAAATAATCAGCTTTTACTATATTTAAATATTTAAAATTTATAATATTTTCAAAACATTATAAATGTCCTAAAATGTAAATAAACCACTACTATAACCTTTTTTAAAAATAAAATATGATTGAATAGCATAGAAAGATAATTTTGCATCACAGATTGCTCTAGAGGGCTCTGAAACCACACATTCTGACCAGTCTCTCCTAATGTTTGAGTTTACAATTTTAATCCATATGTCCTTCTCTCAGACTAAAAGAAATGATGCCACATCAGCCCCAAGAACACTGAAGCCACATGAGCACTTGTAAGGACCAGGTTCTTGTCAATGCTTTGCATAGCCTGATTTATTCTCTGGCCAGCTGACCTTATTTCAATTATTTCAATTATTGTGACTATGATGTGCTGGGGTAGTACACACAGAGGCCACACAGCCACCAAACAGAACATAAGCAAAATAAAAATTGAAATAAATGAGGAAAAAAAACACACTGTTTTCTTTAGGATAGTCTCCTCAGGGCCCCATCAATAATTATCATCTGCTTCACTTTATCTTCCAATGGTTTGGGTTTTTTTTTTTAAGATCCCCAAGTTCTCCTCAGCCAGCCAAGGCTGCTCACCTCAAACATTCCATCCTATCCTATTTGACTGATGCCAGAGGAAGAAAACTCCCCAAGAGGGTGGCACCCCACTGGAGGTGAGGGGTACCAGGCAGAGATCTCTCATATTCTGGCACAGCCATGAGGTCATTCCAGTAGAGGCTGTACCACATGTCTGATATTTATGTACATTTATGTTACACAAACCCCAATAAAACATCACAGACTGTCACCAACAACATCCTTCCATAAACTTTAGCTACTTTATATCATAAGCAAGCTTTGATATCCAGTGAGAGCTGAGGGCTTAAAGAACCTCTAATAAGGAGAAATGAAGATTTAAAATGATGCATAGTGACAATGTGCTAAAAAGGTTAAAAAACCTTTCCTGTTCTGGCTATAATTGCAATGGAAATAACATATAAACTAATAAGCCATAACATTTGGAAGAAGCAACTTACAAGGGCAGAGATAACAAAACCACTGTTAAAAAAGAACTCAATAATGTCGCTAATAATTCACAGAAGAAGGTCGAGTCCTTCAATAATTCTGGATAAGTACTCACCAAGAGTTTTCACAGCAACATATTGGCTACAGCAGTAGAGGCACAGTGTTAAACTTTCAGTCAGAAGATATATTTTAGTGGGACTCCATCACTGCTCAAGAAGGGTGTTATAACAAGCTAAATTTGTGTTTGGTAGCAAAGATAGAAATGCCATATACCTAGGCAAAAGGGAATTGAGAAAAATGCCTCCTCCTCACAAAGTTCCACTGGCAGTATGATTTCTGTCTGGAATAAATAAATACTGAACTGAAGGACTGAGTTGTCCATGGGCCAACAAGCTCATATATGCCAGCACAAATTCATTTGAACTCTTTTCATAAGATTTTGGGTGATTTCATTAACTTTTCACTACCCTGGGTGCCATCTGAACTACATACAGAAAATAGCCTGACTTAGGATTATCAGTGACCTCTCACTTCCAAACAGATTGTTTATTCAGACAACTACATTAGACTTCAATACTTACACTACAAAATAATTAATCAGAGAAAGCAATGGATTAAAAATAAAATAACTGTAAATAATCTGGCAGAATGTAAAGAAAAAGCTAATTAGATTTTGCAATACGTTTTTGTTTCTAAAGTATATAAATATAGTTATATACACCATATATTTATTATACATTTATACAGAACTCATGTCTGAGGTGCAAGTAGGGTTAAGACATTAGCACTTGAATAAAATAATCAGCAGTTCCTCTGAGTGTATCCTTTGATAAAACAATAAACTCTTCAATCTATCAGGAAGGCTTTGCAAGGTCTTTAAAAGAGCTTTGAAATGTCAAGGTTACATTGCAGAGGCTGCAGAATCCTGACTTAATAGGAACAGAATTTATTATTTTTAACAAAACATTAATAAAACACCTATTTAGAGAGCATCTGATGTTTTTAAATGAGTTATTACAGAATAAAAGTTAATAGTGCAAATAGGATTTCAGCCCAGGGCATAGCCTTAAAGGATGATTCAAAGGATAAGCCACAAAATATAGCAGAAAAAATTGCTCATGTTGCCAAAGGGAACTTGGTAAGAATATGCTGCTCCTGAGAAGCTTTTAGAAGATGACACTGGCCACAAGGGATTCAGCAGTGAACATTTTTTGAGCGGACATGAGCTGGTGTGCCTGCACCAATGGAACAGGCACAACCAGCCCCTCTGCCTGCTCCACTGCACAGACCCAGCCATTCACATACCCAGCAGCTGGCAGGTGTCCACAGCTGCTGGGGTATAAAAGTGCCAGCGTGTAAACTTCCACAGCTCACAGTCCCTGGAAATTAGGAAATGGAAGCTGATAAATTCAAAGGGCAATATTGGAACCAGACCCTTATCACAGACTGGTGTTTTTTGTCCAAATGTAAAGAAGTTACAAGTTTAGGACCTGTAAGCATTTCCATTCACTGTCACCCAGCCAAGCCTTTGTTCTTCTCCCTTCTGCTTTCTCTTGCACAGCAGCTTACCAGCTCTGTGCATTTTTTTTGTGACCCAAGAACTTGTAAAGAAAGAGAAACATACTCCAGAGCCTGGCAACATCACAGGATTGCTCCCAGCTGGACAGCTCCCTGCTCAGCCAGAGAGATATTATGGATCCCCTTCTTCAGCCCTGTTTATGCACTGTGTTTATGCACATTGCATACCCCAGGGACTTTCTGCATTGTGCCTTTGCACACAGCCAAAACAGCAGGCAAAGGAGTTGGCACACAGTGGTAAAGAACCCCTAAAAGAGACAGACCGGGGGATCCACTCCAAGCAGCTCACCAAGCCTTGCAGGCACACACGATCTGGGACAACGACTCAGAAAGAAATAAATCAAAGGATAGACAATCATTAAGGTTTCTGAGGAAAAAAGGCTTCTAAAGAAGGATTTGGAAACAAGCAGAGAAGAACAGCTTAGCAATACAGAAAGAGCCAATTTTTTTTTCAGTTTTCAATCTGAATTAAAATAATTCATGTTCTAAGGAGACTTAAATTTAGAGGAATTTAGTATTATTACATTTGTATTAAATCTGTGTTAAATCTGTTTAATATCACATTGCAGAGTTATGTGAAAACATCTTGTATTTCCCATATGTGAGCAGTGCTTGAAATGTTTGGGCACATGATGTATCAGTTACAGTTAAAATATATATATATATACTTTAAAAGGAAAATTAAAACTGTAGAATAATCAGAAGTTGTGTGACACACAGGGGGGCCCAAAGAATATAGCTCATGACACTCCCAGGTAGTGCAGTATGAGCTAAACCATAAACATTATCATAAACCATAAAGCACTACAAAGCCACCAAAAGCCTAGATAGTCGCAATCACAGCTTCCTCTAGAGCAGTGATGCAATATTTGCATATTTCTACAATTTGAAGATTTTTTTGTTGTTGTTGTTAAAATGTGGAAGTCCTTTCCAATTTGACTGCAAGTCAACTCACCTGAAACAAAGTTTAATTAAACATGACTCATTGTGCTTTCCAAGCCAGGTATTTTATGTGTGTTGTGGTAACTATATGATTATCAAACCTCCAGCTCCTGCGGACAAAATGTGTTTTCATGAAGGTCAGATTCTGTCATGAATATACTTTAATTGGTTATCATTTGGAGAATAAAAATATCCTCATTGAAAAAAAACCTCTTAAGAACTGCTGTTAACTGCATTTGTCCCTTTCTCACAGAGAAAATATTTTGTATATTTATTTTATTGAAACAAGTTTTTTTCTGGTTCACTGAATTTGCTTGAACAGTTTAGCTTAGCTTTAAGGCAAGTTCCTACCTCTGACTCTGCTGGGGCTGCAGTCTCACCTGACACTGCATTCTGAATTGGCCATACTTTGATACATTTATTTTAAACTATAAATGTTGAGCTAAGATGGAACTGGGGCTATGGTTCAGCTGAGCACCCAAGAATTGAAGTATTTAAGTACTTAATATAATTTGGACCAAAAATGTTATTGCATTCAATATCCTCACCAGACTGAGAGTCATTTTCCTACTTGTAAACCAGTTACCAATTATTCTTCCATTGTCCTGGATATATTCCAGAAATCATTATATAGTCCTCTGTGTTCTGATAGGCAACGAGTTTGTCTTTTTCATTTATTGCAAATAGTTAACCTTAGACTGGAGGGCTGGCAGATTCTTAGAGACTTATAATTAGCTACATTAATAATTTCAAGTGTAATAATTATTTAACAATAATGTATTAATGCTTTAGCTATTCCTCAAAAATCAAAACGTGAGGAAGATTACTCTGAAAGTATGACACAGGGAGTAGTCTAATTTTTTAATCAGCAACCAGCTCTCAATAAGATTATTCTGCAACTAATCATTCTGCTGCCAACAGCAAAATAAAACAGACTCCCCTGAAGTAAGTTTGTCTTGGTTGGGTTTCAAGATAACAGATTGTGACACAAACCTCCTCAGGTTCATACAGTTGCACTGTTGTGCCTTTTTGAATAAACACTTCTGCTGAAATGTTTATCCATTAAGCATATAAAGGACAGTTTCATCACAAGCACAAACATCTTTTTCCTGTAGATGAAGTGAGCATATATACACTAGAATCTCACAGACCACAATTCCTTGGTATCAAAAGCAAGGCTCCAAAAACATTCATGCAGAGCTGAAAGATATAATTTTGTGCTTCCATGAAAGAAACTATCACCAAATAGTGGATAGTCACTAATGTTCCCGGTTAATAGATCTCCTCTTTTAGACTCTACCTGCAAGAGGATAATTCTTTATCCTCTAAAACATTCTCTCCCTGAAATCTAGAAATAACACCATATACATTTACAAAATTATTCCCACGCCTGTGATGACAAACTTGTTTTAACATTTTGAGGAACCCATCTACAATCCAGATCATGGAGACAGGATTTCACTGGTCACAGATGATGGCTACTGAAAAAAATGAACTCTGCAACAGCTGTCTCTGAATGAACTGAGACACATGCCCTGATGCTCAAATCTTCACAGTGGTCTTTACAAACTGACCTCGCCTATGGCTTGTTCAGGAGCTGTCCAGCTCAGCCAGCTTCTTTATCTGTGTGAGGATTGAACAGAAACTAATATCTAGGACATTTCTTCCATGGGTTGATGTGACATTCCTATTCTCTGGACAGAGAGACATAATTCTGTCTCTCAGGAGAAGCACAGAGAGAAGAAAACAATCTTTATATCTGCTCCTTTGTTTTCCCCTTATGGAACGTGGCGTGGAGATTGTTTACCTGAAGTGATTTCTGGATTGGATTCGGGTAAAGGCTGTATGGGTTCAGTGACCAATTGGATCAGCTGTGTCTCAGACTCTCAGCAGAGTCACAAGTTTGTTAGCTAGGTAAGTAAGAAGTAAGTATGTAGAATAGGATAGTATTTCTTTAAATAGTATCTTAATGTAATATAGTATAGTTTTAATAAAGCTATCCTTCAGCCTTCTGATCTGGAGCCAGATATCAACATTTCTTCCCTGGATCTGGGGTTCACTGCATTTTTACAATAGGTAGACTTCTCTGTTCCTAAGCATTTCTTTAATCTTCTAAGACAGTAAGTCCATAGGATCACATTCATAGGGCTTATTCAGAGATGCACTTTCCTATTTTATAAGAGACATTTGGTTCCCCCAGTGTTTTTAGTCCCCACCCCAAGGCAGCAGCACTGATTGCAGGTGTGGAGTCTGCCCCCAGAGCACCTGAGTATTTGCAATAATGAAATGATTGCTCAGCATTTTAACAATGTTTTCTTCTTACCCCACATTCTCACATGAAGGACATCTTTCTTTCCCTTAAAATGTCCTAAAACATTTCCACTGTCACTCCAAGATTTGGGAAGTTCATTCTCCACTGCATTCCAAGGATGATGTAGCTCTGTCTGTCCTTGTGTTTATGCTGAAGCTGATGTTTGGAAAAACAGATAGGCTCTGAGTGTTCTCACTTGGAAATCCTATTTCTTTCCCAGATTCTTGGCTTTTTAAAAGGAAAGTAAGTTAGATGAGAAGTCAAAACAAGGGGCTTGAGCAGAGCAACTGTGTGAAAAGCCCTAAAAAACATCAGGACTAACTCTAGCCTACATTAAAATCCTACGGAAGAATCATGCAAGTTAGCAAAGTGTTACACCAGCATTTTCATCCTAATCAGGAAAAAAATCAATCATATCCTTTGTTAATGTATAATCAAAATTATAATATACTGAAACAAATTTTCAAATACAGGGATATAAAATAATTTCTGTCATCTGAAAGTTTTTTAAACTAATTCCTTTGCCTACCTTTGCCTTCCTTTTGGTGTGTCTGTGGAACAGGGACTGACACTCAACATTGGAGAGAAAAAATCATTTAATGACTTCAAGGACAGACTAAAAAGAAGGTGGTAATAAGTCATTGTCACCATTTGCAGCACAGAGAAAAGCAAAATTACCAAATCCTTTTAATTTCTCTCTAAAATACTCAAGTTTTCTAAAAAATGGCCATATGATTTAGTTTTATACATATACCAAGAAAACAGAGCCACCTATCAAAAATGCAGTATTTTAAACAGCCATTTCTTTTCAAAATAAATTGTTAGTTTTTGAAGATTTTGGAGGTCAACACTTCCTTGTGGCTCTGTTTGTTTGTTCAGTTTGTAGAAGAGCACAGAATCTGTCTCTGGCATTTAATTAGGGGAATGCAGACACGAATGAACAAGAATTATTTATTCTCTTTCTTTTAACTCTGTTTCCCTATTGTTATTCTCAGATAAAGAAAGTTAGTCCTACACCTTAAACAAAAGTTGTCCCTTATTTTGCAGCATTCTGCCAGTGCAGGTTTTACTGACCTTAATAAACATGTGCCCTGTTGCAGAGGCTCACTTTAACAGACCACAGAACGTGATGAACAAGACTTTTACCAGATCCAGAGAAAATTCTGTGGGTCTGAGCCAAGTAGAGCAGCATTTCACTGACAGGAATTCATACCATCTATTTTACATAGGGCTCAGGGCAAGTGAAATTAACAGCTTTAAACTACTCTATGACCATAAGAGGAATTTCAAATAATCCAGAGCAGCTAAATTTGATCTGTAAAATTGTCTCTAAAATTGGACAAATACTTCTAATCCTATTTCTATAAGCCAAAACTATGGTTTATATGACACTGAAAACACCTAAAGCAAAGATAAAGCTGGACAGTTCAGAATGGGATTCTAGGAAGGATTTTAACAAAATCAGGAAATCTCAGAATTCACTAATGGGAAATGCTGAAGAAAAAAGAGAAACATCTGTAATCCCAACATTTATCACAGCATCTAGCATGTTTATCTCTCCAGACAAATCCAGAGTCCAGTATCCATCCAGACAGAGTCCAGTATCCATCCAGACAGTACCAATCACCTTTCCCTACACAATGGCTACAGCCCTGCTTGTTTTCCCTAGGTAAGAGCTGTCTTGATCTAGGATTTTAAGTGACTCTCACATCTAGGATCATTACTGAGATAATTGTTGTAGATGATGTTCAATTTGCTGAAGTTCTTAATTATTTGATTATAGAAATGAAAAGGAGGATCCAAACAAACCCAGAAAACAAAAGCACAAAACAAAATAAAAAAGAAAATGGCCCCGCTATACATATTTAATGAAACAGTGAAATCCTGCACAAAGACTTAGAGAGTTAAATTGAAAATGTGTGTATGATAAATGGATATAATACTGTCTATGTAATGGGTTTCCTATTTAAATTTTGTGAGGATTTAATCAGTTGGGCACAGCTGTGCAGGATGCACCATAAACTACGTTGAAAAATATGTAGACATGTACATTTATCTGCTACAAATTAAGCTCACTTAGAGGTGGTCTTAATGGACCATGTAGCAATCATTACAAGCATAAATTTTAAACTGTCTGTTTCCAGTGAATTTGCTTTGAAAAAAAATTAATGCTCATCCTTAGTGGAGCACAATAATAAATGGAAGTACCCTTAATCTGTTAAGCACTAATAACCTACCAATTATTCATCATGAACCCCATGCTGTATAATGTATGTCTGTTACAATTTTATTAGCCATTCTTTACTTAACCTGCAAAAGTGCAATTTTTATTCCAACTTGCACACTGTAATTATATGATGTTTTAAGTGATGTGCCATTAAATTCACAGAATGCTCTGTCCCATTGGTTTATTGTAAAACATCTGTACAGTAGAGCACTGTTACACCTTGTGATCATTTATGACTTTCAGACTTTCTGCTTCTATGAACAGCAGCATCATCTACCTTAGAGATCAAAAAGCAGTGGCTTTGTAACAATGCAACACAAAAAATAACACATAAATTATTTAACATGGAAAATGGATAGCACAGTAATCAAAGTGAATCAGTGACCCAGTTGGAGCTGACTAGAAGGTCGCAGCAGTTGTGTGTCCTCCTACAGGGATTGTCACTTGGAGTCACCTGTGCTATTCTGGTGCTCAGAGAAACAAAGGGAAATCAGCTCCAGTAACTGAGGGGCCTTTCTCACCCAGATACTGCAAGGTTGACCAGGATGAAGATTGCCAAACTGCAAAGGAGGAAATCCATGCTTTTCAGTAACAGCTCTGTGTTTGCATCTTTTCTGCCCTGCACCAGTCAGAAAAATTGTTTGTTGCTCTGGGAAAGCAGAAGAACACATCAAGTTTCTCAAAAAAACCAAAGAGAGACTTGGAAATAACAAACTGTGAACTCAAGAGAGCAATAGGGTAAGATTTCATTGTGGAGAAATGATGTGTCTCAATCCCATTCATTGACAGAAACTTTGAAATACAACATGTTAAAGATTACTTCCTTTCACGATCTGTTTTCAGGAATATTAGGTGAAGAGCATTGTCAGAGGGAAAAAAAATAAACGAAAAAAGAAAAAAAAACAACCAACCAAAAAAACTCCACCAAAGCAAAGCTTATTTTTATTTAGGGGGACTCAACTCAGGTTGTCTAATTCTTTTCTTCATAAAGACTTTTTTGCCCGTTCCTTTGCTGATGTAACTGTTCAAACTACAGGCTGACAACATACTCTGTTTTGTCTTCATTGCATTGGCCAAATATTCCATCCAGCTTTAATTCAAGGTGATGAGGACAGGTTGTGACATTTCCTGCTATCACCCTCTCAGAAGCAAGGAGCTGCTAGCTCTCCTGTGCTTACAGAATTGCCCCAGCTGACACTCCTGGCAGGAGCATCACTCCCTCTGAAACACGAGAGGTGGGGAAGCAGAAATGGCAACACATGAGGCTTCTCCTGCAAAGTGCAGGCACAGGGGTGGTGTGTGCATGGGAAGTGTGAGCATTTAAGTATGCACCAGTCAAAATAAAAATGAGGACAAAAAAAGAGACAACTACATGTGGAAACAAGCCAGAGAAAATTCTTTGATTACATGAGAGGCTAGTACATATGCTGTATATATAACTAATACTTTTTTAAGTTCAGTGCTTGACTCAGAGACACTGTCACATCAAATTCTCTATATTGCTCTGAAGGATCCTTGTGCTGAAATGTCAGCTGGTCATATCACCTAAAGGCAAAAAGAAATTGCCCTAACATTATGCATAGCAATTCCACTGCTCCGTGCTCTATGGCACTGTTTTCCAAGAATAGCTGTTTCAAAAGGAAGCTTCTCTTCGGTGTGAGCCAGAGGCAATTGAATTTTACCCTGAAAGTGGCTATAGGCTTTGTAGAAACATTTAGGAATATTAAATATTCATGTATTTGATTTAACAAAATTTGGGACAGTAAAGGCATCCACCGGAATAACTCCAGTGCAAATATTTTTAACATTTACCAGTACAACTTGAAGTATGGATATTATGACAAAGTGAAATGCCACAAAGAAGAACAAATGATTGGAAAATTCCCTTTTTCCTCTTGTAGTTAATGTGTGTTTATGAATTATTTTGCACCTCCAAATGGCAATGTCCAGGACTCTAGCCTTCCACTGGGAGGGCTGTGCCCTGCAATGAACTGTTCTCGAGCTCAATTTTCTTTCACCTCCTTTCAACACAATCCACAATTCCACAAAAGTCTGACATTTTTTCAGACCTAGATCTACATCTTACCCTCTATCACTGGTATAAGCAAACATTTAAAACAGAATTTCCAGTGAACTGTGCTGCTTTGCACACACATAGGGGAAACATGAGGCTGGATGTAGGTGTCACAGAAGAAATGGAGGAATCCTATATACCATGTGATATACAACAGTAAAAAAAACCAGGAGAAATAAAAAAGGCACCATAAAATACACTCATGTATTTTGTCTTGATGTCACCTAAACTATTGTCAGAAACACAGATCTGCTGTAAAAATACAGTGCACTATGTTCTTTTGAACAGCAAAAGCATGTTTTATTAGGTGCTATTTAAAGCCCTGGATTAAACCCCCATATCAAGGGGTTCCTTTTCTAGAGGAAGGCATTGCATAAATCCATAATTTCATACTACAGGAAAGCTCATCCTGAATCCATTCTACACTGTCTCTCACTGTGTACACACCTAAACATGGAAATGGGATTAGGAATTCTGGATTTGGATTTCTGTTTTGAAATGGAAGAAACAAACAGAAATATTGCTCTCATAACATAGTACCATTATGTCTACAAATTTTTAAATTTATAGATGTAAAGATATTATAAAGCACTGTGACACAGGAATTTAGAAAATTGTAGACAGAGTGAAAAATAAAATCTCATGTATTACAAGTATCTAATGACTATATATTATATAATACTCCGATGCATGAAAAAATGGTACAGTTTACAGAAAGTTTAAAAATAATTATTAGTCTATTTTTAAGCTCTCTGTAAACTGTGCATTTTCTTGGCTAAATTAATCTACAGTTTACAGTCAAAACAGACTAAAGCATTTAAAATTTGGTAATTAAATATAACAAAAGGAGATAAATATAATTATTTTATATAGCAGCCTTTTTTTTATATAGGAAAGCTTTTCTATATAAAATGTGTGCATATATATGTAATAAATAAACTTTCAGAAATAGCTCATTAATTGTAAACTTAGGAATTTGTAAATTGTGTCTCCTTGGTAAAAATACTGGAATGAATTTTTTAAATTAAGGAAATGTAGCCTTTTTTAGTTCGTGCATCCAACTTAAACATTTACATTTCTTATCTCATCAAAACAGAAATTATATTATGATGGCATAGATTGTCTTTTACTGGATTAAGAGACCACATAAAATTATATAGTCTGCAGTAAATATATATAAGAAAATTGGAATTGTAGTGGTCAGAGCAACCCATGTTTTTTTTCCATATTTATTTCTTTTAAGAGGACAGATACCAAAGTCCCCAAAGTACCTGGCATATAAAATTACTGCTAGCTGGCTCACCAGTAGGAAGCACTACACACTTCCCCAGAGCACGAGAGTGACAAATTAAATCTTCTGAGACCCAGAGCCAATGCCCTGTGTTCTCCACACGTGGTTAAAGCAGCAGCAGTGCTTTGCTTGCAGGGGTTGTGCCACCACTCTGCATTATCCGGCCCAATGTCTCTTTCCCTGTTTTAACTTTCAACGATTTCACTCTTTCCCTCATCACTTCATCTCCAAATATACCAGTGTAGTATTTCACACACACACAATGTTCTCTTCTCTCCCATTTCATCTGAGCCAAGCTGATAAAACCACATTAACACCAGGATGATCCTGTACCCTCCACCTCTAGAAAGGGGTTTATTCTGGATTTGCTGCTATCCCATCTCCCTCCATTTCACCCAGTCAGATAAGAATATTGGCAGACCAAGTTGTTAACTGTCTGCAGAAGACATGAAGACCAATTTTATGCTAAGACCCAGGTATTGTTCAATCCCTGTAAGGGAAATTTTATTTACCATTATGTTCAGCAGAATTATTATTTTTAAATGTATATATATATATAAAAATATATATATATATATATAAATGATAACAATTTTTCCCTGTGCAATGTAGCAGATTAGACTGCAGAAAACAGTTGCTCCTGAATTAAGAGTGGAACAGCCAGTACTCAATGTTTGGTTTGAACTGTGTTCTAAACTGTTTGCTTTTAACAGGCAGACCACCAAGTGGAGAACTATAGTCTTCTAAAAATAAAAGCCCTTTCACTATGTATAAAAGTTTCCTGTAGGGTATTGTCTACAGTTTTATTGTAGTAGAGGAACAGAAAGAACAACTGCAGTGATATCATACAGTGTCAAATAAATAAAATTGAAAATTATTATGTTTCAGTTTTGTATCACTCAATTCAAAACCATCACCTAACTAGGTAAGTGTGTCAGGGCTATAGTTTAGGAACAAATGCACACATTCCTGGGACACCACTGAAGACAAAGAATTTGCTTTGGAATATGAAGAAATAAATTAAGACTGGTCTTTTGTAGTGCAGCAAAGGCAGCCTCAGTCTAACAGGGCTCTGCAGTTCAGCTGCCAAACTGTGGCTGAACCACTGCTCCCAGCCATGGACACTGCATGATTATAAGGACACCAACCAAGCCTTTCTTCCTTCTCTTTCATTTTTTTTTTTTCTTTTTCCCTTAATGAAACTTTTCAGTAAACTGTGTCTGAACTAAGGATCATTCTGATATAACTTTTGAGCCAAATTCAACAATGCTCACAAAAGCAGAAATTCATGGCTGAAAGTGTGGCTACTTTCTGGCCAGAAAAATCCATGGACTGAAAGCCAATCCTGTGACATCACCTCTTCATTCAAAAAAAACCCCCAAAAAAGAATAAAGACGTCTGCAGGTCCACATCGCAGTAAGTCCCATGAAATTCATAAGGTAAGGTATACAGGAAAGGTATTACCACACACCCACAATTTTTAGTTTCATTTACAAAGCAACAAAAGTTAAAGACCTGATAGAATTTCTGTTCTTTGATATTTCAGGGTTCGGGAAGTTGATTTTTTTTTTTTTTTAATTTCAGACTGTCTTGATCGTGGACTTTAATGCAAAAGAGATCAGTGGCTTATTGGCAGGGCATGCTGCCAATGGCAAATATTAGTAGGGAATGAGATGATAGGCAGGGAGAAGGGATAGGAAGGTATAAATCATGGTCAAAGCGGGCTTAGAGACAAGTTGGAGCTATGTAAATATAATTTTTGGACACAATTTCTTCCAGAAGCACATCTCTTGAAGGATTTTGCCACCAAAGCCCAGGGAACACTCCAGAGCAGTAACATTTCCCCAGATGCTTACTAAGGTCATACCAGCTATCATCCGTGTCTGCATGTATTCTAAACTCCAAACAATAGCAGTGCTTAGCTTCTGCTGCTCTGTCTGCTCACAAATGAGAAAACCTAAGAGAAAATGAAACCTCTGAGAGACAAGTACAAAATGTAGCACATTGCCACCATCAGATGCTCTCAAAAAGACAAATTGAACCCAGTGCCCAAAATCAGGTGTTTGACATGAGCTGCATTTACAGCTAAATAATCTGAAATAATAGATTTGATTGCTAAAACTATTTGTCATTTCCACGAAGTGGAACCAGGTAGAGCATTCAGGAAATGTTTCAGAGAAAGTATTGTCAAAACCACTTCTTGTTTCCTAGATCCATTCAAGGTATGGACATGACAAGCATTTTTCAGCATTTTTCAGAGCACAGTTGTTGTAATGTAATTAAGTGCTTGCCTGGTTAAAAGGGTTGGCAGACGCATTTTGAGTTGCACTCAGTTCAAGCGATCATTTAACAACGTTAATGATCAGCACTTTCATAGCAGAAGTTCCAGATAAAGAAAGCAGTAATCAGTTGTTGAAGCCACAATTCTTCAGAATACTGAAAGCACCATTTACACTTTCTGTGTATTTGCCTTAAGATGAGACACCCAGTTGTATTGGAATTGTTCTCTAAACCACCTCCAGCTGAGGTTCTTTAATCTGCTTCTTGGTATCCCTAAACACAGTTCACAATACTTTAAAAATTGTCAGAACAAAAGGCGGTTTAGTTTTTATATTCTACAGAAGGCCATTAGGACTACCACATCTGTTCATGTTTCTGTAGTAAATCAACAGAACACATTTTTCTTCTCTTTCAACAATTTTAATGTTTTCTAACTTTTTTTATGTCACACAATTTCTCATGACTTATTTAATTCTTAACAATTTTTCTTGTATTACTAATAATTTGAGATGAGTTGTATGAAATTTTTTTCTACAAATTAGCAAATGATGAGCACCTTCAACTCCTGGCAAGCTGCTTGCAGCACAAGTCAATAGGCAGCATGCCAAGAGAGTATTAAAACACAACTCCTTCTAGAGTTCCAGGCTTCATGGTTGCTTACAGTTCCAACTTGTTTAGTGGTACATGGATTTATGACCAGAGAGGCTGTTCTAACTAAACCTGCAAATAATCAAGACTTCTTGAAACTGTGGAAAAGCAGAAAGAAACACCCAGCAGAGATATACAAAGTCAGCAAAGATGAAGTGAGAGTAAAACCATCTTTGTCTTTCCTTGCGTGACCTTAAATAACAGTTTGTGTCACAAAAGAATTACACACACATTTAGATAACAGACTCAATCCATACTCATGAGGTTAATTTGGTTTACTAGTGAGTGGCACTAATAATGTTGACTGTAAATATTCAACTGCAGAACTCAAAGACCAGATTGCAAATTTTGTCAGGATTCATCACAGTTTGATTAGTATGAAAGTAGATTTTATAGAGTCTTTATTTTTCACCCTAAAAAAGTTCATGTATCAGTAGCAAAGACTGAGTTTCATACAGAATGAAAGCAAAAGAGAGAATTTATTTAAATGTTGGTTCTGCTACTAGCATCAGTGCTTAAAAAACATTGCCTTTTCAGTAATACTGCAACCAATAAAGCTGATCTACAAAACCCAAGATTTTTTCACAGAAAAATCTAAGCACCCTCCTAACCATACCCAGTTAAAGTCATGGATGAGCAAAAATAGATGTTTCTATTTCTAACTAGTGAAGATATCTGTAGGTTCCTAGAAACAGAAAACCCTTTGCCATGCAGGTTAAAACCTCAGGCCTGACCTATCTGGCCTCAGGGTGGGAGCACCCAGGGAAGGAGGGAAGCTGCTGCCTCTGCTCCCAAGGCCATCCAATGGCTTATACATCGAACCATCTGATAAGGGACAGGCTATGAGCAGCCAGGCATCAGGGGGTTTGGAAAATAAATGGAATTTGGGCATTTTTACTGCATTAACTAAGAAAAAGATGTATTATTTATAGTCTGTACATGGCTATAGGTTTGGCACACTGTTAAAAATATTTAACAGGTTTTTGAATCTCATATTAAGCAATCAATATGGTTGATACACCATCAGTAAATCAGAAATCCTGCTCCTGAGCACCACTGGAATTCAAAATTCAGGATTCTACTGCTTGGGGGCATAAAAATGCTGCGCTTTAGGGCAGACAGAGGATATTAATTGTAATTTACCTTTGAACTGAAACAAATGGTGAGTTATGGGAGAAAGCAATTTAGAACAGGATAAAATCCTCACACAGTAGCTCTGTGTGAATTTTCATGAATGCTGATCATTATTTTATGATTATAAATCATTGCAAAATTTTGCACGCTTACAACAAAATGAGGAAACACATTCTAAATTATATTTCAGTGATTTTTTGCAAAATTAAAATTCTGTCTTCGCTTTACCACTTTGGAGAATTTCAATGAGCTTTAGGAACTGAATACAACTGGACATTATACACGCTTGCTTCGCTGGCAGACCTGAATGTCTCCTGATTTTGACTAAAAATGTCCATATATCAAGGAAAGACTCTTACCACTGAAAACACAGATGAAACTGTGTGATCCAATATTTTACACTGAATTATTTCCCTAGGACTATTACACATATTTTAGACAGAATCAGTCTAGCCTTCTCACACAAATTATAAGTGAAAGCAAAACATAACAGATGAACAAAATTTCAGAAGCTCATTGGAAGTCTGACCAGCCTCCAAGTATGTACAAACCTCTCAAATACAAAGTTTAAAATTAAAAGTCCACAAAAGGATTTGAACTGTTTTCCTCCAAGCTATTTCTATATCAAATTGTAACTACATGGAGAAGTTGACTGTTACACAAACACAAGTTTCAAGGCCACAGTTATGGATTTTTTTTTAAATTCTGTCAGTGAAAAAACCTTTTGCATCAAAATATTCTGTTATACAATTTCTCACATACTGAAGAGCAGCAAGACCTCCTCCCATATCTGCTCCCACATTAAAAATGCCAAATTATCAGCAAAAACAGAGATTAAGTAACTCAACTGAGGACAGTAACTCAACCAATCAAATTTTTATTTTCACCTGGCAAGCTTTTATCTGCATTCTTGCTCATATCACCTAATCTATTTTTATATATAAAAAGGGTTTTTTTTATTCATTTGGCAACAGATTATGTCAACAGCCATTTGGAAGTAGCCAAGATAATATGCCACCACCAACCCCTGAGCCCTGGCAGGACTTCCAACCTCAGCAGCAAGGGAAGTATTTTTCAATATCTTCAGGTTAAGTTAAAAAGATAAACACCACAGAGTAAGCCTAAGTCATACAAATATGAAAATTCCTCTTTGTTTGTCACTCTTCTTAAGCACGGGGTAATATCACTGAACAAATAGCAGGAAACCAATGGAGAATTCCCTTCAAAATCTCAGGGTATATGGTGGCAGAACTAAGAATTACAATTTCAATTCCCTTCCTGGAATAACACAAACACACTTATTAACAACAATCATGTATTTGTGGTAGTTTAGACCTTTAAAATATGTATTTTGTTTCTTTAATCAATTTCAGTTAAATTAATTTCATAATCTGGTGTTTACCTGCTAAAAAACCCCAAAACAACCAGCACTAACCACACATGGGAAGAAACACCTAGCTGGACCATTTAGCTGCATAGTACACAAGTTATTTTCATTTTCTCCTAGTAAGCATCATGTACTAATAATGTGCAACACTTCACCCACTAATATCAAGACACATTGCTAATTTAGTAATAAAGATCATCTTCTTTTTCATTAAATTGCATTTATATGTGTTACAATCCACTCAGAACTAAACTTTGAGCTGAATTCAGGTAAATCCATGGAGAAACTATCTGTGAGATAAAGGCCAAAATGCAGTTCACAGTGCACCTATTTTTGAGTTGTAGGCAAAAAATTCAGCAAGGTCAAACAATGAAGCACTGTCAGAGGGGATTTGTTTCTAATACACCCAGTACAACAGTTCTGAAGATTTTACCTTGGTTTTCTTTCAGAAGTGATTTTTTTTTTTTTTTAATAGCAGTCAGTGAGTAGGATGAGATACATGCTGCTCACAGTACAGGATTTCATAGCCTACTGAACAGGCAAGGACATAAACAGACATCTAAAGTTTAGAATGTGCACAAGTTTCTCACAGAACTGGAGACAAAGGCCCTGAAAGTTTAATCTTTTTTGTATCACAGAATAATTGTGTAGTTTCAGTCAGCTCTCTTATTTCTCCATGGCCCATATCCATTGCAAATAAATAATAATTCCCACTTAATCTCAAAACCAGGTAATTAATTAGTTGCTACCAGCAAAGTGCATTGCAATTATTGCACACTACAAATACTACTGTTTCCCTTTCCACAAACTCAGGTGATGTCCCACTGAACAAACATACCAAATTTCAGGGTTTTTTTCAGGTATTACAAGACAAAACGAGAGGGCAAAACTGCCCTCTTAGACAAATAGCACCTAGTTTGGAATGGATGACAAGAGTGGAATGTGAGTTGTGCGTAAGATTGTATGAGAAATTCCATCTCTCTGTGATAATTCTTCCAAACCATTTACACACCTAACTAAACACAGATTTGCAGTAATTAATAGGAGAGCTTGAGATGAGGTAAGAAAAGCCAAAACCACTTCAGCAAAGATTCAAACTCTATCTATAATTCACATATTTGTGGAGAATATTTGTTTTCATAACTGCATGACTTCAGGGGAGATTGCAAGCTGTCTTTTTTTCCCAGTTTCCAGGGTTTTTTCATTTGGCAGCATCTCATTTGTATTATTTATTACAGAAGTCACATACTTTCCATCTGGATACGACTACAGAAAAACAAGACCCCTCAAAATAATGGCAGAGTGCACACAGGCAGAAGTAGATTTCTATTTAAGAATATGGGGGTTTTTAAAGGGAGGGAAGAAAGGTCTATGTGTAAAACAAACAAGTAGCAAAACTCCAATCTATTATTTCTGTATGTGTATTGAACAGAAGAAGCTGTGAGAGGAAAAAAATACAAGTAGCAGACAAAGCTTTGTGCTCCCCATTTTAAAGCAAGCAAGTAAAGGATTTCTCGTTTCTCTTCCCTTCCTCAGCTCTGACCAATATGATTCAACTTTGTGCCTCCCACGTATTTAACTTACAGTCTTGGTGTTTCACTCTTTTTCATGTATGTAGAGCTGGGAACACACATTTAGAGAATAAAATGACCCATCCTTCAACCTCATCATCACTTTTTGTCCCCCTTTCATCCCCACACTGGCACTGGTTTTTTGTTAGTCTGAAACATGAATTGGTGTGGAAGTCCATTGCATGTGTAAAGCATTTAATGTACAGCCAAGAACTATACCTTCCCCCAAAACAGATTTCTACATGTTTTTGATGAGTCCCCTTCAGGTTGGGTGCTGAAACATATATTCTGAATTAACTATGAGCTTCTATTCCACTCCTGAAGGACAAAAAGAAAAATTCTCACATTTCATCCATACCAAAACCCGCTCACAATGATTTCCATTCCAAGGAGCTGCTATCCAGAGGCTGCACCCCTCTCACTCTCCAGAGCTCACAGGGGCAGAGCAGGGAGAGGGATGGGTGGCAGAATTCCCATTCCCTGCCTGCTGCCTGGGCCAGGAGAAAGCTCAGGGTCCCGGGCCAGGGGAAAGCTCAGGGTCCCGGGCCAGGGGAAAGCTCAGAGTCCCAGGCCAGGGGAAAGCTCAGAGTCCCAGGCCAGGGGAAAGCTCAGGGTCCCATGCTGGCCTGGGCACGCTCTCGCTGCCAGATGGTTCCAAGGCAGCAGCCATGGATCCTCTCTGCAGCCCTGGCAGGCAGCTCAGACCAGGAGGTATTCTTGTCAAGTGCTGTGATGTAATCAGGAGCCCCTTAGCTTACAGTCAGAACTTCGTATATCTGTTATTTCTAGTCTGTTACAAAAATTGTTCTCTATGCAATCCTTCAGCCTGGGTACAATATACATTTCAGACTAGATCAGAACAGGGTATTACTTCAAGGCAAAATGTAAACATTAGGAGCATAAAGAAGTGGAGCAGCTGATGTACATTTTGGCTTAGCTGCAGAATCACAAAATGGAAAATAAATTTTGATTATCAGAAATCTTTTCGTTGCCCTGAAGTGAAATGGCTGCTTTAAAATTATTATTATTATCCTACACTTATTCTGTAAATTGTATCAATTTGGAATTGAAAAGGTAATTTTTAATTTTAAAATCAAATCGTTTGAAAAGTAGTGCAAGAAAATTTCAGTATTTGTTTTCTTTCTCATTTCAGCGTAAAAGCATGTCAAGCTCAGCCAGCAGTGAGAAGCAGAGAATTTCATCCCATTCAAATAGCATTCTTTGAAAAATTGTTGTTGATAAGCTAATTTATTGCACTAAAATCTTGAAGTCAGTATTTTCAGATGATCTAAAATAGCAATAAGTTTTGTTTGGAATACCTGTCAGAAACAGGATAGATGTTAGTGTCTCCAACACAACATAAATGTAAAAGAACCACAGAGACAGTTACCTGAGATCACAGGGCATGATTGCATTCCAGGGATCTCAACATAAAGCATCATTCTCTCTCCATCATCTGCACTGGCCCACAAGGTCCACCAAAACTGAGAGCAAGCATCTAAATCAGTCTGCACTCTCTGGCACTTCAGCACAAAAATGGCACAGAACTGTCACTTGGAGACCTGAATGCAGCCCTAACACAAACACACAGAGAAACCAAAATAACACCTCAGTGGAAACAGTGGCTGATCAAAATCTCTGCAGAGGAATCCAGCAACTGAGGAGAGCAAAGAAAGGAAAAGCACTGGGCAAGGGGCAGCCACAGGCTGGAGAGGAAATTTCCAAGGCACAGTGTGGAGCTGTGTTTGCACAGCTCACAGAGACTCTGCTGCTCCTGGGGCCACCTGGGTGTCACCCCTGGACCCTGCCAGTGAGGGGATGCAAATGACACTCCTTGGAAGTCATCTGTGCTGTTAGGAAAACTGAGCTTGAAATTGCCACAGTTAAAATGAAACCTAACCTGGAAGAGATGATGGCTACAACATTAAATGGTTCAGGGTTCATTTCTGAGCTCCTTATGACTAAATTTAAGTGTGTGTGAGCTCTGAGGGCTTTTAAAAAATGGAGATGTGCAACTGTACAAACTTCATGCTATAACTGCACATGTGGCACATTCTATGGCATTTAAGGTTCATTAAATTCTGAACCTTGTCTCATCTGCCCTTGGCTTAAAATAGTTTTGTGTGAGCCTTTTTTCTCTAACTTCCTCTTTAATAGAAGTTGTTTCTGTCAATCTCTTAGCTCCCTTTATTTTTTTACCACATCAGTTCCACAGCAATACCATAAACTCAGATTACAATTTGACTCCCTTCATGTTTACTCAGAGGAAAGCAAAAAAAACTGAATAGTTTACAGAAACCCTCTATGGCTAGGTAAGAATTAAAATCATTTCAGAACACCTTTAAGAAAAAAAAAAAAAAAAAAAAACAACAATGTTCCAAATCAAATTCAAAGTAAATTTTTCCATAAGGGTTCCACTCCGTTTTCTAATACATATAGAACCCTAGCTGTAACCGAAATATTTTCTATACAAAGTCTAGGAACTGTAGGAAGGAGCTGTTTTAACAAGTTCAGAGGAAAATACCAAGATGATCAGAGGGGTGGGGCATCCATCCTACAAGGAAAAGCTCAGCAAATTAGGATTGTTCAGCCTGAAAAATAGAAGGCTTGGGGTGACCTAACAGCAGCTTTCCAGTACCAGAAGAGAGTAGGACAGGAAAGATGGAGTGGGATTTTTTTTTACAAGCGTATGAAGTGACAGGACAAGCTGAAATGATTTCCCACTGACAGAGAGGAGGTTTGGATTAGGTGTTAGGAAGAAACCTTCCCTGTGAGGGTGGGGAGGCCCTGGCACAGGTTCCCCAGAGAAGCTGTGGCTGCCCCATCCCTGGCAGTGTCCAAGGCCAGGTTGGACGGGGCATGGAGCTACCTGGGATGGTGGAAGGTGTCACTGCCCATGGCAGGGGTCTGGAACCAGGTGATTTTGGGGTCCCTTCTAACAAAAGCCATGCTATAGTACTGTGATTTAGTTTCGTTCAATGCAACAGCTCTTTAACATCACTAAAGAACTGACAGAACAGAATCTGATATCTCTCAAGTTGCTCTGACACAAAATGATTCTTTTTATAAATCAAGAGACTCATAACAATAGCAATATAACATTGCCAAAGAAGCTTCCATTTAATTTAAAGCATGATCAAAATTCAGACACTTAGCAAAATAAAGAAATATCACATAACTGCTGTCTGCTTTCAATAGCTGTTTGAAGTTATTGGGAGGGGAAAAAAGAGACTGTCTTATTACAGGTTGGCAGTACAGATTTTATGACAAATTTCTTCCCTGCTGCAAAGACTTTATGACTGAAAAGGTACAATGCTTTATAAAATGAAGCATCTTTTTCCATGATAATAACTGTTAAGTTTTTCTTCAGTGCTCATATGCCCGCAGCTTATTTTGTAATGATATAACACCTGCAATGGATTAAATTTGCACTGTAACTGTAGCAGAGAGCGTAAGAAATGTCACTTCTCATTAGCCTGCATATAAATCTGCCGGTTTTGGTAAGCAGTATAAAAGAAAGACCACTGAACCGCTAGAAACTCAAAGCATATGTTGTTCATGCAAAAAGGACACTCAGCAATATGAGTCTTTTCCATGCTGTTCTCTTTCAGGGCTGGAAGAATGTTTTCGGAAAGAAAAGGAAATACACAGAAATGCATTATCATCAAGTAGTAGTAGATTTTGATAATTGCTTGCTGACACAGCTGAATAGTTGTAAGATATCAGAGAGTAAATGAGTTGATAATGTAAAGCAGTAATTAGGATTTTGTGCATGCTTATGCTATTTACATATTTTAATGCTTTGATATTAACATGTCAACTTTAATAGTATGTAAATGGATTCCCGTGTGTGAGATTTATTTTCCTCAGCATTAGACATGTATTCATTGACAGCAACTGTAAATTTCCTTTCTTATTTGTCTTTTTAGAAAGACTTTCCAGGATCTTATACAAAATGTTTTCCCTGCAATATCCTGTCCAGGTCTAATAGATAGAACAACCCAACTCTACATATCATAGTGCAATACAAATACATACACACAACCTCTTTGTGCCTGAAGTTCCACAACAAAGTAAATAGAGGTTATTCAATTCCATGGTATCTCTGCCTGTCTCTAGGTAGTGCTGATGCCCACTAACAATCTGATATAACACTGTTAAGCTGAGAAGTGTGAAAACACATCAAAACAGTAATGCCTCAAAAGACAATGGCATACCCCAAAGTATTATAGAAGATTTGGGATTAAATATAAATATGCCTTCCAATTTTTTTCCACATTTCATTGTGTTCCTGATCAATCTTCTTTTTCTGTAGAGTACCTTTATGGAAAGTTTTCAACCTCAGATGAACAACACTTAATTAAAAACAAACAGTTGGAAAACAAAGGTATGGTGTGATTAAGAAAAAAGTACAGCCTACCATCAGTTATTGCTTTACAGTGCACAGCAATTTAGTTCTGGGTGTACTGCAGAACCTGCATAATACAGCCAGAGTTGCCTGGCAACAAACAGGAACTATATCAGAAAGGAGCAAAGGTGTGAATGAATAAACAGAAGTGACAGGGACATGTGAAAATGCTCAGCAGAATCATGTTCAGTGCTAGAATGTCTAACCAGGCTTTCACAACATTTCAAGGGGAACATTGAATCAAATCCTCCTCACCATTAAAGTAAGATTCATACACATACTGGATCTGACAAAACAATCAGAATATAAAATATGGAGAAAGGCAAATTAATGAATACTTTGTCATCAGTTTCAATACCGAGTACATCCACAGATTAAATACCTAACACTAACCTTATTAGATGAAGTAGAATTGATCAAAACTCCTGGCTCAATTCTAGCTGCTCATCAGGCATCCATTTTGGAGCTAAACTCCTGGAAATCCAGGCACTCACACACTGAGTTTGAAAAACCATTGATCATTATTATTATATTATTGATCACTTCTTTCCATTCAGAAACTCCTAGGCTGACACACTGAACTGTTTTGGTACTTTGCAATTTATTTATTTGCAAGATTCTTTGGTTATAACCAACAGCCATTTTGACATACAAGGTCCACAATGCACAACTCCACACTGACAATTTAGTACTATGCAGAAGTATTTTAGCCATTTTATAGCACCACAATATTTTATTGTGAAAGCAACCTCACTTTAATGTGAATACATAATTGGAAGAGAATAGATAGTTAGATATGAGAAAATCCTGAAGATCTGAACAAAATTGATATCTCTGAAGAGTGTTTTGAAAAGGAACAGATTTCACAGTGAAAAATTGCAAAATTATAGTTTGATATATTGAATATACATGGCCAAGCCCTTCATCTGGCATATTTCAGAGAGGCTCCTATCATCCAGGAGAGCCAAGCTACTTTATCACAACCAAGGGTCTTACTGTTTTTCACAAAATGATACTGAAATCTAGCATCTCAGCTAAATCTGAGTCGACCTTTTTCTTCTCTATAGGTAAGACAATGTGATCAAGCAGAGATTGATTAGTCAGAATTACATTGACGTAATGTTGGGGCAAAAAGTTGCATGAGGTCATCTTCCTGAACAGATGGTCTAGAGATATTAGTTTTAACTAGCACATGGTTGAGTAAATAATGTTTAAGTTTTCTTTGAGAACCTGGGGAGTGAACCAGATAGAGTTGAGTGAAATACCTGTGCCTCCTGCTCACATCATCTGCTACTCCCAGGGTTTTCATTTCCTGCACTGTTTGTGCTTTATCACACGGCTCACTGGTCAGGCAGTCTGTGCCCTTGGTTCACAAAGCTTTTATTGGAACATTGAGAGAAATGTGCACTTAGTCCCAATTTGTCATTTCTTTAAAAAAAGAGGCTGTTCCTTACAGGCAAAATCAGACAATAGACATAAGTGTGTGAATGAATGGCATTTTGTCAGTCAGCATAAGCAATTTCATATGTAGACATAAATTACCTTAATACAATAAAAAATCTACATAATCACTTGCATGAACAATTTTATTTCTATTGAGATTAAATGCATGTGTGAACACACAAATTTGTTAATTCTTAAGTTTGGGCAACACAGACATGTGTAGCCATGTTTGTTTACAATCTCAAGGGGATTGGTCCTTTTATTGTATTATTTGTTTTCTACATCGTTGCTTAGAGTAAATTAAGAGTGGTTGAAAATAAAGCTCAGAAGATTTCTCGGATACTTTTTAATTCTTTGAAAAGGAACATCTCTTAAACCAAAAAGCTTCTAGATATTGCATCAGATAACTAGTGCTGACTAGTTAACTAGTCAGATGTTATTGAGTTTTTCAATAACATGAGTAGTGTGTGTTCTATCATACTTGCTTTTCATTATAAAAATTCTAGGATTGTCATTGTTGTAATATTCAAATGGTTATTTGATAATGAAAGATGGTATATTAAAGATAAAAAGTACAGCACAAGATTCAAATCCAGGGTAATGATTTACAGACAAGTAAATGAATATGTACAATTAAGATAAGCTTGACTAAAAATTAGTTTCTATTCCATTTCATTACTTAGCATATTAGTATCTTAAAATGACCTTCAAATGCTACTGATTCATGACTACAAATTATTATTGTCAGTAAACACTAAAATAAAGTACAGAAGTATGAACAAAAATGCAATAGAAAAATTAAGCAAACAATAAAACCTACTTGTGCAAGCAATGATCTGATATGGTAACAATATTTAAAATAAACTGCCTGCATTACCTGTGTGAAAAGAGCACTCAGATGTGTAGGTCAGCTGCTTATTCAGCTAACTCTTATTAAACATTTCCTGCTCCCTTCACCTTCTCCCTCTAAAACCTGTTGACGTCTAGCAGAGCTTCCACATTTCTGTTTTTCTGGTGTTTATAAAAAAGGCTAAAAATAAAGCAATAAAAGAAAAAAAAAAAAAAACCAGCAACATTGGCATTCTGATTTATTTCATTTAAACCAACCTTTGAGGTAAAGAAGAGAGCATTCTCATATTCCAAGAAAAGAAAAACATATACAAGCCTGGCAGCACTGCCTGTACAATTTCTTAAATTACAAATAGGTCTACCCCAAAGAATTCAAACCCCATTCTCCAACTAGGCTTCTGTAAAGAAGCAAAAGGTGAAAATGGGGAGGAGAAAAGGATACAGACATTGTTTTATGTATGAGTTAGAGAGAGAAGATTCAGCGGGGAAAAAAAAAAAGCAAAAAACAAACACTTTAAATTTCCTCACATCTTCCTCACAACAGCTCAATATATCATGTTCTGGGCTGCCTGAAGTTCATCACAGAAACATGCAGCTTCCTCCAAGTTTATCAATAAAAGGATGAACTCGTTTTTTCAATGGTGTTTATGGAAAACTTGTGATCAAAAATTCACTTTAATAAACCCACTTACACTACACATAAAACTAGGCAGCTTGCAATAACCTGCTTTCACTTGGGGCACCAGAAGCTGTAAGGTCATTACTAATATTATTGCAGACAAGTGTTTTTCTCATGTTTTATGACTGTAATGTCATTCCTATTTGACTTCACTGACACTACTCATGGCAGAATTGCTTATGACATAATTATGGAAATACAATGCTTATTATTGCATAAAGCCTTACAATTCTCATGCATGCATCATTATGCAAATTTGAATAGTGGAGTAAATGTTGTTGATATCAGTATGTCCATACAAGAATAAGCAAAACAAATGAAATATAGTCCAATTAGTAGTTTGGTGGGCAATCTTAAATAAAAGGAAATGCTCAAGGGATGAAAGAATTCTTAAAGTTATGGCAAAAAATCTGACATAACTTCAGGAAAAATAAAGATTTCTATTCAGTTGATCCCAAGACACTATAATTCAAGAAGTGATTGATGATATACATACCAAATACTAAGTTCATTAAAGCTACATGTCAGTTAATTTAATTTGACTGAGATTTAGGAACCTGAGCTTAGCTGGTTTTGTAGTTGCCCCAAAAGCTAACAGAGAGAGGAACAGGGTGAAAGAGAACAAGAGAAAGACCTCCAGAGTCAAGTATGCTACTGGAGATCTTTATGCCAAGGTGATGTTAATTACCTTCTGAAAGTACTTCTCTCCCATGCCTACAGGCAGAACTTATAGCCTGGATAAATAATGAACTTCTAAAATGTCCTGTGACCTAAATCGCAGCCTGCATGCTGCATCTATATAACAGAGCAACCCACATACCCTAGTCCACTCAAATGGCCAGGCAGCTCCTTGCCCAGACTGGGCAAATCTGTGCCATATCTTCCATGTGTCTTTATTTGGTAGAGAAATCCCTTGTAGTTTCTGGTGGGCTGTATTAACTCAAGCAAAAGTGGATTGGTAGCTAAATTTAAACCACTCTAGAAGGAAATCAAATTTTGAAATTGAAGAGAACCTCAATCCTTCCAAGTCCCACCAGTCTGATGCCAATGCCAGCAATAGATGCCCAGACCCTGGAAAGGGATTGCAGACCAACAGGAGAGCATGTGAAGGACAGCACAAAGCAACTCCAGCCAGTAGGTCAGCTTAATCAGGAGTCCAGCTTAAATGAATATGCAAATTCAGGCACAGGGATTAAACAAGAGGAGTTAGAGGCACACACACGTGCAGGGCAGGGATTTTACTGGCCTCCCAGAGCCAGCCACACCACTGTGCAGTGCAGGTGACACACTGGAGGGAAGGGATGCCAGCCAGGGGACTGAGAGGTGCACCTGGGAGACGCCCATGCAATTCAAGGCCAGGGTCCTGCACCTGGGATCAGGCAACAACAAGCCACAGCTACAGGCAGGACAGAGAAAAGACTGGGATTTTAGGGTACAAAAAGCTCAGCAGGACCTGGCAATTTGTGCTTGCAGCCCAGAAATCATTATTTCTCTTTCTCTTGGCTGGCTGGCACAATTGATGCATTAAACTCTTTGCCTAGAAACCAAAGTTTGTCTTGTCCAAAATTGCTTTAACACTAAATAACTGCATCAGACTACATGTTCTACAACCTGTTGTATCTGCTAATTCCACCAACTAGAGCAATGCCCATGCTGAAAGCTATAAGGGCTTAATCAGTATGTTTCTTACACTCCTGCAAAGCAATTTAGATGATTCAGACAGCACTAGTGTTTCACCATTGCTGAAGCCAGTGGTATTGCATTGGCTGCACAAATTTTACAAGAAATCTTGTCAGACTTTGCTTTAAACATCCTCTAGAAGGTGACACGGTTATTGGGTGTTATTTCTTGATTTTTTTTTCCCCATTTCTTGCAATTACAGTAGATTACATTACACACCTTCACAGTCTAATTCACATCTAGTCCAATTCTTTGTCTGAAATTCTTTGATAGTGGTTTTCATTAGCCAAAAGTACTTTTAAAAGACACGGACATTTTATTTCTAGAAGATATGGTTTTTCAGTGTTAGGTGAGCTTATTTCTATACAGGGTAGCTTCATTTCAAATGAACTTAATTGTAGAATACCAGTGATGGCTCCCTCTTTGGTCCTTTCATCTTGTACACAAATATTCAGGTGTAACCTGGAAGGGATATGATGTCCATGTTTTTCTACCTATGGTTCCTTCTACTGTTACTTGAAATATGGGGATAGGGGAAATACATACACAATAATAAAAAGAACAAATAGAAGAAATTGCTACCTGATATCTTCTTCTTCTCACTGGCATTATATTTTCTCCTTCAAGTAGCAAACTAAGTACTACAGTTTTTGAGTGAACCTGCATACAGTTGTTTACAGCATAATGGTGTAATATGCAGTGTCAGCTCTGCAGCTCAGCACTGACCTTTTCAACTGCAGTCGGGACATGAAGGTGAAGACTATATTTAATATATTTTCCTATTAATAAGCATTAAAGATTCTCAGACACTGGTCTTTTTCTAGACAGGATATAATCAGAAGGAAGCTTCTCTTGTATCCTGTAGTTTAGGCTTCACTTCAGAGGTGATCTAGACTGACATAAGACTGGTTGGAAAAAAGAAGGGTGCACTTGCAAATGTACCTGAAATCACTCTATCTTTGATTGGAATGGTTGATACAATGTAAATATTGCCTTGAAAAAGCCTGTATATTAAGGGAAATTTTTTCAATTTATACAAATTATATTGTGTGGCCTAAATCTTTTCCCTCTACATTTGTTTTCTGTCCAGACCTCTCCCTTACAAGTAAAATATATAGTGAAACATGATATAATTAAGAGAAAGAAGAAAGCTTCCACCATCAGAGGAAAAAATAAAAACGATCAGAGCATGTTTCAGTCT
The DNA here is from genome assembly GCF_048771995.1 of Taeniopygia guttata. NCBI lineage: Eukaryota > Metazoa > Chordata > Aves > Passeriformes > Estrildidae > Taeniopygia > Taeniopygia guttata. Next base: position 13,233,230 of record NC_133036.1, read on the forward strand.
TACTGCTGTGACTGTAATGAGACACAACTAAGCCCCAGTACCCTCACAGAAGTACAACCCCCACACCATTGGCACAACCCTTAACCCCCTCCCTACTTATGGCTGTTTGCCAAAGTCCTTTCCTTAAAGATGAAAGTGCTGGTCTGCTCAGGAGCAGACATATCAAAAATATTCCACTGCTGTTGCAAATAGTAATTAATTAACAATCCATCTGGAGGTTATTGTTGTTATTATTACTGTCCCTACTGTGTAAGTAAAAATTACATTAGCTATTCATGCAATTGCACTTTTACTTTCCAATTCAGCATTTTTCCACATGCGTCCTGGCAGGACTACTCTCTTTGCTATGGCGTTCATCCTGTATTTGTCTCTCTTTTATACAAGTCTTAACTCTTCTTGGTTAGGCATGTAAATGAGGAGAGGGTATTCTTTTTTAAAATAAGGTAACTAAATTAAACATGGTGACCTTGCCTGTCACAGCAAGCAGCCATAAACCTCAATTATGATACACTTAAGTTGAAAAATCTCTCTTGTCATGTCAGGGGAAAACCCTATAGATTTCAATAGAGGTAGAACATCACTTGGGGGGCTGTATCTCATATCACAAGTAATTCTATGAATTTCTATAGTTATTTTTGACTCACTTCCATGATTTACCTCTACTATTATGACATACAATGAAAAAAAAGTGGGGAGCTGTATTTCTTTATCTTTCATAGCAAAATAGGAAATTTTGAAAGTAATGTACCATGCTCCTTAAAAGCTATATTCTTAATTCTAGGCACAGAAGTAATGCATGTTTTAATAAAACTTGTTTTACTAAAATTATTTTACTAAAAATAGATTACTGGGAAAACTTGACATTTGTCCATACAGAAAAACATTAACTGAACACTTTGTAATAAGTATTTAAAATGATGAAATTATTTTAAAGTGTTTTTTAATATGTTTCTCTTTACTTTGTTAATTATTGATCATGGATGGATACTTTCTATTTGCTAGTAAGAGCATTAGTACATGTGTTTTTAATCTTGCTTAGCATTTAGGATAAAAGGAAAGAATGAGTCTTCACAAATTAATCATTTTTAGTTTGCCTTTCTACCTGTATTTGAAAAAAATATTTGTGCATATTATCACAAGTAACTGAAATCAGGAGACAAAATCTAAAGCTCTAATAAGTCAGGACATGTCTTTCTGACCTGTGCAAAATTCTGACATTCTCAGTGAGACTACTGCCAAACTATAAAGTGAATAATCCTTTTGTGAGAGAAAGGAAAATAAAGTCTTACCTGGAATATTATCTATAATACTGACCATAACCTTTGTTTGAAAAGTTGAGCTTCAGATGGAAAAGTGTCAGAAAGGGCATTAGACTGAGGAGGTGAATGGAGAACTTGAAAGAGGTTAATAAAGGAACTCGTCTCACTCACTCCAGCAAAATGAAGGCTGAGGGGAAGTTGATGGCTCTCTCTACATATGAGGGCAGAAAAGCATCACTGGGAGAAGAGCTCCCAGTTAATGGACAATGGTGCCAAAGGACCAAATGCAAGGAAAGAGACTGTGAGTAAATTCAAGCCAAAAATTAGCAAAAGGCTTTTCAATAATTGAAGCAGCGAGGAAGCCACTTGCAAAGATGCCTTTCTGCTCTCTTCATCACACACAGCCAGGAATCAGTCTGTTACTTGGGTAAGGCCCTATATAGAAAGCATAAGCTAAATCAAAGGGCTCACCTCAAGAAAACCTTTTATAAACCAGCTCCTTGCAAATCAAATTCCAAGACATTCGGGAATTCCTAGGATTTCACTAGATCAAATTTTTCATTCCTACCCCATGTCAGAACTCCTCTTCCTCCTTGGTCTCTTTCCTGGGGAGCAACTGTATCCACCCACTGCCAGCTCTGCTGCCATGTGCAACAGGTAGAATAACCTCACCCTCCAGAAGCAATCAGATATCTTTTCAAGACACATCCCATCACTGTCAACTCAGTTATGCTGCAGAAGGACTGCAAACCTACCTCTTCATAAAGTCAGTCAAGTAAGAGCAAGCAGAGTTCATTTGCACAGCACATCACAAACACAGCACCTTGCCAGCTGCGAACCACAGCCTGACAGACACAACTTCACTCAAAAACACTTGCCATCATATTCCTGCTGAAGGATCTTTCCTGTTTAATTACAACTTCATCCTGAAAAATTCTATCTAAAAGAAGCTGACAAAATAGACAGTTCTTTTTGGATTTGGAGAGGTTTGAGCAGAGTAAACAGCAAGTCTTTCACAGCCTCTCCTTTATCCTAACAGATTCTATGCATTTCTTTCCATGTAAAATTGAATTATAACTTGCTTTTTCCTTTGTCTCTGTTGATGGCCGTTACTGTTGGTGATTTGTGATGAAAATCTGCAGGTGTAGAAGTCTGTAAACACATTAAAAAAAAAAAAAAAACTGGGCACAAAAAAGTTGTGTATATATAATTGGGAGTCATAGGATAAACAGAGTATCTATATCTTCTCTTAATATTATCAGCAAAAACTCAGTGACACTGAAATCTGTTAGTCTATCAGAATGTCTCCCAAAAGATGCCATAGAAATTCCATCACTGCAAATTTGAAAGTGAACTGTGCTTGATGCAGCGAACACTATTTTGGAAGGACATTGGCAAATTCCCTGCAGTACATCTTTGCTCAAAAACAGCATCAGATTAGTTGTCCTCCTGCAAATATACTCTGAATTAGAACCAAATCACCATTCCACACAAGGATGAACTCAGAGTCTTTTGAAAATAGACACCTATGTAGGAGAATAGTGTCTCCTAGTCTCTAACACAGAATGTGTTTGCAAGACCTTTCCAAAGATATGGGGGTTCTTGTTTAAGTGAATTGAATGCATTTCCAATACCTCAGATGAGTGTCCTAACTACCCCATGGCTCTCTCTTCTAATCCTTTAACAAACAGTGAAAATGAAGTGTTGAAATTTATTTCAGTGAAATGCTGACTTGTAGCTCAATGCTTTTCCTTTCTAACATCAAAATTTGCACTTTCCAGCTGTACAGACATTTTCTTTACAGTGTTATATCGGGACAGTCTAGATTATTAAACACTGGCTACCTTCATCCCTCATCTCTTGCTACTAAAAAAGGACTTGCATCTTAAATGTTAATTATGCATTTGCAGGCAGTCTAAATGACTCAGGGGACTGAAATCTGACTCTAACTTTTCATCAGCGGGTCATCAGTTCAGACCTGACTCAGATCAGCAGTGGCTGGAAGCTTCAACAATTCAACAGCTGTTTAGATGACCTACATGAAAGAATATGATATTATATTATATGCAGCTTTGGGTGGAAAAGAATTCACATTTTAAAAGTCACGTTCAGAACTGACATTAATTGGGATCCATACTATCAGACACCAAGAGGACAGTGGGCCTGGAAACTGAGCTCTCCTGTCTCTGCAATGTCCTCCACACTACAGAAGGAAAACTTGATGATGGAACAGAAGGTGATTTATATATTTTTAAATTATTTTAATGGTTTCTCTTGTTCTTTCTCTTGGTTCAACAGAGCAAGTGTATTCATTGTTCATGAATACATAGTTTGAAAACTGGGAGTCAGTTTTCAAACAGGTTGCAGATAATTATTCTGTGCTTGATAACTGTCTTTTTTGTGTGCAGAGCATAGGCACCAAGAAATCATCCTTATGAGACTTCTTCAGAAAAAATACAAAGCCAGAGATACATCAGACTCAATGCATTGAGACAGGTGATATCAGCACTTTAGTTTTCCCTATTCATAGGCTTTCTAGAAATTGGATTATAAAACTATATATTCATGTTCACTGCCCCAGTATAACCTGTAGAGAGTTGTCAGGGTGGAAAAGCATTAGAACCCTTTTCTTGGGCTTATGTCAAAATTTCAACACTTCTGTGGATAAAACAATATTACAATACAGACATTTATTTACTAGTCCTAGTAAAAGTAAGCAGCATTCTTTTGTATTTGAAATTCTGCCCTTGAGCAGTGTGAAGAGCCAAAATACAACTTCTATGGATTTCTTCCACTCCCTGGGGTCAGGGAATCTTTCCATTGGTGTACAAATGGATGAGCTCACACCCCCACGAACTGCAGAGACAGCCAAGGAGGGGAGATCACTGGTAAGGCATAAAAGCATTTTTCTCTGCTTTTTCAGTTCTCAGCTTGACAGACTCCCCTAACTTGTGCCAAGAGCTGAAGAACCATAGATTCAGCATCAAGTCAGTAACTCCAAGAAACTGTCTCATCCCTGGTTTGTGTAGATCTTGTAACTTAGCTCAGAAACTCAGGATCTGCATTTATGACTCTGCCTCTGCAAATCCCTATAAGTATAGTTTATATACTTATATATACTTATATACTTATATACTTTATATACTTATACTTATAAGTATAGTTTAATGTACAATATTCAGTCCTGGATTTGTAAGACACCAGTCATGAGTCTGTGCACTGCTTCTGGGAAGGAAACAGCCCATCTGATGTGTGTATACATCCCTGGGGTTCATAGAAACACAAGATTTCTATGCAGAATCCCATACTCAGAACTAGGTCCCACGTATATACAAAGTATGCATTACTTGCAGCACTATCTGTTTTTCTGTAACTTGGCATATTGGACTGCCAAGTTTTGTGAAATAATTCTTATAGTATTTATACTAAAATAAAGTCCAAACATTTTTTGCTTTGAAGGTGTTGTTAGGTTTTATGTTTTCAAAGTATCATAGGTACATAACCTGATATAAGAATTAAAATTGCTTTAGTTCTACATTGGATGAGATGTATTCTTAGTTCTTCTGCTGAAAATTATTAACAATATTTAAAGAGCTAATAAAACCAGATTTGCTGAAAACATACTGAAGATAGTAATGTACACATCAATTCTTAATCTGAAGCAGACAAAGCATTTAATGACCCACAAAATTTGTAATGAGAAAAATCTCCTAGTAATTACTGATTGAATACAGTATCCACCACATTTTCTCATGCATTTACCTTGTGTATGGAAGAGCTGGATGTTGGAAGACATCCTTCCTGAGTTCCTGTAGCTGATATGAAACCACAGTAGCTCCCTGTGAATAATTTAGCACTGTCACCCAGTATTTGAGCACAAGAGCTACCTTTGTATCTGTAAACCAGTGCATCTAAGACCTGGAACCTGGTTCCCAATGATAATTTTTGAAGGCCAGGTTTTTCAGAATCTGGTAGGAAACTGGAGGAAATTAGGTCTTGGAGCTCAGTTACCTTCATTGGGGAGGCAATTACATTGTAGAAAATGGAAACAAAACACAGCAAACCAAACTGCTTCACCAAGTCACTGAAGATAGTGACAGTTAATCAGAGATTTTGTTCTGTTTAATTTCTTCTTTTCTGAGAGGCAGACAGTGTGAGATCACATACATTCAAATACACACAGATCTTGCCCATATATGCTTTCAAGTCAGGGAGAAAACTGGGGGGGGGGAGGGGGAAGTGAATGATAAACAGTCTTTAACTTACAGAAAAGAAAAGCAAGCACGTCTATACTAAACTTAAAAAAAAACATTCTATTGCTGTTTGAGCACTTCACTACTTTGTCTCCAGTTACAAAATCCTGTGACCAGGGAAAATTGGAAAATTATGTAGCTCTACTAGATGTGCAGTCAACTGGAATTGGCAGAATGGAACACAAAATGGGACTATACAGCGGGCAGGATGCCAATGCAAGAGCACCCTCTTCTGAGCAGCAGGAAATCCTCCCCAAGAAGCTCCTCAGTCACACACATACTTCACAAAAGATGGATTTTATCCCAGGTATGGCATACCTGTCTCCAGGCCCAGGCAGTCAGAAATCTGCTTGCATTAATGGTTAAGGCCCTGTCCCTTTGGGATATTGCAAATTCAGAAAAAGAGAGGTAACACTTTCTGCCAGAAGTTGGAAAGGTTTTCTTAGTTAAATCCACAGTTTTAGCATATACATTGACATACCACACAAAATATGATGGTAACAGACTATAAAAATGTTTACTAAATATGTAATTAACTTCAGGCTTGGAAGCTTTGTTGTTGTTCTTAAATCTAGCAAACATCAGCTGACAAACAAATTGCATGCCTTGGAGCTTCTTTGGAGAAATGCTGTTTAAAGTTTGTTATTTTTAAACTCTGCAAGGCTCTCAGCTATTAGCAACAAAAATAACAGGAGTCAAAAAGTATCTTTCTTTCTATTATTGTCATAATTTAAAAATGGAAGTATTTGGGTTGGTTAATCAGAGGATTCACAGCCTAGCAATTAACAAAATTTGTCCCATATTATGAGATATGGAATATAAATAGAATCTATCTGCTTCATAAAAACTAAATTTTATATAGAAACACTCTGTGAAAGCTTGCCTTGACACTTGTTCTGAGAGCAAGACAGAAAGAAAAGCAGCACTAGAGAGGAAAATAAAGCTTTCCCTGCTATTTTAAACAGAAGAGGACCTGATTCTTCAGTGTGCTTTTTAAATCAGTAGTATCACAACCACTTGGTCCTTGACACAGGATCAGGCCCTTTATCTGCATTTCTACATACCTAGGTTACATAAACTGCTCTCATTTTTATTCATTTTCCCCACCTGCTTCCCACCCTGTATCCAAGCCATCTTGCATATCAAAACAGTAATCTTGCTTCTAACTTGAATCTCTTTTAATACTTCTTCAAAACTGTTTTTTCTCCAAAAATCTGTAACGCCTTTATACTACACAGACACTAGTAATTTTTGACAAATTGTCAGAAATAAAAAAGCTATGTTCTCAATGTTTGATCCTTTCCAGCTTTGATCTCCTCAGTAGTTGCTTTTATGCTGACATTGTATCTGTGCAAAAGACTTAACAACAAAAATACTTAATACTACCTCATTGTTAGCAAAATTTAACATTGTAAAAAAAGTGAATAGTACTAGATATTGAACAACAGAAGCTATGCACTAAGCTAACACTGCAGTGAAACCCCTACAATCTTCTTTTCCCAAAAAAAGTGATCTAGAGAGCAAAGAAAGAATCTTACTCAGCTTCACAAGAACCAAGTGCACCAAGATTAGTCAAATCTCAGATATAACTGTTTTTTTCTATGCTTCTTCGGCTTTCATTTCTCTGCAACTTCTTTCATGTAGAAACTGGATAATACTATACTCACAGCACGTTTTATTGACCCTCAGAATCATCCCCTTGATTTGCATATGTTCGCATTTATTCAAATTTTAGCAGCATGTGTAAATGCTGGGAAGAAAAGGAGATTGAGCCAGTGCACAGGGAAATATCAGAGGTAAGAGACATGAACTGAAAATTGCACTTTTTTTTAAACTATGAATATAAACAAAAATTGAAATTAATTGTCCAGAATTTTTGTGGATTCTTCCTTGTCGGATCTATTCAAAACTCCACTGAACACATCCCCAAATACCTGCTTTGAGCTGGGGAGGTTGAATCTCTCAAGGCCCCTCTCAACCTTAACTTCTCTACAATTTTACTAGTATATGTTTCCATATTTCCATGAATAAGTTGATACAGCAGTTAATACAGTAAGTGCTGTGATTATAGGAACTTAACATAGATGTAACTAACATAAAAACAGCCTTAAGGAATACCAAAAAAGCATTAGGAGAACTTACTTGGCATTATGAAGTGTGCTAGCTGAAGTTAACATTTAAGTGCCACTTAGGAAAATTTCTCTAACTCACAAGATATAGCTCTATTCTACAAAAAAGTGCAAGAAAAGCATATATTCTATATTCAGAGATCAGAAAAATTCATCAGTCACACAAATCATTGTTTATATTTCCTAAGCAGTGAAAATACAGCTGTGGACTTGAGCAATAGCACAGTGAGTATTTGCTTCTTGCTGGTTTAATTGAGAGAGAAATATGCAGCAGTTGCTAAATCCTTTGAGATCATCTCCATCACCTCTCCAGGCCCCTACACTTCCCAAAAGAGATTCCCATGCAGAGACAGTCATTGCACTTCACCTCTCCCCTTAGATAGCCAGCAGCCACCCAACACTAAAATATCTTCACTGTGTTTTGGATGTATTTGGCTGTGTTCAGACTGTTTGGTGCTGGAGACAATGTACTTTGTTTCCCTGCAAGATTGCCTTCTAGCAAACACTCCCTCTAAACTGCAGAACATTCTTGCCTTCTCTTCCATCTTTTCTCCAGATTGACCTAAAATCCATAGAAGTGACAAGAAAAAGTTTTGCACAGAACACAGAGCTAATAGAGCAGGCTGATAAACTTTGATCATCCATTTAAATGGAGCACCAAGGAACAAAGGTATGGCTACTTCTCAAGACAAAGCAATTTTTCAAGAGTGAATTCCAAGCAGGTGGTAACTAAGCAACAGCTCACCTGTACAGGGACTTTGATCACTTGACAAAGCAGATCAGAGCAACACAAGGGAAAGAGGACTAGAGATTACAAGGAAAAAAGAGCCTTTTCTTGGCCTATCAGAGAGAAAGATGGAAAATAGCCTAAGAGATGCAGCAAAAAGGAGCCTGATGATTTGGAGAAGAGAGCAGCTGAAGAAAAGAGCTCATGAACATTTTAGTAACCATACTTTATACTTTAAACAGCTTGTTTTATTTCAATAAAAGTATTGCTTCACCCAGTGATGACAGAAATATTTGGGGGAACAAAGAACAGCCCTTCTTCCTCACTCCAGGCTTGAAAAAATCAGGTTTTTTACCTTTGGACCAGGCAGTATCTATGTGAAAGAGACCTTGGCCAATGAGGAATAAAAAGATGGACATGAAGAACTTCAAGGGAGTTGCAGGGACAAAATAGCAGCAAAGCTGTGGAGAAAGCTGTTGAAGCCTAGGGTGAAATCTGCTTCAGGATCTAGTAACAAGAGGCACATACTGAGTTAACAGGTATGAAACAAACTCAGGGACAAAGAAAAAGGTATTAGGAAATTACATGTAGTAACCAATGCATAGGCAATAAGGAACAAACAGATGGCAGGGGGAAGAACAACAATCAGTTTCAAACACCTCAAAAATGCATTGATTGTAAAGTTCAATTTTATCTCTTGAGGCTGGCAATAAAATAAGTATAGCTCATTATTACTCCTCTATCTGCATATTGCAAAACAGTTCTGATGCTGCCTCCCATATGAATTAAAACTGCATTTGCCTTCAAAGAAAGTTGAAAATTTGTCATGAGAACAAGATTAGAGCCTGGATTTGCAAGTATTTATTTTTTGGTGGGGGCACCTGGACTGGCCTCAGACAGGAAATGAATGTGGGCAATAGTCAGACTGGTACTTTTTCTGAGGAACCTTGGTATCCTTTTCTAGTGCTTAAGGTCGCTCCACTCCTGAGGGAAAACAGGGAAGAACATTTTAATTAAAAATGAACAGCCACAAAACTTTATAAGCCATTTTTGCAATTTCATTATTCCAGCTAAAGAAGAAAGATTCTAAAATATTATTAACATCCCTTAAAATATTTATTAAGAGAGATTTAAATTAGCTGTCTGAGTCCAGCACTATTGTAGTGACTCATTTCTTTGGTATATCCAAAGTAAGGACTAAAATAATATTCAAACAACAGCAAGAGCACTGATTATGCAACTGAGCATTAGAAGTTCTGATTAATAGTTTATTTTCCTCAATGATTGGTAATTATTAAGGTACAGAGTTTCCCCTTATCAAGTCCAGAGTCCACTCAAGATCCTGAAGAGCCTGAGCTGATGCTTTTTCTCTGTGAGTTAAGAACAGCTGCAAATGACAATGATACAGCATAAAATATCTTATGTGTGGTGAGTACAATTAAAGATTTTTTTGTCTGCATTTGTTTGAAGACTGACAGCTCAGATGACAGAGCAGTCAAGTTTATGCAGTTTTCTGTAAGCTCATTGACAGTTTTCCCTGCGAAACTCTTTCTGTCTCTCTTCATCAGGTAAAATCCTGAACCTTTGTCAGACAGCTCTTTCAAGAGCAAACAGGATGAGGACTCCCACCATGAGCAGCTATGAAGTCTCATTAAAAAAAAAGTCTTTCACACTCTGTTGTCCTTGTTCTGTATTATAATGATGGTTTGCCATAAAGTGCAAAGAAATGTTATTCTAATGAACAGAGGAGAGGCACTGCAACAGTGAGGCATGATTAACGAGCTGAAGTCATTCATGAAGTCATTTTACATGTCTGGCTGGTGACCTTTGAATTTGAAGAACTGCATGTAAAATATAATAGGAGAAATTATTTGCTTAGCATACAATGTATTCATGGTTTAACAGAGGGATTTGGAATGGGTTATGTTGTGGGAGAAAAGGCAATCCTGACACAAAGTGAGATTACTTCTTCCTTCTCTCTCCTGTTCCATCCCTGGATTCAAATGCAATTGAGGGCCTGTGCTGCACCATGAGCTCCCCCACAGCAGTGAGCACTTGCTCATATGCCATCATCTGACAGAATTCCCTTCCTTTGGTAAGGCCAGGGAACCTAGAGAGCATGCAACAGCTGAGGGAGTTTCTAACCCTGTTTGGATTGCCAGATGACACAGAAGAAAAAACAAGAAAATTAGATTGTCTGTTTAGAAGCTTAAACTCCATCCTTTAGATCTCTTCAAAGGGCCCATGTCTTTTCCAGCCTATGTGCCAGTGACCCACACTGTCAGACCCAGCCAGCAGCCCCACTCCCTCATGTGGGCTAGGGACAGTACAAGCTGTACTCATAAAATTACTGGAATTGCTTCCACTTCGTCCAGACTGTCCCAGTTTCACAAGGATACCTGGGAACCATAACCCTCATAAACCCACACAAAGCCAATAAGAGCACAAAACTCTACTTAGCCACTTTCACACATCCACATGGGACCTGCTTTTGTGGAACTGAACAGAGGATAGAGGCTTCAGGAGCCTTTGTTCAAAGTCTTCCTGTCTGCCAGTTCCTTCTCCCGGCCCTTCTTCTCAGCATGTGAGATGCACCTACTGGCTATAGAAAGCATAATGAGGTACAAGCTACACCCTGGTGAGGCTCCAAAGCATTCCTGACAAGCGAGCAAGGTGCCAGGAACATTCCTTTCACAGGAGAATGGCAGGCACACCCACTTGTGTAAGACCTGCAGGACTATTTCCTGTACATTTTTGAATATAAAGGAAATGACCAAAGCTGGTAGCAGGCAGGACATGAAGGAGGCAATGAGAAAAGATCAATTAACTACTTTGCTCAAAGTATAATGATCAAAATAACAAATGATCAAAGGCAGCAAAGAACTCTACATGTGGCGCTGCAAGAATTCAGCTGTTCTCTTATACACTGCTGCTTCCAGTGTGAGGTAAAAATGGAAATTCTACCAGCTCCAGCATCTGCAAGAAGTAAGAAGAGGACAGAAGCTAAAAATACTGTTAACCTAGTTTGAAAGTTAAATACTGCTCTAATACGGTACATGGAGAGGAAGTAAGTTCCTTTGTTAATGTTTTCTGACTCTACTGCATTTTCACCCATAAATAAGAGAAAAGTTAATTGGACCACCACCTTAAGTACTCGGCAGAAAATTTTTCCTCTCATTCTGATGTCTTCTAGTTAAGCAAGCCCTATGCTTTTAAACTGTGCAAGCTTGCATTGCACAATATAGTTTGGGCATGGAATTAAAAGTATTTAGCACTTTTCAGTCTCAAAATCAGAAAGAGAAGTCAAAAAACAGGAAGAGAAAGGATGAAAGACAGTCTCTCCATACTTTTTAGCCTTTCACTCAGAATAGACTTATATTATTATCTTGTACTTGCTTTCATGCCTCTTGCTGTGTGTAAACGAATTAACAAGAGGAAACCATATTTCTTCCCCTTTCTCTGCAAAAATAATGACAAAATATTGCTATCAAACTCCCTTTAAAATTTTCCACCTACTTCTGTTCAACTTTGCATTAGAGAGCTTCCTTTGAACTACTATGTTATTGCCACACTATCATGGAAACCTTAACTGCTAGAAGACAAGTGCATTTAAATGAAGCACTTTTGTGTCCTCCCTCTCTCCAGTCTCAGCCTGTACTTTTTCCTTCTTTTGTGATGGAGTATTTGCAAGTTTAGATGGTGAGCCAGCCCAGCAAACCTAGCTGTATCAAAATTAATTCAGTCCTCTTCTGCCAGGATAATTTTAAGCCAATTTGTCCCCATTTCTTGCCCATTTCTGTGCCAGCATAAGCACATGAAGGAGGATGGGAATGAGCTGTGGGTCAGAGCAGGTTGGGAACTCTTCCCAAAGCAGTGGAATTGAATTAAAATTATGGTTAACCCACAGCCTCTGACACTGTTGTAGCCACTATCAGGTAGCCCAACATCAACCCAATAAATTATTCCATTAAAAAGTCTAACAAGAGTGACATACTGGAAAGAAAACTTCAATTGTTTGATAATTCTTTATTTTCTGACAAGAGGAGTGACAGAGCAACTTTTTCCACAATTATCACTGGGAAGCATTTTCAATACACAGCATAGAACGGCACACAAGTTTTAAGCCACTTACAGTTCCAGAGAGCCTGGATGGTGCTGTGAGAAGTAAAAAACACTTGTTTTCCAGAGAGCCCCTCTAGGGTTGCCAGGCTCTCTCAGCAGACTGAGCAATGCCACAGTACACTGAGGCAACATGATGAGCCCAAGGAGCTGGTATGACAGCTGTGAATTGAAAATTCACTTGTGGGACACTACACCAGGGATTGGCTTATCCTTTCCATGGTATGGAACAGTACAGTTCCAATTGTCTAATGAGAGCAGTAGAAGAGCTAAGTAGGATTTTATATTTTGCCTAATGAGATGTGCAAAAAATTGCTAATGGATTTAATCTGCATAAATTTCTTCTAGCATATATATTCCCATGCACCCTCACACACTCTCTAAAACTCAATTGCTAATGATGAATTTCATTTGTTCCCCCATCAGAACTAAGAATATTTAATGAATTGTAATGTATAGTTAATTATCACATTGGTAACTTATATCTTGTTTATATTGAGGCTGGCTGGGGGAAAAGAGGCATCTCCTTTCACTGCTGTACCAGGGCAGTATAGCAAGAACAATGTGGATGTAGACACTTGAAGATGAGGCTTGCAACAATTACATAAACTCTGCTAAGCAGCCAAAGTCTGTACTTTCAAGGAAAGATAAATTTTCTAGGTGTGTAAAGCTTTTTTAACATAATAGCTTTTTCTCCAGGACTATAAAAAATATTAAGTATAATCAGAACAGAATACTGACAAACCCTTAGCAAATCTGGGAAAAAAACATGTAAGTGGTTCATTGTTACCAAGGATTCATTCTATTGCTAAGTTGCTGAATTTTCCACAGGAGATAGGGAAAATAAGAAATACTTTCCTCAGAAAAGGAAATGCATGCAATGCATGGAATATTACAAGTCTTTTCCTTCTGAGGTGAAAAAAGGAGAGGGAACATTGTGCAATTCAGCTGTATGAGCACAGCTGAATTCTTGGAATGGTGTGAAGCTATACATTTCTGCCTCAGGTATCTCAAGTCTCTTGCCACTGGCAATAGTACTGGATTTTCTTCTGAACTACAGCAAATCCTCCTGCACTGGGCAATTATGCCATCATTCCAGTCAGTGAGAGTCTCTTATGTGTCTCTTTTCAAACAGAGCAGTTCCTAAACACAAGTAGTCTCTGAAGTATTGCATTACTCCATGCATTAAACATCTTGCTGTAGGATTACTGCACCTGAACTGTGTTTTCAGGAGGTTTCTATTCATTAAAACAGCACTGTGAAACTGTGTTTCCATGAGTAAAGGAGGAGTTGAAAACTAAGCAGTTCAAGATGTGGGCAGCTCTAGAGAAGCTACTTTCACAATGAATGTCCATTGAAGGGGGTGGAACCAAATGATATTTAAGGTCCCTTCCAAGCCAAATCATTTCATTAATTTGGCCCATTCTTGACCAGTCAAATCCTAATTTAACTTCTGTAACTCCTTTTTGGTGAAAATTACTCTTTCATTTTGATGGCAGTCAGTGCATCTGATTCAAAGTAACTAGCAAGGTATCTTTGGACTGTTTGTTGAACAAAGGTTTGAAAGGTGAGAGGAAGAAAGGAGAGAGAAGAAATTAAAACAAGTGAGCATCAGTGAGCTGGTAGAGGTTTCAGCAAGGTCTGCCACAGCACTACCTCTGGATATCCTCTTGGGGCTAAGCCATAAAAACACAAGTACAACAGAGAACAGATAGGTAGAAAATGGACAAAAACACAGCTAGAAATTTGAAACAGATGAATACAACTACAGATTTCAAAATAAAACATTTTTTGGACTTCTGAATTCAATATAACTTACAAAGATTTGTATTCTTTAGTAACATACATCCCCAAATCTCTGTTGTTGCCTGCATTATGTCTTTACTTCTTCCCTACAAATTTATATGTCAAATTTACTGAAATTTCATGCATAGATTGCTTTACAAGTTAAATATCTCAGAAATGGTTTATAATGACAAATAGCTACATTAAATATAATACCAGATCACAACTTTTATACTTGAGACTTATTCTCTGAACAATATAGACTATTAGTATTCCCATGATTCAATACCATGTGATATTTTATTTAAACTTCTATAATCTAGTGTGCCTAAGAAAATTTTAGATAGCAACTAAAACAATAAGAAGAGATATAAACCATTATATTCTGTGTCCAGAACCTATCACACCCCAGCTGACAATAAGAATTCCTTTCCTGAGCTACCCATTATCTATTCAGGAGACTGAAATAACAGGACCATCTGGCTACTTGCAATGAAGGTGACAGTGCTCACCTTTGCTGCTCCTGGTCTGTGCAGACACGAGCATGGAGGTTTGATATTCCAGATATGTCAGCCTTGTGAGGCTGAACAGTTGCAGTGCTCTTACTGTACAGGAGCAGGGCACAGTTTATTCCTGTCTTTAACCAGCACATTCCAGGACTTGAGTTATTTGAATGCCCTTCATCAATGAAGTTATTCCATCACAAAGGGCAAGAATTTCAAATTAAGTATGAATGCAGAGTGACTCTGTGGACACTTCTTTTGAAAGCATAAGTCACCTTCGATATTGGAATCACATGAAGAGAAGTTTGTTATTTTTACAGAACGACCTGGTGTATTCATGACACACTTTGCTGTGACAGTTTTGACAGTGGTCTACATACACAAGGGTTTTTTTGGCAGAAGATAATGTAAAAATAACAAATTAAGTTATATTGATTCTTTGGTTTATATTTCAAATGATAAAGCAAGTAATAAATGACAATTGTTTCTGGTTTCCATAACCCAGTCCATTTTTAGCAAACACTTACATCGGCTAGTTTGGAATAGACCTTGGAGCAGTTTTGTCCCAGGCTGCAAAGGCAATTATTTCATAAGTGCTGTAAATCACATTGTTTATTGTTTAAAAGAACTTGAATTATTTACAAGGCTTTTAGGTAAAGTTATTAGAAATAATATTTGAAAATACATGGTGACATGCAATATGGCAATATGCAGTACGATTTTCTATATAATAAGAAGGTAATGCAGATATGATAAATATATTCTAATTATGAGCTACATTTATGAGCCTGCCAATTCCCACTGAAATCACAAGAATTAGATTACTACAGAAACAAAAACTCTGGATTCCAAATTATTAATTTTAAGTAGTTAGAAAAGGGGCCAAGGCATAACTGATAACTGGCTGAAGGGTTAGTGTGAAGAATTCTTTTAAAAGGTATTTTATGTTCTGTTAATTTTATGTATTAAATGCCACTTTAGGAGGTTTGGGAGCTTAGCTGCACCAACTGGTTTTCACTGAATTAGAAGAGAATCCTCTCATGGCAGCGGGAATGTAAATCCAAAGGAGTAGATGAGGAGATACCTTGCTTTTAATTCTTTGAGTAAGCCGCTGTCACGATAAATTATAGGAAAGAAACCCTGGAGCTCTGTCTTTTTTTTTTTTTTTTAACACCTAAGAACTTCAGAAAGAAGCCAACTAGGTCATAGCTAGCCACAACACAGTATATCAGTGTTAGGCAGATTATATGCAAGTAGGTTAAGTGAGTCCATATATTCAGCAGCTTCTCTCCTGACCATGTACAATGATTTACAGGTGCCTACACTGGAATAATTATACAGTTGCAACATGATTCAGATCCAGAATATCCAGGAAATGTACATGGAAACACCTATGGAGCTTCTCATGAATAAGTAACCTGTTACACTTTGTGATATTTAAGACCAAATACCTGACCTAAAGATTGACAGAACACTGAGGCATGGCTGCAGACATGACTGACCAAGTATAGGAAACTTATTGAAAATGTCGATTAAATTTATACATTGGCCTATCAGATATGTCACAGTAGGTTATGTCATTCAGATTTCATTGTGTCACATCACACCTGTCAAATTATAACAGTGCCTGACTGGCAAAACTGCACCTAGAATCAAATTTGATTTTATCTTACCTATTTGGGGATTTTGAAAAGCACAGCAGATTATATGTCCTTTAAAGTGTTGCAACTTTCGCCAAACTTGTCAACTTGCTGTTCACCTGAAAAAAAGAATATTCACAAGTGAGTGCCACGTGTCATACAAACATGCAGTAAATTGAGACCAGACAAAATTATAAAGTCCAGGTAATAGATGAACTGTGTTTATAAGTGTCTGAGTATCAAATCTGACTGGAATAAGTTACTGAAAGTTGTGAGCTTTACAACTCAAGCATTAAAGCAGCAGGATGGGTTCCCCAGGACACACTGAAGTCATAGCATCACACAGCAACATTTATCTGACAGCATGGCTCCGTGTTTAAGTTGCCAATACAATTTCATAAAAAATTAAAATGTGTCAATACCTAATGATTTTATTTGTATTTTTATGCATTAAACAATGACCCTGAGGTCCACAGGATCACTGCCATACTGACTGAAATAGGACCTGAGTCTGCCTTATCTTGCTCTTATTTTCAAGGCAGTTAAGACATCTGTATTTTCACACCACTGAAATAAAAGATTTCAGAATTGGCGAGAAGGAATTTTAATTTTTTTTTAAAGAACATGTTCTACAGTCTAGTTGAAATCAACTTGCAACCTATTCTAATGCTGGCATGTTTCATGCTGTGCTGCCGGCCTTTAAAGCTGGGGAATCATCCAAACCACAAAAGATTTTCTGCTTCAAAACCTTTTTGCCACAAAAATATGTAGTTTTGACAGGTGTGCTTTTTAAGCAATCTGAGGAAAGTTTACCAAAATAGAAATGCCAGTTAGAGAGCGATACCAGAATTATCTCAATTTCATACAGAGGTCTGAACCCTGGGAACAAGGACTGAATGCAATGCTCCATGTTACTGTTAAAGATGTCCTTTGTTTGAAAGGAGAAAGTGGCTGCCTGTTCAAATCTTACACACATTTTGTGTGTCACCAAGTAAACCCTAGGGTTCTCAGTTAAAGTTCAGCACTGGAATCTAATAAAAATGGTGAACGTATCCCAAATAGCAGCCGCATGATGGTGGAAACTGTCTCTTTAGATCTGCGAGCAATTAACGTCTTCTAAATGAAAAACATTCAAAGATAAAGCACTTTCCTTGCAAATGAACACCTATAATGCAACATGTAAAAAGAACCAGATTTAGATCTTGTCCTTCTAAACATCCAAAACAAATAAGACAAAACAGGAATGTAGTTTATTCACATCCTAAAATTGTGCAAGAAATAGACCAATTTAAGTTATTTTTATGAAGGATTATTTTTCACTATTTTGCCTCATTTGTAGCTGTTTTACCATTATATAAGACAAAGTCATGCTTCCAAAATTATCTAATTGACACTGAGAACTAAGGTTATTCAGAAATGCCTTTTTCATGACATTGCCATATCTCCATTGAAAAACAGGAAAACTCACAATAGATGTACTCATGGAGCTGGAAATAAATGCTCGAGGAAAAAAATTAAATGGTGAGTGTCATTCAATTTGGCACTCATAGTACTTCTCACTCCTTCTAGGAGGCTGTCCTTGTCATAAGATAATGAAGAAAGTGAATGATACCCCTTTTTCTGTCTCTAAATATCTTGCTCCTAGGAATATTTCCCCACTGTTTCTACACTGAATACTATTTTGTGTTATAGGTAGAGTAAGTGAAGAAACCTACTTTAAGAATAAAATATTGCTCAATAGAAGTAAATGTGATTCATTCTGATAAAGAAAAAAAATTTAAATATTCAGAGTGAATTACAGGTAATCCTATTTTTAAATTAAGTCTCTCACTACTTACAAATACCTGATTAAGCACTAATGTACAGCACTTGCTCTTCCTTCTTAAATTCAGATATCTACTTCATTTACATGCAATATTTTAAATGCATTTATTTAATACAATGCCTACCTTTGTACTACAAATTGCTTTTACTTGTCATGAATTCTAATGCTCATTTTTTTATTCTCCTTTGAAATATCCAGCTACCCTTGGTTTTCTTTTCTCTCAGGCTTTGATATATTGGAATCATTTCCCCAGGCAGCAATCAGTGTTGATAAAAGAGTTTGAAACTCAATTCACAAACACATAGCATATTTGTGGGTAAGAGAACTAGTACTTTATTTCCACTGTGTATCAAAACAAACACGGGAATACTCCTTTCAATAGAACTGAATTCACACAGCAAGGAAGACATACTGTGGATTTCACAAGTGGTGCTGATTTACAGCATTTAGGGGGTTATTTTATTTCTAGATATAAAGTTCTATATGTGCAACTAACAGCAACACATCACCTTCAATCACAGAAGCACACAATGATGGCATGCACTTAGTGATGTTCCTTCTGCTCTTTCTCTGCCTTTTCTCCTCCCTCCTGCTTTTGCCCAGCATTTTCTGCTCTCTTAAACACATTCCCACAGAGGCACCACTGGTATTGCTGAGGGGCTCAGCCGTGCCCTGTGCTGGAGTGGCTCCAGAACCATCTGGAACCAGCCCTGTCCCACATGGAGCAGCCCCAACTGCTCCACAGAGACCCCACAGCAACACCTGGGCTGGGACCCACAGGACCCCCAGAATCACTTTGCACCTGACAGTCCCCCCTCAGCCACAGAAACCACCACTGTGGCATCAGCCAGGACTCCCCTGACACCCCCAGAATGACTCCTTCCTTTCACAAACAAAGCCCAACCAGCCCCTCAAAAATGCTAATCAAAGTTGAATTTACCTT
This sequence comes from Taeniopygia guttata, assembly GCF_048771995.1. Lineage (NCBI taxonomy): Eukaryota > Metazoa > Chordata > Aves > Passeriformes > Estrildidae > Taeniopygia > Taeniopygia guttata. Next base: position 13,252,413 of record NC_133036.1, read on the forward strand.
TCTCTCAGCAACAGTAATTAATTGTGAAAAGAACTGTTTTACCCTAGTGCATCCGTGTTCTGTATTTCAACAGCATTTCACATATGCTGTAAACCAATCTGTCTTATCCACAGCCTTCCAAAATAACAGATGAAAACAGTAATACATTAAATTACAGAATTCTGTTGATTTTTTCCAAGAAACTTCTGGGATGAACAAAATGCAAAGCAGACTGCTAATCTGATTTAAAAGATGTGTAAAATCAGCAGATAGGATGAAGTCTTCAACAGTGTCAGTCTGTCTTACAGCCAAAGTGATGCCTCCATATACCTGAACCATTCTTGTAAATATATCACAGAAAGCCTTCCAAAGATAAAGCTAAATAAAATAATAAAATCCCCTCAGGCAAGAGCAGCAGAGCAGAGTCTGCCTGGGTCTGGAAAATGCTCTGGCCCTTTGAGTGCCCATTTGGTAGGAGCACAATCAGCATCCTGCCCAGAGCACAGCCCAGCTGTGCCACAGGGACTTCTGGAGAAAGGGAAGGTATTCAGAGTGGTTGGAAGGACAGCTTCCATGAGAGAGGGATCTGGGCTATACTCATCACTCTGGAGTCACACTGAACCTGTAATTCTTTGCTCCTGCTGCTTTTCTTCAGGTACATTTTCCTTTCTATAAATGATTGGCGACCTAAAAGCTGCTGGTATTGACAGGTAATAGGAACTGTATTTTAGGGTCTTGTGCTAGATGCCCATACTAACACATCATTTCAGAGGCACACGTTCTTCCCGAGTTTTTAGACCTGTGAGTAGCAGCAGAACAGCCCAGTCAAAGCCCTCCAGTTTTCCCACATTCTTATCAATGAGAAGCTTAATAAGCCTTTCCAATCACTTTACCAGGAAGACACAGAGATAAATTGATATTGCAAGGGGATGGACCCCTGTCCTCTGCTCGGCTTTCTTTTTAAAGTTACAGCATGTACAAATTAGCTAGAACTAGTAAACTTTGAGGAAGTTACCAACACAATCGTCAGCTAAACCTCAACGCTTCTGAGATTTATTTTGTATATGTGTCTCCAAGCACAGACATTTCACATCCTGGCCAACTTGGAGATGAGGTCAACATTCCTAAGAGTCAGGTAAATGCCAGTGGAACCTTTCAGAGGCACATCAGATTGGAACACGCAGCCATAGCAATCACACTTATAAACCTCACTCAATTACAGGCTTTTCAGCTCAGGATGAAAAACATGCCTGCCCTAAAGAAATGCATTTAGGCTTTCTCATTTCTGAGTGGTGAAAGAATTATGTCAGCCATCCATTATTGATCTCCTCAGGAAAGACAGCGTAAAACAAAGCAGCTCTGAAGACGCTACTACAATAAGGTTGTGCTGACTTGCCCCCTTCATTTAATAATATTTTTACTTCAGAAAGAGTTCATCTTTTAGAAATACAGAAACATGCATTCAAAACATATCTTTAACTGAATAGCAATTACTCTTAATTTTTAGTATAAGCATTCAGGACATCTCTAAAAAAAGTTGTAAGGCCAACTTTCTGTACAGGACTAATGATTGATGTGAAATGGCATAGGAACATTCCTCTTCTGCAGCCTCCTGGGACACAAAAACCAAATTTCATAATATAACTGTGCACAGCAAGAGACATTAAAGAATTTCTAGCAAATCATTAGTACAAGTTTCCTGCCTATTTTCAGAGAAAACAATAAAAATGTTATTATATCACACTTTCCTGGGAGCCTCTCCCTCCCATCCTTCCAGCTTTTACTTAATTTTTGCTCCTATTAAATAAAACATTTCTCACCTCAGAAGACATCTCACCCAGGAAAATAAATTAATGTCGTTCTACCAATTACCAACACCTTCTAAATCTCTGGAGAAATTTGCACAGTAATTCTCAACCGTCTAGGCAAACCTGGTCTAGCAGGAGAGGATTACCACCATCCTACATCCCAAGTTTCTTCAAATACCTCAGCTTTAATCTGCTGAGCCACCCTTTTTATGGGATTCAGTTAAAAATCATTAGCACAAATGGCCAACACCTGGATCTTCATGGGGGTTTTGGGGGGGTAGTGTCTTCACCAGGCATTTATTTAACAAGCTGCAGGTGGGACTTTGAGGGTGTGGTTGTTTAAAAAGTTCCCTTCTGCAAAACTGTGAGATTCAGAATATCAATGTCTTCTATTTTTAGTTTTCTCTCCTCTTCTTTTCTCTTTTTTTTTTTTTTTTTTTTTTTGAAAAGGCCAGTTTTATTGTCACATATGGGATAGATGGGGTTACACTTAGCAATGATTACTGGTAACTATATCTTCTTCAAGGGAAGTGACTACACTGTGCTTGTAAAATTTAGCAAGTAAGGTTAAGGTCAACAAAGCACCTTCTGACAGAGACTTTTGGAATATGTCAGCAAAAGAGAACAGAAAATTAAATTACTATTTATGAACAAGTAGCAAAATATGTACACTGGCAATGGTTTAACTTCATTCTGTCCTTTCCAATGCATGTTCTATTTTTTTTTTTATGGCAGATTTTCCTCAAAATTGTGTGCTGTGCTGGTCTTGGAATAGACAATTATGGTTGGGGGTTTGGAAGATTTTTGGCGTTTTTTCACTTTTATCTGAACATTGAAAGAAAAAATAAAGGGAAAAAGCTTTCTACCAAGGAAATTACAACCTAGACATATTAGCTGTTAAATAAGTAATATTTTGAATAAAATATTTTTCAGCAGCATAAGAGGAATAATATTTAACAAGACAGTCATGTTTCAGGAAGACTAGCTATGATAAAGTGTTTCTATACGTTTTTTAAAAAAGGTGGTTAGAACATGTAGTTCATGTATTAACTGAAAGCTATCTGGTGCCTATCAATAAAGCCAGACACAAGTATTTCTGCCTGAGGAAAGGGAGATTTTTACCTTAAATGTCAGGGTGGGGGAGGGAATCTCATTGCTGAAAATCTTCCTACCTCTGATCAGAGGCTGGAAAGAATGAGACTGGCAGAGGAGGATCAGCAGCATTTCCCATTAGTGAGTGCAGGAGGACATCGTGTGTGTCACTGTAGGGATGGGGTGGGAGGGGTGGCTTTGCCCTCTCCTGCACACCCAGCCCAGGCTGCTTCACCAGCCCGGGCTCACCCAGGGACTGGCCCTGGCACCTGGGGCTCACTTCTGCCTCTCAAAGGTGGCACTTGGACCTCTCCAGCCCCCAAGGTGGGAGTACTGGACTGAGCTCTGGCTGTGGGCACCAAAGTATAGAATACGCAGAGATGCATTGTCTGGAAAACTTGTCTCATGTCAAAGTGGAAATACTACTGAGGAAAAAGTTTCTATAAGGGATCCAATTTATTCCAGCACACAAAAAAATGCTTTATGTGGAGAATGAGACAGTGCATGGGACCAATAGATTCTGTCACTTAATTGGCCCATGATGCTGGTTCAAACCTGTTAGGCTGGGAAGGCTCCCCTTAAACACCTTCCTCCAATCCATTTATAAAGTTTTCCTTTGCTGTCACATGAACGAGAATTGTGACAATACTGAGGCTAACTTGTGTTTGCATTTTAGCTCTTGCCTACCTGCCAGTGCAAAGAGGGACAGCATGAATGATGGCATGGAGGTGTAACCACCCTATTTGCATGCGAACATTTGAGATTGTGCTCATGCAAATTGTGATCAAAAGAGCTATTCTTTTAAAAACAGAGGCAAAAATGCAATCCAAAAAAATACAAGAAATAAGAAAAATTGAGAGAATTTTGGAATCTGAACTCAGATTTGGAAACAAATATTTTGAGTTATGCTGGCAAATAAAAGGGAATATAAGGAAAATAAATCTGAAGAATCAAAATGTAAATCCTCTTTCTACATTCATATACTCTAAATCTACTAAACTCACCAGAATTTCTAATCTAAATTAATGGTAGTTGGTAATTTATTAGTTATGAATAAGTTCAGAGTACTACCACAATTCTACAAAAGCTTTCTCTTCTGGTCTCTGGTGAATTAAGGTATTCTGTAGACTACTGAAATGCTCAGGATGTTTAAATCATCATCACATCATAGTTACTAATAGTCTGAAACCTTGAATTGAAGGTTCAAATCCAGAGCAAATTTGCCTCAATGAATTTAAAGGATCATGGACCACACTGTGTTGGCTCTCTCTTTTTTTTTTTTTTTGTGTGTGTGGTTTTTTTTTTTTTTTTGTTTGTTTGTTTGTTTTGGTTTGGTTTGGTTTTTTTTTTTTGGGAGGGTGTTATTTTGGGGTTTGTTTGTTTGTTGTTTTTCCCTAGAAATCTCTAAATCTCTGCCTTGGAAGACATACAATGATGTACCTTTTGGTATTTTAAACCATCTTGAAAATAAAATAACTAAGAAAATCTCTGAAAAAGAAAACTTATTTTCAAAGTTTTGAATGGAACATGAACAAGTTCAGTAATCAAACATAGCAAAATTATGTATTTACTCACAACATTGTAATCACGTGCCTAAAATTATCCAGCTAGTAAAATCATCCGTTTCCTACCATCTGGCCTGTGTGCAAAGAAATAAAAGAGCATATTAAAGAGAGAGATGTACAATTTCAGCCATAAACAAGTTTACACATGATAAAGTTTAGTATTCTTATATTTAAGCCTTTGTATTGTTTTGATTTAAGAAAAGCTGGTCCAGTCAAGTACATGTAAATTGCCATAGAAATGAAGAAATCAAAGAAATGTGTATCATTGATAAAACAGAGGGACAAAAGAGGATTATGTTTAGATTTAAACTGCCTCAGATACTGGAAGTAGAGCAGAAGAGCCACTCTTGCATTAGTGGAATTTTTTTGTATGAGATTCTCTGACATGAACAGGTCCTTGTGGAATAAAAATATTAAAATGTCTAAAAAAATATTTTACTAATGTAGAGGTGTCAAAAACTCCCCAAGCCTGAATAATTCCTCCCTGGAAATGTGAGCTCTGATTAAGTGTCAACAAGTCTAAAGGATGAAAGCAATTACAGCCTTCCTTTGCTTCCCACTAAAGATCAAACCCAAAGCTGCCCAGGAGTGTTTGTTGCATTGGGTGTCTGTTACAGTGTGGCATCTTTCAAAAGGTTTTCTGAACATGAAATAGGCAAGTTTGAAAGCAAAATGGAAAATCAGCAATGTTCTTATTGTTGAAACCAGCAAACACACACTCATTGAGAACCCTCTGTGCTATAATCTGCCGTATTTATTCTTCTATCGACAGTAATTCAACAGGCCATAAGGAAACACAGGTTTTCCTAAATTTCCATTCTGGGAACCATTCAGCAGTCTCAACCACAAGAATTGCCAAACCAATCCTCTGGATTAGCAAGAAACATGCTGTCTATTGCACAAGTAAATCTGTAAATCTCTGTTTGGAAACCCCCGAGCCCAGAAAGGACAGTCCAGTGCTACTGTGGTAAAGAGGAAATCTGGTCAAATCACTCCATGTCACCTGTATTGACACAGCCTCCAGTGTCTCAGGCAGACAGCCATAGGGCTCTTCTATTCCTCATTTTTTAATCAGAATTTCTGTTTCTCACCACCAGTCTTTTTTTTTCAACTACTTAACTCCTTGCACTGAAATCTATAAATTCCATTTCAGACAAAATCTGTTCCCAACTGTTATCCTCCACCACTATTCTCACATTCTGTTCTCACACACACAGAAATCTTCTCTGACCCCTCTCTCTCTTTTCCCTTCTCAAAAAATAAATATATAACCAGCCTTCAGCTTCCCCAGTGTCCCTTCCATGGTCACTGGTAACCAGGGAAACCAGATACTATGGTAACTCAGGGATGACAAATCATTCTTTAAACTCCAAACTATATGTAAAGTCCTCATCTCTTTCTTCTCTAGGTGATGAAGTGGCAACAAAAATAGTGGCAGAAAATCTCCAGCTTTACTCATTCAGTCTTTTAACTATGTAAATCTGTATTTTCTCCACGTATCCCTTCCAGTTTTTTAACTGCCCTGCTATTTTTAGAGCCATTTCATGCTCAGTCCAGGTTGTTCTAAAATAGACTTGAGTGCTCTCATCAAAGCTCTAATTGTGTTTTTAATTTACTTTTTTTTAATGTCTGAAGTTATTCCAGTTCAAAGTAGATGGATGCTCTTTTCAACTGGAGGGGGAAAAAAAACTTCCCCCTGCTTTATCTGAGCCTCAAAACTTCCCCTGCTTATTCTGAGCCTCAAAACTATCACAGTCCAATATCATAGTTGAGATTTCTGTCTCAAGAGTGAGTTTATGCAGAGTCCCTGATGCTTAACCAAACATTAATTTTGTGGTCTTCCTTGGGTAACTATATGACAACAGCTCTCCCCAATATCTAACTCTCATTTTCATGAAATGGGAATATACCCAACCTCTGTGACTTTCACCCATGCCAAATTTGTTTAAAATTGGTCAACAAGTTCAAATACTATAAAGAAGGCACACGCCAAGGGTAGGGTCACAAGGATGCCGCTTTTTAGGTGAGCTTAAAATTAAAAAATCAGAACTAAGTTTCTAGATTATCAGTGTTCCAGAAATGCTTATTCATTCTTGAGGGAAAAAAAAAAAAAAAAACAGTTCCATCATCCAGGACCTTCCATAGTTTTATAAGAAATTTTCTAGCACAGTTGATCTTATGTCTATTTTTAAAAAATTGAGTTAATGCTAGCAAGAATGATTATGTATTAACAATGCACACATCACAGACAGTACAATTTTAAATTCTACTCCCATTGTACTCTGTGGAAATATGGTGAGCTCAGTGGAAATGGTAGGTGAAAACCTTCCAAAGCAGCCAGTAAACACAGAAGATATCAATTTCTCTTGCTTCCACCTCTGTGTTCTGTGTTATATGCTCTGTCTAATTTACAGGGGAGACAAATGCTGGAAAGCTCTGTTTTAAAGTATCATTTACAACACGAGGACCTTTTTTCTTTGGTCATATCTTAGTGTCTCTGCCTCCTGGAGTATTTCACCTTGGCTCATTTGCTGGCTCATTCAGATCATCTGGTCACTCTAAAAATAACAGTATTATCCTGGACAGTCCAAAGTCAAAACCCCATCCAAGAAGAAGAGATACCACATTGATTTTATAAGATTGTGTTTGGGTTTATGTTACTGATTCCACAGGCAGCACATGACCCTACAGTGAAGCAGCTGTTCAGCCCAGTCAGCCCAGTCTTAGAATCTAATGACAGAGAAAATTTGTTCCAGCAGATTGAAGAAACACACAACTCCCCTCTGTCTGGCACCTCCTTGTTTCTCAGACCTCTGCTGCAGTCTCCATCTTTGCTAAACAGGACTGAAAATATTTGCTAAGTAAGAAACTCTAGTGCCTTTTTCTTTTCATTTGCTGTTCAATGTGACAAATTAAGGAATCATAATACTTGCCACAAAAAGAAGCAAATAGAAAATTTCCCAGCAACAGATCCTCTTGAAATCCACACTGATTCAGTAGGACAGCTTTTCTCTCAGTAACTACTGAAAAAACAGCCAATTACTGAGAAAATAATCAGTTAAGCTAGAAACCTTATTCTTACATTGGTATCTCCTCCTCTTATTAAGTGCAATGAGAGAGTCAATAACAAAGCATCCCACAAACTCTGCATGATAAATCTTCCTTACAGCCTTTGGACAGACAATACAGCACCCACAGAAGTCTGATTTATAAAGTGTGCTGCTACTCCATTTGAGACACTGAGCATCCAATTCCAGAAGTTCTGAGTCTATAAAAAGTTTACCTGAAGCCACTGCCAGCATCTAAGAAAACCTCCAGAGCACCAAGCTTCCTGTGCCGCATAATTGATAGCCCAGAACCAAAGGAAGTAAAACCAGAAGTGTCTTTATGTACTTTGAGTTTCTTCATTTCCAACAAACAGCACATCATCTCCAGTGAATGATTCCCTTCTGAAGTTTTAGACAAAACGTACATTTCTTTCTTCTTTCCTTGCTTGACATGCTATATATAACATCCTAAACTGAGTATTTTCCTTTGTAGATCACCATATCTATCCAACAGTGCTGAGAAACCATTCAGAAATAAAGAGACTATATATAATAATAAGCAGTAGGTTCAAGAACAGGAAATGTTTTAATTCCAGATTTTCAACAGTTTTCAGAAAAACAGATGTGGCAGATCAAGCAGATGAGGCACTGCTTGTGCATCCTCTCAATAATTCTAATACATATGAGATTATAATAACACCAGTGTCTAAATAATGACAGCAAACAGCTTTTAGACTACAGAAAAAGTAAAATGTCTGATACAGAGGAATGGGTATTGGCAAATTCATCTGATTCACAAGACACAAGGAAAAGGGTGAAGCTATGACTCTTGCTACCTTAAAAGAGTCATTATAGAAGTATCAGCCTTGTTCCTGACGGCTTCCCCAGGCAAGGCAGCCCAATACTTTTAGTTAAAACATGACTAGCTTATTTATCCCCTAAAACTAGACTATTATCCAGATAGGATAATAGACTAGATATCTAGGATAATAGTCTAGTTTTAGGGGATAACTAGATAACTAGACTATTTATCCTCTCTTCTTCCCTCCTCTTTCACTGGAGTTTCTTTGAACTGATTCTGCTAAAGGAAACTGGTTCCCAAGACACATTAAATTAAAAATTAAGATTTACAATCACATTGAGGAAACAGTCCCATACTCACAAAGTAGCTCTGGAACCACTAGTGGTGGCAATAGAAAACAATGCATGGGGAAGGGGCACAGATTTAGAGAGTGGGAATTTGTCCCTCTGAAAGATTCAAAGCATGGGATCAAAGCGCTGTTTCAATTGTCAAAATGGAACTTCAGCAATACTGAAGCATCCAGGGATTTCTATGGAGAAACATTATTAAATACAGATTTCCTTCGAAGAAAGGGAAATATTTCAAGCAAAAATGTAAACTTCCATAAATTCAATTTAGTGTTGATTCTGTGAGTATAAAGTGGAAGAGGAAAAAAGAAAGTGCCTACTTTCTAACACATTGTCTATTTAGTGAAATATTTCCAATGTTATTTTGTCATTTTAATATCACCAAATTTAAAAGTAAACAAATAAAGAAATATATTTCTGTGCCATATATTTGTAACAACATGACTTTGAACTGTTATTCTAGCTACCTACATGAAATAGATTCTTTTCTGGTGTCTACATGTAGGGGAAAACTCTATATCTTTCAGCACCAGCAGGCAATTCAGAAATATAGGATGTCATACTTTGCACAGTTTATAAATTTTAGCAGTTTGCAGTATTTTAGATCAAAACTTCAAAGAGCTAAGGAAGGAATGAGGATGCTACCTTTGCATTATTTTTATGATCAAGCTTTCATGTATTGTAAGGCACATTGCTGAATTTATTTTGTAGTCAAAGATTGTATCACCTAGTAAGACTGATTAACTTGCCCTTCCCACCCCTCCAAAAAAAAAACAAAAACCTCATGAAAATTAGATTTTAGAGAAAGAAAAAAAAAAAGAACCAAAAAAAGAACTAAACTCTTCTCTTTAACAGTTACACATAAAAATGGAGCACATCATGAAATATATACTGTGTGCTGTTAAGATACCAAAGTATCCTGCAGCATATAAAGCATTTCAGTTGGAAAGGAGAAATCTTTTCTTTCCTGTGATGTCATCTAAATCTCTTTGAAATAGCTGCTGCCTATAGAGAATTGGCACATGATCAATAGAGGTGGGGAAACCTCATGATCTCCTTCAGCATCCTGCAGGCAGTTGAACAAGTTCTACCTCCAGCAGGACCAGAGCACTGATCCAGTGCATATCATTTAACTCCCCCACAGAATATAATTTCTTTCCAAATGCTTCCTATAAACATTAAGAAAAAGTAGGTTCAGTATCCATCCCTTTGGCCCACTTTCTATTTAATATGGATGTGCTTGAAAAGTGGAAGTGTTTTTTGTTGCATTAAATGTCAGTATTAAAAGGAATACTGCCTGTTTCTTACATGGTTCTGTCTCCAGACTGGTTGAAGAAATGAATGATATATCTAAAAGTAGCATCTGCAGAATTTAACAATTGTGTGAATACTCAATTTTGTGCAACTGGCTAAGTGGGAAATAGACCATAATCTTGTTTTCACAAACTCACTTGGGATTATGGAAATCAACATTTTGGCAACACCCACAGGAAACAGCTCATGAAGAGCCTCTTTTACCATAACACTTACTTGTCCACAAATTCATTTCTATAATTTAAGAATATTCTTTCACCTATAATGTCTTACAAACTTCCCTGATTAACAAAAGTAAGAACTGCTGGAGATTTGCCCTCCCCTTTGCTTATTTGATGACAGTTCTCGTGGCACCTGAGGAAAGGCAGAGCCTCCTTGTCTTTAGTTCTCAGGGCAGTTCCATGCCCACGAACGGAGTGAGCCGCAGCCTGTGCAGTTCAGTGCCTGTCAGCCCCACTGGCGAGGTTCAGCAGTGATCAGGTGAGGGGCCAATGTCACTGTGCTCTGCTGAGCTCATAGAGAGAACTCAGAAACTGCTCTGCAAAAGGGCATCTCAGCAAAGATATGGTTAATATTTTTTTAAATTAACTACTCAGCATAAAAAAGGATTGCAGAAAATGAATCTGGAAAGGGACTCTGTTCATGGGTTGCTGTATGTACAGCTTCAGAAATAAAGACACACAGCCTCCAGGATCCCTCCTTGCTCAGCCAGTCAAGATGACTTATTACACCTGCATGCAGCAGAGGAGAAAACAGAAAGTAAAATTACTTCATTGATTTTGTTCTGGTGTATGTAAATAACCTTATTGTCAGATCTGCCCTTTCCAGGAGAAAAAAAGTTTTGTTCAATTTGCCAGTTGACTTTTTTAAAAATCTGATTTTCATATTTCACAACTTTTCCACTGAGGACTCAGTAAATAGTAGCACGAGTAACTGGAATTATATTTACTTCCTAATCTATTTTATAGATTATTTCAAAGAGCTTTTAAAGTTTCTTAATACATTTTTTGTTTCACTAATATGGTGATTTAGGAAAAGAAATTCTCTTGAGTGATTTCAAGCATTTCTAGTATTTCTATTTTCTCACCACAACTGTTAATAAAGGCATAATTTTCTGAATATATTTTAAGTGAACAAGCTCTAAACTCTTATACATGTTGTATGTGTCTCAATTATAAAACAAATAATGTTTTGAAAGTAAAATAAGATATACACTGCTAATTTGAGGAAAGGAAGCACAATCTATAAATCTATGGACCAGTCTCAAGCCAGTTCATTTTTAAGCCAAAATCAGCCAGTGTTAGTGAATGGCTGGGAATATCCATGTGGACAGTCACTGGAGGGCAGAAGTAATAACCAGCCTGTCAGTCATCTTTAACAAGCTTCAACCAATATTGATTTTGAGGGTAGATGAATACAATATAATATGCACGCATTTAGAAATGTTAATAAAAATGTGATCTATTGCACTTTTCTCACTAAATACAAAAGGCCAAAAATAATCTAAATCATTCTAAGAAAATTGTTTGCTTGGCAAATCCATCTGCAAGGGATGTGGAAATAAATCAAGGGCTCCTTGATGTGCCATGGCATATTTGAACTAATGGATCAAATAGAAACACCAGCTACAATTCAGACAGTTACAACTCAGACTCATTAGAGACAAGAATAGCAAATTAGATAAAAAAAATAATCTTACTTAGGTCATCTTTCAAAACAAACTGAAAAGTTAGAGAAGTACATTCTCAGTGCTCATGAGTCTAAGTGATGGATTTAATATGAAATATATAATTTTGCTATATTCTTCATATCTAAGGCTAGTCAAAGTAGAGGGTTTTTTTATGTGCCTCAAAACAATCTTCTCGAAGCATTCCAAGCTCCTCTAATAATCATATCATATTCATATGCTAAATAAAAAGCCTAGACAAAATTCCAGGTAGAATTCTGTGCTCCTGCCTATTATAAATGAGAAAAACATCCAAGGACTGTGCATCACTAATTCTGACCTTAAAACTTAAGTACAGGTTAAACACTATACAAGATCCATACCTCATATCTTGTCATGATTCCAGGTCAGCCAGTGAGCTACTGTTGTCTTTGAACGTCTTTGTTTAAAAATCCAGTTTGATTTGGTAAATTTCTATTCCTAGAAGTAAAATCTGCTTTAATAAATGGTAATATTGAGTCAACTGATACTAATTATTTACAATTATACTAATCACTTGAACAGCTATCTTCATGATGGAGCCGTAAATACACTGTAAGCTTTAGCAAAAATAACAGTTTAATTTGAATTACAGATATGAGGCCAACTTCTGAACTGAACCCATAGTATTCTACAGGCTGCAGAAAAAACAGGTGGGTAAATAACATAAAAATTGAAATATGCTACAAGGGAGATTCAACAAAAAATTGCTACATAAGATTGCTATATAAGATTATAATGCCATGCTAATGTAAAATGACACATTAATCTGTTGTGAAGCAAAATATGTAAGCATGTATCAGTACCTCTGATGTTACAGGCCACCAAGTTCCACAGATGCATATTGAACTCTACATTTTACTGCTTGTATTTCAAATGTTCAAGTGCTTCCACAGTGCAGGAGATCATGTAAAACAAGAAAGTATAGAAAAATATACATAGATTTAAAATTATGATGCATAAATAAAACAATGGCATGTTCTGCAACCCAGCAAAAGTAAAACCAAAGCAGTAAAACTTTACAGAAAATGCAAAGCCTGTTCCACAAAAAAAAAGCAGAATTCAGAACACTGAATTACAAGTAGCATTCAAAATTATTATCTAAAAAACTCATAACAAGTCTGTCATTAAGAGCAGTCCATGTCTCTAGCCGTACTGCTTTGCAACTAAGGACTTTTTCATGCAGCATACTGTCCATAATTTTCCTTGAATAACATTTTCCACATTGCCTCTCCCCAAGCAACAAAGCAGCAAATGCAGGCAGCTGAGCATCATATTTACAGCAAGCAAGGACTTACTCAGAAGCAGATGTCTGTCACTCATAGCAATGTACTAAATGAGTATCTGAGCAATAACCAAATTCCTAAAGACACCTAAAAGGTGGGAAAATTATCAATCCTCATGTGAGAACTAAATTCTTGAACTGAACTCATGAGGACAAAATTACAAGTATGTAAAGGATGTTCTGAGGTCACTGAGCAGGACAAGCATGTGCTCTTCACTTACACTTCAACAGAGTGTTGTCATTTTCTTGGAATATTTCATAAAAGGTGCCAACTTCAAGCACAGCAGTCTGAAAATTAAACTGAGGTCAGAAAAACGTGGCCAGTTAATAGCAACCCCAAAGCAGTCTGTTCTTTATGGGACAGCAGCTTCAAATAAATGAGATATATAAATATTTAATGCCAATCCTTACTTTTGCATAAATAAATGTAGCTCTTGGCCATGTGCAGAAGCCTGTTCTTCCACAAGTTAAAAGAATTCCAACATTAAGAAAACAGAGACAAATTCACATATAAAAGGAAAATCACAAAATCAAATTTAGTTATGTATTTATTCCATCATTTGGGGTTTATGCTATATACTCTAAATTGCCTTAATCTGTTTGATAGACCCAATTTCAAAACTTCCATGTAAAGACAGAAGAAATCATGGTCAAGCTTATAAAAAAGTCTTGCTGCAAGGGGAATCTGTAACACATTACATTTTCAGACACAAAATAACCCTGATTTTCTGTCTTTAAACAGCTATATTATCTAATTAATATGACATTTACAAAATGACATTTACATGTGAAAAAGGGAAAATATTGAAAAACTTTACAGTAACATATTTCTCAATTTGCATGTAAAAAGCCTAAGTAGTAAGTGAGTTAGTGTACTAAGTATTGTGTACAAAATAGGCAGAATGATATTGCAAGTTTATTAGAGATAGCTCAGTTATGTATCCTCTTCCAGAGATGTTTGAATTGCATGGAGTAAGGTGTCACCCTGTTCTTTTAAAAGTTTTAAAGTTCCTTTAAAAGTTTTCTATGCCTTCTGATGGTTACATATTTCTACTGGAGTTCTCACGCATGTTCATCTAAATAATGATTGTTTTGCATTCTTCTTTGTGGGAGGAGAGAATTGATAGTCTGTTGGTTTGACCAGTGTGGTTGGAGAGGTGGCAATTTCACCCTCCAATCCACTGTCACTTTTGGAATTCTATATATTGCAAGGTTAGAAATAAAACTTCCTCTTTTCCTTCTTTTGCATCTTGAGTAAATGCGTGAGTTATTTCGTGTCGTAGTGAGACAGTGAGGGACCAGATTAAAAGTTTTAAAAATGTAAGTTCTATCACAGTGTTTATTATGTAAGCATCACATCCTCAAATTCTGAAAATAGAACCATCAACTCATGAGACTTTCCCCACTGAAAACCTGAAAGAAGCCTGGTGTGACTGGCAGAACAAACATCCATGTGCACAGGGCCCTGCCAGGAGGGACTGCACTAATCCATCCAGCAGGAGGTTCCCACTCCCATCAGGCAGAGCAAGCTGATGGTCAAAGCCTCCTGCATTTCAGTAGTGGATAAAACAATCTTTATGTATGCAGCACATATATACAAATACTGTACAAAGACATAAATTTGACTTTAAGGATTAAAATTAATTCTATAAATGCATTCAACATTTTTTTTTAAAGTGTTTATCTCCCTTGCACCAAACACAATAGGATTAGGCGCATTTCATTAAAAGGAGATCCTGGTACATATATCTGAGATATAAATATATCTGCTAAAAAGTGTACATAAATTATTTTCTTGGTTGAATTTTAGCAGAATAGCAGAAATCCACCACATGTTACTAAGGTAGTCAAAGTAATTGTCAAGACATAGCAGAAAGGTCGTTGTAAAAAAGACTATGTTACAGTAACATTCAGAGGCAGCTATTTCTTCCAAAAGACACCTCCCGAAAATACAGAGACACTGTGACAAAATCAGACTTTTTTCTCCTATGACAACCTTCAGTTTCTTCGTTCCTTTGAATATTGTTCCTGGTTATGTTTATAAGAGTCCCTAAATCTCAGTTTAACTGCTGTTATTGATTCTTAAGGGCTGAAACACAGGTCTAAATAGAGTTTTTGCCAGATCCTTAAGTGTCTTTTATATAAAGCATTAAGGACATTGATAGATTTGTTTTCTCTTTCGGAGAAGTACAGATAACTCTATCATTCTATACATCACATTCATTGATTGGTTTATTTCTAAAAATATGTGACAATTTGCCTGCAGGACACTTGTTCCTAACTCATTAAGAGCGATCAGTAAACCCTGTGGTGTTCATTAGAAACAAACTTCTGTACACAGCAGCAAAAAAATATTTCCTTCAGCAACAGTGGTTCAGCACTTTAATGTGGCTGTAAGGTCAGAGAAATAGATAACAAATACGTTGAAGGTAATCTCAATTGTATCTCCTTATTCTGAGGTTGTCCTGGAGGCCTCATTGTTTGATTCATGCATGTTGGTTAGATTCACTACCACCCTTTTTCCCAGTTTTTAACAATATTTATTTTCTGGGAGTTCATAAATTCTGAAATTTAGAGAGAAGGTTTCTGGTGAAGTAATGAACCAAAATATGACAAAACATCAATCAAAGGAGCATGTGGCTTCTGACCCTTTCTGGACTTGGTTTTATGACTTTCATATCTTTGAAGTTATGAAAAGGAGACAAGATATGACAGGTACTGTGCTTGGAGAAGTCACTTAGTCAATTTAATTCCAGCCACCTGTGAGCAACACCACGGAACTACTTCAGCAAATTTGAAGGTGTTCAGCTCCCTGTCTTTCTGTCACAGTAGTAACATATAAGCACTATAATAGCTTGCAGGTGTATTTGGCTGACTTTCAGTCCATTGATGAAGTGGAGGAATTAAGTAAAAACACAGCAACATTACATTTCAGCATTGCAATCCATCAAACAAAACCAGAGATAGCCTTCAGAAGATCAGGAAGCCTATAAATGCAATGCAAAATATAGCTGTGTGAAGTCTTAGAATAGAAACATGGCCATTTAGTTCTGTATGATGAAAAGAAAGAAAATGAATCTTAATATATATCATAGGTGAGCTCCTCATGTAGGGCATTTTAGCAAAATTAGAACTTTTTGCTTCATTTTAGTTGTTCCAGAAGAGGAATGCAAATAAAAAGCTTTGGTTATTCCCAGATTTAGAGCTGGTGAGGCTTAGGTACCAAGAAATTACACTTTCTCAGGGCTTTTTATTAAAGTCTGGATACTTCAGCAGCCCAAAAAAATAGGGGGAAAAAATCTAATTTTAATATGTTTTTAGTTTTATCAAGTAGGAGATTTTTAATTTGTCTTTGAACAAGCCATTTTGGATCTTTCTGAAGTCAGTGGAGACGCTTCAATTTTCAGCAGAAACTGAATCAGTGCCTTAGGGAAATAAGATTGCCATATTGTTCCTGTGGGGAAGGGGAGAAGATTTGAAGAGCTGTCTGTGAACAGAAAGAAAGTTAAACTTACAAATAATTTAAAAGAAAACAGGAAAAGGAACTGAGGCATCCTGTTGGAAAGTTAAACCGCAGCTATAGGGGTGGCACCCTGCTACAATTTCATGCAAAAATTAATAGACTGAATTACATAGAAATATGTGTAGACAGTAATGTTTTCATACTTTTTTCCCATTTAAAATATTCATACTCAATACAGCAATGATAACAATAGGAGTCTACATATTTCAGAAAGCAAAGTTCTGTAAGTTTGTGGTACATTAGTTGAGGGTAAAGCCAGAAGGCAGGAAAAAAGGATGAAGAGTAAGTATGGTCTTTCTGTGCCAATTTTCTCTCCTGCCTGAGGCTGCCACTTTGGTAATAACCTGAGTTTCTAACACCTTATATTACACAGGAGGCTCAAGATCCTGAAAAGTTATATACAATAAAAATCTGAGAAATGTGCAGAGAGTAACAGTATCTGCTAAATCTTTAGGCTCAGCTCTGTTAAATTTAGGCTTTCTGGTAAGAATAACTTAGTTGCAATGCTATCATTCAGAGTCAGACAAATGACATTTGACTTTTAAAGGGATGGAGCATATGTGTTTGTGGAGGAAACAAGCCCAAGCCTCTGAGCAAACCAACATTTGGAGCATTGACCCGTATTTTAACTCTCTCAACAGATAGGTTTTGAGCCCTTCATGAATCATAGACAGACAGGAGATAAATAGGTGGCACATTAGGAATTCGAGTGTTACAAGAATAGCATTTATACACCTTCTAATTTTCATAGGGCCAGCTTCCCATCGAAGGCAGCAAAATAGAAAACATTCTCAGGAGCTTCAGTTGTGCGTCAGTACCTTCTTTAATTTGTTTGAGGTTTTTTTAGGCACTTTACAAATCCAGAGCAAAAGCTAGTACCTCTGCATTTAGCTCACTGACAAATCTATTAACATGGAAGATGCTCTCCTTGCATCAAACATCAGAGGTTTTTCACGCTTAATGGGCAGAGTCTTTTCTCATTCTGAAACAGATCTTACTGAAGAAGATCAAAGCACAATGGGAATGAGATGGGAAGCAAGACCCAGGAGTTCTAATCCATTTGTATCGTCCTGTCTTTCAATATTATGAGCAAATCCCCCTAAAATGAATGCAGGTTATAGTGAAAGTTAATCCTGATCTGTGAGATTACAAAGTTGGAACAGGCAGGTTCACATAAAGGATAACAAGAGGATGGGTGTCAAGTCTGTTCCTTACCAAACAGACCAAAGGGAAAAAATGGAACATGAAATCTTTCTTGCTCCTTGGTGCTACTGTGAATGCATACTCTGGGAAATTTTAATTCTGAGAACCTCACAAAATATTTTGCAAAGCACTTTTTAATATAATAGAAGAAAAGGAATACAAAAGGTATACAAGGTATACAAATTATATATAAAAGGTATACAAATTACTAGTTTTTCCAGTAAGATCTGTATAAGACATACATATATATATAAACTTACACAATATTTGTTAATACCACACTGTGGTTGATCTTGTTTCACTTCCATTTTTAAAATTTATTTTTTATATGTGTATTTTATACTTTTGTTTACTTATAGGTGTAAGTGGACAGAATAACATATAGGCTATTTTTAGTGCTCAATTAGGCCAACAAAAAATTCTTTTGAACTCAAAGTCACTTGAACTCCATAAGGAGCAAATCACTCAGTCTTATGAGAAATGTATAGGTTGTAGATTCATAGAGAGTATTTAGCTTTCCTCTGGTGATACTCCTACAATCACCACTGAATAAAAACATGCACTATGCTTTTACCTAAGTTGATACATAAATGACATCTCCAAAATTCTGGGATGTGATTAGTCTAATTAGAGCAATGCCAAACCATACTGCATTCAAACACAATCTCACTAGGACAACTGCTGTCAATACCCCATCAAACACATCTATTTAATTTTTGTATGCTATTTGGAGAATAACAACATTCCCGATTTAGGAATGCCATAGCACACAGTCAGGTTATTCACGCAGAAGGTGCTACAGAAGTTGAAATATACCAAGATGTCTCCTGAAAACCAAATTAACAACTAATATGTGAATTTAGCAAACCAAAAATTAGTGGCAAATAGTGCATGCTTATGGTTGATTTTACATCCACATCAAAATGTGGGTTTCATATTTATGAAGCATTTTCAGAAACAGTGGTCCTAAACCTGCATGCAGAATATAGCAGGAAACTGCTAGGAGCAGCATTATGGGGTTTAATAATTCCAGAGATAATCATGAATTCAGTATAAGCTTTGCAGCGCTTAGATGGTATTGTGTAAAGTATGTAGTTGGGAGGAGATAAAATTTGAACCCTGTGGGCAGAAGTTCAGTGGGGAAGTTTCTATTTGGTGATACTGAGGCTGAATTGGACTGGCTTCATCATAGAACCTCACTCTGCAGCCTGATGTGTGTGGATCAGCCAGAAAAAAACAAACATCCTTGCTCTCAGTGAACATTCATAGGCAAAGCTGAAGGGAGGTAATGTTGAAGGCAGCTTCCCATACCCGACCCAAAAGTAATAAATGGCCATTTTCTCCCAGGTGAAATGAGAAAGAAGGGGAGGGGAGAGAACTTGAGTATGTAAAGGTCAAGCACTGGAAGAATTTATAATTATTATTTTTAAACATTCCAATGCCAACTATTTTCCTCCTTCTCAAGGTATTAGAGGTGAGTACACAAGGATACAAACAAAGCTTTTGCTTAGGCATCTATATTTTCTTCTAGGTCAGATTAAGCTAATGTAATAAAGTAATGGAAAACCACTGATGGATCTTGGCTGAAGACATGGATGTCAAACTTCCTCTAGATAACAGAAACACTGTTTGACAGAGAAAGGTGTTTGTTAGTGACTTTCCATCTACTACAAAGCACCTTGAGTTGTCTTGGCACGATGACTTGCCATATGGAGTGATGTGTGACCTGTGTTAATTTTGTTCCTATCAAGATATTTTGTTCAATTTCCACAGAGATGTTGTGATGGAAATTATTGGCTACATATGTCAGCTGGAATACATGAAAATTTGCAGCCTTTTAAGTATATTTAGAATGAATCATAATTCCATAACAAACTCCCAACAATATTAGCCCCCGTTACAAAAAAAATTCCTTGTGGTAACAACAATAATATTGCTTCATTTCCCAGTAATGAGGCAATTAATTAAGCTGTTCTACATTTTTTTTCCTAATGAAAAATATTTGAATATTCAGTTGCAACTGTTACATTAAGCCTTAACAGCAGTAAATTTCTTTGATGGAACTCTTCGCCTATACTTAAAGCAAACTGTTCTTGAGACAGCAACAACTATTCTAAAGAAAAGCTTCAGTCAGTCCTTGTTTCTGTCTCTGCAATGGACAAAGTTGTTTTCTTCATTGTTTTGACTGTCGACTTTCAAAAGGATCTTTAGACCATAACCATCTTTTCTCTGAATGCAAATCCAGCTGTTTATACTCAGCAACATTGGTGGTTCTTTAACTAGTTTGCTCCCAAACTCAGATATCTGGGAGATATTCTAGTGAGTTATTAATTTATCAGATGTCAGTTCATGAATTTCAGATAATCATAGATCATTTCAAATCAACATCTGCATCAGTTCTGCAACAGACTAATAACTCAATTTTGTTTGTTTCAGCACCCACCCATTTTGATTACCAATGTTACCATATTTACTCTATTTTAAATAACCTTTGTGCTTTCACTAGTCTTTACTTTCCAGTAGAGTCCAAAGGCTGTTATCAAAAATATCCTTATAGAATAACCTTTAACATACTACTACCATGCCTTAAAGTTATTATTGAAGATTAATATGTAAATAGCTAAATGAAGTAATAAAAAAAAGGATATATATATATCCTAAAATATTCTAAAAAAATTAATTCCAAAGTATTTGGTTATATCCTACTCTGTTGCTTGTCTCAGTGCAAATCCAGGGTCAAAATCTGACCAAGCAGAAAATTAATTGAAGCAAGATGTTTGATTATGACTAGAAGACTTCTTTTGAACAGGCTTTGTATTAATCCTTCTTCTAGCCCACTGGGGTGACCATGGGAATATTAAGGGAGTTATTTGAACATGAGTTTGATCTGGTCTGAAACATCCTCATTAGTGCTGATGATGCTCATATTGTAGAGAACCCATTTTCACTTTAAAAACAGCAGCTAAAATATGCAAGGCGGAAAGGCAGATAAAGTTGAAATAAACTTTTTGTTCACATAACTTGTAATAGCAATTAAGTCAATAGAAGTGCTGGAACTCTTCCTGAGCTTTTTTATACCTTAGCTAATCCCATTTGATGTGGAAGTGTGTCCCACATGGCACTGTCTCATCTGTTACCGAGTGGGTAACATGTTCATATGTACAGTGAAATTAGGAATCTGACCAACTGCAGAGTAAAGAGAAAGCTGAAGAAGAAGCGAAGCAATATAACTTGAAGTCCTCCACAGACAATAATTATCTGCATCTAGCAAAAATTTCTGGTAAACCCAGAATATTAAAAATATTCTGTTCACCTAGGTATCCTGTGAGAAGCAATGCCACACATTCAGACAATTTTCAAATGGTATCTCAAATACCATTCCCTTCCCCCACCTTCTCTCCAGCATTTTCATTTACAGAAATACTCATAAAACATCAGTATTTTTTCCCAGAGCAATGTAACTATATCCAACACCCCAGGTTGTATCAGAAGTCTACTTCAGCAATACTCCTGTGTACAGTGTTTATTACTTTTAAGAAAGAAACAGAGCTAAGGCTACAGAAAAAAGAAACAGTTTCACCATTTTGATTATATAAACTAATAAATATTCTCCTCCCAGACCTAGGATCCTTGAAGTCAATACTTTCTGAAAATAAATTGTTTCTTACTTTCCATATTAAGAAAAATATTAACAATCAGTAGAGAGGTCAAAAGTTTTTCTTCACAAAATATTTTCACAGCATTTTTTCAAATATCTTTGCAAATTCAGTTTAATTTAAACATGGACTCGTGCACAGAGGTGACACACATGATTTCATGTATTTGCTACAGACTGCTGCATTTCCTGTCCCTCAAAAGGTTTATTACCTGTCCTTATGGTCCCCGATTTTAAATAAGGCTCTGACCTAGCAAAGCCTTATCCTATCCCATGATCCATCATATCCTCATCCTGCATCACGATTTATGGTGCAGTGCCAGATTTATTGAAAATGTATTGCCTTGCTGTGATTTATATTTGTGCAAGTCACTGAATCACAAGAGCTATTAAGTCTTCAGAGAAGGAATCACCTCTGATGATACATCTGGTAAATGTATCACATTTATTCAGTAGCTACAGAGTCCAAAATTAGGTTTCAGTTATACTGAAAAAACAATCTCAATAATCAATAAGAACAATTCTTTTCTAGCTTTGTATTATTTTTGCAATAAATAATGTTTGCAGCAGTTGAGGAACATAAGGTCAGTTTCTACAATCTTTCAAGCTTTGTATTACCAAAATTAAGAAGAGGAAACCCTATATGTTATTATAAAACAGGAAATCTTTTTACCTTGATAATTATGATCCTTTAAGGCTTCTTAAATTAAGTGCCACCTGAAGAAAAATAAATTGGAAGAGAAAATAGCCTGATTTTATTTTTTCATCTCTCTCCTTCCATTGAAACTTTTTGAAGAATCTTAATGTTATCCTGTGATAAAAGTGCAATGAATTCTATCTTATCCTCTCCCATTTTTCTATAGTTCTCTACAGTCAGATTAATATGACTATGAATGGAGTACAACTCCTTTGTAGCTCCCTCTGGAACTTAAAAAGGAAAATTTGATAACTTGACAAACCTCATTTGCACTCAGCAGCTTGACTAAAATCCATGTCAGGATAAACAAGAAAACAATGTGAAACAAGTGTTAGAACTGTTTTGCACAGGCCTGGACTATTCTCAGCATCAACTGCTTGCTTGAATATATTTCAAAAATATCATTCATGAAGCAAATTGCCAATGCTCTTTATTTCATATAGTAAGATAACCCACTGAACATTTTTCACCTATGGAATGATGAAAACTTCAAAGCAAAAAAACAGTCAAAACCAAACCCCAGAAAACCACCACAATAAAACCCCCCACAGATAAAGCTATTAAAAAATAAGATTTTAATCAAAATTTACCAGACTGCTTCTAACTGCAGGGTTAGTGCCAATATTTCCTGAGCAGTGAAGAGAAAGCCATGGTTGCCACTGCTGTCACTACATAATAACTATCAGGAAATGCTGGCTTCTCCGTGGTGGTGACAGTAGGATACCCACTGGCTACAGGACAAAAACCCCATTAATATGGCCTCTCATTATACACACCAATCACAATTTCTATTTCATGAGATCACAGATATTTAACGTGTCATTCAGATCCCCTTTGGCTACAAAAATAAGAGGTAACCAGACAGAGAAGGTAATGGCATGAGCTGCGTGAGATCACCTAAGCTGCACTCACACCACGTTGGCTTTCAGCTGGGCAGGATTCAGATCCCAGGCTGCTGCCAGGGCTTTGAATATCTCCAGCTGCAGAAAAAATGATCCATAATAAAACATCCCCTGGGATAAATGATGAAATGACCACCATAACTGATTCCTAGTACTACTGACAAAGTACAACTGTAGAATGAACCCTGAAGTTTTTACTATAAATTATTTATTCATTCTAGGAAACTCTTCTTCCTGCAGGATGTTGCCATCCTTGTGCTTTGATAAGATTCTGTGGGGAATGACAGACAGGGAGGTATCCAATTTCTGACTGGCTACACCACTGTTCTTCTGTATTCCACATAAGGTAAGAATATGTTGTAAAAGCACCATGTAAAATCTTGAGTGGCTATTAAACCTGGTTATGTTTGTAATGTATCTTGAAATCCAAGCTTCATATCTAGATTTCACAGATAACAAAGTTCAAAATTAAATGGGTTTTCTGAACACATGCACAAAGCTCACAGCTGAACAGAACTTGAAATTACTAATTCTCCCCTCCAGATATTAAAAAAAAAAAAAAAAAAAGTAGAGAGTTTTGAAACTTTTGTTACTACAATTTCTAAAATGAATGTTTTTTAAAACTGATAATTGCATCTGTGAAACAAAATATAGCTACTAAAATATTAGTTTCTTATTTACAGTTTGTCCTTTGGATTTGTAATGAGAGCTTTTGTTAAAAAAGCTCCTAGAATTTTAAGTGGTTATTACAATAAATAAATCAATCTAATCACAATTAAGAAACATGACTCTACAGGTGAACCAACATAAAAGAACATGGAAAAGAATGTAAAAAAAAATGGAGAGCAAGAAACTGCTGCAATTACTCTCCCACCTTTAGATTATTCATCACAAGGCAGCTGCCAACTGGCCTTTTATGCTGGTTAAGTAGTCAACCAGGTTGTAGCTTTTATTTTATTTGCCAAAAGCTATTACCTCAGGATTCAAATTCAAAATTGGTTTAAGAATTGGAAGTGTACTTTACAGACTTGGCTGGGCTGCTCACTCCAGTGGTTGTTGCAGTTTGATCACTAGGGTGCCAGCTCCCGGCTTCTTGACTTGCACTAACAGGCAAAAATTCTGATAAGAAAACTACAAAACAGAAAAGTATCCAAACAACTTAGGGATATACATATTGATGTATGTTTAAATTTCTTTCTTAGGCAATTTATGGACAGAAGATGTGAAGCATATTCGTGTGAATGAGCATCCAGAGGGTCCTTATTGAGTATATACAGGAACATATGCAAAATATAATACATAAATATAAAATTTCTGGTAAACATTCAACAAGAGAAGAGATGGCTGAACTGCTCTTCTTCTGACAGTGGCTAACTTAACTGATCACAGTTTTATCTAAGTCACATTTTTACTGCTTAATTTTTTCTCAAAATTGAATAAAAAAGGCAGGTTAATTTGTGGCAATATACTTAGCTTTGACACTGATATATGAAAAACACTGAAGGAAAAAAGCATAATAAATCCAATCTTTACAGAAATACTCAGTTTAATGATATTAGTCCTTTTTCCATGGACTCCAAAACACCAGATAGAAACACTGGGGGTTTGTTCAGTTTCCTCTCATACCTCAGCCTTTTAAATTACTTCTTCCAGTTTGCATCCATTCCAGTTTGTTAATTCCTTCCTGTTTACTCCTCGAGAACTTTTTCCTGTAGAAAACAGGGTGTAGGCAACAGGGAAAATACCAAAAGTCCCTAATTGAATAGGACTAAAATTCTGGTTATTGTGCACTACACTGAACCTTCACTACCTACACCAGCCTCAGTGAGTTGCTACAAGTGCATGAAAAGTTTTCATTCTTTTCTGCCCTTGACAATATGTACATAATGCTCTTTTATAGCACAAGAGAGTTCTAACTGAGTTAAGTTCTCACAACATCCTTCTTCCTCAGATAGGGGAAAGAAAGGTTTGGATCTGATAATGGTAGCATTAGCCTAAAACGTGCATGTGAATTAAGTGAACACACAACAAAGAAATAAGCCTTCATATAATACAGTGGATGTCCTGTTCAATGCAAAGATGCAGTAGAGTCACTTCAGTGCTAAGGTTTATGGTCCCTAAAACTAAAATATTTCCTTATTTTCAAAAAGCTCTAAATGTCTTCTCTGAAGCAAAATAGAAGATCAGGAATAACCTCCATATCACTCCAATGCTCCTAGAATAAGGCTTATAGCATGGGGAGGTGGCAAGCACAGTTATTACTGAAATGAGGAGATAACACATATCAATACTTTCTGAAATACCTAGAGAGCAGTCAGTGGCAGCTGCAGACACCTCAGTAGAGATCTGTATAGCTTGGAGTAAGTAATTCTAGAGAATGACACTCAGCTTTGTTGAAGAATTAATGAAATAATAAAAGGCATGTGCCTAAATATATTGTGGCTTTTAAATCTGATTATCACTATTAAGATGTAATTTTTAATTATGCCAGCTGTTTATTTCTCAATGTCTTAGAAAATAAAACAAAACAAAACACAGCAGAAGAGTTTTATGAGATTTCCTTTCTTTAAAATCAAGGGCAGATTCTACCTAGCTTTGCACCATATAATATCTGCCAAATTACTGCAGTTACCATTTTATGACTGGCATCAAGACAAGCCCTTTAAGCTTTGAAGGAAGTAAATAAACAGAGTAACAGAAAATTTGGCACAAAATGGATTACTGACAAACCACAATAATTTCCTAGAAAAGCTCAAGTCTCTTAAAAAAACTGGTATCTCTGAGGCCAGTGCCATCTTCTCAATTTACACTCTGTTGTACTGGAAGAGACTCTAACTAAGCCACAGAGATAAGTATTAAATCTACTCCTTGAAAACATTCCATCCTCTCATTCCAATATGTTCATTAAGTAAATCTGACATACAGTACTGAAAGCTCTTTACATGCTGCAAACACTTCCTTACAAATCAACAATAATAAAGAAATCCAAGCCTGATCCTACAGCTTCTATTTTGAAATTTCAGCGAGATATTGAGATTTAATCTTATCCAAATTGAATTAACCATCTTAAATTAACAATACAAAATCAGTATTTCTGAGCCCTCATGAATCTAAGTGACAGATGAAGAAAGACCTCCAGCTCAGACACATGGAATACTTGATCAAGACAGAAGTGAACACAGCTCACTCATATTTAAAACATTCTTTCATATATTTTTAATAAAATAACTGATACAGATTCAAAATAAACTTCATAAATCAAACATTATTCAATGTACAAGGCTTCAAGGTTTCCCCTGTTATGGATGTGAGCGTGCCTGTCTCTGAGACAAGGGTTTTGCACTTGAATGCTTGAGGTTTTATGAAAGGTTTATTGGATTTCATAGTCCCTTAAGGGGAAACCCTTTAAATGTCTTTGCAATTATAAGTCTAATAACAATTTCAGCTCTTGGACAGAGCTTTGACTTGACAAAGATAAGGAACTGGAAGTTGCTCAGTCAATACAAAGCTATTAATCTCTGTCACCCTGCTGTCATTGTGGCTCAGGGAAACAATGTAGTTTCTTGACCTACGTGAAGCCATGTAGTGATTTTATTCAGGATGTCAGCATTCATCAGCACAGATTTTGTCACACCCCAACTCACTTGAAGAGCTCCCAGTTCTTTATCTTGACTGCATTGACACCCTTCAGATACCAGCAGTTTGTTTCAGTCTCTGCTTATTATTATTATTTAGCACCAACTCATGTGTAAAAGCCTTCAAGAATAAAGTTTTGAGCTGGAATATAAGCAGTTTCCTCACTGCCTTCTGTGTCCTCAGAGGACAGTTTTGAGTTGCCAAATGATATAAGTGCTTGCATATTCAAATGAAGGTTAATTTTGTTCATCTTCAGTAAAATTAGATTACTATTTTTCCTCAGTGGTGCACTTTTTAATGTTATCCTTCTCTGATCTTGAAATACAGTGTGAGAACATAGATCAAACTCTTAGTAAATTATCCTGCCAATGTTATCACAGGAATGCACAATTAGCATGGATTTGTCTTAAATAAACTGAATTTATCTTTCTTTCTTGGTTAGTGTACCCTTGCTGTAGGAGAAACTACAGCACAGATTCATTAATGGACTTATTATAAAGTCTTGGTGAGCAATGAGAAGAACCCTCAATTTTTTCTGGAAGACTACAGTGATAGTATGTAGGGACTTCGCTAAATATTACATGTGAACAGATGTAAAAAGAACTAATCTAACCAGTTCATACAGAATGAAAACTGCACTCAAACCTTTAATAAATATTTCCTAAAGGGATTACTGAGTAACGAAAATGTGGACCACAAGAAAAGCTAAATAAATTATGAGTAATGTAGGAATGATAATTAGATGGGTTATTTTAACTGCCATACACCAACTTATTATACTAAACAATACATCTGAATACTAGCAAAACCTAGGAAATATTAGTAATCTCTCCAAAATACTTAGCAGTATAGTATTCTCGTATTACACTTAATAAAAGTAGCTTCACTGACATCAGTAAAACTATTCTAGAATTTCTCTGAATAAATAAGATTTTCAAAGTGAAATGACATTCTACCAAATTTGCAACACTGATGATTTTTGCATTTCTTCATGGTATTTCATCTTTCTGAAAAAAAAAACCATTTGGAAACTCATGCAGTACAAACATATCTGCAAGAAGTGATTTAACAGCTACATAATACATTTCTAAGTCATTACATATATGTTGTGTATTTACCAATTTATGATCAACTTAAACAATGCCTATTGGGAATTTATGCATTATATAAAAGGAACACTCTAACATGCAAAGAATTTTTATTCATTGCAATATATAGCAATTAAGTAATTTTAAACAGTTATTGATAGCATTGGTTCTAGTATTTTGGAAAAAACCTGGTTTCTTGTCAGCAGTGCAGAGAGTATGGATTTAATTTCTTACACTCTGAAGTCTTTTTGGAAAATGTATCTGAATAACAAATACAGGATAACAACTCTCCATTGTATGATTCATGCAGCTAAAGAATTTATACACTTATATATAATATCATTTAGTAGCTGATTTTTTTTTCAAGGAGATGAAAATGTAGATATATCTAAAATAAAATATCTTGAGATACTTAGGGGGTTTCCTCTGTATTTATAATTTAAAAGAACAATGAGTTCATTTGGATTCTGTACCATCAATTCTAAGAAAGGCCTATTCTAAGAAGATTATTTATTAATCTGATTTTATGATTATTAGGTCTTACTTAGTTGTTTATAAATGTAGAAAAAAATTACTTCATTGTTTTATTTTAAGTCATTAACCATAGAATAAGCTGTGATGATATTTGTTGCTTAACCAAGTGAAAGATTTAAGTGTGTGCACATTTCTTTAGTCACTTGGCAATTTTTATGGCAGTCACTTCTTTGAATTTCCCCCGACATGACTGATGATGAAATATTATAATATACTTAATTTATATGCAGAACTATCATTTGAGCTATCAATATTATTTGGGTTTACAAAGTCCATAATAGATTATCAACACTTTCTCCACCCATCATCTGGATGCACAGTATTTATTTTTATGCTGAATCTTTAACGTCTTCTCCTTTTCCTGAAGGAAATTCTTGACTGAATTTTTAGGGAACATCATAGAAGAACATAGTTTTTTTCAGTGATTACTTAAGAGATTCATGTCGTTAAACTTCATCTTGTTTATCTCAATCTGTTTTTTTAATATCACAGAAACTTCTTTCCATCCCACTCATTTTTCCATTTATTTAATATATACCTTTTGCATATTAGATATTTTGGTGGTGGTGTGAACCCTCTTCCATCATATTTCTTTTAATGCCATATGCTTTCACTGCTGGATTTTGGATTTCCTTGGATATTTGTAGAAACTGTAAACATGTATCTATTTTCTTTCTGATTTGTCTCATTGCTTGCACATTCCAGGTTTCTTTTTCTTGTAACATTTAGCAGCCAACAATTACTTCCCTCCTGGACTGTTCCAAATACTCTGTGCCCATGTAGGTTCTTGAAAGTATCATTGCAAACATATTGAGAAAAAGAACCTTATTTCTTTTGTTTTGTGAATAAGCTTTTGAAATGCACCTGGCAAAGAAAAACATCAGGTGCCAAGTGATTTGAAGTGTCTGCACTACAATTTTCTATTAAACTAACTGGACAAAAAACTCATCCATGTACAATAACCAGCAGATGAGAGTAGATTTTGCTAGGTTGTATTTTTAGGACTATAGTTAATTCAGTAGATGGCACTATTCCTCCTGAGTCACTGAGTTAATAACCCAGATACAAGGTGGCTCTCCACTATGACAGTTACCTTTTTTTTTCCTAGATGAGATGGAATAAAATTTTTGCATCCATTAAAAATTCCCATGAGATTATTTGCAAAAACATGGGAAACTTTCTGCCAAGATTCCAGTTTGATGATTTGATTTGAATTAATTTATAGTTGTGTTTCTCTGTATCTGGGCACTGCCTGCACCCCTTTTGCGTTGAAATGATTAATGTGGTAGTTCTACATAGGGTGGTACGGTGTGGTAGCCTACAAATCATGTAGGCTGCAGAAGCTCTTTCTATTGCTTCAAAAAATGCAGTGATCACTCCCACCCACCTACTGCCTCTGATAGTTCATGGGGGCATGAGCATGCCTGTGTGGATTGGGATTGGTCTGGAGTGCAACCAAGGAAGGAATCCCCATGCAAGTTATTTAGCCTGGGTACTTTTCTTAGTCTGGTTCATGTTAAAGTGACCAAGAAAGCGGTGTAAGGGAGTGGAATCAAAGAGGAAATCATAAAAGAAGCTGACAAGATGAATTCTTTTAGTAACATGAGCAGTGTATATCAGCTTTAAATGGCTGCAAACACTAGTGCTGAATTCAGAATTTAAAACTTGGTATGGAAGCACTTCCAATTCTGCAAATTCAGACCCTGGCTGAGCACGGGCTCGTGCTGTGTAACCAAAAGGGCTGCAGCTACATCAGGCCCTGATCCAGCACAGCTTCCCTCTGTTAATTTGTTTGACTCCTGTAAAGCAGGCCTAAAACTCAATATGATGTGTGAGCAAGGTGACAGGAACATTGCCATGTCATCAGGCCCAAGCAGTTCCTGCACTGATCTGGTGGGAGTGACAACAGCACCGTGGCTTCTGGAAGTGTGGGAATGCCAGAGCTCAAAACTTGGTCAAAAGAGCATTGATTAGGAGAATCAAATAATGAGAAGGAAAGTTGTATGTGCTCTGAGTGTGCTTCTGTCCTCAGAAATAAGAAGCAGCATAGCCTCAGCACTTTCTTCAAATAAAAACTTACTTTTTATTGGATTGGATTTTTTCCCACTAAAATCTAGGCATTTTTGTCACACTTGTCTTGAAGATAACTAATTTTTTTTGCCTTTAAAAAGTGTGATTTAAATTATTCTGTGATTCTACTTTGTTTAGTGGACATAAGAGTGGCAGACATGGTGACAGTCTCATTGCAGGCATTCAAAGCTGACACAATAAATCCTGAGTCTCTCTTGAAAAAATATTACAAAATGACAGGTGAGTAAAAGTAAAGGAAATAAAATAGTTCAAAAGACAATACCAATGATTTCCCAAATGTCTTTCATTTCACCAGGTGGGAAGTTGCCTTTTTTATATATACAAGTCTTAAAGGATGAGGTTAAAAAATTGGTGCATTCTATATATACAAGTTCAAGCATTGGAACTTCAAGCATTTTTTCCTTGGCCTAATAGTGATGAGCTAAGAGTATCTATTAATATAACATGTATTCTCTGCAATGTAGTGCTGACTTTTAAAATCAAATGGAAAACAAAGTTATTTTAGAGTAAATATAATATAGGCAATCAAAACCATTTTTCTTCCTTTCAGTTAGATATGATGTCTTCTAAAACAGACCACAGTCATAAATGGAAAATTATTAAAAATAGTGGGCAATTTGAAAGGTAAGGTGGAATTTATTGCTGTGTCTCAAAATGGCCTAATCTAGAATTAATTTTCTTTAATCATAGGAATAACATTTCACTTGCTTGTTTTGGAATTGTGGTGGGAACACAGCTGCTTTCTCTGAGGAATGAGTTGTAGCAGCTTGTAGTTTCCCCTCCTAATTTGCAGGGTTGGAACTAATAGGCAGGTAGATATTTAGTGCAGCAGAACACTGGAGTATTTCTTACTGAGTATAACTGAATACCACGTGCTGTTAGACAGTAGAGTAATTAGATGTACTTAGTGAAGAGTGGGTGGTGAATAAACACAAACGTTTGTAGACATAGCCTTTGGATACTTATATATTTTTAGTTTTTATAATAATGACTTATGTCCTGAAACCACCTCCTTGGAACAGACATCAGCATTGGTTAAAGGGAGAATGATCTGTGATTAAGACATAGTCTGGGGATTTGGGTAATCTGAGAGCTATCCCCAGTTTGGTTTCTAATGTCAGGTAAATAATTTATGCAGGTTGTGCAATGTTTTGGAGCTAAATCATGGTGATATTCAGGGTTCCTGTGCCTCATCCTACCACCTCACAAAGTGAGTGTTTCTCTAGCCATGTTACTATCATGGTTTAACTCTATTCCTTTTACAAAATAGGAGTAATTCCATTTTACTTAGAAAGTTTCTTTAAAATCTTTAACTTCTCTGATGTGTCTAGCCATAATGATGTGAGTAATCTGTACGGTTAAAGTATTGACACATAATTTTTTAGAAATCAAAGCAGTGGTAGTGGATAGGAAATCTGTGATAAATAAGAGGATTACGGATTTTTTTCCCCCCAAATCAATAGATTTTAAATTTAACTTAAGATATGTAATTAAATGCAAGATTTTTTCCTTGGTTTTACTGGTAGCTTGGTCATATCCTCCCCTTATTGTGCTGCCATCTATTGTGCTTATTGTGCTGTCATCTAAAACAGCCCTTCAGAAGCCGTATTGCATAGTTTTGATATGTAAATAACCTGAGTTTGGTTTGAAATAATGAACCTATTAAAAAACCCCAAACCAACAACTATAAATAATTTCCTCTAGCTTTCTCACTGAAGTCTTGAATGTTATATCACTCTTTCTTAAAAAATTCAAAATAAAATCAGAAAATTTCATGTAAAAATTTTATTTAAATAGGATGGTCTTTTAAAATAACGTCAGTTGCCGTGAAATACTTAAAAAGTGGGAAAATGTTTTTTCCCTTACATGTATTTTTATATAATGGGGTGTTTTACATACTGTGCCATGAGTAGCAGTGACCCCTGTATTTCAAAACTGGTTTAATAGGAACCAGGTGGTTACTACTGATTTGTGTTAATGCTGAATGTCCAAGCAGTGATTCCCTATTGTTGTAGGTACTGTATATACAGTATTAAAAGTCTTTGCCATCCTTGCTCTGACTCCAGAATTAAGATAACTGCTTGTAACAGGGCAATAAATGATCAGCTTTGTATTTTCTCTGCTTAATGATACTGAATCACTAGTGTTATCCTGGTCTGTTCTCACTGGGTTAAAAAAAGGAAAGAGTATGGCAATAAATACATTTATTTTCTGTACATCGCAGTAATGATTCTCCTTGCATTCTTCCAAATTCTCCCAAATTCTGTCACTCAATAATATGTTGCTCTTGTCAGCCTAAAAGGCGCCCAGATGGACACAGCAATTCAGCTGCGGATGCATCCTTCCTTCATTTATATTGTTTAATAAGCTGATGCTGTGTCTTCAGTCAGTACTTTGTGTCAGTTCATGTGTGTTCTTTTTAAAGCAGTTCTAATTCCACAGATAAATCTCTGTTTGAGCTGTCAGAGTATTCATTGTGCAAGACCAACTTTGCAACACTCCCAAGGCAAAGCAATTAAAACTCTGCATTTCCCTTAGACCTTCTAGCTCCTAATGGATGTTTATATTTTCTGTGAGGGTGATGGAAGAATGAAGAGATAGATTTGCTCAATACAGAGCAGAAGCATTAAATGATACTGACCTTCTTTAAAAATGCGTGTTTTGTTAAGCTGAATGCTTTCTTATCCTTTCAAACCATGTTTGGCATGGCAGCTTGTTCTGTCCTTGCAGATAAAAAGTGGTTCTGTGCTAATAAAGAGTTAGTAGCTTTTTAAGATCTAGTGAGAGAAAGAAACTTTCATTTGCAGTTGTGCTGGCCATGGGCGATTGTAATTGCTATGGCTTGTGGCAGATTTGTTTGCATGAGAATATATCCACATGGGTGATTCAGAGTTAATTTTAGCTGTTGGTGAGGCCCTGAAAGCTTTACACATTTTTTTCTTTTTAGTGATGTCCAAGGTTCTCTTGTTTTACAATTCCAGCGCTTCCTCTGTGAAATTGAGGCATGTGCATGTGACAGTTGGTTTTCATGAAGACAGATCACTGTCTGTGCAAGGTTAAACCTCAAGTCCATGAGTTTTGGCAGCCACATCACTCAGAAATGGCAAAAGACCATCACCTCTCAGTCCCTTGGCTGTCTGTCTTGTCGAAAGTTTTTCTGGAGCATATTATGTCATTTAGAATGTCTTTATAATGAGTACACAGAAGTAATTTCACTCATGTATAACTGCTGCAGGAACCACAAAGAAGAGAAATTAGTTTGAAGCTACTTGATGAATGTGGATGAGAAAGGGATATGAAAAGCAGACTTCACGATTTTCCTATAAGGAATAACAATTTCCAATAAGTAATATCTAGAAATCAGATATTCATATCTGATTGTAATTCATACATGCTGAGTATCCAGTGTATGCTTGAATACAAACTGTAGAAGCTCAGAACTTCTGAAAAGTATCTGTTAAATAAAAATAAACTTTGAAGAGTCCAAAGCCTAATTTTTAAGCATTTAAGCTGGAGGCAGAATTTTAAAAGATCATATCTCCAACTAGGGCACGCGTATCAGGACCAGATTTTCAAATACACTCACCAGCACAGTTCCCATTGTGACCCCTAAGATCCAAATTTTAAAAGACTTTGGCCCTCAGCATGCTTAGGTCTTTTTAAAATTTGTTGGCAACTGTGTAGATGTAATAGAACTTCTTTCTCTGAAGTATAAATATCTAAACCCAAGAATGGAGCGAAAGCTCACAGAGAACTTTCCTCAGATTTTTTGGAGTGAGTGAAATTCAGTCTCCCATTCTTCTGTTTATTCTCTCACTCACCTGAGGATACCTGAAGCTACAGAGAAACTCATGAGTACTGGGATAAATAAGATTCAAGGAGATTATGTAAGAATAATTATGCATTGATCTATTTACATATACAACAGGGAGACTCTAGACCCCCTTCTCTAGTTTCTGTTCAAGTTTCTCTATTGCTTTTATTCCTTCCAGATTATATTCCTTTGTCATTAATGAGACTTGGATACCACCAGTAGAAGATCTATTGGAAAACCATGGATTTATTCATGGTTAAATTAAAAATTTTATATTTCTGAAAATGCTAGTTAACATTGCAAATGTTATTTATTGCAAAATTGGTTTTTTAAAAATATTTTTCACTAAAAACTTTTACACATTTTTAAATAAAATATTAAGGAATTAGCTGACTTACTGCTAAGATCCTTCTTGAGAAGAAACTTTCAATGGGAAAAACTATATGTATTATTTTCAGTTATAAAATACAATTTAACTAGGAGAATGTGAAGTATCTGAAGTGAAAGACAAGATGTTAAATTTTCATTTTCAATGGCAGGTTAATTAAAAAATAAGTACCTGGATTTAACATTAACCTAATTTTAAAAACTAAAGAGGATTTTTATATCCCTTTATAGCATTTAACAGACAAGAGATGCATGATTTTATACATTTAAATATCCTATATTTTTCTTGAGTGGAAATTTGAACTAGTATAAAATAATGTCCTGAGTGTGTAAATATAATTAGTCTGGCTATTATGAATTAAATCCTTCATAATCCTCATACATACAAAGGCTGAAGGATGAGATCTATTTGTCTGTGTAACTCCTGAAACAGAGTTGATTTGCAATGGCTACGCTAATTTACCTTATCTATAAAATGAGCACATATTACAAGCGCTGTTTTATGCTTCTAATATGCTGTGATTAATTTTATAACTAATTTAAATACTTAGACACTAGTTGGTTCTTGTGGATGCACACACAGTACCCTGGCAAAAAGCACATTGCCACAAAGCCTTGGGGCTAGAAAATACACCAGATAAGCTCTTGCAATCTCTTATTTGATGATAATATGAGCAATATGAATTGTAAAAGTTTATCAAAGAGTAAACCACATTTTTAAATGTACTGTCCAAACAAGGCTTCTGCAGAGGCATTAGGGCATAAATTTTAGTACAGCTCCACCTTTAAAAAACAAGGTTAAAGCCAAGGCAGATCCTGAGATAATTTTCTTCATTGGAGTGGCTGTGTAAGGGATCTGTGGCTCCTCTCCCCTCTCCTACCCACCATGTATTACATTGTTACTGACTTGAATTAATTCAATGCAGTAAATAACATAATCCACGGAGATGACAAGCCATAGAATTAACACCATAAGGCAAAAATGCTGCTTGAGCAGAAGCAAAGATTTTATAATGTAAATATGCAAATATCTTCCTATATACTGATATTGCAGTTTCAAGTGTGTTGACACCTATGGACTAGGGGAGATAACTTTTGTATGGTTGAATTCAGTCAACTGTATTGAATTGCAGCACAGCTTTGCAAAATGCCTCAGGAAGGTTCTATGTTTAACCACATTCTGAATGTGTACGAAATGCCTGCAATTTTCTTGAGGTAGTAAATGAAATAAAGCTTTTCAAAAAAACTTAATTCAAAGTAGATGATATAAATTCGTTGTTTTGAAGATGAGTAGTGTCAGTATTTTATTTGGCAGCATTATTTGTTGGGAAGTGCTATTTTCATTGCATATAAGTAATTGTCTGAACATTTGCATTTGTTTTTTACAGCCAATGTAGGTTACTACTAAAATACAGTGTCTCTGACAGGTTTATAATTTTGCTGACACAGGTTGGCAGATAGATGAGCATCTCACATGGAATATAAACATAAATTTCAATGAATAAATAGAACAGGGTCTGTTAGCACAGTCATCAAAAGAGAAAAGCCTCATAAGAAAATAACAGAAGGCTTTTGACCCTTTAAATTATAGCTCACTAGCTCTCTGCTACAATGAACCAAGCTCCCAGGCACTGTTGGTACTCTGACACCCCTCTGGCATCTTCTTGTATGCTGTTCACATCAAAATCCCCATGGAAAGTCACATGCTCCCAAAATTAAGTAGCTAATAGACTACTCAAATAATCCAGGTTCTGGGTCAGAGAAAGTCTGTATGTTTGAAAGTCTGTAGGCTGCAAGATTCAGGACTGAGCATCTTTAGACAACTGTAGGAAAAATGAAGGCATATTTGAATATTTCTGACTGTTTTCTGTTTAGCTTTTTCCTTTGTAAGGTAAAGCTCAAAACAATTACAGTAAGGAGTTCGAATGAAATAAAAGCAAGGAAGTGCTGTAAATATTATTAATTAGCACTCATTTACTTAGAAATATTTCTCAGGCATTGTCCCACTCACTTTGCAGGGTGCATCCTGGGTACTGACTACCAGATGATCTGCTGGTGTGTCTTTAATGAGTGAGAAATGCTGCCTCACAAATGCTTAGCTTTTCACACATCTTTTTCAGTACCTCCAGGGATGGTGACTCCCCACTTCCTGGGCCAGCCTGCTTCAATGCTTGACAACGTTTTCCGTGAAGAAATTGTTCCTGCTGTCTGGAGGTGTGTCTACAGCTGCTTGTAAATGCAAGAGTCTTAATTTCAGGTCTGAATTTGAAATTCTCACTTCTTTGGGGAGGTAATTACCCTAATATAGGGTTATAGATTGGGTTTTTTATTTGACAGAAGCTGGTGCTTGATTCCTATCTAGATCTTGGCTGGCTTCAGGACACTGAGACTGTTACCACCCCACTTATGACATTCACTTATGACATTGGAATTGTTACCCAAAATTTACAGGCATGCTTTCAGACAGCTGGGATGTGGGGCTGTAAACACACCTGTGCTAACGTAAAGCTGCCTCATTACAGCCCTGCAATGAATGAACCCATCAAATGTGGAATTGGGTGTGCTGTGTTCCTGACTTTCAACGACACTGCCTTAGAGCAGACTCCCCAGCTGAGCTGTTGAAATTAGAAGTAGTTAACACATGTTCACTAATATTACAGACATTACTCCTTTTACAACCTGTTTTTACTTTCCTGACTTGACTTTGACAGTCCCTTTACTGCTTGTACTGTTCCTCCTAATTGTCATTTTCATACCTGTTATTTATATTACTCCCTTTACTGTCTTTGAACCTTCAGTGAAAGACTCATCTCTGTTGTCAGAACAACAAACCTGGGAACTACCATAACAAAAGACCTTTTGTGAATCAGCTAGTTTCAGTTATTTACAGTAAGGTGCTTTGATGTAGAGGAAAGATGTATGGTGTTTTTTTAAACAGAAGTTAATTATAATTCTTAATGTTTGTAATTGTTTCAGAGACTATTGTTGGAATTTTCACAATGGATTCAATAATATATGTGGAAAAGCCTTGTTTTTCTTTTAAACAAATTATACCTCTCAGAAGGAAATTTTTACAGTGCTAGATACTTGATTTCTTTATGCAGGGTTGTGGGGTTGTTTGTTTACACATTTTTCATCTGAGTTATTGTAATTTTGCCTCTGGCTGTTATTTTTCATTAGTACTTTGGTTTTTCATTATTGACAGATATTTTGGAAAAATGCTGCATATATATGTTATGTTTCTTAACAAGGGTATCTTTGGTAGATAAGGCACAGTGGATGGGAGTGTTCTTGAAGAAAATTGGGAGGAGCGGGGATTTTGATAATTAACCTAAAAGCTGAAAACATGTCTGCAACCAATTAAAAAAAACCCAACTGTTAGATAACATTGTCTACCAGGGAGAATTTAATTTTTTTCCATTAACAGCAACTCTGTTCTGATCTCTTAGCTTTTTTTCCCTAACTATATATCTTAGCACACAGACCTTTGTTCTCATTTACATTCTGCATCTAGACTGATTTTTTTACTCTTGTAAACTTATACCTCTTCTTCCTATTCTTTAAATTTTATCCCAGTTAATAATAGCAAATTAACCCTAGGAAAAAAATAAGCTCTGGAGGAGAGAAGAAAAAACTGTACTACACAATAGATTAATTAAAGTAAACTTTAAGTTATCTTGTAGGACAGACCACTTCTTTAAGGGGACTAGGTCATATTGAGCATCTTACTTGGCCTTTAGCAGAATTTGTAGTGATGTGTGTGAGCTTTTTAAGTGTGTGCTACTTGGAATAAAGTACATTGTGGCTCCTGCTGTCATTTCCTGGCCTTTTGTGTGTGATGTTTGCAATTGCTTCATTATGATTTTTGTGTGTATTAAAATAGGACCTGATGCAGAGCTGATGTAAATGTAGTTGCAGAGTTCTACTTATTCATCTCTAGTATAAATTCAAATTCTCTTTGACTTTATGAAGAACACAATAAAATGTGTGCAGACTAAGAGCATATTGACAGGCTTCCCATTTAGAAAGGGGTTTGGTGGTGAATCCTGCAGTCTTCAATCAAACAAATCTTTTTGTTGAATTCAGTGTTAATGGCATTTGGGTGACATGTATGAGTGCTTTTAGTGTTTAAAATATCACCTGTTTTCTTTTGTTCATTTCATAGCTCTTCAAAACAGACATATCACAGGTTTGTATTTAATGTGAGATGGTTTTTTGGTCTTTTTGAAGAGTAAAATTTCTTTATTGTAAAAACATCCTATTTCAAAATATGTGTCCTGTCAGAGGCCATATGAAGAGGCAATAGACATGCAACTTAAAATCAAATCCAGTTTATCCAGAGTTCAAAGGCGATAGTAAAGAGATCAGATAGAGGAGAAAGGGAATGAATCTGTTGTACTTCCTGACTGAAGTTCTTCATAAAGTGTGCAAATTTCTAAGTGTTAAAACCAAAAAAGTCTTTGAATGAAGACTCCACTGGCTTCCAAAATAGGCTAAATACTTCCAATCTCTGTAGTCTGCTGCCAGAAAGCAGTATTTGAACTCTCTTGTTTCATTAGTTTTGAGTTAACTTAATGTGACCTTCCCCTGTTTTTTTACTGAGCATCACTGCCTTGTCTGCTTGAAAGATTTCAAACACTTCTCCCATTTTTCATTGGCTCTGTATAATTAGGGCACTCTGTTTTTCTGTTCAGAATTTTAATTACACATCTTGTGTTCCTGATGATGGGGTGTTATGTAGGTAACTTCTGTTTCAAAGAAGGAAATTTTCCTGCCTTCAATGGTTCTTAAGACTTTCTTTTTAGTTCCTATGATAAAGGACTCCAAAGTGTTGGTGTTTTCCATGTATAAAAGAAAAATACATTGCTTTTCATAGCAACAGCTTCCAGACCCAAAGTGGTCAAGTAGCAATCTGAATGTAAACAGTCATGTTACATTTCAGTAATAGGACAATAATAGGACACTTGGAACATTTTATGGTTCTTATACCCACAGATCTGCAGTAAGGTGAATAATGAGACATGAGATGAAAGCCAAATTCTTCCAGAAGCTATATAAAGGCAATTACTGCATAATAGTTTTTCACTCTGGCATGGTTTAACCCTGAATGAGATCAAATCTGTGTTGTAACATACCATGATTTCTGAATAAATAAACCCAAATACACTGCTGTTTATGAGAGCTGTGAAAATCTAGAAGCTCAAAACCTAACCATAGTAGAATTTTACTTAGTCCCTGCAAAGTTACTGCTTCCCTTGAATTTTTTGCCCATTAGGATTGTTGGAAAACCATCTCTTTGCCCAATGGAAACTAGAAATTAGACTTAAGTGTGTTCTGGCAGGACAGATCTTTCACCCTCCCTGACTTATGCAAAAACACATATTACATCATTACTCTCCCCTGAGCTACTGCAGTTTGTAAGGAGAATAATTAGAGATTCACTGGGGAAAGGAGCAAAGTGTTGCATATTTATTAGGACACTACCTGGCTCAAAAGACACAGTTGCCTTTCAACTGAAGGTTTTAGTCTCCAACCTACGAGAAATAATGCAAACTATATCACTAAGTTGAGTTTTTCATTTAGCTTTCGCTGCACAATAAATGGGCAATTCCTGCCAAACCTACATACTTATTTCAGTGAGACAGAACCCCTTTCTGATTTTAAAAGAAGGATGTTTTTTACCAAAATTCTGATATATATTAGGAAATACAATTTTGTTTTGCATTTGTGATTTTATTGAGATAGAGAACAAGAGACTTATTTAAGGTTTTGGGGTAGGAATCTGCTCACCTGCGAGCAAAAACCCAAACACGAACACATGAAAATTATGCTATTCTCATCTACATGGCTCTGTTGAATTTGAAATGCTTCATAAAACCCAGGGTTTTTTTTTTTTTTTGTTCCAGAATTTAATTTAAAATAAATAACAAGTCTTTGAAATTGTTGACATGGGACTTTATAATTTCCTTTAAAATTTGCTTTTAATTTCTTTTAATGGGTTTTCATTATAATATAATTAAAAACTTTTTTGTTTGTTTTTGTTTTTGGTTTTTTTTCATGATTATATGTTGGGGTGGGGAGCTCAGGAAATTTCAGTCTTAATTCTGATTTCATGAAGCAAAATTTTAATCTTCTCATGCTTTTAAAATTCAGTGAATGAGCACTGGAACTGCCTCAGCTCTTTGTAAAACAAAAGTTTGGTAGGCTGCTATTCTAATAGGCCATCTTGAAATGCTGCATTTTTCAACTCCTCTTTCATTACTCAATGCACTGACAGCAAGTTTTTATAAAAATCTTGAAATTGCATAAATACTGGTTTGTGAATTCTCCTGAGAAGTATTATCAAAATGATGAAGTGAGGCACAGTAAAAGTAAACTGGAGAATTAATGAGAAATGTTTGGCTTGATTCTTCTTTATTTCACTATAAATCACTAATAACTATTGTACTCTCTTAAAGCAAATTTAAAAGCAATGGGAAGTAGCAACAGAATGCTTGTGCAAAAGAAAACATTCCTGAAAACGTGGATTTGTAACAATTATGCCAAAACAGTGGAAATACTTTGATTTACAAAATCTTTCTATATAATACACTCTTAATTATTTAAAGATACATTTAAATCTGATTCCATTTATTAGGAAGTTTCAAGCAGATGAAGCGTTTTTTTTATGGAAACATTTTGGGAGATGTGCATTGTTCCACATGCTGTAATTCCACTGATTTACAGCTTCTGCAGCTCAAGAAGCATTTCTGGATACTCCTCTGTTTTATTCCTTGCAAAGGAGAAGGGTTTACAGTGCAATCTCACTTTTACAACATAACTTATAAATGAAAGTAGTTATACTGTGAAAATTTATGGTGCCAGAGTCACTAACATATACTCAAATTTAAAGGATCAGATATTATGGTTTTACAGACATTTTGCTCCTAAAGCATTTTTCACTTAAATGTGATCTAGGCAGAGAGACTGAGAGATTAAACAGCCATTTAAACCAAGAGAATTTCCTTTTGCCATATCAGAAATCATCTATCTTTAATCACATAAATATTTGATTATTTTTGAACTGTTGTATTTGTAGATTATCATACAGACCTGTTTTTATTTAAATTACTGCATATTGTTGATTCTTTCAGTCTGACATACCTAAACAAGAGTACTGTTAATATATAGCTTTTCTGTAATGTTTTAGATTTAGTACCTACTGCTTCTAGATACCAAAGGTGTTTCACAATCACTAATTACTTGGTCATTACAAACTCATTATCATCCAACAAGATAAAATTGAAGCAGAGTCATTAATTCCTTAATATTAACATAAAGATGGTGATGATATATTAAAGTTGAAGTATTGCTATTTCAAATGTATTATATAACAAGGCAAAAAAAATCCAGTAACATTATAAGAAATATTGGGACTGGAAAGCGGGGTGAAACCACAGGAAGTATAAACTGCTTTAGAATCTTTAGGTCCTTTGAGTCAAAGGAAGTAAAAACATTTACATTTATGAGATAGGATGGACCCTTTCAATGTTATAAAAGTTATGAGAAAGAGGAGAAGCAAGTCAGGAAGAAATATTCGATACCACATCTGGCTACCCATGAAGTGGGCCATGAAGTTGGTGGCAGGCACTGCTAGATTGCATATGGAATTGTGTCCTTCCCATGAAGGTGACTGTCTCTGAGCAGGATCAGCAGCCATGAATTCACACCTTGTTCCTGCTGGGATATGTGATACTGTCTGTATCTTCTTCAGAAGATCTAAGGGACTGTGGGCAAATCTGCTTTGGCCATGTGAGATGGAATGGGGATAAATACTGAATAACAGAATAAACAAAGATAGGAAAAAAACCCCAAAACAAAGATCAAAACCTTAGGTGTTTTGTTGTGAGGATGAGAAATACCCTTGAGCATATTCAAGAATATAATTTTGTGAAGTATTGGAAAGAAAACTACAAAGTGGAATCAAAGAATGGAGAGGCTGAAAGAAAACGAAGAAAATGCTAAATTAATAATGAGGTAACCTATTGTACAAAAATCTTACCTCCTAAAATCTGTTTGAGCTCTCCTGTCAACCCCATCTAATTTGCATTGAGAGAGGTTAAAAGGAGATGGCAGCTGTGCACAGGGTATCAGGGCATGAGAGAGTGTGCACATTCTGCAGTACACTTGGTCAAACTGCAGTGTAGTGCTGGCACTGGCCCAGAAGGATGAAAAGTACTGGCTTGTGTTGATAAGCAAGTATTAATGAAACAGTGTGAGAGATCAGAATGAATGATACAATCCTTGGCTCTCTAATTGGCATTAGCCTCGAGTCACTGAGGGCTTCTTGTGACAGATACTGCATATGTGTGTGCATAAATACTTCCATGCACATATACACATGCAGAGAACAGGGAGGAGGACTTTGGGTTAAAGATTTATGAAAATTTGAAGTATATCCACAATATGTAAGATTGGTATTCTTTCTTAGCAATGGCTGTAATGCCACAAAATGTGATTAATGGAACTGAAAAGATAAAGACCACAGAAAGAGCGAAAAGAGGGAGAGCGATAGT
Source organism: Taeniopygia guttata (assembly GCF_048771995.1). NCBI lineage: Eukaryota > Metazoa > Chordata > Aves > Passeriformes > Estrildidae > Taeniopygia > Taeniopygia guttata. The sequence goes on from NC_133036.1 coordinate 13,295,442, forward strand.
TGAGGAAGAAAATACACTGAAAGATGCTGTCAATTGGTTTGATATAAGGTATTTCAGTGTGGAAAAATTAGGAGAAAAATAGCAATTCCAACTATACCTATAGGTGTTAATCCCCTACCACTGAGAACAGCTTTATGGACTTCAATGATCATAGATTGTTGCCTTTGCAGGATTAAGACTAATAATGCATTAATTCAGTTTCCCATTCATTTCAATTTCAGTAGTTACCAGAAAACACATTAAAGAATGTCTTCTGAGAGAGTTGATTTCAGGGCTGTCCAGTGAAAAAAGAGAATGTAGTGGAGCTTCTTTCCTCAACTACATGAACCCACATCATAAAACAACTTCAAAACCTTCATACTCAGAAGCCTACAGAGAAAAAAAAACCAGACAAAAATTTCAATTTGAAGTTAATTCTTAGTTTACTTTTGCAGCTGCCTACTGTCACCTTTATTAGTGATGACTTTGCTGAAGCAGCAGTGCCCCTGTCAGTCTCGTACACTGGAAGGACTATGTCAAAGAGAGCAGGTTGACTCAGCAAGTGTAAGACCAGCAGACTGGTTGCAGCCAATTTCAGTAGGAGAATGTGAAAGTTATTATATAACTTGCTCTGCAACCTGTTCAGCAAAACAGATGGAGAGTAGAAACAGATGCAAGGGCAAGGAGTAAGAATACAAGGGTAGTAGGACAAAGAGGGGAACTTCATAAAGGGGCAAATTGAAGAGTGAAGAAGAAGAGATAAAAGAAGAGAAAACAAGAGTTGATAGAAAATTCCTGGACTGTCTGATAGAAATATAATTGATGGCTGTAATTTTAGTAAGTTTTCTCTTGTAGTTCCTTGCATTCAAAATACTCACTGAGAAAAACCCCAAAACGAGCCACAAAACCCATAAAGAAAACACCCTTGCAATTTCACAGTATCATCCATATTCATTATCAAATATCAGCTTTTGAGGGAATGGTCTCATAATGATCTTTAAGGACTCTTTGTGGATTTTAAAGTCATCTTGTTAAGCAGCAGAAACCCCTTTACATGAGCTATCTGACCAGGCAGAGACCATGAGTAAAACCTCTGAGAACTTCATCCCATCCTCACTGAAGTCAATGGAAAAATATCTGCAGGATTTGGTAACTGAAGTGTAAGGGAGCCTTTGCAATGACTTCAATGAGCACTGAATCAGTCCCTTCAGCAGCAGCAGAAGCTAGTGGGTAATCACTGTGGGTAATATATGAGCTGTCCTTAGGCTGCAATGTATTTGCATAAACCTTTTGTTGAATAACTTGAAGAACAAAATAAATCAAAATTGAAATCTATTCACAGTTAAATGGCAAGCTGAAAAAGAGATTTAGTGAGTTAAATTATTCACCATGCTCCAGCGAAAGCATATTTCACAGATTCACATTCCCAAGTGAACTCATGCTCTGTTACAGCCTAGCTAAATTTAGCATGAATAAGCATCTCTGGACAAATAACAGCCAAATGAAACAGGTGCCTTAATATATGCACTCAACACCTGTTATTTTGCAGAAAATTACAACCGCACATATTTGTTCTCATTTGATTTATTAATATTTCCAATGTGTATGAAGCTCTTTTGCACCGGACACACAAATAGGGCCTTGGGCTAATATGCATCTGTGATTCTGCACTAAATACAAAATTCAAAGGGTTTTTTCTTATGCCTGACTGGTTTATAATGCTAAAATATCACTTGGTTATATCTACTATAATTTCTGTGAACTACTTTTCTTCCCCTTTATACTCCTTGTGAGATGAGGTGACCAGAACTGAAAATACAAATTCATATGATGGCATTGTATTATTCTTCTCTACACACAGCACTATGAGGGCTGCTATGGGGAAGTTGACTCCATCCCATTTGTATCCTTTCCTTTCTGTATTACAGTCTCTGCATTGTGGCTCCATAAAGATGGAAACTGTATTTCACTGGATTCTATGTACTACTCTAGAATCATGCAGTTTCTACATTAAATCCTTTCCAAAAATTCATATCTGGATTTTTCTCTAACACATTATTTTGTCATCCTTTTGCCTTTCATTAATACTTACTCAATTAGAAGCACTCAATTTCAAAGGATGCTGTTAAACACAATTATCTCCAAGCTGCTTGCTCCTTTGTGCATGGAATGTAAGCACACCCATGGTACTTTCAAGAAGAGGAGTAACCATTCTCCTGGGATAGCTTCCTGCACAAATGTTCACCTTTGCACAACTACTTTGCTACCAGCTCCTGAGAAGACACTGCAAACATTTGTGGAGAAACAATGTCCCATGAAATAGGACAGAGGAGCAGTTACACTGTCTGCTACTTCATTTGGAAGTTGTGGAGAACTTGGGGGGTCCTGTGGTGAAAACAAATTCTGGCCAGAGCAGGACCCTGGATGCTGAAGAGTTCTGAAGTTTCTACAGTACAGAAACAAAAGGATACTGGCAAGTGAATTGAAAATGAGCCTGCTTGAAGAACAATAAAAATCAGTAACATACACTGACACTAATAAGCTGAATGACTGGCAGTTTGATCAAACACTGTTATAAGAGTGATGAGCAATTCAGTCACATTTGCCAGGATAAATATTAATTGTGTGTAAAGTATCCCCTATCTTATTGTAACCACAGTAAAAGACAAATGACTAAAACATAAGCATGTAAATGTGGAAATAAATGCAGATTCTCAAGAACTAAAGCAGCTAATAACAGAGTGTTGAATGACAACTGGGTGTCCTTGCTGAATTCAGATGCTTAAGAGAATTTATAGCTTGCCATGAGAGAAAAATGAATAAATAGTTTGGAAACATTCTCATTCCAAAATTAATAGAGATGATCTAAGATATTGTGATAATAGCAAAAGTCACAAAAACTAACATAAGTATTGAAAATCAGTAAGAGCTCACAGGAGGTAACAACCATCTGAAGAGTAGACAGCTCAGAGAAAAGACAGCTACAGAGAGAGAATAAAGGAAATCAGAGTTGAAAACCCCAAACTTTGTTTATTTAAATTAGCTGTACTGAAATAGAAATAGAAGAGTCATTGGCGTGAAGATAACAATGGATATGGGCCATAAAAAGGAGGAGAGAAGGATCAATCTGCTAATGGTTCTGACCTCCCTACTCAAGCTAACATGGTCAGGGCAAAATAAAACATTTATAGTCAGACATGGTAAACAGCAAGCGGGCAGATAATTGCACAGGCACACTTTCCCATCAGTGATATTTTTTCCTTATAGTTTATCTATGGTTATGCAAAAGCAGAGGTAATGATCTACTTAGCTTATACATTAATTTATGATTCAGACAATAAAGCACAGCAAACAATAATTACCATCACTGTCTTGTTTTAAATCTTGCTAAAAAATTCTCAGTGGCCAATAAGCACTCATTCATTTGGGATTTTTTTTTCTCTCTCCTTTGTAAATATTTCTGCATTTCATTCACTTGGCTTTCAGAAGACAATTTTACCACAGAACTGTTAAACAATAAATAACATCAAAATCTTCAGTGGCATAAAGATGTAAGCAGTTTAACTCTATATACATAAATTCATTGACTTCAGTGAGCTGCATGAAGTCAAACAAGTGTCTTTGTTTTGGGGAAATACAGGAATTAATTATTAAAATACATTTTTCATAACAAGACTGTCAAACTCTACTTGTAGAAAAGACTTTTAAAACTCTGAAATAGCTGTACTGTATAAAATTCGGTTTGATCTTCTTAAAGAAACACAAGCTTAACTGTCAAAAATAAGCTGTTGCTAAAATCTTTTGGAGTTCTGATCCAGGCAGGAATGTGCTGGAACCTAGCATTTCTTTTTCTCCAGAAACATACTTCTGAGTATAGCTATTAATAACATGAAATACAGTCATCTGTTTAGATACTTTAAACACATTCATATCTTTTGCAGAGGCAACTTTTGCATTTGTCACAAGAAAATTTTTCAGTCTAGCTGTCAAGTGTAAAGAAAATAATTTATTTTGAGGTTCTCCAGAGCTCTTATTAATTACATTTCTTGTGGGTTTCTATTGATTCTAACTGTGCATATCTGCATGTTCATATATTCCTTTATGCCACCATTCATCTAACACACCCACAGAAGCACCACACGTGAAAGACAAGACATGGAGTTCAGCATCTTGTTGTTCAGTGAAGACTGAAGAAAATGGCACATTAGTGCAAAAAAATGGCACAATGATGATTTGTTTATGACACCTTCAGGAATATCACTAATGGTGATATCCCAGGGCATCTAGGGTTTTACAGGTTAAAGGCAGTAGGTTTGAACTTATCCTGCAAGTTCATTGGGCGGTGACTGCAGAGCCTCTACAGAGGATGCTGTGTGAAGCACTGCTTAGAGAGCAGGTAGTCATAATTTGCATTAGGTATCCATATTTTCCACCCCCTGAAGACAGATACTGAGGGGAATTCTAATCACAAATTTAGCTCCTAGACCAGAGCTAACAACATTCAATGTGGAACATCTCCTGCTGAAATTGTCAAAGAAAGCCTATATATATAAATCTAGAAGTACCTCCAAGACACTGCACAGAATGTTGACTAAGATAATTCCATTCCATCCCCTTTCTAGTAATTACACAATGTTAAATGTAATGCATTGCCAATTATGTTGCCAATTTTCTTGAATTGATAGGCTCTGTCCTCAGCAGGTCCCCCACTTAGCCTGAGCATTACACCACAGTGGCACAGCTGTGTGCTTATGGTTCTGGAAATAAGGCAGCCCTGTTCTCTGCTGTACTGCATGAGATCAGCATGCCTTTAAACACTTAAGTTTGAAAACAGAGACTGTTTGAAAACAGATGTAAGAAGCTATGATGTTAATGTCAAGGAAATTCTCTCCCTTAAATGTATCATCTTGTTCCAGGAACCATCCTCAACATCAGGTGGTTGAATATTTTTCCTAATTAGCATGATGAAAAAAGCAGAAGAATAAAGACAAAAGTCCATGACAGGGAAGACACCCTAAAGAAGAATTAATTATTTTCCCCTTTTCCACCTTATTTCAAGCTGCAGTATCATAAAAATAGATGGACAATTTTTTAGAAAATCCTATAAGGCAAAGAAATCGCAAATTGGTACCAGTGCCAGTCTGGGACTCACTGGGTCCTCTGCCTTGCCAAAATGTTTCATTGAGCTGCTAACTGAAAGTGTGAGGAGCATGCTGATGCTGCAGCTGCTGCTGTATTTGTTGTGTCCTATTCTGGTGGAGATTCTCCAAGGATTTCCCCCAGTACAGCTCATTTACAGTACAAATATAATAAACCTCAAATAAGTTCCAAAAAATCCTTCTCAGTAACAGAGATCCTGAAAACACTAAGATATAGGTCTAAGAAAGACTTAAGCAGAACTTTAAATGCTATGTTTGTTTTAAATGAACAAATTCTTTGCCATGTGTTACTTGGTTACTCCCCACAACCCCAAATCATTAACATCTGGGCCAAACCGATGGACACAACATGTGTTGAAAAGCAAATGCATTGTTTCAAAACATCTTTGTCAACTCTGTTTACATATGCTAAATGAATGGGTGTTACAGGATGTTACACATCTGTCCTGCACCACCACAGGAGTACAGAGTAGTTTAAATTAACAGGTAAATCCACAAACTGCATTTTACAACCTGAGCAAGAACTTTGGGTTTTGCCACAGGTAGAGAGGAGGAAAAAATTGGATTTGTTTCTGATTTTTAGCATACAGAATGGACAAAAAATTACAGTCCACAGGAATTACTAAGGAAATGCTACTCTGACAGAGTCCTGAGGAAGAAGCAGAATTCCTTGTGCATGTGGTGGGCAGCTCGTGAAAGGGCACTGCCAGGACTGTGGTATGGGAGAGACCTCCGATAAAGAACAAGGTAATTTCACTGCCCACAAGCAAAGTAAACTGAAAACCAAACTGTGGCTCTCTGGGTCACCAGCTTCATAGCAAGTTCAGATTGTTTCTCCCTGCATACAATATATTTCCTCTTCAAAAAAAACCTGTTTTGAGAGAGCTAGACCTTTCAAGATTGCCAGTGTTTACAATGCATAAGCTGGAAAAGTCAGCTGTTTAACACACACTGTCAAATTATATAACCAATGGCTGAAAATGTTTTGGTAATTTTTTTTCATCTGGATTAACAAAGATTGATAAATCTATGTGTTAGTTTTACTGTTCAAACTATTAAAAAATACATTTATTAGATAATCGCTTCCAGGGAAGCTTTTACATAACATAAATGATGATAATGATAATATTTAAGTAATGGTAAGTAAATTGAAATATATTATGCCCCATAGTTTCATACACTTTCTTTGCCTCCACTTTATTGATCATTAGGGATCGGCATTCCCTCTCTATAGGTTCCCAGAGGAATTTGGTATGAATGGGGAAAAAAAAAATAAATATGGAGTATCAGCCAAATTTGAAAACAAACACATTCTTAGATTTTTTTCATTATAGAAATTGTTTTGTTATTATAGGAAAAGAGCTTGTAGGAAATAGTAACTATAACAGAAAAAATTATGCTTATCTTCTATTGTGATGCTTATTGGAAATCTTAAGAACTACTCTCATTCACTATTTCAACAAATAGACAAAAATTATTGGATTCTTAAATGGTGCATGCAATTCCTATGTTATTCTTATATAATACAAAATACTTATCAATATTATCCTTTTGAAATAATGTTGTAGTCCTTCTTTGTAAAAGGAACACACTTAAAGGATGTGTACAATTGTAGAGTATTGGCTGAAGTATTGCCTGATAGTACAATAAGTTAGTTTAAAAAAATCTAATGTAATTCGGACTAGAAATCTTTAAAGGATCCTTGTCAAACTGGAGTTCCATGAAAGAACAATAATTTTTATTATCCACAGTTTACTAGAGGATGTTTTCCTGGCTCTGGCTGTTTGGCACACATTGTATATAAATACATAATTCAGTGTAAAAAAGTTACATTCCCTTTTACCACATGAAACTCCCAACTATGCTGAAGACCAGAGATCAGCTGCATGAACGAATTCAGATAGAGATGCCCATTTGGTTCATTTGAATTCAAAAGAAAACATTTTTTGATCTGGGTTTGTTGTAGTGAAAAACTGCCATTTCCATAAAATTCAAAGCAAGTAAATGCAGATAAGAATCTTTGTTTATTAGGAATAGTTTTCAAAAAGCTAATATGCCACTTGAGGCCACAGAAAAATCAGCAGCTTTAGATAGCACTACTTAAATTTTACAGTAGATTGTGTTTTTAGAATAACACTTTTCATAACTTCTTACAGGCATGAAAATAGCTCCCCATTCACTGAATACAATATCCTGAACAGTAAGATTCATGTTGTTTCCAGTGTTTTGTGAACAAGACAGGAAGAAAAGAAAGCCTCCAGTGTGATCCCCTCCTGAGTATCAATACCTTGTCCCAATATCTCAGGCTCAGCGTCTGTTAAAGTCGCTGAAGTTAAATTTGTGCAGGTGAGTGCAGTGAAGAGAGAGCATATGCTGCAGCTTTTGACACATACTGCAAACTGCTGGTGCAATGTATCCTGCTGTGTAGCCCTTTAGGAGAGATTGGAAATGTTTCATCCATGCCCTAATGTTAGAGCTGACGCAGAGAGAGGCAGTACAGAGCTTGCTCCGCCTTTGTGCCTGCCCTAAGAGCAACCCTTACGGGACATGCAAGGTAGCATGAGGAAATATTGCAGTAATCCTACATTCTTGTGATTTTAAACTCCTGCAATTGAGGTAATTATGTTAAAGAGCACATCAGAGTTTTAAATTGTAACACAAGGCACAGGCTGTACAACTACTACAAATTCGGTACAGGACTAGAGAAAAGAAGAGAGGCAAGAGTGCAGCAGCAGCAGCATGTTGAGGCAGCTGGGTCAAAGAGCATGCCAGGATCCTGAAAAATCATAGAAAGACTCTAAAGAGGCTGACAGACATTCTCCAACAGCATGAAAGACAGTGGGACCATGGAAGCAGGGACTAGTTTGAAGAGCAGCACATTTGAAAGAATGTGAAGCATAGCAGGCCAAAATGACTTGGCATTAAAGGCATGTCTCTGTGGTGGGCTGCATGGCTCCAATGCTACAGAAATAGCACAGCAGATTCTTTATAGAAGAAGCTCAAATGTACAGGGATGAGCATCCCTTACCTCTTACTGGGCTCCATATAGAAATCAGCTTCTCCATTTATTTTACAGGTGCTCAAATAATTAATACTGAGATACTGGCCCTGAGATAATGCAAGCTCTTCATTACTTGTCTTAGGAATAGCAATAAAACCCTTCCCTCTGCTTAGGCAACTACTACTTTAAAATCTCTCTTTTCATCCTGTATAATAGGGATTGGAAAGATTGGAGGCAGATGACATGAAGTGAAGTAAATCAGTGAATAATTACTACTCTACACAGAAGAAGGACCCAGCAGTACTCCTAAAGGAGCAAGACAGACAGACAGAGCTAACATGTTGTTGCAATCCTATGCTGTTGTAATTGTAACAGCATTTCAGCTCCTCAAACTATTTCTTTCAGCCGAGAAAAACATGCTGTGTCAATGACTTTGCAGATTAAAGGAAAAAAAGTAATCAGAAAAAAGCAGAAATAGACTAGACAAAGAGAGGCAAATGCAATAACTCAATGTAAAACATTCATAAGCAAGCATTTAACAAAATTGAATGATGCTTGAAAGCACAATCTATAATAAAAGAGGAAAGTGAGAAGCAGATTAAAGTTTACTCCTTTTTATTCCAAACTGTGATTTGACCGTTATAAAATTATCATAACATTTTCATTTCCCCTAAATGGAAAGTTTCTTCAGTGTTTCACTGTATAAAACCTGTGGGTTCCCAACCCTTGTTGGAATCCACCAATCATATCTAAAGTAATGAAAAAAGTCCCTTTTCCATTGCACATAAGAGAACCTTCACCTGTTTTTAACATATATGACATGGGCATACCTGTGCCCAAAAGTTCATACAGCTTATTTGATATGAAACACATGAATTTTACTGCAATACATATAGCAGGACAACTATATTTGTAGGCAAATTTATACTATTTCAGAATTTGGGGGGAAAATCCCTCTTATTTTACAGTTATAAACCCCTAAACTGGAAGTCAGTGGAAGAAAATCCCTTATGCAGAGGTACAGAGGTATTAGGACATTTTGTTCTTATTGATCGGGGAAGTGCTGGTCTCTTCTAATCAGAATGTCTATCTTACCTTGTTACCTCCAAACCATTAGAGCAGTCTAAAAGAAATATGTAAGTACAGGGGCTTTTAATTGCTTTGTACAAATTTAGAATGAGAAATTCACAGGTGATATTTCCATCTGATTTGTATCTTGGCCATGATGCTTTTTTTTCATTATTGTGCAGTTAGCAACCCAGGAAAGACTAGAACTATTAATAATCATTTGATCTTGTGCATGCACAGCATATTCAGCCTAGTAACAGCAGCCCAACTCAGAAAAGAAATGTAATTTGCAGTGTAGTCCTCTAAAGGGCCATGGTGTGCTAAATGATTTGTTACTAATAAGAGTTGCAAAGAAGAACTGTTCAAAAATAGGTGCAAATAAATTTTAACAAAGCATACCTTCTCATATGTTGAAATTGTCACTATCTATAAGACCCCTTCAGAACTTTATGGTCATCACTTACATTTTGTCTTTTCCACTCCTTTAAATGCAACCATATATGTGACAATATATGTGACAGTGATGGCAAACTTACTATTAAATTACACATTATTAGGCAAATATTTTTACATCATAAAATGTGTAAAAAAAAAAAAGTGTTCCTCTTTTTCAGAACACTAAGATGTTCTAAATATTCTGCAACCCTATGCTCTTTAAGTTTGAGCAATATAAACGGCAGTGTGTAATGCAGTGGTTTAAGCTTTTTTATTCTGTGTACTAGGCCAATATGTGCTTAATCCTAGAGAATGTTTGAAAATATATGAGGAATTTAGGAGCTATAGTGTATAAAAAACTGGCATAATATTGTGTTACCTTGCTCCTGCAGGTTTGCTTCTGAAAGTTACCTTAAGTAACAGTAATTATACTTTTAGTTATCCTTTTCTCATGTCTACTATATATTCCATACCACAAAGCAAATTATTTTTTGAGACCTGTGGGATGGAAGAAAAATGGATCAGTATGAAAATCATAGATCTCTTTAAAAAGCTACTTAAGAATTATGTCACAATTCTATCTTTTATCTGCTTTATTAATTACTATTCAGTTTTCTTTTTTGTTTGTTCATTCTTAGTTTCACTGTGGAAACTAGGAATCTAAACCAGTTGCATTGAAACAACCAGAGAAAGCTGTCAGTGATTTAGTGGGCACAAGACTGTTCTAAAGCCAGTGGAGGCAGATGCAGGAAAACTAAAAACTTAATCTAGAATGCTGATGACATGGATTCCATTGCTGCCTTCTGTCTTTCCCAATAACAATTTTACACCTTTTATAATGGTGTATGATCTTTCAAATATGGTGCAGCATACAAAAAAACTGTCTCACAAATATTCAGGACTTCTTAGCCATGTCAAGGCAACAAACAAAATTAATTTCCTGGAAGAAGTGATCAATTTAGATTAAGTAGTTCTAGACTACTTATTTTCATCACAAAGGTCTCACTTTTCACCAAAGAAGAACATGTGGTGTGCTTAAGAAAAATATTGTATTTATAGCAGAAATTGAAAGCAGCCAATAATAATTTTTAAAATTTAACCCCAGGCTTGAGCTAAAACCTTCTGTAAGCGGTTTATTTAGATCAATGTTTAGGAATACATATTCTCTAGGTGAAAAATTATCAATGTTAATTTTATTTACATTATTAATTTCTGCAGAATAGTGGTATTTCTGAGAATAAAGGCCAAAAAAATAAATAAACTAATATAATTAAAATATCACTGTTATGAAGCTGGAATCTATGCAAACATATTTACCAATATTTATAACTCTAATATATTTACTATTGTAATAATTCCCCAAGTTGCCATCAGTCATTACAAAACCTAGCAGAATTTCCCTGCATTAAACTTTGAAGGTGACACGAGAGGCATAACATGAATGGAGCACAACTTCCTCTTTGGCCAGGATGTCAGAGAAGGTCTCCTTTGAGACTCACAATATGATGGATATATGGACTTACAAAATTACTCTCTGGAGTTACAAAATAGAAAACCGTGAAGTTGTGTCTAGATTTCTTTTTTCTCTTCCAGAGTGTAAACCTTTTCTGGGAAAGTGAAATCAAGGAACAGACTCCACAGGGAATACATTATGGTGAGAAAGCCAGGCATGATGCTGTTGAAAGGAATGGCAATAAAAATAACTTTTGAATATGGATTCCTTAATCTTTTGGCTCATAAAGGTTTCCTGCTTGTGGGAGCTGGTACATGGTCAAGGACACATTTGTGAGTCTGTCCGCCACAGAGTTTTGCTGGTCCAGACATTGCTGTTTCCAGTCAACCATAAAAAATAGATACTTAATATATCATTTTATGGAAAACAATGTACCCTGATGCAATGTACCACATAACTGGATGAGAAGCCATTCATAAGATAGTAAGAAGTTATGCTCAAGTGTGTCAGATCAATAAGCAATAATGACTGAGGCAGAAAGCAGTGTTGAGATTAATGGCCAGTTATAGAAGTGTCCTAGTGCTACATCCAGATCCATTAAATCCACCATGTCACTATCAATTAACCAAGTGACCTGTGGTTTAGTCATTATTACAAATATATGTCTCTAGAAGAGACTATCATTAGGACTTTGGTTTTGCTTCCATTCTTTTTTGTGCAAAGTGTACCTTCATGCAGGATTAAACCAACATGTTCTAATTTATATGCAATTATCTTCTTATCAAGATACTCCAATAATAGAAATTGAGAATAACACTTTAGAAAGTAATTTTTTACAATTGAGTGACAGCCAAATCCAATTTTGACATTTTTAAGTGAATTCAGTGCCAATCCTAAAATTATGTAACTATTTGATTAAGCCCTCCATTTATTCTCCAGACAGATACTGATAAAAACTTGTAAGCTCCCCATAAATTTTTCTTCTTTGATTTTACATCAGGACAACCTCCAGATCTTTTATTTCCCAGCATGAATCCTAGGATAATCCAAAATGTCACAGACTTCCTTTTCAAGTGTACGTACAGCCTGAGAAAGAAACTTTTCTCATTTCTTAATTTGTACACATTTGAATTAGGACAAACTGGGATCAAGAGTAAAGCACTGTATGAATGGAAACAAACAATTTTTTTCCGATCACATGTACCATATGTCATTTTACTCTCCTATAAGAACCTCTGGAATATCTTTATTTTAGATGGAGGGAACAACAAATGAAGATCCTATTTCATTTTACAGACAACACTCCTTCACTTCCCTTGTGGCTCCTTTAATTAATATTAAAACTAAAAATTAATTAAGGAACTTTTTTACTATTATGAGTCTTTTACATACTGATAATCCAGTACTCACCTCCACTTAGGTTGCAATATCCAAGTGGAAGGATTATAAGGCTCCACTAACTTTCTTCCAACTACACATTTATTTAAAAAAAAAAGTTTAATTACCTATTAATTCAGAGAGCAGTACATACAAAATAGAAAGATGCATATCAAAATAGAAAGTAAAATTTTAAGCTGGTTATTGTGGTCATTCACTTTAAATGAATGACCACAATTTTCTATTAACTGTACATAAGAAAGTGACATGATATTCAATGTTCCTAGTGATTACACAAACAGAATCTCACAGAGAGCAGGACTGGATTTAAATAGGGATGGAGAGGCAAGTCCTCTGATTACTCAATAAGTAATCTTCAAAATTAACAGAAGAGGTAACATTGCACTTAGCTTTGTTGTGAGCCTACTAATGGGCTTCACAGAGATCACTACACAGCAATGAAATGGAAATAACATAACTGATTTAAGCTGTATTTGAACCAGAGCACAAGGTCCTAATGCTGTCTAGTACGCTGCTGGCCTTGCTTCTGACAGCACCAGCAGCACATTGTGAAAACTGAAATTTCTCTACAATACTTAGAATCAGCTGTGTATTGGCAAGTTAAAAATATCCCCAGTCATGCAACATTTTCTATAAGCTTAAATTAGTCAACAAATATACTGTGCATGTGTAAAAAGGACATTTAAAGGAAAGCATCACTCTAATAATTGCCACAGTACTAAAAATTATGTACAAATGCTTTGAGTATTTCAAACCTGTAGTACCCTGTGGCAAAATAATTCTGGTTTTTAAAAAAGAAATGTATTAAAATTTATATACTCCCCTTGAAACAATTAACCTTCTCAAGCATTAATTAAGGCCTACTATCATTCATTTTTTCTTAAAGTAGATTTATAACATTTGCCAGCTGCTCAAAGTCTAAACAACACTGTCATTGCACGTATGCTGTGAAGTTATCAAATCTTTACCTCATTGGTGTATTCCCTTTTTTTCTGCTAATGTAGACACTAATGAAGGAAAAGAAGGAAGAATTACAATGTAGCCAAAAAAGAGAATGAGTGCATTCAAATGGCTTTTTTTTTTTTCACTTTTTAGTGCACTCATTAGACTCAGGATGCATGGTCAGACTAGTGATACCAGCAAACCTTTTTTAATTGCACATTCTATTTGCCCCTGTTCCACACATTCAACCTGCAGAGAAGAAAGACATTTAAAGATTACCAAGGCAAGTTTGTAATGAAGCGGGTACCTCTTTGTCTGTCCTTGTGCCAACAGCAGCAGAAGGGATACTAATTAGAGGGTGAATTATTAGCTTCCCATGGTGCACTGCAGGGGCATTAAAAATGAGTGTAGTTTGTTGCTTTCCTTTTAGATGGTTAGTACTGGTTTAATATATTCTTGTTTCTAGGTGAGCAGCGGGGGACAGTTTTTATTATTATAATTGTTGCATAATTACTGGCCTAGGGTTGCCTATTGTTAAATAAAAATGCTGAGATACTAATGTTTTATTGAACAGTAAAAGTAGATAAAATTGTAATATATTTTCCTGAACAATATAAGCTTGTTATCTGGCAGCTTGGTGACAACTCTAAGTTGTCTTGTGGACAAAACTCTGATTTTTTTGTAAAGACTAAGTATAAAATGGGATTTTCTAAAACTTGAAATACATTCAACTTTAAAAAAGAAGTTCTATTTTCATTTATGCAAGAGGACCCAAGTTTGTGTAACATAACCTCACCAGATTTTAACTGATGAGGATTCTGACCTCAGAATTAAAACCTGCAGCTCTCATGTCTCTCCAATTACAAATACACAAATATATTCTAAATTTTCTGCCTATAGTTTGGTTTTTTAATAATCCAGAACTGATTGCCAATGTAAGAAATTAAATACAAAAATAACTAGCATTTTAAAAAAATTAATAAACATTCAATATTAACCCAAATTTATAATATTTTCCTTGGTCCACCTTAGCAGAAGAGCTGTCTGAATTTGTAGCAAAAAGGTTTTCATACTTTATCTCAATTTCCTGTTGTGGTTCCTGCATGTCAGTAGGTAACGGGCTATTTTGATGTCCCATGGTTTATCCAGGTGGAGATCTGTCTGCCAAGCCACCTGCTCTGATCAAAACGGCCTTGAGAGAAGAATTCTGAATGCAAAGGATCAGCTCCTGTCACTTGTGTCCATGTCACATTCACACAGACTTCTCTCTGAATTGTGCAAATTCTAAGTGTACATCTCCAAACAGCTATCCTAAAGAAAAAAATGCTACTTTAAGCTCATCTGCTTCTTTCTACAGAGGAGAAGCAAAACCATATAGAAGAAAGGCAATTATTTGTAATACTTTTGCAAAGGGAATAATATTCATTAAATTTTGCCAAAATCCACTCTAAACATTGTTTGGCATTGCACAGAACTGATAAATTACCAGCAAAGATTGTTCTTATGATTTTTTTAATGGCAGAACCTCTTCATTATTCTTACTTTCAGGAAAGTGAAACAACTAAGAGATAGTAAAAACCAAACAATAATTAGAGGATAGGAACTAATTAGCTGTCTTAAAGAGGTCTTTCAATGATTCTCCAAAGCTTTTCTTTATTTTTGAGCCTTCTAAACTGAAAGATCTGGAGACACCATCCTGTTGCTTTAGAAGCCATTCTTCCTCTTGATAGCTTCAGTTTCCTAAGTTGCATCCTTGAAACCCTCAGTTCTACCAGCTCAGATGAGATGCTGTGATTATGAAGAACATTTCAGAAAAAAAGCAAATGCTTTAAAGCTTTTACTAAACTTCTTTTTTTTTCTTTTTCTCTGTCTAAATCATGACTAAACCTAAATCATGACTAAATAAAGAATCTAAAATTCTTTAAGATAAGTACTTGTAGCTCCTCTGGTATATTGAAACACACAATAGGTTTCAGGTAAGAAATACTTAAGTATTGTTATATAATGAAAGAAAAGAGGATTACACTGTCCATCCACAGCTGGTGGAATACTGCACAAAATAGCCACCTTCCCCTACTCAAGTTGTCAGTATCCTTATTTAACTTGTTCCACCTTGACCCAGAAAACACATCAGTCATTTGCTATTTCTGTAATGAAATGCTGATCTATGCAAGCCTGTGCTGGCAGCACTATCCAGCACTTTCCTGCAAGGTTCTGCTGGCTGCCAATCTCCGGAAACCCCTCGGTGCTGTTGAACAATAAGAGATCGCTGACCTTTCCTTCCTCTCCAATGAAAGAACTATTTAAAAGCCAAGGCCACTGTAGAGATAACACAGGTAAGGAACTGATGGCAGGTGCCATCAGTGGAGTCTTATGCTGTTGCCATTAAAGTTTTATTTCTGCAATATTTATATTGCCCAAGCATCTCAAAGCAAAGACAAAAGAAATGGCTGTGCAGGATTATAAACTTCACCTAAAACAAAACCCTGGTATTTCTATTTAGCCTAGCTTTGCATTTCTGTTTGGAATATTTCCTATCAGAAAATCTCATCGTTTCCCACAAAAACCTCGGTGCAACTTATTGTTTCTGCCTTTTTATAGTTAAAAATATTTTCCAGAAAGTGCCAGAGGAAAATTTATACAGTTTCTTTCATTTTATGAATTCACTTTATTCAGAACTTCTATTAAAAATTATTTAATATTTTCTTCCTACTTGTACTAATCTCTTTTTTTTTTTTTTTTCTGGCTTCAAATTTTTTTGTCTTCTTTTTCTGGTGTCAATAACCCCATTGAGAAACCTAAAAATCCTCAATGATTGTGTTTATGTAGCTCTATGAAACTTTCCCTAAACAAAATAAGCAAAAAAAAAAAAAAAAATTCCTTGGCTTAACTCCATAAATTCAGGTATCAAAGCATTAAAATTGACTGATCACTTACAAGAATGTGCTAGTTTCAGCCACCCCTTCAGAGTCTGTTCCAATAAATAGAATTTAACCACAAGCCTAAAGTGAGTTAGATACACTTCTGAACAGCAATATTTTTTTCATTTCAAGGTTTAGAAGTGCAAAAAAAATGTATTAAGGCATTATGAGCATTTTCTGTTCAGAAACTGATTGCACAAGAGCTAGACTCTGAATGGGATTGTATAGTTGCACAAAGAGGCAAAGGAAGGGAGCAAACACCTCTAGAAAGGACTCGGTGTCTTTGCACAAGCAGGCAACACTCACATTCCTCCTGCAAGGGAGGCCCAGCTAGTGAGGAGACCCTGCTGGTCACACAGACACTTCCCAGAAGGAGGGATTTGATGTGAAGCAGTTGAGGATTTTACAACCCCAGTTCCAAACCCAAAGAAGATGCTAAAACAAACTGGGATTCTTCATCCCAGCTTGTGGCGAAAGTCAGTCAGGCCTGTTCACCCATTTAAATGGTTTATTCAGTCACATAAGAGAGCACCAGAACTATTCACAATGTGTCACACACGTTTAAAAGGCATTTAGAGGTTTGAATCAATGGCTTCAGAGAGACACACAACTGCTGTTGGCTTTGACAAAACTAGGTGACAAACCTGTGGGGCTTTACCCTGTTTCCATCACTATTAGTAACAAATCTAGCCTGAAGATCCCAGAGCTGCCACAGAATTCATCCACAAAGCTTCCACTGAGGGACATGAACCAACCTGCCCACATGCATATTGAGTATAATCAATTTCAGTGAAACACATTTAAAATTTTAATTGATTTTTGCTTTTTTTTTTCTGTTAAAATTAATCAAGAGTATGATGACAGGCAATACAATGTTTGTCCAGAATGACTGCAGTGAGCCTCTCAATTGAAATGTTTTTATTCCCTGGAACCAGCAAACATTTCTCTTAATAGTAAATCAAGCAGCAGCAGAAAGAGCAATGCCAGTCTCTTGCATTGATATAGCTGTTAAGCATTTGCATCATAGGATACTTTTTGTAAGCATAATAACAGCTGTGTTTGTGATCATGAATCCTGTGGAAAGAGAGCCCAATCTTTGTCTCAGCAAGACCAGATAGGATTGAACAGCACCTTAAAGGTCTCATTGTGTAAGCCTCACTGGATCTGCTTTCATCACATTATTTAAAAGAGAAGGCATTGCCCAAAGCAAGGGTAATCAAGACCTAAAGAGTGACTGCTTAAGCAGAATGACAGATGAATACAGTCACTGTAAAAAAAGAGCAACACAGCACTAAGGAAAAATCATTTAAAATAGGAAAGCAGAGAAAACACCTTCAAATACTTTCTTTTCACAATTCTATGTTTACTAGAGAGAATTTTTGGCTAAATACGAGTGTCCATTAACCTGAAGTTTGAGATGGTGAGGAAGGAGAATCAAAATTTAGTATTATGAGAATAGATTCCATTCCATGAGCTGGATTGGTCCTGTTTTCAGCCTCTTTACAAAAAGGGAAACATACTGTATGATTAAATACACACCATGGTGGGTAAATATTTTGAACCTCTTTCCTCAACATGCATATGGTGACAATTTTTCCAAGAAAAATATAGAAACTACATAATGATATATATGTGCTTTAAGTGATTGAAATAATATTTTTAAGTGGTATGTAAGATAAGCTGGGACAACTTCCAAGGAGATAAATAAAATTACCATAATATAACAGTTGGAAGTTTTGCAAAGGGGGCAAACAGGAGGAGTGGGTGAGAGAGAGAAAGGAATATAGGGAATGAAGGGGAGGAAGGAAGAGGGAGAGGGGAGGGAGAGGGAGAGGGAGAGGGAGACGGAGACGGAGACGGAGATGGAGACGGAGAGGAGGGACCATACAGAAATTCATTCCATACAGAAATTCATGCATTTAGTACAAACCATGTGTTACTGGTATGACCCCAGTACCAAACTCTACTATCTGATGTTTAAACATCAAATTAGTGGTGCCAAATATGCCTATGACAATGCAAAGAACATAGTGATAAATTACCACAGACAAAGCTGTAGTAATAAACATTATGATAGACCAATAGAATTTTAAAGGATTAAAAAAAATACACGCCTCCAAAATAAATAATGCAGCAAGCGGTTTGTCGGGGTTTTTAAATTTTCCTTGTAATTTAATACTTACTGAAGCCTCTAAAGCAGTGAATAAAAACATTCTGCAAGGCTTTTATTCAGCCACCTGTCCCCATTTTCATAAAGAATAGTTCATGTCAGCCCACAACCCTGTCATTTCATAATGA
Source organism: Taeniopygia guttata (assembly GCF_048771995.1). NCBI lineage: Eukaryota > Metazoa > Chordata > Aves > Passeriformes > Estrildidae > Taeniopygia > Taeniopygia guttata. The sequence continues at coordinate 13,314,096 of NC_133036.1, forward strand.
CACAGTACATGGCTGTGGGCCTTGTTGTCATTTATAGGAGCTCATGTTGCTGCAGGAGTATCGAGGGTTTGGAAAGTGCACGAGGAGTAACTCTGACAGTGCTCATGGAAGCTTTGTTAGCACCTCACATAGGTACTGGAACTGAACAATCTCTGGCAGCTCCATATACCTGAATGAGAGCATTGTGTGGTTACATCATATGTGGTAGAAGACAGGGAATATGAAGTCAGCCTAAGGCCCTCAGCATGGGAACAACAAATAAAGCGTGGGAACAGAACATCTGCAGTTTTGCAGCACTTCACTGGCTACTCTGGTCTACCCAGCATGAAAGCTAATCATGCTAATCATGACTATAAGTCCCATTAGACTACCAGAACTGTAAAAAGAGGTATTATTATAATTAACAGACATTTTTAAAGTTACTTTTTGTGCTAGATGAGAAAAAAAAATGGTTATTGTAGCACCACACATTTATCTAGCTGAATACTGTAACATGTCAAAAAAGGTGGCAAAAGGTAAATTTTTCTTATAGTCAGAACAAATCAATTTGTAGCCAGTAACATATATCTTTGATTATTGATGCCATTGAGGCAGGACAGTATGAAAGAACTCCAGTTCAGAAGGCTTGAGAGTAAAACTCTGATTTATTTCAAATACATCATTCTTTTATAGAGAGCATCATCCAGACCAATTCCATTGGTCCCAGAGTAAAAACATCTCACCCTATTGGTGTGCAGTGAATGACTCTCAGTAGCAGAACTTATCTATAAAAAATGTGAACAAGAGAGATAAAGAATTATTTACATTATTTCTGTTTCCCAGGCTCCTGCCTGGCTAGAAACTCTCAGCTTTCTCTCTGACTGAACTGAGAATATCTACAGATTATTGATTTGGGTGTTGGAAAACAAAAAAGACAAAAATTTACTTAGGGAAAATACCAGGCTCAATTTCATTAGCTGACTCCAGACCCCTGTCCTGCCTGCTTTGTTATCCCTGCAGGGTACACCCAGACCCTTCAGGGAGGCAATGAGTGGTCAGGCAGTCAAGGTCAGTGTACAGAGCTTCCTCTTTGCTGTTCTATGCTCCTTCACTCATTATCTATGCTCCACAGGGTGCAGTTCCCCTCAGTGATGAGCCTGCTGTGGTCTGGGCTTATCCACAGCCCACAGCCTCTTTGGGGCCGTACCTGCTCCAGCATGGGCTCACCCAGGAGCCACAGTCCCTTTGGGGTGTGCAAGCCCTGCCATCAAGCAACTGCTCCTCTCTCTCATTGTTGTTCCCTCTGTTCCCTCTTCCCTCTGTTCTTCTGTCCTATCTTAAAAAGCTTTTCACAGAGGTGCCACAGACTCCTCCAAATGGCTTGGCTTTGGCAACTGGTGGGTCTACTGCAGGGTCTGGCACTGGGCAGCCCCTGAGCTCCACCCACAGAGGCCACCCCTGCAGCCACCTCTGCCACCAGAACCTTGTCCTTTGCATACAGAAGTTAGCAATTACTGGCCTGCTGCTGACCTGTAAAACCTAGAGAATATAAGGACTTATCAGGAGCTCTGCTCTCAAGAGAGAGAGAGAGCATGACTGAAAACCAAAAGAGGATTTCGGAAAATATTAGTTATGAATTCAAATGGAAAAAAAAAAAAGGAAAAAACTTGAGGGCCCTTTTCATCAGTTCTTGCCAATAATATCCAATCCAGGTGGATTTTTTTTCTGAACTGGGAATAGTACAGAAAGGTAGTCCTGAGGTTAATTTCACTAACACTAACTCGTTCACAAACTGGCTTCTTTCCTATTTATTAAATCAATGTAGTCACAATTCCATTTAAAGATGATGTTCTAATGTATTTAATGATGTCAAGGAGGGTTCCATTCAAAACTCTTTTAATAAAAATAAAAATAAATTTAAAAATAAAAATAAAAATCTTTTAATAAAAATGGACTTCTAAAAATCATTTGGAGTGTTTAGGAGACTGATGGCCTTCTTCCTTTTCTATTTTTCTTTGCAACTCATGGATCACTAATGATGGCATTTTCACCAAGCAGCCATGACATGCTAAATTAGTCTATCTCCTTTTGGCAATTTAACAATGTGCATTAACTATTACACTTTAGAACCAAACAATATCATTGATACAAAACTAGGAGTTTTTTTAAAATAAGATAATTAGAAGAACAGCAAAGAATCTTTAGTGCTGAATTTTTAAATGAAATAGATGCAAAATTAAACGTGTAAAATATAACAAATAAAGAAGCCAAGACATACAATTTAGTAAAATATAAAATGCAAACTGTTCATTCCTATTTATCAGTACAACAGGGAAATGTCAAGGAGTTTTAATGCTTAATGAGCCCATCAAGCTTAGAATGCACCAATTGTACCATTTTACCTAATTGGCTACAACATTTTTGTCTCCTCCTTCTCTTTGCCTTCAACACAACAATGCAAAAATTCCGAACATCTTGCCTGGACTAAATTACACCTTTTACAGTACATGGGGTAGTTTGTGGCTGACAAGATTTCCGGAAGGATTTTTTTGTTTTGACATGGCTGACATTTGTTTTGATAGACTACAACATAGTCAATACAAGTAATGGTGAAACAATAATCAGTTCAGCTTCATTGGGATGTTGCTTCACCTTTTGTAAAATCTCACATTAAACATAAAAGTTTTGTTAAGCTATCCATATCAGACATACAATATTGATATCAGATTTATAGTACAGAAAAATAAATTCCTGGCATTATATTAACCAGTATTCTTAGAGATATGGTGATCTAGTAATTCCAAGATAATCTGTTGGGTATTTTAAATTACTTTTCTAACCTGAAGTTACCTGGCTTTAAAAAAAATTAAAGTATATCCTTTAGAACCCCACAGTCCTTGTAGAAACCATGCACTGGATTCTCTCTCTGCAGAATCCAATAAGAAGCTCTTTTTAGTTCTATCAGTTTCCTTTGAATTATCTTCTTATCAATAGAGGTGGCAATGCTGAAGATTATCCATTCAATTAATATTTCATCTCTTCCTTCTAAATAATGCTGCCCCTTTAAATCCCAGTAATTATGTTTAATTGGTGTAAGACCTCAAAGATCAAAAATATACCAATAAAAAAAATCCATGCTGAGTGATTGATACATATTACAATTGTTAAGAGGCAGCTGACACCAGCTGGCTTCATGCTTCATCCAACTTGCCCATTAAACCTGCCCTGCTTCTCTGAATGAGTTCATATGGCCAGGTCTCTGGCAAAACCTTGGAATGCTGACAAGCCACACAATCGTAACTATTCAATATAGTGTGCACACTTGTATCAGCAGGCAGACAAAAGATTGTTATTATCACTGAACAACTAAAAGGTACAGAGCTTTACTCAATAACAATAGCACTTAAATGCTATATAGTAATAGTATGTTTCAGATCAACCTGATTGGGAAATATTGATCCTTTCATCTCAGCAGCTGCTAAGCTTTACTGGGTTGCAGATGACAAGTGTCTAAAAAAAATAAAGTAGAATTTGGAGAGAAAAAGTGGCAGGAGGGAAATGAAACAAATATGTGCAGTTGATTAAGCAGCTGGAACTACCACGTTTGTGTCATGTATTGATTCTCACAATTTTTTTATTTATTTGATTGATGTCAATTGCGTTTCATGTCAACTCAAGCCACAATGATGTTTTACAGCCACGTTTGTGAGAGCTGAACTAAATGAGAACAATTGGATCAGAAGTCCCTCAGTCACATTTCTTTGATTTAGTGAAGCAGGAGCCCATCGTTATTGTGCTGTTGCTAAAACCATCAGTAATTAAAGCTGAGTGCTTAAATCTTTGAAGCTCATCAAACAACATGTTCAACATGCTTGTTTATTGCTAGAGATGTGTTAAACCTTTAAGTCAAGTAACCCAGCAAAAGCTGTCCTCTGAAGAATTGAAGAACCACAAGAAGTATTTGTTAGAAAAATTCCCATTTTCTTTAAAATATTTTTCAGCAAATAGCTCTGAAGTTGATTGTGAAATGCAGAAACAACATGGTTTCTGTTGATGCTTCTCATGCTAATTTTTCATGAAAATGGAAAAGTATTACATTCAGAAAGTAACATCAATTAACAGAACAATGAGGTTCTGGTTAGGAAAAACAAACAAACAATAATAGTATACTATTATATATACATAGTACTATACTATGGGCCGTTCCCATTCAGCAACACTTTAGGGGAATTTACTTAAGTTTAAGAATTTACTTAAAATAAAGCATGGGCTCAAATTATTCACTGAACCAGAATTCAAAATATTGTCTTTAAAAGACAGTCCAGTACATTTAAAACTTTGACTTTAATAGCTTCTTTAATAAACGGGGATGAGCTGTGGCATTTTTCTATTGATTGTTCTAATTACCTTGTTTTACTTTAGAAAGTCATAGAATGACAGAATTGTTAAGGCTAGAAAATCTCTAAGATCAGGTCCAACCAAAGGTTGGTCTGTTGCTCTTCTTTTCAAACTGTGTAAAAATAGATTAATTCCTTGAGTTCTCTACCTGAACCAACCTGCAGAACCTATCTTCTCTTTCACAGGGACTTGAGTTACAAAAATTTTACATATGTTTCAAAAATATGCTACTTTTAAAGGTCACTGTAACTCACCTGCACTTGTCACTATAAGGGATTTTTAATTTAATATTTTTGCATATGTAAATTAGGTAATTTATTGAAATAACCTACAATGACAAACAGGTGAAAAAATATCTTTACCAGGCAAGAAAAGTCCATATTTGCAGAAAGAAATAAGCCTAGGAACTCACACTAAACATGTCCTATGGAGAAGTTCCTATTAAAAATTCTCTTCCAAGAAGTACGACTAAATTTCAAGTTTAATTTTTTTCCTTATTTCAACAACAATAACTTGTAAAATAAAACTTAAAGCTTGTGAAAAAAGCAAGGTTTGGGTTTTGCCCCTTTCCTGTGTTACAATGAACCAGGAGTTCTCTGTATTTTGGTCAGCATTAGTGGTTTTTGAAGGGCACGAGCAGCAAACTGCTCTGTCCTGTTGGAAGAGCCATTGCCATCCTCAGAGCTCCCTCCAGGCTGCCCTGCCCTCGGTGGGCACGGTCCCCATGAGTCAGGGTGTGAGATCTGCTGTAGGGACAGCTGAGATCACATCCACAAGGGCATGAGTAGCAATTACCTCCACTTTCCAAAAACATCTAGGAGCCAGTTAAAACTCAAAATCTTGTTTTCTTACTAAATATTAACTTTTTACTTATTCCTTGTCTATTTTTTCTGCTTCTCAGGAAAGTACATTTTTAAAGGGTCAGTTTCACAATTTTTTATATCTCTGCAAAATACCTTTTTTGTAATAAATGTGAGCAATATAATACCTGAATAATAAGCAAAATAAATATTTTATTTTCATGTGTTTACAAGTGTTACAGTTATTTCAGTTATTTTATTTTTAATCAGCTACTCTATTGTCTTGTTACGATGTAGCAGCAAGGACATATATTAGCTGTTATAAATCACACATTAAATTAGGGAAGTATAAAGCAAGAAAAATAAAATATTAATAAAAAAATAAATTTCTTAAAATAAATATTGAATTTTCTGAAACTAGCTGTTCTAGCCACTCTGTACTAGCAAAGTTCATCATGTAGTAAAATTATTTTGTAAACTCAGGGGCAGCTGTGCTGGAAGAAAAATGCTATTTAAGTAAAGTCACTAGTTAAAATATTTAATTGGATTAACATTAATTCAACTGTCCTAAATAGCTGAGATGTAATTAACTATGTAACTAACAGCTTCAAACAATAAAAAACAACCTTTAGTGACCATGTTTGTCAGCCACTGCTTTTTCACCACACCCAGTTAGTAAAAAAGACAATTTAATACAAGTTAGTATGAACAAGAGTTTAAAAAAGGGAGCCAGATGAGAATTGTAGTTAACATTCAGTAATTAATATGAAGAAACAGAAAGGAGTGCTCTTTTTACTAGCAGCAGATTCTTCTTATAAATAACAGACTGGAATTTTAATTTTCAGGGCACCACATGCAGATCTTGCAGTACAAGGACTCTCCAACAGAGTATCCTAATCTGTTAGAAGGGGTATTTTTTATTATTTTGTTTTTTCCTGATGGCCAAAATCTTTCTCAGTATAAATGACCCCCACCATGTTCATTCTGATACACCAAGGTCAATTCTGTAATGGGAAGCATCTTTCATAGTACAAACTGAAAGTATTCAAGGTGTCTCTATAACTTTCAAGGTAGTTCCAATGCTAATTCCCATCCTGTTCTCTTTACACTTATTTCTGTAAAACAACAAAAGGCAGAATTTAACCACCTATCAGAGACTTAATCCCTAAGATTTACAAATATTTTTGGGGATGATCATGTAAAATGGAATTGAAAGCTGATCGCCCACAAGCATTCAGCAGACAAATCTGCAAGGTTCACTGTTGGTTCTGAAGAATATTTGGACACCATGGTGAATATGCTGTAACTTTCAGGTATTTTTAAGGAGAGAAACAAGTGATCCAGGCACCAACTTAAATGATGTGGATGCAAATTTTGTGCCTTGTTTTCTGTTACAAAAAAAAAAAAAAAAAAAAAAAAAGTGTGACTTAGATGTCACTGTGAACATAGCAAGGATGTAATGAGGTGGGGAGCTGTGCTGCTGCTGCCTTGCACTGGCATGGAAATCCACAAGGACCTAAGAGGAAAGACTGAAGCAGTAGCCACTGAAGCCAGCAAACCCTGCCTGGAGCTTCCTACTGCCCTGAGCACAGGCTTAGGGGTGTCAACCCAGGACTCTGCTGTGCCATGCTTCTCTCTACAGAGATCTACTTAATGTGCTTGCATTTCTCCTCTCTAGCTGTAAAACAGTGATACAGCAAAAACTCATATTCATATATGAGTATATGGGGATGAATGTTGTCTTGCTAGATAAATAAGAATGTAGGTAGGCCAGGATGTATGAAAATCACTCTTCATTACTTCAGTGTACCAGCTCATACTAACACAGTATAGCAAGCATAAGGCCTTTTGGTTGTGTACTACAGTAAAAAAAAAAAAAAAATTGAAAACCATTTTTAAAAGATGGGACTTAGTGTGAGATATTTATAAGTCTTGTAGAAACTGGATGGGGAATCCCATTACAGGCTTAATCCAATCAAGTAATGATAAGGCATGACTCAGTGAACTGCTGTGGGACACCCTGTTATGATTGTTATCAGTTCTTTCTAACATTTAACATTTTTAACAGTAGTAAGCAAGACATACCACTCTGGTTGTTTTATCATACTAATGCTTTATCTGCTGTGTCACATATATTTATGTGGGAAAAAAAATTGGTATAAAATCAAATATTCTGCTTTATCTGGTAAAAAGGAGAGAAACAGATTGGAGAAAGAGGCTTAGCAAGACAAAGAACCATTTGCAGTTCCCAGTCAATGTCAGGCTTTATTGTTATCTCTACCCAGCTGCTTGACCAGCTGCTTTAAGCCACAGTAACCTCTCATTCTCACAGGCAGCATCCCAGCCTTGCTGAGCAGCAAGAGCAATGAGTTTTCTGCCAGACATGGTGGATACATCCCATCAGGGATGTGGGCTATGGAACCTGCACTTCTGCATGAGGCAAACATTTCTGGCTCCTGTTGTGCTGGAATCCCTCAGTTAGCCTGGCTGTAGACACAGACCTGGACTCCCTTTGACCACCTGGATGTACTCGGGTCCTGGATCCAAACTCAAGTCTACAGAATTGCTCCCACTGGTGTTGGCAGACTTCAGTTTAGTCCTTTGCTAAGCATTTATAGGAGGTATCCCCATCCCTCACTTGGGTTACAAACAAATCACATTTTGTTCTGATGCGAGATAGTGCTATGCAATGCACAAGACATAGGCTGAATACTTAATATTTTTAGCCAACCATAGGGAACAATAATCCTGTTCATGCTTCTCAGGTATTTTACCAGCTATGCTGATATAGCACTATTAAAATTGAGGTTCATAAAAATCCTAATGCAACCAATAAAACGTTGGCAACATATTTTTAATTTAGATAGTTACTTTGAATGCAAAAGCATTTAATTTAAATATATTCTGGCAAACAGAGTTGCAAATCTGAAATGCAGACATAATTATCAGCAAATCACCAGCTAATGATTTGGGTACCTTTATCTACTTCATCTAAATATCTGATGTGTACTCGCCTGCCTTTAATTATGGAGGTTTTCCCAAGGATTTACAATTAAAACCTGGTATCAGTTACGTGATAATAAGGTGTCACAGGCTGAGTGACATCTACTTATCAAACAGTGCAGTAAGTAATCTGCCATAATGCAGAATGGAAAGAAACTGCCTGAATGCTGATTTGTTCATGTCCACTCTTAACCACTGCATATAATTTTACTGACAACACAAGAATCCTTCATGTTGTAGAAGTCAGAACTGTGTATGCACCATCCTTTCCTCAGAAGAAACATAAATCTAAGTCCTGGGTTTATGTAATATGATAAGTAAAGCCAAGTGCATCTTCTGGACAGTTCCACTAAACTCATCCTAAATTTTAAATATATCTGCATATATAATATAAATACTAAAGTTATTAATTTCTCTCATAAAGATGCCACATGAAACAAGAATGCTACATTTAAGCTTTAAAAAGGCCCTGTTTTGACATTGTTCAACTTAAGAAAAGAAACAGTACTTCTATATTAGTAAACAGTTCATGAGCAGTGACTATAAATCTAAAAAAGTGTCACACACATTATAGAAACCTTAACTAAATTATGTATTCAAAGACCAGAAAACCCAAGAAAGAACTACACCCTGTTATGGAAATCTATAGGGTCAGCATGACGTTGGAAACATGCTGATCAAATGCTCATCTCCATAATGCAAAGGGATGGTTCTTATCATTCCAGAGACTGCTTATCAATTGAAGGCTCTTTTGCAGAGATTGTCCTTTGCATGATCAGTCTTCCAAGACCTTCACCATAATGAAACATCCAGCTTTTATTTGTTTCATATTCAATTTTCCATGCAAATTTAGTGATCTTCATCTTTGGGCCTCTCATTTTAAATGTTTTGGAAACATCAAGCTAAAAAGATAAAAAGCTGAAAAAAATTAGTCTTAGATTTACCAGGGTAAACAGGTGTAGGCTTATATCAAACATATTGACATGTCTGAGAAAATAAAGTGGCCATATTTATTCACATTGCTATCCCTCTTTTCAATACCTTGTCATAACTACATTTTAAAAAGACCAGCTCACTAAAGACATCTCTCTAATTTCCAAATAAATGTTTAAAGAACATCAAAAATGTAACAGAAAGTGAACATGGATGATCAAGAGGGCATTTTTCAGAGGTAATTTTGATCAACAGAAACAAATTTTACACTGAGATGTGTTTCTCATTTAAAAAACTTCACCCATAAAACCAGAAGCACAATAGATTTCATTTCATGTTAGCATGAACTGAATTGTATTGGTTTATTGAAATGACATGAAATTTTTCTTTTTCCTCAGATCAATGTGTAAATGTGTCAGTGTCACAGGAGTCCCCTGGCAGGAGGCAGTTAACAAGAGATGTCTGTATGTAGTGCATTCCAAATGAGAAGGTGTGAGTAACTCCACAATGCAAAAGCAATTTCCTTTTATAGACACCATTTGGTTCAGAAGCAAGTGCTTTATTATCCCATTAGAGTTTTCTTGAGCATGTACAAGTCTTGAGTTGGTAAAGACCTAAGCATGTAGATAGTCCTGGTTATTCTGAAGTTGTTCTAACTTAGCCTACACAAGTACTCAATAAATTCAGACATTGCTACCAGGGTAAAGATGAAACAGTGACTCACTTGCTATGGGAAATAAAGGCAAAACCACTCAGCATCATGAAGGATCATGTCCTGACTGCTGGATGTGAAGAAGTAACCAGAAAACCATATACAGTCAAATCCAATTGCTTGGGCATAAATTTTAGGTTTAGAAATGACACAAATAAAGAAGTTCAGAAATAAGCAATAGATGCACCACAAAATTCTTCTTACCACCTCATGTTTCATATTTTGATAAAAATCACTTCAGCTTTTTGCACCTTGTTATCTTTTGTGGCCTGTGTCCATTCTGTATAAACACAACAAAACTCATTTGGCTGAAAGCCAAAGCTTTGGCAGGAGATAATGGAATCCTATTGGCCAAATACATTCTGATAGATGTGTTTACTTCACAGGTCCAGCTCATCAAGACAGTTGAGCTGGACCTGTGAAGTAAACATGATGAGCTTTAATCTTTTCCAGAAATCCCAGCTAACACTAATTTCAGTGAAATTTTTAATTCTAACTTCAGCATAATGATCAGAATCCAGTATTTACTCTGAAGAAAATGAGGAAATAGTTTTGAATATGTAAGAATTATCTACAGTTCTTTATGCAAGAACAAGTTTTTGTAGGTAACTATAAAAAAATTGATAGTGATCATGGAAAAAGTAAACTTGCTCAAACATCATTCCTCGTGTATCTCATCTAGTAATTATTAAATAATTTGTATTTTTGTCAGAAGGATTTGTTTATATTGTCTTATTTTAACAACACCCATAGAGTTCTAGTACCCTAGTGGTATATGCCAAGCGAAGTTATCAATAAAAAAAAAAAAAAGTTATACAAAAAAAGTATTAGCAGAGGAAGTAATTATCAAGATAACCTTCTACCTCCCACAAACATTATTCACTTCAAGTAAGGAATCTGGATGGCTTGGCTGAAGACACAATAGTGATGCACATAAATATCTGTGACATGGGAGACAAAATTATTTTACTGCCAGATAGCAGGTGGTGCAAGTTCTTGTTAGTTTTCTAAGAGTTGTGAGATTGTTAAAAATTTTTTTATCAGTGTTGCAAAGTTATTTCACCATTCTCAAGTCTGTGTTTTGCTAAGCAAAATAAAAATACAAAGCCTAATATGTCTCCACTCTAACACCTCTACATTAGTAACAGAGAACAATGGGATTGATTTTCTGAAATGCACAGGAAATCTTTGAAATGAAACAATATTTTTAGAGAACTTGTATAGATCTAAAGCCTGTGTGGCTGTCAGAAGCTGCTGAATAGAAAACCTAAGGAGTGCTCTGGGAAGGATGGTAAAAGGTTTGGGAGTGTCATGTGAAAGTAACCCTGGATTTAATCAATGTTAGTCTGGCCAGAAGAGAGCTCTAACACATGAGTGGTAACGTTTGCCTGGAACGCTCATGCTGAGTCTCTTGACTAACTGAAGCAACTTATATTTTGTCCAACTGGATGTACTCAAAAATAGCTTTAAGGGGGAAAGGACACAGAGACAAATATTTTTGAGCTAGGATCCTCATAAACAGCCATCCCTGAGAGGAACTAAGATAAATACAGTCTACTTTATTGTTATAAATAAAATGAAATATCAACTAGGAAAGAGACATAGCATGTGGGCTGGATTGGTGGAGCAGTTTTGGGAACATTTCTGCTTATCGTATCACACAATATAATACAGGGGGAGATGGAAATTTTACCTATTTGATTCTTTAATGTAAATTATTTTTTTTTACTTGTCAAAATTTTATCAAAAACCCAGTGGAAAGAATAGACTATTATTTTTAAAAGTAAACAAACAAACAAGACAGCTTTGATTTGAAATGAAAAACAAACAGCAGTGAAAGGATAAGCTTTCATCATTTTGGAGACCTTGGCATTCTTGCAGATATATTCATGAATTAATCATTGAAAAACTTAAACTCAAAAGATCATGCATTTTCCAATGCAAGTAGTCTCTAGAGTACTCAAAATGGTTATTAAATTATAGTTCTTTAAACTCCTTGCATCAAGAATCTGTTTCACACAGAAAGAAAGGATAGCATGATGCTAAAGTCCCTGTGATCTTACAAAACCAAAGAAAATTGTGAGCAAGCACTAGCAGTATGTCACCATGTACAACAATACTAAAATCTGTTAACAAAACTACCAAACACATAGTAAACAGCAGGAGTTTTGGAATGCCATGCAGCTTTTAAATTATTAGCACTAATTAGCCAAATCAAAAAAAGAGATCAGAAAACACATTAGAAGTGAAGAAAAGTCTACCTGTATTGCTGTGTCAAAATTACATTTCCAAACAACCAATTAGTAAAGACAACCTTTCAGCCCAAGGAGCCATATGTAAAGTGGGACGGCTTCATTACAGTGGCTCTCTAATTAAAATGTAAAGGCTGCTGATCATTGCATAATTAAACAACATGTCATGTGGTTTCATCTGGCAATTGCAAGCAGCTAGGCCTGACATCATTAATGACTAAGATGTCGTCTAAATGAGTCCAGAGACTGTAAAACTACATTCTGTCAGAATGGAGAGCATCCTATGGTCATTATGGAGATAATATCCTCCAAAGGGACTGCTCAGTACGAAATGCTGAAGTTCTTTCTCTCCAAATGACTTTGACTTTTTATATCCAGTTTTCTTACTAATTAGCCCAAAAGAAAAAGGCTAGCAGGGCTAATTAACTTCCAGCTACACTAATCTAAATATGAAACTGAAGAACCAAAGATTTTCCCTGTGGATATTCTAAACATTTTTTATAAGTTAAAGCTCTGCTATTGAGAAAATATTTTTTAGGCAACCTTATGCCTTGATTGAGTATTCCTTATGTGGCTTGCCACTTTGCAGACTGCCCAAGGGTCAAAAGCATTTGCAGCACCAGTTTTTTGTGTTCTGCATACCACAGACCATCTATTCAGCCTTCACAGGTGATGCACAGAGATACTAAAAACAAAACAGTGGATTTGTAGTTCCATGAATTTGCTGGAGAATTTTGGGGGTAGGAATTGTTGTGCAAACTAACAACGCCAGTCACAAGAAAAGCATGTGTTATGAAAACACACACATTCCCCAGTCCATGCTTGAGGAGTTTCAAAGTGTAATGGATAAAGTAACATCAGTTCAAGCTCCTTTGAAAAGCTCAAAAAAACAGCAGATGTGCTAAGTTTGTAACAACCATATCCAATCATCTTATTACTTTCATTCTGAGTACAGCTAGGGTCTAACTCAGGTTTGGAAGAATTACTTAGGTCATTCCCAAAATCAATAGAGATTGCAGCCAATATTTAGCATGGAGCTAAATTCCAGATCAGTTAAGTAAATATGCACTAAATTTTAAACTGTAGAGTATAATTGGACATTGTTTTTCTTCTTTATACCCTTAATTTTTATCACCACAACGTACTCTGAATTCTTTCTCTAGCAGGATCAGTCTGAGAGCTGGCTATAGTTCAAGGAAACCCTGGCAGACAAGCCTGTCCCTTCCCTGCTCCATGCAACCATTCTTTCAGTTTTGAATTTATCAATCATGCCACAGCTAATTGTCCTACAAATAGATTAAAAAATAAATAAACATAAAATCATGGTGAACACATGGATCTGTTTCTTTTCTGTATAACACAAATAAACCAGAATTTGGTTCTGTATCATGGTTTTTTAAGGGCAGAGTGCCCCAAAGAACTTTTTAACAAAGTATCTTGCTGACAGCACATTGAGTACAGAAAAATATGGCAGTCAGATGCTCTCAGTAAAACCTCAGATGTGTTCATAGGCAATAGAAGTTCTTTTATTGAGAAGAGACTTGTTGCCCAGGAAGCCAGAGTTTACTTCTGTACTTTTTCACCAGAAAGAAAATACCTGAGACAAGTTTTTCTTAAACAAGATAAGCATCCTCTTAGATTCTTCACATCAGACGTGTTAACTGGTTTCAGTTAGAAGACATAGTGTTTCACACCACCTAACATAATATTGCAGATAGAAGGCTGAACAAAACTGTGGTGAAAATAGTACTGACATATAGGAAATCTAAAGAGATGGAGTAACCTACACCGTTCTGCTAATACCATGATGTCTTCTGGAGTCTGAAAAAATCCCCAATATACAACCCTGCTGATGTTATTAGGGATGATAATTCTCAGTGCAGACTCAGTTTAATTTGCAGTAGTCAGTAAATGAGGGACTTATGCCAATCAATACACTTATGTATGTATACATATATTTCTACCATATGTTACATCATAGCTATGATATAGGAAACACTGGAACATACAAGCAGAACTGCAACAATGGGACTGACACTGAGACACTGACAGTAAAACTGGAAATGTTCACTCAAACTCTTGCAGTCCTTGAGGATATATCTGCAAATTTTTAGAAGTGTGAATGGTTTTGTCATGTTTTTATCTTCCCTGTAAATATTACAGGGAAGATTTTAAAAAATTTCCACAAAATTTAGCCTCAGATATGAGTACTTCCTGCAACTTCCTGTGGAATTAGGATCATGTGCTCATTTTACCACAGAAGTGGTCATTCCCAAGGCCACCTTTACGATATCCATTCATATTCCTCTGTCTCTCATTCCCAGTCCATCTACAGATCACTCAAATTACCCGAAGTGACTCCTTTTTATTGCCTGATCTTGCAACAAGTTGGGTGTTTTTGCAATCAGAGTCACCTCAACTGCCAGGTTCTTGAATGCAAAGACATTGCTTTTGTAGGAGGGGCTGGACACCCTGGAGAATGACCATGGTTTGACACATAAAACACTCAACTCTAGCGTTTCATGAAATGAACATCACTTAGAGCAGTCCACTAAGGGCCACAAGCAGCGCTCTGGGGGACCACATGGGAGCCTTCTGCTGCACCAGTACTGCCCAGACCATTTTGAGATTTTAGCTAGTAAGATGAATCTTCCCTTCAGTGTTCCAGCCAAATTTAATTACTTGGCTTACCCCCAGGCTGCAAACTGAGGCAGCTTCAAAATGAGGGTGGCTTATATTAACTATATTTTAATTACTGTCTTCTGCACCATAACAGTGATGGTAGTTCTGTTAATCAAGGGAATTGAATTTCCCTTCACTCAGGTCAGTAGTCCATTTTGGCCTTACACAGAAATTCCTACTAATTTATATATATATATATATATATATATATATGCTTTCTTAAAAATTAAGAACATCCATGGAAATCAGGAATCATAGGTCTGTAAATATAAGATGCACCCAGATTTTCTACTATCTCCTGGCTCGTTACATTATAATTAGAAAATAAAAAGAGCTAATAATTCTTCTGGTCTGTAGAAATTCAAGCTTCTGTGCGGAGGACTGCAGTTAAAAGCTGAAAATGGGCACTGCTCTAATTCTTTGATGTTTTATTTTCAAACTCATTTTCACATTTATTGAAATTCTTCAATGCAGCTGTGGAGCTTCCTATGACTTTTTTGACTCCAGCTGAACAGCCATAAGCATATCCCATACTTTAGCCAAATGAAGCCTGTCAAACTAGAGATCAAATTTATCCTAGCAATCTCAACAAGTAAAATAATTCCTAAATATCAATTTCAAGATCTTGCAGCTAGAAAGACAAATAAAACAGACCTTCACAACGTCATGAAAGTACAGAAGGATTACAAGAATCTGTGAAGTTCAGAACCCTTTACACAGTGCTGTTTTCTATAAAGCATGACAACATCAGAGAATGTTGAGAAAACGATTCTGCTGGTCACTCTTCAAACATTCTGGACTATAGAAGACCAAACCAGATTTTTCTGTGCTTAATTTAGTGCTCAGTGTTAAGCAAATAGTAGTTTAACTGAACCTTCAAACTTCCTTTTTTAGAGAGGGGAAAAAATTGTTTGAAAGAGGAAAATATTTGGGTTTTTTTTTTTTAAGAATTTTTAAAGAAATATCTGCCCTCGTTGCACCTCTTATACTGCTATGCAGCATTAGCACTATGTTTCTATCCCTGTTTTAATACTGTATGCTGGATTTAGGCCTGATCTTAAGGAATTACAGGTCAGATAGCATTGCCACTCAGAAATGGCTACTTCTAAGTACTACAATTTAATAAAATTTAAAGACAGAAAACTAATTAATCCCAGGTTGAACGTGTCAGCCAAAAATGAAAGAAGGAAAAGGAAGAAACATTGGAGTGATTACTTAAAAATTCAAAGTTGAATCTCCACAGAGATGGTGAAAGTCAGAGGGACAGCATCGTTCCACATCCTAAATAATGTTTTCAAATAAAACAATTATCATGTAGGCATATATTGAGAAGAATCTAGCTCTTCACTGGCTAAGGAAGTTACTGAGTAGCAACCAGGTAAGATGCTTTGGAAGACTAAAGTAATTGTGAAAATGAGCACAAAGTAGAGCAAAAGTCACCAGCATAATTTTTTTCATATTTTAGCCCTAGCTAAACTTCATTTTCTCCTACCCTGTATGCCAACTAACTGGTGGGGGAGGGGGGTTGAGGCTTGTATATTAACTATCTAAGGATTAACTCGTTTTTCCTCTGTTTCGTGAGTAATTTTTTTTTACTTTTTTTTCGTGGGTAACCTTTTTTTTACTTTTTTTTTTTTATTTTAAATAAGGTCCTGGCATTAAAATAAGTACATTAAAGGAGTGAAAAAGAGACAAAAGTCTTCTCATAATATTCAGGTCAAGGTTCTTTTATAGAGCTTGCTGATTATATAACTCCATGTATTTTCATATTCTAGGACTATAGTGGGAAAAAAAGGCTCAAGCCCATAATATCCTACACTTTCTGATAATCAGTAATATGACTCTGAGAATATGATTCAAAGTCCACAGAAATCAATAGCAGCTTTACTCCACTTGTAACATTTGTCTTGATGCTCTTCAGTAATTCATCTAATACAAGTGAATCAAAGAATACAAGACAAACTTTGCAATTTTTATTTAGAAAAGTTCTGCCTGTACCCTTTTGCTATTTTCAAACCACCTACCACCATGTTCACCAAACCTGAAGCTGAAGAATCTTATCTGCAGCTGATTATTTCATTTTGAAAAAAGAGCTGACTGTTCCAAAAAGCCTTGCAGAGGTACATGGAAACTGCCAACTCTTCAAACAGAACCAAAACAAAATTAAATCAAGACATTTTAAATATCGTTATTATAAATGTGCACTAAATTCAGTTGCTAATTGGGTTAGAGTTTCACTGACTACATTTAAACTACAATCCTGACTATGCAGTTAACCTAGATATGACGAGGTTACCTAAAGTAAATCCATACATTACTATGCTTCTAATGATATATTCAGAGGTCTCTGAACAACACTCAGTAATAAAAAACTTTCTCTTATGGAAAATAGCTGCTGAACAATGACATCCACTGATACTGTAGCCTGCTATACCTCTTGTTAGAAACCCCCTATTCTCTCCTACATTCATACCCCTGTAGTATCCTGTGGAGCATTTCCAGTGCATCTAAGAAAGGGTAAAAGCTTTGGGTTAATAATTCATTGTGAACAGTCTACATTTTTATGCGGTGTGTATTCAGGTGATACTATGCTTAATATTAATTCAAAATGTCAGATTAAAAAAAAAAAAAAGAAATAAAGAAAAAAGAAAGTCTTTCTGCCTTTGTTTTAAGTGGGAAACCTGAAATAATTTATTCATGGTACCATAATAAACTGTCAGCTATCTTGACAACTAAAAATTAAGTGCACTGTACTCCTTGGAAATTCCCAGAAATATATTTTTTTTGTTACAAAAAGAATAGAGAGAAAAGACAACACGCTGAAACCCACGGCCAGACTCCACATGCACTGAAACTTCATTCAGATGCCACTGCTTAGGATCTGTAGAGCCCTTAAGTCATAACAACCTATCAGAAAAAAATCACCTGAAGTGATCTCGGCATACCTAAAAATGTTCAGCTGTCGTTTTGAAGCAGTAATTCAAGTATTTAAACTCAAGCCAAAAAAAACTCTTGATGGAAAATACAAGGGGAAAAAGCATGTAAGTGGAAGAGAAACTGCCTTAATTGGGTAGTTAGGAGTATTTGATAGGATTATAAAAAGGCAAAACTGTCAGAATGCTATTCTTCTACTGGCCATTGGCCAAAGCAGGGCAAATTTTAGAGGGAAGCATAAACCTCCACAATTATACAGCATCTCCCACACAAGATAATTTTGAAACAATTCTCAGCATTTCACTGTCATTTAAGTGAGAGCAAATTTTCACTCTCTTTATAGTTTCCCACTGAATTTCTTCATCGTTTAAGTCTGTCTATAAAAGGGAATATGCCCCAATGAAAAACCAGAGATCAGCTGCACCAACACATAGGTCTAGTGTGGACAAGCAAGTTTCCTAATTGCACCAGAATTAATTATTTTTTGAATCATTTCACTCTTGCAATGTGCCTGTACCAGAAGCTGTATCAATTCAGGTACACCAATGACTCAGCTGCAGCTGAAGCAAATGTCCACCCCAGAAAAGCTCTGGAATGATTAGAGGTAACAGGTCAGCAGCAGCTCCCTGCTGTGAAACTTTAATTCATCTTCAGCTACCAAAGTGCTTCTCTTCTCTACATGAGCCAAAACTTTCTCCCTCTCCAAACTTTAACCCTTGATTTTTAAAGGCTAACCATTCTTCTGACCTAAAAATCCTGCAATAAGTAAGGAGAAACTCACCAGGAAAGGAAGATAGAATGAAGATCCCAATACTGTTGAGCACTGTTGGGTTTATTTTCAAAAAGAAAAATCTTGCATTACTTGATGTAAACCTTGAAGAGCTGTCATAACTACTAGCTATCCAGTGGAAAGAGATTTCTACTTAGTAAAAGGGAGAGTCTCATGATAGACCTTCATACCTGCTGCATCTGACAAGTAAGGAAGTTTTTTTTTCCCCATGCTGGCAGTGAACATTTCCAAGTATTCTATCATTATAACTTCTATATTAAACACAAAAGAACACACAAGAAAAATTGGGCTGTATATTCAGAGCTCAGAGCTACATTTCACTTGACCTTAGCCTTTAAGTGGCTACTGATAGATTGCTAATTTGTTGCTTTAGATTCTATATATATTATATATAAATATATATTATTATATATATACACTGTATATTAGATATTGCATACATATTATATAATATTATATTAATATATGCTATGTATTGATATATTGTATATTTAAAATGTATTTATATGATATATATATGTATGTATTATATATATGTCTCTCCTGCACAGTAGCCATTACATGTCATGCAGTTTGCTCATTGCTGCTTCAAGTTTTTTTATTTGATCAAATGAAAAAATATTTGCATTAAGAAAGCTGCTTTGAAGAGCTTTTTATAGTACATACCATTTGTTACAATCCATTCTGAGAAAAAACAGGCAAAAAGGAAGTCCAACAATGCAAATGTAGGATTAACATGTTCAGATCAGGATTTCTCTTTCCATTCCCTTTCCTTCTACTACCAATATGAGTTTCTCAATCAACTTGGCAAAGACACACAGACAGCAGATAAGTAGCAACAATATTAGAATTCTTCTTATTAGGTCCACAGGGACAATTTCAAGCAGATGAAATCATAGTATTTTCGTTTAGAAAAGATCTCTAAGACCAGTGAGTCAAACCATTAATCCAGCACTGCCGAATCCGTAACTAACCCATGTCCCCAAGTGCCACATCTTTTAGATACCTCTGGGGATGGCCTCCACCCCTTTGCTGGGCAGCCTGCAGCAATGCCTGACAACCCTTTTGGTTAAGAAATCTTTCCTAATATCCAGCCTAAACCTCTCCTGGAATAACTTGAGGCTGATTCCCCTTGCCTCATTACCTGTCAATTGAGAGAAGAGGCTGATCCCTAACTGTGCACCCTCCACCCTCCTGTAAGGGAGTAGTGGGAAGTGAGAAGATCCTCCTCCTGAGCCCCCTCTTCTCCAGGCTGAGCCCCCTGGCTTCCTCAGTCACTCCTCATATGACTGACCCTTCAGACTCTTCACCAGCTTTACTGTCCTTCTCTGGACATGCTCCATCATCTCAGTCCTTCCTTTAGTGAGGGACCCAAAAGTGAACACAGGATCTGAGGTGCGGCCTCACCAGGGGCCAATAGAGGGGAAGAATTGCTTCCCTGGTCCTGCTGAGCACATAATTACTGATACAGGCCAGGTATCCTTGGCTTCCTTGGCCACCTGGGCACACCTGGCTCATGTTGAACTGTTGTCAACCAGCACCTCTCCAGGTCCTTTCCTGCCAGGCACTTACCAGACACTCTGCCCCAGCCTGAATCCCTGGATGGGGTTGTTGTGGCCCAAGTGCAAGACCCAGCACTTGGCCTTATTGAAACTCAGACCACTGGCCTTGGCCCATTGATCCAGCCTGTCCCACTGCAGAGCCTTCCTACCCTCCAGCAGACCAGCACTGCTGCCCAGCTTGGTGTCACCTGCAAGGAGACTGATGATGCACTTGAATCCCTTGTCCAGATCATCGATACAGATATTGAACAGGACTGGTCCCAACACTGCAGTCAGTTTTTTACCCAGCAAACAGGGCACCTATCCAAGCCACAAGCAGCCAGTTTCTCCAGGACAATGCTGTGGGAAATTGTGTCAAATGCTTTGCTTAAGTCCACAGACTTATCGTCATCTGCTAAGTGGGGTCACCTTGTCACAGAAGGAGATTGAGTTACTCAAGCCTTTCATAAACCCAGGGTGACTGGGCACAATTCCCTGATGTCCTGCAGGCACCAGGTGATGGCACTCAGGATGATCTGCTTACAGCAGTCAGAAGAAATACCTGCCTTGGGAAGAGTCCTGGGATTTTATCCTATATTGTTTTATCATAACTGCACATTAATTATTAATAACTGCAAAAAAGACAGAGAAAAAGGCCTCTTGACTTATCCTGAGGATGGCAGCAAACTGGGGACTATGACATTTTACAGTATATACCTCTTAACTGTATCACTTCCAGGGGTAGGCTAAGGCATTTAAGTGACAAATGTATCCTTACATTTTTTATCCCTCATTGGAGATCTTCAGCTTCCAGATTGGAATTTCCAAACCCAACAGTTCTGACAATAACATCAGATATTCCAAATTTGGGGGGGAGTAGTTGGTGCACAAAAAGAGATCCTTTTTAACAACTGATCAACCTCCAAGTGATAGTATATTATCATAAGCTGAAAAACACACTTTTGCCACAAGTGGAAGTTAGCATCCCTTGATGCTCTAACCCTGTGAGGCAGATTAGCAATCTTAGAATTTGGTATCTATTGCAAATATTTGATATGGTGTGTTACAGTACGAATAACAGCTTACTGCAATACATTTAATTGGTTCACCAATGAGGAGGACATCCTTCAGCTCTCATACAGCTTCTGTGTTCTCACATGCAACAGCCCAGCTATTAAAAAATAAATTGATTTTTTTTTAATGTCATATGTGTGACATTTGGAAAAAAAAAAGCACTTCCTTTCTTCTTTCCTACCTCTGTGTCACTAGAATAATTTCTTCCTCCTCCTCAGCTCACATTTAAACACATTCTACTCAACACAGCTGCAGTGTATGAAACTAGAATAAATGATGGTGTCTTCAATTCTTACTATTACATGTTCATTGTCTAAAACAATTAAAACTTAAGGGAAATTACAAAGAATACCTGTGAAAGTCATGCTGCAGGAAGTTTTCAAAATTACCTTCTAAGAGTGTAAGGAGTGTAATTACTCTGACAATCCATCACTGCCTATCGTGTGTCATAAAATACAGCTGTTACTGTTGGATTCATAATATTCTGCACATCTCTTACCTGTAACAAGCCAGCAGGAGCTGAGCTCATCCTCTGAGTGCTCCTCTGTTGTGAGCAAGCTCAGCCAAAAGACAACTTAGATCAAACAAACTGGAGAAAATTCAAATATCAGCACATACTACAGACACTAGCTGTCTCTTCAGTTGTCAAACATTTAAATTTAGGAGCAGGATTGAAACTACCATCAAACTAACCCTTGGTGCTATGAAGAACAAATAAAGCGATCATGGGCAGTTCTGCTATAGAAATCATGCAATTACACACTTATTTTCTATATAAGCATTCATGGGAAGAGTGTATAAATGGTTTGAGCACCTTCATCTATGTGGTTTAACTTCCTTTTTTCATTCAAAAATATTAAATCCAGACTGAAAAACCTATTTTAGAATCCAACCAAACTTCAGTACTCTTCCAAAATAGCATTACATAACTTTATTTCTAGTAAGTTTTTATGCCCTTTAACTTGCACACACTCCATAAATACTGAAAAATATTTTTATATGATTGTTGCTACAATAAACACAGGTCCCAGTATCAAAATACAAAGTCTGAGATGCAGGAGAGGTTCAATTTTCTGGTCTTACCCTGAACCTGAATCATTCTACCTGAATAATCCTAAACCAAATCATTTATGAAATCAGCATATACCTCACACCCATCCAAAATATTTGATGAGTCACCACTTTCTCCACATGGACAAAAGGAGGAAGTACTCACAGTACACAATTAAAAAGTTGTGGTTTTTTTGCTTGAAGAGCACGGAGAGTAGTAAACTTGCTATAAATTTGGTCTTCATTTACAAACCAAAGGGCAACTCAAACATTCAATGCAAATTAAAGAGCAGTGTTTTTCAAAGAAAGAAAAAAAGTTAAAAATCTTTCACTTAAGAAAAATTATAAATAACATACATGTTATAAGTCAAGGCAACATAAACAAATTATTCACATGCTGCTAGTTGTTTAATCATCTTTAAATTGCCTTTGAAAATTGAATTTTAAATGTTTTCCTGATCTCAGTTATTTTGCAAACAAATACTATGCATATTAAGAGCTTGCTTGCTTTGTTTCCACATTCATAAAGTTTCTATGCACTTTGACATTCCAGGATTTATGTTTACTGGTTTGAAATCTATGTGAAGGAGCAAAGATTCTATGAATTACAAAAATCATCTAATAAATCAACCAAACAAAAAATGTTTGCACTGTTTAAAAAACATAATCAGAGGCTAAAGAACAAAGCTCAGGCAATAAGTAAATTAGATTTATGTCTTGTGTGTAAAGATCACTGATATCTAAAGCTCACTTGTCTCAATTTATTTTAAGCAGAAGTGAGGGCAGTGGCACTCACAAAGAGTCTAAAAATAATAAATTACATCTTATTGCACAAAGTCAAAGGTTAAACTTATTATTGCTCACCACAGGCCAACCTTAACCCCAGGATTAATGCCATAAACAAAACGAAAATTCAGTTTGCACACATAATGCGCGAGGTTAATGTCTCTGAAGAATTACAAAAGGGAAATGATGCCCCCTACTGCTCCCAGAAAATGTTTCTGTATAAACACAATATTTTGGTTCAAAGAGAATTATAGTGTAAAACCAATGAACATGTATTTTCAAACTAACTAGTACTCATTAGCATGACATATGCCAAGGACAATTTATTTCTTCTTTGGGCTTTAATTAAAATATATGAAGAGCCTTTCCTTGTAGAGGAAACTCTCAGGAACACAAACAGCTAGAGAGGATATAGAATCCAAATTTCTCAGGAGTTACACATTTTGATGAAGAAAGCATGAAGATTCAATTCAATTTTTTTGTCTTTATGCATTTCTGATTACATCAAACTTCAAATAACTTTTATGTAGCAGTGATATTTTGCAAACAGCAAAGCTGATAGGATGGTGTTTGATGTCTGGTAGCAATTTGACACAATTCATTGAAAGCTAACAAAGCCCATACCAAGCCTTGGGGTTGTGGAAGCCCACAGCTCAATCCCTAACCCAGTTTTATGGTTCTGGTATCACAGACATTGTTGTAATGGATTTCTTGATAGGCAGGTAAAGCAACAAGGTTTTTGTTTGAAATACTTTTCAGGGAAAGAGAGCTCAAATACTGAAGAGCTTTTAGCAGTGTCTCATTTGTTCTGCTTTTAAGCCACAGTAGACCAAATGACATCAATACTGTTAAGTCTTGATTTCCACCACTGTAAGTGAAAAATAACCCTTACATTCTTAAAGATATTGGACACACCGAATTTCTCTATTTCAAAGTAAACTACATAAATATTATTTGGTACATTGTTGCCTTTGATCTGACCTTCAGCACCTTTGTGACTATCCTGAAATATATCTAATCTTAAAACTGTTATCACCTATTTGTTCAAGGCTTGCAGAGTGAAATGGCTGCAGTTCACAAGTTTTTATGCCACAAAAATAACCAAAATTCAATCAGTAAGCAAAGTTAATGAGCTGACATGAACAAGCATGCTTTTCTCATTACTAAGTCCTATTTTATCACAAGTCTTACCATTGTGGTTATCTAGACAATACTACTGTGACCTTGCATTGGCCATTCTCAGCTCAAAGCACCATGAAACATTGACGCAAGACAAACACTTTTACCTGATTCTTATGAGATTCTTTTGAAAAAAACGTGTCATTCATTGTCAGAGCATGCAAAATTGAAATTGCAGCACCTGTATTTTAGGAAACATTTGCTAGAACCATTTCTGCTCATTTATAGTAACTTTACAACTCAGCAATAAGAGGAAAAAATGTTCATGATGGTTTACTGTTTCAAAATGAACTGGACCCAAGACAAGGCTCAGTGCTGATGTTTAGCAAAATATGAATTGTATTCAAACTTGTAAGATTGTATGCCATAAACATATGTATCATGTTTTCCCAAAAGTATATTTTCAAATAAGTTCAGAAATCAGGGTCCATCCCAGAGTTTTCTGTTTCTTTTTATTGTTGATGGTTTCTAGCAAGAATTTTGGCCCTCACAGTACTGCCTGAGTAACACTGGTTCAAGTTTGCACCATGGCTATGGTCTTGTAATAAAAATATAAATAATAATACAAATTTCCATAGATTAACTGGACTTAGAAGTAGATTTAAATAAATATATAATGTTCTAGGGTCAAAGGAGATGATTTTAAATCAATCAAGAGAAGGCATTGTCCAGGGAGGAAATTGGAATAATTGCATCTTATTTCCAAGGCAAAATTGCATTTAACTGTGCTAAAATACAGCTCAAATGCCACTGGGCATAGACCTGACATACATATTTCTACATGCATGATGGAAATGTGTTTTGTTAAGGGTTTAACAGTATGGAGAAGGCTGCAGACTGACAGAACAGCAGTGGATAACATGTGGATAACAAGTGGATAACATGACTGACAGAAGTTTGAAAAATTTTATCAGTCATATAAAGCAAATTACCTCCAACTTATTTTTCCTAGATATTGATGTAGGACTCACCAATAAATACTATTACTTATAGTGGAATAAGCTGAAATGGGATGGTATCATCCTGAAAACATTTTACTGCTTTTCTACCACTGTGAAACCCAGCACATAAATGGAGGCACCTCATTTCTCTAAATGTGCTTTCTTAATGTGAAAGGGTTGAAGCACTTTGCAGAGGTCTCTATCTAGAAAAGGCCTTTCACTGATATTTAATTGAACTGCCTTTGCTGTGAGACATGCAATAAAATACACTGGAATCAAATGTAAATGCATCATTGTGCTTTATGTAAAGAAAATCAGCTTAATTTGCTTTTTTCACCACTATATGCACAAGCCGAGCATGCCCAGTTGTTGTAACTAATTTTTTTTTTAATTGTTGGAGATATTCTAATTTACATCAGCTGATTAATAATACCACCATTTTTAGAAGAATTATATTAAGCCTTGTTCTCACAGGAAGCCTGTGAGTCCAATTTTTGACTGCAGTGCTTTCATATACCCCTCAAGAGAGGATCAATTACAGTGTAAATATATCAGAAACATCTTCACACACTTTGACAGTGTAGAAATCACTCTATGTACAGAAAGTCTGGCCCAGCTTACTCTCCACACACAAAAGTTAAAAAAACTTAGTGTGTTCAGAGGGAGTGCTCATCTGTAATTGAAGAAAAATATTGTTCTATTGAAGAAAATACAAGCCAAGTATTACCATACTGTTTCAGGCATTAAAATAATACTAAAATTTAGAACCAGATTCTGGAAAACCTTACTGAAGTAAATCAGCATTTAGTCTGCTCAGCAAACTGAAGTCAACAGGACCATACATTCAGGTGAATATTCATTTACCTTGGTCTTAACCTTGTAACAGATTTTGTGCAAATTATCTGCAAAATGACATAATTCAGACATAGATGTTTCTATACCTATTCTCACCTTGCTTTGCACAATTATAAAGAGAAAAACAAAAAGCAAATCAACCACAGTAAGGTTTACTACAGGATGTGTCTTTTAAAAGCATTAAAAGCCATTGTAATCACATTTTCACAGCTCATTGCATCCCTTGTACCTTTCAATTACTGGTGCAACTTCGCACCCACTCTGAAACTGAACTGAACCTCCCGGAAAAGACAGAAATCAGCTGTAAGGTCTTATTCTGTTAGCAGTCACCTACCCAACAGGTACAGCACACGCAAGGGCATTGCTCAGCAATTAACCATACCTAGTGCTTTACAGGGAAGAAAAAAAAAAAAAAAAAGGAAAATTAAATTCCAGTAGTCAGAGTAGTAGCAAAATCTTTATGAAAAATTTTAAAAAACCAAACACTTGGCTGCAAGAGTCATAAAACCTTAATGATGGTAAAGAGTCTCACTTTTGATAATCTCTAAAAAATTATTTGAAAGAGTTTTATGAAATCCCTAGAATTTAGAAAGATTAGCAAGTACGCTGCTTTAATTTTTTTGTAGTTGCAGAAACTTTGACAAAGTACTCTATTTTAAACTAACTTAGAGTGGCACTTAAACATTGCTTAATTTTTGCATTGCTCAGAGCCAGCTGCATGGTGCTGACACCGCTTCAGATTGGCATTTCTGCAAGTAATCCAGTAGTGTTCAAACCCTCTCACAATAAAGACTGTACTCTTAGGTTATCATTTGTTCTGTCAGTCATCCAAGTGAAGGTGCAATGTTTAAATACACAGTAGTCACACAGTGTGGTACCTTTAAAGTTACTGGTAATAATATAGCTAAATATTTACATTAGAAAAAGGCCCCACAAAATTGTCTCCTGGAACATTTCCCAGGCTAAATAACAGTCTTTGCCAATACACCTGCAGCTTTTTGCAACTAATTAAAAAACTTGAGCCAGCACACTCAAAAAGCCTCAAAAACCAAATGCAGAGTGCATTACTTGAAAAAAAAACTACCCATTCTCAACAATTGATGCATGTATAATTGCAGTACTTTTGTCTTTACTTCTTTTATAAAGCCTCGATTATTTACAACAGGTTATTTTGAAAGGAAATTTGAATTAAGAGAAGTAATCAAGGAATGGAATAATTAAAATTAAGGGATAGAATAAGTTTTGGTTAGGGAAACTACTAATTAGAGAACCTATACTTTGGATCCTTTTCAAAAAGTATGCCTCTTGATATGAAACTTGATGATCTAAAGGTTCATGGCAACAAATTCTCCAAAAGGGAAACCTTCTTAATCACCTTCTTAGTCACCAGGGCTTCAAGCACATGTAAATGTCTGTCACATCGTTACTATAATTGGGGACTTGAACAAGATGTAAAAATTTGTTTCTATAAAGCAATATTAAATAATTCAATTTCAAACCATTCTGGCTTTTTTCTCTGTAGTTCTGCAAACAACAAAAACAACAAAAAAATTTTAGTTAAAAAATATACCAATATTTCATAATAAGAATTTGGGGTTGCCTTACGCTTTAGGACAATATTACACACAAAGTTTGAGGGCTCTAGTTACGTTATTTCTATATCTTTCCTTCTGAAATACATAGAATTTATTTGAGGTATCATTCTTAGAATACACTACTATTTGTGCTGACTGCAAATTAAAGTTTTTGCTATTCACATTAATGCAGGATACTTCTTATACTCTAGTATTTTAAGTCCACATCCTGCAATCAACCAAATATTTAAATTTATGCATGCAAATAACCTCACTGAAGACCATAATACTGAGGATCAGAGCACCATCTGTAAAGTGTGTTCATAGACTGCATAGCTCTTTTACGCAGTACGAGTCTGAAAGACAGCCTGGAAATTCGTTTTCCTCCTTGTTCCAACCAGTACAGCTCCTGTTTCAAGGAGCCCAAACCCAAACTACTCAGGAAGGCCCAGTTTCATAAAATCATTCGCACAACCAATTTTCGATTGCAAAAATTCTAATAAAGAGCAAGCAGGTGCACCAGGCAGCTGAAGCAAGCTATTGCAAAACATGAAAAAAACCCCACACCTATTTACACATCATCATTACAGTATTTCCCCAACGGTAATGCAAATAATAAACTTGGCATCAACTCACATTCAGGGAAATCTCTAATATATTCGCAGGTGTGCCAAGCAGAAAAGCAAGACCAGGCATTGGGTGTGTCAAATTCCTGCAACTGCTACGAGCAAAATATTGCACTTTTCCATCTCTAAAATGAACTTACAAGATACAACCAAAGATCCAGGAAAGTGAAATTTCCCCTGCAACTGAACAGAGCCTGTCACTTAGGATATTTTACTGCAAAATAAATTCCTCCTATAGGAGGGAAACAAAATAATTCTTTCCCAACAAATCCACTTTGTAAGCAGCCTGTTGTAAGATGTCAGAGAATTTCCAGTGTTCTCAACCTTGCTCCCATTTAGGGTCTGTACACCTGCATTTGTGCTTATGGCAAGAGGCTTGAAATTTCTCCTAAGTATGAGGAAGATTAAGTTAAGGTTGCATTCCAAAACAAAAACAAAAACAAAAAAAAAGTAAAAATATTATATTTTTTCTAGTCCCCATCACAAGAATGCAGGGAGAAAGTTCCAACTTGTTTTAATAATTGTCCCATGTACATAATCGTTAGTAAACCTTTTCCATAGCATCTTTTTTCTTCCACTTCAAAAGGGCTTTAGTTTGCCTTGAATGTTACAATGTCAGGTACTACCCAATCTCAGCAGGCTGGGTCACAGAGCCACAGCTGCTCACACTCATAGCGACCTCCCTGAGAGCAGCCTCAGACCACTATAATGCATTTGAATACAGATTTATCAGGACTAAACCTAGAATTACACTTATACAATAAATTCAGCAGTGCAAACGTGTTTTATAAGCATGGCAAAAAAGACAAGAAAATATTCACAGCACCAAGCATTATCCACATCATTTAGAAGTCAGTAAGCCTTCTGTTATATGAGAGATTCCAAAAGACCATGTTGATGTGGTGGAAATAAATTTTCTTTCAGCTTTTTAATGATATTTTGTGTCTCAAAATGCTGGTAATTTCATTTTTATTATGAAGTTCCTTGCTTATAATGTCATTTGTAAGTAATAATAGCTAAAAGCAACATTGGCTGCAGTGTTTGCGTTGTAACAGTGGATGGCACCAATCACCTCAGAAATTATCTCCCTAAAAGTTAGATTACATTCTTAAGTGTGAACCTTGTAGCATAATTCAAATGTGAAAGCAAAATGCAAACGTGTAAACAACAAAAAGAGGGGAAATAATATTGTCTTCGGAAAAGTAGTTCAGGGGAAGCACCCTTCTTAAATATGACATTCCCTGTGAAAACCCTGTCCTGTGCAGAATGTTTGTGTACAAATGCCTGTGTACAATTTTGATTTTTTTTTTTTACCACTGTCACAGACAAATATCTTATTTGGCTCAAATAATGACTTTAAATTCAGATTGGAAAGTGTAGATAGCAATACCCGAACATAAGCTTCTAGCAAGATTTTCCTATGGGCTAAGAACTGCAAACTGTCATTTGCTTTAAAAGTTCTAATAGGGATACAAATGGCTTTTGAAAATGATATTTCATATTTCTATATTAAGCCTTTCCTGGTTTAACATACCAGTAGATTAAAACAAAATATGCACATTTAAATGTACAACAATAAAATATTTGTTCTCCCTTTGGAGGCTGTATTTAATGAACAGCTGCTAAAATCTAATTTCACAGTGATGCTAAAGAGTTGGCCAAAAGAAGCAGGACTCAAATAGTACCAAGGGGAACTTGGAAGATACTAACCTGTGTCTGGGATGGAATGAAAGGAGACATTTACTCCTTTGTACAACAGCTGGCCCATACTGTCAGATCCAGGCACACTAAAGTCAACAGCAGTCCCAGAGATACTTTTTAAGACCTGATCTTATCCTTCACGTCTCTTTAACAGCTTGGGGGGGGGGGGGGGCTGGCGGGGGAGGGAAGCAAAAGTGTGTCCTCTATATTTTCCGAGCTATCAGAGCTAAAGATTTGGGGATCGGAGCTACACTTCTGTCCCCTGCCATCAGAAGGGATAAAGCTTGCACTTCTTTTTAAGTGAACTCCAAGCAGGCAGTACCTACTGGCTGGTGCTAAAAGTGTGTTTCACCAAGGTCTCCCCGCCAGGCGGGGCAGGGAGCGGCCCCTCCGTGGGGCTGCGCCGGGCGATAAGAGCTGCGGGGAGCACTCGCAGTCTCCCGGGACACTCGGACAGGGATGAGAGGAGCCGAGGGGCGGGGAAGGACCGGGAGCGGGGATAGGCAGCCCGGGAGCGGGGATAGGGAGCCCGGGAGCGGGGATAGGGAGCCCGGGAGCGGGGATAAGGGGCCCGGGAGCGGGGATAGGCAGCCCGGGAGCGGGGATAGGCAGCCCGGGAGCGGGGATAGGCAGCCCGGGAGCGGGGATAGGCAGCCCGGGAGCGGGGATAGGGAGCCCGGGAGCGGGGATAGGCAGCCCGGGAGCGGGGATAGGCAGCCCGGGAGGGCTCTGTGCAGTGCGGGGCTCCTCAGCACCAGGGGCGGGAGCTGGCGCAGGATGCGCGGCCGGGGCTGTGCAGCTCCTGGAGCGGGGCCTGCGGAGGGTGACAAAGCTGGTCAAGGGACTAGAGTGTCGCTCTTAGAGAAAAGGCTGAGGAAGCTGGGACTGGTCAGCCCCGGGAAGAGACGACTGAGAGGGGACCTCATTGATGTGCATAAATATCTAAAGAGGCGGTGCTAAGAGGATGGACCAGGCTCTGCTCGGTGGTGAAACTGATGCATAGGAAGTTCCACCTGAATGTGAGGAAGAATTTCTTTCCTGTGCAGTGGCTGCGCACTGGAACAGGTTGCTCAGGAAGGCTGTGCGGTGCGGCGCGGAGCTGCCCAGGACGGCCGGGGCGCAATCCTGTTCCCGATGCCCCGGGATGGCCCTGCCCGGGCGGGAGCTCCGCTGCCCCGCCCTGCCCCTCACGCGGCCCTCAGGGGCGGGCGGCCCGGCCACACGGCGGCGCGGAGGGGCGGGGCTGGGCCGAGGCGGGGGCGGGGCGGGCGGGCGGGCCAGGGCCGGGCCGGAGGCGGACCGGCGGGGCGGGGCTGGGCCGGGGGCGGGGCCGGGCCGGGGGCGGGGCGGGGCTGGGCCAGGGCCGGGCCGGCGGGGGGCCGGGCCGGGCCGGGGCCGGGGCGGGCCGGGGGCGGGGCTGGGCCGGGGCGGGCCGGGGGCGGGGCCGGGGGCGGGGCCGAGCCGCCGGTGCAGCCATGGCGGCGCCGCTGCGGGCGGGCGCTGCCCGGCGCCGTCGCGGGCCGATGACGCGGGCGGTCGGTGCGGCGTTTCCCGGTGTCGCTGTTCCTGCTGCGGTGGGATCGCGCGCCCCGCGCTGATGGCGGCCCGCCGCACACCGCACGGCCCCGCGCCGGGGCCCGGGCTGGACGAGTTCACCGTCCCCGCCGAGAAGAGCAGCCTGCTGGAGCGCAGCCGGGGCCGCATCGAGGGCTTGTTCGAGGTGCGGCTGGCCGTGCTGGGGGCGCAGGGGGACTGGCGGCCCGCGCTGCAGCCGCCCAACGCCCGTGCCAGGATCTGGGTGCAGCTGGCGGGCCGCACGAAGGCCGTGAGCAGAGCCAAGGTACAGCGGGGTCTGCGTGCGGAGAGGCGCCGCACCGGTGCGGCCGCGGGGCGGAGGGAGAAAGGGCGGGGATAAACCGGGTGCCTCAGGAGGAAACAGAAACAGCGCTGCCTTGGCAGATGGGTGTGTGCCCGGTGCCAGGGAGTCTCCGTGTTTACTTAACCCAGGGGATAAAGCGAAACAACTCCTCTGGGAAGTGCAGAGTTCACGGGCACCGCGTTGTGAAATTGTCCAGCCCGCGCTAAGGTGTAGCACTGGTGGGGATGGGCCGAGTTTTGTTTTAAAGCGAGATTTAAAAGTTTTGCTTTCCTTCTTACTGCCAAATCAAGAAATTCCTCGGAGCTGTTTGGGCGTTGCATGGTTTGCCTTGCAGACTTCTGCTTATTCTGTGGCATTTTGTAGCTCGCTGGCGAAGCTCTTACTAAAGCTTAACGCAGTTAGTATTTCCTCCAGGTAAAAGTTGTCAGACCCGAACAGCCTCACCAGTCTGGAGCAGACAGTTCGCTTTTCAAGCCCGCTCTAACGCGTTAAGAGAACGGCCTGTGCGGGCTGTGTCTCAGAGGGGGCAGCAGTTGCTGTGAAGTGTCGTCACGAATGTTAAATGTCTTGCACAACTAATCTTTGGGGGAAGTTTCTCAGCAGTGATGCTGAAATTGATATTACTCATAATGAGCCTGGCAAGCACAGCTGCTTGAATCATGTGATGAGAACTTTGGTGTGAGTAGTAGCTAGGCTGAAAGTCCCTTTCAAACCCAAAATCTCGATATATGGACGTTGGTCGGTCTGGTTGTTTAACTACGCTTGGGTGTTCGCAGGGATCCGGAGCTTGTGTTTTGGGACTGATTTCAGACTTGGCAGCCTGCTTTCAAAAATTTTATTCCTTAACTATGTCATGCATGTGTTCCTCAACATGTAATGCACTTCCTTACAATGAGCTGTAAGAAAAATACTATGACTATAGGGGTTTGAATTATTTGACTCTGACATTTACTCTAAACCAATTTGCTTGGGCTCAGAGAATCAGGAAACTGTTACAGATAGCTATTTTTCTCCAGGTATCTGCAACTTCCCTTTTTTCTAGGAAATTAAAGCACAAGAAAGAAATAGCACAAGATTTCCATTTTCTAATTGCTGCCTTTCCGAACAAGATAAAAAAATGTTTTCTACTCTCAATACTTTAAGGGGTATGAAAAACGTGATTTCTCCTATGGGTAGAGCAGTTTTCAGACACCGTCTGGATTAATTATTGTACAGAAACTACAATTGCTTGTCTTCCATTGAAAGGTTTGGTGGTAACAATGTATGTTATAATTTTTTAGTCATAGATAATGTATAGGTTCTCCATTGCTACTTAGTTAAAAACAGAAGTTTCTAAATTTAGAGGATCCTTTTCACCAATTATGTTATCTTGTTGCTCTGCATAAGCAGTCATGTGATGAGTAAGGCGTGGAGAGTAACCCTGTGGGTTTTGCTGCCGAAGCAGTTTGTGCTGATATGCTCCTGAGGCAGCCTGCCTTGATACCCATGATGATGTAACTCGAGGTGATAGGAAATGATGTTACATTATTCATACCTTGTGTTGGTTCTCAGCTCCATTTTAAAAAAATTAATGTTTGAGAGTAAATATATGTAGTGTACTTGGCATTCTGCAGATACAATGACTGCAGCTTAGAAGCTGGTTTGACTTTAGTGAAGAATTTTAAGCACAGAAGGAGGTAGTTTGGGAAAAATAATGCTATCTGAAAGAATAAATAGTATACTATATTCACAGAGTTTTGAGCTCTTGATGCATTTAAAACAAGGTAGTATAGTGAATTAGCTTACAGGTGGCAGAAATAACATTGGGATTTTTTTTTTCAAACTTATTTGAAAATCTTGAACTATAGGAACACAGAAGTACCTGGAGCCTGGAGTTTTCTCAGTCAGTAACAAGAATATAGTCTGGCTGCTGGCATGATAAGCCTTAGGAAATGTACTTTGAAACTTTTCAGAAGTTCAGGTTCATGGACTAGGTAAAACTCTAGTGAAAGGCATTTGTTCATGAAGAGTTCTCTTTGACCAAAGAATAGGAAAATAAGTCTCTTCTGACAGTCTTTTAAACTGTTTGACCTACAAATTAAGTTACCTGTTACTATCAGGTATAAATGAGAGAATATAAAAGAGCCTTCTATGAGATCTATTTAAAATCATTTTAGATATTGGTGTTTTATTTCTATTGTCTTGTTTACTTTCTGACATGACTTATGCTAAGTTGGCTTTATTTTCTAATGTTTCTGTCCATTACTGACCTAGTAAAAACCAACTGTATATATTAGGTTTTCACAGCTATTCACTCTGCTCTCTTTCTGCTCTTAGGAGTACATCAAGGGGCTATGTGAACCTGAGCTAGAAGAAAAAGAATACTACCCAAAGGACATGCACTGCATCTTCGTTGGTGCACAGAGCCTGTTTCTCAACAGTCTTATTCAGGATACCTGTGCTGATGTAACAGTGCTGGAAATGGGATTTCTCAGTATTAAGGGGGGTGCAGAAGCTGTTGTTATGGCTCAAAGTCATGTGCAGCAGTTTGTGAAGCTTTTTGAGAATAATGAAAGCTTATTAAATGACAATGAATCGGAGATTAAAAAGCAGTTCAGACAATTTGTGGAAGCACATGCAGATAAGTATACAATGGATTTACTGATTTTGCCTAGTGCACTAAAAAGGGAACTCCTAGCTCTCACCCAAACTGCTGTTTCTGAAGGGGAGCCTGGTATCATAGATCTCACAGGTTCTGAAGGCCCACAGCAACTTGGACAGAACAGCACCTCCAAAGTCATTGCTGCAAACAGAGATGGAAGTGCAGGTGGGGAGGAAGCAAGAAGCAATGCTGGCACACCTGTAACCGAGCTTACAAAGCAAATGGACACTGTGTTTTCTGATGATTCTGAAACAGGATTTGTTCCCATAAAGGACCCTCTGTTAGAGGCAGTGGCCTTTAAAGAGAGGCAGTCATGTAAAAGGAGGTCCTCTGATGAGGAGGAAAGGCTTCCTAAAAAGCATTTCTCTTTGGAAGATGATCCACAAGTGAAATCTGCTTTACACAAGAATTCTTCAGACCCTGATGCAGTTATTGATCTGGTTTTGGATAGCTGCACAGAATCAGATGGTCCTACTTACTGCCTTAAAGAAGGTGATGCTCTCACTGAGGAAGTGGAATACAAGATTCTTGTGAACTTTTTCAGAACAATGGGATATTCCAAAAATATTGTTGAAAAAGTTATTGGTATCCTAGGACAATCTGTGGAACCATTAATATTGCTAGAAGAAATTGAAAAGGAAAGTTTGAAGTTTAAAAAAGAACATGAGCAGTCATCTCAAAAGCCTGGAACTGTCAATCTCCCTTTAGGAAATAATGTAAATAATTCACAAAAGCTAGAAGACAAAAGCATTTCTAGGAATAAAAGTCCACTTAAATCCAGTCATACTTCAAAGGAGATAAGAAATGAATATCACCATATAATTGGTGCTCCAGACACACAAGTTGGTGCAGAAGATAAAATGCATAGATTGGTATGTGAATCTTCTTCCCCTCCCAGCAAAAATTCAGTTCTCTGCCATAAACAGAGAGATGTTTATGGCCCTGGTAAGAATCATAACTCAAAGTCAAGCAATATAGAAACTGATGGTGGGGTAACTTCCAGCACTGTGCATGCTGGAACTCTAAAAGATGTTGGCTTTGTAGCCAGAGGGAGCTCAGATGTGCAGCATATCTCAAGTAAGAGTAAAACTACATTTCAGCAAAAATCTGCAGGGCCCTCAACTGTACAGAGCAACCACCCTGGTTCTGAGGAGCAGCTGGGACACTGCAGCTCTTCTCAAGCAAGACCTCTCCACCAGCGCCTTTCCCAAACATCACATTGTGACAATCCTGTCCCAGACCAGTTACTGTCTTCACAAAAACACACTTCAAAGCCAGACAGAGACACACTGGGACCACATCCAGATCATTCAGTTACTGGAGTTCAAAGATTTTTGGACTCTCTGAAGGAGCCATACAAATTGGAGTTGATAAATGAACCTGGAAAACCATATTTAAAACATATAATTATTGATGGAAGCAATGTTGCAATTTCGTAAGTATGGTTCTTTTCAGCTATCCCTTTATTAACAGTTCAATGAACTTTCAGATTAAATGGGGGCTAAGAGGTTGCAGTGGCAGGTGTTAAGGTTTTGCTAGCTAGGTTTTTGGTGTGCCTGTACACAGTTGTGCTATTTCAGAGTAACCTGATTTGAATCACCAGTGTTCAGCTCAATGTAACACTTCAGCCAGAAGTAATCTCAGGGCAAGCTTTGCTCTGTTGCAATCAGCATTATGCATGAAGTGTAATTTGCTTTGCCAGTGCCTAACAACGAAGTTAAATTATTGTCAGCTTAAGTCGTTTGGATTTGGGGAAATTTTTTGTGCTCTTAATATCTTGTAGTTAATGAAGGTTCTCATTTATTAGCGACATATTTCAGCTCCATCAGCATTGCATTTCTTGGATCCTGTTATTATTTGCAAATGTATATACGTATATTTGCCAACTATGAATGTGCATTACTGAGGTTCCAATATTTCCTTCATGCACCCCAGTGGATTGGCTACATACACCCCACACTGGAGTAGGGCATAGTAGCTGGGTGTTACTGACATACAGGCTCCTGAAAGGTTATATAACACCTGGTGCCTCCTACCCAACCAAATGAAAACTGGTTATGAAACGTAAAGGACCGAGCTGCCTCAAAATAGCAGAACCATAGATATTCAAATGACCTACTAAATAATCAATACCTGGGGACCTGTTGGTTCAATCTTGTAGGTATTCTGCAGCTTCCCTCTGGCTAAATAAAACCTCGTTTTTTTCTTGCATTTCATAAAGTGAAGGTTTTTTTGCAAAATTGCTTTGAATTGTTCTTAATTTTACTTCTCAATACCCTGAGAACTGCTTCCATGCCTATACTGATTCAGGGTTCTTTTGGTCCCCTTTTTTGATGGGCGTGTGGGTATTAATGTATCACCTACATGCTTAGACTAATGCTCTATGGGTTCCTGAATCATTGCTTGCCTCATGTCATAAGTCTAGAAAACTGCAAAAGCCGTAGAATATTTTCTTTTGACATGTGCAGCACGTTAATCTGTTGACTGTGTTGTTATCACAACGTCCCAGGGTGCTTGTGGAATGAGGGAATGCCCAGAGTTTACCCCAGCAGTTTACAAGGTGGTTCTTTTTAATTACCTGGTTTTGTATACTGAAAACATACATTGAGGGTAGACCGCAGTATCCAGTTGTCGGATAATTTAAATTTTATTAAAATATGGAAGAAACTCAGAATGAGAGAATAATTGAATGGAATTACATCTTCCTAGAATAGTTTGTAAATAATATGTACTTGTGGTGGTGCAACCAATCAGAAGCCTCAGGTGCCCAAACAAGGTGGGAAACAAAGGTAAGTAATTATCCTTTGAAGCCTTGGTAAACTATTTACCTGAATCACAGCCCGAGTGGAGGGGCACCATGGCTCCTGTGCTTTGGGGAAGAAAGCCCAGGAGTTACCGAGTTGAGTTGTGGCCAGGGAGACATTTACTGCTGGCCAAAGTCAAGTCATCTTGTGGCCCTGTAGCCAGCGCTCCTGAGCGAGGCCCCTTGAGCTCTCCTGGGGCTCAGCAGCTCTGGCAGCGCCTCCCTCGAGTGGGACATGCTCAGAGCTCACAGATCCTCAGAGGACTGATCCTGGCAGCAAAGCTGCCACACACCCCTCCACACTTCCTGCGGTGCGACCCTTGCATGTTGGGAAATGCAAAGAGACTTGGTGTGAGCATCTCACTGACGCTGAGGGGAATTTGTTGACAAGTTCCTTTAAGCACAGGAAATTAGGTGGGTACATTGTGTACCCGTGTGTGTGAATTGATTGTTGTATGAATGTTACTGCCTCAAATCTACAGTTAAGTCATTGTTATAACTATAGCGAGCCCTATGGAATTGCTTTGTAAATGTCAAAGTACTCAGTGATTCAGTGCTGCTAAACCCTTTTGCACCTTTATGCACCTTTACCTTTGCATCCATATGCTTTGCACCCTCACCCCCTTCTGCATTCCTGGCTTCTGTGTAAATCAGTGCAAACTGATTCTAATTTGATCTTTGTATACCTTAACCTGTGCAGAAAATAATGAGCTTACTCTTCACAAATTCACAAGAGTGAATGTTGCCTCCAAACTCTGTGAAGCCATATTTTCACAAATTCATACCAAACCCTGCCTTTGGCAATACCTTTGACAGTGTTTCTTTAAGCAGCCAAGCCACTCATTTGCGGCAGTATTTACTTTAGTTACAAACTAAAGGGAAAATATTACATGTCCCAGAAGGCAACCTGCTTTTTGCTGATTTGTGCTGCTTGTGATCATATTTTGTTTAATTTAGGAAATACCTTTGTAGGGTCTTCACAGGATATTAAAGAACTGGGACAGGCAAAAGCAGTATTTGCAATGGCATTTGCAGAAATTTGCAGAACAGATACAATCTTTGGGATGGGTATCTTGAAAAGACCATCTTGCTGTAGTGATTTGTTGTCCCTTCAGGTGTTTATCTAACTCAGTTAAAGCATTTCTTATTTAATTTAGTTTAGTGCTGACATATTTTTTCATATTATTGCTTACATTAATTCTACATGTTATTTGATAAAGTTGCTTCTATTTGCATGCTTTTTTAAGTTTTATCAGAGCAGGATTTTGTGATCATCCAGGACAAGTTTTTCTAAGCTTCAGAATACTTAAAAAACAGTACACTGTAGTTCAGCCAGCTTGGAGTTCTAAAACGGGAGGATGAACAAGAAGACAAAGCATCAATTTTGACATGAATATTGAGACCTCTGCATTTCTTGAAGTCCAGTTGAGAACCATTAATTCATTGAAAATATTTAACAGAGTTTTCCCATTTAATGAATAGGATGCCTAACTTTAATGGGATAATGACTGCATTTAAAGTTTATGTTCCAGAAGGTTTATAGAGAGTAACTTTTCTATTAAAATTGCCTTCCTTTTTTGACTGTTCTTGGCACCAAGAATGCTTAATTTTATTAAGGACAATGTGGCAGAGTATTTTTTTTCCCTCTGGAAATTCTGTTAGTAAGTCAGATCTTTTTTGCCTTTTATATTTCAGATATGGCTTATTCTTTTTTCTTCTTTTCTACATTAAAAATTTCTCTTGAAATTCAGAGAACCTTAATAGATTTACATTTAGATAAACATATTTTTTACAGAATTTACAAAATTGGAAAAGTATAAATGAATGCTACTCGGGCTGAGTTTCACTGTAAAATATTTCCATGAAAATCTTTCAAACACCATTACGTTGGGAGGATTTCTTGGTAGGTTAAACTAGGGTTTAAAGATAGGATTCTGTTCAAAAGTAATAGGGCTTATATTAGGGTTAATTATAAGCACTTGCCTATTATTTGGGAGACTGGTTTAAAAAAGGAATACCACTTGCTCACTTATTGTTAAAAGTACTTTGTAGTGATTTGACATCTAATTCAAAACACAGATTATACACTATTTTTCAAGAAATGCTTTGGCTGTTCATACCATCAGTGCTCAATCAGTGTGTCTTTTCTAGGGAATCATATCTTTGTTTTGTCTAAGTGTAGCCTCTATGGAAAGGCTGGAGTCTGGTTAGACAGTTAATTGTGCCATGTTAAACAGGCAAATAGGGTCACTGGGATACTTCCAGTTAGGAAGGACCTCACAAGGTCATCAGTTCAAGTCTTTGTGTCCCCTCATTTTAGGCAGTTGCTGGTTTTTCTGGAAAGTCACGTAAGGGAGTTGTAAAAACAGATCATGAATATCTTAAATTTTTTAATGGAGAAAAAAATATTAATGTCAAAATATAATGTTTTGAAAATATTTCTTTAAAGAAATTTCATTATTTTGCTTCAAAATACTTGTTCAGACTGTTGAAATGAAGGGAGAGGAGGCCTAAAAGTATCAGGGAGCTGTTCAGATGTAATCCTTGGTAATCAGTTGAACCAAAGGTGTTCTATTATGTAGTAGGACTGTATTTGGAGCTACTACAATATTGGATTATTATTGTTTTAATCTATAAATTGAGTTCAGAAACTATCACTATGGGCCTCTTTTTTAAAGCTAAACATGCTTCTGATTACTCCATTGTTGTTGTGCCCAGGAAACCGAAAGGAGGCTGAGCTATAAAGATGCAAAATGATACATCTGTTATCTTCTGCTGAAGAGCTCTTTCCATTTAGAAGATTCTTTATCTTTAACACCCATCTGCCTTTTCTTTTCCTGAGGCTCTATGTGGGACTTTCAGCTTCACTTGGCAAGGTTTTGTTCCATTTTCTTTGTTTTCCTGGTATAAAACCCTAGAGAAATTAATCTCCCTTCTGTTTCACCCTCAGTCATGGTCTAAGGAAATTCTTCTCCTGTCGAGGAATTGCAATAGCTGTTGACTACTTTTGGAAACGTGGCCACAGAAATATTACTGTGTTTGTTCCACAGTGGAGAACGAGACGTGACCCTTCCATTACAGGTGAGGGACATTTCCTAATGTTTCCTTAATTAAACCAGACTGTAACTTTTTCTTTGGGTACTTCTGTGAAGACTAAATGGAGAAGGAATGTTTCATCAAATGCTGAGCAGGAGCCGTCTGGCTGCTCAGCATCACTAATTGGGTTTCCATACACAGTGTGAGAGACCCTGAAATGCTCTTTAGGCTAACAGGTGTGCCATCAGTGGAGGCCTGTTTGGGTTGGGTTTTGTTTGCTCTTTAATTTCTAGTTTTGACCTCCCCTTCCCCATTTTTATTGTATGAGCAATTCTTCAGCTGTCAA
The DNA here is from genome assembly GCF_048771995.1 of Taeniopygia guttata. Classification (NCBI taxonomy): domain Eukaryota; kingdom Metazoa; phylum Chordata; class Aves; order Passeriformes; family Estrildidae; genus Taeniopygia; species Taeniopygia guttata. The sequence goes on from NC_133036.1 coordinate 13,354,611, forward strand.
TGTCATTTCTATAGCTTAATTGGTACAAAAATAACCCATCTTCTCTCTGCTAATTTTATCTCAGACTAATTGTCAAATCATGTTTTAACAGAGCAGAATTTCTTAACGCAGCTGGAGGATGTTGGAATATTGTCTTTAACCCCTGCAAGGATGGTTTTAGGAGCAAGAATTGCTGCTCATGATGACAGGTACAGAATATATGTATTTTTAAAGCTGTTTCAAACATCTGACTAATGGTTGTAAAAGCTCGATATTTCACAAGCAGTTCTGTTAGCTAATTCTGCAACCTTTCTAGACAGAGTTATGCATCCAACTTAAGACTGAGTTTTGCATCTGTTACATTATTTCACTGTTGTAGGAAACACTACTGTGCATTCAGAAAGTCACAGAGAACTACAAATTTTCATGGCAATTAAAAAAAAAAAAGGCTGTCTGAAGAAATTAATCCTCCAGTAATGTTTTTATGCTTTTCTGGTCATCACTCTATCCCTAAATTGTCTTTTATTCTTGGGGCATAAATCAGCTGTTGAGATACTATTTAGCTCCATTTTCTTCTTGGTGCCATGTTGCCACGCAGACCTTGCTGTGTGTTTGGAGCAGTGTATTTGTAACAATGCATAAGCCAGCCATAAGTGAACTTCTAAATTAATTTGACCACCAAAGATCAACTATAAAATGTGCGGATCATCTGGCAGTGAACAAGACACAGTAAGCTTTGGGAGTCTGTGGGAGTTTCCTAGTACTTCATTAATGTTTTATATATACCCAGCCTTTCATAAGAAATGCTCTGGCAGTGCAGTTGAGATTACTGTGGAAATAAGTGTTATAATAACACACCTGCACTTTTGTTAAAAGCATGCACTTTCTTTAAAAGGACACCATCCATTATCTTGTGGCTAAAATTGTTTCAAATGGCAAAAAATGTATTTTCAGAGACATTATAAAAGAAAGCAAATCTTTTTTTCTTAATAAATCAGTAGTTGTTTTGTAATAGTTTAACAGAAAGGTTTTTAAGAAGTGTTGACAGAGCAAATAACTAACATGCAGAACACAGACTTTAATGCTAAGCAAAATAGTGTATGGAAATGAGTTTGGTTTGGATTGTGTAATAAATACTGTACTGCATAAAACATGCCATTTACCTGTGCAAATATTTAGATTATGGGATTTGGGGGTTTTTGCGTCTGTGGGTTTGTTTGTTTGGGTTTTTTAATGGAGAAGAAAACATCACATGCGGACTCTGCTGCACTAAATAAGTGCATGCTGCGGAAAACATTGTTGTAAGTTTAAGGTGGGTAAAAATAGAGTAATTTCCTGGCAATCAAGGTGCTTGTTTTCATGCAAATAGATTACTTTGGGATGATGAAATGTTTAGTTTTCTACATCTTTGGATTGTTTTCAGCAAAACAAACTATCTTGGTGATCTTTGGAATTAATTTTACAGATTTTTATTACACCTTGCTGCTAGAACTGGAGGTGTTATTGTGACTAATGATAACTTGAGAGAATTTGTGACAGAATCATTTGCCTGGAGAGAAATTATTCAAAAAAGGTAATAATTGGATTTCTGTGAAGTCTTAAAAGGATGTCTGTCCTTGCAGTTGTAGGCACTCTTACCTACATGTGGGATTTTGCTATATTTTATTAATCTGTCATGCAATTCTGGTAGATCCGAATAAAGTATTCTGTGACTCACTGTGGTGATTCATGGCCTTACAGTCATGTGTTGGGTAGTCTAATGTCCATCTTATTCATACATTCTGTCATGTATGTGTGTTCATTGCTCTCATAAGCAGGAGCTTGGTGTAACAGCACGTGTGTCACTTCTGAAGGTCAGTGCTGGATCTTGTTTGAGCAGTCCACTTTCACAGCCTCTCTTGTCTGAAAGCTCATTTTTTTTCAGGGAGACGATAGCTGATGAGGATATAGTGTCACTTTTAATTATTCAGAATCAATCACTCTACTCAAGTGGGACAGATTGTCACAGCTAAACAAAATGAGCACTTGCAGCATATCCATATAGCCATTTCCCTGCAATTGTTCTTTGGGTTTAGATGACTTCACTTAGTTATCAAATATCCCTGCTTCATCTTGTGGACTTTTGTTTCTGCTTGTTTCTTCTTGTTTGTTGAGTTTGTGTGTTTGGGATTTTTTTTTTCCAGTTTCAGTTAAATCAGGGTATTTTACTGCTGAGGTGTGATCTTCTGTTAGTAAAATTTTCCATTAATCCCTCAGTGTCCCTGACATTTTCTGAGGGTACGTCTGTTACAGTGGCTGGGGTCAGTATAGCTCTAATGAAATAAGGAACTAAAAACTTGCCCTGGATTCACACAATATAGCTGCAAGACCATGGAGTTGATGCTGGCTGATCATGTAGACATTTACATCATTTCTTGAGTGAATTCTACCCAAGTCAGGTTCTGTCCTCCCACAGAACTTTAGCAAGAATACTTGGCGTGACATCTTGAGTCTGTGGTTTTTTAAGAGCTTGTGTTAACATCTGCTATTAGTTTTACTTCTGGGGAAATTCCACTGTACCAGATCTCCTTCTTGCAGATAAATTTCAGTTGAACTGGGTTGGTGTTTTTTTTAATGCAGATTTCTACCTATCCCAAAGTGATTCCAGAAAAAAAGTTTTATGTCTTAACTGTAAACATTTAATACCATATTTCTTAGTTGTGTGGGTTTCTGCTAACACAGGTATTTCAGCTACAGACTGAAGATCCTTGCAAGGAAAAGGAGTTAGAACAACCAAAAAATCTCTTAATCCGCTGGAAAATTCCACCATGGTCTTTTTGCAAATTTTCAGTCATAAAAGTTGCTGTAAAAGAAAAAAAAAAAAAATAAAGGGAAAGCTGTGCTCTGCAGTGTAATAGGGAGAGTTCACAGCTCCCATGGAATTAGACTTGGAATACTGGTTGTGTCTTAGTTGGGTTTACTAATTAGTCTTCAGGGACTCCTCATGTGGTGTCTACCCTAAGGAAATTCATCCTGTGCTCCAAAGGTGAAGGACAGCAAGGGTGAAATACCTTGTTATTTAAAAGAGCTCTCTTGCAGGTTGCTCCAGTACACTTTTGTTGGTGACATATTTATGGTTCCTGATGATCCTCTGGGAAGAAATGGACCCAGATTAGATGACTTCCTTCGAAGTGAAGGCTGTTCTAGGTATAAACACTATTTTCACTTTTGTTTGACACAGTTATTTCACATTTGAAATAAACTGTTCTCCTGCTTCACTTGCACACCTGTAAAGCACACCTGTAAAGCACAGTAAAGTTAAGCAGGAACACTATAGCACTTAGCAGTTTAACAAAAAAAAAAAAAAAAAAAAAAAACCAACAAAACAACGTTTTTCCTGTTACTTCAGTTGGTTCAGAAACTGCTGGTGACATTTCCCTCTAACCGAGAGCTATCTGTGAACTGAGGTAAGTATGACAAAAGCTTCTGAGATTTGGCTGTGGTGTCTTTCATGCATGGGTGTGTTAACAGCACCCAGAGGTGCCAGAGATGTGAGTATATGTGTTGTTAATTACACTGATGTTATCTAAGGCACCTTGGTTGGTCACTTCATGGTGGGACAATAGGTGCTACAAACACTTTGCACTTGGGTTCTTTTTGTCAAGGGGAGACACTTCACCTCATGGTTGAGAGTACTTTACTGTTGTCAAAACAATTTTTGAGGCATTGTTATTAAATCTGTTTGTATTTGAGTAATAATTATAAATATTAATTAATATATGTTGTTCGTTTAAAAGTAATGTACTTTTAAAATGTGCACATATTCAAAGTACGAATTTGCTTTGCATGAACTGCCAAGATTTGAGGATTAGTTTGCTCTTTTGCACAAGATGATAATATGCTGTTCTTTCACCAGTTTAGGAATTGGAAATGCTATTAATTCTGAGGAGTGTTGAGAGGGCTTTTAAAAACAAGTGAGGTAACTTTAAAATTCTCAACAGAAAAGGCAAGCTATTCTTAAGGATTAATAGAAAGAATAAGCAAGAATCTCATCTACTGTAAACATTTGAGGATAGTAAAACATTTTTATACTATAGATTACAAGCTGATTTGAAAATAAGTGTGTTGACATTTAAAAGCAAGTGTAGTGCTAGAACTCCAGAAGAAAATGCAGAATATTCAAGCTCTTATACAAAACCTCTGAGATGTTTATTTGAAGCACTGTTTTACTTGCCTGTCTGAGAGAAATAAAATGAAAACAATCTTCTGAGGTAGGTGAGTGTGATGATTGTAGAAATGTAGAGAGTCTTTTGAGAAGACCACAGAAGAGCTTGGTTTCTTATCTGTGAACTTGGAACTGGAACTAGGCTTTGGTGTTTGTTTTGGGGTTGGGCTGGGGAAGGGTGGTGGACCAGGAAGAACAGAGAAAAGCTGCCAGTGCAAAGAGTTAATTTTGTTCCTTCCCTATGACTTTCTACATGATTTAAATGATGCAGAAAATACAAATGACACCAGGAACAAGATCAGAAGCTGGCAGGACCTTCAGCAGTTAGAAAACCTTTCCACACTGAGTAACTCGAGGTGTCATAACCCAAATGCTTTTAAAATAGAGCTCTGTAATTTAGGTACTGTTTCCCTTGGTGGTAGGAAACTAGACTCTAACATGAGTTCCACTTCACATTTCTCTGGTATCTGCTGGTGTCTGAAGTAGGCTGACCTTTATATTTTGTAGTGCTTGCACTAGAGTAGCAAAACTTTAAAGTCTGAAATGAAATTGCAATAATTAAGAGTATTCAAATCCTGAGATTGCTAAAACAACTTCATTGGCCTGTTAAGGATACCATACAAAGGAAAATGGTCTAAAAATTAGCACAGCTCTGTCCAGAGCAAAAGTACATGAGGAATAGTCTCTTGTGAAGCAGTCTTGGAAGCCCCTTTGGTCTGTCAGCATTTTCACATGCTCCACGTCAGTATACATGTGTTCAATATATCTATACCTTCATAAAATTTGCTATAATCTGCCAAGTAAAGGACTCACAGCATATTGAGGCTATTCCTGGGTGATATTAATGTTAGTTGTGCCAATTTAATATCGAGAGCTGTTACACCTCCTGTTTTGTTTCACTTTGAAAGAATGTTTGTCATTTGATTCCAGTCAGTAACTGCAATGAGCAGCAGGGAAGTTTTAATTATACACATTTGTCTTTTCTTTCTCATATACAGAGAGGACTACAGTTAGCATGTCCTTTAGCTTAATTAATTTTAAGAATTATTTTGTTCCATAGAGATTCCTGGTCAACACACAAGGCTTTGCAGAGCAGTGGACAATATTCTTCCGAGACACCCTTTTTCCTCCCCGAAGTGAGCAGTGGCGGTCGACAGCCTGGAGGCAGAGTGCAGGATGATCGTTCATCCCCGTGGCTTCCACGGGAAGAAAACACAGAGCCTTGTCCAGCAATTCCATCACAGAGATCTCCCTCAGAAACAGCCCAGCTAAGAGAAGCCCTGATCAAAATTTTTCCTGACTATGATCAAAGGCAGAAGATCGATCAAATACTATCTAATCATCCATTTATGAGAGATCTTAATGCACTGTCTGCCATGGTGCTTGACTGAATGCTTACACAGCTTTTATATCACAACTGCTCTGACTAACAATTATCAATGTGAAGAAAAATGTCGCTCTTTTATGTTACTTTGTGAATATTAAAAACATAATTTTATTTGTATAAACAAAGATATTTTTCTCTATGTTCTGTTGCTAATAGATGCCAGGTTTTGGTAAATTAAAAACTGCTTCTACTACAGCTTTTTAGTCATATTTTCTATGAAAAAAACCCCAAGTCTTCTGCTTCACTTGAACTGCTTATTAAAGCAGTGGCGGTAGTCCCTTTTGAGCAGTGCGTTAATGCTTTCTACAAAACCCTTTTCCTGAAGGCAGAATTCCCGTCATTGGAGACCCGCGTGTGGGAGCAGCTGCCAGCAGGCGGCGGCCGCGGGCCCGTGAGGATCCCCGGGAAGGGCCTGAAAATCCAAGGAAATCCCATTTGCTCTTTCAGGCTGGAAGTGCTGTGTGGGGTGGTTAGAAGAGAAAGTATAAATTCACAGCTCTCAGGAAGAAGGTGTTTTGAATTCTTTCAAAGATTTGAAACCTTACAATGGTTTTTAAATCGGGAATTATCTTGACTATCAGTATTCTCTCAGAATAATTTTAATATCTTTAACAATTGCACTGATGGCTTGTGTGTTCTAAGTGTGAATGGTGTGATGTTAACAGAATGCGACACTGTCTGTATAGAAATGGCTTTTTTGTGCAGATCTACAGCTGTAGTCAGCTCCACCCCTTTAGATACAATCCCTGTTCTGGGATTATCCCAAAAATAAGGGGGAAAAAGGAAGGTAATTTGTGAAAGCTGTCCAATAGGACTGTTTTCTAAAGCAGAGCAAATTTAAGATTGACTGTATTTCTGTACGCACTTAAGTCTCTTACTCCTTCCTTTTAACCAGTCTCTGGTGCCAAATGTTCATATGAGTAAATTCAAATTAGACTGTAAAGAAAACCTGGGCTCCAGAGCCTACATTCAACTTCTGATGTACTGAGCCTTACCCTAAAGCATTAATGGCTTTCTCTCTAGTTCCATGTGGTCTGAAATCACTCTTTGTTTATATGCAAAAGAGCTGAAATATACTTGAGGAACTGGGGGTTTTGAAAGACTTTTTTTGCATGGCCCTTTCACGTTTTGTGAAGTCAGAAACAGAAGGCAGTCTTGCTCTTCCCTGAACACAAGCAACCTGAAAAAGAATTGCAGCAAGAACAAAAAAGTTTTAGGAACAGTAGTTACAGCTTCTCAAAATACAGATGATGATGAAGAGAGGCCTTTAATGTTTCTACATCCAAACAGACAAATCTAAATTATTCTTTATTCTGCATAGGTGAGTGGAAGACTGCTATTCATGTGAGCAGAGTCCTTCTGACCAGCACGTTTGCCAAGAACTAGTTCTTACTGGTGAAGTGTTGTGTAATCTCCAAGTTCTAACCCCATAAAAACTTAAACAGATTATTAAAGCCTCTTTCATTGGTATATACAGTTGGTATAATTTTAATAAATAGTAAGAGACTAAATCACCAGCTCCCTCACACTCCCTGGGGGGCCTGTGTACATGTGTGAACGTGCTCCTTGAAAAACTTGTCTTCTTTTCATTAGGTATATCCCTGACTGCATATGTTGTTTTGACTTTTTAGGTGCTAGTGTGGGGATATAATTATATTGTAATCTTTATTTCATATAGAATTGCTTCATGGAGTTGGAAGGGAACCACAAGGATAATGCAGTCCAAGTCCTGGCCTCCCACACTTCAACAATCCCACCCCATGCCTGAGAGCATTGTCCAAACACTTCTTGAGTTTTGTCAGGCTTGGGGCTGTGCCCATTTCCCTGGGGAGGCTGTTCAGTGCCCCATCACCCTCTAGGTGAAGAGGTTTTTCCTGATCTAACCTAAATCCCCCCACTCAGCTTCAAGCCTCAAGTCCTGTCACAAGAGCAAAGAGATTGGTACTCTTTCTCCTTTCTCTATTTCTTTCTCCAAAGTCTGTTTCTGAAGCATGTCTTGTGCTATTCAACCTTTGGTTGCTGCAAAAACACAACTAGAAGCAGTGTTTGGAGTGGAAAATACCAGGGACTTTCCCTTACGTGTGAGTGACCTGGCATTTCCCTCTCCCTCCCTTTAAAGGGGTAAAGTCATGAGACTGATTCCTGGTGTGAGACCGAGTGCAGGATTTATATGACAAATACAACAGTTTACTGTTAAAAGGAGTGTTTTCTCTTACATGTTAAGAGCATGTAATGTAAACAATCTCATTGCAGTTGTCAACAAGCAGAGTTCAGATGAGTCCCAGTAGTCGGTGCTAGTGCTGCTGTTTTCCTTCCTGTGGTAGTGCCTAGTTGGGGTAGCTCGTATTTTGGATGAGTATTTCTGAACCAGAGAGAGAGTGCCTGTGAAAGTTCCATGACAAACAGTGACTCAGTGTCTTTCTAATACTGGCAGTGTTTCCTTCTGTTTTGCAAGCCTGCAGGCTGTGTTTGATATGAATGCCTTTCCTGCTAGAATTTTGTGTAGCTGCATTAAATGCTATTTTTAGATTTGGGGCTGGTTTATGTTCTGAATGGCTCTGTTTTATTGGAAAGGAGTAGCTCTGCTATAATTCATGTATAAGACTAAGACCTGTTATTTTCACAAATACAGTTTAGAATAATGATGACTTTGCAGATTTCAAGATCTAATCTGCTGTCTGGTATTTGGAGGAGTCTAGTTATATAAGCAGGTGTTTCTCTGACGCGTTCAGTTTCTCTTTTTCATCACAGAATGGAAGCCCAAGTGCCTTACAACGGTGTAATTTATGGTGTTCAGACTATTCCTAGCCTTCCTGACTGCTACTGTTTGTGTTCAATTTTATACATAAATCTACCAGTTTTGTATATGTTGGTACGTAACTCTGTGCATACAGTGGAAATACTGCAGTGCTCAAGTAGGTGGTGTAGACAATGACTTCTAAAAAACAGATGGATTTTAGATTTGTACTTTTTTTACCTCTGTATTGTATGCATTTATGTTTAGAATGTGGTTCCATTGTACTGTTCAAACTCTGCTGAGCTGCGTATGACAATCCCAAGTTTTTGCTGTCTGCCTTGTGGCTCACTAAGTTCTGTCAGATTGCATTATATAATTTTAAATGGCTAATTCAAAGGAAGCACTTTTTAAGAACACACTGGGTTTAAATGCACTGGGTCCCCTTTTCAGTCTCCACTTGAGTATTTTTAACTGTTTCAGGAATGATGTTTTAAGTGTACCTAAGATAAAATATTACATATTTTTAATTAAACAGAAACAACAGTCCAAAGATATCAGAATTCTGAAATATATCAATTGAGTTTTATTTTATTATCATTTTTCACTAACTATAGGAATAATTGAGATTGAAATTCAAGGTCATGTATAATTTTTCTCCCTGGTTGTGATATTCAAAGTATTGAATCTTAGTATTGATAATTTTAAGATAAAGCTTTGCTGAGCAAAATATTAAGAGTCTATTCATCAAAAATAAAAGGCTGGCTTGCATGTGGCTTATGCAGACACACGCACACTAGCCCTTCTCGGTACGAAGGTGACTCCAGAGCGGGTGCTCCAGCAGTTCGGTGCTGGGCCGGGCGCTGTGCACAGCAGCAGCAGTTGGGTGTGCACAGCAGCAGCAGTTGGGTGTGCACAGCAGCAGTTGGGTGTGCACAGCAGCAGTTGGGTGTCCACAGCAGCAGTTGGGTGTGCACAGCAGCAGCAGTTGGGTGTGCACAGCAGCAGTTGGGTGTGCACAGCAGCAGTTGGGTGTCCACAGCAGCAGTTGGGTGTGCACAGCAGCAGCAGTTGGGTGTGCACAGCAGCAGTTGGGTGTGCACAGCAGCAGTTGGGTGTGCACAGCAGCAGTTCGCTGTCCGCAGCAGCAGTTGGGTGTGCACAGCAGCAGTTGGGTGTGCACAGCAGCAGTTGGGTGTGCACAGCAGCAGTTCGGTGTGCACAGCAGCAGTTGGGTGTGCACAGCAGCAGCAATTCGGTGTCCGCAGCAGCAGTTGGGTGTGCACAGCAGCAGCAGTTGGGTGTGCACAGCAGCAGCAGTTGGGTGTGCACAGCAGCAGCAATTCGGTGTCCGCAGCAGCAGTTCGGTGTGCACAGCAGCAGTTCGGTGTGCACAGCAGCAGTTGTGTGTGCACAGCAGCAGTTCGGTTGCACAGCAGCAGTCCGGCCCCCGCTCCAGCAGCCCGGTGCCGGGCTGGGCGGTGTCCGCAGCAGCAGTTGGGTGTGCACAGCAGCAGTTGGGTGTGCACAGCAGCAGCAGTTGGGTGTGCACAGCAGCAGCAGTTGGGTGTGCACAGCAGCAGTTGGGTGTGCACAGCAGCAGTTCGGTGTGCACAGCAGCAGTTAGGTGTGCACAGCAGCAGTTAGGTGTGCACAGCAGCAGTTGGGTGTGCACAGCAGCAGCAGTTCGGTGTGCACAGCAGCAGTTGGGTGTGCACAGCAGCAGTCCGGCCCCCGCTCCAGCAGCCCGGTGCCGGGCCGGGCGGTGTCCGCAGCAGTTGTTCGGTGTGCACAGCAGCAGTTCGGTGTGCACAGCAGCAGTTGTGTGTGCACAGCAGCAGTTCGGTTGCACAGCAGCAGTCCGGCCCCCGCTCCAGCAGCCCGGTGCCGGGCCGGGCGGTGTCCGCAGCAGTTGTTCGGTGTGCACAGCAGCAGTTCGGTATCCACAGCAGCAGTTGGGTGTGCACAGCAGCAGCAGTTCGGTTGCACAGCAGCAGTCCGGCCCCCGCTCCAGCAGCCCGGTGCCGGGCCGGCGCTGTCCGCAGCAGCAGTTCGGTGTGCACAGCAGCAGTTCGCTGTTCGCAGCAGCAGTTCGGTTGCACAGCAGCAGTCCGGTCCCCGCTCCAGCAGCCCGGTGCCGGGCCGGGCGCTGTCCGCAGCAGTAGTTCGGTGTGCACAGCAGCAGTTGGGTGTGCACAGCAGCAGCAGTTCAGTGTGCACAGCAGCAGTTCGGTGTGCACAGCAGCAGTTCGGTGTGCACAGCAGCAGCAGTTCGGTGTGCACAGCAGCAGTCCGGCCCCCGCTCCAGCAGCCCGGTGCCGGGCCGGCGCTGTCGGGCCGGGCGGGCCCAGCGCGGCCCGCGGGGACAGGAGGTGGCGCCGCCGGCCCGCGCCTGCCCGGGGAGAGCCGGGCCCGGCCTGAGGGCGCCGCCGCGCTCGGGGTTTGGCGTCCCGGTGTTCCCTTGTGTCCCGGCTGCTGCGGTAGGCTCCGTTTGCCTCTCGGCTCAGGGACCGTGCTCTGGTTTGCTGATAGTTTGTGTTTGATAGGCACATGAAATTGGTGGTAATATGTTTGCCTTTGATATGAGTTCCTTGAATTCGGAAGTGCGGCCAGAAGTTCTGCTGTTTGAACAATTCTGATTGCCAGGAGTGTAAGATATCGGCGCATGAGAAATTATATTTTTAAATTAAAAAAAAATAAATAAATACATTTCGAGATTCGGAGGTATTGCATTAAAAATCTGAGACGGCATCGTGAGGGCAGAGCTGCTGCCGAGCACTTGGTGAGGGCAAAGCGGGATCCAGAGGCAGGAGCCGCCCTTCCCCTGGGGCAGTGACCTGGACCCACAGCACTGAAACCCCGGCTGGGTGACTCCTGTCTGCCAGGGGCATCCCTGCAACCTCAACCAAACAGACCCAGCTCAACGAGGTGTTATTGGGAATATCTAAAACGCAGAGTGTGAATGTCTGGGATTATTTTGTGTGAGGAGAAGGAGGAGGTACATTGTGGTTTATAAATACTTTGTGTGGGAGATCTTCACAGCAGAGGGTCTTGAATTAAAAGAGGCACACCAGAGTCTTTTGCCAGATCTACTGGCAGATCACCAAGAATATGGATAAGGGCATTCTTGACATTTTGAAGTGAAGGAGCATTGAATTAGTAATATTTGGCATTCATTGGGAATAAATTAATGTTTTCTGACACAGTTGTATCTATCCAAGGACTCTCTACATTAGGAAAACAGAACTTGCCATATTTTAACTTTAAACCAAATTTTTATTCTTTTGGCCTGTGTGCCTATCAGCTGCTCACACCTAATCTAAAGAGAAATTTCCTGCGCTTAATATAACTTATTGTGAAACAGCTTCCCAATGTCCAAATTTGTTTCCCTTCCAGACTTGAGCCAGAAACAGACTTTTGAGTAAATGAATAAGAAGACAGCACTAGAAATGAAACAGTTTAAGACAATGCTAGGGTGATCATGAAATTAATTTGCAGAGTCTGTATCAACTCAGTGTGTGCACATGATTTTTTTTTTTTTTTTTTTTGTATAAAACTCTTCAATGCATTGATTTTGGCTAAAAATTATTCATAAGCAGTAGATGTAGTGGCCTAAAATGGTGTTGGGGTGATTGCAGGAGATTGTCTGTAGCTGCCCTTACTGGATTCTGTGTGCTGGTTTCTCTGTTGTCACAGCTGGCACAGTGGTTTAAACTCTTGTTGGTCATGAGTCTGAGCCCTCTGTTCTCTGCTGTCAACAAAAATGCAGAGAAGATAAAGATATAGTAGCTAGATTGTTATCCTTTGTTTTACAGCATCCATCAAAGCCCTACTTTATAAATGGAAATAAAATTAAGCTTTCCAATATTACAGCAGCTATGAGTCTTCCAAATGATGATGGATTGAAATAATTCATGCAAAAGCCCAGGATATCTCATCTATCCCATCTGGTGGATTTAGTCTCAGGGCCTTTCAGGGACATTATTCAAATGTTTCTGGTAGGAGGTGAATGTAATTGCTGCTTGAGGAACTATTTGGGAAGGGAGGTTATGATTTCTTTTAATATAATATTTAATTATATACAAATAGTAAAACAGCTTAAATAAGTTTGTAATGATTCTGTAAAAATTCTTTCCTCACTGATGGGCTCTTGCTTGTCTTTTATTTGTCTCATAATGCACCAATGGTGAGTGATACATTGTGAAGAGGATTTAATGCGACTGTGCCTTAAATTAAAGTATTTTATTGGTGTTTAGTCAGTGCTGCAGGGGCAGAGACAGAAATAGTCTGCTTCTTCTTTCCCCCAGCTAAGGTATATGTGACACCTTCTTGTTCTTAGGACTGCTGTTCAGCTGTGGTGGTTATGGATTAAATACTAGTGCTGCATGCATATATTCTCTTTCTCCTATATAATAAGGGGTAGGTGTACATTGAAAAAGTTTCATTAGCATGATATCTCCTAATGCTGTAAACATACAGAAACACAGGCAAGAGGTACACTCAGCTAAATTAAAGAAGTCAGGCCAGTGGACAAGGAGAAGCCTTGTTTGGTATCAAACAGAGGCTATGTGCTGTTGTGACACAATAAAGTCAGTAGTCCTACACCCTGATATGAAAATGGGGCTTTTTCTAACTACAAAAAAAATGAAGTTATGGACATTGGTTTACAGTTTCTTGCTGGGTGAAACAAACACAAAATCTGTCCATTAGAATCTTGTTTCAGGCTATCTCATGGTTTGTGAATGCAGGAGGACTGATCAGATATCAATGTGCAGAAGGGTGGGGAATATGATAAGAAACATTCAGAGCCTCTGAAACACACTGGGTGGGTGTAGAGACTAAGTTCTATACCACAAGTAAAAATCTGACAGTCTATTTGAAGCTGTTTATGTTTCAGAAAATACTCTCTTTGTGAGTTATAACAACTTATTAAAGTACCACAGGCAGTGTTACTGTCTCACTGTACAGATGGCAGTTGTGGAAAGGGCTTGGTGTTGAGTCATATCCTACAGAAAAGTTAAAAGTTCAACAGGCATGAAATTTTACACTTTCTAACTTTTGATCTGAATTAAGAGCCTTTCTGAGATTTCTGTGTTCTGCAAAGTGATTTGACACTCTAGGCTACTGAAAGTCTTGGAAACAGGTGCACATTTTCTGTTATGTGTATCTTGGAAGAAATAAGGTATATGAATGTATATATATGTGTGTGTGTGTGTGTATGGGGCACACTCTGTGGTGGCTGCAGCCTTCTCTGTGTTCCCTTTCAACCAGGTTGCCCCCTGAAGCTCTCAGCAAACACCATATTGAAGACATCTGTGATAGCCCACTCCCCCTGGACTCCCAAAGCAAGGCTGTGCAGACAAGGTTATTTAGCTCCCAGATGAACAGAATAGATCCTGGAATGATGGGTAACTGATCTTATGGAAACACCTGACAGAGCCATCTGAATTAAGGTTCTTCTATGCCACATGACCTGCAAATCCACAGTAAAAGAGAGTCATGTTCTGGGGGTTTTTCTTGTTTTAACAAGGCAGGTTTCGTTCAAGAAGGTACTCAGAATTCATGGCACTTGGGGCCTAAGGATACAGTGGCATTTTCAGAAATGCATAGGTACATAAATACTTCTGACAGACCACAGCACTTCAGGTGAAGTGTGAGTTTAGCACTTAAGCACTTGCATTTTTTAAAAGCCCATATTTTGTCTTCATAGAGTACCACTAAAATGTGATAGCCCCAGAAAGGAAATCAGATGTAGATTTGCAGTGGGAGGCAAATGTATTTTAGATCCCATGCCATTAGCACCATCTGGAGCAGTGTGTCATATGCCACAGGAAATGCACAACTGCAGCCACGTGGCTGTGCAGCATTTCCATGTAACCTGCCCCAAAAGTGGCTACAGTTTGTTGCAAGATCCATGGAACTCTGAGAGGAGGGAAAACACCAATGAAACTGTGGGCTTGCTAAGCTGAGTGCAGCTCCAATTCTGGTCATTGCTTCCATGAAGGTGGAAAGGGTCTCAGGAGAGAGGTTCAAAGCTAGAGGTATAAACATGAAGCAGCTGCACGGGAATGAGCAGTTGGAATTTTGGAGTATGTGGGAAAGGCTGCACTGGTTTCATTACAATTTTTGGTGCAGGCAGAGATTGTGTTTACAGGATCCATCCTGTGTTTGGTGCTTAAAAAAATGAGCACCTGAGAAAGTTGTGAGTCCTGAGGTACTGAGCATCAGGACCAGTAGTTGTCACTTGCTGGCAATAAAGGCAGTGAGTTCAGGATGTTGGTGCAGAGACCAACCTTGAAATGCTTTCATAGGAACTTCAGTGTGCATCAAAGTGTCTGGTTTTGTCCAAAACCTGGCACAGGATGCTACTTTTCCAAAGCAGAAAGAGCATTTTCATCTGAAGTATGCCAGAGCCATTCTGGAATCTCTTTGGCACATTAAATGTATAGATGCTTTAATCTCACATTAATGTGAAGTCGGAATCCTCTTGGCCTGAAAGGGAGCTGGTCAAGAAGCTCCATCTCTCTCTCCCTTATGAGTTTTTCTTTTGCTAGTTCATAGTTCCTCCTCCACCATAAGTCATGCATCTGCTGTTCAATACAAAAGTTAGCATAAATGTTTACATTGCTTACTTGAAGCATTGGTACACAAGCAGATTTTTTGGGCGATTTGATTTTAGTTTCTGGTTTTGTTTTGTTTGTTTGTTTGTTTGTTTGTTTATATGTCATAGAATGGTTAGGGTTGGAAGGGCCACAAAGATTATCCACTTCCAGCCCCCTGCCATGGATAGGAACCTCATCCATTAGAATAAGCTGTTATGAGTTTAAAATACAAAACCAGCAAGCAACAGAAAGCTTGCATAAAAGTGAGGGAGGATGGGAATACAGCTTGAGAGGAGGACTGAGAGCACTGCTCAACTCATGGCAGAAGTGGATGTGTTAGCCACAGTAGCCATAAGCCTTGGGAAAGGAAAGCAGAGCCCTGAAGGAGGCATGCAGAAGTTAATGGTGTGCTTGGTACCATGTGCTTAGCATGCAGAAACGATGCAGGACCCTACACACCTGCACCAGTTTGTAGGAGGCTTTGATTAAGCAATGTAACTTAGTTACATAAATGTTATGGTTGTGTTATTTTTAGCTACAACCGAAAAGGTACATAAACTTAGCCGTTTGTATCAATAAATGGCTTCATGCATGCAAAAATCATGGAGACCCAGCCCACAGGGGAACAGCCACGGTGACTCGGTGTGACTGACAGTGCTGCTAATCTGCCTGGCCTGGCAGTGGGAGGTAAGCTTCTTACAAGTGTTTGTCTCCTTAGGAATTCCCCTCTGCTTAACCAGTGATAAAGAGATGATGGTCCATTTAACCATAAAGTCTTCTCTACCAGCTGCCTCTGTATTTATTGGCACAGATTCTGTAACACGAGAATAATTTATATTACAATGCCATATCTGATTACAGACGTGTTTTGTGATATTTTCTGTTTCTTGTGAATTGTTTAATATGAAGCAGCCATGCAGAAATGCTTGGATGTGTGAAGTTAGTGAGGCATTTAATTAAGTTGCAAGAGCCAATGCACTTGCAAATGGAATATTGAACATACCACTTATTTCATTCATGGAACAAAATCGCTTCTAGATCTGAAGATGAAAAGACTTGCAGGCAGGCATGTTTCTCTGAATTCTAGAGGTCTTCAGTTTGGGTGTAATTTGTAAATGTCCTAATGTGGGGTCTGTGTTTTAACTAGTTTAATAAAGCAAATCCTTCCAGCAAATCCACTCTTGACTTTGCTTCACCTGGACCAAAAAAGATGAAAATCTCTTCCTTTCTCTTTGCAATGAAAGTATGTTATACTTAAAAAAAAAAGTTTTGTGTGAGCTTACTTTTTGGGTGGGCACGTCTTATTTTTTTGGTGGCAGGTGCATTTTGGAGGGGGTAGGTCTGGGGTTTTTTGCGGTGGGAGTGGGGTTGTGTTATCATAGTGGAAGGTTTCTTTGAGAGAGAAGGGGACTCTTAGTTATTCCTACTGCCTACAAAAGTGCCATGTGTGGGGTTTGAGTTCACCCAAACTGGGTTAATCTGGGACTGTCATAAAGGGCATATGGTCTTGCAGGGAGCATATGGTCTGGGAGAAGTCATTCATTGTAGTGCCTCAGAACCTTCCCAGCTGGTTTGTCCATGGGGTAAACTAAAGTGTTCACTGAGAAAAACTGCACATTACCTGGGGAAGCAGTATCAGATTTCATTATTTGAGCCAGGATGTGCAGTTCCCATTGAAATTTATTTACTGGAACTGTTTTCCCTCAAAAAATAGCTCAGGAATTAAAGAAAAATCTTGGCACAGAGACCATAATTGGAAATAATCCATATAACAGTGAAATTGCTACTTAGGAAGCTTATAGCCTCATGAATTTCATTAACAATGTCTATTAAATACTCTAAAATTATACTTGAATATCATAGACCATCTTTCCAGTTCCACAGATGTTATTCAGCTGACCTTAACAGGATTACATGCTTGTTTGGTTTTCTAAAGTTTGGAGAATATTGTCTCCATGGCTGAACTTTTTCCACTAAATGTATTATTGAAGAGGCTGATGATGTTTGCTGTGATTCTGTACATTACTTCTGTTTGGCCCATTGTTTGCCTACTCAATGGCAAACATAAGGTTTTGAATTAGAAAATAGATTAGAATTTCATTTGTAGAATCAAGGCAGCAATCTAAAGATCCATGGTTTTTCAGTGCTTGTAAAGTTCTAAGTATAAAAACAGCTTATTTGGATATTTTTTGTCCCCATCTACGGTCACTTACATCTCTTAACTTCAAATGCTTATGCAGAGTCCTATCAGAATAGTGATGTATCTATGTAAACAAAATGCAGTGAGGCCTTATACATCCTTCTGTATTGGTAGATTTTTTTAGCTGTATACATGCAAATTAGGATTCAAGATTCCTCAAAAACGCAGTAACTATGAAAATCTACTGTTATTGAAGCAAAAATAAGGCTCCAAGCTTGTGTGGTGGACCCCAAGATAATTTTCCAGGACACCCTTTTGATAAGAGGTGTAGAAGAAAAGGAATTCCTCGTGTGTAGAGAATATGAGAATTTTGATATGAAAATTCTTGTTTCCATGAATATGAATATTAGTGTGGGGCTTTTTCATTTTCTTTGGCTTTATCAGTACTCATGTTCCTTATATGCTTTGCAGTGAATGCTTTTGTGAAGTCTAAGCATGTTTAATAAAATACTTTAAGATATTTTCTTTTATTGGCCCTGCTGTTACATTTGGTTAACAACTAGTGCAAGATAGGGGCTAATTTTGCTTACTAAGGCAATATAATCCCAAATCAATTTGAGTCAGAAAGAACCTCAGGACATTACCTAGTCCAGGCTCTTACTGAAAGCAGGGTCAGCTACAAGATCAGCTTGCTCAGAGCCTTACTCTGCTGGGTCTTTAAAATCTCAAAGAACTGAGACAAGGCCCCTTGTTCCACTGCCTAGCTGTGCTCATGACCCAAAGAAAAGTCTGTCCTCAAATCAATCTGCCTCTCTCTTGATTCAATTTGTCTTTTATCTCTCATCCTTGCACCACATGTTGCTGTCAGGAGCCTGCTCCTGTCTCCCTGATCAGTTCCCTGGAGGTGCTGGGGAACTGCTGCCCAGTGTCCCCAAAGGCCTTGCTGCTCCCAGCTGTCAGGGCTCTTTGCTCTGGCTTTAACAAGTGCCAGGTCCAGGGAGGACAATCCCTTCCCTGGATCTGCAGCCCGGTCCTGCCAGCACAGCTGGGGTCCTGGAGGACAATCCCTTCCCTGCACCTGCACAGCTCAGGGTGCTGGAGGGTGATCCCTTCCCTGCATCTGCACAGCTCAGGGTGCTGGAGGGCGATCCCTTCCCTGCATCTGCACAGCTCAGGGTGCATCCCTTCCCTGCACCTGCACAGATCAGGGTGCTGGAGGATGATCCCTTCCCTGCATCTGCACAGCTCAGGGTGCTGGAGGACAATCCCTTCCCTGCATCTGCACAGCTCAGGGTGCTGGAGGGCGATCCCTTCCCCGCATCTGCACAGCTCAGGGTGCTGGAGGGCGATCCCTTCCCCGCATCTGCACAGCTCAGGGTGCTGGGGGCATCCTGGCTGCTGGAGCACACTGTGGGTTTATGTTGGGCTTGTTGGGAACCAGGATCCATCTCCTTCCCAGCACAGCTGCTCACAGCCAGACACTCCTCACTTTGTGTCCTTCCACAGGGCTGTTTCATCCCAAATGTAGGACCCTGCTCTTGCCCTCACTGAATTAGGACCCTGTACTTGCCATTGTTGAATTTCAGAAGCTTTGTGCTGGCTCAAGCCACCAACCTGTCTTAAGCCCCTCTGGATGCATCTAAGTCTCTTAACTGGTTTCACCCAGTTTAGGCACACCAACCAAGCTGCAAATTTGCCAGGAGCGAAATGAAGCTGAATTTTTTTAAATCTAAGCTTATAATAAATTTGAAAACACTGAAGTGCTTTCTCATTATGATTTTGGTCTGTGGAAGTGCATGTTTGGATATGATTGTGGAAATTATTTCTAAAGTCTTTAAGGAAGTTAAAGTTAGTGCAGCAAAACTTGGTTGAGAACTGTGATGTGTTTCTGTGCAGGAACAATTAAACCACAGGGGGTTTTGGTAGGATCATGTTTACATGTTGTTTTTCTGTGTGTACATTAGTTGGTACACAGAATTGCAGACACAAAACACCTCTCATATATTTTGTGGGAAGGAAATAATCTTCCTCTGCAGCATTTCAATTTCATTTGGCATTTTCAGAACAGCCAGGACGTGTAAAATGGGGAGATCACACACATATAAAACCTGCATGTCAGTGTAAGAGCCTCAACATTCCAGTCTTTTGGCAACAGAAAATCCTGCCAAGGAAAACTAGCTAAGATACCTAAGCAGAACAAGTCAACAGGAAATAGCCCATGAAAAGGTTTTCAGCAGAAAGCCACTGGGGTTTCTTAGCAGAGTGAGTATAAATTTCACAGATTATATGCTTGTTTAGTCATCAAGGTAAATCTGGGGAAGACAAGATCTCTTAACACTAATGCAATTAGCAAATGGTATGGAATTGATCAGTGTTCCCTGTATTACCATTTTGCTTTTAACTCTGACTTTTTTTAGATGTTCTTTGCCTGTTGAAGTGCACTACATTTGTTAATTAACTCCAT
Organism: Taeniopygia guttata; assembly: GCF_048771995.1. Lineage (NCBI taxonomy): Eukaryota > Metazoa > Chordata > Aves > Passeriformes > Estrildidae > Taeniopygia > Taeniopygia guttata. Next base: position 13,374,121 of record NC_133036.1, read on the forward strand.
CTGCTGAAAGTCTGGTCTGGCAGTTTAATAATATAATGAGTTGCTTTATTAAAAAATTGTGCTTGAATCTGCTACTGTTTGTCAAAACAAAGAGAATTTAAGGCAAATATATCTTGGAAATATCCTTATTGTGCAGGTGATGTCAACAAATTTTAAGGTATTTTATCAATAGTTCTCCACATATGAGATTTATAGGAAATGGTATGCCATGCATTCATTATGCAAAACATGAAATTTAACAGAATAGTCTTGATCACACCAACCTTTCTATGTAGATCGTGTTAAGAAATTTATATAATCCCACTAAAAGCATGAATGGGCTTGAATTTTGCAGCTTTGAAACTTAATATTGAATCCCAAGCAAATTTCTGACTTATTTTTAACTCTGGCTTCTTCATTGCATGTACTTAATTGTAAATCAGAAGTACATTTTTAAATACTTAAGGTTTACTATTACAGGAATTCCTGTGTCTACTCCTGCAGAAGCCACAAGCATTCTACCATGTTCATAATTAGTCTCATGCTGTTGTGTAGTTAATAAATAGAATTATATTGCACTTCAATAGAGTTTATGACCAAGCAGTAGCCTGACATGTGGATGACAGGCAATTGTAGTTCACCTAATAATCTGAATGGTTGTCCTAGGTTTCAGCTTTTTGCATCCTGGGAGATTAAATGCTGCAGTTAGAGAATGAGGAGAGAGGATGCCATGACAACCCATCTAATGATGAGTAAGTGGCTAGGTGAGGGATCCTTCTGCCACCCATGCTGATAAAAATGTTTATCAAAACCAGTGGAACCCCACTGGTAGGAAATACTGACTTTTTCTTGCATCCATTTCTGGTTTTCAGCAGAACTTAAAAGCACTTTTTCTAATGTGTAAATATCTATGCTTAGAATTTGTCACCTATCAACATTTTATTTGACAAAACTGAGGTTTGTTAACCTTCTTCCTGCTGTGTCACTGTTCCGCCATAAGTTTTCGAAAATATTTTTATAATTGAAGAGAAGTTGTCTTTCCAAACACTTGCAAATGTCGAGTGTTGTTTCTACTTGATATTCTTGTGTAGAAATATGCAAAAATCAATTGTATAGACCTGCTGAAGTAATCCAATTATTAATGTGAGTATTGCAGACCCTTTGTATTACAAAGCTGCACAAAGAGCTGAACTGTGCTAGTTGCAATCACCCTCAGGTCCTCCTGTGACTTGCTGCTTTTCAGGATGGCTTCCATCTTAACCATACAGTTTTGTGTCCTTCCTTCTTCCTTCCTACATATCTTGTAATGAAGTCAGTGTTATGAATATTCAATATTCAATATAACCACCAAACCACGTATTTAACATCATTATTGGAACTTGCTATCCTATGAAGTTATTGGCAGTAAAGATTTTGCACAACTCTTTAGATTGCCTACATGAGTATAAAAGGCATGATGCAAGAATGGATCACCTGGTAACCTGCAGGTGTTGGGAGTTATGTTTAAAAACTGTTGTCAGCCTGCTTTTAGTCCTTTTATTAGTATTTAATAGTATTGTCCCTTTTCCAAACAGAATATGTTATATACATGTATCTCACATTTATATGTCATATATATTTGTATATGTAATAAATTAAATGCTCTTCTACACACAGGGTAAAATACAGTTGCCTTAACCACTGGTATTGTCCCCTATGAATTACACAAACTTATTTGTCATGGTGTAATCTTTATAAGTGAACGGAAATCTGACACTGTCAGGGTGTGAAGACCAGCAGCACTGGCAACAAAATAAGTTGGTGACAAGCACACAATGTTCTCTCACAAATCTACGTGCTGTCTGCTCTTAGGAGTTATAACTATGATTAATCTACCTGATTCAAATCGCTCCTTAATCACTGACAGAGTTCATTAAAAACATACTTAAGTTTAAAAAAAACCCGTGTCTGCAATAATTTATTAATCTCTATTTAATAATAAATAACTAAACCTTGGGGAGTTGACCTGGACTGTAACCATTAAGAAAATCCTGTCTGTAAGTAGATGCATTTGTAATTTCTTTTGTTTCACTGGAAGTGCCTGAATGGAAAATAAACTCAGCCTATGTAGTTGAGTTTGTGGAGATAATTAGGTTGAAAGTCATATTGCAGATTAAAAATAAGATCCACAGGTTCCTTAAGTCTGATGTAGTCTGACTGTATCTGTATACACCTGCCCTAATGTCTTTTTGTTTCCTGGGAATACAATCCTTTTTATCAAAAACATGACTAATTTATATGTTACACTAGGACAATCTCTATTGACTTCTTTAAAGTCATGCAGAGAATACATCTGGGTATCCTTTGCTTCAGAAGATGTGTGTCTCTTCTCAAAAGTATAATCCACTGCATTAGCTACCACAATGGATTGTAAATATGCAATTTATCCAGACCACTCTAGCTCATTGAAAATTCTTGCTATAAATATATTTCTGGTAACTGAATATTCAGATATCTACCTAATGGAATTTTCAGAAGTGCCTAACAGGCTCCTTTCTATTGATGTCAAAGGAAAACAAATGCTTTGGAGCACTACCCTTCTGCCAGAAGTTTTTATTATTAATTGAAAACAGCTCAGATTATATATTATGAGCACATTTCAGTTTGGTTTCCCGAAGTGTCTCCATAATGTCCAAGCAATATTTATTTGGCTTGACAGAGTTAAAAGGGATTGCACAACCTGACTAATGTGGTGTTTTAACGGATGCTTAGCAAAGGGTGTGTTGTTTGGCACAAGTTCAACCAGGCACTAATTAGAAAACAATGTGAGGGCCAAGGTGATGGCTGAAAAGGCCTTACTTTGCTAAGCTCCATCATGCATTACTTAATTTTGTCGGTGTTTAAAGAGACTTTTAGAACACTATGGGAACACGTATGGTCAAAATTGTCTTTTAGGGGGATTTTAACATCTCAAAACAAAGCAGCTGGATTTTAAACAACTGGGAAGAAATGAGAGTAGTCAATTTAATAAAATTGCAAAGTAAAGGAAATTCTTTGTGTGCCCAAGGTAAGATCACAATGCTCTGACTAATGATCATTAATTTTATAGGAAAATTAATTGTGAAGGAGAAAAGGTTACTTACCCAAAGCTGGTTTGTATTGTAGATAGTCAGAAATGACAGTTCCTACAATTGGCTTGTGCCTTGTGTATAACATGTAATATTGCTTCTTCTAATTCATCATTAATCTCATCATTTTTATCTTTGCATTTGGTTATCTAGTTGTCCATAATAAAACCATATTGAGCTATGACCAGGATAATTGAAGGAATCTTAAAGATATCTATGATGGGTTGCTCAATCATTTTTGTTGTGCAATCTGATTGAAGGGAGAAAGGGAGATTTGTGCTGATTGTGAATTTCATAAGTTTTAATGTTATGCATCTAAGGAATCCTAGAAACCAAAAACAGAAAGGCCTTTTTATTTTGTTTTTCCTGTTAGTGCACAGGTCTTTGATTGCTGAGTTCTATATTACAAACTGCAACATTGCTTTGCTTTTTTACAGCTAGTTACAGAGACTTAGAAGTACTTGGGTAGGGTCATTTGGATGGTGGCTGATTTTGTCATGTCAGATGTGACACGTAATTGCATGAGAACACTGAGTAAATTTTTCTTTTGGATTACTGTAGCTGCTTTCTTCAGATATGGGTATGATTTTTTGCTTTAGGCTTTTTATAAAGGAATTGTAGCTCAGGTCTTTCTTGAGTTGTTTCAGCTCTGCTGAATGATTTGAAGGAAGACTATTGACAAAACTGTATTTCTTAAGAATAGCCTCAGCCTGAGGTCTGAGTGAAGCCTCCGATCCTTTCCAAGCTGAATGATACTGAAGGGACAAATGAAAAAGAGATAAGGAAGAGGGGGAAGTTCTCAGAAACTACAATATTCATATGTGTCCTTTGCATGGTTTTGACTATGGAAAATGTAATCCCCTGACCGGACTTGCCCAATGGGCTCTCAAGACTTAGACTTTGGATCTTTCCTTCTCCTTTTGCCTTTTACTGTAAGGAAAAGCAACAGTGCAGCATCCTGCATATTAAATCAGTGCACAGACCAGTAAAGATGAGAGCAATACATGTGCAGAAGGCTCTGGGAGTGCAGCACTGACAAATGAGGAATATTAATACTCAGAACAAATCAGGTTTACATGGGAAATGGAAGTTGTGCTGGGTTTTTTTAGCTCTATTACTCTGTGTAAACCTGGAAAAAGTTTGGTATGCCCTGTAACAGGACTGAGCTACAATCTAGAGACAATACAATAGTACAGCAGAAACATGGTAAATAAATGTGTAAGATGTCTCTTGATCTCTAGGGGGGCACAACACTTTTTCATGTCTGTATAGCCCTATTTTTTTTTCAAGTGGCTTTACTTGTTAAGAGTGAGATCAGTAGGTTTTGTCCCACATTTGAGGAATTTAAATATTGGCTGAAATATTTGGTTTTCTTTTGTGCATTCCATTGCGGAGCATCTTGTTTTGCTTTTGCCTCTCCCACTTCCTTTCAGAATTGTACCAGTAGCCTACAGGCTTGTTCAGCATTTCAAAGGGGCAATATGATTCCCAGACCAGAGTGGTGTCAACAGGAGACAGTCTGCCCAGTGTCAGGTTTTTTGTAAGTTGTTTCTTTGTTTACGCTGTGAAATGAGAAGGGGGGAAAAAATCAAATTGTGCACAATTGGCTCCAGTAAATGCCAAGAGACAGTAAATGCCTTGTTTATTGCCTGGGGAAGGCTGGTAACTTGCTGACTTTCCATCGAGGCTCCTCCCTAAAGATCTCCCTTGGAGCTGGTTATGCAATTGATGGGGCAGGGTTTTGGCTTCTGGAGCAGCAGGCTTGCATAACATGGCTTACAATCCAGCACTCCCTTCCCAGCCTGAAAGGATCTTTTTCATAAGACATTTTCTACAACAAACTTCTTCCACATTTCTACACAATTACTGAAATAATAATACCCTGACTTTAAAAAAAAAAATCATTCTGCAAGAGATTTTTTAAAATTTATCTCTTTGTATATGGCACTTTAAAAAAAATCATTAATCATTTATAAGTTCTTTTTTTTTTTTTCTTCATACCATGAAGGCTACTTTATATTTTATTAGCAGAATTCTTGTTGATACAACACTGAAGAAATTGAATTATGCCAACTAAGCACTTCTTGGAGGCCTTAACAAAAATAGGCTGGTTTCTGAGAGCTTAATGTTCTTACATGACCTATATTTGAAATCATAGGTGACCAAACCTGCAACTAGAAGGTTTTGTCTGTATAGCTGGGAGAGGGAGGCCTGCATAGCATGGCATTAATGCCACAAAGATGCTGTCTGTGGAGATGGCTACAGTGGTTACTTAAGGACAATGGGAACTGGGATGTCTTGTTTATTGCAGCCTAGGGGCATGCATTCTTCTTCCTCTAACAAGAAACTTCCATCTATTCTTCTTCTTCCTTCATAACATACACTGCCCATCTCCAGATGCTTGATTGCTGTGTGCATGTTTCTGTCCTCACAGAAATGTATGGATCTCCCTGTCAGCCTGGTGAGAATTCCAGGGCAGCTGATGGGTGGTTGTGTGTTGCAGCCCAGGTCCTCCCTGCTTCACGGCCTGTCTGGGCAACTTTATATGTCAATATGAGGACCCATGCAGCATAATCTGACCTAAATATTTATATAACTACTTTGTCTTGCAGTTTCTAGGACAAAAAGCAGAAATATAGGGAAAATGTGTAAATGAAGTCTTTGGGAATTGGAAGTAGGAAATCTAATATTCTTTCCCTCCTGTCACTGAACGGCCCCACTCAATCCTCATGCCCAGGAAGAGAAATGTTCTCAGCTTGTTACAAACATGGAGGTTCTCAGGATACTCCAGTTATGAACTGGTGACTTGGAAAGAACTGAAGTTACATATGCATCTCACATCATTGTCAGCTGTAATTGCAGATGACTGGTCTTTCCGAAAATAACTTTGGGGATGAAGATGTGGTGCTGCTATTTCAGACAACAGCGATCAGAATGACTTATGTGACATCACATGAAATCTGTTATTAAGATGTCTTGTAGCAGTCATTACTTGCTTTCCTTCCACGAAAGCAGATATGACAGATGAAACTACGAAAGGTGTTTATTTAAATATTACTAGTTTAAATTTTTGGATGAAATTACTAGGATTCTAAATCTGGTTGCTGAAGTCCTTATTCACCAGAGGAGCAACAGGGACAGCAGAAGTGAAAGCTCTTTATAACTGTTGCACAAATATGAGTTGTCATATTTTTATGCATTTTTAAGCCACTGTCCTCAGGAACTGGACTCTGCCAGCAATATTAGCAGGGAAAGGTTTTTACTGGAAAGCGTCCACTGCAGGAAAATTGTTTCTCAACTCTCCATTGTTCCTCTGCTGACACTACCATTGTCACCATTATTCTGCTATTTCATCACACAAATGAATTTCCTTTCCCAATATCTGGATTGTCCCCAATGAGGTGGTAATCAGAGGGGATGCTGTTTTTGTCTAGTGGATTCTCTGACAGCTAAGGAGATTATTATTGGATCAATCACAGCACCAGAATATTTTCATTTACGTCTCTTGGATTCACTAAGCATGGTCAGTTTGGATGTGCATGGCAGGAAAACTATCTTTCAGTGTCCACTTCTTTCAGCTCCCTAAGGGGCTGACAAAAAATAACACTGAACCTCCAACAGGAATTGTTCAGATTCATATTTTGAAAAGTCAGTTTAGTTGTAGCAAAGAAACCTCTGAGATGTGGCATGGGCAAATTGAAGTAAATTCTCAGATTATTTTGGATTTTATTATTGAAATGCATTTTTAATATCAACTGCATATAATAAATCAGGAAGTATGTTTAGAGGTTATTCATGACAGTTAAATCTTTTATGAGGAACTGCACTTTTATAATTTGGGGCTACCTAAAAGTCAAAATATGAATCCCTGCACACAACCTGGCTGCTCTCCATTAAGCAGCCCTAGAGTTTCATCTGTGAGAAACTGGAACCAATCAAACATTTTGTTTATGCAATTTATGTTATTTAATGAGCTACTGACTCTGGAGTTATTTGATCTTTGACAGTTTAGGGGTGGGGATGGGAGGCAAAGTTGCATTCTCACTGGCAAAATCCACATTAATTTCAGAGCTTTTAACTGAGAGAAGTGTGGGGTCAAGACTGTTGTATCGCAATACATTCACTAAATTATGTATGATTGTTAGTCCAGTTCTTACAGTAAAAACAAGTAAAGTGATATGAATTCAATTTTAAATTCAGCTTTTCATGTTCTGAAGAGTCTGGAAAAGCTAATCTTGACACCAAAACCTATATCTGAAACTGAAATATCAAACAAGTTTCCATGGACAAGACTTACTGAACAAGAGAACTTTCAGTTTTATTCCTTTAAAAGCCTTCAGCTCAGTTTGTCTGGCTCTTTAGGCACAAAATGAAAAAAAATCCACTCATTTCTCCTTGAAACTGTTCCACTGAGCTCAGGAGCAAGGCCAGAGGAGAACAGAATGTATGAAGCTCTAGAATCACAGTTGTGAGTTAGTCTTACAATTGTGAATTAAACTAGAAACATGTTATTGATATTACAATATTTATATGCTATACTAGCATTTTTTATGGACACCAATATTAATGACTGCAAAACAGTTTTTTTTTTTCCTTAGCTATGGGGTAAAACTCTTTCTGTAGACTCAGTAAATATATGTGTAAGAGTAATATTAATCTAGAACAGCTACAGCCATACAATGAGCTCACATCATGTCCCTGAGTGTTCAGCTGCCCAGCTGTCAACATGCCCTGTCTGTAGATTTGTGTTAGTGCATCCCCCTGAGCATACCTCCTCCTTTGCTACCTAAGATGTATTACTGCTGTACAAATCAGTCAAAAGCATAAACTATGTTTATTTAAAAAATCACTTTACATTCGTCATGGTATGTAGTGGATGCTTTGAATGAAGGTTATATGAAACAAACAAAATTTGTCTTACCAGGTTATCTAGTTATGTAGCAATCTGGGATAATTCATTGCAAGCAGAAAAGCAACATAATGGGGAAAGTTTTCTGTTTATTGGAAAAAAATCAAATTAGCAGCTTCAGAAATAGCCCTGAGTCAGACAGCTAGCTCTATTATTATGTTACTTAGAAGCTAATGTATTATGAACAAGTGCCAAATATTTCTGTGTAATGCAGAAGAGATTAAATGGAAGCTTCTATTTTTGAGATCTGCTTTGTAGCATACATGTAATCAACAGAAAGTCCTAGATAACAAGTAGTACACAGATAGCCCTGCTAATTATGAATAATTATGTAAATGGTTATAATCTCAGAATAGTACTTATCTGAGAGATTAATACATACCAATCAACAGAAAAGTTTTGAAAATTAGTTTACCAAAAGTCAGCTATAAGTTTATTTTTAAATGGTGATGTGGGAGTGTAACTCAGCTATGTAGTTTTGTTTAAAGTCACATTCCTAGCCCGAGGAAGGAGAAAACTCCCTGAGAGGGCTGGACTACACAAGTACATCGGGTTTTGAATCTGCTCAGCTAAATTGCACAGTACTTGGTTGTCAGAGACGACAAAAGTTGTGAATTTCTGAATATACTTCTGTGCAACTCTTGGCCAGATCAGTCTGGTTTTATACTTTCTGTATTATTTCTTTGCTGGAAAGGTCACTGTGAAGGGTTGCAGAGTTGGATATGGTAAGAGCAGTTTCTCCAGTTAATACATTGCAGAGGCAGCTCCAAAACAATTGTTCATGCAAATATTCTCATTTCTGAGACAAATGTCAAAAGTGATTTCAAAGATCTCTCTGTTCTAGGAAAGTTCAGATCTAGTTGACACTGTGCACAGCATTGTCAGTACAGGGGTTCAAACTGATCTGCTTTATTTTGAAACAGGATTTAGGATGCAGTTCTTGCTGTTTAGGACTCAACAGAAGTGTCTAGAGTGAGTTGCAGAGGAATGGGCTTATTTAAAAAATTCTCATCCAGAGCAAGTAGATGGCCTAGTTTTGAGTGAGAAAAAGCTGCAGCAAGTGTTGACTCACTCAACTGACCTGTCTTTCTAATTCTGTCCTTTTTGAGCCAGGGCAGAGAAGACATCAGGGAAGTTACACTTTTAGCACAGATTTACAGGCTTTGAATATATTTGTGCTCTGAATAGTTAGTCATTGTTTAGCTTTGAGTGTGTAAAAATTTTGCGGAATTTTCAGGTGATGGTTTAAGCTTTCGTGGGCAGCAGTAGTCACTAACTTGCACAGTTTCAGTGCCCAGTGAAGGCTTCAAAGACCTCTCCCAGCGCAGTGTGGCACTTCAGCTGCACATGGCTCTGTGTGAGGAACAGGATCCTGCCCGGCAAGGCTCTCTAATGAAAATCAGAAGGGACTGTGGCCACCGGAGGAAGCAATAATTAAGGCTCTGGGAGAAGGAGAGATGCACTTCACAGCTTCCCAGCAGAGCAGCAAGCATGGTAGCATATTGCTGATTTGAAGAGAGCCCCGAAGGCAATTACTGCTGCCTCATTAAAAGGATTAAAAACACCTTCTCTTAAGACTTAGAACCTTTTCTATGTTGGCTCTGCAGGCTTTCTAAGTGTTTGAACAAGGAATAAAGTTGTGTTTTGGTTTAGCTTTTGTAAAAGTACAATTTTAAAAGGCCCTACTTCTAAATCAGAAAAAACCCTGCCTTTTCAATAGGTATTGTTGTTAATTCTGAAGTAAAATGTACAGAGACACCTTGTTCCTATTGGTTTTCAAATGTTTGCATGCAACTAAAAAAAGTAGTTGTAAGCTGCAGCAAGTTCAATTAGGAAGTCTTTGAAAGAATCTTTTTGCAAGATGTATTAAATTTACTGGGAATTTTCCCCCTTATGCTACCAAACAAGCTATTCTTCGTGGGTTAAATTCTAAAACTTTCACTTGGGCAAATTCAGTTTTGGTTTTAATGATGAAGTAGCTTCAGTTTAGCTCCAAGTTTTGAAATTCAAAATACAACATATTGAATGATGTAGTAGTATCAAATAAAAGATGATAATTATGCTATTGCTAAACATTTTGATTTTGATAGATTAAAGTTCTGGAGTTTTTCCTTCTACCACATAATCTTGGTGTTAAGTATTAGTTTTCCCTCAATATGCACTTACACCATTTCCTCATTTGAGTAATCACTACCTCATTTGAAAGAAACTTTAAAATTGCATAATTCTGTGTCTATGGAATTTTGTAAAAGCCAATATTCATTTGAATTTGACTCTCAGATTCTTACCAGATGGATGGATAAAGTTTATATTTATGAACAGTCTGTTCATGAGCAGGAAATACTCCTGTGATCACTATGGGGATGAGATTTTGGGGTGTTTCAGGAGTGTGCCAGCATTTATGCACAGCAGCCTACTGAGAGCTAAATAGTGTGTGATAGGGACAGACCAAGGCTTCAAGGAACATAACACAAAATTAACACTGTGAGAAGAGGTAACAGGCAGAAGAGGAGGGTCTAAGGAAAGTCTGAGATCTTTCCTCACTAAAAAATGATGCTCAGAAATTTTTATAACCATTTTAAGTGCTTAGTTTAGGGTGTTATTTATTGGCCCAAGTTTAGGGGGATTTTTTGTTTCCTCTCTGAAAGGAGAGGATGTAGAGTGTATGTTTTACCTGAGCTATTCTCACACTGATTGAGTCTGGTTTTTTTCATAAGGCTTTATATAAAGGACCACAAATAAGGATGCACATTCTGAAAATAATGCTTTTTCTGTACCTACCTGCTTCTCCTTTGTTTGGGGCACCAGGAGAAGTTCCATTCCTGTGTCTCCCAGGAGGGCCCTGTGCCTATCCCCCAGCACATCTGCAAGAGGGTGTGCTGGTCCTTTTTGCACACTGAGAGAATCTGACATGGAGCTGGCTCAGGGAAATCCTCCAGGGGATTCCCAGCGGGTGACATGCTCCCTTAGCTGCCCAGTTATCTTAACACAGTGGCTGAGCCTTATCACTGCTGTCACTGAGCAGCCACTGCCTGCCAGGCCAGAAGGACCTCTGGGAGAGCTCTGCAGATCCCTTCCAGTGGTTTGATTAGAGCACTGACTGTGTAGGGGTATTTGCATCTCAACTTGTTTCCTCCTCTTTTTAACCCACTTTGTTATTTTAAGTTCAAACTGGCTGTGATATTGCTTCCTCCCTGGTGGCAGCTCTGCTCTTTACCAACAGGAAGTTTGCCTCTTGTGTGGTTGTTATTCACCAGCATGATTTCCTTCTCAAGAGGACTGTGCACACTAAACATGCTCTCTAGATGTGTCTTCTGTCATCAGTCCTGTGCCTGAATTGTTCTTTTTCATGTTTTATGTAACTGATGGGGCTTCTCAGATTGTTTCTGAGCCAAGTTCAGAACTCCACAGATTGTGGAAGCCACGCTTAGTGAAATACGCCTTTCTCCACTGGTAATGGTTGGCTAAATAGTGTTCCTGTTACATGGATTAAATTTACATAACATCTTGTCTTCCAAGGTTTTTTCATTCATTTGGTGACAAGGCACAGTAGTTAATAGATCAAACCACAGCTACACTGAGGATGGAATTTCAGTCTCTGAAATGCTAAGACAACAGCTGTGCTCCCATGGGACAATGTAGATCACAAAGTCCCGGATAAAGTGGCTCATTTAAGTGGTTCTGGCTTAGAAACATGCTTCTAGGGCTGATTGAACCCAGGCACTGAACATCTTTGGGAACTTCTGCAAATTATCTTTATGGAAAAACTCTTTTTACTGTTGGAATTACATCTGGATACCAGCTTCAGCCCGAGGAAACCCAGACATCAGCAAATAACTATTTTAAGGGGAAAAAATATATTTTTGAAGTAAAGGTGTCTCAAACATTTGATTTGTCAGGACAGACACATGGCAAAGATTTTTATGGAATATGCTTTGGACTTTTCTAATTCTGACATAGAAAATATTCAGACACTATCATGGTAGATGAAAGCAGAGCAAATATGCTCAGAGGGCCTAAGATAATCACAGCTGGTTGCTTGTTTCAGGATCTGACCCAGCAAAGATTGCAAATCAATCAGGAAATCAGAACTTTGGGGTTTACAGCCAAATCAATCTGATCTTCTTAATTTTTATCTAAGCCTAAGGATCTTGGTGGTAAAGCTGATTTTCTGGTGGTATCAGCATTTTCAAATTTAATTTACCTGCAAGTGTGTGCCCAAATCTGCCATCTTTTTTTTTAGCATAAATTCTTTCCTTTTTCCCCCTAGTTTCTGTGTGGTAATGAAAACACTGCTAGATGGTCTAACCTCCAGATATTTTTCCTTAGTGACAGCTGGAAAATATGCTCTCCAAGAAGTACTAGGCATAACAATAACCCAAAAGAGCTCCAGCTAAAAAGAATGTAGAAGTTTACAACTACAAGCATGTTTTCAAATGCAATCTAAGTAGGAGGCTACCAACTGTTGCTTTTTTTGTGAAGTAAATTTCCATGTCAGGATGAAGATGTCTAAGTGGACTGAAAATGTCCTAAAATATGTAAAAGAAAATATAGGCTACAGGGGGAAAGAAAATGGACTGGTTTCTGGTCTGTCCAAGCAAACTAAGGCAGACCTGGCCACAGATTCAGGGGCTGGACCTTGGTCATCCTTGCTGGTTAATTGTTGTGGCCTGAGCCCAGAGTGAAGGGATGGCTGGGAATTCCTTTTTTCCTACTTGAACAGATCAAGAACCTCTGAAGTGGTCAGGATTTTTGTTTTTGTCTGTTCCTTAAAGATTAATTTAAAATTACTGGGTCATTTACTGTTCTTGTTTTGTTTACAGGTTGCAAGTGCATATCTAGACTGAAAAGCTAAAAAAAGCTCTCTTCTCTTCTCTCCGTCATCATTAAAGGTACAAAGAATTAATGGTCAGGGTAAGATATTTTGGCCTAAAAAGAATTATCTCTTTTTCCTACTAAAGCACCTGCATAAATACAGACAAATCCAGAATCAACAGATGATATAAATGTTATACGATGTGACTCAGCAAAAGCACAGATGTCAGATCATAGGTGAATACTTTAATTCCAACTAGTTTGTCATATAGATGAGTGTCATTACCAGCAAAGTCAGAAATTGCCTGCTTTGCCCTTTTTTACTATTTATTACATATTTTCAGCTCAGTTTTGAGTAGCTGAAAAAAATTTTCATGTGTGAAAGTGGGGGAATGTGTGTGCTACAATCCCTTTACTTTTATTCTGTAGCACTTGCAGAGCTTAAGTATAGTCAGCACCCTATTTCTCTGCAATTATTCTCTCTTTCTCTCTCAGTCCATTATCTAAGTTCCAAAGTGAAACCTTTCAAAGATGCTATAAATTATTCTCTGGAACTAAACGTGAATGGAAATTATCTAAACACCAAGGTTTGGCATGGCTACCTTGTGTTTTGAGCACCCTTTCTTTGATTGTTTTATGATGTGAAGCTATTGGGGGAAAAAAATGATAGGACAGATCCTGTTACTTTATTTAAGATATGGCATTTGAAACCAAATTTGATAATTTGAAATCAAGCAATAGCTCCAATTTTAAAGGAGTGGTATTATCTGTCCCTGACTACAGTTTTGCAACAGGTCTAAAATAACTAGGAGCTTCCATGAAAGTACATTGGAGACCTGAGTGCATAACCCCCTTAAACTAGTGGGCTAGGGTCCTCAAGGGAGGAGTGGGGGTGAGTGGCACAAATCTGCCTTCAAAATAAAAGATGGACCTAAATCGTGTTCTCCAAATGGAATAAAGGTGGAATATTTTGAGCGACACCATCCGTCAGTGTAGAGCAGGGAAGAATCCTCTCTGTGACATTTCTTCCATATGTTAGTACAACTCTGGACATTTTTGTACTGACATGCTCAGTATCTCGTTTCAGTAACTGATATGAAATTCAAGTCGAAGTGAAGGGAGCAGCCATGTGTGTGTCTGTGGGCCAGCAGGTTTGCCAGCCTCTTACCCTGGGGAGTTCTGAGGGAAGTCCCTAGTAGCAAACCCAAAAGCAAGAGTAGAAACTCTCACTCTTTCATCATTGCCTGTTTTAGTGTGCTCAAGTGCTGTTGCAAAGGATATCGAGGAATTTGGATTCCTCATGTACTTTTAGGTCACAAAATTAATTTGATACCTTCTCCTGCCTTTGACACCAGATAGCATCTGAAAAGGGCTTCACCATCTGTGTTTGTGTTGGCTTGGTCTTTGCATGTCTGGTGGGTTAGTTCCACAAGTATTTCTCTGTGGATTGTACTTAAGAGGCTTAGCTGATGCATTTTTGCAAGTTCCATTGTCTCTTCACATGGCAAACTGAAAGCCTTTAACAAGTCCCAGATATTTCCATCTCTTGTTTTAGGGAAGTCTAAAACAGGATGGTAAAACTCTCCAGTCTCTCTGATGTTGCTGAGCATTCTTTGAACTTAGTAGTAACTCCACACAGCATTTATGGATAAATAAAAATGCTCCAGAACCATTTGTGCCTTACGCAGAGCTTCAGCTTTTCTATCTATATATTGCATTTTAACAGATATGTAACATTAAGAGTTTTCCTGATTACAAAACTACTTTCTCTTGAAGTCTCTGGGACATGCTCCTATTCTATTCTATGATAAAGCAACATTTAACCACTTTTATTTGATAAATATGCCTGGTAAATCAGGAGGCAGGAAATTCATTGCATGCAAAATGGTTGCATGCAATGAATTTCAGAGAAGGGAGATGAGTTTTGTCAGAGAGAAGTTTTGAGGAAGAAAGAAATTTGTGCATGGAATCTTAGTAATGAAGTAGTTTTCCTCACTAAACACCCAGTGGCACTTCAGGATAAGACTTCTGCCTAGGAGACGAATGGGCATTCTCAACCTTTAAGGACAGGAACCAGGCCTGTGTTTGAACTAGAGCAGATACAAGTTGGTAAGTGAATTTAAGAAATGGAAATTAAAAAAAAATTAATATCATTTTTTTAATCAAAAAAATACTTTCTAGTATTAAAATGAACAATAAGTTCACTTTCTGCATGTTGCAAGTTGCTAATAAAGTAAATCAAGAAGGAAGCTGAAATGCAGGTGCTACCTAGCTGTATGCTTGAATTTATTTAAAATTAATATAGTTTCTTGACCTGCTGTTGAGTTCTCACAGGTTAACTTCACACTGATTTCTATGAAATCTATAATTTAGATATGGATGTGTACAAGATGCAGACACAAGTAAACACTGTTTAGACAGCGTCAAGTAATTTTCCCAAGAAATGCAAAGATGAAATGTCTTTCCAGGAATTTCCTGTTAAATAGTAGCCTCTCTATGTATTTAAACTTCAAGAGCTGGTACCCTGTTGAATAGGGCTATATTGTTATGGGGACAAAATGGTGGGCAACTGAAGCAGCTTTAAAATGTAAATGTAGCTTTTCTTTTATGTCTAGATCTCTCAAAGATACCAGATTTATGTGTTGCAAAAATAAAACTACAACAACTAAGTTACATTTATTGGGGGGGGGGAAAGGAAAAACAAAATTGGAACCATATGTTCTGAACTAAGTTATTACTGCTTTCACAAATGGTTTGTTCTACAACTTTTTCAGAATTATCCCAGATAAGTATTCTGTTGATGACAAGTTGGAATTAAATTAGGATAATACACCCTGCATTATTAAAAAAAAAAAAATTAAAATAAACAAAAGTATCTTTCTGGCTAAAGGTTAGTTGTCACCTTAAAGAATTTTTGGTTTAGGTTATTAAAGCACTCAATAATGATTGGCTGCCCTTGGGAGACATTTGTAATATTTTATTCCATGTAAACATATGGATTCAATTTAGTCAAAGGACATTGTGAGTGAAAGCTGGCCTCTCTCCAATGCACTGCAATAGGTGTCTGGAGGTTTGAATACTTCGTTTGCATTACTCTTATGAGATAAAAATTACCATCAATCCAACTAATTGAGATCCAGTAAGTGGCCTTTAATACTAAGAATCATAAGAAAAAATTGAAAATTAAATTCAAATTCATGTGCAGAATGCTGCTGCAGTATAATAATAATAGAATTTGCAAGAGAGATGTACAAATCTTTTTATGAATCACTTTGCACAGATATGGCAGTAAAATAATTTCTAATTCACAGTAGTGGAAGTTTTCACTGTAAATTGAGTTTTGGGTTTTGCCATGTGATATCATAGCAGAAATATGTTAAGCTGCTTTGCTACCCTTTCACAAAAATCTGATTAATTTTCTTCAAGAGTAAATGAATTTGGACCTTTATGACCAAGCCAAGGAAGTACCAAGCATCTCCTTTTAAGGTACCAAATACCACATCAAACATCAACACTGTCATGAATCTATGAAGAAAAACATCCCTTGATAACCATAATATTTATGGTTTTAGCTGTGAGCATCAGTAACCATGAAAGACATCAATATTGTTGATTAGTTAGTGAGCAAATTTAATTCCTGAGATAAAGCTGTAACTTCAAAGTGATGGGCCTTCTTGATTGAATTTAAGTTTCATGGTCAAGTCACATTTATTTTGCAATTTAGAACAACCTGGGAAGCTGTTCCCATGTGCAATAAAAGCCTTTAGAGGAGCAAGGAGCTGGCTGGGGAGAGCTCGAACTGAGCACATGCACTCCAGCCTGCATTCACCTTCTCTGGCTTTCAGCATAAATTTTCTATCCTGATTCCTTACAATTTTGCAGTATTTGGTGTTAAGGAAATCAAATAATTGCATTTCAATTTGTAAAATTACCACATGCCAATATCTTACAGGTTATAAAGATTAATTCAGTAAATTTTCCATTTGTGGAAGGTATTAGCTCAGGTTTGATTAAGCACTGTTGCATCCTTGTAAGGTGTGCAGTTCCTACTGGGCAGCTGCTCGGCTTGGGGCACCAATCCTGCATGCTCTCACCTACTTCCCCTGGGTTTTGGAACTGCATTTTTGGCATTAATCAGTTGTCAAAACATAAATATCCGTTATCATTGTGATGATTCAAGATATTTAATTTCTTCTCTAGCTTCCCATTCATAAAGCACAGATATTCTATATGTTCTCTGTTAGATCAAAATTAATTTTTAAAATAATTTGAAGCAGTATATGTTTCACAATTTTTCTAAATACTAAATGCTATAGGTGTGGTCCCAAGACCCTGTCTCAGAGGGCCAGAGGGATCCTTCAGAGGCAGCTGGTGGATCAGGCCAACCTCTGACATACTGTCTCAGATGTGCTCTCTGACTTCCACTGCAAAATGCCAACATTAGCAGGAATTGTAGAATATTTGCTAACTGGCAAGAAATAGAAAAAATAAAAATACTCATAAATCAAGCAGTAAGTATTCATTCAAAGGGCTCCATATTGGGGTTTTTACAATATCTTTAAAATTTTTATGGTATAGCAATATGGATGCGCAGAACATGGATAGAATACCCACTCCACAGTACATCAACTGTCTGAATATCCCTTGCCATGGATCTTATGAGGAGCTTTCCTTCAGATTTTGTTTACAAAAGTTATCAGTCCAGATTTGTGAAACATAGAAATACATTCACTTTTTGACTGTCCCTCTGCAATTTTCCATGGCTTGATAGAAAACACAGCCATCAAAGCAAATGGAAAGGTTGTTCTTGGCCTCCTTCCCAGTTTGCAGTAGGTGAAGCCCATGAAACTTTGGTATCCAGATCCTTGGGGGGGATGTGGGTGCATACATGGACTATATAAACCATAATAAATCACTTATTTTAAACATAGTTGGTCCTTTTTCTTGGCATCTAAATGAGGGAGATTGTGCTGTATTTATTTTGTCTCTTCCTAAATGTTGTATTGAAAAGGAACAGATTCTTCCCTGCCCATTTCCTCCTATGAATTCATTTCAGTATTTTGATTTCTAAGCCTTTTTCAGGTTATTCAGAGGTATAATGGGCTAAGTTTCCAAAGTAGTGAAACCATATTTCACTGATTTTCCAATTATATGGTATAGAAGCTCCATCAATCATATTGATCAGCATCCATAGCAAAAGTCTGGGGTATTACATGTGCCACTAATATTTTATTCCCCAAAAGTTAAGGGTAGAAAATAAGAATGGAAAAAAGCACTAAATATAAGCTAAAGGAAATAACGCCATCTGCTATAATAGTGAGATTTGAATGTGACAGCTGCCTGGCAATACCATGGCAGAAAACTCTACAACATAATTGGTGACAAAGAAAATCAGGAGTGCTGGTTCTACTTGAACCACTGCACAAAATGGTGGAAATTACAGCCTTTCGGATGTTTCCTTAAGTACAAATGGAAAAGAACAAACAGTCAGAGATTTTTTGCAAGTCAAGTCATTTCCAGCTATAGTCTTGCTTCCCTGTATTTTGTAAAGGTACTTGAATTCCTCAGTTCAGGGGATTGCCCGAGTCATGCAAATACTTGTTATGGAAAGGCAACACTTCTATTTACACTGCTTTGACTTTCAACAAAGGTCAGTTGCTTCCACCAAGCTGTAACTTCACATCCAAGGAGTTTGCAGGAGTTCTGTGAGTCTTGTCACTGTAAACTTGTAGCCTTGGTGCTCTGCCAGGGGCTGGGAATCTTGTGTGAGCTTAACTCTGTGCAGAACCTTGCAAAAATCAAATATAAAGAATTTTGCTGCCTGCAGACCGACTGAGGAGCTCACTGGGTTAGTTCTCACTTCCTTCTCACTACACAAGCCACTGTCATTTTCAGGTCTTATGGGACTTCCTGATTGCAGCACTCCCTCTGACAGTGAATAAAACAGTATTTAGCACACGATGTTTGAATAGCTCAGTGTCTAATTTTAAATATGTTTTTCACTGCCATTTTTGCGTCTGTTTTTTCAGTAGCTTAAATGGGGTCAAGTCTTTGTGGCTTTTGTACAATGCAGGCTAATATATCTAAGTAATCTAGTCATCAATTTGATAAAGGATTTTGGAGGCATCTTCAGTCCCCATTTTTCTGCCAGGTGTCCATTGGTTAAAAAAAACAAAACAAAAAAAAAAAAACCAAGCAAAAAAAAAACCCAACAAAACAAAGCCACAAAACTGTTTGAAAGCTCTATTTCAGGCTGAGTGCACATTTTAGCAGGCTTCTGATGTATTTCTTGTGTTTGACCTGGCTGGCTGCTGGAGCTATGGAGATACTCCGAGTGCTGCAGGAAATCAACTGGAGAAAATGTCAGGCATTCTGCTTGTCTCAGACAGATGCAGGTGCAGGATTACACAGGGATCTGTGCAGTGTTTTCTTGGGATGGAGCTGTGTTTACTCCAGCCACTTGCTCACGTGAGGCTGGCGCAGCCTCTCCCCTCTGTTGGCATGTGCCTCTTTGGAACTGTGCTTTTCCAGGTTTGCCAGGAGCAGGAGAAAGTTTGGTTCATTTGTCTTTTGTCAATATTAACCCAGAGAAAGCTGATCTTTGCACCAACTTTCTTTTTGAAGCGCAGAATCCCCAATTATCCTCTATCCTCTTATGTATTTTTGAGGTGACATAATCCCTATGCTGTTATTTTTTTATAAATGACTAGCACTTTGAAAGAACCATTGTTTCTAAAAGTGAGTTAAGGTATCACTTTAAGATCTTTGCAAGATCTCTCTGTTTGGGGGTTTAAATTTAGAAACCTGTGCTGTCATTAAAAAAAAAAAAAAAGTTGCTTTTCATCTGCTTTCCCTCTGGCTCCCAGGACCCAGTCTCGATGTAGCAGACACTTCATTGCTATTTCCTCTTCAAATCTAGGACAGCGAAGCTGTGACACTTTTCAAAGTCCCAATGTCCTTGTTAATATTTCTTTGTGCTGTGAGTGAAGGTAAAGCTTATGCAGGAAGTGTCCTAGTTTCCAGTTCCTAATTCCAGCAGAAAAACTTTAGAAAACAGAAGTTTGACAGTTTCTAGTATTTCTATATATTAAATCATGTGTATTGTAGTGTGTAAAAGCTTTGTGCAATATGGAGCAGATGAAATGCAAAAGTATGACAGTTTATGATCCACTTGTAAAATATTTTATGGCTACTTTTGAAAGCGTTTCAAACCTTCACAATCTTTTAACTGAGATGCAACTGTCTGGTATGTGAGCACATCTGAATGGCTCCCTAGCACCAGAAAGATATTTTCACACTGGAGTTAATTCAGCAAAAGACTACTAAGATAACCAGGGAATTGAAGTACATGGTACACAAAGAGAGGCTGAGAAAATTTGGTTATTTGAGCCTGAAGGAGAGAAAGTGAAGGAGAAACCTTATTGTTCTCTTCACCTGTTTAATAGGGAAGTGCAGAGGGTGACTCTTCCCAGGAGTGCAGAGCTGTAGGATGAGAGACAAAGCACGTAAACTTGATCACAGTAAATTTCAGTTACACAGGAAATGTTCTCATTGTGAGGGTGCTCAAACACTGGAACAGATGACCAGAGAAGTCATGGGATCTTTGTCCTTGGAAAACTGAACAGGATAAAGCCCAGTTCCTCTAGATCTAATTGCACCTGCTTTGAGAAGGAGATTGGACCCAAGTTGTTTTCTTTCTATGACTGAGCAAACATTTGGTGCTGGTTTTGTCACAAGAATAAGGCAGCATGTCTTTTATATAAAAGCTTAAATATTTTTAAAGTTGATGTGAAAATGGGGAGCTCCAGATGCACCAGCTCTGGTCACACTTTCTTGTTCTCTCCCTTCTCTGTACTCACACAGCATTAACAGAAATTGGACAAATAATACAGGAACAATCAACAGGCAAATACCATTATGCCTTTGCCAAGGGTTTGACCTGGCCAGCAGAGCATGGTAAAACCCTATTTGTGTGTGACTTTTGGTCCATGGTGAGGAACAGTGGGGTCATGAGTGACAGTGTTTTGAATTTAGCAGAGAAAAGCACCAATGATAGGAATGTGTGCCTCACACAGAAACTCCTGCTTTCAGCTCTTTTATATTACCCCATAAAAATTGCTCAGAAATATAAATACGCACATACACACTTATTTTGCTAAATTTAATCTCAACAATGTTTTAAATTGTTGCTGCAGCAGAGACTTAATTTAAAAAATGAAAGTGAATACAAAGGAAATGAAATTCAACATTCTGATCTCTGTGCTCCTAGTTTTATCCACTCACCAGTCAAAATCAGTTATTTCCTCTACTGCTGTGAGAAGCAAAGCTGGGATGCTGATGGTCCTTCCCCACTGACTGCATTATGTTTTCAGCTCATGCTAGAGGGGGAAAAAATTCTGCAAGAGTCTAAACCATTATAGCTTTTGCTTTCTGAAATGAAAGATTAATGGCTTCTACTTCCTTCCTATAAAGCACTCCTTTTGATTCTTCTCTAGTACAATAATTTTCTTCACTTTTTCTACCACTTGGCTGTAGGCAAAGTTTTGTACAGTATCTGTAAGACTTCTGGACAGCAAATCCTACTAAAGTTTATTTGAAGAAAACTGAGTGGCTCTTGTAAGAATGATTGATTATGCATAGTGGGGACATTTCTGCTATGGGTCAATTACTGTTTTCCTGTGTTCACTGACCTTGGTGGGATTGCCAGTGTGCTATAGAGCTCCTCAGGAGAAGATATGACTGAATATTGGTGTTATCCATAAGTGTTTTATATATATAAGGCTATATTCTAATACCTGTACTGTAATTATTCTCTTTCCTTATCTGTGTAACTTAGGAAGTCAGTATGGGGTAGAAACAGCAGAAGTAGCAGTAGTATTAACAGTAGAAATAGCAGTAGTATTAAAAATGAGAGTATAAGAAACATATCCCTTTGTGAAGGGGTAGCATCTACATGGCATGCTGCAGGTTTTCGATTTTAGAACTAACATCTCTGAGTACCGGTAGTGGGGGAAAAGACAGGGAACTAATCAAGCAGTCCTGGGGGGTTTGTCTTTCTTCAGTACAATTTCAAAATAGAGATGAACACATCACTGAGTTCCATAAACCAAATACCCCTCTATGCAATCCCAGTAAATCAGCAGAATTGCATCATGATCTAGTTACCTCTGCAATTTGGACTACATGACATTGAGTTCAAGGTGTTCATATATCAGGGGAATAGATATGTCAGTCACCCTTGGAAGATATTGGCATGTCAACTAGTTTGCTTCAGGGTCATAAGTTGACATGGAACTCTATTTGGAAGGCCTTCCTTTGGGAAACTCCCTCCGGAGTATATGAGTTCCAAAGGGAATATTAATATATGTGTACACTAGAGAGGGGAGGACATATTCTGCAGTTCTGCAAAATGAGAAATAAAGGGAGATCTATCAGTTTCTGAGAAAGAATGTATTGGGAAGAACCCTAATGTTATATGCCATTTATTAGGCACCATATAAATACCCCTTCTTTGAAGCAAACTGCACTGATACTCCCTGGAACAGATGCTGAGGAGAAGGACTGTGACTGAAATAAACCATTTTAAAGTTCTGAAGGTAAAATGTACAGAGTAGGATGTGCTCAGACAAGATGGTAAGTAGAATGGACAGAGCTTTTGCTGTGGTTTGGGACAATTTAGCTTAAAACAGGATGCAGTTGGGCGTGTGGCCATGCTGACACACAAGTGATCCCATTGCCCAGGGTCTCTCTGTTTCTACACTGTGTTGCTCTTGAAAGCAAAGTGGAGGAAGAAAGCAGGTGTGGTTCTACCATCTTTAAACCAGTCCACTCCTTAGGGTCAACCAAACCAATGGAAGGGACTTCTGCTGTGTGTGACCTTTCCCTGATACATAAACTGGAATTGCAACTTCCTGTGCACACTTCCATCCCTGTGCACCTGTACAACATTTCTGTCTGTGTCAGTGGGCTTTGACCCACCCATACTCTGCATACTGACCTTTGCACAAGCTGGGTATAAAGAAATTAAAGTATTCAGCTTTTCTGGCCACTGGCATGGGTCAAAATCAGTTTAATGGCTGCAGCAGGCTAAGCACAGGCTCCCTGAGGGGAGTGCAAGGCCAGCAGGGGAAGAATGGTGGAAAATTGAAGCACAGTTGGCATATATATTTCAAGAGAAATTAAAGGTGCTCTGGCAACATCTGGAAGTCCTAAAATCTCTGAAAAGTAAATCTAAGTAAACTCTAGGCTTTAAGCTTCCTCTGCAGTGGCCTGTAGAAGCACAGTGTGTTAAAGATAGCAGGCATTCTCATCATTCTCATTTTTATCCTGTGTGTATCACATTATACAGCTGTCTGCAGTTGGTGATACGAGCAGAATATATTGAATACATTTATTTATGAAGCATTTTATGTTAACATGTTCAATCCATCACTAACTTTTAGCTTATATTGTCTTCATACTTGCTAGAAAGCATTTAATATACAGATTGATAAATATTGCTCTTCTTAAATCCTGATTCACAATACAATATCTTGATGGCATAACTTGCATTAGGACCTGATATTTATTCTGCTTCTCTTTACAGTTAAAGGGGTTTGATGAGATCCTGCCCTCTTTCACCTGCTGCTCAAACTGTCCAGTTTCTAGCAAAGTGGTGAGGGTAGGATGTTTTCTTACTGTATTTGTGGCAGTAAGTAATCAGATGGTACAAGTGCTTAAATTCCAATCCAGTCCAGAGGCTGGACTTGATTGGTTTTACTGCACATAGAGTGCATGTTTGTTGGTAATCATGTTTTCTTGTCATACTGTTGAAATATCCAATCTTACTTGTACTAAGCATAGAAGTATAGCTAATAAAACTTGCAAATTACTATATGGTGTTACAACTCAGCCTTTCTTTCTTAATGGACCTAGCCTTGCCAGGGCTAAATATTCACTAATGATGTAATCTTTGCTAATGAAGCTTCAAAAAATACCTAGCCAAATAGTGCAAGATCTTACATAAATAATAGTGAATAATCTGAGGTAGCTAGCAGTTCATTATGGCATGGCAGGAGCTTGGTGGAGTGCTGACAAATGCGTTGCAAAAATGACAGGCAATGTTTCCATAAAATGTGAAGTGGTGACATTGTTTTCCATTGTGGATTTGACTCAGAAGATTGGAACTTGACTTCTGGCCTTCATATCCAACACTTGCTGGCAGCATATCACTGTATAAATAAACCTATTTAGTTCTTTTTTTATGGTTAGTTTCTCAGATCGTGTCAAAGTACATGAAATACATTTTTAAATTAAATTACCTTTTATCTTGAACATTTTACTTGTTTTTATTTCGATATTCTTCATTCTGACATGTAAAATGTAGAAATGTGCTTTTGATATTGTTATATTTGGGTTAAACAAGCCCTTGTACTTTCTGTGGGAAACAATTGGAAATGTTATCTGTATCATAACACAGCTGAATATTTCTGATTTGTATGATGCTGTGAGATTAGGTGTTCCTGCATGGCAGACTTGAATCTATCCTGGCTTACAGTTTGAACCCTTGACACCCCCTGCCCCATTAGGAAAAAAAGCTGGAAAAATACAGGAAATGTACAAGTTGTATTTTGGGGGAAAATCAGAACTATGAGAAGTGATCCAGAGATTTTGAGGAAAGATGGGCAAAGCAAGTTCACTTGTTGGCATTTTTTGTACTCTGGATTGTAATGCAAGCATTGGCAATCTTATAAATTTCTACTACAGAGCAATATATTAATTACAGAATATGAGATGTTCACATATCACTTGACTACTGAGAGAGAGAAGGATGTTGATTATAATAAATCAATACAGGCAGATAAATAAAGAGGACAGCAAGGAATACAATGCTCACAAAGTCTTCGTCAGGATGCTGTTCCCATGTTCCCTTGAAGGCTTAAGAGAGGATGCCTTTTGTTCCTGTACAGGAAAACTCTGACTTCTATTTAAAGATTTATGTTACGGTCATCGTGTGTGGGATGAATTTTTTGGTATGACAGACATGGTCTTTGAAACATCACTGAGCTGCTACCCAAGATGTTACTCATTTTTATTGTGAGCTGTTCCATTGTTCCACAATGGAATCAGAAAGCTCTGAATCTGTTAAAACGGAGAATCTATTCACTAGAGTGGGAAGTTATTACATTTACCATAATCTCATCTTCCTGTGTGAGCTATATAAAAACATTCCCTCCATCCCCCATGATTAATTTGCAGATGTGCAGCATATTTTATGTCTCTAATAATGAAATTATTTCAGATCTTACTCTGGATGAAATTAGATTGTGGTCACTAGAAAGGAGACCACATTCAGGTTATATGAAGTCCAAAACCTTATTATTTAATCATTTGTAAGTTCTTCAATTGTGTTTTTAAGGGTATTACTTTCCCATTTAAGTTATCTATAAGGCAAGAGTGCAGATGCTTTCACTGCTCTCAAGAGATGTTTCACTGTTCCTCGAGAGATGAACCTAATGCAGATTTGCATCACCTTGAACAGAGGTCTTAGACCAGGCACTCTGTCTATTCTGTTCTGTATCATGTCTTGCTTCAATTTAGAAAGTCCCTTCTGATTGTATAGATTCTCATACACAATTCTCCAAACTGGAACTTGTCATATTAAAGTTTGTCAGGTAAAGTGAATACCTGAATGTTGATGATGAATGCTGCTGTGATATCCAGATATATGTGTTATTGCTCCTTTCTATTTCTTCAGAAGTTCTCTTTGTTTCCTTTTTATTTAGTCAGGCTCTTCAATAAAATGCTGAGGGAAAGAGAAGAAAAATATGATGGATTATGCAGTAACTGAGTGATTTAATTCATAGCCACTTAAATGCATAGCTTTAAATTATATTATTCCCTTTCTTATCCTTTACTTCATTCCTGTAGAGGATTAAGTGTATGTGCACAGTTAATCAAATAAATTACAGGTAGCAGTCTCTTTCCAGCTGAGAAATTTGAAGGCTTGAGCAATTAGTCTGCCTGTTAGGCTCAAATCACTAAAGCTAGGGAGACACTAACACAGTCTTTGTTAGAAATTCTCCTGAAAATGGAAAAGGTTGGAAGCAATCACCTCACCCATGTTTCTGAAGGAATATAATACAATTCAATTTTTCCTTAGAACTGTCAACAAGTACTAGGGGAGTTCCTTGGAAGATCTGAGACCTGGCAAAGTGCACCTGTGTTGGTGGTGGACAAACCGGGTCAGTGCCCAAAAGTACTGAGGAAAATTTTAAAATGGCTTCACACTTTCAGCCCTCCTCTAGCAACAATTGAAACCTATAGGAGATTTTTCATTAATTATAGCTCAGAATCCTGGCAGATATGTACAAAAGAATTATGGCAGCAGTTTCCACTCCCTCCATGAAATTGTAAATAGGATGCAGAATATCCATGCCATTTTTTCTCTACCAATGCACTACCATGAGAGAGACAAAACTATTATTTTAAAATGCATTGTATGAAATAGCCTGGGAGATCCAGCTGGCTATAGCTCAGCTCTTCATGCTCAGTCCCCAAATCTTTCTGCTCATCTGGTGTGTAGACAGTAAAGGGCTGTGCTCCCACAGCACAAACAGGGCACAAATCTTTCCTGTCATTCATGTAATTCTGATAGCACAAGGATTTGGGATGTGTTATAAGTTTTATAAGCTTTTCTAAGTTGCATACATTCTTCATGCATTGAACTCTGCTTATAGAGAAGCATGCATATGAATGTCTGCTTCTTTGGAAGATGGAACTTGCCCTAAGACACCCAGGGAACGGGCAAGGCCTCAGAGTTTCTTCATGAGGCCAGAGATATACCAGAAGAAATATCCTAATCTTTTCCCAAACCAGACAGAGATCTTCCTGATAAAACGGGCCTTTCTTAAGGAAGGTCTTTCAGACACCAAGCATGAAAATTACTCCTTTTCAGCAGAAGAATACAACAAAAGCAGCAGATATTCTTCTGTGCCTCTGGATAGAAAGTAACGAAGAGGAAAGGGAAGAACCCAGAGGAAACAGAAGCCTTCTCTTGGTAAGAAACAGTGAAGAAGATCCAGTAATGTTTTTCTGTAAGAGATGTTATATGGCTGATGTGGGCACCTCATGAAAAATGGAGAGTGTGTAAGTGAATCTGTGTGTAAGCCAGTGGTGATGCCAGGGGATTCTTCTGTTTGACCTTGTAGCTGTCAAATGTGAAATGTTTTCCAAGGCCACACTGAGGATTAATTCTTAGTACTGTAATTAATACTGACTTCTCTACGAATACAGAAAGGAAGAAAAAGAAAAACAAAATTAAAAAAAAAAAGGCTGTATTTCTAAGATTCTATATCTGTGCTTGTTAGTAAATGAACATGTATGCCCAGAGTAAATGTTCATATATATAAGCATTCTGATACTTCCATCTGCTGAGGCCTGTCTTGCTGAAATTGGGATTTTCTCCCTAGACAGTGACTTGGAGAACATGATCCCTTTTCGAGATCATCTGCTTCTGCTCTGCATATTGCACCGAGCAAACAAACCATGCTCCTTCTCTGATCCATTCACAGCCCCTCTGTCAATGTCTGTCAACTCTTAATGGTCCTGAATGGTTAAATCCTTTTCCAATAACCTCAGCAGAGTAGGATCAATGCCCTTTTAGTTACTTAATTCAAATGTTCATGTTTTCCTTATGCCTCTCCTCATGCTTCAAATGAGAATTTTTGCAAACCTGCAAATTGGTTGTTTTCATTCCAAATGAAAACATTTTGTCCCTCTTATTTTCTTTGTCATACCTACAAACAAAAGATGAATATCAGGATCTCACATACTGTGCTACTTCCTATATTGCTTGCTTTTGTGGTTCTGCCACTTTCTTTTGTCTGTATTCTCTTTTCACTCTCCTATTTTATACAAAAGTATGTGTGGGACAGGAGTGTCCTCCTTACTTTATATTCATTGAACAACTGGCACACTGAAGCCCTGGCTTGTGATTAGGATTCATAGGCATGCTGCATGTAAAAAAAAAAAGTTTAAAAAATAAACTAAATAAATAAATAAACAACCTATATAATTTAGGCTGGTGCAAAACTGGAATTGATATTGTTAAGGCCATGTGAAGAGATCCGTGATTAAAGACATCTGAAAAATCCGATTGCGTATTTTTACCTTTTATATATATATATATATGTATGTATATACCTAATATATACATATATATATATACCTATTACTTATTACCAAATAACAAGACACCATTTTCGTGTCTTGTTATTTGAAGAAGTGTCCAGTTGCAGTCTGTATAGTAGAAAGAATTAAATTCAGTCTTCCATCACAAAAACTGGGTGATGTGGGCTTAGCATGTACATCTTAGTTGGGGGTTTGCTTGTAAGTAACTTCTGTGATATCAAAAGGGTAAGTGCCCATCAACATTCTAATATCCTGGTTGTTCAAAAGGGTTACTGCATGAATTATGGTCATGAGGACTTGGATTTTTCATAGTCCTTTTCTAGGTACTGCAAGGAGTAACATACCTTGCAAATCAAACATATCAGTCTTTTCTTTTTATGCACACATGAAGACAAAAATTGCAATTGGGAAGAGCAGTGGCTATTCCAACATCCCCCAGGCCAACACAGAATCTGCTGATGGAAATAGAGACATAGGATTTCATGTCCTATTTTGCTTTTCTTGTTAATTGTCTGAACTTGGGCTATCGTAAAATATGGAAGATTGGTAATGTTTTATTAAATATGTGTAAAAGGAGATGTATCAGAGCATTCCCAGGCTATGCTTGTCTAGATGAAACTACTAGACTGCTAAAATAGTGTAATACATACATTACTCATAGTTTATGTTGTAGATGACATAATCCTTTTGATGTAGGAAATAACATCTGTCAGATCTCCAAAACAGCAAATATTTTTTTTTAGATTAGCCTCCTAACTTGTCTGTATGAGTAATGTGTATTACAGCACTTGGTTAAGCTAGTCTCTGCTGGTGAACCTAAAAAACCCCATCACACAGGAACTAATTTAGAAGGCAGAGAAACAGCATTTCTTTGCCTACTGGCTGAAATTAGTTAGTTGTTTAATGTTTTAACTGTGCTAAGACAGATCACATCTTTACACCTTGAGGTCACTGCAATGGCAGTTCAAAACTCAAGGCAAAAACATGAAAAATTGGGAATGGCTTAGAAAAGGGTCTCAGACAAGGACTGGTTGCTTTTCCCTCCATCAGCGCAAGCGATGCAATTGATAACCTCCATGCTTAATTTGTATTGATAATGTGCAGAGATTTACCTCCTTCCTGGGATGCAGTTCTGCTACCATCCTCCTTGGGGTAAGTGGCTTTTGGAGACAGTATTTTAAATATGGTTATGGACTTGACACACACAAGCTTAGGCTGCTGGGACCATGTATTCAGTGCTACTGACATAAAGAGATACCTCCCCACCACCCTGTTCCTATTTGTGTTGATTTTAGTTTATATTCTATAAAATCATGTTGGAAAAGGTTTTACATAGTAAGAAGGGCTTTGTTATGGTTTCATTAAGCACCATGTTATAGCAAGGTTGCAGAACTAGAAAGCTACAAAGATAAATGAAATTTAAAATAGTTTGTGAGGATTTATGTAAGCATGTACACAGTTCAGAAGGCCTCTGGCACTAATAAACTCCACTGTCTATCCTCTAACTAGATTAAATTCATTTCCATTAGAATTCAGCAGATGCAGCAGCCAGGGATTGTTTTTCTTCTCCTTGATGGAAACTCCAGATACCCTTTTGCTTTTCAGTGTCTAATTGGTAGACAGCAATCAGGAAGGTGACAATAAAACTGAGTTTATGGTAAACACCAGTTAAAAAAGGAGGAAAAAGTTGAAGTGGACATGGCTTAAAGTAGTTTTTTAATGGACTTCACAACTAAAAAGAAAAAGGAAGATTTGCAATTGTGGAAAACACTATGCCAAATTCAAAATTTTGAATCTGGATAGTGGAATAAAACAATTGCAAAGAGAACAGTCATTGTAAAAGATACTAAATTATCAAGATTAAATCAGAAAGGAGGAGAGGTGGCAGATTAAGTAGTTGGAATTGAGAAGTTAATTCCTGTTTACAAGAAATATGCTGAAATTTATCTCTGCCTCAAAAAAAACTCCACAACAAAACTCCAAAATGTTGAATGCAGCCATGTAGGAACGCTACAGTCAACAATGACGAGAAATTTTATAGGGTAAAACAGTTGGATTTTCTGAATGAACTCTAATTCTTTGCTAAAAACAGTTTTACAGCTGCTTTGATGTGCAGCAGCAGAAGATTCTGCTGTGGTTAGTTACTAGGACAGGTCACATTCCAGACTTTCCCATTGTAATACTCTTCTAAGGACCATTTATTGGAAGCCCATGGATGAAATTTATTGATTGTGAAAATTATTGTCTGTAATGTCATGCCTGAAGGGACATGCTTGTTGAAACTATTGGAGTTACATTGCTTAAGATTTGTCCCTGAATAGTGTAGTTTAGAATACATACAGAGAAAACTGATTTTATTGCCATTTATTTTATGGCAGTAGATTTCCCTACCATCCATCCAAGCTTTCTGAATGTGTAGGATGGTTAACAGCAAGAACAGCTCTGCAGCAAGAAACTCCCATGTCCTGGAGCTTAAGGTCTTCTAAACAAACCAAGGATTTTTTCATTAGCACTCTTTTTAGAATTTTTAAGGAAGCATATGTTACAATAATAAATTAAGAAATAGGAAGACTGAGACTGTGCAGATCTCTGCTTGATATGATACAGCTTCAGTGGCATATTACTCAAAATAAGAAGGTGGTGTTACTGCAGGTTTCCAGGTACTGTATAGAAGGCTAAGCAGGCAGACAGGGCTGTAGTATTTTATCATGTCTTCAAGTGCCTCCCTGGGGTGGGCCTGCTGCAATCCAATCCTGTCTGCAGGATCCCTGTGCTAACAAATGCACTGTGCAGTGCTTCTCCTTATCCCCACTGGGCCAGCCAGGACAGGGTTTGCTCCACAATTATGAAAAAGGATGTGTGTTTCACTGTGCAGATGTTCAAATGATGTATTTGCTTTCTTCTATTTAGAGAGAAATAAACTTTTTAGCAGTATCACAGTGAACATAGGCACAGCTTGCAAAGGATTTCTGTTTAATATCTTATTGAATGTTGTTACCATGTCACCCAAAAATACTTTGGAAGATGATATCTTTCTGCAGCTGACAAGCTATAAATTTTCTCTCAGGCAGCTCTGCAAATGTGTGATCTTCCCAAGAGCTTTTCATTTTAAGCAAATGTGCAAAATAATCAAAAGAAGTATGGATTTATTTATAACCACCTAAGAGATTTTACATTCAATTTCAGGCTTACTTTGGTATAAACACCTAATCTTTAATGAATCAAGTCTAATAATTTTACAAAAGTCTTTCACCTTAGCCAGGGAGCTGTCCTCTCCATACAACTAAGAGAAAAAAAACCCACCCCCAAAACCCAAACCAACAAGCAGTAACAGGAATTAAAACCCCAACATTTTCAGTAGGGAAGACTATAGTGACATTATTGATAGTGTCACCATTCTAATTAGGATGGTGAACCTTTTTGTGTAATATGATTTTTTTTTAATTGTTCTTTTGCAAACCAGACTGTTTTAATTATTTTTTCCCTTTTTCTTACAACACTGTTAAAACAGCCCTGTTGAATAAAAAGAAGCCTGTGCCTCAAAATCTTTCATGTGCAGCACCAGCAATCTATAGGGAAGCTGGAAACAGAGGTGCCACAATGGTAAATGATATGACAGTAGGAAGGAAAAAAGATGTGTGCAGTATGAATTAGGCATTTATATCAAAGAACATTATAATGCCTCGAGCTTCCTCTGTACTCAGGTGTGAAAAACAGAATGTTATCTCTTGTAATTTTCCCCCTTCTCTGGTAAATCAGAAGTGTCAGGGATAATGCATGTAATCAGATTTCTTTGAGGCTGACAGCTTCTTCAGTGCTTCGCCCACTCTGATTTTATAATCCTCATTACACTCGGTGGTGTCTGCTTGGACTATCTCCCAGGAAAATTAATAGGAATGTTGAATGACAAAGGATACCTTGCAATAAATATCCTTACTTTGCACTGTTCCCACAACACCTAATGTAAGGTGTTATATTTATACAATCCATGGTTTGATGAGGTATTTCTGGTGATAAGTCTTCATTGACATTGATAATGTTTTTTAAATCTATTTTTAACAGAAATAGGAACAGGAATAAAGTTGACCCTTACTGTACTGTATGATCTTGCTGCATTTGCACCTTGGTGACCATGAGAACTCTGCTGAAAAATTACTAACACCAGGAAAATTCAGAACTCTCCAGTCACCCATCAATGAAAGCTGAAAGCAAACCTTTCTTCTTTGTCCAGGCTTTCCCATGGTAGTGCTCCCATTCTTACTGATTCATGCAGAAAATGAAAACCAGGAGACTTTTTGTCCTTGTTTGTATGGATAGAGGAAAAAAAAGAGGGAAAAAGAGTGGAAGCATGACCATTTTCTTTGGAGGTGTTCTCAAAATGTTCCTTTTCTGGCAAATGTTTGTGCCTGTGCTCAGTCACAGGCCTGAGTACAGTCACTAAGCAAAGGCTGAACAGGAGAACAATGAAACATTTATGTGTACTGAGAGAGCTGGAACCAGTAGGAGCTGGTAGATGTGGCAGGATCTGAGCAAGGTGTTAATCATGTGCCTTGGGAGACTGGTGGCAAGAACAGAAATGGGGATTAGTGCCTGTTTTCTCATCGGAAAACTTGAAGAGAAGCCTTCGGCCTCTGTCAGAGGCATTTCACAAAAGCAAAAATGGGATTTGCAAGCAAGGAAAGTGATGGCATTTTCTTTTTCTCTCTAATATGTTCAATGCATATTTCATAAATGGGCTTATGACAAAGACATACCTAAATCCTATTCAGGTCTCTCATTTTAGGAAGGCTCAAAATGTTGGCTCTTTGCCTGAAGAATGAGTAACAGTATAATGAAACAACCTTTACGAATTTAGAGAAAAACTATCTTTTATGTGCTTGGTATGGGACTATACCTCAGCAAATTAACTTATTTGTGCCAGCTACAGGTGTTTCCATACACTGTTTGCTGTTTGCTTCTGTATTAAACTAAAGATGTGTTGAGTCTGATGGAGGACTTTTTTCTATATAATGTTTAGGCTTTAGCTGGCACTTGATTATTTGCATGTAGAGATCATCTGTCAAAGTAATTCACATCTGGTAATAGTCCCAGATTTAAAACAAAACAACAAAAAATATCCACCAAAAAAACCACTCTGTTTAATGGATGACTTACTTTTTTCTATTGTTTCTAATTACATATGACTAGCCAGTATTGTTGTTCTTTGGGTCATGGTGCAAGACTAATTTCTTCCATCCAGCCATAACCTCCTAAGTAACTTACCCAAAGAAAATCCTCGAAAAACCTTTGTTCAGTCTTATAGACATAAAGATTTCAAAAGTGGAAAAGATATATGTTTTTCACTATTTTAAAATAATTTTTTTATCCTATAGTTGGCTTAATGAATTGACATGTAGTAATGAACCAGTTTCTACACAGTATCATGTGAACACAGAATTTCTCCAATGGTATTTAGTGCTATATAATATACATCTCATTTTTCATTCAGAATAATTTAAATGAAGCTTACATATTTACATAGTAAGACCTGGATGATTCAGGAGATTTTAATTAGGAGATTCAGGAGGTTTTAAAGGCTTTTAAATTTAGTTATCTGGAATCTAAAATAGGTCAGGGCTGATTGGAATTTTATTTTTTCTAATGACTAGTTATAGATTTTTGCAAAATTATTTGATGGTACTCAGCCTCTCCTTGGATTCATACTGATTCTCAGGAGGGCTGGCTCTTTCTGGTGTACTCCTGCTGCCTTGAAAATCAGAGCTTGTTTTAAAACATTATTTAGATTAATTATGTCATCCATACTGGCACACAGACACTTCCCTCCTAAAACTGGAAGGTAATAATTGCCTAGAAATAAGCCGATCACAAATATTTCTGTGGAGCTTGATGACCTCAACTGCTACATTAGGACCAACAAATCCAACAAGTCTAACATAACATGAGCTTCCAAATGAAACATTTATTATTTAAAATACTAAGATTGGGATTCTATTTACCTTCTGAAACTTTAGGTCTTCTCAAAGTTTTGTTTGCTCCCTTATTTTAGGGGAAACCACATTTGAGGGAATTGCTTGAATACTGCAGATGTTAGAGGCAGCCTTGCAGGAAAAAAATCCCCAAGACTTCTGTTCCATGAGTATTTATCAATAAAATTAATGGTGACAACAATCCTGTGCACGCCCAAGGCTCTGCAGGTCAAGAGTGGGATATCACAGGTGTTTCAGAGATGTTCATTACCTTCTTACAAACTAGGTTTAGTTCAACAGTTTATACCAGATGGTATTCAATGTATCCAAAATTGCTTTTTTGTGGAATTCTTCTTAGCTCAGAATTTTAGTGCTATGCAAAATATACTGTTCAAGCACACATATGAAACAGCTATCGATGTTTCTCTGTGAAAATATTTTTCTTTTTTAATTAACTGCTTTAAATAGTCATGCTATTCTTTCACTTTCTTGCTGCCAGAAGGTGCCTAAATAAATTGTTTGGGAATACTGATATTTAGCAGGCAGGGCAGTGAAGAATATAAATTAACACTTCCAAATTCATCCCACTGCAGAATTAAGAGATCAGTAGAGATCTTAGATGTCCTTTTGTGATATGTGTTATCAGTAATTTTTAATTAGTGTACTGTTACCTTCCGGTACTTTAATTAGGCAAGCCTCAAAAATAAGTGTGTTTTGTTGGACACTCTGTACTCAGTTTTCTTAATGGCTCCTATGTTCTTATTTTGATATATAATAAAAAAGTAGTTAGAATAGGACACTGGGTAAAAATGAAGTCATTATTCTTAGAGACTTTGAAAAGCTGCAAGTAGAAAATCACTTAAGCATGTGTATTTTTCCTCGCCTCAGTGTTGTTACAGACAAGCTTAGAAATGAGTTTATGTTTGGGTGCTTTGCTTAGGGTGTAGGCATTTAGCTCCCAGGACTGAGTGTTACTCTGACTGATCAGAAACTGTGTTTCTGCCTAAGAAATCAAATCCAGACAAACATTTAAGTAGACAATTTATCCTCTGATAATCATGTTTCATCTCAAGAGAAAGCTGCTATGTGTTGCTCTTAGTTTCTTCATTCATGAAGCAAAAATGGGTTTTACAGAAACATAAAATAATCAGCAATGCCTTTTCACATAAAAATTCATGTATCCTATAATAATGTGTGAACTTAGGAAAATGCTACAGTAACTCATATAGGTAGTATGAACAAGTTTATCCCTTTTACTAAATGGATGTGAAATAATAGGGCTTTTAAGAATGAGGACACTGTCTAAAATTTAAAGGAGAGAAATAGTATTTTATTACATAAAATGAAATGAAGACTTACAGAAATTATTGTCAAATAAGAAAACATGGTAAGGCCATTCAACTGTGGGACAACATATCCCTATTACTTCAAGGACAGTAGTATTATACACTTCCACACTGACAGTAGGTACAATTCTAGTAAACACTGCACACAAAAGTAATGTTAATAAATTAGTAAAACTTGATGTTAAAACTACTGACTTCGGTTTGAAATTATTATATTAACAGATACTGCTAATTTAATGGCTTCCCCATAGAGTCAGCCTTTATTACTCAGCATTTAGAAGGGTCTCAGATGGAGTGCTGTGCCCAGTTGCCAGAACTATGGTCAAAGATAATGAAAGAAGCAGTTACAGAGTATGCAGAGAGCAAAACCAAGAATGAGCAGAGGCCTTGCAGTGGCCATCTATAGATGGAAAGGAATTGATGCAACGTACTGAAGAGGAAAGTATTCAAAAACAGGAAAGTGAAAAAAAAAAAGTTTCAGGGCTCACAAAAGTGTTTCAAGAATGAGCTGGAATTATAATAGGAGATTTAGATTATATATTACAGGGAGAACCAAGTAATGGTAAGGACAGGCAAACATCAGAAGAGGTTTAAACATTTCTGCTGTGGGAGGACTTTTATGAGCTGCTTAAACAAACAGCTGGTAGGAACAACAAAGGCATGGCTGATCCTACCTTGCAGCAGGAGCACGGAGTAGATGGTGCATCTTTGAGCCCTTTTAGCCCTCATTTCCCACAGTGATGAAGGCTGTGCCACCTTGCCATGGGGTCCAGCCTTCCCTCACTGCCAGCTCTGACCCTGTGCGCTAATTCGGCCCGGTTCGAGGGAGGAATGAGGCTCAAAGACTCTGAAGCTCCTGTAGCTTCCTTGCAAAATGTGGGGTATAAACTGAGATAAGTGGTGGTGCAGCTGATGACTCTGGTGTGCTGGATGGGCTGGAAGCTGTGGGCTGGGTTAAGGCAGGTGGGCAAGCTGGAGGCATTGCAGGGGGGAGCAGGAACATGGGAATGAACTGGGCTGTTCCTGTGGCACGATCAGAGCAGAAAATCCCATTAGAAATGGGGTTTAATTACTTTCACTACTCAAGAAACTAGTTTCACTCAGGGAAAAGCAAGTGTCTGTATGCTATTGTTTCATGGTGACCAACTAGCAATGCATCGATCTGATACATAACTTGTCTTTTTTTAGCAAAAGTGTGTCTTTCCAGGATCAAAGTGTTAACCACAGAGATATTCTGTACAAAACCACACAGATTACCGGAACTGATAAGCATTGTGGTTCTCATCTCTAAAAATATGAACTGCTACTATTATATCTGCTTTTTTCCTTGTTCTCTATAGGATGGTACCTTTTTTTGAAGCTTCCAATGGTGAATAGACCTCCATGTTTAAAAATACATCAAATGATTAGCCCTACTCTGTACTAAAATTGAAGGTGGGGAAAAATCTTTAATATTGAAAATATGTTGCTTCAGGATTGTATCCTTTCCATCCAGGACAAAAATAATATTTTACTTACTCATATCTCTTTAAGTATTCAATAAGTCAGCCCAACTATGAGTTGGCAGTCATTGCTGTGTGTATCACCCCTCATGAATACTTAAAGTAAAAGGCTTAATAACCACTGCATAGCTACAAGGTGTGTAGGGAGAAATTATGTGGAAAGAAGTTAAACTCTTGTAGCTAGCCATCCTTTGACAATAAATAATTTATATTATCTATACTTGGGAGGATTCTTAAAAGAGTGCATTTGGTACATATTGCACTGCATCACTACAGTGATGTATTTCTGAGAATCTGCCTTAAAATTAATCACAAAATTCTTCGAATAGGAGCAGACTTGGCAGATTCAACATAGGAAATGTTATACAGAAAGAAGTGCTTTAATGGTCATCAAAAGGAATGAGGACGATATTGAGAACCATCTGGATAATCAATTAAACTGGCCAAGAAAATGCTTCAGTCATTCAGAAAATGGAAATAAGACAGCAAATACATATTTTTAAATATTTTACTGAAAATAAAACAAACAGTGTCTCTCCTCTGGCAAACCTCTGAATAGCTCCAGTAAATGAGCATGGTCCTAATCCAACAAAGCATATGCAAGCACAATGGTAAATACATTTATTTCATCCAGTTTACGTGTTGAAAATTACATTTCTATTTAGGGCATCGCTGGATGGGGACCTAACCTGAATTATGCAAAGTCTTTGAACAGAGACTGGAGGAGGGGTTTGTTTTTAGCATTAAAACCACCAGAATGCCCCCGTGCCGGACGTTCCCGGCCTCTCTGCGAGAGGCCGCTTTGCGGGCTCTTTCCTTTTTTCAAACACAATCCCGAGCCCTTGTGACAGTCCCCGCGTGGCCCGGCGGCGCGGAGCCCGCGGGTGCTGCGGTGCCCGACCCTCGCCGCCAGCGCAGGGGCGCTCCCGCCCCCCGGGAACCGCGGGGCCGCCACGACCGCGGGGCCGCGGCAGCGCCCGGGGCTCACGGGCTGAGAGGGGCCGGTGCGGGCTGAGAGGGGCCCGGCGGGCTGAGAGGGGCCCGGCGGGCTGAGAGGGGCCGGTGCGGGCTGAGAGGGGCCCGGCGGGCTGAGAGGGGCCCAGCGGGCTGAGAGGGGCCGGTGCGGGCTGAGAGGGGCCCGGCGGGCTGAGAGGGGCCCGGCGGGCTGAGAGGGGCCGGTGCGGGCTGAGAGGGGCCGGTGCGGGCTGAGAGGGGCCCGTGCGGCCCCGCGGCGGCGCAGGTGAGAGGCGCCTGTGGCGGGCCGGGACGCGGGAGCGGTGCCGGGGCCGCGGAGCGCAGCGCGGCCTTTGTTCCCGGCCGGGCGCGGGGCAGAGCGCGGCGCGCGGTGCGCGTGCGCGGGAGGGTGGGGGGGGGTGCGCTGTCGGGAGCGCGCCCGTGGAGCGCGCGCGCGCGGAGGCGGCGGCGGCAGGATCGCTCGGGCGCAGCCGGCGCGTGCCCGCGGCGCTGGGAGCGAGCGAGTGAGGCGGGGAGCGCGCGGTGGGCTCGGGCCGCGCACGGAGCGTCTCGGCCGGAGCGGCGCAGCGCAGTCGGCCCTCACGGAGCCGCCATCGGGGGAGCCAAGGCCGCCTCAGCGGGTCCCGCCCTGCCCGGCGCCCACAGGTGAGCGCCGTGGGGAGAGCGAGGGGCAGCGGGAGCGGCGGGCCCCGCGCGGCCCTCAGCCCCCGCCCGGGCCCCGCCGCCCGCGGGAGGCCCCGGCGCGACCGCGGGGCGGGCTCGGGACGAGGCCCCTGCGCGGCCTAAGCGCGGCCCGGGCGGGCGGTGCTGTGAGGCGGCCGCGGCTCGGGGGAGCGCGGCGCGGCGGGGCCTGCGGGGAGCGGCGGCCCCGAGCCCTTCCGCCGGGCCATTGTGTGCAGGCGGAGGCGGCGGGGCTGTCCCTTTGTGGGCTCGGCCTCGGCCCCGCCGCGCTTTGTGCTCGGGGAGCGCCGCGGGCTCGGCGCGGCCCGGGGAGGCGGCCTGGCCCCTGCGAGCTCCCGGCGGGCCCGGCCGCCGCAGGAACGCGCTGCCGGGGTAAATGTGCCGCTGGGTGCCCCTCGCTGACATTACCGCGAGGGCTGCTAGCTCTTACTTAATCCGGTGAGAGCAAAGAGGGAGGGAGGTGTTTGCCCATCCTACCGTTTCCCCCTTAGAGATGAAAAGGCTTGGGACCTTCGTACCTTCCCCTTCTCCAAGGTTTTAAAAGGACGGGAGACAACGGCGTTTGTAGTGAAAGGCAAAGCATCTCAAGTATTTCTTCCGGAGAAGAAACGAGTTTCTTTCCCGGTGGTGAGCTGGTGGCACTTTTTATTTTATGCTTACATTAATACAGTATTTCTCCAGTATTCTCCTTGCGCCCTCCTTGTCAACCACTTTGGGTGAATATTGCCTTGTCTCTGTAATGAACAGTCTACTCATGGTCTAAATAAATAGATAAAGCGATTTAATTTGTTTAACGTGGCACATGGGTGTCTGTTAGGAAGCTCGTAGCTAATTGGACTAGGTCATGAAGGACATGGGATATTCCACGCTCGGGACATAGTTTCAGTTGTCTGTTTATCTCCTTTCTAAACTGAGACTAGCATGGTGCATTCCAGAGGGGGAGGGAAAATGGAAGGGACACTTCTCAGCCCTGATTTAATCAAGCTGGTCTGCAAGAAGATTTGAGTTACTGGAATACAGGTACAGTAATACAGAGGTTTTTAGGATAAAGCTTAGAACTCTGGACTATTAATTCGTTGCAGAAAATTACTTTGATGAGTATACCTGAAGTAAAAATCGACTGCTAGAAATAAATTTCATTTGAATGGAAACTAATGTTCTTAAATAGCCTTTGCCCTTTTCAGTGAAAAATCATAGAGGAAAGCACAAGAATAAGACCTATCCCTCTGTGATACAATTTTAGAAATCTGTTGTGACCCAAGAATTCTGAACCTGATGAAATGATGGGCATTTTTGACCTGAAAGTGCGTGTCTAGATGAAGTAGCTTAACTGTTACTGTGCCATATCTGTTGATAAGGTTTTAATGCCATAGACCAATCAGACTGTAGTAGAGGAGTTAGCTCAGAAATTCAGTGGCTCCAGCTAAGTAGGTGTGAACTAAAGAAAGTGAATACTTTAAATAACAAAAGTACTTTTCATAGTTACGTTTGAGTAGAGTTGCTGCTCTTTGCTTAGTGTGAATTGAGAAAGAAATCCTGCTCAAATGTCAGACACCTGCCTCTAATGTGGAAAAGGGGAGTATGAGCATGTTCATGTGAGAAGCAACCCTTTGGTCTGAAAATTCAAAGAAATGAAGTAGCACAGTTTTATGAACTATGGTCTTCATATGAAACATTCTGGAAGACTGTGCATGCAACTGCTATTAGAAATACGATGTTCTTAATTTTAAATTAGAATCACTTTGATTTATTTTCTTCTGTAGTGGTGCTTTTGTCTTGTAACTGTCAGCTTTAAAACCTGGACTGAGTAGTTTTGCCAAATGGATTATTAGTGTCTTTTTTGCTTTAATGATTGTCTTATTTTCAGGAGCTAAACTGAAGCAGAATAGTCAAGGTAAATGAATGATATTTGAAATTCTTGACACATAGAAAGAACTCGCTTCTGCAGTTGTAGTGCATGTAGGCAGTCTGCAGAAGGCCAGATTGTGCACTGTGTTTGCAGCTGCTGGCTGTGGTTACCTGGATTCCTGCTCAGTGCTGTTGGTGCTACCTGCTGCAAAAAGCAGCTGCACTGGAGTGAGGATGCTGGCAGGCTCTGGTTCATCTCAGCCATCACGTGGTGCCTGAAGCTCAGGATCTCAGCTCCAGAGTTTACAGTCTTAAATGTCATGAACGTTGGAGATGCAGATTTTTTTACTGGATTTTTTGCTTTTCCATTGCTTTGCTTTTTAAAGGAAAACCAACATTATAGAAAAGTGAAAACTAAATGTAATTTAAAAAGTAGTAAGAGGTTTTTGGGATTTTTTGTGGGTTTTTTTTTTTTACTTTGACAAAATACACAACAAACTTTCCTTAATAAAATGTTTTCATTAATAAGAATGTTTCATTAGTAAAAAAAAATTGTTATAAGCAGGTTACTCTTTTTGAAAGTGTACATACTGTTCCTTTCCTAAATGTTCAATGGCATGGTAAAAATGTAATTTTGATGTGTGTTTTCTGTGTTCAGTATCACATTGTGGGCTAGAAATTGGGAGAGATGCATAAATACTGTGTTGTTACCATGAGCTGTTACTTCAGGTTTACCTGAGATTTTGTTAACTTTACAATGGAGTAAAGGAAGACAAAAGCTAGCATTAATACTCCATTTAACAGTCTTTAAGTTTGTGCCACTAGAGACAGACATTCTGGTTCTGACCCAAACTGCATACCATGTTTCTGTAATGGCCAGGACAACTTATGAGTATATGCCTGTTTGAGTGACTGTATAAAATAACGATTCTTTCTGTTATCATAGGAATAATGAGAGATTTGGTTACTAACTCCGCAATACTTTAATCAGATAAAGTGCTAGGTAATTACAGCTAACCAAATGGTCCACTTCTGAATTTAACTTGTTTTTCTTTATAGAAGCTGAATATGAAAAGTCAGGTTGTCCGTGTTTTTGGGAAGGAAGTAAAATGTTACTTATGATAAAATCTGTATTTTTCCTCTTGCACCTGGAAAAATTAATTATAAAATTACCATTGATCTATTCCAGGTCAATTGATATAAGAAGAGCAGTAAATTGCTCTATATACAGTTGCTGACCTTTTCCCTTTTTTGGTCTGCCTTATCCAGAAACACATATTTATCTCTTCTCGTAGCAATTGATGACCTTGCTGGACATGAAGAAAAACAAGGAGAGTGTAGTGATAACTTGGCTGCTTAAAAAATTACTCATCCACTCCTTAAAAGTGAAAGAGAAGTTCTTTGAAGTGTGGTTTGTGTGGCTGGGGTGGTTTAACCCCAACTGGCAGCTCAGTACCACACAGCCTCCCTCTCACTTCCCTACCTGCGGGATCAAGAACAGAATTGCAAGAGTAAAAGCAAAAAAAACCCAAAAACCTCTTCGATTGAGATAAAGACGGTGTAATAGATAAAGGAAGAAATGCACACACAAGCAAAGCAAATCAAGGAATTCTTTCACCAGTTCCCATGAGCAAGGCAGGTGTTCAGCCATTGCCAGTAGAGCAGGGCTCCATCATGCTTGGAGGTCACTTGGGGAGACAAATGCCATCGCTCCAGACATCCCCCCTTCCTCTTCTCCCCATCTTTATTTGCTGAGCATGATGCCAGCAGGTCTGGGGTCACCTGTCCTGGCTGTGTCCCCTCCCAAGGTGTTGTGCAGCCCCAGCCTCCCCTCTGCTGGGGTGTTGTGAGAAGCAGGAAAGGCCTCAACTCTGTGCAAGCTCTGCTCAGCAATAGCAAGACCATCTGTATTTATCAGCACTGCTTCCAGCACAAACCCAAAACACAGCCCTGTCTCAGCCACTGCAAAGAAAATGAACTCTACTCCAAGCCAAATCAGCACAGTGCCATGAGGTCTTTAAATATTCTACGGTTCTTTTCTACAGTTCTTACACATAGTACTGAACAGAGCAAAAAGTAATTTAGACTTTGAAGAAAGACCACAGTCACTTTTCAAGGTTATTTTTTTTTTAATGCTGTCAAAGAGGAGCATTTAGAATGCCACATTTTTAAGAGTTGCTTTCAAATACACGTTCAGATGAAGTATGTTGAAGCAAGATTATTCTTAAAATTTTGCTAATGTATGGATTTTGCAAAGGTTTTAAAGGAGTAGGAGTATTTTAAAGCAATTTGATGTTAAACTGCAGGAAAGAAAGCTTGAAAATAAATTGCATAAAAATTTCTAGAATTGGTGTCTAGCTTAGAAATGTGCATGTGTTAAAAGGCATGTGTTATCTTTGTTGTTTGTTTGTTCCGTGTTACAGATCTTTCATGAGGGAAAGTTACATGTCTTATATATTTTACAAGGGGATGACAACTGCAATACAAGGCATCTCTTTTGTAAATTTTGGTACAAGTTCCTTCATGCTGAAGTGTGATGTAGGTATTAGTTTGAAGTGGGTTTAAAAGTTTTTTTTTTCCTATGATTTTTTCGAAAGTCAGCGTTATTCTTAAAAAATGTGATTATTTGTTGTTAACACCTCAGTGTTAGGAAGGAGAAATGTAGCACTGCACAGGCTGTGGCACATGCAGGATACAGATCCTGCGGGGCTGCCAGCGTTCACTTGCAGTGCTGCTGCTCCCATGGGAATGTGAAACGGAGCAGTTGCAGTCCCAAATTCAGTTGAGAACTGAACCTGTGAGGAGAGGGTAACTCTTCCCCGGTGCCCTTCCCAGGGCAGCTGGCACCATGGGACCGTGAATTCAGCCCTGCTGCAGGAGGTGCCACCCTCTGTCACTGTGGCTGCGCTCGGTCCCCATCGGGGCAGGCTTAGAGCTAAGAAAGGATGGCTGGCCCTCTATTGCCACTTGTGTTTGGTGCTTCCTGGGGTGCCAGGGGTGCTCAGGAAGTGCTCAGGTGCTTGTGCAAGACTGGTCTTGTTGAATACATTACCTGAAAGAGAAGGAAAAGCAGTGGGTGAAAAGCAGGCAGCACAACCACTCTTCGGTGGCAGCCTCCTTTTGTTTGTTGTGGAAATGGTGGAATTACACTCCAGCATCCTCTGTGTGTGTGCCTGTTGTCATGGAGCCTGTATCTGGTGGGTCATTCTTCCTGCTATAGATAAAACATTTTCTTGGAGTGCTGTGTGAATGCTCTTAAGAAATATTGTAACTGAGCAGTTTAATTAGAAGTGCTATTAAAATATTTAAGAAACTTTAAAACATGCCATGTTGCTAGTTTGAAAGGTAGTGACTGTAACTCCTTTCTGTGAAAAATGGACTCTAGATTTTTTTTTTCTTTTGAACACTCATTACCTTTTTTTTTTTTTTTTTTTTTTTTTTTACCAACAGGGGGTCTGCTACAGTTTTATATTTTAATCTTAGATTACCTAATGTTGTTTTGGAAATCATATGGTAAACATGGCTTGATCTGCATTTTTATGTTGATACCTTTATGACCCCACTTTAAGGTGTAAAAGAGAAACTTCTTACGTTTAAAACTGATCACTTTTTCCTATATTTGAGCCTTAAGTCTTGCTCCTTTCTGTCTCACAAGGTGCATGTGCAATTGTCTTCTTGTAAAAGTTGTAAAATTGCTGTGCTCAACTAATATTTGGGTTTCTGAATTACTTTATTTTGAAATA
Organism: Taeniopygia guttata; assembly: GCF_048771995.1. Taxonomy (NCBI): domain Eukaryota; kingdom Metazoa; phylum Chordata; class Aves; order Passeriformes; family Estrildidae; genus Taeniopygia; species Taeniopygia guttata. The sequence continues at coordinate 13,418,163 of NC_133036.1, forward strand.
TATATGCACTTGTATTTATATAAAAGTCTTTAGAGTCACAGAACTGCTTTCATTCACAGGATTTTCCCCCCTTTTTGTGCATAAAGGCATCAACACAGTTGGGAGTTAATTTCTATAGGGTTCATCTCTCCATGGTCAATATCTGTGTGATTGCACAAGTGCCCTAAGGATTTAATTTGGAGACTGGTTGCACAGGTGTGACTAGGGAATCATTTGGCTGGCAGATGTTGATGGTGTACTATGAAATTTTAGTGTGGCTGGGTCAAGTCTAATTATTTAGAAAGGAAATTTTACAGATTAAAAATATGGATTCCATAATAGAAGCTAATATGGACATTCTTCCAAAACAGCACCTGTAAAACAGTAATTTCAAGAGCACTTTTGCGCATATTAAAAACAGCTGCTAACCTAAACAGTTTTGTTTAAAAATCATGTATTCTGCTTAAACAAAAGTTGTTGTTCCTTGTACAGTCATAATTCGTCCATGGATGTAAAGGTGCGCATCTACTTACGGAGTTGAGTGTAGGGAAAAAGAGGATTTCATTGAAAGCTGTTCTATAATGTGCATATGGGGAAGTAGACATAAGGTTGCCTATGAAATTTTCAATTTTTTATTTCCCATTTTTTGAATGCTTGATCCTCCAACCTATTTTATGTTTGTAAACCTCGTGTAAAAGAAAAAGGCTAAAAAGTACTGAATTCTACTGCTGTGCTTTAGACAGTGATTCATGGCTAAGAGTTGATGTTAGAGATTCAGCACTGCAACAGACTCAAGTTTTGATTTTGAATACATAACAGAAGAGAGGACAGATTTTTGCAGAGAAAGACAGTGAGAGGTCTTGAATTTAGAAAGTGTAGATAAAGAGAATATGAAGTAGTAGAAAAATATGTCTGCTTCTGTCATTTCCAAACCATTTTTAATATCTTGTGGTTTAGCTCCTGGTGCAGACTCAGGCCTGACTTCAGAGTGATTATGACAGAATTTTAATTTTGTATGCCATGAAGCAATTCCCAAGCAATACAAATAAGTGAAATAGTGCGTACATTTTACTTGGCATTTGAGATGTACCTGATCAGAATTTAATGGCAATAAAAGAACACGTAATTCTCTTGCCCAACAGGATTTTTTCTTCTGAATTTAAATAACTTGCTTGACAATCTGGGTACATGGAGCTTTACAAAAGAGGCTGAGGCAAATTTTTTCGATAATTCAAAGATCCCTCTAAAGACAGGTTACTTTACTTGCCATAAAATCAGGAGGGCCTTCAGATTAGGTACGATGGAGATGGTGAGAAGGGTGTTGCCAATGTTTCCGTAATTTGTGTCTTTGATGTACAAAATACTGGAATGAGTAGAGGGCAGTTATCCATATGTGAGCAGGAGTTTGAAAGTAAACAGTGTTTTAAGTCTGATGATTGAGGACTACAAAAACTGAGATGTTAAATAATTTAACAGTGTCTTTTAGTGTGTAATGATACTCAGTTATTACTAACCTGAAGTAAATTTGAATAGGGTCTAACAGGATTAGCTTGGTATCCTTATCAAGTAATTTCATTCCTTTTTGCATTAATGGGTCAGACTCACAGCTACTTGAGGTAGTTTAAAACCTGTAAAAGGCAGGGAAGTACTTGCCTGTGGTGACTCAGAAGCTCGTGACAAAACAGGAACTAACCCCAGGTCTCCCTTGCCACAGACTTGTGCTCTGCACCACTAATCGCGGGTTTGCTTGGCTTTTTTTAAAGGTTTCTAGGAATGCTCAGTCTCTGCATGCAATATGGTGGGCTGTGACGCCAGCAGCTCCACCCATCTCTGGTCTGTGCTCAGGTTGGACATTCTGGGAGACTGCTCTTATTTGTGAGCTAAAGCTGCATTTTAAACCTGAGGGTTGGAGGAGAAGCTGTAGAACTGTTGCTCTCAGCAGCAGTGTAACCAGGCTTGGCTGCAGAGTTGTCAGTAGCCGAGTTTGAGAATTTGATTAACATTTTAATAATTATTTTAAAAATATTAATTATTGTGACAACAGAATTTTCATGCAACAATATTACAAGAAATAGTTGATTCAGAACTGATGAGTGGGGAAAAGCTAACTCAGTCAAATAAAGCGAAATTGGTTCTAATGGAGGCACATGGGCTTCGAAGAGTAGGTTCCAGAAACACGAGGCATGCAGAAAATGGGAGTTTAAAGAAATGGAGTACTGTAAAGTGTGGAACCATCAGAAATGCAAAAGTCCCACTGTAGTTTTGTACTTCTTTTACAAAGGTCTTACATAGTCTTAAGTTCAGTGCTTTCTGTTTTCTACCTGCGGTATATCAACAAAATACAAAAACCTGTGGCCACCTTAGATTGCCACAGCTTTCCTTTTGAATTAGTGTACATAGTAGGAAAATTTTAGTTCAAAAATTTGGAAATATCTGTTTTAAAAAGACAGATGCGATCCTTTACTTTTAAATGTTGTGTCTTTTATTCTCCTTGTGGTGTGTGTCTGTGATAAAATAAATGCATTATCTTTATTGGACATTCTTCTGAAAGTTCTTGCTTTTGAAGATTAATTTTAAAAAACAGATTTGTAAAAACTGTCACTTAGATAAACTAGAGATTCTGTAGTTTAGTACCAGAGGTTCTAAAAATTAATCATTTCTGAGGTGTTAAAAGTTAGGCCATTAGAGAGTGTTCTGTGATGCTGGATGTATTTATGTAGGATCCATACCTGACATACCTTGTGGCACCAAGGTCTGGTCTCTGCAGTAAGTATCTTGATTCTCTAAGCCCTCCCCTACATATTTGTCCTCCTGAGTTTAGATTGCCATACTTTACACAAGCTTCACTGTCATCAGGGCTGCATACAGGAATACAGAAGGAAGTGAATGATCCCAAGAAGAAGTGATGAAATGGAAGTGTGTACAAACCTAAGGAATTAACAAGATGGAGGTGTCTTTGTAAAAGTAGTCAATGTATGTCATCCTGTCCTGACTTCCTCCAGGGGGGCTTTCTGTGTCACAGGTCAGTCTTCTGTAGGGCAGTCTTTATTTGTAGATCTCTTTGATTAGGTCTAGTTATTTTGATGGTCTGCTCCCTACTACTGTTAAGTTATGCAGGGAGAATATTGAGGATAAAATAGGTCTTGAATTTGAATTGGAATAGTTATCACAGAAAGACTTGGTAAGTGAAGACACATCAAAGTACAGGTGCTGCTTTTAGCTGAGCCTTACTGAATTAAGGTAGGTGCTTCCATGCCACACCCTCCTCCCTGTGTCTGCCACAGACACAGAATGGTGATGCAATATTGCGTGGCAATTACAGCATGCACTGAAGAGTATATAGGGTTTGCAAAATCAGACTGAGGAAAGAAACAGCCCCCAAATTGTCACACGTGGTAGGATTTGCTGTTAATGTTTATAGAGGGGGTTGGTTATTTTTTTTCTTCTTTCCTTTTTTTAAAAATTCTAATGGAGTGTAATTGTATACAGAGCCCATCAATGATGCCTTGTAGAACAATTGAGTGCTTCCTGTTTAGAGACGTCTGAATGGCAGTATGTGTTAGAGCATGAAAAATATCTTGCTTTCTTCTTTTCTGCTGCTCTTACTAGTTTACTCTGTAGCTGATCCTTCTGTGTGCTTGCCTTACTTTTTATTGCAGCATTGTATGTCCAGAAACTTTAAAAAGGTAGCTGTCTTCTGTGTTTTTAGATATTACTGGGCTGAACTGTTGAAGGATGATTCTGATACAGCTCAATTCAGTGGGTTCTGTGCACAGTGAACAGAAACTAGATACTACTAAAAATAAAACAAAAATCTTTTCCCTGTTACTTAGTTTGCATAGAGTTATCTGTATTTTCATATTATTTTCTTAGATTCTGTGGTTTCTGCCACCTTAATTTCGAGACCGCTGCACAGAGCACAGCAGGCTGCAGACAGGCACGCTCCCTTGGGGCTCTCAGAGGGCTCCTGGGGCGCAGGTTGGGTTCATCCCAGGGTTTACGGTGCTGTAGGGTCTGTGGGGGCAGCTCTGGGTGTCCCGTGGCAAGGCTGCCTGCTGATCTGGGTGTCCTGTGGCAGTGGCTGTGGCCACTGGCTGCCTGCTGATCCTGGCACTGGGGATACAGAGCTGGGGAAGGAGGGAAGAGAAGGCTCTTGTCAGACAGCACCACCAGGAGCAGTGCAGGAGTGTGCAGAATACAGCCTGGAGCAGTGTTTTTCTGCTAGGTGGGATTTGGCGGTGTCACAGCAAGACAAGTTATTTGCTTGTTTTTAAAAAGGAAAAATATGGTCAAGTCCAATGTGGAAGTGGTCCATGATCTTTTTAATGCAAATGTTTGGGTTTGATTTGTATTTAAAGAGTGGTTTTCCCCTGTATTTTTGTTTAGCTGAATATAGTTTCACTAGCGAGTTTGTTGCTTAACTCCTTTTTTATTACATTAGATTATAGAAAATAAATAATTTTTATTTTGTTGCTTATATCAATTTATTTAATGTATTACTACATTTTCTTTGTTCACAGTGGCATTTGATTAGTTGGTTTTAATATTGCTTAAATTTTCAGGAATTTCTTTGATATTTCCTGTAGCTTTTGCTTTCTGTCCTCCTTCCTTTCCTTCCAAGCTCAAAAAACAGGAGAGATAAACATCCTGTTTTGCTTTATGATTTGTAGGGGGTCCGAATTTACAAGGAAACCTACTTTTAAATTTAATTCTATATGTAAGTTTTGAAAGCTGGCATATTCTCCGCCTATAGAGTACAGAGTGAGTGGTCCAAACTCAGGTTTTGTCTATTGATCAGACACTTTTAGTTTTCCTTCTGAATGAAACTGGGGAGTTTATCAGTTTTTTTGCAAAGCTTTGTTCCTCAGCTTGTCTTCCTTCCCAAGGCTGGAGTACCATAGCAGTGTGGGTTGCAGTATTCTGTGCAAAGGTGGATGTTGAAACTCTGACTGGAGAACAGGTTATTCACTAGTTGGAATTGATGGATTTCTTTGTTGCATTTAAAATTGAACACTTCAGTCATAGTAGTTGGTTACTAATGTGATTTTGATGTGCTTATTGTATGTCTTCTACAGGATACTGTTCCTTCCTAATCTTAACCTTATAAAGTTGGAAAGAAAATCTTTAGCAGCTAGGGAAAAACCTCTCCTGGGCTGATGCTGAGTATTCCAGCATATCTCCACAGGAGAAATAGTGAGTGACGGCTATGAGGGAGAAATCAAACAGCCCTGACCAAAGTCAGGATTTTGTGCTGAGTTAGAAATAGGTCGCTCTGATTTGGTGGGTGGAACAATGCTCTTGGTGTTTCCATGGCTGTGTTTGTGTCTGCATCTGCCACGTGGGGTGTGGTGAACTTGGAGAAGGTCTGGACAGGCACTGCCATGGCTCCATTGGGGATCATGAGAGAACACGTATGGGACACATCAGAAACATGGGGTGTCAGGGGCTGGGGGCTCGCTGCAGTGCTGGCCACGAAGACAATTCCATGGTTATATAAATCTGTAGGGATTTCCCTTCCTGGTGGTTGGAAAATGGGGTTGGTAGGGAATGTCTTGAGGTGCAAAAAAAAAGCTGCCTGCAGTTTCAGGCAGAGTGGGTCACTACAAGGTAGCAGGAAATGGTCTAATTGTGTATGAAAAAGAGATGAACTGGACAGATGACATTTTGGCAAAGGAAATCATCAAGAGTCTTGACTCAATTTTGTATATTTGTTTTGGTCTCGTTTTATAGTATTCTGTTACATTGGATTGATCTAGCTTTTGCTTGTTATGGAGGAAAAGAGAAGCCCTGAGACGTCTTGAAATAACAAATAGCATAGTTAAGGGCACCAAAGAAAAGAGTGTCTGGAAGGGTTGAAACAAATCCTAATTCATTAGTCAAAACCAGAGTGGATAGAGATTAAATTGTGTTATATAGTTGATTAATAATTTATGTCATGAACTGTGTTCTAAAAATTGTGAAGTAGGCCAGCAGATCCAGAGGCTGTGTCTGAGCAGGGGTGCACATGTCTGTCCAGGCCTGCATTTGATCCTTGCCAGGCCCTTGGGATCTAACATCTCCCGAGAGGTGGGAAGGAGAAACTGATAGACTGCAAAAGGCAAAACCTTGTGCCCTAAAATATCTTTGAAATTAAATAAAAATACTAGTTTCTTAAAAAATATTGGCAAGCTTTTCTCTGATATGTATTATGTTTAATGAGCGTTTTCAGCCTTTCATTTAGATTTTGGGTCTTAACGTTCTTTGGCTTGTGTCACATCTTGAAAAAAGTAACTTGTCAGTGTTTTTCACAACTTCGTCCTGTTCTCGCTTAAGAGTACTGTGTGTAAAAAAGTCTTATTCAAATATGATTACACTGTTGAAAAAGATGAAAGATTTTCTATTACTTTGTTGATGGTTGTAATGCATTAAGAGTGCATTTTAAATGGACGTTCCTGAACTCGGTTAGTTTTTAAATGTTATAGAAAAAAATATGTTGTTGCATCACATACAGACAATTGTGATAAATTTTTTTCTGTTTATTACTCTTATATGGGACTTTTTCCCTTCCAACCATTAAGATTACTATAGAGGGCTTTTGTATGGTTTTTTTTTTCCTCAAACTAATATTAGGTTACCCTTTCAAAAGCTAGCTAAAATGCTAAATTCAAGTCTAATCTCTTTGATATGGGTGGATGAAGATATGAGAGAAGATGTGCTATTTGATATGAGAGAAGTGGATGATGCTGAGTTGAATTTGTCAGAGGTACCCTGTATTCCAGTGAAGCATAAATGTGATTTTTAGAATGTGTCTGGAGCTAACACCTTGGTAAGGTGAGAAGCTGGAAGAGTATCAGTCTAGTCCTGTTTGCCATTGATAATTCCCAGACACGTGAGGCACGCGATCTTTTTCAATTTCTTCAAACTACTTTCTGTGTGCCTGCGCCGTAGCAGAGCTTTTTAACCAGTGGTTTGGTTGTGCCTTCCTTTTCCTACAGGATTTTTTGGTTCTGTGTCCGGGTCCCAAAGGCTTTGTCCCCGAGGCACTGTGCAGCCAGCAAAGCACACGGGCAGCGTGGCCAGGGGCCGGTGGGTGGCTCTGGGGACACTGCCACACGAGGGGCAGCCTGGGACATGTTTCACGCACCTCACAACACGCTATTAGCTTCTCAAAAGCTGTTTTTATGCAGTTTTTCTTCAGCTTCTCTGTTCTGCTTGTAAACTTCCTTGACTCTTACCTGGTGCGATGCTGTAGATCGCAGGTTTTCGGGCGAGACTGAAGGAAGCCTTGTATTGAGTGGGTAGATTGTTTTTATAGCAGTTGGGCATTATTTGCAGGTATTACAGTGCTGATACAAGTCTTCTTGAAAAGGACTTGGATTTCAAATAGTAGGAAAGCATTTTAAAGATAATTATCTTTACTCAGATTTCATAGCCTTGCTTTTTATGTGACAACAGTTTATCTCAGTGTGTTTGTTCTGTTGCCTCCACTGAAACTTGTACTTTCATGATCTTACCATTATTACATCAGCGTCATGTCTCAGCTTTTCTGTGCAAAGCGTGTGCTTCACGCAAGCGTGTTGACTTGGCTTCCAAATTTATCCTTTTACCTGTTCTATTTTTTTAAATACTCCCAAGTAGATAATCAAATATGCCACATTGTTTTAGTTCTGTTGGTTATCTCTTCTCCTTGAGATTATGCTTTTGCTTAATTGAACAATATTTATACAGATGGAGAAAATTCCTGTTGAATAGGAATTTATAGATCCACAGTGAATAATGGTCATCTGAGGAATATCCTTGAAATAGGAGGAAGTGATTTTCATGTGTTAGAAGAGTTTTGAACGGAAGCTGTAGCTTTTCCCGGGGAGTTATTTCGGGGGAAGCAGAGGGCTTTCTCCGTGCGCACGTGTGAGGAACGGCCGGGCCGCGGGCGGGCGGCCCTGGGGAGGCGTGGGGCGGGCGGGCGGGGCCGGCTCCCGCTGCCGGGGCGGGGCGGGGCCGGCTCCCGGTGCCGGGGCGGGGCGGGGCCGGCTCCCGGGGCGGGGCGGGGCCGGCTCCCGGTGCCGGGGCGGGGCCGGCTCCCGCTGCCGGGGCGGGGCCGGCTCCCGCTGCCGGGGCGGGGCCGGCTCCCGGTTCCGCGGGCGGGGCCGAGCCGCGGCCTCCCCCGGAGGCGGTGGCGGGCGGGGCGGGGCCGTCCCGCGCCGGCAGCGCCGGGGGAAGCTCGGGGAACCATTTTGGGGCGCGGGGCCGGAGCGCGGCCGCACATGGGGGCGGTGGCCCCGGCCGGGGCGGTGAGATCCGGGCGCCGCGCGGGGCCCCCCGGCCGTCGCGGGGCCTTTCGGCGCGGTCACCGCCCGGCCCGCGGCCCCAGCCCGCCCGTGCTGCGCGGACACGCCATGAGCTCCTCCGCGCCCCATGACGGGCAGATCTGCCTCCAGCGGGCCGTACTCCTGGAAGGGCGTCTGGTCTGCGTGCTTGCCGGGGAGTAAAACCTGCAAGGGGAAAGGTAGCGCCCTTTAAATTGCCTTATGCGCAGTATTTAAAGCTGGGCTTGTAGGAGATGTTAGATTGTGTTCCGCGGGAGGTCTCGGTAACCTGTGCATGTCGCCTTTCCCAGAACAGTGTCGAGAGTCCTTTTAGCAACAGGTGCCTTCTAGATGTTACCAAGAGCAGCTTTTCTTGATTTAGAGCTAGGAAATCTTAAGATGCGTTCTCCCCTTTTCACTCTTACTGTTGGGTGATTTTTCTTTTTTTGTAATATGTACAGTGTTTTTGATAATTGGAGTTAAAGGAGCTAATACTCTTGAAAATGACACCTTAGTGTTCCTTAGTTTGTCGCTGTTGCTTAGAAACTTTTTCCTAATGTGTACAAATAAAGATAATGAAATAGCAAATATTGCATATAAGTGTTTTTACCCGTAGTAAGGGGTTTGTAACTAAAAATGTCTTTAAACTTTATCTCCAGTTCTGTAGTTGTTTTTCCTTGGTTTGTAATTGTATGATTTTCATGGTTTGGTGGGTTAAATGTATTCCACTGTTAAAACTTTTGCTTGTGATTAACTTGTAACTTTTGAGATAGCCATAAAAGATGTATTATTCATCTTTGTGTTAACAAGAGTGATGAAAATGTAGGCTTTGGGCAGGTTTAGGCTTGGTAAATTACAGTTTGTAGCCGTATACAGTGTCTTTCCTGCATGCTGATCTCAGTGGTCTGGTTCAGAGATTGCTCCTTGTTTCCAGTCGCTGCTCCTTTCCATTCCCTGTTCCTTTCCATTCTCTGCTCCTGTGAGTGTTGTGGAAGGTGTGTGAAGGCTGCTCACACAGGAGCACTGGTAACACAGTTCTGTTCTCTTCCATACCTTAGAAAGCTCAAGTGGGAAGTGCATCCGTGCACAAGCTCTTTTGCAAAGTTTGTAGGTTGCTTCATTTAACTGTTGCATGGGCTCAGCGAGGTGTAATTAAAGACAGCAGAGCTCACCCAGCTTGTCAGGCTGCCCAGGGAACTGGTCTGACGCAGTGGTTTTCACCAGCGTTATCTGCAGGTTATGGAGGATCCCTGGATCAGGATGTACAGGGTCAGGCAAGAGGAAGCACAACACAGACTTTTCTGAAATGTGTGTGTTTGCAGTATTTGAAGGGAAGCACTTCCAGAATTTTACATGTGAATATGCCTGTTGTTTCTAAGCTCCTCCCAAGCGAACAGGTGTGATCAGCATTGGTTCTCCCGTGCCCAGTGGTTTGTTCTGGAGCACAGACCTGCAGCTGCTGGGACACAGAGCAGTGCAGCTGGCAGAGGCCTTGCTGCTCCAGTCCCCTCACTGGTGCAGCATCACTTCTCCAGGACACATGCTTGATTTGTCACAGACATCCTGAACTTCTCATCTAAGTTGGAATGCCTCACAGTGGGAAGATACAGCCAAAAGACACAAACATTCTTGTCACAGCTCTACAGGATCAGTTATGGCCCAGCACTGAAAACTGCTGCATGGGTGTTTTTCCCAAGGTACTTCTAAACCACCAAGACTGAGATGGAGAAGAGAGTTCGGTGGGTTAGGAAGATGCTGTCAGTGGGACACATGAGACTCATAAAATCAGTGTCTGGGAATCGTATCTTAGACGCTCATACTTTTCTAGCTCTGGGGAGAGGTACTTCTGTAGAGTAATTTGGACTTGTCTGTCTCTCGTTACTTTCTAAATGTCAAGGACTTAAGTCGTTTTGCAAGTAGGAATCTCTTAGTTCGTCTGCTTTGTGCCCTGAACAGTGCATGTCTTACAAAAGCATGCACAGTATGTTGCTCTGAGCTGTCTGGTCCAAGTATGAGTAAGTTTGTGGGTGAAATGATGCTAAATATGGGAAGCTTGCCTATTGCCTAATATTCCCATGTCAAATAGCAAGGAGATTAAAGATGAGGTTTATTTTGAGAGCTTTATACGTACGTGACAGATCCAGAGCTGGTTGTACTCGCAGAGGCACTTAGCATGGCTGAGAATTGTACTCTATAACAGAAGCCAATTTTGGATAGTATTTTATTTAACTGCCCTTTACCTACAAAGGTATGGTTTATTTTTTAAAAGCTATGTTTATTTTTTTCAGATAGTGCTAGTAATGTCTTTTCTACAAGAAGGAGGAGAGTTAGGAGTGCAGGAAAACACAATATGTTACAAAATGTGGTGGGTACTTGTTCCACATCTGTGGAATGCTCGAGCAAGCTGTTAGGTCAGACAGCTGTCACCTTTGTCTGGGGACATTAGAGAGGAACTGAAAATGTCTGAGTATTTACATAGTAAAATGAATACTCAAATTTAACAAGTGAAGTTTGAATTTTTAGTCTTAGTTGGGAAATTAAATAAAGTAATTGTTGTAGGTTTTTTTTCTGGTATCCTCACAAATGGTTTTGTTACGGAAGCTGAAGCAGTGGCTGTGCTTTACAAGCCATGGGCCTCAATAGCAGAGTAGTGAAATGAAGAGTCACTGTCCTATCCTGCAAAAAAAGCAGAGTAGTAATTGTCTGAGCTGTGTTTTTCAACTTCTTCTTAAAAAATTACACTGTAAGCATGAGTACTGAGAAGGTCACATCCAGTATATAGTTTTTTTCATTAAAGCCTTGTTTCTCGTACACAGCAACTTAGAATTGTTCCATACACAGAGTTGGTACACACAAGTGATCTGGGTGTGAAGCATTTAATAAATGCAATATTAAAAAAACAAACCAACAATAAGAAACTGCTTATTTTTAGCATGTTTTTACTCCCCTCCCTTGCAGCTTCCAGTAGGTAATTGCCTCTTCAAAACAATGAGCAGAAGTTCTTCACTTGTTAAGTTTCCATGTCATGGGAGTGTCTGTACCAATCTACACATAGTGCATATGCAGTTTGTATTACACTGGGGTGTTCTTGCTTTCATTTGTATCTTACTTTCTCTTGAAGCTTTGTGAGTCAAGGACTGCTGTGTGCAGCGGCAGTGAGGTGTGGTTAGATCTGAATTGTCTGTTCTCTGTTCTGTTGCAGAAATGAGCCGTCAGACCGCCACAGCACTGCCCACAGGTACCTCCAAGTGCACGCCGTCGCAGAGGGTGCCCGCGCTGACGGGCACCACCGCTTCCAACAATGACTTGGCCAGTCTCTTTGAGTGTCCCGTGTGCTTTGACTATGTGCTGCCACCCATCCTGCAGTGTCAGAGTGGCCATCTGGTCTGTAGCAACTGTCGCCCCAAACTCACGTGCTGCCCCACTTGCCGAGGCCCGCTGGGCTCCATCCGTAACCTGGCTATGGAGAAAGTTGCCAATTCCGTACTATTCCCGTGTAAATACGCCTCTTCCGGCTGCGAGATAACCTTGCCGCACACAGAAAAAGCAGACCACGAGGAGCTGTGTGAGTTCAGGCCTTACTCCTGTCCCTGTCCCGGTGCTTCGTGCAAATGGCAAGGCTCTCTGGATGCTGTGATGCCGCACCTGATGCATCAGCATAAGTCAATTACAACGCTGCAGGGAGAAGATATAGTGTTCCTGGCCACGGACATTAATCTTCCTGGTGCTGTTGACTGGGTTATGATGCAGTCTTGTTTTGGCTTTCATTTCATGCTAGTGTTGGAGAAACAGGAAAAGTATGATGGTCACCAGCAGTTCTTTGCAATTGTACAGCTGATAGGAACACGCAAGCAAGCAGAAAACTTTGCTTATCGACTCGAGCTAAACGGGCATAGGCGGCGATTGACTTGGGAAGCAACTCCTCGATCCATTCATGAGGGAATCGCAACAGCCATTATGAATAGTGACTGCCTAGTCTTTGACACCAGCATTGCACAGCTCTTTGCAGAAAATGGCAATTTAGGCATCAATGTAACTATATCCATGTGTTGAAATGGCAATCGAACCTCTTCAGGTCAGTGTTTAAAACCGTTGCATTTAATTTAGCAGAAATAGGGTAACCATCTTTGACTGTCAGACAAATTATTTGGTAGATGGAGAGTAGACATAAATGAAGGTAAATAAAAGGAAAGGCTGTTAAATTACAGGAAGCAGTTGCATGTAGTAACTAATATATTTAAAATAAGTCAACAGTAAACCACTGAAAATATATATACACCCAAAATGGGCATCTTTTGTATTATGAATTGATTCTACAGGAAACGTTGTAAAATAATTCTAAAAACTTGTTTGTAGATTGATTGTACTGTTGAAAAGGATACTGTTTCGTGTTTTTGTTTGTGTTTTTTCCTCCCCCTTTGACTGACAAGCCATGTTGAGCAGTCTGGTCTCTGGCCGCTGCTTCCCCTCCTCCTCCCCACCCCCCCCTTTGTAAGTCACTACATAGTATTGCTGCTGTTTGTGTATATTTTTTGTGTATTTGCTAATTTTTATTAACTTCTAGTTTTTCATTAAATAAATATGACTTTCTTTTCTGTAATTCAGGTTTTTCTCTTTTTTGTATCTTTTTAAGATTAATTACAGGTGTCATCTTTTGATATGCATAATTGCTATGGTAAAACTTATATTTCTGTATGTTTGGTAAATTTTGTCTCTTTCCAGTAGTCAATTCATTGGTGATACTGTTCTTAATTGAGCTATTTGTGAATGTACTGAACTCAAAAGGAGTGCTTATGTTCAAAGACGTGTGTCAGGAAAGACAGCTCCTTTAAAAACAGGTCTAGATGTTGTTGTACTTTGAGTTATCTTCTAACAAAAATGAAACAATTATTAAGAACTTTCCAAATTAAAAAAAAATAGTAATTCACATTGCAAATTTAGAGATGCTTAGAAAAATTGATTGCATCCTTGTATTTGTCAGTTGGCAGTACAAAGAAAGTCTTATATTACACAATATTTGTAATTATAAAAGCAGACCATTTGTCTCCAAAAAAAAGGCAGTCAGAGAGAGATGTTTTCAGTCTTTTTATATTTGTCATTAAAAGATTACCTGGCAAATGAAAAAAACACAGCCAACTTCTGCTTTTTGCTTTAGCTCAAAGTTTGACACATTGATGCTCTTGCTCAGTTTCTTGTCTTCATGTCTTTTGGTTGTTACTAAAAGCAACTGTCTGGAGCTGACTTTTGTATCTCATTTTGGTGACATAATCCACATGACAATGCAGATAAATCTCTTCCAGGTGTGACTGACCAGCCCTAAAGGCTTTGGAAGGATACTGGGCTTTATGCAGACTGCCTGTATGTGCAAACCTGAACCACGAATGTAAACCGGATTTGTGTTACAAAACAGACACAGACAAGAGCAGGGAAAAGCTGTTCCACCTCGAGCAGGAAGGAAATATTTGTCAAAGCGAGTGGTAGCGGATGTGTTGGGGAGCTGGTCTGGCTGTTGACTACTTTTGTAACACATTAAAATACAGTTTATTTACTGTGCACTGTCTTAACTTTCTTATCAGAAGTTGATCTGTTAAGACAACTCATGTTCTTACTGTTTTTGATGCATGATGAGGTAAGTAGTTCTACAGGTAAGGAACATAAAATCCATTGGGTTGGATGAATAAAATACTACAGAAATAGTTGGCTTCATGTAGTAAAGTTTCACTCTGAAAATTTGATACTTAAGACTGTTGCACAGATGTAATTTAAAAGCTGTACTGGTACCTTGTGACAGTAGATAAATGCTTCCAAAACTCCTGCAATCTAGCATTTTTTCTTTTTGAATATGCAGCCAACTGTTTGCAGTTTTCTAAATTCAGTAATTGTTCTCACCTAATTAAGCTTGTCTACGTTTACCTCCAGTTTGTCTTTAACAGAGAGTTGGCTAAATACTCTTTTTAGAGGAGCCCACATCTCCCTTGCCTGCCTGGCGGAGCTGAGCCACTCCAGCTCTGGCTGTGCTAAGGGAACGTGGTGGAGAAGGTGTGTGGCCCCTCTGGGCCTGCCCTGAGAGGCCGGGGCTGTGCAGGGTTGGTCAGGGCTGTGCTCAGGAGGGCTCAGCTGGGGCCGTGTCCCCAGGAGCACTGTCAGCCCCAACCCTTGTGCTGGGCTGCAGTGATCTGGTGGAGGTACAGGGGGCTGGAGGTCAGGGCTGTGCTCTGGAATGGCCTTGGCAGTGAGCTTTATTAGCTGCCTGCTGTGCTCAGACAGGTTTGTTCATGTTTCACAGAGGACAAGAGCTATAGCATAACTACTGTATGCTGACTTACTGTAATGTAAATTAGTATTGCTCCATTTGGTGTTAAATAATTGTATAAAACCTTTAATATCCATCATCAGATGGAATTACGAAATTACCCTTAGGCCCAGATCCTCAACAGTATTAAAAGCCTAAAGAGTGGGAGGATCTGATAAGTCAACTACACTGTTCTGTATGAAAAAAGAAACCGTACTAGAAGTCTGTACAGTTTACTACCTTATCTAAAATAAATGGTGTATTAAAGCCTGGCATTGTCTTAACATTAGCTATTTATTTTAGAAAGTGCTGTTTTACTTTGCTGTATTGGGAGGAGCATTCAAATTTGTCTCTAAAAGGTGAAATGCAGTAGATCTTGCATTTGTCTGCTAGCACTACCTCCATGGTTTTTCATTGCCCTTTAAAAAAAAAAAAAGGCCTTAAAATGTTTGACAAATGTGGATGTAAATATTTTGATTCTGTTGTGACAGTTCCTGCTAGTTCTTGTTTGCAGTAGTGGTTTAAAATTAAAGCAGGTGAATGGTTTTGTATTGCTGCCTGTCCTGTTGTTTTATCCTGAGTCTTTTCCAAGCTGCTGTGACTAAAGCAGGAATTGTTCTAGTGGGGTAGTTACAATCTGTAGTGGTTTACAGTGTGGCCAGAGGAAAGGAATCACCACTGCTTTTACTTTTGATAAGCTTGAGCTATTTTGGGGTATTTTTCTGAGGGACACAAGTTGAATCTCTGCTCCATCTGACTGTTCCTTAGCAGATACTCCACGGGGCATTGCCGTCCCTTCAGTAGTTCTGCACTGCTCTGGCTCACTGCTGCACAGGATTACTGTGCTCAGTGGAAGCAAAACAAAAGGCACCGAAGTGTGGCTGTAGTGTCTGCTATAATGGGTAATGCTTATGTTTGTTCAGAAAAATCTCAACTCGGTAACTGAACCTCCTCAGCTCTGGCAGCAGGGACAGGAAGAGCTGGCACTAAATGCCTGGCATTATCTTCAGAGTGCCATTAAACCCCTCACCTTCAGGTGGAGTCCACCGGGACAAGACTTAGGAATTGGAGTGATGTGTCAGACAGAAAGTCATCCTTTAACTTTTCTGGGGAGCAGCTCCCTGTTTTACCATGCTGGAAAGTTTTTCTTAGTAGTCCTCAATTCTCTTCTAAAAAAATGCAATTTGTTGTGTCCATGTGTAAACAGACTGTGCTGGAATTCCGAGCATGTCAGTGCTCTCACACTGCAGAGCAGTGCAGGATGGTTTCTCCATCTGTTTGGTAAAGGATTTTTCCCTCCTGGTTTGATCAAAAGCAAAGCCAGCAGCACAGAGTTACCAGGCTGGGGCTTTACCCAGGGGGAAGTTTCTTTGCACTTCTTCCCTGCACATTTCTCATGAGGCAGAACACATTCTAAGACTGGGGCTGTTGTCTGTAGTCTCAGAACGTACTTGTTAGTGACTAAGTACAGCTCTTAAAAGAATGACACAGAAGCCAGTTTTATTTTTATCATTTTATTAGATTAAGTCTTTTGTCGAAGTTGTAAAATCTTTTGTAAAATAGGTGTTGAAATTCCCACTGAATTGATTACAATCAGTGTTGTTATATTCCAGGTAAATCAGCTTTGTTAGCTACAAAAATGAAAGCAAAGCAAACTCTTTACTTTTGATTTTTAGGCAGCTTCTAGAATAGGCTGTTGTGTACAGTTTGTTTTTCATAAGCACTTTGGGGTTTGTTTCAGAACCCCCAGTGAACAAGAGAAGGATATAACAACACGCAGGATTTGCTCGTGGGACTGACCGTGGAGTAAACAATGCCAAGGGCCCAGATCACACGGTGCAGCACAGCTCTCACTGAGGTTCGAGTGGAGACAAAGCTATCAAAGGACAGGGAGGCTGCCAGACTTCTGGAACCTTACATTATTTACACTGAATAAATTCAAAATTTTCTTGGCTTTGTTCAAATGGATTTAATTTCCATAGGTGAACCTCCAAGCATTGGCATTCCAGAACCAAGTGGGTTTGTAGTGGGTAGGAATGAGGGACGTGTTCTCTGCCCTCCAAAACATTCCTGGGTTTTCTCATTAAGGCCTCATGCACACTCCACTCCCCCTGCTGCTGCAGGGACAGCTGTGCACATGGGAACTGATGTGTTCTCTCCCTTCCTACACAACAATTCTACATTTCAGTTCTGGCATTGCTTCCTGCGTTTGAAAACTAGAAGAAACTAGAACCAAGTGCTGAAAGAACTTCCTAACTTCATTTATTAGGCCATAGTGATTCTCTTGGATGCCTTAAATGTATTTTTTTTAGATTTCAAAAACCTTATTTACCCCAGATACTGCTGCTCCTTAGCACATTATTATTCACTATTATTACAGATACTTTGTAAATAAGTAAACTTGCACTAAATCAGTTTGCTTTTTGTAACAACCCCACCCGTGAGCCTCTCCTGCACGTTATTCCCTCTTTAAGGATGTGATCAGCTGCTGCCATGAACATACCTAGGTGTCACACAGGCTAAGGAATTCTTTCTCTTACTCAAAGCCATCAGGAAATGAGATTCAAGATTCTTTGTTGATAAAAAGCAACAAATGTCCCTCAAGTGCAGTTTCGGGTTGGTAACTGCAGCAGCATCTTCCTTTTGATGGCATTGACACCCCCATTCAAACCCACTTAGCTCCTAGTTGTACCTGATACCTAAATGTAGCTAAAAGAGATAAGAACTATGGAATTGGAGAGAGAAGTTAACCTCAGCCTGCCTGCCTAAAGTTTGCTATTCAAGTGCTCCAGCCTGGCCTTGACTGCAAAGCCGCCGTCGAAGGCTGCGTTCAGCACCTCGTCCAGGCAGGCGGCCAGCACGAAGGTCAGGTCCTGCCGCACGTGCGCCGGAATCTCCTCCAGGTCCTTCTCGTTCCTTTGAGGAATGATAATTCTCTTCAGTCCAGCTCGGTGTGCTGCCAGCACTTTGTCTTTAATTCCCCCAACCTAAGAAGGAGAAGAAATACACCTATGAAAAAATGAACTAATCTAATGAAATAATCATTGTAACATCACATCAGGAGTTAAATTTTGATGAAAGGTTCTGCCTCCCTCAGTCATTTAGGAAAGCAATTAAAAATGCAGTCAGAGTTGTAGCTCATAATGTGCTTAATGAGGGAAATATGTTAATAGACTACAGTATTCTTTCTGTAACAACAAATAACAAGAGAAAAATAATTTTAGGAGCAGAGGTACAAGAGAATCAATAGTGGAAAAGTCATTGCTTTTCAGGAATTTAACCGAAGTGGCCTTCACTTTTTTTTTTTTTTACATCATGTGCTGAAATCCTGCACCTGCATTAGAACAGAAGATTTTTTCAGCTAAAGGCAGTGTGAGATTTAGGGGAAAAAGAGTCCTAAGGAAGCAATGTCCCATGAAAAATAACTTGAGCTGTGCAATAAAATATGCACAGCAAAGCAAACCTGTGTTCCAGGAGTGGAGAGGCACTGCTCCACTGAGCCTCCTGGTTGAGTTGCTAATGAGATGTAAATGGCAGTTAATCTAGCTATTCTTACAGCTGTAGCTTTCCCCCCCCAAACTCCTCTCTATTCCTAAAGACCATCTTAGAGCAGAAACTTGTAATTTTACACTGCTTTAGAGGAGAGGAAAGGCCTGTATTACAGTACAAAGGGCAAACCGCAGGGCTGCTGTGACACGGGGCAGGAGCGAACCGTGACCCTCACATGACCCACGGGTCCGGGCGGTGCTGCACGCCCAGCAGGGCAGCCCCTGGCACAGCCCTGGCAGTTCAGTCACTGATAACAGCAAGATTCCAGACTACCTTGGGGAAGGAGGAAAATGTGGTTTAATATTTACAGGAACCTTATCTCTGCACACAGATGTAGCAGCAGGCACAGTCAGGACAGGCTGGCTGCAGGGCTAAGCTGGCTCCCACCAGAGTCACTGCAGGGTGCTCCAGAACCCTGCATAATGGCCCCAGAGCCTCCCAGGCCACTGCCTGCCATGGCACCTCTGGTTCTGTCTCCCCTGCAGTAGACAAAATCCTGTCCCTGATGTCCAGCTTCATCCTCCTCCTGTCCATCATTTGGTATCAGATGATCGCTCCCGTATTGGCTTCAGCACATGTGCCAGGCTCCACTGACACTTCAAACTAAACTCTTTGTTTGAAGGCCTTCTTTGCCTTCATGCTTTGACAAAGCTTTATGGAAACCCCATTTGGCTGAGCTACATACAAGGACCAACATTTAAGAGAAACCCAAAAGTAGACCCATGGATTCAGGAGTAACCTGTATGCAGTTCCTGTGGGAGCTTTAGGACACAACCTTTCAAAGACACCAGAAGTAGTTCTGCAATAAGTCTGAGGAAGCACATTTAGAAACTGCAGTGCAGACTCAAAGCCATCTTGTATTTTAAGACTTTGATGTTTCCTTTCCAAGTAGACATTTGAATGTATTTTCCAAAAAAGCCACATCAAAGCTGGCTTTAGTTTGAAAGGCAAAGCAGAGGTGTGGAGCAATACTGCATCAGACTGGGCTCTTCCAGCTGCACCAGCAGAGACTGCATTGCTGCTAAGGAATGATCCAGCAAGGCTCTGGATCCACTCTTTTCTAAGTGGCTGTAAACAGATTTTATATCCAAAACAGGGAGACTTAATACAACTTAGCTCTTTTCTCCAATGATGCTTACTGGAAGAACAAGGCCTCTTAGTGTAATTTCTCCTGTCATGGCTACATCTGAGCACACCAGCCGCCCACTGAAGAGTGAAGCAAGGCACGTTGCTATGGTAACACCAGCAGATGGTCCATCTTTTGTGACAGCTCCAGCTGGGAAGTGCAGATGGATGTCAGTGTTGTCAAGGAGATCAAAATTTCCAGAAGCTTAAGGAAAAAAAGAATGGTTTGAATGTTAAAAATCTAAACCCATTTTGTTCCTGGTCTTTATTATAAAAGCCCACCAAGAACTAAAAGCCTTGGCACTATTTACTAACAGTGGGCTGAAAAAAACTATTACAGAGGCCCTAGGACAAAACAACAAAGAGAAATCCAAACGAGCTTTCCTACATCCAGATTCCTAGAAAAAACTGTAACATGATAACCAATAAGCTTGGCATTGGCACGCACTGGGAAATTGAGAATAGGGATTAATGTGGAAATCAAGGAGTTTTCACACAGAATTTTTATGTCTCAAGCCATCAACATCAGTGTTCAGAGAACACTCCACAGAAACTCACAAAACAAAGTGGAACTCTTATTTATGTCCTTTCCACCTGTAATGGAGTATATGCAGTGTAAACCAGAGAGGCAAACATGCACACAGGTAATGCCTGCAGCATTTCACACATTAATTACATTTTGGTTTTTAACCTATCTAAACTTCCACAAATAGTGACAGGTACTGGTCGATTATTTGCCGAATCAGCAGATCATCAATCTAGAAAGCAAATTTCTACAAGTCCTGGGAGGTTCAGACAAAAAATAGTTAAAACATTATTGTCCAGAGCCCTATTGCACTGCAGTTCCACAGCTGCCATACAAACCCAACATTCTCAAAATACTAAAACTACAAAAAAACCTTTTAACAGAACCTGTCAGAGAAAAGCTACAGACTTCCATATCTGTCTCCATCATGAAACCTGCTGGAAAGCTTGAGTGTAAGAATGAGTCAGAGGCAGTGTCTGCCACAACCAAGGAGAAGCACCTTGGCACTGAGGCTGCCCACAACCTTCCAGGCTAGGGCAGGGAGACACGACTCACGTTCTGCCAGGCCACAACCGCCTTGGCTTGGCAGCAACTGGGGAAGAACTACACAAAGGCACTCTGGAGCTGATCTCATCTTCAGGGTAGCACTGATGGCTGAAACCCTTTCTCTGTTACATATGCACAGGGAGTAACTGCCAGGGTGCTCAGCAGCATGCCCCCAGGGCTGCCCACCGTTGGTGAGCTGGTATCTCTTGGCGTTGCTGCGCAGCCAGCTGATGGCCAGGTGAGCCGACTCCTTCATGACGTCCCCCAGCTGCCCGGTCAGCGTGAGCTGGCCCTCCCCGTCCATCCTGCTGGCCTCCACAAACATGATCTCTCCTCCCAGCGGTGTCCAGGCCAGTCCTATGGCCACCCCGGGCTGGTTGAGCCGCTCAGACACCTGAAGGGAAACACAGCAAGTGGATTAGGAAACAGCCATTAAAAAAATTGCAAAAACAATTCATTAGTTGGCTTTGAAACAACTGTACCCCATCAAAACATTAAAGTTAAGCCAAGTGTCTGATCTCTTATATTTTAATTTATTATTTAATGCAGCAGTAGTTCTGGATATGTGTAAACACTAACTACGCAACAGGAGCTGTATGTGGCAGCTTAGCTTAAGGCCATGGCAAACATCTAGGTGTGTCATTCTAGAAACCTTCCCCACCCCCAAAAACACCATTGGAATATTTCTCCTCAAAGGACTTCAAGTCTATCCTGACTGAACGTTTATGTGACTTAACCCAGGAGCGTGTTTGCCTTGACTTACTCCTGTGACAAAGCCAGTTTTGCTCCCCAGTGTTCCCTAGAAGCCTTTTTAAAGGTGGTGCCATTGCCTGAGCTGTGGCCAGCCAAGCCCTCGATGCTGTTCTCTGCAGACATTTACAAACACTTTGAACAGCAGAAATAGGAATGTGTTCCCAGGCCAGGCAGAGGGAACACCTGACCGAGATCCTTTAGGAGTTACAAGCAGCCAAGCAATCAGCAGCTACACTGGCAGCCAAAGCCAAGGAAGCCAGACAGCCCCTCCTGGCTCCCTGGGGCTCTCCCTTACCTGTGCACTGGCATCAGCATCCTGCCATTTGCTTTCATTAACCTGATTTAGCTAAGAAGGCTCTTTCTTTTCCTAGCATTTAAGAAAATTGTACAGAACTGTGTGTGTTTCACTTTTATGGTACACCAAGAATTCTCATCCTTGCTAACATCAGTTTGTGTATCTGTTCCCTGTGTGTTATTAGTTACAGCGATTTACTCTGATTATTTTAGTAAATGCTTAGTAGCTCAGGTTAACAAAGTCAGTTCATCCTGGTCACACTGAAGTCCAACAATGCTGGAACATTCCCCTTTGCGCTGGAGACAATGCTATTTTGGCAAACCATCCTGGTTTCAAACATTACAGGTGTGATTAACAAAATTAACTGTCCACACCTTCTCTCAGCCCAAAGCAGCCATCAACAAGGTTTGTTGATTTGGGGATTTTCTTTCAGTTTTTTTAGACTGTACTCTGGATCAACTGAAAACAGTTTAGAGACTGAGAGCTCAGGGACAGAACACAGCAAATGGGACAACAAATCAAACCCCAAATGCTTCTGTAGACTCATCACTTAGAACAGGCGCCCTCAGTCCTCAGACTCGGCAGGTTCCTCCTACCTTCACAAGTCAGGTGAGATTTGGTAAGAGAAACTGGCTGTGAAGTAGGTGCTGGTCAGCTTTGGACCATTGTTCCTTGCACTACCTGGTGCCTCCAAAGCCAAGCAACCTCTCCTGCTGTCCTGGAGAGTGACTGGACCACCCTCCTCAGCTGAGCCTTCGCTGAGCTGCTGACAGGCACACGTGGCAAATGGCCTGGCAGCTTTGGGATCTGGCAGCAGAAAAGCCCCTTGGAAATCCCCAAACAGCCAGAGCCACAGAACCCCCAACACTCAGAGGAAAGCACACTGGATTACATGAGACATCCACAAAGTGTTACAGAGAGCCCCACAAGACTGAATCACTCCTGGTACCTCTGAATAATTTCTTCTCACCAAAAGTCAGATGAATTTGCATTAGAATAAATCCTTTCTTACACTTTCTGAACAACCTCAATTAAAAATGACCACTCAAATCAGCTGATGAGTGGCGATGTCTGTCAGATGATGAAGATATGAAGATGCCACTGACCAATGGAGTCTCAGAGTTTGAAAATTTTTGTAGATGAGACCAAACCAGCTGTGATTTAGCTGTACCCTGAGTTCATGAACATGCTGTCAGATGCATTCTAGCTGCCTAGGTGCTGCAAAATTTAAGACTTAACATTCAGCACAGTCATTTATTTTAGAGTATTTCAGGTTATCATCTGCAGTTTTGGAGCTACACCAAGTCAGTGTAATGGACAAGAACCTGGTAAGTTCCTGATTCACAATGGGAAGAGGAGAATCAGTTCAGTCACTTGCTGGCCTTTAGCACGTTTGTTTTCCTTCCACAGGTTCTCCCAGCCTGACTGTACCAACTTTTTTCTTCTCTTCTGATTCATCCCTTGGCAAGTCACTGCTGGCAAAGCACATTAACGGTGGCTTCCCTCTGAGGGAGGAGGATTTCCCAGAAATATCACCATAAGACTGATAGTACTTAGATAAAAATGCCAATTTAAACCTGTACTTTGGACAGGTTTTGCTTCTGAAAGACACCCTGGTTTTTCTCACTGATTAGAATTGTGCATGTCCCATGAAACAGAGCCATTCTTTTATGGCATCTGCACTTTCATTCCCAAACCAATCCTGATGGGCCTTCCTGTGGTGCCAACAACCTTCGTTACTCGAGCAGAATTAGGGGTTGAAAGAAAAAAAAAAGCTAAAAATCCCCAAAAACACCAACTAAAATTCAAGCCAAAAATACAAAAATAGTTTGTTATAAACCCACTGGATATGTTAGAAACCCTTTTCCCCAGAAGTGTGCTGTGCTGAAACATTCCATTAAATCTTCTGCACTTCAAACTGTTGAGATTATTTTTTCAAAGCCTCACTATGTCATTTATTCCAACATTTGTTCTGTAGGGAGACACATAAAATTATTTATTTGTGATAAATGAATTAATCCAGCAAGTAGGAGCTGAATATTCTGGCACATCTTCCTGCTGGGAGAGCTGTGCAGACAATAACCAAGCAGTGCCCTGGACAGGTGAAAGATGAATACCTGTAAATATTCAGCAATTCCCTGAAGGACAAATGATCAATTAAGTCATGCCAGGTTTCAGTTCCATTTGCTCTGCCTCATGCAGGTACTGACACAGTGGCTGCCTCCACAGTGCCTCTGTTTCAGCTCTGATAAATGACAAAATGCAGGCCCAGGGTGCAGCTCTCAAGCCAGACCCAGCCTGTGACTACAGAGCAGAACCCACAGCAGCCAAACTCAGAGCAGAAATTCTCCTCCTTCAAAGAACCCTGAGGGGACTTGTTATTCTAAAGAATAACATATTAGTTGGGAAAATTCCTTAGAATAGGAGTTATGTTGTTATCTGAGCATTTTACATGGAAAAAAACCGAAGTGTGTACTGAAAAATATTGACTCAATCAATACAGCAAATAGTACATGAAAATAAATCCTGGGCTGCTTGGGGAACTGATCTGTGTGGATTCATCTCTACTTCTATTTATGCACTAAATTTGCCTTCTAAATATGGAAATGTTAAAAAAAACCTTTTGAAACAGAAGTCACAAGCTTCTATCAGTCTTATTTCAGTTTAGAGGCCAGCAGATCCATTAAATGCTTATCTGCAAATTTATGGCATCTATTGTAGACCCCACAACAAATAAACAAAAAACCCACAAAAGATAAACCCCAGCTAGCACTCCTGTATTTGTACACTTCAAATTAAGAACCACACTTTAATTACTTAATCCTACAGAAAAAAGACAAAATAGCATAAATTATTTTCCAACACAGCCACACTACCAAATTTAAATGAATAATCAACTCCAGAAACAAAACTGATACCAGATGGAGCACCTAAAAAAAAGTCCCATATTAGCACTGAATTCTTACATTTGTGTGATCTTCCTGTTGCATACAGAGGCTTCTGAGAGTTGGAAAGAACAAAAGTAAGTTGCTGACAATTCAGTCATTTGGCTAAAGAGTAAATTCTTCTAATTTCTGAAAGTAAAAAAATAGATCACCAAAGAACTCATGTGAATGCCTCAGCCCAGAGTCACCAGGCACTGGCCTGTTGGTCATTTTTCTTCCTTGCCTCCCATTCTGCCCCATTCCCATCACCATCCTGTCACAATGGCACTGTCTCCTTTCTGTTTGTTTCCTCATTTCTGTCTCTTCCTTAAGAATCTCTTCCATGATAAAATCTTCATATCCAAAACCCTCAGTTCAGGTCTAAAAACTGATTCATTCCTTAACAATCATTCATTTTATCCTGCTATCCCAATCACCCTGCCCTCTTTTTGTTCTTCAAGTCCCACTGGAAGTCTGGCTCTCTGATTTAGGAGAAAATAAGGGTTAAGAGGAAAGTTCTCAGCAACAGAGAACAACTGCACTGTCACGGGTGAAATGAGAATCCCAAACTAACAAACTACTTTAAGTGATGGCATTTCCATACAACAGAGCAAAATACAGATGGGGGAAAGCAAAAAATCTGAAATATGCCTATTGAGGAGCAGAGCTGGAGGTGCCTGACTGATCATAAAACATTTTAATAGCTAGGAGTCACATTAACCTAAAGAATGTCTGAGAACTTCTGGTGCAAACTGAAGTGGTTTTAATACCCAAAAATGCTGCCTTGCTTTAAGGAGGTATGAGAAACAGTCCTTAGCACAGCTGCTGCAGAGACAGGATTCCTGGGTTCTACTTTTGGCTTCTTTCCCAAGACCACCAAACATCCCCCAAACAAGAGCAAAATTGTTTCAAACTGAAAAAACACCACCACATTCTTAAGCACTGCTGCAGGAACCTTTGCTAACAGAAAAGTCAGGGCATTATGTAATTTATGTACCTTGAATTAAAAGAAAAGAAGAATTTCTTTAGGTGAAAATACACATTGTGGAACACAAAAAAACCACAGTGCTGCTATTAATGTATTTTGAAGCTGTGAACATTGTATAGACTCAGTCAACAGCAGTAATCATATCAGCCAGAAAGAGCATCAAACAGAAACAAATGAGATGTTACCTCCATGTCATACATGGGGGGTCCCAGGATATCTTTCAGAGCATGGAAATCAATTAAAATTGGCATTTCAGGTGGCAGAGCTAGGTCAGCTGTGTCACTGATGGATTCTGGTTTGGCATCTTCTGTGACGTGTTCTTTGCAATCTAAGGGAAGAAAATCTAATTTAGGATTTGTAATGGTCTTTCCTAGACAGAGGAATTTTTTTAAACATTGTGACACAGAAAAATAAAACATGCAGTGAAATGCTCAGTAAGTTCAGGAAAATGTGCTCAAACCATCTCTCACAAAAATCTTGTCAAATTAAAGATAATATGGCATGAAATGCAATTATTAAGCCTAAATATGTTCTAACAGTTCATCAAAGATAAAATTAAATCTAGAGCACTGACAGAGATGCAACTCATCAGCTTAAGTGCATTTAAAATTAATTCAAATAGCAAAACACATTAGGTTCATTTAAGACTTTACATTTTTCACCAGATTTGTGCAGGAAACCAGTATTTCACAGAATCAGAATAGTTCGGGCTGTAAAGGACCTTAAAGGTGATCTTGCTTTAAGCTCTTGCAGGGAAACCTTCCACCATCCCAGGCTGCTCCAGGCCACACCCAACCTGGCCTTGGACACTTTCAAGGGATGGGGCAGCCACAGCTTCTCTGGGTGCCAGGGCCTGCCCACCCTCTCAGGGAAGGTTTTATTCCTGCAGGAGGAATCATGTGGTGTAATAGAGAATGTGCAGCTGAACAGGGCAATTCTGACAGTGCAGGAACTCCTGTTCTTTTCCTGAGTGCTTACAACTGTGCCCCAGCACAGAGCACCTCCAGGGCAGCTCTTGCAGCACAGGCTCTGATGTGACACTGCTCATGTTGATCTTTGTCTTCTATGACTTTTATGGCTTTGTTCAATCATAGAAGGGCTTGGGTTGGAAGGGACCCTTAAAAATCATCAGCCCAACTCCCCACCACACACAGGGACACCTTCTTCCTTCTCAGGCTGCTTAACTCACAAAACTGACATCTCCTGTCTGTTCAATAGCCAGCTTGGAACAACACCTACAGGCCTTGTTCGGTGGAAAAATCTCAATTTCAGTGTAACAACCTGTGGTTTTTGTCTTGAAATACTACACACACAAAGGGCTCTGCCCTTTCTTTGCTGAAGGAGATATTGCTAAGGTGCCATGCTCAGTAACCAGTAGCAGCAAAAAATTCCTCCAAGGTCCAATTACCAGACATTTTCAGAAACACCTACAGGCATGATATACTCTTCAGGAGGGGCTATAAACCTCCAGCAGCCTGACACTTTTGAATGCAATATACTCAAGTGTCACCCAGGAGGGACCACACAATTACAGCAACAGTTATGGGTTCAGAAGGGGGCTCTTCCCTTCCTTCACTCACAGCATGAGTGGATTTCTTACCTGTACAGTGGCTTCCTTAGCAGAATTGCCTTCAAATTTTTGTTTTCTCTTTTCATACAGAACTGAACTATAATGGGATCATGTCCATGTCAGTCTCACACCCAGCCTGCAGAGGAGCTGTTTGCATGACTGAGCTCAAGAAGTGGCAGTCCCTGGCAGGGACTGACACTGCACCGGCACCCAGGGACAATGCAAGCAGGGAATAATTTCCCCACAGAATCTGATCCAGGTGCAAGAGGCTTTTCAGCATTTCTCAAGAACTCAAAGCAGTGTTTTAGTGAAACATCTATCAGAGAAATGAAGAATGCTTGGACAATCCAGCTGTTCCTAAGGCTCTGTGTCTCTCTCAGGGCAGTGCCTCCCTGCCCTGGGGCTGTCCTCCCGCACACACAGAGTGAAGACTTTTCTTCCCACCCCAAACCCCAGCCTAACACAAATCTGAGGTCTGTATTACACAGCAATGTACACTGAGCTTCAGGACTCCTGCACCATCATTTGGATCCAAATATGGGTTGTTTACTTTGAATGCTTTCTAATTTTAGTTTGAAAAGGAGCGTTCTGGTTCTTCCTCTGCACATCAATGCATGCACAGTAACTGAAGATCCAAGAGTTCAAACTAATACAGAAAAACACAAATCACTAATCTAATCTCTTTACCATAACGTGAAGAGGTGGTCAGTGGTGCAAAAGCTATTCTCAGAATGGATGAATGAGGATGTCTCCTTTCACAAGATACAAACTATCCTGTTATTAATCCTGATACATAAAGACCTTTTTACAGATAATTTTGTGACTGTGCAATTCTCACTAATGCCTTGACAGAGCATCAAGGAAAACATTCCACATCACTATTAACAGGCAGCAGCAATTCAGCTTTCATTCAGGACTCCAATCTAATAGTTCTTCTCCAACAGCCACTAATCTTTCCATTGTACAACTCACTGCTCCATGGCTAAATCCCATTCCTTTACTGCAAACACTGCCTTAGTCAGATGCCTCCTTTTGTTCCAGCATGTCTCTCTGCTTTTGTTAAATTACTATTTTTGTACAAAATAAATTCAAAGACATAAATACTGGCAAGTCTAGGAAACATGACCCTGCATGCTATTCTTGCAATTCAGACTGCAATTTCAACACTATTTGATAATCTGAGATGCAATCCATATTTCAAAGCCAAATTGAGCTTAAAACCAGCTGGTTTTGTTCTATACCAAGATTTCACTGCCTAACAAACACAAATGTATTTATTTCACCTAGCTCTGTACACAGCAGAAAAGACAAAGTCCTCATAAACAAATCAGGGAATTTGAGGCCACCTGCCCCATTAAAAGAATCAGAACCTCTTTTCTTTGAGTTTATCTGATCTGATGAGTAGACCATTTTAGGATCCATAACAGTAACAAACTCCAGACTTTTTCTAAAAATGTTAAATGAAATTCTGGCATTATCTAATTTTCCATAAAAGCACACATTGATGCCTCAAAATGTAATTAAAAACTCTAACTTTTTCTTTGAAGGAAAAAGCCATCTTTGTTTATCATCTTTAGACAGGTGCTGACTAAGAGGAATCTATACAGACACAAGTAATTAAGATTTCCACTAACAATGACAAATGCCTGTTCCCTACCTACCCCAGACTAACAGCCATAAACCACAGTACAAGCTAAATGGCATATTTATCTAAAACAAGACACTTAAATTCAGGTTTCCAGAAACAGAACTTCTCATTAGGAGAGCAGCTTAATCATCTTACAGTTTGAGACAAGTTGGCAAAATAAACTAAAGGGTCAAAAAGTGCCTTCAGCAGAGCTCCAAACTGCACTAGAGGAACCACCTGCTGCTCTGCTATTACATGTCTGCTTACACAAAAGCAGCATGGTATTCAGTTGTTTTAACATTTAAAAACTGGAATACTAAAAATAAACAACACTTAGCCCTCCCCAAGTAACCAAAAATAAGTTCAAAAAACAACCAACCAAAAAAAGATTGTTTGTAAAATTTTCCAAGCAGAATCTGCAGCTACTCAAAGATCACAATGTTCTTCAGGAATCTGTCTTTGCAAGTTCCCAAAATAAAACAAAGTCTCACATGTAAATAATGGATTTGTAAGAAAATGGACTCTTAAGAAAACATACTGACAACGAACTATTAAATGTAATTAATGATTTAATCTTAATAGACATTTCATGGCACAAAGATTTAAAAAAATAAGACCACTATCTTCTATAGATGTAATGAAAATGAGAGAATACAAAAGTCTAAAACAGCCTCAACATGTAGCAATTTCCCATTGCCTCAAAGAACAGATTTAAATTAAGCACTACCAACACAATTCTTAAACCCAAAGATTTCCAGCCACTCTTACTGACCAAGATGGAAAAAGAGAAACCTAACATTTTAAAGTAGTTCTAACGTAACACATACTGATTTGCTGAAGTGCTACAAAGAGATACAAAAAAGAGCATCAGCATGACGGACAAGGTAATAGCATTCTTTCCCTCTCATCTGACTTAGCAGCAGATACTTCAGCACACAACAGACAGACTCAGAATTCTTTTAGCCCCTCCAATCTAAAAATCCCCCCCAACTGCATTTAGACAGAGAAGGATGGGATTGCTTTTGCTGCCAACAGTTCACATTCAAAGCCAGCCATAACATGAAACTGCACCCTAAAAGCAACATTCCGCTGTCAAATCCTATGCACCAAACTTTTAGGAAGTGTTTCTTTAGGAAAGGGACAGTTTCCTGGGACCCTAATCCTGTTTGCACTTACTTACATGGTTAAATTTAATGCTATGCACATTTCTCCCCACAGCATCAGAAAAGTTCTCTTTCCACAAAATAATTACATTCCATCATTTGTGACCTACAATAACAACATGTACTTGAAGCACTTCAATGTGAGGTGTTCATGCAGGAATATTTAGATGAATTAACATGGAAAAAATAACGCTTTAAAAATTATTTTGCATTCAAGCCAAACTTCTCAGAACATTTATGCATTTTTGACCTCCTACAGAGAAGTCATTGCAAGTAATTTTCAGAAATTTCAGCAAAAGGCTCACAGTGCAGCCTGCAGAGCTGGGAAGCTCTCTAAGGTCAGCAGAGCTCAGACCTGAGTACCTGCAGTCACACCACCCTGGGACTGATGCTCAGCAGATTTCATGTGTCAGTTCACATTGACCACTTTGGGCAGACTTGCATTTAATTTAAAACCAACTGTTTTATCCACAAGGAGTGTAACAAGCTGATCCGTATTGCTGGGTTATGGAAATATTTAAGTATGTTTAAAGCCTTGGTTTCAACATAAATACAATCCTCATTTCATCACTTTCAGTTATGAAATATTACCTGTCCTAAATCTCCCTTCAGGTCTGAATCAGACAAATTGTTTTTCACTCTGGGTTTCAACGGCTGTATCATGATATGATGCCTTAGTGCACAGTTGCTGCATTGTATTCTCAAGGCAGTTGTACTAAAATAGGAAAGAGAGTTTCACATATTTTTGTGACTCCTAGAATTTCTAGTAGTGTCAGAAGACTCGAGGAGTGTCTCATAAATCTGAGATAGTGTTTCAGTGCAGTATCAGATAGCACTGCTGTACACAGGGACAACTCCCCTGAGAACTCTGAAAAATGCTGAAGTTCCCTGTGCAAACTCAACAACTGACACAAACCAACATTCCTGCACTCACCAACTTCTCCAGAAAGCTCAGGAATCAGAGGAGCAAGGAAGGCACTACAGGCTGCCCGTGCATTTCAGTAATGCATTTCTGGGAAGTGCTGAACCCAGGCTGAGAGTCTCCAGCTCTTCCAGGGCAGTGCCCTCCCTTCCCAGAGCCCACGGCCAAACAGTGGCAAAAGCCTCATCTTTACAAAGCCTTGAAAACAGGTGCTCTCCCTAGAGGTAATAATCTGATTTAATCGATGTAATGGTGGAAAGCCTGTGATTCTACCACCTAGTGTCCTTAACTCTTACTACAACCCAGCAGCCAGAGGCACTCAGCTGAATGAACACAACAGGCACCATGGCAGGATTTGGCTATGCCCTGGACCAGGTATAAATTATGTTTTAGCAAGCAAGGCAAGCCTGCAGTCTGCCCTCTCCTCGTCACAACTCAAGGCATACCAATGCACTAAATGCAGAGTATCAGTCTCACATCAGCAACACACAAACACAGGAAGCAAAAATGACTTCTAGGTATTTTTATAAAGAAAAAAAAAAGTCAATAAATAATTCTAAATGAAACTATTAAGGGATGAGGACTTGATTAACTAATCTTCCAGAGTCATTCATGATATGAAATAAAAATTCATCATCATGATGCACAACTGCACAAATGTCCACTAATCAACAGGAGAAAAAATGCCAAAGAAATCAATTTAGACTACAAGTCCCATTATTTGCATCAATTTGCAAGTATTTCGAGATATTTACAAGCTTTGTTTTGAATACTTAGTTTTTCCAACAGACAGAATGAAAATAAAAGTATTTTTTAAGAGGCTCTTATACACTCCCAGCAAATGACGCACTGTAAAAACACACCAGGGTGTAAGCACAGTATTAGTACATAATAAAACCCACTCTGCACCATTCTGTACAAGTCTTTATAACAGCAAAGTTTCACTGTAGAGACACCTGTCCCTCAGACTCTCTTTTATTAATACAGCTTTTTCTTATGGACAGTTTTCACTTCAGAAGTACAAAGGCAACTCTTCACAGCTCATTTCTTTCTTGACTCCAAACTGGGACAACCAAAAATGCCAGCATTTTGCTCCCTTTTGAAACACTTGGGCTGCTACTTTCACTTAGCTTTGGTAAGTTGCAAGTCCAGAACTAATTTTAACAGTGTATAATTTTAACAGTGTAAATACCTCAGTTGCAAGCACAGTGCTAATTTTAACATGGTAAATAACTCTCTCACTGGATTGAGATGTCTAATACAGTTCCTTTTTGTTACTTGCCTTAATAATAAAGTGTTTCTTCTTACAGTACCATGAGTTGTGTTCTGAACCTACCTCTTGTCTATTTTACCAGAATGCTTGAAGAGCAGAACAACATCTCTTTTTATTCAGCAGCTGCATTAGACCTCTGAAACTCATTTTAGACACAGCTACCTATTTTGAAAATATGACTTGTCAAAATGACCATCCAGAAGGTGCAGTAGCCAGGACACTGCCTGCTGCTGGTGAGCTGGGCCAGCACAGCCCAAAAGCTCAGCAGTCCAGCCATGAAGAGAGAACAGAAGCATCAGCAAGTCAGTGTTTGACTTCACAAACTCCATCAGAACAGAGAAGGTGGAGAACACACACATAATATAAAAAGGAAGGAATTGGTAAATGTCTTAAAACCTCCACCTTTTAATGTAGATGGGATGATTTAAATTGCAGGATCGTTCATGGATTCAGTCACTGCTACTGTGAGAGCTCACCACCTTTAAGCCAAACATTCAGAGAAAACCAAGCTGAACCTGCTTAAGCAAACACTGCCAAATACAATATTCTGATATTACAGTTTTCACAGACATTACAGTGATCCTAGTGATCCTCAACAAGGTAAAAGAAGATTTAATTTTCAGAAGGGAAATACTAAGCTACGGAAAAAAGGCAAGGTAAAGCTAAAAGACTGTCAAGAAACAGATTCTCAGAGACAAATTATTTAAGTTTTTACTGTGCATAAAACTCTTTTTCAAACACCCTTCCAATTATTACCACTGCTTGTAAAAATATCCCTTATATTTCCTCCTCTAGGATTTACTCTCGGAAAGGGACAGGCACTGTTGAGACTTGTTTGCTGCCTGGTTTTAAAAGAACAGATAATGAGTCTCCTCATTTGTCCTCCTCCAATCCAGACCAGACCTATTCCAGTGGTACAAATGTTAGGTTTTTTCCACATCAACTACATTGTGGAATATTTCAGAACATCAAACCTACAGGGCCCTGTTTTGTATTTTAAGTCTGTGAGTATCCTGGAGCAAAAGCAAGCAGCCACACTGCAGTTTTCAGTTTCCAGGATCCTCTCACACACAGCTGTTCTCTGACAGACTGGGAGAATTTCTTGTCACCTGAACTCATTTCAGTCTTCAAAAAACAAACTAATGGAACACACAACACCCTGCTGGATAGATTTTATTAGACTAAGGGCTATCCACATTTTAGAAGTTCAACCTGAGGTTTGGAATTTGTCCTTTCACATTTCTAACCTGACACTGAGGGCTCCTGCAGACATCCAGTGCTGCAATGAGCACTGTGGAGCTCCAACAGGAAATGGCTGAGTACAGCAATACCCTCCATCAGCACCTGGCTGGAACAAAAGCATCTGCACCCTCCATCCTATCTTTCACCAAACACAGTGTGGATGCTCATTTTTGTTAAAGAGAACACTCATGGAGGGATGAAAAAGGGAGCAGTCACCTGTTGTGCACTGCACACGAACTGGATCATGGGCGTGACTTCATCCTTCCCTCTCCTATTTCCAGACTAGAAAGAGACCTGCCTTTACTGGTGAAGCAGTTACCTGGGTATTTTTGCTGTTTTTTGAGGGTTTTGTGTTTAGTTTTCTTTCAGTCTGTTTGATGACTGGAAATTATAAAACACTGTCTGTACACATGGGAAACAAGAGCAGACTAACCGAGGCTGCAGTGTTACCAAAGTTCCAAGAGACTTTGAATAAGCATGGTCTTACAAGACACATGAAACAATTCTAATTTCAGAGCCCTCCAAGCAGACAATTTTTTTCCACGTAAAACAAAATAACCAGATTGAGTTCTGAGCTAGTAGGAACTACAGCCACGCTTAGAGAAGTGAAAGATTTGCATAAAAAAACCTAGGAAGACATACACAAATCATAACTGCATCTTAAGACATAAAACAGATGCACTGAACTTGTCAATTACCAACTCAGCAGGCTGAAACAACTCAAGTTATGTCCTAAGTCATAATTCAGCACTAAAATCGTACATAATAATAAGGTCAAACTATCTGCCAAGCTTTTGAAAACAAGAGTCCTTAAAGAAGAATAAAACAGGAGAAAAAGTTGCTACATTAACTTCCTAGTGATTAGATAAGAAGTTCCCTTTTTAACAAAACATGCCAAAGATACATACCTTCTCCTTCCCCCACCTCAGCACGATCTGGCTTTGCTTCTTTGTGCTGCCCTTCTGCCACTTTCACAGCCACTGCTCTGCAAATGGCTCCCAGCTTCCGATCCAGGGCTCGCACTCCTGCCTCCCTCGTGTACCTGAGAGAAACAACAGCTGGGCTGGGCTTTGCAAGACAGAGTTATTTCAATGGTAAACACAGAGCCACAGAAAATCACATGGGAAATGTACCAAAACTTTGGACTACTCTAGAACATAGGAAAAAAAAAATTATCAAAATGATTGTGGTTGCTGATAAAATTGTAGATAAATTACTGAGTGGGAAGACATGACTAACAGCTGGTGCCAAACCTTCATGAAATGGTAAGCAATGTCCAATAACACTGAGCTCTTCTTGGATACATAAAAATTAGAAGGAAGAACTATTTTAAAACTTAAAATACATAGCTCACTGGAAGCTGAGGAACTGCCTATAAAAGAATATTTTGTTTTACTCTATGAACTAAAAAGAAGCACCAGGCAGTAACACTACACAAAACAGCCAAAATACTGATGATAAAATACTTAATTCATTGAATTCTGGTACACTTTTTCCATGGAAATGAGCTAGTTTCAAGTTCAAAAGATGTTTTGATCAATACATTTGCTGTCATGTCTAACAAAAACCCCAGTTCTAATGATTAGAAACTATTTATAAACCCTGTATTTTAATTTTTTAAATCTATTTCAAAATTGAAACAAATGTACCCATCAAATCACAAGGAAAAAAAGGAAGTGTAATTTCCATTTTTTGTATGAAAATGATAGAAATGTAACTTGGTTCTTTAAACTGCATGTCGTCTGCTGCCAAGCCCATGGCTTCACACAGTGCAGCCACACCAGCCTCAGGTATTCCTGTTTATTCACAGGGTCTTGGCAATTGTGTCAACACAACTGATTGTGAGCCATACCTGGAGATCAAGAGCTAGGAATTCTCTACAGAAAAGATGTTCCCTAGAGAAGACAAGAGCTAGGGAAAGAGTAATTCCATAAGCTACCAACTGCTGAACTGCTGAAGTTACTAAAGACAATACATATTAGGTATTACCACTCCATAAACTGATTTATAAAAGAAGGTCTTTAAATTGAAAGCAATGAACAGATTTACCTGGTAATTATGCCCAAAGTGGTTACTTGAGGAATCTGTATTTGCTGTGGAGTCAGACCATGTAGTTCAAGCTGTTTAGGAATCAAGTGTCTATGTGCAATTTCAATTTTTTCTTCTTGTGTGTATCCTTAAAAAAACAAAAAAGGCATGTATTTATTAACAAGCTTTTTGCTTAGACACTACAAAATAATCAAATCTCTTATCATTTACAATTCTACCTGATTGAATGTAAGAAAAAATCTCCCCCAGCTATAATTTACAAGGCTGTTGATATGATCCTTTGTGGCTATTCATAACTTCATGCAAACAAGAAGAGATTTTTAGTGTTTCAAAGACCACATTCTCCACTGGAATTTTAAAAAGATGCATCAGCCAATTGACCATTAGAATACAGACAAATCAGTGAAGGAAAATATAATTACAGAATGTATCCATGTATCACCACAGACCTGGAACTGAATTTACCCGAGTGCAATTCTAAAAACTATTCTTGTGACAGAGGCCACAGCAGAGGCATCCTGCCTTGTCCCTTTGAATGACCCCAGCCATGCACTGCAGACTCCTGGCAGGCTTTCCTTTTTACCTTTTATTTCAGCAAGAACACCCCAAACTTGTTTAAGGAGCTGCAATAGCCACGTAAGGAAGGCACTACAGTGTTACCTGGCACCTGGATGACCTCCATTCTGTCCAGCAGGGCGGGTGGGATTGTAGCTGTAGTGTTGGCTGTAGCTATGAAAAGCACTTGGGACAGGTCAAAGGCTACGTTTAGGTAGTGATCCGTGAAACTGTGATTTTGTTCTGGATCCAAGACCTCAACAAGAGTGAACACAAAAGTCACACAATTGTTCAATCAGAAGTAAATAAAATATGCATATTTTTATTATATTCCATTTGGATCTGTCAAATCTGACTTTACAGTAATAAAATACATTGTGGATCTCACTACATCCTGGCCTTACTGGGAGTACTCTGTGACTACATGTCACATCATATGTACAGTTCAAAAGCCTCTTCCCCATGAGTTGTTCCTGCCCTTTTCTAGAGGTGCTGCATTTCTCCAGCCATTAACACCTCCCCTAAGCTGCCTCTCCATGACCTTTCACGCGTGGTAGAGTGGCCCTTCAAGGACTCACAGCAACCTTGGAAAAGCAGCCCATGTGGTCCCACGGAACAAGGAGAATTCTCCCAAGTAGTCCCTGACTCCAACCCTCCCCTGTTGCTGGCAGCTCTCTTACTTGAAGCTTACTTCTTCCTCTCACACCAGTCTGTGAGATCTCTGTTGTGAGACCAAGGGGAAGAACACAATCCCAGCCGTACCTGCTGTCACAAAATCACCTGCCCCACTCTTTCTGCTTTGTCCAGCCGTTGTTACTAAAGGAGGAGTACAAGTTCTTATTGTCCATGACATCCCACGCAAGCTCTGACCCTTGGCGAGCCCTGGCCTTCCCAACACAATCATTTTTCTTTTTGTTTCAAAACAACAGAGACAAAACTGAACAAGCACTGCAGAACAAAAACACACAGCCTGACCAACCTCAAAAATTTACTGAACAGGTAGAACTAGGGCTTCAATAACTGTGTTGTCTTCCTATTGCTTTTAGTACAACTTATGTGTACAAATGCAACACTTGCCTAGATTTAAGATTAGGTGACAGATATTCAATACATATGTGGAACATGAGGGTACTGAGATGCTGGTCTGTAGATTTTTTTAACAGTGCCACAAATGGGAAGTTCATTGTACACAGCAATGTACTCCTGGTTTTTCTATCACCTGTGAACCACCTTTGCTTCACATCCCCTTGAAGTACAGCCACACTTCCTTCCCAAATGATGAATGGTCAATGCTACACACCCACACGAATAATTCTCATGTCACAAATAATGGGACCCAAGCATCTCCTGAGAAACAGCACTCCACTGTCAAAATAACTTATCTGCCTACACCCAAATGAATGCACACAACATGAATTATAGCCAAGAACAGTGTTGATAATTAAGATACAACAACTGAATTTGAAGACTTTTTTGATAGTTATAAAAGAAA
Organism: Taeniopygia guttata; assembly: GCF_048771995.1. Classification (NCBI taxonomy): domain Eukaryota; kingdom Metazoa; phylum Chordata; class Aves; order Passeriformes; family Estrildidae; genus Taeniopygia; species Taeniopygia guttata. Next base: position 13,455,318 of record NC_133036.1, read on the forward strand.
CAATTCTGAATTTTCATTACTCTTAAATTCTCCTCAGGCTTTGAAAACTGCAAAAAATATTTTGAAAAAAATTATAATCAGAGCAAACTTAAAAAATTCTTCTATTACAGAATGCCAGAATCACAGCTGACTTTCCCAAAAAACAGAATAAATTTGGATTTTATTTTGAAGTGCTATGCAGATTTAAGAGCAGTTACACATTCCCCTTAATAGTGAAATCTTAAAACATATTGAAGCATATGCTTTCATTCTGAACCTAAGGCTGCTGGAACTCAGTGAATACCATTGTGCACTGGCTCTAAGCTATTCAAAAGCTTTTCTTACCCTCTTCAGTAATAAGCTGCTGTCATTTACTCCCTTCTTTACAAAAAAAGACAAAGTATCCTAACAAGTCAAGTCCACTGATGCATAATTCAGAGAGGTGCTTTACCTCAGCCAACCTCCAGTCCAGCCCTAAACTATAGGGAGACACAACAACAGGCAGGGAATGCAAGCACAGCAGCTACAAACTGACTTCAAAATAAGCAGGTCTATACAAATATTATTTCCCACTCAAAGTCCACTCTTCCAAATTTTTCTGAACTGTTTTAAACAGCTAATCCTAATTCAACCTACTCTTTTTTTAAATACTGATATTTCCACAGAATTCTAGTCTATCAGCTGAAGTGTTTGCAAGTAATTCCAAAGCTGCTGAAAAACAATGCATTCTGACAGACGAAACTGACATCCTGACACATGTTTCTTTCTCCTTCTAGTCTGCAACTAGAAATCCTTATGAACCCTGTTAAGTGCCAAGCTGGTGATTGGAAAGTTATACAAAATATTGATGCTGTACTCACATGCAAAAAATACTATTCAATAAAGATAAAGTAAACTGTAATCCAAACCAACTCAGATTATATCTAAAAATGTGAATTATCTGAGATTTTTTACAAGGGCTGGAGAACCTCTGGACTCATGATTCTTTATCATGGTAACTGTTTTTTAGAAGAGGCTACAAATCAATCCTGCCTATGTATTTCAAACAGACTGTCCAAAGCAAATAGAACTGTTCTTCAGTTAGGTATCTGTGCTGAAGTTCAAGTTCAAAAGTTTTCCCAGATATTCAACTAATACAGAAATATGAAGTACAAAAAGAACATTCAGTGCACAAAATATCTTGGCTAATTTATGACAGATAGCTGACATGCATACAAAGGCTTCTCTGTAACAGCTTTTTATTACCACAAAATTCAGAATAAATTCCATGAACATTTAATTGCCTGGCTACGCTCCTGGTCTAATTTCCCTGCATACAAATAGTCACTATCAGGCACTTGGATCCATTTCTGTTTTCTTCTCTTTTTAACAGAGGTCATCTAAATTTAGACTAAAATATTCCTTTGTTAATGAACAGTAACTGGAAATAGGAAGACATTCTGTCTTGCTGAAGCAACAGCCCTGCAGAAGCATTAGAAGTAAACACATATCCAGCAATTAGAAGGCACCAAGCTTTGCTCCCAAGCTCATAGGGATGGCAATTTTCTTCCTGAACTTGCCCTGTCGTGGACAGCAAGAATTTAACACACCTACACACAGGAATAAAGGTTGGGCCTTTCATACTTAATGATGGCACTTACCAGACAAGCAGCAGTGTGAACAGCAAATGCAGCAGTTAGGTGACCACTGACTGCTGTTTGCTCTCCAGCATAACAGCCACCTTTGCTCACTCCAGATAGGACTTTCCAACCACATAAACCACGAGAAGCAGATGAAAATGTAGCAATTATGTCCAGCCATGAGCTGTCCATTAGAAGAGGTAAAGCACCTGCTTCAGGATGTTTAGCCAGCAGTAGAGAGATATAAAGATCTCACAGGGGAGCAGCCCAGCCATAGTTAATAGAGCAATTATTTCTCCAGATGCACCTAATGGGCAATTAGCAGGGCTTACATAAACCATGCAGCCCAGGCAGGGGGATGTGAACCTTACAAGGCTCAGCTGCAAAAATCCATGGACAGGAGCAGAGCATCCCTAAGAATGTGGTTTTAAAAGATGGAAAAATAGAAACATCTCAAAGCAGCAATGGAGTACCCAGAATTCAAACACAACTACTTAAACAAGTATTAATTAAATTTGTTTTCCTTCACAAATGACACAATAGAAAACTACAAATCTTCTCTACTGAAGGGCAGGGAATGAAAAAAAAAAAAACCAAAAACAAAAAACCACCCCAAAACTCAGCAAAGGTTGAATAAAATTGCCAATATTAATATACAGAGCTAGATTAATGATTGGAACACTCTTTCCAATAAATCCCAAATCATTGTGTCTGGTGTCTGCATAGCAAACAACAGCCAGATAAACAGAAAAATTTGATTTTCAGGTATTTTTATCCATCCATTGACTAGAATTAGAACAGCTTAGTTCAAGTATTTAAAAGACCAATGACAGGAGAGGTATCAGCAAACTCAGAAACAGAGAGAATTACACTTTCAGCAAAGTGTAAATAAAATTCCCCAGGGGAATACTACAAGGAATAATGTATTTATTACACTTCCGTGCTTGTTTTCTTTGCACTTTGAGGCCCTTCATGCACCCTAAAAAAGTGTACTACACGCTTGAGAAATGCACAGGTAAAGGACAGTAACTGTCATTTTTGAAAGCTAAAGAAGTGAAGACATGTTCTTTTCTAGCACATTTAAATTACTACTAGTTCATGTTAACATGCAAAGATCAAAACAGAGCTCTCAAACCACAGCCTGTTCATGCACCCATTTTCAAAGAACTCGTTTGCCTTGTCAAAACAATCATTTTCTACTATCTAGCAGGAAGAAAATAATGATGTTTGTAGGAAGTCAATTGACACTTCATTTGCAGAATGTCATGTAGCATCCAGATGAGCTCATGACACCTTAATTTAAGTAGCATTTTTCATATTTAAATCACTGCATTAAGCACTGTCAGTCAAGACAGTCATTAGAATGACTCTGTAGGCAAATACTATCGGAACCACTTTCACTCCCACCTACTAAAGCTACCACACCTCAGGTCTGACAACTGAGATGCTTCTAGGATTATGCCCTAAGTCACTTCTGTGAATGTGAGCCAGGCTAGCTCAAAAAATGTGGCTATTTTTTATTAATGCTTCTCCTTTTGACTGAAACAGGTACAGAACCATGCCAGAAGCAGTGCAGCTGCAACAGTGGGAATGTGGCAGTCCCTAGGGCCAGAGACAACACAAAAAAGAAGGCAGAGTGTAAAACCACAGCAGTACAAGGAATCTCTAAGCATGCACAATACTAAAAACCACCACATGCATTAGTGCTGCATCTGCCCTGGCAGCCTCAACAATTCAGCCTGGCCCAGCCCTGCTGTGCCAGCACCTCCCTCATTCCCTCCTCTGCCATCCATGCTGGCACAGAACAATGGACATAGCCTTTTTTCTGCCCAGGGAAGGGCAATGCTTTGTCTCTTCCCCACACCTGAGGACATGCTCCTTCTCTCCAGCAAACTGCTAGAATAAAAGCACTGAATGGGCACAAATCAGCAGAAAAAAGAATTGTAATGGGATATCTCATCACACTGCAGAAAACGGATATTGGGATGAAGGCTATGACAACTCCTTACTTCTGTCTGCTACATGATACCTCAAGCTTGCAAGGCACAGGTCTCAGTTCATCTTCCTCATGATCCAGTTCTGGCCTAAATCTGTCCTTGTGTTCAAGTACAGCTCACTGAGATTTCTATGTTACTTAGCCACCATGTAACACCATCTGCGTTGTACCAAAGGAACTGACAGAAACCCACCCATGTCAGAACTCAGCAGCCGATATCTGAATAACAGAGTTGGCATTCTCAGGCCTTCTTTTGTCCACTGAATCTTCTGAGTCCAGTTTAATTCTTTTAAAATTCAAATGAAACAATGCTTGCAGTTTAACACCTCTTACCTCAAGCAAGGCTGCTGCAGGATCCCCCTGCAAGCTCTTTGCCAGCTTATCCACCTCATCCAAGAGGAAAACAGGATTGTTCACCCCAACAGTCTTCAGCCCGTTGATGATCCTGCCAGGCATGCTGCCCACATAGGTGCGCCTGGAAAGGAAAGGAGATGGGGAAAGAGGATGGTGACACGAGGAAAAGGAGGAGCAACATCAAAAATATAAATAAAACTCCAGGCAAAATAGAAGAACAAGGAGCACTGCAATAATTCTTGCTTTTTTTTGCAAATATTTGTGAAATATTTGATAAAATTATGGAATATACAACGGAGCTAATACAAGCAATTGTGGCAGCAGAGGAAAATTTAAGTTCCATGGTAAACTAGCTGGTCTGCAAAGATAATAATTTGCATTAAAGTGTATCCAAACTTTACAGCTTGTGGACATCTTAACATGTTCCAGTACCATAATCCTTGTACTATAAGAACAAGCAGAAGCAGATTTGGGAACCTCATTAATACAAACATTTTCATAATTACAATGCTGGGATTTTGTCATCACAACAGAGTTCACACAGCATGTTACAAAAGAGAGCAAAATTCCAATTATGCTGAACTGTGAATGTCCCCTTGACAGCATGGTTTAATAAACACCCAACAAAAATAACTGTATTTACTGTCATTTAAATATAAAATGAAAAGCTGAACATTGCAACGAAACAAAAAATTGCAAGTTTGAATTTATTTAGCAAATCAGTAAAATTTTTTTCCACAACACGCACAGAGCAGAACTACATTTTACAGGTGTATGTAACCCTTGTTTGCTGCATTTATCACACTCATTTCTGCTTGTGCCATAACTACTGAAAATACTATAATTAAGAGCATGAAGTTCCAAGAAGAAAGAGATACATTAATTGCTGAATTACAGTATCTAGCTCATGACCCCCACAAAGCAGACAAGCAGAACAGGCCTGTTTTGCTATACAATCTGGTTTATTACTGTCCAAAATAAACAGGATGACATTTACAAAGATGAAACAAAAAATACCATGGGACTAATTTCAAAAAATACTAGAGATGACTTTAAATATATAAAAAAACCCCAAAACCAGAATCCAAACCACACAGCAATGGTGTCAATTCCATGCAACAGTTAACCACTGAAGAAACAAATTGCAATATATAAAATTTAATTTTAATTTAATTCTAGATCTGATAAAAAATAAAAGGTTTTAAGATCTTCTAAATAGCCAGCAATGCAAGAGAAATTCAGTTGCCTGGTACCACCTTCTTGAGGCAGCTGTTAAAGACTGAAGCAGTCAGCAGGCAACAGTTCCTCACTTCAGTGCTTTTGTGTAGTCTTAATGTGCAGCAAGGGAGCGGATTGCTGTCACGGAGGGTGTGCTGTGGAACGTTCATTACAGATCAGGGCTCTGCATGGGGAGCTATTACACAGCCAGCCTGCCTCCTCCTCCTCCATCTGCACACCCACAGCCTTGCCAAGACAGGGAAAGCATTCTACAGAGTGCAATCAGAAAATGAGGAGACTGAATCAGAGCTAGAGTTCACAGAAGTGAATCATTTACCAGTGTAAATAAATGTGTCAGTGTAGCAGTTTCGGTATTTCTTTGGTTTTGGGGGATTTGTGGTTTTTTTTGTTTTTGTGGTTTTGGGTCTTGTTTGGTGGTGGTAGTTTTGTTCTCTGGGTTGTTTCTACCACAAGGTGCTCACTGCACTAAAGAATAATTTTTTATGCTTCAGAGACAATGTAGCCCAACTGTTTCAGTATTTTGCTTAACACAGTAATAGGGTAACATAAGTAGGTAAACATCAAACACTCCTTGTTCTTGCTTCCTACTTTATTCTCAAGTGCATGCGATAAAACATTACATGCATTACATGCATTTTAATGCATGTTTGTGTTTTTAGATACACAGTTTTACTTGGTCCTTTTGAATCCTATAAAGATTTGAGCTCTCCATGTTCCATTGAGTTTTAAGCAAGAGGCTGGTTTATAAACAAAATGAAGGCAAACAGATGCAATCATCTAAATCTGTAGTACCTCTTCATTTATTAGAGATGGGCCAATACCTATTTTATTATACTATTAATCAAATGCTTGAGATCTCCAAAATTATTAGGGGAACACATCTCAACAAAAGAATCCTTGGTAAGGCAGGCCCTGCAGGTATTTACATATAAAACCAGCCAGAATATATCAAAATTACAAGCAGATATGGCCACTTATCTGCCTGGCTGTTAACCTTTGCCTTGTAAGATGTGAAACTAAATGCTAATGTTTAGGAACACTATCACTGAATGTGATGTTGATTTCATTATTTTTGCTAGGGTTGAAAGGAGGTTAAACAATATGCTACATTGCTTTACTCGTTTTGTGATGCAGTTTCTTTCCCTGCATTAAGCCCAGAGGACAGTCAGCTTTCCCCACTCAAAACAGGAAGCACAGAGCAGGCTTCCTACTTACCTCACTTGTGTAGCAACACTTAAAAAACCCAACCCCTTGAAAGCTCCAGGCAGAGGTCTGCAACTTAGTAATCTTTTTATATAGTTTCAGATCAGTGAAAAAGCACCTTTAAACAAAACCTTAGAGTGGTATAGTATGTCATCAGGCACTGTGTATCCTAGAAAATGCAAGAAAAACAGCTGGGAAATCTAACCTTCTCAGTTCTCCCAAAGTAAACTGGGAAAGCCTGGGACACAGAACCCTTGAAGCAGTGGTAGTATTATTGAAAGAAAGAAACAGGACTCACTTTCTTCACAGTGATCTCAAGACGAATAGTTTTAAATAATTTTTAACTGCAGGGCCAGAAAAGGATAACAAAGTTAACACCACTATTTCTGAATGTCCTTGCACAAGGTCACAGCCTTTTTGGTTTTTTTTGGGGTTTTTGTTGTGCAAGGCCAGAGATTGCATCCACTCTAGGGCTTTACAAATCTACCTCTGCTTTGTACTTGTCTAACAAAGCTCACTCCTCTCATGGGTGAAGCTGTTTGAAGTTCTTCTGGTGCAACAAGGCCTGTGCAGGGAAGTTCTGCCAGCACAGCTGTCCTGGTAAGGAATCCCACCTCTGCTCAAACAGGTGCACCAAAAAAGTCTTCAGCAAAGGCCTAAGCCACAAGTGAGCTGTCCAAGCTTTTGAAACTGCAGAGCAGTGGTAATATAAGAAGGAGTGCTTCACATGAAGGTGAGAAAGAAGAGCTTCACACTTACCTCATCAGCACCACTATATATAAATGGCACAATTACATTTTTCCTTTCAGAAATAGAAAAACACACAACAGAGAAGATCATACATTTCCTGTGTGATACAAAATATCAGTACCCAGGAGATTTTCTTAAAGCAATGAGCTTCTTGGAAAAAAGTTCTAAATCACCCTTCAGAGTGGCTTGTGGTATTTTTTCTTTTCTTTTTTTTTTTTTTTTAAAAACAAGTAAACAACAAATGTAAACCAACATACTTTAACATATGGTATAGATGAGTGATAAATACAGACAACAGCTGAAGGATGTCTGATCAAGGAGCTCTGGTTTTGTACCAAGAGGATGATTTCATTTTGGGAATACAAAATGAATGCTTTATATTTAACAATATATATATAAAGTAACAATACTTGCTACTCCACTCAATCAGCGAAGGATTCCCAAGCTCCAGGTGCAGGCACATGATCCCCAGTGAAATGGCCAAACCTGGGCAGCTCCAATGGCCACGTTTACACATCAGGTGGGACAGCAGTTACTGAGACACCGCAGCCCATCCTGCTGCTCTCCAAGAGCTCTGTCTGCTGAATCTCTTGGTCTGCTCCTTTCACCAAAGTGGCCCAAGTGAATGCTATTTCAGGCACTGTTTGCTTGCAAGTCAAGCTGAAACAGTTCCTTTTCCATGTTCTAGTACATTTGGTACATTTTTCTACATGTTCAGTACATCAGTAGGCACATACAGTACTGTTCTCCTGCAATGTTAATGGAATTCTTAACTGAAGCCCCAAAGCCTAATAAGGAGCTTTTAGAAGAAAAACAGTGTTTTCTAAGGTGTAATATTAGAAAATCAGCCTGCTCCACAGTGAAACCCAGAAAACAACAGTCTGTGTCTCCTCCACTTCCAGATCACCTCCCCCTGACTGCCAACGTGGATTCACCGGTCTAGGAGTAACTTGAAGGATTTATTCACACAGAAGGACATTACAGGGCTGTACACAAAAGCTGTAGTTCAAATCTGATTAAATCTTATCCTGAGACGAAGGAAAACAAACCAAAGCAGAATTTAAAATCCAGTATGCAACAGGTGTGTTTTAGTTATAAAAAACTGAAAAAAGCAGTTGGCTACAAAGGACTCCTGGTACCAACTGCTCTAAAGTTCATTTTTAAATTATACGCTTGCTTGTTGAACAGTAACCACACAATATTCTTGCTAATTCCTGATTACATTTTTCTTTGCTGGTGAAAAATAAAATCTCTTAGCAAATATTTCCCATTGGCTAATTTCATACACTTTTTAATATGAAATTTGTAACAGCCTCTAACATGAAATAGTAACTTAATAATGCCCTCAAAAATGTGTGACAGCCACAAGCAGCTGAATTAAAAAGCTTTTTAGAGGCTCTCTCATATGACTCTCCCTGTCTTTACTCTTTATGAGGTCTAAGCACAAGATAGGAAGTTTGACTTTTGTTTAAAATGTCAAGCTCAAGATGTGGTTTCCCTGTTACAAAGGGTTGAGTCCTGCTCTGCTCTGGAAAAGTTACTTTCCATAAAGCTGAGTATTCCACAGCCTCTAGTGGCTTCACTTCGAATAGCACATCATGTCGAGTCATTTTAAGTTGTTTTTAGGACATTCTATTTTAGGTATATCCTACTGAGAGTAGCTACATAGCCACAGGGCAAAATTAACTGTTAGATGGCATAAAAAAAACAACTGATAGCTTTAATTCACTGTATTCACCTCCTGCTGTAAGGAGACATTTTATTGAATAACATGACTTAAAAAAGAAAACCTGACTAAAATTCATTCTTCCAGATTTCCTACACTACATGCAATAAGCATAAAATATGTGTAATGGAAACAAAAATGCTGCACTGATGCTTGGTAGTTACCTATCCCTACTGCCCATTATGCTTCCAGGTGCAAGGATTGAGGAATGGACTAATAGAAATTTAAAAGACTAAGTAGTAGGTACATAAAGAGCCCAACATCAAAAACTCTTCTAGGGAATGTCATCCAAAAAATCTCCTTTGAAACCTGCCAGCTTAGGTGTTCTTGCATAAATCTCCTTTTGAAATAGGAAAACAGTGCACAAACAAGTCTATTGCTATCCTCTAGCAACTTTCATGTATCACTCCTAGTTTCCTCTTGTCTTTCAGCATAAACATGGTTATGAAGGAATGTATTGAAATCCTTACATCTCTTTTAAAAAGCAGAAAAATCAAGAGTTTGCATTAAACTGTCTACAGAATTTTACTTCGAAGTGCTAAAATAACTGAAGATGAAATCCATTCCCTATGAAAATAAAGGGCAGCAGCAGAAGGAAAGAATAAAGACTATACCACAACACTAAACATCCATTCCCATTAAAATTCTCTCTGAAGTAGTAGCACTGAATACCAAGGAAAATCAATAAATACCTACCATTGTTTAATAGAAGTAAAATTTCTCTGTGTTAGCTGAACAATGAAAACAATCAAGACATTCTGCAAAGAAAAAAATGCAATTAGGAAAACAAGAAGTAATTACCTGTGGCCTCGAATATCAGACTGATCACAGACGCCTCCTAAAGCAATTCTGTGGAATTCTCTACCCAAAGTCTTTGCAATTGATCTTCCAACACTGGTTTTGCCAACTCCTGGGGGCCCCACAAAACAAAGAATGGGTCCCTTGAGGTTGTTTTTAAGCTGTCGCACAGCCAAGTACTCCAAAACTCTCTTCTTCAACTTCTCCATGGCGTAATGGTCATTGTCCAAAACAATGCGAGCTGCACGGATTTCCAGGCGATCTGGCATCGACAACAGCACACAGATCAGCACATGTACCTTAAAATGGAAACAACTGATTCTACAGTGGAAATAGATACCTTCATCAGGGCAACCCCCCAACTCACATATATTTCAGACAATCTTTTCTAAAACAAAAGTATTAAAGTTTTCTTTAATTTCCTCCTTTAAGAAAGAAATTTGACCTTAGCTAGACAGATTATAGTACTGAAAATGACACAGCACTGATAATGACAACCAAGGCTAAAATAATTATCATGATTTTCTATTTCTGTATTCATGTGTGTTTTTATTCACTGTAGCTACAGAGTTCAAAGTAGCAATCACATGGGTCATACTCACAAACTTTGCTTAAAGTAAAAACACCAAACTTCACATGACACAGCATAATTTTAAAAGATCAAAGAGCAACTTCCACCAAAAACCTTTCCGCTAGGACATGACTGTCAACAAACATTTTACTCATTTGGGTATTCTTTGAATAATACTGTGAAGTACATGTAAGCAGATCTTTTTACAATTTAATGATTAAAGAAAATATTTACAAGATTTGTAAACAGCCAGGGCTCTATTTCAAACCAGCAACAATTCACCACTACAAATAGCACCAGAAGGGTAGAGATGGACATGCAGGTGTGCTAAGTCCACCTTGTGCAAAGTAATTTTGCCCACTTCACCTACTTGTGCTGGTCAGTAGGAGATGTCTGTCAGTCCTGTTTGGTTTCCTATTCTCCCCTCACTCTCATTTTTACACACTGTATCTGTATTAACAGTATCACCTTCTACTCACAACTTCAAAAACTATGGTACAAATCAGACACTGACTCAGTTTTTCTACTGCACCCCAAGCTGTAATTATTAAAATTAACTACAACTGTGCTTTTTTATCCTTTTGTTTCTTACCAGACTTGCTTAAGATAAACCAAAATCTTCTTCAGAAAGACCAGTATTATAGAAATCTCCAAAAGGGTTTTTTGTCTAACATATAAAAAAATAATTAGATGCTCATTTCTTTGATACATACTGTCACAATTTGCAATTATTAACACCTTCATTTTTTAATGGTGCTATTCTTAACGATTTTTAAATCCACATTCTTAGATATACAACTGATCTACACAGGCTATTCAGTGTACAGCTCTCACTGAAGTCTAATGGTTCACCTGGCTTACAGTAACCTAACAACAATGTTTTTACACAACAGAACCAATTCACAGTGTTTACATGATAATGTTTCTGCATGAGAATCAACACTGTGAGAAGGGTTTACCTTTTGTACTCTTGTTCCATGGCAATTCTACCATCAGTTCCAAGTAATTTCTTGTCAAAGCATATTCTGGCATTGACTGAGGCATCTTCTTTAATCTGGAAATATAAGTATAGAATTCAAAAGGCCAACCAGAAATTAAATGCAAATGAAGCCTCTACTGCACCACAAGGCAGCAATTGCTGCCTGACGCTTAAAATCATTTCAAAAACACAACCAACATGAACATATATCAAACAAGGAAAAGGTCTGCAATATTTGTTCTAAATTTTAAAAGAAACCACCGTTTTAAAGCCTCCTCCTACCTTTTTATTTCTTTAAGACAAACTTTAAGAGCTTGTTCTGACATACTGGATGTTCTAATCTTTTTTTCTAGGATGACAACATCATCATGATCTTCTTCTTCCTCCTCATCTTCTGTAATGCTTCCATGACTGATTCTTCTATTAGGACGAATAGCTACAACCTGTGCAAGGGAAAGAGAGCCACAGAATTGCACCAGGTCTTGTTTTTTAAATAAGCTGTGTACTTTGGCTTTGAATGAAAATCATGGCAAAAACAAGTAAGGTGCACAGAAAAATTCAGAACTCCAGAAAGTTTTAACTCCAAAAATTAACTTCAAAAAATGTTATTGGTGCTACTTTAAAAAGTTACAGCTCTTAATATATTTCCTAAGTAAGTTTATCTTCTATCCTAAATTCACAAACAACACAAAACCGAAAGGAGCTATTTGTGATATTTTAAACACTGCAGCCCATCATATTAAGCAGAAAAATGGTTAAATCTCTCTTATCTGTTTTTATTTCTCAATGACTTCCCAGTTACTAAACTATTTAAGTGCAATAAGATGTAGCAAAAGTGAACAAGCTCCATTTTACAACACCCATTCTTTATCTGTAGTTCAAAAGCTGCCACTCATCTGCAGTGCCATCAGTAAGCAATATACCTTTCACTGCACACACCAGAACTCACTGAGTGCATACCATGTATGTGAACTGACACTTCAGAGGAATCTGAGCATTCACTTAATGTCACAAAGTGCTCAGACTAAAATAAAAATTAAACTAAAAAAAATTTAAATTAAGCCTAGACAGTTTTAAACAAGTATTTTGTCTTTTGTGCATTTACATAGCCAAAATTGCCACCTATGGCTACACATTAAACTTAGTTATAATTTTTAAGTATTCCAAATTTAAAGCTCCATACCCTTTTATCATCATCCTGTTTGGACTTTCTTGTTTTCTGAAGCAGTTTCAGGCCTTCAATCTGTCTAACAAGCAATGGTATGGTCATCTTGAACCGTTCTTCCAGCCTAACAGCATCTAAAATCTAAGAGCAAGGAGTTGTAAGCAGGCACCAAGTTCACAATGATGAGTCCTCACTCTGGGGAGGACTGCAAGGACATACCGCTACTGTCTTTTGACCAGAGGTATAGAATAGATGGATTTAGCAAGAAAAGCAAGGAGAACACAGTACACAAAATCTAGCCCTCAAGGGTCTGGATGCCTGAACTACAAAACACTTCAAACTATAGAAAATTCTCTTATCTTGTCTAGTTTTAAAACATTTCAGTATTTTAATTGCATTTTCTGTGGCAAATACTTATCAATGTTCTATTTTTCAATTACGGGGCCTCAGGAAAGAGATGGCCCTGTTAAAAAAATTACAGCATCATCTCCTTGGGTAACCCAGTGAAAAAAAAATCACCTTTGGCCTTATGATTTTGGTTCAGATTTTTTTGTTTCTGCTCCTCTGTATTTCCACAGCTTCCACTAGCTGCTCTTTAGAAATTCTTATAATGAAAAAGTGACACGCTAATAATTAATGTACCTTCCTCCAGCAGGATATTCAGCTATAGTACACACCTTCCCTTCAAATTACTGCATTAATTTCTACTTGTGGTGCTTTTAAACAACCTAACACACTATCAATTCCAGGCACAGCATAAGCAGTTAGAGAAAAGAAGGAACAACTTCCAAAACATAGCAAGCAAATACATAAATCAGATGAATAAGCACCAAGCCATAAAGATCATTCTTGCAGACTTACTTTGACATATGATAGAAATTTAACCACTCTCTCAGTGTTTAAAGAAACCCAGACTTCAAGATGTTTTAAAAATATTTAATTCTAATACTAAAAATATTTTAATTCTGAACTTATTAGTATTAAGGTATGTATAATGATCAGTCAGCTACGATAAGTAAGCAAAATTTCAACACAATCTTAAGGAAGATTTATCATTTTTACTATGGGAAGTGCATGGTCTACTTATTAATAAAACAAACCATTTCCAAGATTTCCCAACTACAGCTATTTACCTTAGGCGAGTTCTGCCATATGCATATACAAACACTTTAAACAACACCATCAGACCATTTTGCAATCATTCATGCTCAGCTGTAACACAAATCCCTGTTGGCATAATATTATCTCTGTACAGTCACAATTCCAAAATTACCTAAAAGTGACTGATTCTAAAAGATAGCAACACAAACTAGCACTAAAACCGCTGAAGAAGGCGATACCTGCAGCTTCTCTTGGTTGGTTGTTCGGATGATAGAGGTCAGGATATCTGGCAGAGCTTCTCTGGGCAGACTGTCCAGGAGACGCCGGAGCTTTGCGACTGCAGGCACGGACATATCCAGCATCTCAACCAGCTACAACACACAAGGAACAACGCTAACGCTGCTGTGCTCCTTCTGGAATGAGCTCAGTGCCCCTCTGACCCAAACACGATTGTGCCTTTCAGTGTGAAGCATGTCCAGGTAGTTTGCCAAAAAGCTACTGGAATATGTTCACCAAAAGTTCACAGATGAGGCACTAACTCAGAATAGAGCAGCAAGACTTTGAGTTTTCTGCTTGTTTCAGAAGTTCAAAAGTATCATTATTGTTTGTAGCATTTTTTTCAATACATACATCTCCTATTCCCCCCACATACCCCCATGAAAAACTTCCTCATGACTCTTTTTCAATACATCCTTTAAATTCTGATTCATAAGACTTCTATCATATATATTTTCTTATCTCTCTGTAAAAATTAATCAAATCTTTTACTAGAATGTATTTATAATATTCCTATATATGAAACACCAACTCATCATAGCACCAATGCAAGCAGTTGCACAAGATTCAGCTGCAATGAGCTGTGTAGACACCCTGGAACTTGGCATAGAAACTTCAAGCTGTAACAGCAACATTTATTTTGTAGGAGAAATACTGCTACTAGTCACTGAAAAATAGACAGAAAACAAGCTGATAGAAAACAAGTAAAGCCTAAGAATACCCACAGGTTATGTGACACACAATAATAAAACAAATTACCTGTACTGCATACTTGTAGAATTGTTCTGACAGCTCTCCAAGCTCCTCCTCAGATTTATGGCCATTAGTGAACTGCTCAAGTCGATCTAACTGCTGCACTTCAGCAACAGGATAGGGCTTCTCCTTCAGCAGCTGCAGGATCTGGAATCGGCAGAGGCCTGTCACCAGCAACGTGTAATGGGGCTTGGGCCAGTTGCTACCAACCACCTGAACTGCCAAGGCAGCAGTACCAATCCTAAAAACAGATCAAATCCTTGTATTATCTGTCATCTTCCACAGAACATATTGTGTACTCCTTAGCCCAAGCAACCAAGCTATATGTTGAACACAAATGAGTTAAGTTGAAAACGAAGTACTATAATATCAGTCATGCAATTTAGAAACATATGTAATTTCTTCATAATAATGGATCTGGATGTGGACAGGCACACTGACATTTCTGTTAAGCATTATACACTGAGAAATGGGAGTAATGACGATTCTTCACTGAAATTCCTGGCCTTGACCTGAATCAATGTCTCAGATCGCCGTACCTATTGAAGCAGATTTACAACAGAAGTTATTTTCTTGCAACATCTTACTAAGTCCACTGATACGATAAAGTTCAGAGAGTAAGGTTTACATCATGTTGGTTTCACCAGACAGAAATACGATTTGTTTTCATTCTATGTGAGCTAAGTCAATACTTTGTTACCTATCAGGTGAAAAAGCCAAAGGTTAACAGCTGCGACAACCCTAGAGCAGCGTTCTTTCGTCTTCTTCTGCTCGTTCACCTTAGTCTCTTTTCAAACTTCCCCTCCGGCCAGCCCGTCCCGGCACCTCGCCCGCGGTCGGTTGTGGGCCCAGGCTTGGGGGGGCGGGGGCCGG
Source organism: Taeniopygia guttata (assembly GCF_048771995.1). NCBI lineage: Eukaryota > Metazoa > Chordata > Aves > Passeriformes > Estrildidae > Taeniopygia > Taeniopygia guttata. Next base: position 13,470,700 of record NC_133036.1, read on the forward strand.
GGGGCCGGGCTGGGCTCGGGGGGACCCCCGGGCCGCGAGGGAGAGCCGGGCCGAGCCGCACCTGTGCAGGTTGGGCAGGTCGTCGCAGTCGGAGGTGGGGTCGCTGGTGTTGGGGATGACGCCGATGATGGTGCTCCGCAGCGAGGTGCCCTTCAGCAGCCGGCTGCGCACCAGCTGCATGTTGCGCGGCGAGTCCACGCTGGTGCGCATGGTGGAGCCGGGCAGCAGCACGCTCTCGTGCGTGAGCAGCAGCGGCAGCCGGGTGGGGATCTGGATAGCACTGCCCGCAGCCATGGCTGCTCACACCCTCCCCCTGCCCCGCGCCCCTCACAGCGGCCCCGCTGCCATGGCCGCCCGGCCCCTCACGCCGCGGCCCCGCCCGCTACGGGCGCCGGCAGGGACCGGCCGCGCGTCCCGCCCGCTGCGCCCCCTGCCGGCGGCGGCGGCCGCGCTGCCCCCGGCCCGGGCCCGGCGCCGAATCGTTCCGGCCGCTCCCGAGGCGTTCCCGCCGCTCCCGAGGCGCTCCCGCCGCTCCTACTGCCGCTCCCGCCGCTCCCGAGGCGCTCCCGCCGCTCCCGAGGCGCTCCCGCCGCTCCTACTGCCGCTCCCGCCGCTCCTACTGCCGCTCCCGGCGCCTCTCGGGCCCGGTCTCCTTGCAAACACCGAGCCGAGTCGGGTCCCCTCCGTCCCCTTCAGTCCCCCGAGGCCGCTGTGCCGCCGGCAGGTGTCAGGCTGACACTGGCAATGGGTGTGGGCTGTGAGCGCTGAATGAGTGCTGAGGGCTGCAACACTGGACAGGGAGCGTGCGACAAATCGTCTGTGAAATGGGACCGCTACGAGGTGAAATCCCCTTTCCTGTTGGTTTTTACACAAATCTGCTCTCCTGCGTCCGTGCTCCGAGTCGAAAGGCTCAGCATGCTGTTTCAGAGTCACAGAACGGTTCGGGCTGGAAGGAGCTCTGGATCGCCCCGTCCCACCCCCTGCCCAGGCAGGGTCACCTGGCGCAGGTGCCACAGGAACGCGCCCAGCTGGCTTTGGAAAGTCTCCAGAAGGGAACACCCCACGTTTCCCGGGCAGCTGCTCCGGGCTCTGCCGCGCTCCGCGGGAAGCTGCTGCTCCTCCCGTGAGGAAGCGCCGGTGGGAGCGGGGGTCCTTCCCCGTGCTGCTGGAGCCCCAAAGCGGAGGGAGCAGCTGCAGGACCGGCACCTCCCTGCGGGGCCCCGAGGGCAGCGAGGAGCAAAGCCCATCCCCTGCTCCTCGTTCGCAGCCCGGCTGCCTGCGGAGACCTCGCTCACACCGCGAATTCCGCTGCCACAGTGATGTTAGCAGCCCTGGAGGCACCAGCCAGGCCACAGCAGTCCAGGTGAAAGGGCTCCAACTCCCTGGAGAGGTCAAACGAAAATGTGGGGTTTAGAAACTTTCCTTTTTAATTTTTCCCCATTGGTAAATGAGGTGCAACATCAGAATTGCATCATGCAGTGACGTATGTTAGCCAATCTCCTGTTTAATCACTGATTTGCATGATTCCTGTTGAACAAAGGTAATCCTGTACAGAGGGGAAATCACAACAGTAGCAAGCTGACAATTTGAAATGCAAAAGGATAGCTGCAGTAAAAACCTTGCTTCATCATGGGCTTTATTAAAACCTTCATCTGTTGGTTTACTGAAAAATGCAAGGTAATAGGATATATGGAAATACCAACAATATATTTAAATGCAAGAAGTTATTACGGCTGAGAAAAATATCTTCTAAAGCTACCACTTCAAGTACCTTAGAAAGAAGCTGGAATATATTATTCAACATGACATTTAGAAAACATTAATATAAAAGGGCACATAACACATGTGGAAAGTGTTTTGTGAATTTCCCAATGTTAAATATAATTACTCTGTAAACATATGTTCAACACTTACAAATGTTTATGCAACTCTAACTATATTTGTTTTGAATGTGAACACAAAACCACAAACTAAACCTAAAGGTTAAATACTTGCTCATTATGTTTATTGAGTAATTTTCTTTGAGTATTTTGATTGAAAAGAATCTACAAATAGTATCATGTTTATTCTGCAGACTACCATTTTCTAATTCCTTCAGAGATGACTGGTATCTGTGGTCATTAACAATAGCTTCTTAATTAATTCTGGAGCTGTAACAAAAAAAAAAAATCTCAATTATTATAATTAGTTTCAAATTCCTTTCAATTTCTCCTGAACAACTCTTAATACCCAGGGCTGTGTTTTACTGTGTGTACTAAGCAATACTACAGGGTCACATCCTGATTATGATGTCGAGATAGTACTGGATCCCCCAAACTGTATTTTGCTTAAATTCAAACAGATCACATTTGAGCAACAACCTTTCAGAATGTTTTTCTAGACCAGCTGAACATTCCTTGACACCTGGAGAAGCAGTGTAGCAGTAAGTATTAAGATATGCCTCCAACTCAGGAATATAAAATGAAAAGGGACAATTGCCACATCGTCTGACCTCCTCTAACTCTCACCAGCAACTTCTGCATCACGTCCATGGTTTTTGACTTACACTGTATCTCAAAGGTATTCAACCTTGGTTATGAGTGACTGCAAGAGAGCACCTACAACCTCTATGGCTGTGCTGTTCTGATTTATTAAAAAAAATACGGATATTGATCTAGCATCGATATCCAACTGTGACGGACAAAAACCCTCTAACAATTTAAAGTTAGAAAGTGTATGTTTATTCGACGCTGGGCAGCGTGCGGGATAGCTCCCAAATACACACCACACCTTCCAGGTGATTACAGAGTCTTTTTATCCATATAAGTATTGAATATACAAAATACAAATACATATTCATAATTTTGGTACATCGCATTCCCCGCTTCGTATGCTAATCACTCCAAAAGCTATTAAGCATGCGTAGTTTGTCCCTTGAAATGGGTCGGTGGTCCCTTTCATGGGGAGGGGCCCCAAAATGAGGAAGTAAATGAAGTCTTCCTCGTTCTGACCTTTCTACCTTTTCAATGCAAGTATGACAAATGAACTCTTGGTAGAACTCCCATTCCTTGTCTTCAATTGAGTCAGGCCTTAACTTTGAGCTTCTCTTTTTCATTTTTAAAATAAAGTCTCATCCTCCTTAAAATGTGGGTAGCCTCTAACTCCAGTACTCATCTTGCAAATGTCATCTAAAGGGGGTAATGGTAATACTCTCTTTGTGTTTGCATTCACTATTTCCTTCCTGTGAAATGGGATGTGAAGGTTGTTTGGCTAGAGCCCCACTGCACACAGCTCAGGTGCCCCTGCTTTGGTCTGGGTGCAGCACAAGCCTGGCTGAAGGAGATGGGTGTCAGTGCAATGGGGTAAAGACAGGGACCACTCAACCAGATGGTGTTGTGCACCCGTGCTCCCCAATCCATAAATCTGTGTCCTGCAGAGTCCCCTGCTTCCTCTCTCTGAAGCTGGACTGGCACAACAGGTGGACCCCACAGAATTTTCATTGATAGAACAGCTGGGCACTGTTTTAGGTCCCAGTTAAGCATGTAAGTAATGGTATTAATTTCATGTGCTTCAGAGCCTGACAGGATAGCCATGCTCTTCCTGAGCTCCTTGGGAGACCGTGCTAACAAGTTTGCAATAATGATCTTCTCAAGACCTATTTCTTTAAAAAGGATTGCAATTCACAGATATCTGTATTTTATGCCTGTAAAATTCATATACATTTTTCCTCTCCCCCCACCTCTGCATTATTTCTTCTGTTTACAAAAATGTGAGAGCTCTGTATTTCCAAAAACCAAGACAAAGCTACCTCACAATGAAGACCTGAAGTTAATGTGTTTGAGATTAAAGCTCAGTAATTTTCTCCTAAGATGTGCACACACTTCTCTTCTGCCCTTTCACTGGCACTCTTGAAAGCTCTCAAGCCCTCTGCAGCTATTTTATGAAACAAGATTCTCAGTCTGTCATCAGACTTTCCCTTTCTCATACTACTTCTATTTTGTACTCACAGATTGTTTGATGCAGTGATGTTCTTTAGGAACTATTTCTCTCCAGTCTCAACTGCTATGTTGATAAATCAAAAGGTTTTCCCATTTTCTTTTCTAATTCCCTCTCAACTGTGTGAAAACTTCAGAGCCTCTCTTAACAATTACATAATCTGGCTATAAATCCAGCAAAACAATTTTTCTTAAAGATGCTGTGAAAAGATGCTTTGAATTGACTCAAGGTCTGTTTCTATACAGCAGTTTATATGAGATATTTAATAAAGACTATACAAGCGTGGTACAAGATGAAGAATTAACTGTCAGGGTTTTGAAATGCATGTTATGATAAAACATGCATTTTGTGTCTTCTGAGGTGAGAGATTATATGGATGCATGGTCTGTGCACAGATGGACTTCATAACTTGTCTGTTCATTAAATAATTTTCCTCAATATTACTTCCTCCAATCCAGATGCTTCCTACTATCTTGTCCTGAATCACAAATACCTCAAAAAAAAAAATCTTTAAAATACCATAATTAGGAAATAGGCTTACGTAAAGCTATTGAAAGGATGTAATAATATAACTGAACTGCATTTTAAAGTGCATTTATTTTAATGTCCAACTTTTCTACTCAGTGTAAGGTTGAAGTGGAAAATTTAAAATCTGATTTAATTTGAAATTTTAAAAACTGATTTTTTAAATCAGTTTTTTTTAATGAAGTTTTTGTTATTATTTGTATCCTCAATCATCCCTCCTTCACACAAATTAATTTGGTTTTTTTTCAGATCCTGATTAATTAAAAAGCTCCCAGTTGGTTATGTAAGAGCAGCACACCAGGAGTTGCTGGCAGCACATTACTGACTAACAGAGTGAGAGACCTTTCAGACATTTCTGAAGCTCTGTGTAGGATTCTTTATAGCAACTGTAAAATGTGTTTTAGGAGTAACTGCTAACAGACCTCACCAGAGCAGCTGAACTTAAAGGCTTAATCTTTTATTCAAAAGTATGAGTGAACTCCAAGAAAGGGACAGAAGGAGGTTCACAGGAAGAGGAATTCAAAATTACTGTTAAATTTTGAAATTTGAGCTAGAATAGCATGGGGCAAAGAGAGTTCTTGCCTGTCTTGCCTAACCAGACATGATTTTCACCTAGACCTATCCATACCATAAAAAAATAAGGATTCAGAGAAACTTCTAAAGGACAGAAAATATCCATGGGAAATTAAAGAAATTCCATCAGTAGAGCTGTGCTGATGAGGATACAGCTGAAGTAATTTAAAAGGAATTTCACTCACATTTAGTTTTGCTGCACACAATACCATACTACCTGGAATATATTTATTTTTTTCTCTTTAATCTGCACACTGCCAAATCAGCCTTTTTAGAGAACTGCTAGTAAGAGATAAAAATATGTTTCCTTAGTATTATGCAACTGAATGAAAGAGATGAAAAGGCTACATTTGAGGCTGAGATATATTTGGTAAGGTTTTCTAAGCCTAACCCTCCTTTTTTTTAACCTCATAAAGTAGAAAACATTTTGTCACCAAAAAAGAAAATGGTGGGAAATAGTGTCGTTACTGCCAGAGCTTATTGAAATACTCTTCCAAGTCAAACTTAGTCATATTTGTAGTCAATATTTTAGTGAAGCAACAGTTTGAAGGAGCTGCAAAATCACATTTTTATGTCCCTCTTACCCAAGGGAGCATCTTCTTTCCCATTGTTCAAATGAAATTTGCTGACTGACACCTAAAAAATGCATGCAAATGTTCCGAAGTAATTTTAGGGCTTGACCTTACAGAAAGTCCACACAGACTTTGGGATGGAGCCCAGAATTATTCCATAGACATAAGCACAGTAAAGTCTGGGAATGAACTGGAGTTTTGCTTTCTCTCCTTAGCAACTGCATAGACAGCCTGTCTGAATTTAGTTACTCTTCTGTGTTTCCAACAGTTTGAGAGGATATTAACTGCACACTGTGGGTCAATCAATTTGAGAATGTTTTCCTACCCGATCCCTTTGAAATCTGCAGGATAATGATTCTCTACATGAACCACGACCTACTGTGCTTTCAGTTATTCAACCACATTTTATCAACGTTATTCAATTGTTCAGAGGCAAAACTCTTAAAAATTAAAGTTAATGGAAGCAATTACCTATCTCTGAATTAGCAAAATAATCCTTCTCATTCTTTGCTGTTGTACCTGCACTCTGCCATTTGACAGGGGCTGTGCTACACAGCCAACCCTTCAATGCCAGTTTGACCACGATACAAACTGAAGGGAGTCATTAGCCAAAATGCTATCCATCATTTCATCTTCAAAAATATTATAAATATTGTTCCAGCCGCTGCACTGATTTAAAGCCACTGAGTAATCATAACTGTGTACTCCCTGAGGATGTTCCAGGAAATTATATACTAGAACCAATTTCCTCTCTAATATAGTTGTGGAAATTCAGGTCAGGTAGCCACTGACTGCATTTTCTAAAATTCTGAAAACTCCACAGCACAAACATATAATGTTTACATGGCAACAACACTGCTGCTTTGTGCTGACTTCTCTAATGTACATAAATTAAGTTAAACCAATCATATTTTTCATAGAAATTATTGTATTAGCCAAGCACAATAGCATCCACACTTCTACATTTTTTCTCTGTTGGCCATCTTGTAGAATATTATGACAGAGAAAATAAAAAACATGACAGATAAAGGTACATTTGTTTTTACCTATTGCCTCCTTGTAAAACTTTCATGTGTACAAACTTATTTTCAGTATGTATTATAAAAACTAAAAATCCTTACCAGTTCCAAAAATCCTGGGAGTCTTGCCAAAAACTGCTGTAAATAAAAATACAGATAAAAGAAAGACAGGAATCTTAGACCTTATAAAGTCTATAATAAATAGCTGAGAATGTTTTGTGATTTACAAATATGAGATAGTTACTAAGTCACTGTGATGTGCATAATTTTCTTAAACTGGACAGATACTGCAGCTTCATGATGAAGCATGAAGCACACTTCAGAACTGGCCTCAGTAAAGAGTCCTTACTCTACTCTATTACTAGTCTTATATGCTATACTTAAAACAAAAAATACTTAAGCATCTAAAATACAATCTGGTATTGGGAACGTAAAAACATACAGCCTGAGAATGAATACTACTGTATTCCCTGGCTGCAACTCTGTCCCAAAGTTTGTTGTGCAAAGGGCTTTGCAGATGCTTTGACCATCCCTTTCATCCCCTCCTCCTCTGACTTCTGCATGTCCATTGACTGAAGACACAGATCTGGAGAGCTGCCTTGATCCAGCTTGTCACAGTAGTTGGCAATGGCTCGCATCCTCTTCCTCCTCCTCCTCCTCCTTCTCTTCCTTCTAAAAGTGTGGCACAAGGTTCATAAAAAATTCTACTTTGTAATACTCATGTCCAATTATCTTTTTTTATGTTTATTTTTTCTCAGATATTTTACTATAAATAAAATATTTTAACAAGACTTGTACAGCTTGATTGCAGATGAAGATGGCTAAATTCACAACTGAATTTCAATGAGCGGCAATTTCATTAACTGATAAGTCTACCGAAATAAAAATGAGATTTTAACATGCATTAGATTGATTACAATGTACTATTGGGAAACAGGTTTTGAAACAGCCACCTAAGGCATAAAAAATTGTGATTGAAATGGTGAATTCCACTGTAACTGTGGGGTTTTTTCCAATACCAGTTCACAGAAACAAGATGAATTAATGTAGTTTCTGAAACATTTTATAAGACAGGATCTATATATATTCCTCTTTTGAGATCTCTTTTCTAATTAAAGACAAAGAGAACAAAATATCAGAAATCATCTCAGGAGAATAGTATTTTTTGCTCCATCCCAGTGGAATAGAAGGCCTGTGTAAAAGATCTGGAGATTCAGATTTCTTTTCACTGTCCTTTTCTCCTGAATTTAATTTTCCTAAATCACTGGGGGCTTTTTAAGATCTGTTACAGTTTTTAACAAAATGAAACCAAACAGAACATACAAAGAAAACCAAGCTGAAACACTGATCTCAGTTTTGTTAATGCTTTCTCAGTGCATGCTTTTCCTTGTTACCTGTTACTTGATTCACATCCAGTTCAAACATTCCAAGCACCTAAACTGATTAGATTTGTAATTACAACCATTCTAAAATCCAGAGTCTCTCTTAACAACCATGACAGACAATGAAATGTTAAACAGTCTCAAAATCACATGATTCTTCAGAGACTTTGAATTTTCTAACTGATCTTGGCGCATGCTAAACGTCACATGTGCTGGCCAAAGTCTTTATTGTTTGTTCCATTATTTTCTCTCTGATTCCCGGATACTTGCAAAAACCCTAACCTGTTTCTTTTCCTTATTCTAGTCAAGTGACTGACAGTCCTTTAACAATTCTACTCACAATGTCTTTGCTGTTAAAGATATGTAGACCTTTATGAAAAACACAGATGTTTCTTTAAGTCACACATATTTAACTCAATCTTTTCTCATAAATTATTCCCTTATTCTCCAAGTAACTTTTCATGCAGTTTTTTAAACTCACTCCAATTTAACTAATAAGCGTCAATCTTGAAATGTTGATAGAAAAATGGATAAGGAGAAACACAGTCTTATGGGAAATATAGAACTGGCTAGCATGCCATGTTGGCTTAAGAAACTATCAAGGGTAAGAGTATCTTTGAGAATGGGATGAAAAAGGCAAATAATCCACCTGATAAATCTGAAACCCCACTGTTAGGGCAAACCAGCCTATTACAGGAAAAAAATCCTGTACATTGTATACACTAAATAAAAGCTTATGTCAAGTCAGTAACTTGTTGGTTTGTAAGTGCTCAAAATTTAAAAGAGTGCTGCTTGTCCAAACTGTAAGCTAGAAAGTGTAACAATTTATTTCTTCTCATACAATCTGTAATGTTAGAACTAAAGAGAATATCACAGGTCTCACAGTAGGAAACAGCTGCAATTTTACAAAGAACACATAAAAGCAAATGAAGGACTGGATTTTAGTCATGGAGCTGTATGGTTCAGAGTACACATACTGCAATTAAAAATGCACTAAATTTTATTCAGATGGTGAAAAATAAGAAATACTGAAATCTTACTTTCAGATACAATTATGTAGTCTATATACAGCCTGGAGTTAGGTATGGAAATTCTTCCTCATAGAGTTACAACTGAAGTATTACAATTCATACTAAAAGCAGTATATTAGTATACTAACAGCAGTATACTAATATACTGCTGTTTAAGAAAAAGGGAGAAAAAATAAAAGAGAAAGACTAGATTTTAAATTGTTTACCATTTTTAAGTGAAGACAACCAAAAACTGTATTGTAGGAGCAATCTTATTGTAGCAAATTTATGAATAAAATTAACCTTAAGAAGAAAAGTCTTCAAATATAGCTACCTACTTTGTGTCTCAGGACTTCTTTCACACACTTAGGTTTCTTAAAAATTCTGCAGAGCAACCTATGTTCAGCTGCACTCAAGTCTGTTTCAGATGTGAGTTTGTAGCCTGTCAGAACCCTGTCATGGCTGGAGGCCTAATGATCCAACATGCCCTTGGTTGTATCCATGTGCTCTCCTAAGCACAATCATCTTTGGGATATATTTTTCTTATACTGGTGGATTTGCCTCTAATAACCTCAAATAAACTGTGCAGTATGTGCTCCTTTTGGAGGTACTACTACTTATAAATAGCTCTGTGTTTTACCATCTTTTGATATTTTTCTTCTACTGCTAATAAAGTTACATCACATCCTGTCAGATTTAGCAATCAAGCTGGTAAAACAATGAAATAGAGAAATTCACTGAGCATCTTCATAAAGAAACTCTCATTAGCAGGCTCAGGAGAATGATTATGTTCCCTTCTGCCATTTCAGTGTGGTGACTGCCTGAGAGTCATTTATAGTCCATTAACAAGGGCCAGTGTCTCAGCTGGGCTAGACTGAAGTGAATGAAGCTTTATTATATTATAGATGCTAAACATCTGTTACTGAATGTTACAGTCAGTTTCCAAATGGTGATTTAAGTATGGAATTTTGCCTGTTTTTTCTCTGATCATGCATTTAAGAGCAAACATTCTGAAATGTTTTGAAATTAGGCATATTTTTTTTAAGTGACTAATCCCTGATCTGCATTAAGGGATTCAAAATGCAAATGAAAAATTATGCTATGACTGATTAAACTAATCCAGCTACTCCAGAGGCATGCATTTCAAATTATATAGCTGCTCCTAATAATCAGAGCAAATGCTAATGTGATCAGTCATGAAAGTGATACAATCAGAGCACCCTGGTACACAGCTACTTTCTTCCCCTGTAAGATTTCATCCTTCTCTTGCAAAAAACTTGGAATGCGAATGACCCACTTCCAAACAGCACAAGAGGAGACCTCTCTATGCCAGTTTATAATAGATCAGTTATTCCCTGACCTGACCTGCGCTGAGAAAGGCTTTTTCCTTGGCTGGAGAAGTAGCTTTCAGAAGGATACATTTAAACAGAAATTTTATATATTTATATCCCTCTGGACTCACACTGAAGCTCATGTATTAATTTCTCTAAGTTTACATTCTGGCTAAATGCAACTTTTATTTCAGGTTTGGGAAAGATGGGATTACAGCCTTCAGAAAGATGTGGGATCAAATACTGTGCTGTAGCCCAAAAAAAAAAAAAAAGTAAAATCTGGGGGGCAGCTGAAATCATAAAGGACCTTCCTACCTATTTTCCATCTGCCCCTTTTACTACCTGCTGATCATCTCTGAAAAGTACTGATTGGCTTAACCATTTTGAAAACTAAAAGAAATCGCATGTGATTCATCTGAATCAGATAAAGAACAATATGCAGAATTTTAGTAAATATGCAGCACTTTGCCTGAGCAATAGCCATTTTGTAGAATGGTTTGAAATAATTTTGAATGCAAGTTACTAATGCCCACAAGATTGAATGCTACCTTTTCTTTTTTTCTTTCCCTTTAGCAGCTTTAAACAGCCACAATCCCTTTTTTTTCAGAATTCCCTGCACTGATATGTCTTTTTCTGTTAAAAAATGTAATTTTAGTGACTCTTGGACTGAAGATGGAACAGCTGAAGTAGCAAATGACATAAAATTGAAGTCTAAATTTGCTTTAAATTTTCTTAAGTTTTGGAATTATGTCTCTGAGGTAATGCCTAGCTCTGTGAGGGAATAATTTCTTATAATATTAGTAAAATCAGCAAAGATCAGGAGACAGGTGCCAATGCTCTTTTATGAAGATGTGAAACATGAAAATCAACAACTGCAACACTAACAACAAAAAAAGAAACAAAGGCACAGAACTAAACTTTACAAAATTTGTGTGGGATTTAATGGTTATGCTAGAAATAAATAGTTAATGATAGAACTAAGTAAGTGGATACTTGTCTGATGATGAACACAGCCTTATAATCATGCATCAGTTGTAATTATGCTGGAACATAGTGTTTTCTCTAGGCATCTATCCTCTAATTTGTGTAGTTCGCTCCTCCCCTTGGATAGATGAAAGAGGTCTGGTGATCAGAAAAAAGGAATCATCTTTGTGCTTGTTGTTTATGCCAAAAGAGATATTTATTTGTTGGATGATCCCCTACCAGCAGTTAATGCACATGTTGGAAACCTGATTTTGGAACAAGGCATAAAAGCTGTTCTTAAATAAAAAATTAAAATAAATAAAAACAATACTGTTGGCAATGCTTTAACTACAGGAGGTAAATAGGCATCTTTTTCACTTATGAATGCTGTGGTATAAAATATGCATATGTATTTTCATAAAATAGTAACAATTCTTTAAAAAAATGTATCAAATAAATATAAAAGAGACACCACTTCCCTTTAGAAATAGAACAGAAAATATACAATACATGTGAAGATTGCTGTAGTGCAGGTAGAAGAGAGGGAGTGGCAGGTAAATACAAAGCATTTGAGTTTTCAAGGGAAGAGAGATTTTTGTGAAAAATCCACTATGAAAATCAGTAACAAAATAATATTAACATTAATTGATTACTTAATAAACTTAATAAACTTCATGTTTATTACCTGTTGAAATGAACTGAGCTTATTAGTTCTGTCAGCCTCCTCTCAAGAGGCTACCAGTCTACATGGTCTTTTGATTTCACATTTGTTTCTTTTGATTTTGAGTATTTTTCATAGCTGTTGTTTGTTTGCAAAGAGCAAGTGCCTTTCAGAAAGTAAAAGAATTGTCCTTAAAAAAAAATCAGCTGATATACAAATGTCTAAGTGCCCAACTGTTTTGAAAGGTAAATCATTAAATAAAAAGAACATTTCTTTTTCGTGTGTGCATTTGTTTTGTTTTTTTTTTTTTTTTGGTTTTTTTTTTGGTTTTTTTTTTTTTTTTGGCAAGCTAACTAATTGTCTTGGATCACCAAGGTAAAATAAGGACTCTAAATGAGAGCTAATATTTATCAGTTGTATCATGTTGGAACTCAAAATGTCCCTCAGAAATTTTTGGAGGTTCCAGACCCTGGTCAGAAGCATTTGAGACCCTGGCAGGCAGCTGGGAACAGCTGTGATTTTGAGTTCGAGCCATGGAATGATTTACCAACTTTGCAGGTAGAACAAGAAGTCACAAAAGTTTAGATATTATAGTAGAAGTAGTTACAAAGTAGAGGAAAGAATTTTTTAGTATTGTACAAGGGGGTTTTAACACCTGTACAGGGGGTTTTTACTTTGTACATGGGGGTCAGAGGTTTTAAGATGGAGGAATGTAGGCCAGTCCTGTTTCTCCTCTTTCTTCTTCCTTGCCTCCATGTTCTTGATGATGTTGTCACTTATGGATTGGTTTAGAATAGAAAGGCACCATTTAATATAGGTAGTAGGTATTGGGGAAACCTGTAAACATGTATCATATAAAAAACAGCAGCAGCCCTGGGCGGGGGGAGAAGAAGCAGTCGGGAGTCAGAGAGGATGTCAGGGTGTGTGTGTGCCTCTGCCTGAGCTGCTGAGCAAACCACAGTAGCCAGAGAAGAAAATCTTTTAGATAACTTCAATAAACTGCCTTGAGACCGAATAACAAGAGGCTGCTGAGTTTCTTTGGAAGCTCGGGTTGGAGGAGAGACTTCACCACCACACGGAACCCCTGAACCAGGCCGGGGTTCTGACAGTATCACCTCTGTGTGTTCTGCCACTGATCATTCCAGAACACTTTAAACAAAAGCTTAAGCTGTCTGTCTTCATTGACAACTCACTTTTTTGAACTTGTACACTAGCTTGACCTGATTCCTGTTTTGCCCCAACATAATCCTGGAATCTGATATTCCTAGAGTTTCAATAAACAGGCAGAAGCACACCTCCACTTCATCACCTCCCATGGCAAAAAAACCCTCACAAGTCTTTATGAGATCAAAAATATTTTAGCATTCTATCAATGACACATATTATAGTAGTGAGTTTAGCTGTTTGAAGGCCGTATTAAGAAATTCCTTAATTATTTGTAGTTTCTGACTATTTAATAACCTATGAAATATATTGATTTCTTCCTCTTGTCCAGTCTGCCTTTGGAACTACGTAGAGCACAGACAATAAATTCTAGAGATTTACTGCCTATGCTATAAAGAACCCATCACCTATGGCTCAGAAAGGTTCTGGGCATCCCAATTATCACTGGCCATCTAATTCCTATTCATCTTGTTTAGTTTGTTCTTATCTTTTCATATCTCTCTTGCATCATTATTCAGCAATTTTCTTTATAGCTTGAAGGTTCATTTCAAGATAAGCAATCACTTTTTAATCTATAAAAATTCTGCCCTGCCAGTTCAATTCAGAAAAATAGAAAAGGGGCAGACAGAGGGGGAAATTGATCTATAACTACTTTTCCATGGAACAAAATTTGGTTTTTGCATTTCTTCCTATTGACATTTTGTTTTGTCAAGGATGAGAAGGGGGAAAATGGAATATCAATGCAGTTCTGTATGCAGACCTACTCATCATTCCAAGTAAGTACATATAATTTATTATAATTTGTTAGTCAGTCAATAAGTGCTACAAAATGGAAGGATACTTACCATACAGCAGCATTTAGCAAAGGCAAGGACTCTGTGTATGAATAAGTACATTTGACAAAAAGTTCCTGTGAAATAGCTACCAATAAGGCACTTTTATGTGGTTATTGTGCTAAAGTATGCTTAATATTGGCTGGCATTAGCACAAAAACTACCACATCTAGTTTTACAAAGAATTTTGTATTGCAGCTCCTGTAAACCACCTGAAGCACTGCAACCAGCTCCTGGCTCCTCAGCACAAGGAAGTCATGGGCCTGTTGGAACTGGTCCAGAAGGGTCAAAAAACAGCTCAGAGGGATGGAACATTTCTCCTATGGGGGAGAGTTGAGAAGACTGGGGCCTGGAGAAGAGAAGGCTCCAAGGAGACTTTATTGTAATCTTGCAGGGCTTGAAGAGGCCCTATAGGAAAGGTGGGGACAGACATTTGGCACTGCCTGTAGCACTAGACCAAGGGGCCATGGTATCAAACTAAAGGAGAGTAAATTCAGACTAAATGTAAGGAAGGGATTTTTTTATGATGAGGGTTGTACACTGGCATAGGTAGCCCAGAGAGGTGGTAGATGCCCTGTCCCTTGAAACATTCAAGGTCAGGTTGGGTGGAGCTCTGAGCAACTTGATCTAGTTGAAGATGTCCCTATTCATTCCAGAAGAGTTGGACTGGATGAGCTTTAAATGTCCCTTCCAATCCTGAACTACTCCACGATTCTATATAACTTGACAAATGCATAGGGGGCATGTGAAACTAAAGGATAGGAAGAGATGTAGCAGCAGGACTGGCAGCTGCAGACATCTACATTATGGATACCTGAAGCACATTATATGAATTACAGCCTTTTACATCAGGTTTGCTATTACAATACAAAAAGTACCACCTATAAAAGCTCTTACTCAGTTAATCTTCATAAAATGTCTAAAAGTCTCTAACAAGGTGTCTCAGTGAAGCCATCACTCTGTGTAACCTCAGTCTGTAACAGCCTCTCTAATCTGCTTTCACTGATGTTGCTGTTATTTGTGTACAAGTCAGACCTAAGTGGTGTAGTAGATTTTGCTGTGAATTCATCAAATCCTTGATATCCTGATTCTTATACTTTTCTTTATTTTTCTTACTTATGAAAGCAACAGGAAGACTTTCAGACTTGAAGAAATTTATTTTCCTTTCAAAAGCTTTACTTAAGAGGGGCTTTATAAATGCTCATATTGTAAAAGCTGTAATAAAATTGTTTCCTTCTGCTATAATTTTTCGAACTCTACCATCTGATTCTGTTCTTTCCCATTATCTACAGATTTTACAGAGTCCACTGAGTTTCTCTGATACAATTCCCACTGGCAGCCTAATGAACCATTTCTGCTAATACACATGAATTGGATGTGAGCCTTCCATCTCACACTGAGATTTTTTGCAGCAGTTTGAAGTCTTCTTTATTTTAGTCAAAATAGCTCTTGTTTTTCTTTTTCTGCAAATTGCCGTTGCTATCATAGATATCAGTGTGGGTTTTTTTTAATACTGCTTAAATAAGTCAATGTACTATCTCATCAAGATATTTTTAGCGGTTTGAATTGTCCTTTTTGTTTGACCTACAGAAATTTACAGTAAATGCTTTTGATTTTTAGCCTTAATCTTCAATTCTTTTGTAAAGGCTTATCAGAAGCTGAGAACAGTAGAACCAAGTATTTTATACACTAAGAACATTCAGCATGGCAAGCTGTCAATTATTGTCTGCTTTTTGTACGAAGGGCTCTGGTTAAACAATTTTTCTGATGTAGTCAAGTCTCTCCATGTGTGCAGAGTGTGATTACAAAGGTTGGTGTCCAGCACTGCTGCCTGTTCACCCAGAGTCCTGCAGCCATCCACAAAGATCCAGAAATAGGCCGGGTTAGAATGGCAGACTGAAGTGGCTGGAAATTCACTGCTGAAGCACATAGTAGAGAGCCCCAGCAATGCAAGAATTTAGAAAATTCAAAGATCATTTATCCCATTCAGTCATCACTCCAGAGAACACAGATGTCCTCTTTTGAAGAGTGTATTCTTGATTAGGTGTGCTGCTATTCTTCAAGTGTCTGTCCCCTTCTGACAATACCTATTAAAGAATTTTCACTCTTTTTCTTGTATATTTTGCCACACTTCAATATTACCAAAACAGTACTAATGAAAAGACACAAAATAATGTAAGAAAGGTTTTGCATGAGAAAAGATCTTCCATTATTTTGTTATTAGTGTATTATGAGTACTGAAAAATGACAGGAGATTATGAATACCAAAAAAGGTATTAGTAACATTCTTCTATGCTAAAAGCTTCAGGGAGGACATGGGAACAAAGGCGACAGAAGTAGCAAGTGAAGGCAGGGTTTTCAACTGACTTGAGATAACCTGAAGGGAACCAATTCAAGTGCTGGTAGCTACTCCCTCAAACAGGTTTTTGAAGGCATCCTAAGATAGATGTGTTAAAACTGCAAGTTGTAAGACTGTCCTAACTCTCTACATAAAATTGTCACTCTACTCAGGAAATACAGGGGACTACCTTCTTCCTTCTTGTAGATTTCTGAGGGTGCAGGGTATTTTAAAACTCAGTTTTTCACTAAATTGAAAGCAGAACTCAGCCGATAAGGAAAATCAAAGCAGAGGCCAGAAGAACATGTAGAGGTTTGCATTCCTGGGACATTCAGGCAAAAATTATACAGCACAAATGAGGAGAGAGCTGTCACTGTGCACACACTGAAACATTTCAGTTCAGATCACCTGCATGAGACAGTGTCATTAACAAATTATCAGCTGTGGTTTACAGCTAGGGGTTTTACTGGCACATACTGTTAGCATATTGCATTTCTACTGTTTCAATTTTTTTCTGAGAATTATCTAAGAACTAACAAGAATGAAAACCAGCAGATCTCCACTGCTGTTTCATACAGACTCCTCTGTCCAAGGTGTCACTGTAATTCATACTTATGTAAAAAAGACAACTCAATCAAAGTAAGACAAATATAGTTGAACATTTTGCATTTCATTTTTGCCCTAATTTAAATAGGCAATGCTGCCTTTAAATTCTGCTGATTGTGGACACTCTAGGCTGATAACCCCATTCAACAGTGATAAAACACAGTTTTTCCGTCAGTGTTACCATGCTACACAAGCTGCAACAGTCCTGGAGCTTTTTCTATTTACAAATCGAGCAGTAACACGAATGCTACTGATTTCCACCACAGACCTTCAGTAGAATTTGACACCATGAAATCCATTCTCACTTTGCCAATCTTTAAACATAGCATATACTTTTGCTTTTGAGTTTTAAGCAACCTTTAGAAAAGTTTCAAAGAGCCAAGGGTCAGGGATCATTAGAGGTTTCAGATGCTGCTAACGTGTATCCTCACAAAAGCTCTCTCAAGGTTTGACCAGACCCAGCATGCACAGGAGCAGAGAATTCACTGCAGCTCGCTGGTACCCAGTGATCCATCAGGCCAGTTAGGACAGGGTGATCTAGCAGCATTACAAACAGGGAGATATCAATATAGTCAGGGTACCCTGTGCAGACCAGTGGTGTTCTCATTGTCAGAAACTGTAAATGGGACACTTCACACTACACAAAAGTTTGATTCTCAGAAACACCCAATTTCAGCAAGACAGGATAATTCTCCTCAAACTTACCATCACAGAGTTCCTTGACTAATCTTTTGTCTAATCTGTAGACAGAAACATACATATAAAACTACATGCATAATTCTGTTTTCTACTTCTGAGCAGAATTTTGCTTCAATTTCCATGCTTACAGAGAATTTCTTTGACTGAGTTTACTGAAGTAATTTTACACGTCAATCTGCCAGACTTAGTAAACAACGGGTAATAATACCATATTAAATGTTAGTCCTTTACATTCAGTAAATAGATAAAAAAACAAGTATGTCCCAAGAAAATACTTCTCAAACTGATAAACATTCCATTAGTAACACAGAGCATCTTTCTGTACCTTGGAAAAGGTTGTTTGTTTTTCAACACAGTTATGCATGTAGCTAATCTATGTGACACTATTACTGAATATGGATTTTAACTCAAATTAATGCCCTTCTATAACATATCGAACTTGCTTTTAATATCTTCTTAAAATGAACTTGGAACTATTTCACTAAAGGCAAAGCATAGGCTGTATTTTCTTTCTGCATCTGTATCCTATTTAGTACAATATGTCCCAAATCTGATTACTTCCCTTGCATGCTGGTAAAAAAAATGAACAAAAATCCCAAAAAACTCTGGGTGTTTAGGATGCATAAACATACCTCAATTTTTTTAGAATGCATGAGAGAAAATTAATTTCAGTTTGCTTAATTTCATAAAAGGAATTAGAATGGCTTTCTTCATTATATGTAGAAATGTGTTACTATTGTCTTATCATCATTAACCTGCAATCTCAGGTTAGTGCCTCAGTTTGCGGGGGATGTTCAGGTTTTGGGGATTTTTGTTCTTAAATAGTATTTCAGTCTGCAAAAATTTCAAATTCGAATAAGACCCTAACATGTAATAAATATTTTTTTTCCATCTTAGCCTTTTTCAACTCAGTCTTAATTCTATTTAAGTTTAAAAGTTAGAAATCTACTAAAAATGAACTTAGAGAAATAAACTCACTTTAGTAGCATTTACTATTTAATTGTTAGTGTTGCTACTATATGCATTTAGTTTTAAAATTCATGCTAAATGTACTGCTTATTGCCTTTTAATAACTACATGGTATATCCTTAAAGCAAGAAGGGAGGCTAGGAAAACACAAGATTTCACAGCAAACTGAAAAATATTTTTCTGGCTACTGCAGCTTGGCAGTCTCCACAGGCAGTTCTAATAGCCTGGAAATTGCCCTGGGCTCTATTGTTAAATTCTGTTGTTGATGAGTTTTTGTATTGCTTCCCTCTTAAGCAGCCTTTTTCTTAGATTAGTCACTTTTCTTTCATCAGCAGAGCTATTACAGTTAAAATGAAGAAAGAGTGATTTTCCAATAATTGTATCAGATTTTTTTCTCCTTAAATTATAGCTGAGTTGCCTTCTCCAGGTGTTTGTGAAAACAGGAACTGAAACAAATAAAATCTACCTCACTTGAAGAGATAATGGATTATGCCTTGCTAAGACCTACCTATAAATATGGCAGCAAGACTCCAGTTTACACAAACACTTTGAATTCTGTTTAAAAGTGATAATAGTGTTAAAGGCACTGTGCATACATTACATAAAAGACTTTTCCCCACTATTTCTGAGACATATTCCTGACACCCTAAAACACTGAGTCACTGAACTCTCCCAAAACGCTGGCCAAGATAAGTAGAAAATACATTTAATAATTATCAAATGAAATACAGAGAAAACAGTTCTAGGATTCTGCTAGGATACATATAAAAATGTAGGTTTTTCTTTAAAAATCTAACTAGTTATTATGGTTCCCAAAATGTTACCATTTTGACTCTGGGAGAGCAGGTCCTTTTATTCCCTAGTAGGTTCTGTATTTGGGTGCAGCAAAGTAGGAAAATATTAATGAAAATACTGTATTATTGAAGTAAAGTGCATGGTTATGGATTTAAAATAATTGGTAGTAATCCGACTTTATTACCTTGCATTTTGCCTTTTTAAATGTTATCTCTTTGTCTTTCAGCTACAAATTAGATACTTCCTGCAGCTGTAGAGATGATCAGATCTGGTACACACTTCAAACAACTTTCAGGAAATACACAGAACGTACTTTGAGGTTTCAGTCTGTTTTCTGATAAAAGCACTAAAATGACTTATGGCATATAATTATCATGAAGGCTATCACAGCAATACTAAATGACTGCTCTGAAGAGTGCCAGTGTGCTACAACTAGAACGTGCCTTCATCCTCTCACTTTTGTGTGTGTGGCACAATACAGCCAGAGATACCCAACACAACTGTAAAATCACACAAATGCACAGTGGAGCACAGTCAGCATAAAGAATATAAGAAAAGCATTGCTTTTTAGTTTTCTGAGCACCCTTCAGATGTTAAAACTGCCAGGAAACCTATAAGCAGCTCCTGAAAATGGATGGGCACAGCAACTACCCTGCATGGCAGGAGCACTGCCTCAAAATTCAGAACTAATTGAAATTAAAGTAGTTGAGTAAGAAATATGATCACTGTAATTACCTGAAACTTCAAATCAAATTCCAAATCAATGTGGCATATAATTCCACAGGTTAATGACACTAAGAGGTGT
This sequence comes from Taeniopygia guttata, assembly GCF_048771995.1. Taxonomy (NCBI): domain Eukaryota; kingdom Metazoa; phylum Chordata; class Aves; order Passeriformes; family Estrildidae; genus Taeniopygia; species Taeniopygia guttata. The sequence goes on from NC_133036.1 coordinate 13,490,920, forward strand.
GAAGTGTTCTATTGCTGGTCATACCTCATATATAGTATTTTTTTTATACTGGGTTAATTACGTAGGATTGAAATTATACTGCACAAGCTGCTTAAATACAGAAATTATTTAATCAAAGTGAAATTCACTGCTGATAGCTCAAAATTCAATTATTGCTTCCAGATGCCAATATTTGCCCAGTTTCCTTTACAGAAGAAATCCATGGATTACCAGCCAAGCCCCATCAGCTGCACAGACAGCGATAGTCATGTTCTGAGCAGCTACCAAGAGAGTTCACAGGAGGACCAGGTTTAGCAAAGGCTCTCTAGGGTTTCTCATTTATTTGCAGGACATTTGTTCAACCAAACTGGCACAAGCAGACCAGCAAAGCCTCCAACTATCCTCCCTCCATGCAGCTGTGCAGCCTTTAAACTCCATGCAAACAGAACCATTATTACATTTCTTCTCCTGACTTTTGCTTATCCTCCCTCAAGGCTACTCAGACCCTTTTCAAGTTTTGAGCCTGAGCAGACAGCTGAAAGAGGATCAGAGAGAGGTCTCTTCCACTGAAAAGCTGAAATCTTCTGACATTTAGTACTTCAGCCCAAAACACAGCTTCTCCCAATGGGGTTGGCTGGCAAACACTGCTTGGTGCAGCCAGCTCCAGGAAACAGCCAGTGGCTCATTTTCTCACTTAGCAGCCCCATTTCCAGCCTCACAGCAAATCTGTGTTGCTGGATACTGAGCAGCAGGTGGTGTGCAAGGAATAGAGATTTTAATTTTATTTTTAATTTAAGATTTAATATTTTCTAATTTTGTCTCTGAACTATAAGGCTGTGGAGGCAATCTTTTTAGATGTCCAATGTACCTTCTAAATCTCAAAAGCCAGAAGCATTGTTTTAATGCAGATATGGAAGAGAAGCCCAACTTCAACAAAATGAACATTCTTCAATTAAAAATCAAAGTGAACATAAATGTTCCTGCTGCCTGTATATAGACTGAAGAGGCCAGACTGCACACAGATAATATGTCAAATATTACTGACAGGACTTGCCATTTATAGGCTTGAGCCCCACTCAGACACAGAGATGGATTTCTCTATCAGTTTTTGTAACAACAGCCATACCAGTTCTCTGCCTTAGTTTATGTATATCTAGAATTTGACAAATAGCACAGACCAGATTTATTTATTTCCATCCCCAAATATCTAGAATGCAGAGTCCTTTGCTTTCCCATAGATGATCATTTCTACATTTCAGATTCTATGCAATTCCTGTGGGCAGAGATTCCCAGCAGCTAAATCTGAGGCAATGTCTCACAACAAAACACTGGCACAGCTACTCTGAATATCCAAGCCTCTCCTACTGTTCACAGTGCTCTTTTTGTTTTCCTCTTCTCACATCCAGAATGGACAACTGCACCTATTCCATACTCTCAGTAATACAAAGCCAGCTAGCCACAAGCCATTAAAAAATCTACTCCAATTAATTTTTAAGACAGATTTGTTGCCTTATCCCTGTTTCCTCCAAGATCTCAGATATGTAAAACTCAGCTACTGTTTGAGCTCTGTGTTTGTAGCCAGTATTTGTAAACACAAAGGGGCTGGAACAGTGTGAAGCCTTTTCTTTTACAAATAAACAAACACCCATCTCTTTATGAGGTAGAGTCTTTCATTCACTAACCTCACTTGACCGGAATAATTGGCATAAAAATTACACATCTCTGTGTTTAGCTCCATTTGAATAAATGTGAGCAATGTCAGTGTTAATTAAGTGTAGATCAAGAGCTATCGTTCCACTATTCAAAATGTAAATTCCCTCCAAAGGAGCTGTAAATAAGCAGTTACTGCTTTACACTGCACAAAACTAACTGGGCAAACCTTGAGAACCACAGAGCCAATGTCAAAGAGCCTTTGACAAATTAGTTGGGCTGAAGATGGAAATAGATTTGTAGATTCAGATATGCTCATTTTTCCTTATTAATAGTCCTTCCTTAGCAAATTAATTTCAGAGAGGCATCTAATGCAGCTCCCAAATCCTGTCTTGATTCTAGTTTTTCACAAGTGTCCAGATTTTCAAAATTGCTCATACCTATGTTCATGTATTTACAACTAAAAATGACTGGGAGGAAAATCCCTCAGTTCCAGCTTTAACATTTAAATGAAGCTAAACTTTCACAACTCATCAGCTGCCATTGTGATAGTCAATGCCAGTTTTTAACAGTTCAGAATATATGATTTTTCTGAGGGTTTGGGTTTGTTTTTTTTTAAATAAAGGAAGTCTATTCTTAGCCGTGTATCCTGCTGAAGTGCTAGAAGCTTCCAAACAGATTGAAATGGCCTTGCTTTTTGCTTTTACAAGTTGTTACACTAAAATCTACAGGGCTCTCCACAGCCTTAAGCAGGGTAAAAGCTCTGCCATCTAAGATAAAATGAGAAACTAGAGGGATAGGATATGAATGACATTTTCTAGGTCTTCCCCAAGTATAGCTATCTAAATTCATCCCAAGTTCTTGGGAGATACATGAGGACTGAATCCCAGTGCAGAAACTATGTGCAGCAAGCTCACAAGATGTTTCTCTTCAATGCAAAGAAGGATCATATCCAGAGAAACAGACAAACCCCTGGATTTTAATGTCATTTAACTGAATGAGAGAAGGAAATTACTCCAGGTTTGGAGTGAATACTGGTTTTTAATTAGAAACATAGCTGTTGTATAAATAATATTTAATATTTAAACATCATATCTTCTATTTTTTCTACATAAAATCGTTATAAATATTAAACTATGTTCAGCATCCTGCTGAGCATCTGCAACTTAAAAAAATTTTTTTTAGTTTCACAGACTTCAAAGTGCTTCCCAGCTGCATCAGGTCTGTTCCCACTGAGATTTTGAGCTGAAGATTCCATGAGACTTATTTTGGTGTTTGCAATCAAATTGCATTTAAGGTACTTCAGCAGAAAATATTATGTAAATTACTGTAGCATTTAACTGAGTCATAGTAATTGTGCAGTCATTGCTATGGAATTATGCCGTGCATGATCAGAAAGTCTTTCCTACTCCAAACACCCAGACCCTGCTCCTTTTCCAGAGCTGTTGTTTTTCAGCCACTGGGTGCTGCTCTCGTTAGAGAAAACAGAGCAGAACACTGGAAAAACTCAGGGATCATTTCATAACATGAATGTGTATTTCCACTAGTCTCCATCGAATCAGTTTTCTCCTTTGTAAAACAGCTTTTTAAAAAACTTTAGCTCAGGTTTAGCACAGAGTTTGTTCCACTAGTTTCTCTTAGTCTGGGCTGTGACAGATCTTCCTTGAGATGCTAAGAATGATAGAGGGAAACCTGATTGTGCTCTAACACTTTCTTGCTTTCTTACATTGCAACATGTAAAACTAGGCTAAAAATCTTTACCTTTGTATTGAATTTGCACTTACTAAAGGACTCAGCAATTTCTTATATTTTTACCGCGCAAAATTTGCTTGATCAGCATTTTCATAGGTATATAACTTAATTTTTAAAAAAAGGTAAGTATTGTAAAGTAGTTTCTTATCTCCTACCAGTTTCAATTTTCATGTAAATTTAATGGAAGTCTTATAATGTCATTCTAGCTTTTTGATTTTCTCATCACAAAATCTTCCCTGCTAGAATTCAGTGTCCATAGAAAGAATTGTTTCTTTGCTAAATCAGAAGACTTAAAGAATGTAAAGAAAAATGACAGATTTAATAATTTTCAGAGAGCATAGGTAATGCAACATTTGCTTCTGGGATAAAGCCACTGTGTAATGAAAAAAGAAACATATAAATGTCTCTTATTGTCTTCCTGATACGACTGAATAAAATGAATTCTCTCTTCGGAAGAGGAATCTTCACACACTTGTCCCACACAAAAAGTACAGTAAAAAGCCAGATAAGCTTTTTTTTTTTTTTTTTCCTCATATGCAATTATCAGTTGGCATTCATATCTCAAAAATCAGACTCCAAACTTGTCATTGAGAGGAAAATCACCTATCCCAATAATAATTTCAGAAAAAGCATTAGAGAAAGCATTTACCTCTCTTTAAAGAAAAAAAAAAAAACTTTAATAGAGTAAAACATGCAAAATAAACCTAGGACTTTGTCCTGGACCCAAAATACACTATTTCTGCTTTTTATGAACACAGATAATATTATACCTCTGTGGGATTGGTGAGACTTCTTCTGTTTATAGACAAAACTAAGTTCCACCATTACAGATTTAAATTACTGGTCATGAAAAATCTGACACCCAACTGGGGCTGCATCAGTACAAACATATGTGTACATATATCTGCAAAGATCCCTATAATAATGTGTACACCTGTAAATAGGTAGATCACATGTATCAAAGGAGACACATCAGGTATATGAACTAAGAAAACAATTTGAATTTCACAGCTTCTGCATTGGAAATAAGTGTTCCTTGGGGCTCAGACTGCATCTTGCTCTGTATACATTTTGTGTGGAAAAACAAACCAAAAATACACTATAAAAAGAGGAAATTCCTATTAATATTTGGTTACTAGCACTCTGAATCCAGATTGTAATACAGTCATCTGTAGGTTGCTCCATCTCCTCTAAAGCTACTCTTCATTTGAGCAAAATGGAAGAATTTGTTTCTAGACTGAGGTGACACTGTATGGCAGGACTTGGCAATAGCAAGGGGACTGTTCCTGCCCAAAGAACTACAGTCTAAACCAGCAGAGAAAAGGATAAGACAAAATAAAACACAGAGTAAAAGTAAAGGGCCAAAAGTCACCTTGCAGTTTAGCAATCAAATTCTTTTTGCAATTTTTTATTTCACTGTTTTTCTACTGCCTATTGCCCCACTTTGCATTTTTCCAGGACTTAAACACCCAGATATTTTTTTGCTGATTATGCAGATATACCAACACTGTAATATTCTAGGATAACAGGGTTGGGAATACAGTAACTTTTTTCACTGCCATAGTAAAACAATACTGTGGATTGTTTGTTCCAGAAGAGTTTGTGCATGTCACCAGGGAAAGCCTGAGTTTGGGGTTTAGGAGTAGAAAATGTCATCTTGCAGCCAGCCAAGCACGAGGAGTAAGTAGAAATAACAGTAACAGGAGGAGCAGTGATGGAGGACAGTGTAATTCACTGTGCATGGAAACCACACTCAGTGTCCTTGGTACTCCATGGAAGCAAAGGGAGGACTTGGGACACAAATCCAGGACACAGCAAGGAGTTTTCAGATATCCTGTTCCCAGATTTTTGTCTCATTTCGAGCTGCTAAAATGAATTAACATTTGGTAATGCCCGAGCAGCTCTTTGATATACAACAGAAATAAAACATGTCTCTCTAATTCACTTTTGATTGATGTTGCTGAGCCTATGGGAATAGGAACCATACAGCTGCGGTTGCAGACAGCTTTATTACTTTATTTACCCCTGTTTATTATGTTGAAGTGACAGAAAGAAAACAGGAAAGAGCTGTTTGGGATTCCTTTAAGTGTTTCCTTTCCTAACCCCCATGTCCTCCCCTGCAAAGGACTCCTCAGAGGGGTCTGTCCTGATCTCATATCCATACAGTAATAAACCTGTTTAAGAGCATGACAATAAAATAAATGAGCATGTCAAAGCTCTGTTGGGAAAAGGGTTCACTCTTATCCTGGCTGCTTCACCAAATACAGAACAATGTGGAGTTTGAGATTTAATCCCATCACCTCCTTGGGGCTTTTGTTTATTTGCTTTAAAAATACGCGAACTCCAGAAGAATGGCCTCCTTTACCTCCTCATATTCTACCACCAAGCCCCTGAGCCCATCTTGTTTGAAGGAAGTTCATTCCACACTGAATCTTTAAAAGAACCATTTGCTGCTACCAGGATTCTCGATGTAGAACAATAAAAGGTCACAAAAAGCTGAAAGCAAGAGCTTTTGTCACAACTGGCCTCATGCATTTTACAGACTTCATTAGTGCCCACAGTCGAATTGATCAGTATTTCCCAGTCACCAGTTGCTTCCACCTGAGCTTTATGAGCTGGATTGAAATACATGGTCTGATTTGACTTAGGGATTTTTCCTGTTGCTGCTTTTGAGTGCAAGAACATGATGAGAAAAAATGAAGCAACAATGAGCTGATTCAGTAACTAATTGTGGGCTCTTCAAAGGCTCAATAATAAGAAAGCCTAGAAACCTCACTGGAAGTGATCTGTAACTGCTGATGTCAACTTGTAACTCAAGATGTCACCAATCCACATTTTCTAACATTTGCCTACGATAAGCACACACAAAAAAACCACAGGCAGAGCAGAGGCACAGAAGATATTTTTGAACAGTGATACCATTCATAGGTATGAGTGATTTCATCTGAATCTAGGTGTCTCCAACTATCAAATTAAATGTTACAAGCTATTATAAAGCCTTCCTAAATAGTAATCTAAGAAATTAATATTTGTACATCTAAGATCCATAAATCCTAGAATTTCAGAATTTTCTTTACTCTCTGCTCTTTTGTGCAAATTACAAGAACTGGGAAACATTTAGAGCATTAAGCATTCATTTTGTACCCCTTAAATGTAGTATTAGCTTCTCAGCCATGCTGTGTCTGTTAACAGTCCATGAAACATAAAAAGGTGGTTTTCTTATGCTTCATTGGTGAAAGAAAAGGTCAGGCAAAGAGGAAGAAAGGTGTTTTACACTTCTTTCTTGCAAAGTAGACAAGCACACAAACAGAACACAAACAGAAATCTCATTATTATTTATCATAGTTTAAAGCATTGGAAGATGCAGATTTTCAGCAGCTGAGATTTTTTTTTTTAAGCAGCTGGTACCTCTACAGATGCCTTACTTGGGGTGGTGAGTGTGTGGACATGAGAATCTCTGTGCCCTGGAGATACCATTAATACCAGATGAATTTATTATGATCATGCTATGAAAACAGTGCATCCAATGAATTAAGTGCTGCCATGGATAACTCAAAATACTGTTCATTTCATATGGGAAGGGTCAACATTTCTGTACTCCAGAATCCTGGTTTTAATTCAAGTTAAATTATATACTCAGACTTTCTTGTTATAATGATTTCTTCCTTTTAAACTACTTTGACCTCCATAAAGTCTGTGCACATCTCAGAAAGCTGAATAGCTGGAGGCAGTAGCAAGAACATAGTTTGGAAAATGTAAAAAGGGAAGCAATTTAAAGATGATATTTTATCTAATCTCCCATATTCTATTGAAAAGATCCAATAAATTACCAATAAGCCTGAGATTAGTTTAAAGTGAAGTGTCCCACGCCACTGTTGCCAATGGAATTGCTTGGTTACTTTTCTTCATGACACAAAGAAAATTCAAATCCCCCCAAACTTTCCCCACAGTTATCCTGAACCATAGAAAAATAATTTACCCACCAGATAGCTCATTACACTTTTGGAGATAACTTAAAAATCTTTTTAAAATTCTACATAATGTTGAGAGCATCACATTAAAACACTACTGGAAAATTCTATTCCAAACACCAATTTGCTTTGATGTTAGGAACAGTTAAGCTAAATCGTGAGCTTTCCAATGTGTTCCCAGATCTCTTGTCCTTACTGTGTTTGCCAGGCCATTGCATTGAAGTCTGGGTGTGTGACTATTTGGAAGGTAAAGCTCTGCTTAGTGGAAGGATTTATAGCAGAATCTACTTTGGGGTAAATCAAACTACACAGTGCTTCATTTTTAAACCAGCCATGCAAGGTAATGAGACATCACAATCCATTCCACACCCTGAGACAGGCAAAGAGTGAACAGAGAATCACAGGATCATTAAGGCTGGAAAAGACCTCCAAGGTCACTGAGCACAGCTGTTATCCCAGCCACCACAGTATGCACCACTAAACCAAATCCCCAGATGCCACATCCACACACCTTCTGGACATTTACAAGAGTAGTGATTCAGCCACTTCCCTGGGCAGCCTGCCCCATTTTACAAACAAGGAGAGAGAGCTGCTATGTGATATGTTCAAAGTACCAGGCAGAAGCATGATCCGAGATAAATAAATCTTTAAATATTTGTATTTCTTTTTTTTTCCTGCTGTTCCTTTATAGTTTAGAAATATAGTATCAATGACAATATATTCAAAACACTTCGTTGAGCATGTGTGTGTGTTTCCTGTTGGATTTAACATCACAACAGGCTAAGTATTATAAAGAATAAAGCATGTTTTTCCAGCATTATTTATGTAGACTGTACCAGCCCAGCAGAAGGAAATTCACACTCAGTGTAATATTACAATTTATGATCCCCTAAAAGCCCCCTACAAGTGCAGCTGGACTAACCTGCAGCTATAGAAATTTCTGATATCTGCAACAGCCAGCTGAAATCACTGTTTATTGCTCAACATCTGCATCCTTCAGTAGCTGGAATGGTAGGTGGTACCAGAAACCAGGCTTTGTAGAATACAAAAGGTGGCCTAGCTCTTTCTTTAATGCAGGTCCCAAGTTAAAAGCAACTACCTGACAGAAATACTCTCCTAAAATATATCATAAATACTCACTGGCCTTAATTTGCATCAGGCTGCCATTTACATACTTTATACACTGCTTCAACAGCTTTCTTTGGTCTTCAGGGAACACAAACCCAAGAGGTAAAAAGAACACAGCCCACAACAGAGCCATTCATTTGCAACTTTCCTGAAACACATCAGAGAAATGAGAAAAACATAAGTCCAAATTTTGCCTTGGAGTGTGTGCACAAACTTCCTATAAAGCCATTAAAAGTTAGATGCAATCAAGCAGAAACAGCTAGGAGAGATTATAATTAAGAATTCATATTCCATTTTATATCACTGAAGCTTCGACTTAATTGGCAGAATCACAGAGCTCCTGCCCAGGGTGAACACCAACCACTGTCTCTGGAGCAGTGTCCTCTCATCCAGAGTCACTGCTTAATAGGATAGAGTAAATTTAAAAAACCAAACCAACAACACTATTTCAACCTGCCTTTGCACATGTCCACAGGCATTCTGGAGAGTGAAGGAAAAAATCTGGGACTGAATTCCTTGTGTTGAGATATATTGTATTACCAGCAGGGGCCTTCTGTGGCTCTAAAAATAGAGAGCCTGGAGTAGACTGTACCCATTTCATCTCCAGCACCTTATCTGGCAGTTCCTGTGCCAGAAATCTCTGTCTTCTTCCTCTAACCCTGTCTTGTCCCTCAGCAAGGAGTCCTACAGCCCCACTGCAGGAACACAAAAATACAAGGCACAGAAAAGTCCATGGTCTGTGCTCTGAAAACTGTACAGTCCTTTCAGGTCATACAGAGAGGCTGGACAATTGAAATGATGTGAAAAGCTGGTCAGATAAAGAACACGGAAAGCCACTTGTGGAGAAAGGATTCTAGACACATATACAATCTAAAACATGGCCCTTTGCCATTGGTTTTCACTTTTAAATGTTGGGAGGGTTATGTGGGGGAGAAATAAGGCACAACACACAAGCTACTACTTGTGTGAACCTGAAAGCTGCAAAGGACAAAACTGAACCCAAGTTCATTTGCTAAACAAAGGCGAAATTGGATTTTCTGGTTATTTGCAGAAAAAAATTGACACATCTGCATGTGTGAATTTCAACACACTGTCTCACAAATAACTATTTCTTCAGTTCTATGTTCAAAAGAAGAATGGCAGATGGATTCTGAAAATAAGATGTGGTCCCCACATGAAGAAAAAGGAGGGAAGGGATGAATCATAATCATGAAATAGGATCCTACAGTGAGAGTCAAAGAGTTTTTAGCTGTGTTCTTGAAAAGGAAAGGCATGAAAGCAGTGAAACCATTAACAATTACTTCTACATACCCTCTGCAAAGCCAGTATAAATGAAAAGTTAACAGGGAGGCACACATAACTTGATTTAAAATGCAGTTCCAGGAAACAGACTTTTGTAAAAAAATAGCTTTTTAGAAATACTGAGGATAATAGGAACTGTAGGTGGATTCACAATATTATGTTCAGTCATATTTCTGAAAAGCTTAAGATGAATTATGAAAAGTTATCTTAAACACCAAAGACCTTTCAAAGCAAAAAGAGGGAAAAAGTTCATTTTCAGGGAACTTCTCAAAGTAGATCACTAACAGTGGATGAGATTATTAACAATTGAAGAATTTGTTCATGATCTGGATTTTTCCATTTGTCATTAGAATTATTAAAAAGTAACTGATAAAGAAGTTAATTTCTTTAGTGTCATTCCCAATTCCTATATTTCAAAACAGCCTCTCTTGTAGGACACCACTTGGCAATAAAATTTAATATTCAACAGTATGTTGTACATGAGAAGGACTGGAGTTCATCATCTAGATCTCAATAAACAATGGAAATATCCCATAATTTACATTTAACACCCACCAGTCAGTCCCTTCTGGAAAATACATGACAACCTTTACTGATTGTCTCAATAAAAAACAGCCATTCCCAGCTTTCCATCATGCAAAACTGACATCTCTAAGTTTCATGTAGGAATTAAGGTAGCAAGGTCAGAATTGGAAAATTTTGCTTATGGAAATAGTATGTTCTGCTCTAAAACACCAGAGTGATCTAAAATTCAAAAGGACAAATACAGAGTTCTTTTTCCTGATGCACTTAACAGCAACAAGGAAATTATATCAAGTTTCTTATCTTTTCACTGCAATGTTTGACATCAAACATCAACTCAATGAGTAAGAGATCTCAACTCAAATTTTGTTTCATCCCTTGTATTTTTGCCTACATTCCACTTTCATTCTTCTTTCCTGTCTTTGCATCTCCTAGTATTTTTCAGCACCTACTGTTTATTCTCTATACTCTCCACCCATTCCTCATGTTATCTCCTTCACCTTGTTTCAGTTTATCTTTCGCCCCAACACAGATACGCCTCCTGTGTGGTACCCAGTGTGGCAACACTACTGCTGATCACAACAGAAATTATATTTTGGCCCAAATATATGATGCATATATCTCTTGTGGGAGATAAAAAAAAATGTAGTGCATATGTCTTAATACAGGCAGTCAAATATTTTTTTTAAAAATCCATATGGTTCCTTTACAGCAGAAAGGAGAATGTTTTCTACATTTTATGCAATGTAAGTTGAGGATAATTTAATCTCTTTTAGACCTTAGATTTCTAAAAGTCCAAGATATATTCGTGCATCTTTTGAAGAGGAGGATTTTACTGCAAAGTATCTGGGTTTGACTATTAGGCATATTTAAATCTAGAATTCTGTGAATGAATCTTTTATCACCAAGATTTTTACTACTACTTGAGATTTCTCCCTTTGACAGCTACACACTTTACCTTTATGAAAAACAGTGCATCAGAAAAAAATTGGAAATTCAGAAGCTCTCTCTCTCTCTCTCAAGCATTGTTTCACATATACATTTATTTCAATTTTATACATTCTTAAAAATTAGTATTATTAGAAGCTTTGATATTTTGCTTTCCTTCATGATGGGACTAATCATGTGCTTGTCCAAAGCAGGGGGACTGGAATTATGTGATCTTTAAAAGTCCCTTCCGACCATCCTATGATTAAGTAAACCAAACAAGGATACTTGATTTAATATGACATGGCAGGACAGATCTAGTATTTTTTTAAGTGCAAAAATACTATTTAGTAGTGGTAATAGAAATCCTAAGTAAGATGCAAAGATAAATAAGATGCTAAGGAAATATCTTGCTGTTTTACTTGTCTAAGTACATTGCAATACCTGATGAAATCCTACTAGCTGGTGAATTCCTTTTGCAGCTGTTCTCAAGCTGGACAACAAAATAACAGATGAACACACAAAATGCTGAAGTCTCAAAAGCCGTGATTTTCCCTTAGGTGTAGTTGAGGTCAAATAAGAACTCTGAGTGTGCATTAATTACTTTGCAATAAAGCAAATACTAGTCAGAGAAAATGGTACATTTCAAAAGCAACAAAAAATGTTTTAATGTAGCCAACAATGGAAATTTTTAGAACATCTATTGAATTTGATTTTATCTTATAGACTATAGGATTTCCATCAATTTAGACTGCAGATAAATTCTGAGGATGAGATTTTTCAAAATGTGATATGCCATTTTAAGAACCAACCATAAATAACACCTATTTGAATAAAACACTGCAATTACATGAAAATATTCTGCCAGTTTGTCAGTCACTATAATTTTAAATGCAAAGTACAAGTTAGAATTAAAAAAAAATAAATTAACAAAAAAGCCTTCACCCAATTCATGCTTCTGTTCATGCTCAGGGACAAAGAGCTCTGTGAAAGTCAAGTCAATCACATATAGATCAGAACAAAATTGAAAGCAAATAGTGAAATTTTATATGGCAGTTGAACACACGTACTGCCTTTGTAATAGTGAACTGTTTCAGATACAAGGCATGAAAGTAGGAGAAGGTCAAACTGTCAATAGGTCCAGCATGTATGGCTGACAACAAAAATGGAAATATTTATGAATTCACAAGACAATGAATTATTTGGAAGACAGCAGAAGGGCCCAGGTCTATGGATATTCAAGCCCACTACAGCGAGAGCAGATCAGAGTAAGAGAACAGAATGCAGCACTTTCAGCCAGTGCTGCACCAGCCAGAAATGGGGTTTCCAATTTAGCCAAGTCCTAAGCCCCAGCTCAGCAAGGCTTCATATAAAACTCAGGGCCAACATTTTCTTAGGCATGGCTGCACAGTTCCAGTTTGCACCTGGATAGCTGGAAGGTCAGACAGAGCAACCAGCATCTGACTTGAAATATCACATACACGTACAGTTTGATTAACATAATTTATCATGGTTAGGTCTGCAGTCAAACTAGAACAAGCTGATAGCCAAAGTCTAGCCTTAACTCTAGGCAAAAATTCCTGCAGAGTCTTAATACTAGTCAGGCCTGTTAATATTGAATGCTTTATATTATAGAGATTGTCTTCATGGGAAAACATGAAGAACTGCAGAACCAGACTAAATTAGATGCAAGATTTAAGTTCAAAAATAGGTTACCTGCAAAGTGTTTGCTCTTCCAATTAGCAACCCCCCACCCACATGCACTGATTTCTCAGCAGTTTGCTGTAGGCTGGAATAGGACACGCTTGATTCATTATCAGGGGACTTAAAAATTAGCTTTATATTCGATAACCCTTAAAGGAGTAAGAGAGAAGGAAATGGAGTCTTAACAGACTAACTAAACAGGAATAGACATCCTTTATTCTGGCATAAGAAATCACATCTACAATTTATCATGAAAAAATCCATTAAGAATACCCCACAGCTAGAAAAAACTCAAGCTGGTGCTAGGTTTTGATTACAGAGGAATAGAGCAGCTGTTCATAGAAGGAAAATGAGAATACTTTGCTATCCTGTTCTTTTTCATTTTGCCAATAATATAGCTGCATTTTCACCTCCAGATTGGTAAATTTCAAAACCAACAAGCAGGTCAGTAATTACCTTTTTTTAATCTTTTTCTTATTTAACAGAAAAGCCTACTGAAATTCTGCCCAGTCACCTCAAACTCTCCTTTGTCCTTGTTCCAATGTGCTTGATCCATTCAAATATCACATTTTCATCTCCAAAATATACAGAGAACACTTTAAATTGGGTCTTTGAGCAAAACTAGCCAAGGTGTCTATACTTGTTTCTTTCTTGCCCTTCCTTCCTAAAACCATAGGAATTGTCTTAAGAGGAAAAACAAAAGCATGCATCTTAGCTTCCCAAACCAGCCACTTTCCTCAATTTAATTCTTTTCATTTCTTTACTTCTCTATATTGTGAAGTCTGATTTTCCTGAATCTAAGAAAAAGCAATGACTGGAGGTTTAGGAGAGAGCACTCAAGAGAAAAGCACTTCCAGATATTAATAAAGACTATAGTTGGGGTCTCCACAGATGTTCTTGTTATAAATGCCCACCTTTTCCCAGAGAACTCAGCTCTTCTAGTGAGTGCTGCATGGTTCTCCATATTCACATACCCTCTCAAATTTGCTGTGTGCTGCATCCCCTGCTTCTCCTATTAGTTTCACCCCTTGTTTTCACAAATCTCGACCTTCTTCCATCCACACTGCCTTAGCAAGGATATTTTTGGAGATAGCTATCTTCACTGTTATTGAATTGTTTTCAGTGTGCAGACTTCTACGTATTTATTGACAGAAAGCTGGGTCCTAGCGAGTGAAATGAAGACTAAGAGGAATATGTTTTGTCACATTTTGAAACAGAGCACGAACACCCCATCTTCTGTGGCCTCTAAACACACACTGACATTTCCTAGTTCTTAAAGAACAGGAGCAGCAAAAAGTGCTCCTGGCTTGGTCAGCAGTTTGCTGGGTTACTTTTTAAACTTTTTTCTCCTTTGGTTTTTTTCCCTACAAAGTGCAGAGGCAGTACTGCACTCATAGCTGTCATGGTTATTATAAAAATGAAGTTTAAAATGCTCTGTGCCTTTTAGATTAAAGGTGCTAATGAGATGAGAAGCGCAATCATCATCTCAAGCCCGGCCTGTAGCACTTAAGCTGTTCATCCTTTGCTTTGATTACATAAAGCTGTATCAATGAAGTTTCTCTCTGGCTGTAGCAGCAGTAAGAGAGCAGTGGCACATGCAGAGAAGCACACTGCACATTAAGTGTCTGATTTTTAAAATGCATGTCTAATTTTCACAGGCCAAAGCCTTCCCATGAACTACTATTCAGCTGCCTGAATAATGCATACAAATGAGACAGGACTGCAAGCCTAACAATTTTAAAATCAGGTGTTATATGCAGAACATATAAAAACTTTCCTATCTTGGATTGTATAGCTGTCAAAGCATAGCTTTAGTTACTCTCAGTATAACAACATGAATGTACCCAGCTGAAAATCTGAAACTGGAAATTTTTCTCTAATCATCAAATGATCAATGAGAACAGACTGCTACTCTTGACTTGATTGTTCTCTCTGCTTGTCACATTCTTGCCATGACTGAACTCCAGGACAGCCCCTTCTTGTCTGCATTCAATTTCAACCCACTCATAGCCAGATTATTTTAGATGATTATCATGGAATGGTTTGGGTTGGAAAGAACCTTAAAGGTCATCTAATTCCAATTCCCCTGCCAGGAGCAGGAACACTTTAATCAACTTATCCCAAAACTCCAGTGCTTATCACTTATTTGGGCTGCAATATTCAATTTCTTATTCTGTTAATGATAATTCCTAGTCATGAAGGACAGTCTATGCTGTCCCATGAAAAGACTGTGTTGTCTACCTTTTTTTTCCCATATCACTCATTCCTTCTTTTAACTCTGGAAAACTGGTATTCTACAAAATTCGCCTCACCATGGGTACATGGGAGAAACGCTTTCTATTACTAGGTCTGACCTGACTTTTCGGGACACTTGAAGTAATTAGTTTTATATGTACTTCAACTTATTCACATAAAACAAAAATAAAATAATGTAATATGCTTAAATATTTATGCATGTCAGAATCTGTTAGTGCTCTTGTAATTTCTATCTGTAAATCTCTAAAACCTATTAAATAAAAACTTTTTTTAAACTAAACTTTATTTTCCTTACTGCTATTTTCTAACATAGAATTTAAGGACAGTTACTGATTCAACATCAGTGTGGCATCTTTTTTTTCTCTACAGACATAGAGGACCACCAATTGGGACAGCATCTTAAAACAAGATATATAACTAGCCCAAATGGAACTGGCACACAATTATGATGATTGTATGACCTTCTGCGAATTGTCCTGAAAACCCTCTCTATTATACTTGTCAGTCACAGCCAAAATGTGAGTCTTTAATCACTGCAGTCCTGTAGTCAGTGAGAGAAATGAACTCATACTCTGTGACACATTATCAGTAGACTTTCAAATAGAAAATTAATGAAAAAATGCAAAAATAGAAAAAGCAGTTGCCAAAACTGCAAAGGAATAAGGAGATGATCTTAAGTGGCCAAACACAAAACCTTGGTATAGAAGGCCAAAATATCAGGATCACATGGCTTAACATTAAACAGTGATGATCTTCCAATCTTCATAAGGTCATTAATCTACAGACATTAATACCAAACTATAAAATCTAAAGCCATTAATCTGCATCATCCACAGGGAAGCCATACACTCCCATAACAAACTTAAAGAGTTACTTTCATGTGCAAGAAGAATTTCCATGCTTACAATTCCAGGGCTGCCATCTAAATGCAGGTAACATACTTTTCACTGTCAATACATAATTGCTTAAGATTCTCAATGCTAACTAAAAATCAGCACCTCCAGATTTACCTGAGTTAAACAGTGGCTGTTTATTGCAACATTCAGAATACATATTTGGTGGAGCTTGAGTTTTCTTTGGCTTTTTAAAATATAAAACATACAAAGCTTCTTCCTAACCATTCTACCATGCAAAGCCTGCATTTCCCACAGGCAGAGTATACCTCGGCATTTGATTAGATGGACAACATTGAACTTATTTAAAAATAGGCTAGCAGTGTCATAGCTCATTTGCTCTAATGCAATTGTGAGAAGATAGAGCCTGTATGTCCAACCACAGGGAATATTTGGCACAAAACCACACAGCAGGAACAATGTTTTTTATAAAACTAAGTTCATTGGTTTGGCAGGTGCGGGTTTTCATGCTATAGGCTAATGGCAACCTACACCCCTTTTGGTTCTTGCATTGAAGCCTTGGCTGAAATTCAGTAGATGGGGCACTTAGTGAGTTTTTTGAGTTTTCATGGAGACAGTCATGCGATACATGCTTGCTTTTGACTAACAAAAACATCCTACACGAGATGGCATAAACTTAAACCAGCCCCAGCAGTTCTGAGAATTGTGCTGAGCTATTTCAAGTGCCTCACTTAATCCATAGGGAAGCACTACCCACATAGACCCAGAAAACAGCAGAGTAACAAGGGAAACATTTGCATTTGACAGGGTTTTGAGTCACATCTGTAATAACATGTATAGCATTTTTCCCTCCTGTTTTTCATACCACTCTTCGTTGTTTTCACTATCATATTATGTTGTGCAGAACTGACATCATCATGCACCAAAATGATCACGCACCCATATCTGAAGGGTGCTTGCCCCCAAAAAGTTTCATGTGTACAATAACAGACTGCACACAAGGGAAATTCCCCAGTATGAAACATTGCAGCAAACAGTTTTGATGAGAAATTTCCTTGACTGCCATCACAGCAGGTTCCCTTGAAGCATCTCAACTTCTTTGAACCTTTCATAGAACCACAACAGACTTCTGTTAGAGCTCCAACAACTTTGCCCTGAAACTGGATTATTTGGGAAGATGCAGACTCTACCTTCAGTGGGTAGACATGGACAGAAGACCTTGGCCACTAATCACCACCAAGATTACTAGAGCTGCTGAGCTACAAATAATAATAATAATAATAATAATAATAATAATAATAATAATAATAATAATAATAATAATGATGATGATGATGATGATGATGATGTCATTAATCAAACAGTGTGCTTTCCAGGGTTACAAGTCTGCTCTTCTGCACCATGAGCAGAATCACTTCCTAAATCACCTCAGGAAATCTCTCTCTAGAGAAGTATCTAGGGTTTTGTTGTGGGTTTTTTTGGGTTTTTTGGGGTTTTTTTGTTTTTGTTTTTGGTTTTGAGGGTTTTTTTTTTAGCTTGTAAGGTAATTAAGTGTGTGGAAAACCCTGATTTAAATAATATCCAATTACACCTGGGCTTTTTCTATATATTAGACACTTGCTGTGATATATATGTGACACTTGCACATGATGGTCTGCAATTTCTGCTGTTCTAGAAACATCAAAAAGCCTTTTGTTACCTAGAAACAAACTAACCAACCTGTAATTTGCTGCATTGCTTATCTGAATGCTTGCCTTTTTTTTTCATATTTCATGTTCATTGGGGCAATCACATCTCTAAACAGTCTATGAAATACACACATGTAATGGATGATTATATATGTAAGTATATATAAAATAAGCATACATAAGATCCAGGTAAACTAATAATACCTTTTTCACTGTGTCATTTTGCAGAAATATTTCACAATAAACGATCATCAAACTCCTTAGTGCAGCTGGCTTTCAGCCTCATGAAATACCTTTGCACTGCCTCAGACATTTGTTTTTTAAACTGATCAATGTATGGGTTAGCTCCTTGATTCTGAAATGAGCATAAAGTGTTTGCTTAGAGGGGAAAAACAGTCAGTGGGGAATGTTCAAAGAGAAGTATTACAAGAGCTTAGTAAACAGATAAAAAAGTACAGCTTGAGGTAAGACTTTAGACAGCCACAGCAATAATAATGCTCTAAAAGGAAGCAAAACAAGATTTAGAGATACTGCGAAAATAGATTTTAGAGCAAAGAAAATAGAAACAAAAATGGAAGGAAGGCTTATGAAATGCAGAAATGCTGGAACCCCAGAGGTCACACATTATAAGAGAGCCGTGGGAATGTGTGAATGGCAGGAGGAAATGAGAGTGAGCAGTGATGACAGCTGTGAGTCAGTAATGCCTTTAGCCACAAGGGTAATGCAGGCACATGCAGCGAAGGCATTTTTAATCAATAGCTCTGAGATCTTGGAAACAGCTATCTGATCCTAGGCCAGCAAAAGAGATAGATTAAAAAGGTTCTCAAAATAAGCAGGTGTCTTATTCAGTCAAAAAACCTAAAATATACACTTGCTGAAACACAGGTTCTCTTTAGTCCCATGTAATGCCCAAGAACTTTTCTGCCTTCAAAAAATGTATGGATGAAACCTTGATAGCTCATACAAAGCACTGGGAAAATTTGTATTGATTAACAGTCAGAAAGAACTGAAGAGTATATGCTTTTATTTCATTCTTTACACATGTATGTGTGAAGATATAGCCCTAGCAAATGTCTGGCTTCTGCAATTCCAAAGATCTTCAGCTGTTCTCTGAAAGTCAGTAAAGTCATGCTGGGACATTAAAGCCACCAAGACTGCAGTCTTCATAATTCTCTTAACAAAATATTGCTGGTGGATTATTCCTCAGCACTGTCTTGTTAAGCAAGAATGGAGAGTATTTTATCAAATCCACACTTATGTATTCATTGTTTTCTCTTGTTCTTTCAAAGCTTGTTTAGTACCTAATCTGCATTTAGATATCCCTGTACACATATGGCTTTTATAGGTCACAGAAATCTGATACAGCACCAAGATCTTCCTCTGCCTAAATGATCCAGTAAGTGTGGGCAAAAAAAACACACACTGAAAAGATTTACCAAAAGACAAATAGATAAAGCAAAATTTTGAAGTGATAGCATGTTTTATTAACTGTAAGTGCTTTGCTTCAGTTTTTTCACTGGTAGAGAGAAGTTACCAATAAAACACAATTATCCCAGGACTGAAGAAAAAAGTCCATCTCCCGCTGGACATTCCAAATCAGTACAAATCTCTTTTCTTAGAATCTTTCAAGTCAGAGGGAACCTTAGTGTGGGATCTAAGTCCAACTTCTTCTTGAAACAGGAGAAGCATTGAATTCTGACTAGGTTGCTTAGATCTGTGTGTAAACAGGTCAGAAAAATTCCCAAGACAGAGATTCCACAACCTTTTGGGGCAACGTGTTCCCATCTCCCCCAGTCTCTAACTTCCCCAGTATCTGCAGCTTGGCAAATCTAACAGAGAAAAGCCTTGCAATGACATCTGTCAGTTCTCTCAGCTCTTTCAAACACATCCCTTTTGGTTCTAGAGACACATGTAGACAAGGTTTCTCAAAAAATCCCCACTAAGCCCCTAAAAGGTAACTACATTTGTCAGGAGAAAGTAGTCCCGGGTGATACAGTGACCCAATGGAGCAAAGAATCACATTAAAAGTTAATTTTCTTACTAAAATATAAAAACCCTTTTGGGCACAAGGAGAAACCTTTTAGCCCCTTTGTAGCTAACAAAACAGCATTCCATCAACAGATTGTCAGATCTGTTAAAATAGATAAGATATTTCAGCAAGGAAGAAACTTACACATCTATCTGTAAATTCAAGACTACATGCATTTGTAAAGCATCTTTAGGCTAGTATTTCTAACACTAGGTGTTGATTTTGAAGATCAAGTTTGTTCTTAATAAATACTATTATTTGGAGATTGTGCTTAAAGCCCACAATTGCAGATGAAACATCTACTTTAACTGTAGCTGAAACCACAGTAAAGAAAGGATAGCCCTAAGAATTGTACTAAGTACAGTATTTAATAAAACATGAAATAACAGAAGGTAGATACTGAGAAACATTAATAATGATGATGATGACCCACATAAGTTATGGCAGTTTTATATCAACAAATGCAATTATCAAATGAGGGTCAATTGATTTCAGTATCCCTTCAAATCCTTTATTAATAGTCTAATAAAGATGGATCCATTCTCAGTATCTGAAGTGTTTAAAATATCCCATATATTCTGACATTTTTTTGTGCAGCAGGATCTTCTGTTTTGTCTACTGAAAGAATAAAATCAGTATCCATATCCACTTCTGTGGATATATTCATTTCAGAGAGCAATCAGCCATGAAAAGCTTCATTTATCACTTTTACCAAAACAAAGATAGGATTAAACAGAGAAAGTTTAGGGTTTGCACCTTTGATTTGAGTATTACAAGATGTACTTATTATATACATATAAAAAGTTTACAAATTCTCTAAATGACCTTATTATTTTACCTGCCCTGGTCTGTCTTGTCATTGTAACCCCTCCAAAATACTGTAAAATGAAGGCTTTCACAAAAGCCATGCTAAAGGTACAGCTGATACCAGACTGCAGAATGAAGGGGTGAAGAAAACTCCCCAGAGCACATTTTACACTTTTCTTTAGGAACACCACCCAGAAAGGAAACTCTAAGGGGTGTAAGCAGGAGATGGAATGCATAGGCTTAAATTTTGATGACAAGACTTAGACTTGTCCTCATATCATTTTAGTACAAAGTTTCAGTTTAGGTAGAACCCAAGACAGAAGTTATTGATCTTGTTATTAGCATGTATCACTAAAGCCCACTACACAGGCTGAGGTGCCTCCATGTGCTAAATTTTTAATGCAGTTATTTTTACTATAAACTATATCTGGCAGTAGATATGTAACATCTCTTTGTGGAAGTCATGGCCTATTTTGTTTTGTTGATCTAAAAGTACTTCAAATTATTTATTATCATTTTCAGACTATAAATTTCATCCACTTATTACGTGTGCAAATTCACTTTCCTGAAGGCAGTGTGAAGTCAATGTCAACAGCAAGAGATCCTGACTGAATTCCTACAGCAGCCAATACTTCATATCTGCAGCAATAGAAAAATAACCCATCCAGAACCACAAGTTTCTATTTGTCTTACAGCTATAACTTAAAATAGTGTCTTTAAATTAAAGCTGACGCACAAGCAAAAAACCCGCAGAGAAACAAACGCCCAAAACAAGAACACTGGGAGTGACAGCATCAACAGCGCCACCAAGACCTGATGGAATCAAGATGTCAGTAGATCTGCTGGCAAAGTGAAAAGTACTATGAAAATATTACCAAACCACATACCTCAGAGAGGTAATATATCTTTGGCTTTTGCTCTTAACTGCTTCCTCAGGGAAAAAAAAAAAAAAAATCATCCAAAAAATGCAAATACCATGCAGGACAAATGTTAGATTTGTTTTTTTTTTTCATGTTATTTATAACTGCCTCCAAGACCAGTAATTGGCATGTGAGACACAGTATCAAATACTGTAAAAGCACATAGCAAGATGTACCCCCTTTATGAATTTTCTTACTAGTCCACATGGAAAACAGAGATAAAAAAAGGGAAAGAAAAAAGAAAATACTGCAGTTAGTGCTGCTCACTTAGTATGCTTCATATTTTCCATGGAGCTCTGACAGAGGATGCTGAAATGGAAAGAGAACACAAGACAAAGATTTGATGGACAAAAAGCTTGACCATGAACTGAGAATTAAATAATCTCCTAAGATGCCACTTGCGATACTGTTGTGATTTTCCCACTTTTCCCCTTCTAATGTGTTCTGAGGTGATTGCACAGCTTGCAGCACTTCCACAGGGAAGACTGGAGCCTCCTGCCCAGCCTCTGACCACAATGACAGCTCCTCACACACAAATAGGGGCAGGTGAAATCAGTGACCAACTCCAGTGGGGGACCAGAGACATCTGTGTAAAAGAATAAAAGACTGTGCAAATAAGGCAAAACTGAGGGATACAAAACCCATACCTGCCACTTATCTGGCTTTGAAAATCTTTCTCTTTTGGTACCTAAAAATAACATCTTTCTCCTCACATTTCTTCCCTTTCAGCAAGTTCACCACCTCAGTATGTGTAAGTGTCTTCAGGAGGCATTTTCAGTGGGAAAGGCCAAGCAATTACACATGAAAGGGAAAAGACCTCGGTGTATTAATAGGACAAAGAAAAATAGCACTCTCAAGTGATGAAGCTAAAGCAAATAAATTCCTGGGGTTTACCACACTCATTTACATGCACATTAACTCATCTCTAACGTCACTTTGTTTTTTTCAGGAGATTCCTAGAGGCTGACCTACAAGACATAATATGGGAAAAATTAAACTGTCTTGGACCTTTAAGAAATCAAACATCAGTAACTGAAGTAAAGAACAAATCTCTAGACAGCAAGCACTACAGTAAAACTACAGTAAAACAATTCAGAATGTAAGAAGTCTTACAGATGGCATGAAGATAATTTTGACATGTAATCCAACATAGCATAAAACTAAATTAGATCTGTGGGACTTAGAAATTATAGTTCCATATGGCAGCTGTTACACTGAACCACAAGAGATTACTATCAAGTTTGTCAAGCTACTTAAAATAAAAATTTATTTTCTAAACAAGTAGGTTATAATAATTCTTCAGAAAAGACCCTAGTAAAGAAGTTGAAATTGAATGTTTAACATTTACTGTGTTACTAAGAATATATGACTGATATTTTTATAAGGCAACATCATAATAAGATTATGTAGAAACTGATAAAAATATCGCAATAATATAAAATGGGTGTTGTGCATCAGCAATTGCATAAACAGGGACAAAGGAGCAAAAGATGCTAAAATTAGCATGCAAAGGCACTCATGTGTTCTGCGTACCAACAAACTGTGGGCACCTGTTCCCTCACAAATGCACTCTATGCTTAAGCTTGTGATTGTTTTTCCACAGCAGGAATTACTATCAGGTTCATTTGGTAATAAAAACATTTAACACTGCTTTTCCTTTTTCAGTAAATAGGCCTTAAAAATCCTAAAAGCCACAAAAGCGGAGATGATTTCATGATGGATGCCTGTGTTGCCCAAGTCTTATGGGAGAGGAGACCCAAGCAGATACTTCTGACAGCACTGACACGTAGAAAAGATTGCAGGCAACTGCTTTTCTCTAGAAGATGCAAGTAGATGACAGGGCTATAAAGTCTGCTGTGAGAACAGCAGATGGAAAACTGTTATATTTTTTAAAGTGCATTCTAGAGTATGTGTTAAATGGAAGCAGCAGGTCACCAACAAGATGTGCAAACAAAACCCAGCCAAGTGATTCGGTCTGACCTAGAAAGTGAAAATTCGCAGCAAATTTGTCACATTTGAGCGCCATGTGCTGAATCAGCAATAGGATTTCCTACTTCCTATCTTTCATTTCTTTCTTCCTGTAAATAGACCACATTCTACCTGGTTTTGCTACCTAAATGACCACATATTTTCGTCAGCAAATCTTATTCATTTGATCCATCCAGAGATCTCTAGCAATTTATCAATAGTAATGTTGGTTTTTCTTATTTTTAAATTTCCTTTTTTACAAGATTGAAGCATATTAAAAAATGCCTTATATGCCCACTCTCACCCAAGTATTTTAAAAATGCAGCTACACAAACTCTGTAAAGGAGGTTCCACAAGTTAATTGTGTTGACTTCTCATGTTGCCAAACAAAAGTAGCATTACATAACACATTTTCTCTCAACAGTTACACTGTCATCTTGCTTTTTCAACTACAGGCTGAAGTAACAGGAATAATATGATGTGGTCTAAAATACACAGTAGTGATAAAATGCCACCTTGATGATTTACTACAGCATTTTCAGACATTTGGGTGTATTTACACAAAGAGTAACTAAAAATTCACCTGTATCAAACCAACAGCTTGAAGAACACATGGAAGACATGAGTAAGCAATTGTAGAATGCAACCCCTCAGCACTGAGGAACACAGTCCTCCAGTCAGACAACCTGAATACGCATTCAGGGGAGCAGTCATAATTATGCCAAAAAAACCAAGGGAGAATCCTATAAATTGTTCACCACCAGCTATTTCCCCAGCCAGCCCTCGTGTTTCACACCTCTTTCCTTTCACCAGAGGGAGCTGAAATGCAGCTCTGAGACCATCTGCACAGCCAAAGAGAGGTTTTTAGGTCTAATATGCAGCAAAGGAGGAAAATATTCTCATGACACTATTTTGTCTCTTCATTTGGCTTGCCAATCTCCCCAGACTCCTGCAGCATTCATGGAAAAAGAGGATCATCTAGAGAATCTGAATCTGGTTCTTAATCACAATTCAGAGCCTCTCTGTCTTCTATGCTGGCTGAAAAGCAAGACTGTGAAAGCTACCTGGCTATCTTAAAACCAAACAGCTGGACAACAGAAAAACTTTCCAAAAAGTCCACCCAAGATACATAAAGGGCAACCACCACTTCAAGTGATAGCATTGAATTATGGACAGAGAAAAATGGTGCATGAAGATCTGCTCAGATGCTCTGCAAAACACAGTAGGGATGCTGAAGAACCAAACAACTGAAGACACACAAATGTGACAATGACTTTGCTTTAATATTACAAATCTAGACACATCCTGAACACCTTGTATTTGGTGTCTCAATATGCTGGGAAATTAAAAGCAGCATAACACTGCAATAATGAAGCAATGTTTTATAATTTATGTATAGCTATAGAAATGCAACTGTACTAACTGAAACAGTATGATTTCTGTTGTTATAATTTATTAATTCATCTACCAATCTACAGCATATTCCATGGTCTCTGTTAAATGCTCCTCCAGGATGAAAAGATCCCACTGTCATGGTAATTGACCTTTGAAAAAAAAGACCCAAGGAACCAAACCAAAGCAAAACCAATCTGAAATGTACCACACATACGAAAAAGATCTTGCTAAGACAGTGTTAAATTGCTCAGACATCTTTTAAGCATTAGATAAAGAGGGGAAAAACAAGTGAGGAAGGTCAATTAACCAGAATGATCTCTTTTCGCTACTCAGAGCAGCAAAACACAAAATTCATGAACTGAATAAATACTTCAGAAGTTTCTGATAAGAAATATAACTCATGATAACATGAAGTACAAATGTAAGTTCTAAGCCGTACTTTAAATTTTCAAGTTCTTCTCTTAATCACATGTGGCAAAAATGGAGGTGGTTGAGTAGTGATTGGTTCATTTATTTTTCCGGTAAGATGTTCTTTATATTCAAAAGTCTTGCTGCAGGGCAAGGGACAAAACTGACATGGGATGACATCAATTGCCCATGTGACAGAGCAGAC
Organism: Taeniopygia guttata; assembly: GCF_048771995.1. NCBI lineage: Eukaryota > Metazoa > Chordata > Aves > Passeriformes > Estrildidae > Taeniopygia > Taeniopygia guttata. Next base: position 13,516,385 of record NC_133036.1, read on the forward strand.
TCACACCAAATTTCAGAGATCATTATGTGCTGGATGCTGATTACTTGCCTGCTGAGCCTGATGTCACTTAACTGTTGCATTATGTACTCTGATCAGGAAAAGTGTTGGCAATTTCTTGAATTACTTTTTATTGAGAAACTGTCAAGACTGCTGTTCAGAACTATAAATTCTGCTTGCTTCTCAACTATTATTTCTGTTCCCAACTCAAAAACAATGACTAACACATAAGGGTCATAAAATTCAATAGGCAAGAATCAGATTTATTTCCTTTTTGTAATTATTTTTAAAAAGCCAAGCCCTGGATGCCAGAGACAATTCTCTCTGCATTCTCCCTGGATTAATCTAACTTTTTTTTTATTTCAAAGAAAATGTTCAATTATTATCTCAGACTAGACAATATCTCCCCTGTTCCTCTCCAGGATCCTTGTCACATAGACAGCAGCTTATTCTCTTTGGTACAAACTCAACTTTGAATGCTCAACTTGATATGCTTCAGTCACTCTGCCTCCTCTGTTAAATCCTGTGGGTGCAGGAGGGTGAAGATCACTGGGTAAAGAGGTTTAGGACCATACTTGGATGATAATTCTAATGTTCTCTCACTAACGGTCCCTAGCTTATCAGCAAGAAAATCCAGCCCATACTTAACTAGCTTCTTGGAAATATCTAGTTCCATAATGAAAGTTGGAAAAACAGAGTCTTACATGGAAAGGAGCTTAAGGGATATTAATTTGTCCCATTAGTAGCTGAATGACTTAAAATGTTCACTGTGACTCAACAGACAGAGTGTCAACAATATAATGTAGGGGGTTTTTTTTGTTTGTTTGTTTCCTTTTTGTTTCTGTTTGTTCCATTTATATGGAACCTTAACTGCTACTTAGCTTTTTAAAGGAGTTCTAGTGAAGTTAAATTGCCGGACACAATTCACTTAGAAATCTACTGATAGCAAGTATCTATTCTATTCAAGAAATTAAACTGTGTTTCACTGAGTCTTGTATCAGCAGTGGTGTGGCCAGCAGGACCAGGGCAGTGACTGTCCCCCTGTGCTGGGTACTGGTGAGACCCCACCTCAAACACTGAGTTCATTTTTGGCCCCCCCAGCAAAAGGCATTGGGGAGGCTGGAGCATGTCCAGAGAAGAGTAACAAAGCTGGGGAAGGGGCTGGAGGAAAAGTCTGATGTGCAGCTGTGGGAGCTGGGGGTGTTTAGTCTGGAGAAAAGGCTCAGGAGGATCTTATTGCTCTCTAAAACTTCCTGACAGGAGTTTTTGGTGATGTGGGAGTTGGCCTCTTCTCACAGGTAACAAGCAACAGGACAAGAGGAAACAGCCTCAAGTTGCTTCAGAGGGGGATTAGATTGGATATTAGGGGGAAATTATTCACTTGAAGGATTGTCAAGCATTGGTACAGGCTGCCCAGGGAAGTGGTGGAATCGCCATCCCCAGAGGTACTCAGCAGACACAGATGTGGCACTCCGAGCCATGGTTTAGCTGTGGCCTTGGCAATGCTGGGTGCAATGATTCTGTGATTCTGTATCCCCTCTACACCATCAAGAGGCTGCAGTGATAGTTCAGACAATGACAGAATACCGAAACATCAGAGAGCAATAATAATAGAAATAACAATGTTGTTTCTCTGCCTAAAAGGAAGTAATCAGTTTTGAAGCTCTTTCAAATTTGTCTTCATAAATTTATAGAGAATGGATGTTATTACATACAAGTGTTTCAAAAATTACCTAATATGGAGAGAACATATTACTCTTCAGTGAGATAAGTGTTAAATGATAAACTGCTCCAGTGCTGACACAACATAAATATGCAGTATCCATCAATCCATAAATCTGAAAAGAGCTAATGTAAAAGCTGTGGATAAGAACTTTAGGAAGAGTCAGTTTATGTCTCCAGTGATTAATATTGCCATGTATTACATGAACATAAACATGTCTGTCTCCTTGGAAACAATGCAATGCAAGTTGCAAGTCTGCTTGTAGAATACCAACTGATACATTTTCACTGAAATTAACAGGAATACTTACATGAAAGACTAAAAAAGAATGTTGGCAAAGGTATTTTTTCTATAACTCTGTTCAAATGAATATTTGGGAAGGGATGGCCAAAACTGATGCTACCAACAATATCAAGATTCTTTACCTCCTCTTCAGCTACCAAATCAGTTAATTTTCAGTAGTTCATCATGAATATTAATACTCAGTTATGGAACATTGTTATCAACATATTAGCCATAGAAATAAAAGTATTTAACTTGTCCTGAAAATTCTTTGTATTAATTTTTCCCCTGCTCTTTCTTTCCTCCTCTCTGGTTCCCTTTATTGCCTGAAGATCCTCCACTGTAACTAAAAGGAATATATAGAGGAGGAGAGAAATAAGTAAACCTTTCCTAGTTTTTTCATCTTCTGAATTCTGAATCACACTATTTGTCCCTAGTAGCTACATCCTTTAAGCAGGCTAAGCATGCCTGTTCAAATCACAGCTCAGGATGATGGAGTGACAGGTACTGTGAACAAGGGCAGTGGATGCTGTACATCTCCAGCAAGGTCTGGAGACCTTTATCAAGGTCTGACAGACTCCTTTATCCCCAATTAGTGACTTGCCAGCCGAGCGAGTGCACAGCAACGTGCATTGAACATTGTATGGCCTGAGTGCCAGGCACAAGGTTCAGGTGGCAGCAGTCACAAATGACAACAGATCCCCAGGGATCTGTGGAACATCTTCATTAACAACCTGGATGACTGTACAGAAGGAATTCTCAGCAAGTGTGTGGGTGAGAACAAACAAGGGTCAGTACCCTGGTGTGCAGGGCTGCCTTTGAGGGAAACCTGGGGAACATGGAAAAGTGTGGCGACAAGAAAACAAAATCAAGTGCAATTTTTTTATAAAACCATGGAATTATTTGGGTTGAAAGGGACTTTAATGATCCAATTTTGTTGCTGGTTGTAGTTCCAACCATCTGCCATGGGCAGAGACACCTTCCACTAACCCAGGTTGCTCAAAGATCATCCAACATGGTCTTGGACACTTCCAAGGATGGGGCATGCACAGCTTCACTGGACAATGTGTTCCAGTGCCTCACTGCCCTCACAGTGAAGAATGGCCCATGTGGAATGCAGTCAATCCATGAACAATACAGATGGGGACTGAGCAGGAAGCATCTCTGCAGAAGAAACCTGGGGGTCCTGGTGGATGCAAAGGTGAACATGAGCGAGGAACACACACTTGGCAGAAGAAACAAGCCTCCTGCAGCCCAGGCTGAGGGAGCTGGAAGGTCCAGGGAAGGCTTCCTCTCTCAATTTGGTACTTGTGAGTCTGAATCTGGGGTTCTGTGTCCAGCTCTGACTTTGCAGGACCAGACATACTGAGTGTGTGCAGTGGAGGGTCACTGTGATAGTCAGGGACACAAGGACTTGGCCAGAGGGAGCAAAGAAGACAGAGACTCTTCTTGGAGGTGCACAACAATAGGACAGGAGGTGCAAAGTTGGAAGAGTGAAAATTCCTTTTTTTAATATTTTTTTTAAAAAATCAGATGGGTCAAATACTAGGACAATCACACCAAGAGTTTATGGAATCTCCATCCTTGAAGTTGTTCAAAAATGAGCTGAAAATTTTTTCTGAGCAGCCTGACCTAACTCAATCTGCTTTGAGCAAGGGGTTAGAACAGATGGGGAACTCTGGAGGTCTCTTCTGACTTAAAATGTTATACATCCAGACTCCTGTATAAAGATTCTTATCTCATAATCGATTCTACACACATTGGAACCCTTCACAGAATCCCAGCCCATAAGTATCACTTCTGGCTGCTTTCCTCCTTGTGATTTCAGATTGTGCATTTTATCCACTTTTGAGGGAGAACAGTCAATTGAAACACAGACATTAAATTCTCCCAAGGACACCCAGGTCTCTAACTTCAAACCAGGGTAATTCCCAAATGAAACAAAGACCCCTACAGCCTGAAATGTATCCTACAGAACATAAAAGGAAATTGAATTTACCATGCCTCTCTAAAGGCTATGGCATAGTTTACCTTTCCAGATTCAAAACCTACCAAAATTAATGTGAAATGATAAAAGTCCAGTAATCCTCTGTATAAGTAAGTCATAGCCTGAGTCTAAGGGATGACCTGATGTCAGTGAATATATAAACCACAATGGAAGAATTTTATACTAACAAAGAGAGTGTGAATATAGCAGAAAGTAAGGGATTGTTGCCAGAGAAACAGAGATAAGCAAGGATGGTGTTGCCATAGCAACTGGGTGACATCAGAGTTTTCCTATTCAGTGCACTGGGTGATAATGAAGTGGTGAAACAGCAGCTTCTCTCTCTGCTGACTCCTGGGAGGTGGGCAGAACCCCAAGTTTAATTGTTTCACACTTAAGACATGTCTAATTAGGAGGTTTACAGGGTTTTTGACATCACTATGTTAGATCCTCTAATGTCTAGTTCCTGTGTGGGAGTCCAAGGAGAGTCACACTCATTCCAAAACAAAAGAATAGCCATTTCTCTGTCCCTCAGGAGCTAAAAGAGAATTCTAAAAGAGAATGAGGAGAGTCGAGGAAAAGATGGAAATATGGTCCATAGCACAGCACTGTGCCTCTCAGGCATCATCAGGCCACAGCTGATCAGCCAGCTGCACAATGAAATTTAGTACAGGATAAAATAAATTAGGTTATAACTCCTGCCAAATCAATGCTTATTTTTAAGCTTGTACATTTTCCAAGGATAATGGTGTCTTCCTGGACCACCTTGCACCATAATGGAGAATGCTTTAAAGACAGTTATTTTAAACTTTTCTTTAACCTTGGAAAAAACTCTATGTTGGAGGAATAAGATATTCTCAGTATTGTAGAGGGAGAGTAAATGGAAAAGTATTTGTGGTAATATAAATAGATATTAAAAAATCCTTCATATAACCCTATTCATAAAATGCAAAAAAAACCCAAACAATATTTTTATTTCAAATAATAAACACATCCCCAGGTAGGGACTTATATGAGTTTAGTCTGTTTCAAGGACTGAAAAAGCTGTGGTTTCATAGCTGTTGCAGAGAAATCCACAATATGACTTGACATTTACTCTGCAGGAGGGACTACTGAATCTGCAATAAAAGCCCAAACTTTCCATCCACCTAAGCCTGGGATATAACTCCTCTTTATTTAAGTACACAACAATAAGCAAGGTCTGGACTTCATACATTGATAAGTTGAGATAAGTTGAAATTGTGCAGGCTGCTTAGGCACCATCAGCAAAGCAGCAACAGGATCAAACCCCTCAGTGCAAGTTGCAAAACCTCTCAGGGATGTGAATAAATACCCAAAGAACTCACAGTGAGTTTTTGGCTGCAATACTCCCAGTGAGACAGACAGATGGACAGATACACAGGATACACACCCACAAGCTGTCTGGCCTGGGCAGACCTATGTCACAGCAATGTCCACACCACAGACATCCAGGTAAGAGAGTCCTGGCATGAAGAATTTATATTATGACAGCATGAAAAACAGGACACAGTCTCATAGAAGTGAATGAAAGTTCTTGGAAAAGCAAGGAACAATATAAAGGTTTCTTAATAATTTTATTATTTAGATTGTGTTAATAGCTGGCATTATCTAAACTTCTGAAATGTTTAATATGCTTGATTTCTATGAAGTTGTATAAATGCAGCTCAATTTGCATAATTTCTTGGTGTTTGCAACAGCAAAGAGGGAAAAAGGAATAATACAGAAGGAAAAGTATCTGACGAGTTTTGACTTCTGATCTTTGATCTCTCAGTTCTGCCTGGTAAGGAAGTAATTATCTGCAGCCAAAACTGAATTTCATTCTTGATCCAAAGGTGACAGTCCTGGTGGATGTGACATGAATATCTAATGAGAAGTCCCTGTGTTAAAACACTGCCTTGTGGCAGAAAAACCATCTTGGGTCAAGACCCTCTTTGGATCTGATTACCCTGTGACAAGAATATTTTGCCATATCAAGTGGGTAATCAAGGCAGAATTATCTCCTATATAAAACAACAAACAAGGAAAAAGGGCTTCACAATATAAAAAGTTCAAAGCATCACAACCAAGGCAGTTTCAGTTCAAACAAACTTATCTAAGAATATGGAAAGACAAAGAGCTTAGCAGAGATAAATATTACTCAGCAAATCTCAGTGTGCTAATACAGAGTTAAATGTATCCAGCTGCAGTAGGGGACTGAAATCCATTTCAGGCATTTTTAGCATTCAGATACCACCAGGGATGGTTGTAAATGGCTTGGTTCCTAAGAGAAAAATCCAGGAGACACTTTCAATATTTCATGTCAGTCTTTATAGGATACTGCAAGAACTTAATAATCATGTCATAGGTATTTAGCAGTCATTTAAAGAATTTTTTTCCTCTTTTTTAACTGTTCTTTGCTGGTACCAAGGAGTCATTTCACTCCCAAAGAGCTGGATCCTGCCAGCCCACACTAAAAAGGAACAATGCAATGCTGAGGTTTAAAGGCCATGCTGAATCATACACCAATGAATTCTGCAAAGTGTGGTCTTCCAGGCAGTGGCAATTTTGGATACAAAAAAGATTACAAAACAAACAATATAAATCAATATTGCAAAGCCTAATCAGGTTACTTATTAGAAAATGAAACTAACTTTTCAAATGCCATTTTACAACAAGAAACCTTTTCTGGTAAATCTGAGAAGTGCCCTGAATAGAAGCCAGGAGGTACACAAGGGCTGGGCTTAAATTTTCTAGATCACCGACAACCTTAACAGAAATGCAGCCAACTCCCGATAGCAATGCCTTTCTCCTGCTTTTCCTTGTTTATAAATTCACATCTGATAAGCAACACATCTAAACACATTTCTTTTGCATGAAACACAACTGGAAATTGTTTTGTCTTGGGAAATGAAGTGCGGACTCAGATACAACAGCTTCTTCCTCCCCTGCCTCCAGAGAGTGGGAATCTCACTGGAATTCTGTTACCACCATTACATAGAATATCCCAACTAGTAAAATAAAGTCACTGATTGAAGGATTTAAAAGGTACATAGAATGCCCAATTATTTCAATGAGGAGCTCTGCTGAAGAGGATTTTCATGTATCCCTCATGCATTTGGGACTAAGTCATTTATCAATTTCTGAAAGATGAGGATGAGCATGAGGAAGGGTTTTTCCCAGGACTGAGGGGCAGAAGAGAAATGGTACAATCAGATGAAGATCATATAAACTGACTTGTCTAGACAGACATCTCTCCTGAAGATGATGTTTGCACACAGTTCTGAATATATCCACTACTACTACTGGTTGCCCTGTAAAGTAGCTTTTAAGATCAAAAACCAGTGGAATTTATGTGGAGTCTTTCAGTTACATCAACAGGCCCCACAGCTTCTTTATTTTGTCAAACAGGTGACACATTGAGCAATTTAGAAAAGATGAAGCCTGGCAGTCTCCACCTGCAAACCATCTGTATCTAATTATCACAACACTAATTAGAATCATTATCAAGAGAGATTGAAGCAACAAAACCTGACTCTTACAGTACACTTTGCTCTTTTGGAAAGACAAGGGGAATTGTAATACAGCTTAAAGGAATTTGTTTCAGTTACCTCTTACATCTGACATCAGCTGCATAAGTGGCATTTGTCTTGTGCGACGGCATCTTGAATTTTTCATTGAAATAATATTATACAGGCTGGGAGAAAAAAAAAAAAGTTTAAAAAAATAAGTACCTAGTGAACAACACTGTAATTTCTGATAGTCATATGAACCAAACTGAAAATGTTCAATTTCTATATGAAAAATGTAGAACAAGATATGTCTTTGGGAGTTGTTCAGAGAGAGATATTCTATGCATGATAAGGTTCATTCTGTGCACATCATAACATTGCCTTTTTGATTGAAGAAACATTGTAAAATCTAAGATGCTTCATTTATAAAGTATGGGTTGATAATTTCTTAAAATTGTTCCGGTATGTACAAACACATTCAAATAGAACCCATAAGGAGACATAAATACTTTCTCAACAAACTCATTAATAGTGTGCTGGGATAATTCATCATGTTTCTTTCTGCATAGGTATGGAAAAGTATGCCATTGGTTAGCTCTGAAAAAAAATTGTATAACATTTCTCTTGCACTCAACACACATATATGCAATATTTTTTTCTAATAAAAGGAAGCCTTGTTTTCTGATGATAAGCTAATTTCATTTTTATTAGCTTCTCTGGAAGAAAATAATATTTATTCAAATTTTTCCAATAAGATGCCCAGTACTTCTCGGAACAAAAAATTTGATGCAGCTGGAATGAATCAAAATATTTCTAATGACCTGATTCATGCCAACTTCTACAAAGAGCAATGCTGCAAGCACAGTTTCTTAATAAGCATCAGATCAATAGACAATACATGGAAACATTAAGCAATTATTCAATAGTAGTGCAGATTAGAAAAATTTAATTGGCCTTTTACATTTCTACTTTCAAATTTCTTCTTTACTTTTGTATATTTTTAAAAAAGATAATATACACTTCCACTGTAGTTTTTCTAAAAGAAATAATGTTTTTAGGATATTTGACTTTTTTTTTTTTTTTCCCTGTAAGTTCTATTATTTGGCATCACAAATTTCTCATTTGGAATAACAAGGTTCTGTCTTGCAGATAAAGCAGTGGACAGGGACTTTTTAAGATACCAATTACCACTTCAAAGCTTTGTCTTCACTTGTGTATGCATAGCCAGCAGTGCCTGTGTCCCAATCCCAGGCTATGAGACTTCAAAAATTATGTTTGAGAGCAGTTCAGTGGAGGTGCCTTTCTAAGCTTTCCCAGAGCAGCATCCCGAGCAGACAGCCCAGCTCCCAGCTGCTCCCTCTAGGGCCATGTGATAAGCAACGCTCAGCTGAAAACATAACACAGCCACGTCTAAGACATTGTAAATCAAATAAAACCAAAGGAAATTAAGTTCCAGTGCCAAATACTCCTCACTGATGCTCCTCTTTTTCTTGAACTCCTAAGAACCTCTGTAGTCCCACAGGCAGGTTTTGTTTGGATGATCAAAATCCTGCAGTAAGAATTCTGCAAGTTGAGTAATGCCATATGAAACTGAGAAGCAGGACCATAACTAGCCTTGCTCCTTTATGGAATTTTTTCCCCTGTTATGTGATTCTTTCAGACTTGGAGAGTAAGTGCCCACAGCAGCCTGTGGCTGTAATAATTATTGTTACTTTTGAAGCACCATTTCCTTGCTTTATAAGTTACCTCTATAGTTCTTATAAATATGGTTGCACCAAATTTAAGAGTTTTAAGAGTTTTAATGAATTTTAAGAGTTATAACTGAATAGAGTCAAGTAAACTTACTAATTTTTCAGGTTATCAATATATTGATCAGTTCAAGCTGAATATGGAATTACTGAATAATCAATAGTGTGTGATCATCACATGAACAGCCAGTTTTGTTTCCCAGATCAATCACAAAAAAATAAATATCGTAGTTCTGTTCTTCCCCTTTCCTTGCTCCTTCCCCTCTTCCTTCTGGACATGAGCTGAGATGACACAAGGACCATTTTTGAGTACTCAGAGAAAGCAACCAAACTGCTCCTCCAGTAGTTAAGTGATCCTTGTCCTCTATCCAAGACTGCTCCATCTCAAAAAAAAAGCCTCTCATCTAATATAAACCATTCCAACCTAAAGTGTTCTTCTACAAGAAAACAAAATTACTTCTCACATGCTACAAAACCCCTTGTCTCTGCATGAAAGTTCTTTCCACTTAGAGGCAGAGGAAAAAATAAATCATCATTTGATTCTTCTCTTTACCACAGGGGAAGCAAAGCATACTCAGTGAAGGTCATTTTTCACTTTCTCCTTTCATTTGCCATACAATTAATCAAAATGTGAGGTCTGATTTTAGTTCTTGGTTTCTTATGGCTGTATTACAAAAAAATTTAATAGACTTACTCTACAAATTTTTTTACAGTTATTCAATTCTATTTGCAGGGCCATGTAAGTGCTTAATAAAGCATCAGCCAAGCCTCTGACCCCAGTACAAATTCACTCAAGTGAACAGAAAAACTGGAGAAAAACAAGCAAATTTTTATTTAATTCTGGAAACAGAATAATTTTTAAAAATCTGTTTTTCTATTATAAATACATTCTTACTACAGCTCCACTTCTTTTCCAGTTTAAATTCTTCAGTCTTCTATGTCTTTAAAATGAAAACTTTTGTTAAGTGATCTTTTACGGCTTTTTTTCTTTCCAAAAGACGGTTACAATAAAATCCAAAATCTCCAAAAGAGATTATAATAAATAAATCCTTACTAATGAAACTTGCAGCATAAACATTGTTGAATATTTCACTAAGGTGGGAAGTTACAGATGTTGCAAGGACTCTGGCAGTTAAATGCTTCCTTTGGAACCAGCAGTGCAGAGGGAGCCTGGGGAGGGCAGGAATTAGCTGTGTGCATGGCAGGAGACAGTGGGAATGTGTCAATCTGATCTCCAGATCTCTCAGTGCACCTTGCACCCCTTCAGGAAGAACAACAAAGCAAAGGCAAAGTATTCTGCAAGCACTGACAGGCACTAGGCAAATCTTGGCAATTTGGAATCACTGCACCCTTCAATGAAACTCTTCCCTCCATTTGTAGTATAAAATCCACCTCTCTAAACCACAGTTTTTTCACTTTTTAAACTCAATTCCTTTACAAACACTAGATCTGTTACTACTGTGCATATTGCTGCTCTCATGATCTTTTATTTCCTTCCTCATACAGTTTTTGATGCGTCCCTACCAAACCATTTTGTTGCACATCTGCCCTGTGCTATTCAGTGATGTTTAACAGTGAGCCCATGTGAGAAGCTTGTCCGTCCATCCATCCATCCATCCATCCATCCATCCATCCATCCATCCATCCATCCATCCATCCATCCATCCTCCCATCCATCCCCCCATCCATCCATCCATCCAGCCTCTGCCAAGCCTGGAGAAAATGGAAGCTTTTTTGGGCTGCTTTAGGCAACCTGAGGAAAACCAGTTCAGAAGTCTTATTAGCACTTGTCAAGTCCTACAGGAATTGCTGGTATGTCTTAGCATATTATTAGGCCCCACTTTACAGAGACATTTATAGAAATATGGTGTTTTCTCCCAGTTGACAGGTGCCACAGAATCTCAAATTCAGGAGCAAAAACACTTCATGTAATTTCAGCAACCTCACTCCAGTGTGATTAAATAATTTTCAAAATAACCTGGTAGAAAGAGCACAATTCTAAAGCTTGTGAAAGCATCCCTGAATAACCTTGGGTAAATTATTATCTGCTTTGGTCTCAATAAAATTGAGATAACAGTATTTCCTTCCAGCTAGGGGTACTGTTCACTCCTCCTGAATGGAGGCCCTTAGGGAACAAGTATAGGCCATAGGAGTGCCACTTCTAGAACACAAACGTTACACAAATTCCCTTGAAAAGTCACATTGTTGAAGGCTGTAAAGTATTGTAACTGACAAGAAGTTAAATACTTTGCATACAGGCTAATGCATATGGTTATTAGCAGTTTTCAATGTCTTCAAATCACTCACAGGAATAGAAACATTCATTTTAAAGATGAATTAAAAAGATGAATACAAATAAAAAGGACAAAGAACTAAAATTATGGTAAGACTTATTTTTCACAAGCATAGCAACAAAGGAGAGCACTCCATTGAATACAATATCTTTGTTCCTTTGTGTCTTTTTTGTGAGCCTCTTAAATTGTAAGGCCAAATATATGGTGTTTAGGATTCTTTATTGAAAGGTTGGATATAGTTAAGCACAAAACTCACTCAGAATCCCTTTTAGACAGTACAATATGGTTCTTAGTCAATATTTTGTGTAGTATGCCTTTTGACTACTGGATTGCATTACACTCATTCACAATAAATTTTAAATAAAAAGAAAAAAAACATTGGACCTAAATTTATCAAGTACAGCAAAAATGTAAGGCCAGTAACTACAAAATCATTCTGTGAAAAGCATCAAGTTTTATTGACTAAAGGCCTTCTTCCTTTTTAAACATCAAAAACTGTACATATAATTTAAAAACTTTTTCTTATAACAACACCCAAAATAATATCACTGAGATACAAAAGAAGGTATTTGTGAAGCTGGCCTTTATGGTAATTTTTTCAAAATTTCAGTATTGTTCAGAGAGCTTTCCCAATGCTGACAACTTAACAGTCTCCAATATGTAGGGAAAAGCCCCTCAGAGAAACTCTGAGCTCTTGGGTGCTTAACACTTCACAGATGGGGCCATAGCTGAAATAAAACTGCATTTTACTGCAGAGCATCAGAAGCAAGCATCTGTTTCTAGATTTCATCTTAAATCTTGTTATATTAAAGAAAAAAAAAAGGTGAGGGAGGAGGAAAGACCACTACAGTAGTTCTGGAACACAGTCATATCCATAAAATGTTCAGTTACATTCAGATTCACAGAACTACCAGGAGTAATTTTTTTTTTTTTTATAACTGGTATGATACTGATGCAAAAAAAATTCTAAATCGGCTAGAACAGAGTATAGAGCACTTACATAATGGTTAAGAGGTATTGTAAAAGGCTTTGCATGAAATGAATTATCTACATGGCTAAACACCAGCCAAATTTTACAATATTTCCCAGTTCTTCCAGGCATATTTTTAAAAATCCCAAATTCTGCAACTACAGCTGTACACAGTCGTGGGGTACAATTCCATAGTGACACATCTTTCTTTTCATGACAAGGCTCTGATTGAGACCTCTTATGGCAAGGATCATTTCCTTCAAGTTTAGATGATATTCAAATCAAATAATGTTTTTAAGGGGGAGCAAGGAAAACAGAAGAAATAAATTCATTTTTGTAGAAACAGATGGAGAAAATGCAGAACATTGTTATATTTCATGAAACTGCTGTCTGTGTAAGAAATGCAGCACAATTTATTATGTATTCATTTTGCCCATCTGCTAAGTGTATCATTAAGACAATGAATTCAGTTCATTTCCTTCACTCCCTAGCTAAGCAGTGCAATTAGAGTTTTAGAACACAGCTACTGATAAAAGGAACTTTTTCCTGTTATTGTCTTTATTCCAAGTATTCTATCATTAAATAGCTTGAAAGGCTTTCTTTCCCTCTCTTATTTTCTCTTCTAGTCTTACCAACTTGTTTTCCATATTTTCAGACACATTCTCAGTTTTAGGGTTCAATATCCTTTGTGGCTTTTTTTTTCCAGCTGCATTTCTAGCCATATTGGAATATCCAATACCACTCTTAATACCAAAAAAAAACCTGCTTTGAGTTGCTGAAGTTTTTTCCTTATTTTTAAGAAACAGTGTCATTTTCTGTAAAACATAACACTTTAGAGGCGATAATGACAATGGTGAAATATGATAACTCAGTAAGACAGGGCTCTTTATTGGTATTACTCTATCACTGTCATGGAGGTTAGAGGTTGTGGGTAATAAACAATAATAAATTATAAATGTCTCCTCCTCAAAGTGGAATCTCAAGGGCTTAGGCATGACAATATGGGAAGAACCAGGATCTTACCTGCTCCAACACTGGCAGTATAAGCAGCTAGAACAGAGGATGGAATGGGAACCATCACATCATCTGAGAGGCTTTACAGAGCAGCACAAGAGCTTGTGTCACTGGCAGTGATGAACACCAAGCCAAAATAGAGGCAAGCTGGGCCCATCTGCAATTTTCTTCTGCCCTTTTTATTGTTTTAACAGTCCTACAACATATAAAAATAGTAGGAATATTTAGTTATATGTGGGTGAGGTATAAAAAAATCCCAAGAACAGACTTCAAAGCTACTAAGGTAAGATCTTTAGTACCATGATTTCTGCTATTCAAAGTCTTGGGCCTTGCTCACTTTGTAATGTCTCATCTTGATCTGTATGAGGATCACTTAGCACAGATCCAAGAGGGCTGTAATTAGCAGCTCAAACATATCCCTATTTTTGGTAGTGTAGAGCAAGTAGCTTTTGTCAGCACAGTTATATTGGGCACAAATTATCCCTCAGATGCCACAGTCGTGTTTGTAGAAGCGTGTTTTGGACACCAAGCCAGACCATTCAGCTTCTCAGCAATCCTGTTTTGGCAGTCACTCTGATAGTTAAAGCTTCATCTTTGACAATTCTGACTTTGGTTTTACTGCCAGGCATTAAATGTGTTATTTTATTAACTCCCTGTGCAAGTTCTCCAACAATAAAGGCTTTAAATGTAAAAGTACTTGCAACAAAGTGATCAGGTGGTCTACTTCCACAAAAAACCAAAACAAACAACAAAACAAATAAATAAAAAAATCCAACCGCCAAAAATAAAGCAAAACAAAAAAAAAATTGAAAAAAAACAATACAAACATTACATACTAACATACAAAAAGCACATCATTCTCTCAGGATAATGTGCTCCATATGGCTAAAACATTAAGGATGCCAATCTTTGTGCATCAAGAAAATTGTTCAACAGAATTCAAATATACTGCTATGACAAATGATTCACATTAAATCATTTTCAGCAGAAGTTCCAACTAATATATGCTAGCCACAAAGTTTTCTATTTGTAATCAACGTGCACTACATCAATTCAGCTCAGATGCATTCTTTGTTCAGCTTTCTAGCTGTTCTGACAAAATCCCTTCAAAAAAGAACTTGAATAAGACAATTAAAAATTGTGCTAAATATCTCTTTCCTCAGGACTTACATCTCTAATCAATAGTAATCTTTACAGATGTAAGAGTAGCAGTGATCTCTTGAAACAAAAACAATACTCACAAAAGAAAGAAAATTCCTAATTAAGGTTGATATTTCCAATTCATTCTATCCACCCTAGATGCCACTGCTTTCAGAACCTGCCAAGTCTGAAGACTGAAGCTGCATCACGGGATTCAATAGGAACTGAGAACAATCTGGTTTGGAGTCCTCATGTTTTGAAATGGACTTGAAATGATAAAAATTAGTAGAGGCTCCTGTGACACTTAAGATTTGCTTCTCAGTGAATTGGTTTTCTTTTCACAGTATCCAAAATGTCCTTCTGGACTAACAACAGATTTAAATTCTGATTTCATGCAGATGTTTGCTATGACTCCATTACTACTGCTGCATCTCATGCAGGTACTCCTCCTTCTCATCAGGTACCCACTCACTGCTGAGGACTGAATGGTGTCCTTAGAACTCAGCAAAGTAGACTGTGCTACTCTGAGTGAAACAATTTTAAGAAATTTGATAACAATAACTGGGGTTGTTTCCAGGAAGAGCTGACATTTTTCAGGTAACTGGATTACACTTAGATTTTTCCAAATATTCTTAAAGCCACTGAAGACTGAAGCAAGCAATAAGTTTTAGTCAAGATGATGTATTCCATTGTATTTATCTATTTGTGATGTATTAATTAGGCACTTTTTTCAGAAGACAAATGAAAAACTCAGGGGGGAAAAAATCAGGAGAGTCTCAGGTTTATGTAGTGCCCATTAAATGTCAGGCAGAAAAAGTATTTTGACATTGAAAAAAAATAAAGGACAACCTCCTCATGGTTTCCCTCATTTGTTTGCATTATTCCACCATATTGATCAAAGGAAGTTAAGAAAAATAACTTGGATCAGGATTGAAGTTATTTGAGAGCATTCCTTGCATCAAAGTGAAGGAAATAAAGCACAGAAAAGCCAGGTGAGGTTAGAAACTGGAGGCTCAAGCCTTGGCTTTACAGTTCTAAATGTCTGGCTTAGGTGTTGAATGCCTGGAGCTAAGAAATGGCAGGAAAGGATATGCTTATGTAACAAGAAAAATCAATATAGACATGTCTTGCCTTTGTCAAAAGTCAGGGAAAATATAGTACTGAATGGTGAGGTCATCTTGTTTACATCAAAGTGCTGCATGGCTTTATTGATTAAACTGGTAAATATGAAACTGGCACAAGTTATGATCAATCCAAAAAGCAGGACTATTACTTCAAACAGGTAAAATATCAAAGCATTCATTCACTTAATAGAATTTCTACACAAAAATTTCACAAGCCAGCATCTTTAAATTTTGCTGAGCTGCAGCATGGAATGTGAAAGAATGGAATCCCACAGTCCCATTTCCTAAAGACAGCTCATCCATCAGACAGAAAATTGTTTATCAGTGAGGTAATTGTTTGAATTATTCCCAGATCCCATGGCAAAACAGGATGCCCAGATCTAATTTTTATTATGCAAAATAAATTCTCTGGAAATCTCGCTATAAAAAAAGAAAAGTTTTCCTGAAGCCAAATCTGTCACATCTTAACATAACTTGTGATTACAGTCTAAAACCTTTCTCTTTAGTTGAGGCCAAACAGGATTTCCCAATAATGTAAAACTATTTCTGATAAATTAATAAAGAGGAATTGTGGGTTTGTTGACTCTTGAACTTTTGCACTATGTTCATGCCCAGTGCCAGTCAGACATTCTCAGCACAGACTGACCAATATAATTCACTCATGGGGTGCACTATGTTCATCCCATGACTGTAAAAGTGGTATTTCTGCATATAAAACCTCATCATGAGAAAAAAGGTTTTATTGAAACAAGAATATCAAGATGCTAATGAATCTGAAACAGACAATTCATCCAGGATTAAAGGCTATCTTTCCTTATTTCCTAAAAGACAACTACCCAGTGTTAAAAGTGCCAAAGTGTTAAAACCTGGAGCTCCAGGTAATGAGTGTGGATACCCTGATCCTCAGCTTCCCCAGGGATGGGCCAGCTGAGCACTGGATGGAGTGGCCAAAGGAGCACAACCTTCTCCTCGTTTTTGAAGAACAATGTGAATTTTGCTGCAGTGAGAGTTCATTAAAACAGGTCACTTATCCAAGGAGAAGCACTAAGTATCAGCAGCCTGGAACAGAACTAAAGCAGAACTGCCCTAGCATGGTTACAATTTTGTGAAAATATTTAGTGCATACACTTTTCTCAAACTGTTCAATTGCTTTATAAATTAAAACAGATTCATGAAAGGTTCTGCTAGAATACTGATGAGTACAAAATGAATATTACTTTCTGGCTCATTTCTTGATATTAAAATACTCCCTACAAAGCAGAATACATTTTTAAATGACCCCTGAAAGAATGAGCTATTTTCCAGGTATCAGTAAACAAATGTGGTTGTGCCATTTCAAACTGCTGATTTCTGAAGCAGATCTCCAGCACCTTTATCACTACACACCTTCCTTCTTATTCCTTCATACACAATCTTTTTTTTTTTTTTATTGAGTGGAAAATCAATCAATCAATCAATCTTTAGCATGACAAATAGTTTATTTGCATTATTTTTGAGCTGGTGGAAGCAAGCCATTAAATCAGAATTTTCTTTTAATATGTGAGGTAGCTTTACAAGTTTGGTTTCCAGTAAATAACACCACAGCTGAGAATCACATTTCTCCCCTTTTTCCTTCCACTGGCAACAGCTTTCCCTTATTACTTTTATCCACTAATGTCTTCTGAGTCACTTTGTTTTGCTGACAAGTATGGTCCCTCCCATAATGAGAAGATGTGCAATCTATTGTTCACTAGAGCCATTTTGGTTTTGACAATGACAAAATACCTACTTTATGTCATGTTCTAGTGCATGGCTAACAAGAACACAACATTTGAGCCATCTGTGTTCTTAAAGCCTCAAATTAGCACCATTTTTAATATGACAATAATCCTATTAGCATAATTTCTTTGCTGTTGAAGGATAACACACTCAAGTTAATTTAAATGGTTGAAATTATAGACTTTTATAGATCATTAGGAGTATTAAAAAGGCCAAGCTAGCCCATTCTTGATCTAAAATTACATACCAGTCACCCTTACTATGGTTTGAATACAGACCCAAATAATCTCATGTAATTTTTTTCTAATTGTTTCCAATTTGTTCAGTTCTACTCTTTTGCAGTTTTGTAATCTCCACATTATTATATCTGTTGCAACCACTAACGCTTACACATGGCAACTGATATTAAAGAACTGTATAAACATTTTTGGTTCGGTAAAACCTGCTGTAGGCATTCATAAAAAGCTTTGGCAATTACAGTCTGATAACACAGTTTAAAGGTATCATAACCAATTTTGAAAAAAAAAAAGTTAGACTAATGAACATAACTGAAACTGATATTTAAGTTAAATAACTCAAATGCTCTTAGTTGTATGCTTATATCCTTTAAATATGTTAAGTGCTTTTCTTTCCTGGAGTGTACAAAGTAAAAGCACAAACATTAATGGTTTTGGGAAATTACAGCATTTTAGAGCATCTGTCTTAAAGCATCAGAGCGCCTACATTTTGTTCTACATGTTTTTCTCTACATAAACCATACACAGGTATTTTATCTTTTTAAATTTGCAGTTTTCCCAATCCCTACACTCCTGAAAAAGGTCCTTCCAGCCCTGTGGTGCTTTGTCCCTCCTCCTCCTCCCTGAGCAGGGGCTCCATCACTGCTGGGAACCCCCTTCCTCACCTGCCTGCACCCACCTCCATCCCGTGGCTTCCCTCTCAAGGCGCTTCCTCAGCTGAAAACGGGAATTCCTCCTCACACCTGCAGTGATTCCTCACCCTCTTCCAGACCAGGAATGTTACGGAGAAGGCTGAAGTGAAGCCACCCCCAGGGCAGGCCTGCTCTGCTCCCTCAGCACAGGCTCCCAGGTGAGGACGTTCTCTCGAGCTTTTCCCAAAGCACCGCCTGAGAAGGGAGCGCAGCCCCAAAGAAAGGAGCGAATATCTGGCAGCCGGCACAGAGGGGCAGCCTCAGAACAGGAGCTTCCCCCGCTCTCAGGGCACCAGCCCTGCCTGAGGTGCGCGGAGCGGAGGGCGGGCCCCGCCGGGCCTCAGCTGAGAGCCCGTCCCGGGCACGGCAGGGATGGCACTGGCAGGGATGGCACTGGCAGGGATGGCAGGGCAGGGATGGCACTGGCAGGGATGGCACGGCAGGGATGGCACTGGCAGGGATGGCAGGGCAGGGATGGCACTGGCAGGGATGGCATGGCAGGGATGGCACGGCAGGGATGGCAGGACAGGGATGGCACTGGCAGGGATGGCATGGCAGGGATGGCACGGCAGGGATGGCAGGACAGGGATGGCATGGCAGGGATGGCACGGCAGGGATGGCACTGGCAGGGATGCCTCTGACAGGGATGCCTCTTCCCGGCCCGCACAGGGCCTTTTCCCAGAGAGCTGCCGGGAGCCCCGGAGGCCATTCCCGGTTCCAGGTACTTGGCTCCCCGAGGCGGAGCGGCCTCTCGCCCCTTCCCGTGCTGGGGGTGGCACAAAGCAGCTCCGCCAGGGGCCCCTTCTCTCTGGGTCCCCTTTCACCATCGCATCCCTTGTGCCCTGCAGCGGGTCTGGGGCACTTTGCCGGTGGTGCCAGCTCAGTGTTTGACGAGGTGACTTTGGGCAGGTGTGCAGCTCCCTCTCCTCCATCCACAGGGGCTGCTGCTCCTGCTGTCCGGCTGGAGCTTTCCCAATGACCCTGGAAAGAGCAGCACTGAGGAAATGTCGTAGGTACAGTTCTTGTATTTTTCTTTCTCTGTATATACATGGTGTTTTACTGTCCTGGCAAGTTGGTTGGTTTTTAGATGTATAAATATGTAAACCTCTGTAGATGGGTTGCATAAGGTGATGTATAGAAAGGTCGCTATATGTTGGTAGCAATATTTTAGGTGCACTAGAATGAAAATTATGGCAGCTAGTAGAAAGGAATAAGGATATATGGGGTTGGTTGGGTTTTTTGGTTTTGGTTTTTTTTTTTTTTTTGTGCTTCAGTAACTACTGCCCCATTTATTTTGGTTAGTGATTCTAGCAACAGAAATCTCCTCAATAGTTAAATATCTTGGCTTTTCCCCAGTTTCATGTGTTGTGCAAAATTCCCGCCCTGACAAAATCATAAAAGTAGACACTATGTAAGAATAAAATGGACATTGCTTCAACCACTCTATTTTAATTTATCTGAAATAAATGGGGGCTATGGAAATAAGCAGGTATCTTGATTAATTGCTGAAAAGATACAAACCTTGAAAAAGAACATTCTTCAAAGTAAATGAATTTTCATCCTTTAGTATTAGTAATTTAATTCTTTGTCAAGCATACTTGCAGGCAAAAAATCCCTGAGTGTCTTATCTCTCTTACATTAGTAGGTGCTTACCTTGTCCTTGCAATTTGATTTATTATTCCCAAGTTGCTATTCTGGACTTCTTCTGTACTCTTGGGTTTTGGGGTTCTTTAGGGTTTTGTTTGGTTTGGGTTTTTTTTTTTCAGAATCTTGTATTTTAAAAAGCCATAAATTTTTTTCTTCTGACAATTACTAAATTGCTACTTTTGCCCAGACAAGAATTGAATGAGTTCAAAAGAGTGGGTTGTGAATCTGGTCTTTGCTTAGGTGAGCAGTTGCAGTGGAGAATGCTACTGGCTCTCAAAGCTGCAGAATCAAGGCGTGAATGTTCTGGATTTGCTAAACTTAAAATATCTAATTCATGTGACAAATCCTCATTATATTTTCCCGTGGTGATTTAAGTCATTTGGATAAAAAGAATACCTGCTGTGCTTCAGATTACAGCAGAAGAACTCTTCACTTTGAAAAGTTTGGAATTCAAGACCTACTACTCAAAGATTCTGATCCATGTCTCAAAATAATGAAACCAACTCGTCCAGGCAATTCAATTTAAATAATTAGTAATTCAAAGTTGTAGAAGTTATTTTAGTCTATAAAGTTCACACAATTCTAACATAAAGAATATGTGAATAGTTAAAAAAAAACTTGAGTAATATTATAGTATTTAATATTTTAGTATTATTTGACAGTTCTCACCAAATAGCCTGGAAGAACTCATTTGCATGAAACTCTGAAAAGGTGTTTTGAAGAGACTGAGTGAAATGTTTAGGCTTTCCTGTCAGATTTCGTATTTGGTAGTTGGATGTACAAAGGAATAATACAGCTGTTGGAACTGAAATTTGTGAAGAAAAAAATGAGCATTCTCTAGAACTTGCAAACAAGGAACGAGGTGAGTGTGCCAGTGCAAAGTACTTGTGCACAGTGAGCCCTCCTGGGAGCTGACTGAAGTGTGAGGGGTTTTACTTCCTTGTAAACAGCTTAGTTTTAATGTTAAGCAATCTTAATGGAGTAACTGGCTTTAGGAATTAGTCATGGAAGTTAACTATGACCTGAAAAGAAAGTAGGAACATTTTTTTCCACAATGTGGACTTTGTCCTAAATAAATGACTGTTGTCCTTGCTGACACCTTGAAGAATTTTCCTTCATGGGGTTATTATGATCCCCTACCCTTCTTTCACATCTTGTTAGTCAAGATGTTTATCTGTATTAGAGTGGCTGACATTATAGGTTGTGTAAATAGGTAGCACAAATAATGAGCAGCACAGATAGAAAACAAGAAGATGAAGCTCCAAACAAGGCAGTAATGGCTTCAGAATCATGATGTGGAACGTAGCAAGTTAATAATTTTTTAAATGATAATTTTCTGTAATTTTCTTTCAAATCCATTCACAGCACTGATTCCATATTATTCTTACTTAAAGACAGAATGCCTGTCTCATTTCTCTTAATTCCATTGTTCTTATCTATGTTTTTGTGGTGAGCATGTTTTTACAGCCAACTTTGAGGCACAAAGACTAGATGCTTGTAGAAAATGAACTTTAATAGAATGAAAGGACTGAAGTTGAAGAGCAGGTATGAAGTTTGGTGTACAACTCAAAGCTCTGATTCTATGCATGTGTGCTTGGCATTAAGGACCATTTGCTGCTTATCTCACTGCTAAGACTGATAAATATCCTTAAAGTAGCCATTTTTCTACCTAAATCCAACATACAAGATCAGTAAGTGTTGAAAAGCACACTGTGCCAGCAGGAGTGGTTGGTGCACAAAACCCAAAAGCATTCTTACTCAAAGAATAAGGCATCTTATAATAAATTTGTGTAGAGGGAAAAAGATTAGACCTCCACTATCAGATGAATTTTAAGTTTGGTGATTCATATTGCTCTAAGGAAGTCCTAGTTTCAAAATCAAAACAAACAAACCCAAAAACAACCAACCAAATAACAAACAAGTCAAACTCCAAGAGCCACAAAAGCACCAAATATTTAATTCCTAGGGGAATGTTGAGCTTATGTAAGATTGCACCAAGTGCAGAAAGGGGAAAGAAATAAAACCTGCTACTGGTGTTTCTATGGGTGACATTTCTTCCTTCCCTCTGACTGGTAAGGGTCGAGACATTTTTCTAAAACACTGCACAGGTATTTAAGAAATAGCTAGGAGTAACATTTGTAGACAAAATTAAGAAAATAAGATGGGAGGAAGGAGGTCATAACTTCAGAAAAGCTTTTAGCCCTCTAGAACTGGTGGGTTTCCCTTTATCAAAACACCAGGAAAAGGTTAACAAAACTATCATAATCAATGTTTTAGTTATATTTGCTGATGCTGGAGTGTTACTTTCTTTGAGCTAGCTGTGCATTTCTCCTTCTGTCTCCTTGTAGTTGATGCATAACAATTTTTAATTTTAAAATATTACATCCCCCCAGTCTGTAAATAGCAGTTTGGCACCTGCGGCTTTTCCAGGACTAATTATGGAGTTTTATTTCCTGATGCTTTAATTAATCTTGTGCAAGCTGTAAATGTCACTACACAGTTTTACGGCATCGTTGCTGTTGGGAAGTCAAATAGTTGAAGGATTTTCTAACAGAATAACTTCCTCTTCCCTTTCAATTTCCTGAGTCTAAATTTATGGCAAAATGCATCTGCCTGAAATGACTGCAGTGATTTTAGTGGAGTTCTGTATTTCTAAGCCCCGTTTCTTTGCATGCTGTCACTCACTGTTTTGTTTGTACTCCACTGGAATCCAAGTGATCCGTGTTTGTTCAGACTCTATATCCTCTTACCTTCAGTTAAAATGCCTCCAGGCTGGAGCTGCCCTTCTGATTGATGTAACCTAAAGTTTCTCTATTCCAGAAATAAAAATAACGCTTCTGCCCAGTCACACTTGGAACACTTGTTAGCCAGAGAACTGCATAAGAAGCGATTTCCAAACTTGTGTCTCCTCTGGCTATGTAATATCAGAATTATGAGAACCTAATGGCTAATAATGAGCTGCCTGTTTTCAATGAAAAATATGTGCCAGTTTCACTGATAGCTCTTTCCTGTCCTTTTGCCAAAGACTTTGGCCCCTCTATATTCTAGATAAAGCTTTCGAAATCTATCCAGTGTGCTTTTGAACTCTTCTGCACATGCACAATCCACGAAGCGTTATATTTTCTGGGAATTGTTGTAGCAGAAATGTCACTGTATGAGCTATTGGCAATCAATAAGCTGTTAAGCAGTTTGCTAAACATTATACATAATGTTATGTATTGTCCTTCCAAAACCGACCCAACAAAAAAACCTGGAATTTTTTGCTTTGAATATTTTTTTCTGTAAGGGAATAAACCTACATTAAATCTGCCTGTCTGTCTGTCTATCTATATCTTTGGCTGACTAGAAATGTATTAAAGGTGGTACCTTTCCCTTCAGATGCACTGTGAGATTTGTGTACCAGCTCTGGAGCCTCTTTTTTTATTTAAATAAAATCCAGAACTTCCACAGGGTGGGCAGAAAATGTCCATTTTTCTTTGAACACCCTTGTGTATAGGAAGGAAAATTAGTTGTCATAAGGATATTATGTGGTAATAAATATCCCAGTTTAAGAAGTTTGCCAAATGAAGAAGCAGTGTGGTTCAGTAAAATTAAGATCCTAATAATCCTTGAGAATTATTTTCTTTCAGTTTAAGGGATGTAACTGACACCATTTTGGATTCCAGCCAGGGTATCTCCATTCATCTAATAGCTTAACTGTCTGTTTGTTTTACCTTTCTAAGTTGCAAAAACTAAGGGAGGAAATAAAGCAGCATATTTCAACAAGCCCCTCCAAGATGTCTACAAGCAGAACTATACAACAGCTCCTAAGTAGTGGGTGCAACTCAAAGTCAGTTTTGGTCAGAAAAAGCCCTCCCATTAACCACAAAGTTTGCTGATACCCCCATTATGTATATAAGAGATGTCAGATTTCATGCTAGTGGTAGCAGAGAGTAGCT
Source organism: Taeniopygia guttata (assembly GCF_048771995.1). NCBI lineage: Eukaryota > Metazoa > Chordata > Aves > Passeriformes > Estrildidae > Taeniopygia > Taeniopygia guttata. Next base: position 13,540,441 of record NC_133036.1, read on the forward strand.
GAAGTGATTTATCAAGGTATCAGGTTATCCTGATGTGTATAGTACAAGTTACAGCTGTATAACAAAATCAAATACTTTCAATTCAGATTGGTTTGTTGGCCACACAAGGCAAGGATCTGATTTCTTTAGGTCAGAGAGAAGCTAATTTCTGCCTTCACTAACCAGTCCTTTCTTGCCATGTGTTCCCACCCTCTGTCAATAGCGTGCTTTCAGGGGAAGAAGAATGTGGTACCACAGAAAAATTCCCAAATCCATCCATGTGGGAGAAATATCTGTAAGGAACAGGGTAAGAGGAGCCTGCTTTGCTGTTGGAAATGATTCTTCCATGCATAATCACTACTGGACTTTTTCCCAGTTAACTTTCAAAGTTTATAGTACCCTGTCATCCCAGCAATTCTTTGCTGGTTTAGAACTGAAGGCTGATTTGCATTGAGCGTTGGGCTTGTTGGCTTGGGGGTTTTCCTCCTTTGTATTGCCATTGCCACACAAATAGTTCTGTTTGGTTGCTTCATGCAGTTCACTGAAGTTTTGTGGTGAAACCCAAAGTAAATTTAGAGCAAGGTAAACTCAAAGATTTTGCTTTCAGATCCTGGGTAGCAAATAACTTGTGGCCACACATGGAAGCAGGTTGCCAGAAGGAGCTGCACATCCAAATGAGGATGCCAGCAGCATTTTTCTCATGACAAAAGATCCCTGGGTTATGGACTTTTGATGTTGATATCAAAACATCTTTGCCAACCAAGTATTGCAACATCCATGATAAGCAGATCTGAGTTTAACAGTTTGTTTAAGTCCTCTAGTAAAATACCAAAACACTTGTTTCATGTTTTTGTGTATTCAAGGGTATTTTTGGAGAACATTGCTGTATAAACAAATATGTTAACATCAAATATTTCAGAAGCAATAGGGACTTATGGGAATAAGATCAAAGACTACTTTTTGATGTCTTGAGATAGAAACTAGACAGGGGTTTATGGTTCATCTCATCAGTAGGAAAATCATGGCAGAAACTAAATATGAAAAGCTGTTGACTGCTTTGAAATGGAACATACCAAGACCTCTCAGTGAGCTGTATTGTAAAGTAACAGGGGCCATTGAGCTTTTTTCATGTGTGCAAAGTTAAAAGTAGTTTTGCTTTTCATTTTGCTTCTCTCTGTGAGTCCTACAATATGCACTTGCATTGATACATTCACAATGTCCAACATAAGTTTTAAATACAATGGATTTACATCAGTGTATCTGAGAATTGCTGAGAAAGATGCTCACTTGCTATTTTTAAAAAACAGCATGTATGCACATAACTTCAGGTTTGAAATGTTACTTTCTGCTTCAGTTTCTCCTTTTTTTAAAAAAATTACGATATCCAAGTGTCTGTACATCATTTCTTTTCTACCACATTTTTTCTATTTAGTGTTGGTTTTATCTCTTTTCTGCTTTCCTCTTATTTTTTCTTCAGGTTTATCTTGAGTGATTGATTTTCATACCAGTCTAATTTTAAAGCAGTGGTTTATAGGACTGTGTTGCCATCCAGAAACATCTTTCTTTCCCCTTCCCTGCTATGCTTTATCAGCTGTGCTGGCAGAGACATGTGTGAGCGAGGCAGAGGATTAAATCAGGCAGCAGCCTGAGGGGACAGCCAAGGTGGAACTTCCACATCAGGCTCAGGATGGGACCTTGCTACAAGAGGGGCAGGGGGCACTGGGCTCCTCTGCTCACTTGGTCTCACCTGGTGGAGAGTGTCAGTAGAGTCAATAGTTACAGTTTTTTTTGCTGGACTGCTGCATTAAATTGTGTGGAGAATTGGGAGTGCTGTGACCTAACCCCAGACAGAAATGAGGAGCAGAAGAGCAGAGTAGAACAGAGACATTTTAGGGCTCAGAAGCTGTCATGCTCCTTGCTGACTCCTCTATTGGAGCCTCCTGCTTTTGGATGTAGTGTCAAAAAATGTCTGAACTCACGCAGTGGTTTTCTACCAGGGAGAGCAGAACCACCTCTCCCATGGATTGACTTCAGCAGCTGTAATTAGGAGCCAATTTGGCTCATTAAATGTCCTCATGAGAACCTTAGGGAAATATAATGAGCCCATGAAGAAGTGTCTTGCAGAATCTTCTTTTTGGTTTTTTCCTTAGAATTGGTTCATGTCAATTGACTGACATCATTAACTTCACCATCACCAAGGGTAGTAGGTGACAGATTAAGGGCACTCTGCCAATCTGCACAGACTGAAATGGGTGTCAAAATGCTGCATGCACTCTTTGTATATTAAGGTTTTAGTTTCATATATATATGAGTTTTATGACTGTCAGTACATAAACTATAAACACAACCCTTGGGAGCAAATATTGATTTGTTTCACTTTAAGAAACTTAAAAATTCTGTTCAGTATGATGTTGATGGGATCTAAGTACTTGGTCAAAATAGAGCAAAAGGGGTGGAGATCTGTTTCTAACTGAGCTTTCCATGTGTGATTGATGCTGCTGTTGATGTGTATTCATAGATATTGGCTCTGGATTATGCATGAACTAACACATAGAACAAAAATGTCAACTGGTTTGGAATTTATGTTCCCCTGAGCAGGAGAATGGCCATGATGGTAATGCAGTTGCACTGCTTAGAGAATGCAGGTGTTGATGAAATATTTTATTTGGGAATGGTTTTTCCTCAGGTATTAAAAAAATAAGCTGATATTAAAAATAAAACAGGTTTCATGTCACTGCAGCATCAGAGAAGTGCTTTTTCAGATTTTACAGATGACAGCTCAGGTTCTGTTAAGTCGGGACGGATTGTGTCAGCCCCACTCTGTTACATAACAGGATATGAGTGATAAAAACTGACAGTGTGCTGTGGATGGGAAATAAAATATAGTTTCTCAAACCTGGAATAGAATGAATGCAAATTCTCATGAAGCATTTTGGTACTCTTCTTGACACGGAGAGAGCTCTTAAGCAGAAATAACTCTGCTGATGTCTTGGAACTGGTTCTCTGCTCTGTACACCAAGTAATGCTCAATGCAAATAATTCTGCTCCAGTGGTGCTAACAAGAGAGTTTTGTTTTGCCTCTTATCTGTGTCTTTAAGGCAGTCCTTTCAATAAGCGTGTTTAACTCTTCCTAGTTCGGAATTAAAAATCAAATATTTTGTGCTTAGATTATTCTCCTAGCCTGCTTTTATTTTCTTTTTGAATATTCTTTCTGAGGTAGTTTTGCACTGGTAACTGCAGCCATAGAAACAACTTAATGGCTCATTTTCCTCTTTGTTCTTTAGTATCTCATTTCTTTTTTGTTTCTGCATATGTTCAGAACCTACAGCACGTCAAATACCGACTTCCTATTTTTTTCCAATACAGATTTTTGAAATGTTGATGTTTTAATTTAACAGAAACCTTTTAAATCTTATTGTATTATTCTTTGTGTTCTCAATTATAAATCTATTGAGACAATTAATTTCTTTTTTAAAAAAAAATCACTCCTGTAAATAGTGTAGATATTGCAAATACTCTAGAAAAACACAGTTTTAAGCACAATAAGGTATGAGCTGCACTAAACCTTATTTTTGAACTGGGGTTGGCCTAATGATGGTATGCAATGGACTAAAACAATTCCTGGTCAGACTGCTCATTTGGTGCAGCTGGTTTCCCAGCCAGTGCCGGGTCCTTTCCTGTGGATGACCTGACCCAGTATATTCCACAAAGAGCATTGTGCAGTTTGTCCTGTGCTTCAGAAGGACATTTTCAGGAGTTTGCCTTAGGAGGGAGGGTATAAACCTGTGATTCCAAGGCACCTGCTTTTTCTTGCCCCTATCTCTTTCAACTTTTAATTGATCCCTCTGATTCTCCTTTATGTGGAATTCTTTCCTGGAGGAACAACACCAATCTCCTTTCAGGGTTAATTCTAGACTCAGTGAAGAGACAGAGCAGTCTGGGGCACGCAGCAGCCCAGTGATGCCCTGATTAGTCTCAGAAGGAAGGCAGGAGTGCAATTGCAAGGAGAAATATTTTGAGTCTCTGTTGGCTTCAAGATTTGAAGATTTGAGGATATGGCAGATCAGGAACAGGGGCCCATGCCTCTGCAGGGCAGCCAGGGCAGCTCTTTTCCTGCCTGTTCCCCTTCCCTGAATGTTGAACACTTTGGCACTGGGCACTTCTGCTGCCCATGGTGTCAATAACACGACACCTTTAGCCCAGGCATCAGCTCATGTGAGCCCTGCACGTGTGCTGGCAGGGCTGGGTAGTGGTGGCTGCTGCAAACTGCACACCACTGAAGTGGATTGCTGCTGAAAATGTGCTTTTTTTCCCTGTGTTTAAAAATCACAGCCTGACAGCTGTGATTTCGTGTACAGCATAACAGGTGCTACACTTTGGGCCATTTTCAATCTTTGCCTCACGCGTGGGCAGCTTTGGAGGCTGAGACAGTTCCCAGCTGCAGTGCTGGTTATGTGTGCTGCTGTTTGCTTTAATCCATGTGGTAAGGCTCAAACTGCAGCTTCCAGCTGTTCTTACACTACATGCTGAACAAGTTTTTGACAATATTTGGTCTTTGATGGATCAAACCCACATATTTATTCGGTTGGAATCGATACTGTCCTTTTATGGTGGTTGTTTTTAACACTGATATGATCTGTGTCAGTCTCCAGGAATTTCCTGCCACCCGACTAAATCTTTAAAGGTGTCTGTGTCAATGAGAATAGCAATTTTGATACATGACAAAGGTACAGGGTGTGCACTCTGCATGCACTGCATTGCTTGTGCTCTTTCTTTTTGGAATAGTGTGATGTGTGTCCCCTCTCCCCCCATTTTTTCCACTTTGGACAATTAACCTCATACTCCAGCTTCCAGTCATCACCTGATTTTATTAACTGTATATAAGAAATAACACACAAACCCCAAAAATTCAATAATGGAAGCAGGTTTCTGTTTTGTTTTGTTGTTTTGGGTTTTTTAATTTGAAGTTAAAATCATTTCACTGAGTGAATTATAGTCCTTGTTTATGGAGGTTTGTCTCTGAAGTTTGTTTGGTTCACTGTGACAGATTTTTTCCTTCTATATTTCCTCGCAATATGCATGTTTTTCACTCATTGTTATGCCCAGTTACTAGTGAAAAATACTTCTATGCCTTCATATTTTGTGGTAATACATATTTAATTCTCAGTTCTTACTTCTTCTCTAATGACCCAAACCCTGATGTGTTTCCATTCTCTGGTTTCAGATCTCTTAGTTTTCAATAATTTACCAGCCCACACAGAAGAATGGATAAATCAATAAGCAACCAAAGAGATCATCCAACCTACTTAAAATTTACTTTGTTAACTGATGTTGGTGAAAGCTACAGATTGGTAGAGCCTCTTTTGGCTCTGTATGAAAAAAATAAATTTAATTCATTTATACTCTTCAGCTCCTTGTCACCAGATACCTTTCATATACAAAAGCTATTAAATGTTCCTTTTTTCCCCCCAAAAAATTTCTTTTTAATTTGCTTATGAAATATGCTGCCTTATTTCTAGCTGGTATTCCTAGCAGATTTTCGAGATGTGTTTATGGGATACCTGACTGTGTTTCCACTGAAAGCTACAAACATAATAAATGATATTTTCATAGTAACACCACAACATCAACTCTCTGTGGAACTCTTTGAAAATATGCATGAAATTAACTATTTTTTTTACATTAAAAGAATTGTGTTATAGGATTGTTACAAATCAGATTTGAGAAGAATAAAAAGAACTAAATGTAAATGCTTTCTTGCAAAACTCCATAGAACACAAATCTAATGCTTGCCCAAAATCTTGCATTCATGCATTAAGGGCCTTAACATCCCAATTCAAGAGAAATTATTGTAATGTAATGGAAAAGAATAACTGAGATGGACATGACCCCAGATTAGTGCACTTTCATTGACTGTTATATACTGTTGACCTAGTCTGAGAAATTCATTTTCCAGCTTTAATGGGTTTTATGTTCCAGGACATAGTGGACTTGAGGGTTTACCCTTGTTGCTAAAGGGCAGAAGACCATTAAGCCTGCCATCTGATTTTTGTATCAATGTCATATTTTCCCTTGTGAAGTCTAAAGGGTTTGCCAGCAAGTTCCTAAGTTTGTGCTTTGGGAACAGGGTACAATAAAGCTTTTGGAAGTGCATGTCTGTGCAAATGGTTCTGTTTCAATGTAGATCTCAGAGCAACATTTTGACATAAGGAGAAGATGTGACTAAAGGCAGGTTTGGTATTAAATGGACTCAAATTGCACCCCATTTTTTCTCATGCACAAGAATATTTAATGTGATCTTCATAAAACATTAGTCACCAAAGTCATACAGTGGGGCTAAAAGTCTGCCTCAGATATTGTAAAGAAAGCAATGAATTAAAAATAAAAAAAAAAAACAACAAAAAAAAATCCCACAAAAACAAACCAAAAAAACCCCAACCTTAATGACTTATTAATTACCCTAAAATTGTTCGCATTACCAGGGAATTACAAAATCCATGAGTTAATTATCCTGTATAAGGGCAAATGGAAACCTCCAAGGGTAGCTGAGGTATTTTTAGATACGGAATGTGCCACATCTGAGGCTGAGGAGAGATTTGCTGTTCTGCAGAGTATATTTTACTGAAGCAGGAAGAGCTGTGATTGCTTCAGCTTAGGAAAAAAAGGGGGAAATCCATCCTGGAGAGTCTGGTTGTGTTTGGGAAAGAGGTCTGGCTTCTGCTGACTCACTGTGAAGGAAGGAGAAATTACTGCAGCTTTCTGGCTGATTCTTGATGGAAGCTTCTTTAATTCCTTTGTAGCACTTCCCGAGTATGCCACCCTGGGGAAACAGAAGCTGTTGGCTGCAGTTTCCAGAGGCCTAAGCAGAGTCACAGAGAGGGCAAGCGGATTGAGCACAGCTTTACAGAGTTAGTCAGAAGGCTGGGTATAGTACTTACACCCCCAAAATTCCTATTGTGCAGTTTGCCTCTAGCAGATGGGTTCTGCAGACCAAATAGCAGCCACAGATACTGCAGCAGAGGCTGTTCCACAGACAGGGCAGAGGGCAGAGGCTGTTTACCCCTGTGCACACATACATTTCTGGACAGCTGTGTATGGATATGCACACACGTGTGCAGCACAGCACAGGGGCATTACTGAGGCCTGTGGAGGATGTGCGTTTCCAATTCATGTTTTAGAACAGCAAACTCCTCAGCATGAACATTTTCCTCTTTCTGCAGGGTCTGAGACATGGTTTGTGGAAATCAGACATCAACTTGGCTTTCACATTTAAATAAGTTCTGGGAACTGGGGGAGGATGTGAAGTGTCCAGGTGAAGATGAAGATTATTAAACTTTCTTGTTTAATGTGAAAGGTTTGTTTTTTTTTTTTTTTTTTTTGCTATGTTTTCCATATATCTGTGTGAGAGTGAGATGCCATTGATCAGCAATTAATCTGAAATACATGTTGGGTCTTCTTTTGACTAACATATGTGATTTCACACTGCAGGTTAAACCTCACTTCTTTTCACTTATAACTTAAATTTTTTAGTGTCAAAAACGTTTGTACTTTATATGGAAACCATAAAAAAACTAATATGACTCACAGGATTTGAAAACCATTCTTGCCTGTTTAGGCACTGGAAAAATGAACAGGTGCAATACATGCCATCAAACTAATTTTTTGGAAGTAGCAGAAGCCCTCTTCACTTCTGGGTTCTATTGCTTGGCAGAAGTGCTGTTGATGCCCAGCTTTCCTCTGATTCCCATAACATTTTATGTTACACTACATTAAAAAGCTCACTGGAAGAAGTAGTAAACAATCAACATTTTCATGAGTTAAGCTTTGAATCCCCCATTTATCTAACTGATATAGCCTGGATATTTACTGATATAGCATTCCATGAGAGACAAATTATCCTTATGTGCTTCTAGGTATCCCCAGAAATCTGTAATAGCAAACTTTATAGTGACAGCAAGCTAGGAACATAGTGTGTGGCAGGATTATACAGGGAAAGCTATCTAACAGAAATAAATTCTGCTTCCCCAGAATAGCTGATGCTATTTCAGTCTTTAAATCATTTCATTTAAATAGTTCCTGTCTTGAATTGTTGACAGTCTCCACAGTAATGTCTTGGGTTTTTTTAAACCTTGCCATGTAGACTTCTGATGAATATGTTTGTATATCCCCTGCCCTCTGGTTATGGAGTGAGACACTAAAAACCTCCAGTAGTCTTTACTTAATTTTCAAGGCTTTCTTTAATCTGTTGTTAGACTTAACTTTTGTAGCACATAATATAGATTGGTCCTCTTCCAGTGGCCTAGCTCTCTCCTCCTTTATAAAAAGAAAAGAAGACATGTAAACTTTCCTGGTTAAACTGTAGAGACAGGAAAAGAAAATATAGCAGTGCCAGTAAAGCCATGTCATTCTGTGGTGGATTTCCCCCTTTTTTTCTGTTTTCCCATAGTCCTTTGTGCCTGTTTTCCTTCTGCTCGTCCTTGCTGATTCTCATTTATAGTGAATATAGGGAAAGCTATTTTAGAAGGGAACCTCAACAGTCCTTTTTCTCTAAAAACAAATCATGTTTGAACTGTTTTGTCATTCCACAGTTAGGATTTCACATTTCCCTTCTTCTATCTTAATCATTATGTTGTATCAGTTGTTCTAACTATTTTTGTGGCTCCCTTTGAAGTGTAGAGCAGGGAGATTGTTTCAGTTGTGTGGAACTTTGTTTGGATTTGGGATGGACTCCTCTTCATTCCTCGTAGAAAATTTTAGTGCAGTCAGACAGCAGAGATTTGGGTGGAAATCTTTATGGAATGGGGTGGTGGGAACAAAAATATGCCCAAGCACCAGGTTTGCAATGTAAATAGCAAGAGTACCTAATTGTACCTTGTGGTCTGAGAAGAGGAGGCACAAAAATCTTCTGAGCTGGAGCTGTTGGGTGCAGCTGCCTTCTTAGTTTTAGGGCCCTGAGGAAAAGTAAACCAGGTGCAGGATGTTTTCATCTGCTCCCCATTCTGCTCTCTCCAGGGCAGGCTGTGTGCTCTGGCCTGGTGCATGTGCAGGGCTGGGGACAGGAGGGAAGGGTCCAGCCCTGTCTCTGCTCTCTGGTGACAGACTCACAGTTGGAAGGGCTTGGTTTTCATCAACATTCAGTTACCTCTCTCTGATATCTGAGTCTAGCATAGCTTAGAAATCTAATTTGTCTCCTTATTTAGTATGAGACATTCAGTCTTAAAATTTGCATGCTGTGAGAATCACTAAAAACCCAGTTGTGCCACAGTCAGTTGACTGTGTGCTCTCTGGTGTATATGCTGCCTGTTTGCCCATCAAAGAATCCAGAGAGTGCTTTGTGGAATTTGTACAAAGTGTCTGAGGGTAGAACACACTGAAAGGGAGTTTAGTTTAAGTGTTTCAAGGCTTTCAATAGGGAAATTTCAGAGAAATCTGAAACCAGTAGTATAAAAAAGTTATTTGATGTAATAACAAAAAAATGTAATTAATATTCACAATATAGTGCACTTTCAATCTAAAGAGATCATTACAACCTTGGTTTTGGCTGGTTAATGGATATAGGCTTTGAATTTCTGAGTTATGAATGCTTTTAAATCATGGAAGAATTAATAACACTCGTAAAGGATCTCAGCACAACAGCTCTTCTCAGAGAATTTAATAATTAATATCAAATCTGTAAGAGGAAGTTGTTTGTGGTTCACAATAAATTACAGAAGAAATCAACAGAGAAATCTCTCCTGGCAAACTTTGTGTATGTTTATGTCTGTAAAAACAGTGCCTGATGAGAAAGGAATCCAAACTTTCCTTCCTTGCATTTAGTCATATTTTCCTGCATCTTTGAGAAGGTTGAGCTTTTTAGCTGGCTTCTCACTAGAAACAGAAGGCATTAGATTTGTTACACCATGATACAGAAACCACAGTGGATGTCTTAAATGAGACCTCTTAGACACACCAAAAGTAACAAAGCTTGTGACAAAATTGTCTTGATTACCCAATATTATTCTTATTTTGAGATCTTTGTTCAGCCTTCTATCTTTACAAGTTACCTGCTTGCAGTCACTGGATATTCCTATTACTGGCTTCAGTGTATTAAGTATTTCCAGTGAGTTTAATTTTTTTTTTTTTTTGGTTTGGCTCAAAATTTGTGTCTGTTAGTATCACATTTTGAGATCAGCACAAACAAGTTGGATGTATTTGCAGAGCTCCTGTTGCAGTTCTCCTAAGAACACATATAGCTTCTCTGCTGGTGTTGGTTAGGTTTGATTTCCCCCCCACCCCCCCAAAAAAGAAGGTGAACTTCTTTCTAAATTTTGCTGGTATTGTAAAAAATACCTATGTAACTGGAAATTATTTTTCAATAAATATTAATAATATTCTTTCCTTTGCCATGTAGTCTTCGTTATCTAAAATGAGAAGGTAAAATGTAGGATTATACAACTTTTATACAACTCTTATACAACTTTTATTTTAACAGTGTTGCCTCTATAGTTGAGCTTTCAACTAAAAAATTTCAGTATTTTTAACATGTCTATTGTCACCAGGATTTTTGTGCAAGAGGGTGATGTAAAATACTATTAATTTGAAAATTTCAGCTGCTTTGTTTGTGCTGATCTAATTGTTGTATCCATGGAAACTGGAGGGCTAATGCCAGACAGCTGCTCTTCTAAAATGTTATTGAAGTTTGTCAGTACAAAACTTCATGGGCCAGTTCCCAGTGTGCAGGCTTGGATACTGGAGATTTTCTGAAAGATTATCTAAAAGGCATGGTGAATACTCTAAAATAATTTTTTGTTTCATATCCCCCTGTAGACTGTTATTGAACAAATTAAAAATTTGAGCTGACAGCCTTAAACAGATAATGCTGTAACCTTTGGAACAGCTGGATGGAGCAAGGAGCAGAGAGGAGTGCCTGGAGTCACAGAAGTCAGTGACAGCCTCGAGGAAAAGAAAATATGGGTAACACTTGGGGAATTGTTCATTATTCACTCAGACTAATGGAAACTCTACCATTGGTACAGTGGAGAGCAGCAGTTCAAGTGAATGTATTAGAAAATCCTGCCCAAAACTAGCCCCACTTGCTGGCCTGGTGCCAGGGTGCATTTTTAAAAAAAGTAGTTTAGTAGTGCTGTAGTAAAACTCGTGAATTTGTTGTAACTTCATGGCAGAAGTTTTTTACCAGAAATAAGTAAAATGTGCTGTCTTGAAATATTACGATGGATAGGCTGTGGACTTCTGCATTAAAGAACTGTTCTAGGAAACTGTGGGTCTAGCTAATACTTTAATATAGGTGTGGCTTTATTCATGAGCTGTCCTGACTGAATCTGTTACCAGGGCTCTTCTAAGAGAGGATCTAAAATAAAGCTCTCTCTGCTGCTTTAATCTTTTTCTATCCCAAAAGTGTGCTGGTTCTGGGGGCCAGACTTTGTAAGGCTTGGATCAGTTTTCACTTGACTCTTTGATCAAACCCACTGTAGATTTCAGACACTGTGAATATTGAAGTGTGTTTTGTATTGGAATTTTTCATTGAATGTGATTTGTCAGTGAGATTGTATTGGTGTCACCTTTCTGTACAAGACCTCTTTTTCAGCAATCTAAAATTGATTCCAGTTCATCTGGTAGGAAGCTCTGAGTAGATGAATCTTACTGCCTTAATAGATCCCTGAGTGAGGTGCAAATGAAATGTTTCCCATCTTGTCAGTGGAATGAAGACAGGAATTGTTTGTCTAAAAGTCCAGTAGAATTTGAAGTTCTGATTCAGTACCTGTGAAAGTTCTATATGAATAGAATACAAATAACTTCCTATACATTAACTCTGTCAGGTTTGAACAGCAAATGAAAGAAGATTCAAGTCCTGCAATGACACCTTTGTAGGTCTTTTTGCTTCCCTGTCTTACACTGAACCTATTTTCTGTGGAGGCCTTTGTACTGATGACAAAATTCTCTGCAAAAGCTCTTTTCAGGAGAGGGCTGGGGATGGAGCTCTGGCTTTGGGGTGAAGCCTATGACAGGGTTTGCAAAACAGACCAGGTCTCCCCTGTGGGTTATCTACAGTGTAACTTGCTTTTGATTGCAGTGAAAAGGGAAATAGTGCTGACATTATGCCAAAGTGGTATTTTTTCTTCATGGAGATGTCATTCCATCTTCTGAGAGCATCAGCAGTCATTATAAAGCATTCACGTTGGAGCTAGTGTCTCCACTCTGCAGTGCCATGTAACAACCTGCTCAAAGCCACAGCATAATAAAGGTACAGCTCTGAGGGTGGGCTGCACAGAGGTTTGTGCCAGCTCAGGCCAGAATGATTTTGGTCATGTAAACAGGGGGGCCACAGACAGAAAATGCCACAAAGACATTTTGGCTTTGTCTCCTCCTGTCTTTGTAGAAAGCCAAATGTTTTGATATCAGTTTTAAGTATTTGCATGCAAAAATTATATGTATGGAATTTGCAAGCTCAGAAACTGTATGTGTAGAACTAAAACTCAGCTTAAAGGTGTGCAGGACTGCAGAACATGTGTTTTCTGGTTTTTTGAATGATTCAAATTTAAGTCTTCTATGCTGCTTTTTAGTTTCTTGCTATTGATTTGAATCACTTAGTGATTGATTGTCTGCTAAGGCATAGGTGATTCTATTCAAAAGCAATGGCAACAAAAATCTTAAAATTATTGAAAGAATGAACAGCTATTGCCTGTGCAATAGTAAGGACAAGTAACCAGTGCTTTGTTTGCCCTTGTCCTCCATCTTCTCTCTTATATAACATCCTCCATCTTGAATACTTGCTTTGCAAGGAACTGCAAAATATTTTGTTAAACAATAATTTCTGTAACTGAAGCTTGGTTCAGAACAGCATTCCAGTCTGACAGGTCATTTAGGTACAGAGGAAATAATAATGTACCATGGTGGACTAGAAAAGATTGCTGACATCCCATGGACAAATATTTACCTCTGCTTTATGCACTTTTTGGGTGGGTTACATTAAAATTAATGAACTGCTGCTGTCTTTGAAGGCTTCTCCTTTTCTATATGCAAATTGTAGTGTCGTTAGGGCAGTGCCACTGCAGTCTGTGTGAGGGGGGAGGTGTCAATGACCACAGGACCTCCACTCCAGCTGTCTCTTGACCTCTGTTATTTATAGCCCAGAATGTACAATTTTGGTACATTTTGTTTTATTTTTGCATGACAAGTAAAATGTTCTAAAACAAAAGCATTTAAAGCAAACCAGAGTCAGATCTAATAGAAGACTTGATATTGTAACTGGGTAAAGAATTTTTTAGTCAGTTGAGGTAATGGGATATTTAATATAAAGGCTTCAAGGTACAAATGAGTTACAAGTAAGCACACAATTAACCTGATCCAAGGTAATTAATTCTCTGGTACTGAGAGGCAGATAGCTTTAAGGTGAAAAAATAAATATCCAGAAGGAGTAAATTCATTTTGTCACTTGAGGCTTGATCCAAAGCTTGTGTGAATCATGGAACTGAAACAGAGGCTGACAGCACTGAATCCGAAACCTGCATTGTGAAGAAAGCTTAATTTGGGAAGAGTTGGTGAGTTTTCTCTGTCTTGGTCAATTCCTTAAAGGACAAGAAGAACATTACAGTTTCTGCATGAAAAGAGAATTTTGGAAACAATTTAAAAGATAAATGAGATCCAAATACTATTACTTGTTTTCATGTTCTCATATCTCACTATGAAATGTTTTTAATACATCTAACAAAAATAAACTTCCAAGGCTAAGGTATGCAATATATTTGAATTTAAAAATATAGATATTAAATTGTTCCGATAGATTTTGTTTATATGTGGCATAAAAGGTGTTAGCAGAAAATATACAGGAGGAGAGACTGTAGCCTCTCCAAACATGGTACTTAAGCAGGTGCCTTCCTATTCATAAAGGAGAGACACAGGAATCTGCCAGGGCTCTGGAACGAAAGTCTCTTGCATCTTTTCTATAAAAAACCTAGGCTTTGAAGAGAGAGAGCATTTATTGCAGCTAGAAATACAACATATTTGATGGGTGCTGTGAGGGCAGTTACCTGTTGGTTGGTTGGGAGAAGAAAAATTTCTAACCATACATCAGGTTCTCTCCAGCAGAGATCAAAAAATCAGACTGCCAAACTAGACTTCCCATTTTGAAGGATTCTTGTGAATACAATAATTTACCATTTCCAGCAGCACACCGGTAGGGTGTGTACAGTCTGGGGAATATTTTTGATGTTACTGCTTTGGCTGAGTAAAATCAGGCACAGAAACACGGCCAGAATGAGGCTGATGAGTGGTAGCCTCTGCTGTCTGCATGTCAGGAACAGCTTATGAAGTTTCTTCTGATCCTGCCCCAAATCTTGTGGCTGACAGAAAGCATCAGCAGGGCTTGTCAGCCCAAGCCTACAGTGCAGATCTGGCTGCTAACAATGGTGGGAGTACACACAGATGAGGATGGGGGGGACTGTTCATTGATATTTTCACCATCATATCTCGCAGATGTGCTCTGAGATGGCCAGGAAGCAGGCTTGAAAATTGATTTCCCTGTGTGTGGTCCTTGCAGGGTTTACAGCAGCCATGCTCAGCCATGTGACAAAACACCCTTTTTAAGTTCCTTTGCCTGGCTCTCTATGCATCTCTTTCTTCTAATTTTACACTTGGGTCTTCTACATCCTTGGAGAAGAGGAAATCACCAAAAGTAAGATCAAAGTACAGCAAGTACTTAAGTAATTTCACTTATATTTAAACATCTGAGGTCCCTACCACTGCAGAGAAAACAACATTGTGGGGAAGGAGATTTGCCCACAAAGAAAAAGCATTTTGGATTTAGGTGCTAGCTCAGTCTGGAGACATGGAATGAAACTGTAGGGGTTCATTTTTGCATTCTAAAAGGCTGTTTTCTTTTTCCTTGCAACACATTTATGTCCTGGGCAGCAATGCTAAACACCTTCCAGGTACATGAGAATCTTGTTAACATTTTCTTTCTGGTTTGTTTTTATTACTTATCATCAATTATAGAGCAGATGCACAAACACTCAGGTTAACAGAATGTGCTCCAATCTTCTCTAAGCACATGGTTAACGTTTCCTTCAGAAATGTTGCAGCATAATTTATCTTCAGGCAATGCAAGTTTAGCTGTGCAGCACACCTCACTAAACACACCTAGCTTGTCACTGGAGCCCAGAAATCTGCTGGGTTGGCTTGCCCACGACTCAGATTAGTCCTGTGAAGGTCTGGATGCAGCCAGGTGAGTCCTCCATGAGCAGTGCCAGGAATTCCAGCTTCACTGGCACAGCTGGCAGCCCTGCTGCAGGGACCACTGACTGATACAGGAGCCTCAGCAAGCAAAGCAGGAACTTGAGATGCTTGTAGGCAGCTTGGGCAACAACATCAAAAAACATACACTTGAATAAATAATCCTAGTCCTGTTCAAAGAGGTATTAAAACATTGTATGTTTTCAATATTGGAACATAACCCAGGGGGACATCCATGCATTATTCTTCAGTGATGAGGTAGAAAGTGGGTTTAGGAGGTGTTATTTACTTGCAAGTTCTTTTTTAGTAAATTGTGTTTCCTGCCAGAATGGAGTGATATGCAAGGTTTAGGTCTGTGGTGCAGATACAAACCAGCATGGTGCCCTCTCCTCATACAGGCCCTTGCACCTGAGTGGATTTCCTCATGTGGCAAGGCACAGAGACCTCTTTCTTTCGTTTCACTAGTGTGAAAGTTAAGTAAGAAATGATTCCTATATAACTTTTTTTTCCTATGCATGATGTCACCCTTTCCCTCCCTCTGTCTGGCCTCAAATTCCCTAAAAACATCAACTATGGCATTCTTCATGGGCTTTCTGAGCTTCCTGCCACTTTCCCAAAACGACAAGGCTGAGATGAGATCAATCCTTACAGTTGGGTGGTAGCAGGACCCTCTGTTGCAAAGAACATCTCTTTTGTCTCAAAAGGCTGTTACTTTGTGAAATGAGAAACTTAATTCTTGACCTCATCTGAAAAAAAGTAGCAATTATCCTGTAAGTATTTATGTGAAGAGGGGAAGATTTTTAGTTCCTGTCTCCCTCCCCTTGTCAGAAACATGCATTGTTATGGAAGGTTACAGAAAACCTTTGCAAACCTTTTAGGAGAGTCTGATTCAGACCCACCACATGTAGACTTTTACATTCCTTTTATCTGTTTTTCTGCATCTGTTTTTGTTCCAGCTCCTGCTAATATGCAAGAGGAAAAAGAATGTTCAGGTGGAGAAAATACCATTGGTAGTTCCTAATGTCAGAGTGCTACATTGGTAAATGAAAAGAATTCACGTTCCTTATTCCACTCCCAAAAACAAATCCCATGGGGAAATCCTTTAACTTTCTCCACCTCAGACTCCAGCTGAGTTTCCTTCTTACCTTCTCCCCATATTCACACACCCCCATGATTTGAACTGAGTGTGGAAGGAGCAGAGGTAGCTATTGACAGTGGATATAACCCTGCACATTTCCTTTGAGCTCTTGGCCGTGTTTTCCAACATTGTTGCATTTTGAGTTCGTAGCACAGCAAAGATTTTCTTGCTCATTTAATTTTCTCTTCTGATGCTGCAAGGCTTAGTTCATTAGCTTAAAAGACTGTCACGCTTCTGGAGCACAGAATATATTTGGCAGGAGTGGATAGTAATTATCTAAAAATTCAATCAAGCCATTTTTTTGATTGATTTTGGGATGAGATATATAGGCTTCAGTGGAATTAATTGCATCCTAGTATTTTTTTAATTTATGTTTTAAGCATCAGATTGCCCCACCAACTCCCACTTTCTTTGATACATTTATTTTTTCCTCTTACCAACTATGTACAAAGTCTCTTGTAGGTAAATGCTCTGACTGTATTGCTTTTTTTTTATTACATTTGTCTTCCACTTCCAGTTCTGTTAGTATTGCAACACCCATGTAGCTGGAAAGAATTTTTACAGAAGGGTAATTTTCAGTCTTAAAAGTGACACTGGCCAAGCAAGTAGACTTTCTTGAAGTCTGCAGAAGGTACAAGAACATAAAATAACACTGATTCTGACTGATGAACATTTCCTAAGGAATTTGTTTTCATGACATGAACTTAATGTATAAGGCTTAAGAAAGTATTTTAAATAGCAGTGAAAACAAAAAATATGAGACCTAAATTACAAAAGCAGAATGGTGTTATGACAGTAATGCTGCTGTTATCAGACACTGCTTCCTGATGGACCTTGATGAGAAAACATTGCTCTGAAAAATGCCCCATCAGTGCTGTGATACCATCACATCCCCTACTCCAGGGCTGAGCCAAAAAAAGCCTGTTCAGTTCTGCATCTCTTACTGCATTTTCCACTGTGATGGATTAGGAAGTAATGAAGAGGATTTCTCAGAGAGTGATTTATTGTTAACCTGATTGAGCATTTTTTTCTCTATCTATTCTGTATCAGTTGCGCAGACTTATTTGTAAGAAAATGAGACTGAAAATTCATGTGGAGGAAAGCAACAAAACCAACAGAAAAAATGCCTTGAACTGCTTGTGTCAACTTGTCTCCTGAATTCTCCTGAGGACTCGTGCAGTCTGAAATGTCTGATGCATTGGGAACATGACATCTATTAATTGGCACAGGAATCCAGTGTGAAGACTGGTTTTGGTAAAATTGAAGGTGACTGAGTTTGGGCTTGGAGAGGGGAGTGGGGTTGTGTGTGTTTAAATAAGGAGTTGATACTGGAGCTTGGCATACCCCCTTTTCCTAACAGTAGAGGAATTTTTTTTCTATGGTTTGCTTAACTAAAATAATTTGGTCTTCTCAAGAGTATCTGATAGAGGAATCTGAAAAAAATGTGGTGCCAAAACCAACCTGCATTTACTACACAGGTGAACTTTTAAGTTTTTCAGCTGTTGTTTTCCCATTGTTTTAATGGATCTTACGTCCCTGTAAGCAGAATGGGTTTGCAGGTTTTGGAGGTGTGAAGGTGTATGATAAGGGAATTGAATGGTGTGAACCCTTTGGGACTTATTTCTTTAATACCATGAGCAACTCTATTGCCAATAGGTTTTGCAAGTACACAGGGCACTGTAGTGACTGCTGCACCTGCAGTTACTAGTTTGTAACCCCGAAGGCATCTCCTTCCTTATCCTTTTTATGCAGAATGTTTTTAAACAAATTAGCATCAAGTTTGTTAGATATTAACCACACATCACTTGGGATGTGGCTGTTTAAAAACTGTCTGGTTTACCCTTTATTTTCTGCTATGCTATTTTATAATGTAGAAATATATTTAATATAAACTTTAGTTTCTATTGCAATTTCCTTGTGTTACCTTATAAAGCTATAATTTGAAAGGCAGGTTCTGCAAGAACCATTTGTGTTAAGCTCCCGTGTCTTGTTCCTACTTCACCAAGAGAAAAATTAATGGTATTGTCCTTTCAGATTCAAGAACCTTTTTCAGAGAATGTAGACTCTGCTGGATTTTGCTATCTTCATCTTCTCATTTATCCTTATTTTGTAGCTGTCCCAGTCATAATTTCATAAACCATGTGGTCAAGGCTATAAAGGTAAACAGGAACAGTTTGTATGGATTTTCCTTCCAGGTTTGTGTAAGGATAAAATGGTCACTAGCATTTTCATTCATTTGCAGTTCTAAAGTTCAGAACAAGATCAGCAAACCTGAGGCTAAGCAATAACTGAGGTGCTAATGGGACAAGAGAGAAGGAGAAAGTAGGGGTAAGAATTAAACTGAGTTACACTTTAAATCATGTGCAATTGCAAAACCAGAATCAGAGCTACTGTCTAAGAAACTGCCAGTGCTCCTGGAGCAATGTGTAGGGTCTGTATGTAAAGGATTGTTTCCTTTCAATAGCATTTACAGTTTGTAGACAAGAGTTATGTTCTGTATTGTATGGCCAGAGATACACCCATTTCAAACATCATTGTTAAAATATACTAGAAGCAGATCACTGAGCCGTGGCCAGCTGCAGGGCTGCAGGCAACATTTAACAGAAAGGACAAGTGGAGCCACTGCAGTTGGTAACTCCCAGGGCAGTAGTGCAGCAGAAAATCCCCGGTCCTGTTGTACAGCTGGAAGGAGTGGCTGAGGCAGTGTTCTGCACTGCTGCTGAGCTGTGCCCACCTTGCTGCAGTCAGGGCAGTGCTGCAGCCCTGCAGCCAGCACGGGGCTGCTCCAGGGACACACACTCCACAGGCCCACCCAAGCCATGGGGGTGTCCCCTGGATCTGCTCCCCTGCCCCCCGGCACCTCCCCTCTGCTTGCACAGGTAAATGTGTCACAGCAAGGGGAGCAGCAGGAGCAGGGGCTTTGCCCTCTGAAAGCACCTGCCTTCGACAGCAGTGTGGCAACAACTGCTTCTCAGCTGAGCTGCAGCTCCTCGCTATCAGCTTCAGTAGCAAAATGTTTAAAGGTCTGTTCTAGAGCTTAAGTGTGTTTTGTGCTGCTAAAAGCGGCACTTCAGTGCTGCAAGGTGGTTCTAGTGGCAGGTCAAAGGTTGCCACTACAGTCAGCAGGAGTCTCTTTGCATGTCACTTAGAGTATTTTGGACAGTTTTTTGTTTTTTTTTTACAAGCATTTGCTTTTTATTATTTTCACCAAAATAAAGCATATAGCATACAGTGTTTTCACACATTCAGGAGATAAATAAGTGTGTCTTGAATTATTTAATACCATGATAACATATGTAATACAAAGTTATTTCTTCACTGATTTTAATTTAAATACAGCTTGTTTGCCTTTTTTAAAAAACAAACTTTTATTGTGTTACCATACATTTCCCTTGTTAAATGTTTAAATAACAATGGGGAAAATAAAGTGATGTGTATTGCTAGAGATAAAAAGTTGCTCTATTAGGATGAAACCTGTATATCAAGTTACCAACCTGTAAATTAAAAAACCCAACACATTAAATGAATGCTATCACTTGAACCGATAAAGAAAACCTTAAGAGAATAACAAATACTTCACCTCCAATTTGTTTGTGGAATAATAAGAAAATAATCCAGTTTTTGTATTTTCATACTGATTGGTATGCATATTAATTTATCTTCTACTTGTTTGCAATTATAAATAAATAGAGGTATAAAGACAAAATCTCATACTGCCGTTCCCTTGAATTTACCAGCTACAGTAGATGCATATTTTAAGATCATAAATACATTCCCATTCAACTTAATCAAATACCAAAGGACTAGGTTCATGTGCTTAGTTTCATGCTGCATAGCTGAGAAAGGAGAAAATGTGGTGGCACTTGGTATCTTTAATGGCACTTCTTTCAGCAAAGGATAGGATGCATTTGTGTCACTAGCCAGGGTTACCCTTCTAAACAGTCCCTTATAATTGGCTTGAAAAATACATGGAACACTAAGTAAAGCAACAATTCCTGTGCTGTGTGCCAAGCCTTAGCTAATGGTGCAAGGATCATCGTGGCTTGATTTCATTTCCCCTTCCAGCAGCAAAGTGATCACAGCCTTGCTCAAGTAGCTGCACGTTCCCTTTTTCCCAAGTGGGTGGGTGTTGTAGAATGCAGTCATGTCACTCTGCAGAGAGGGAACAGAGGCTGCCATTAGTGTGAATGTGGAAAGCAGCCACACATAGGGAAACAAGAACAACATCAGCTATGTTAAAAATGCAAATGTGCTTTTTGGATTCTAAAACTAGAGAATAATTCTGCTCAATTGTCAGAAACCTCCCATATGTACTTACCTGCATTTCTTTCCTCACTGAGTTTTCCAGGACTGCACAGATACCACCTTCTTAACATTTTTTAAAATGTCATAGCTGTCAGAGAACAACTGCTCTCCTAAAACATGCAGCTGTGTGATGCCTGTGTGGTAGAATGGTGAGCCAGGGCTTGGGTGTATGTGAGGTGTAAACTGACTGAAGATTTATTTCAAAAGAAAAAATCCAAGATCCAAACCACAGGTAGCACATGAACTCATTCATTAATCAGATCACCAAAATAGATGTCCTTCACTGAACACCTGTTTTTCACAGTTAGTGACACTAAAAGACCTGCTTACTCTCAAATTATGCATTAGCTGCTCTAAAAAAGGTTTAATGCTTTAATTCAGGAAATTGGTTACTTTTATTAAATCAAGGGCAGAGATTGTGTGGAGAAAATAAGACTTCTGTAGTTTTAGGGTGTGTCTGAACTTACTAGAATAAATACATTTGATATTTATTACATGTTAACAGGGAATCAGCAAAGTTCAAAATATTTGCAAATCCATTTAATGGAAGACCATAGTTCTGACAAATTAGGAGTTTTTAGCACTGTTAAGAAACCTTGAGACAGAGCAACCCTAAGAACAATCCCAGACAGGGTTACAGTTACTGCCAGCAGGCATCCACCTGGGAATATGGGAGAGCCAGGTTCCAGAAAATTTTAATGCAAGGAGCTGAATTTCCAACAACAATCTTAGTCACAACTCTAAATCAGGGGGCTCTAAGAGACAAAAATTTTCAAAATTTTTCTTTTCTTTTTCATTATTCTAAGTAGGTCTGGGCTTGGAGAAGAAAAACCCATCACTTCAATAGAGGCTAGGGAAGCACCAGTAAAAGCTGGGGTTTGAATGAAATTTTCCTGTTTGTAGCCATTGGGGATTTGCAGCTTGTCACAAAAGTCACTAGCAAATTCCAGGTGCTGTGTGGAGCTGGCACTTGAGAGCCATTTGTGTGGATGATGGGTGGCTTTGCTATGGCCACAGAGTCACTGCCCTCCAACCAAAAAGATTCAAAAGGATCATATGGACCAAAAGGATCATAATTTCCAGGAAAATGTGTTATTTTCTAAACAAAGGTATTGTGCAAATTGACAAACTGCTGGGGCTGGCTATCTGGCTTGCTTTCAAATCTTAGTACAAAAAACCAGTGGCAAAAGTGTGAACATTGAAACATTTGAAAGTTCTTAAGCAGCACATCCTTCCTCCTCTTTTAAAGGAACTAAAAATTCAGTAAGAGGAAGAGTTGTTGCATGTCAATGTTATGAATCAATAGAATCTTCAGAGCTAGTAGAGATAACTTCAAATATATTATCCACAATAAAATGCCAGCTGGAGCAAGGAAGATCATCCTCAGTAACTCTGGCACTTGTCTCACCATTTTACTCTTATCTCCTCCTTCAACCAGGCCAATAAACCTGGCTTTATTACAGAATTTCAGAGCTTTAAGGCACCAAAACTTGTAGTGAGAATATTCAGAGATCTTTAAGGCATAAAACCTATAATTTTAGTGAAGAAAATATTAAAAGCGTTTATTCCTTTATTTGAATTTTAGCCAAACTTTTGCCGGTTCATGAATGCCAATCTAACAGTAAAATCAGTAACTAAGAACAGTTCTGTATCTCAGGTTCATACTTTAATACTGTCAATATGAATTCTTTGGTTATCAAATTTTCTTAGTCTCTGTGTACATAAGATCCTAAGTTCACACTTTGAGCTTTAGTTCTTTTTTTTTGTTAGTTTCAACTCTTCTCTGTTCTAGTGTCCCTCCTAAAGAATTCTTTCCCCTTTGAGGAGAACTCTTCCAGCTCACTGGGAGTCCCATTTCAGAGCCATGGAACACAGAGTATTCTCCTTACTGTACCATTTTGAATTTACAACTCAGCAATAAAGTGCAACTCTTTCATCTCTGCTTAGAGGCTCTTTGCAGACCTAGGCAGCCCTTGGGTATATTAATTTCTTATTTGTGTTCCATTCTGAACTTCTATCAATTGCTTTTTACTCTGAGCTGCACAGAATTAACATTTAGAAGTAACTTCAATAAGAATGGTAAATTTGGTAAGACAGCAATATTTTACTCACTTGATTTTCAGCTCCCTTTGGACTGCTGTGATCTTTCTGAAAGTCATGAAATGCTTCTTGCACCACCTTGTCCAAGTCCACTTTGTCCTGGAACTCTAGCTCAGGATTTCTCTCCAAAATAACAGATATAACCATCAGCAACTAGAAGGCAGAAAAAGATTGTAAGACTTTAAATTTCATTTTTTAAAATTCAGGTTACATAATAGCACTGCTAGTAATTGCATGTGTTTCTTTCAAGCAGGAAGCTTGAAATAATGGCACAGGTGATAGTGCAGAGATAATAGAATTCTGACTTGATAAAAGAATCACTGGAAAAGCAGGCTTTTATGAAAGGTTTCAATTGCTGGTGACTGCCTAGGTAAGA
This sequence comes from Taeniopygia guttata, assembly GCF_048771995.1. Classification (NCBI taxonomy): domain Eukaryota; kingdom Metazoa; phylum Chordata; class Aves; order Passeriformes; family Estrildidae; genus Taeniopygia; species Taeniopygia guttata. The sequence continues at coordinate 13,563,567 of NC_133036.1, forward strand.
GCATGGTGTAAATGATTGACATTAACATCTAACCTGGCTGGGAGCCAGGGAAGTTATTTTCCATTTTATGCTGTTCCCTGTGTGGCTGCACAAATGCTGTAGAGAGAGTGAAAGGCAGCAAACATTGAACCTCAGCATTTGGTGTTCTGAGGCATAATCACAGATGCTAAAATTCTGTTATGACAAAGTTTATCAACACCAAAGAGAACAGTCAGCACTAAAGCTTCAGTTCACCAGAATTTACGTTACTTACATCTGAAAAGGGTTTAAAATAGGAAGGTGAACATGATGAGTGTCCTGTTGTCTGCACTGGTTACCTTGTGTTTGGTACTTGTTATCTTTTAGCAAAAACTGGGAGTGTTCCAGCAACCAGCATGAGCTGTGAGGCAGAATTGGGAGGGGTTTGATGTTCCTGGGGAGGAGCACCAGGGGCACAGCCCTGGGGACTAACAATAAATGCTGCTGCCAGCACAGATGCCAGGTACCAGGGGGCAGCTGCTCCTGATCCGTTCTGGAGGCAAACATTGTGTGCAGTGGGGGGCAGGATTCAATCAGCCTCTTGCTGTCCTGTTAGGACGAGGAACACAAGGAAATGGGAAGGTGGCTGATTCAGAAGAGTAAAGCTACTCACTAGACAGCCTCAGCAGAAAGGGAAAGAAGAATAGTTCAGAGGGCAAGCTGGTTATTTTAGAGCAGTTTTCCTTAGCTCTAGGAAATTATTAGGAAAAGACATGGGCTAAGGACTTGAAGGAAAGCTACACTGGAATTAATAGATTTTTACCTCCTCTGACCTAATTGTATTGCTAGTGTCATTAATATTTTCTGAAGGGGAAGAACATTGTGAACTCACTCTGTTCTGAACATGTAACAGGAACCTGTTTAATCATAAAAATATATGGAGAAACCTCGGAAGCAAATGTTTATATGGAAAATGCTATTTCTTCAAGTATTAAGTCCAAGTTATTTTTTTGTTTTGTTTTAGGCTGTAACATACTAATGCACACTAGAAAATGTCATTAATTATTGGCCACAGACCTCCACGATGATTTGCCTGTATTGTGGCTGGTCGATGTTTTGCAGCATATCTTCAACTAGGAGGGAGAAATTCATTTCATACATGGTCATATCCGATAAGGTTGGTTGCTGAAAAAGAAATCCTACTTTTATTCAAAGACCATGTGCATTAAATCAAACCCACCCCCAGGCAGAGCCTACTTGCTTGCTGAACAAATAATAGTCAACTAAGAAATAATAGTAGGATCAAAAAGGGAGCAGATTTCAGAGTTCATGACTTGGAAAGAATTTGCTACAATTACAGTTTTATAAGTGTGCTTTAATAGAAATTATTTGCTGTCGTTCTGTTCTAATTGTATTTTATTCCAAATGAAACAGAAAACTTGAATTTTTTTTCCCCCAACTAACAAGCTACTCTAAGTAAAACATGATGGCATAAAATAACCATTAGTGATAAGGAATTTCACCATTACTAATCAGGTGGGACAGCAGTGCCTGAGCCTGTGTGTGGGATTACCTGGGGCAGGAATCTCCCTGCCACGATCAGGCCGTTGGGGGTTCTCTCCAGGATCTGCCACACGCGGTCGTAGAAGCCCGCAGGAGTTCTGTTCAGGGAGCCATCCAGCTGCCTCCTGTTCAGCCAGCTCCTGGGGGCACAGGGACAGCCTCAGCACAGGCCCTGCACAGCCAGGCAGTGACCCCAAGGCAGCTGTGCTGCACTCACAGCGCTGTGTGCGGGCTCTGCTCTCTGCCAAGGGGCACCCAAAGCAAACACAGGGGCTCAGCATGCAGAGATCACAATGTGGTGGGATCTCTTGGGCTGTCTGTGCTTTATAGAGCTGCAGAAGCAGCAGCAACTGTGAAACACATCCAGTGCAGGCCAGTAACAGTAGCAGATCAAATTCATAAGGTCTAATCATATAAGAAAAATGCATTTCAGCAGAATTGTTGAAGGCAGGATTTTTTCCTGATGATCTGTAGAAAACAAGTGGCCTGCAAATTTAGAAGATTCAACAGAATGGTTTTGTAAAACTAAGGCTTTGAGCAAACTGAGTCATACTCTTTATGAATTACAAATCCTGTTTGCCTTCAGAAGTATTCCAACATTTTACTTAAAACCATCAAGTATGGAATTTAATTTTACTATTTTTTCTTCTCCATGTTACTACAGGAATGGGACTTTAGCCAGAATGTTTAAGACACCAGCAATGGAACTTGAAGAAGTGGTATGCATGGCTATGAATTAATTGCTAGATTCACAAGACAGATTTAAGTCTTGTGTGGCTGTCCTGAATGTATTTGACAGAGAAGTTACTTAGTCCTTAGCTGCTTTTTGAATTTTAAGTAAAAAAATCAACACACACTTTATTTTCTAGAAAAACTATCATTAAATTACTTCTTTGCAACATGTCTCATGCCTTTTTGTATTTCTTAGACCTGGTTCTGGTAGGCTGCTTGAAAAGAAAAAAAAAAAAAAAAAAGGGAAATTCTTTGGTCTGCTTGAACAATGTTATTATGTTGTTTTGCAGACCTTTCGCAGCCTGGCTCAAATTAATTCAGCACTAATAAGTTTGGGGGCTTAGTTTTTGCTCCATTTGTATTGGTAGATTAAAATGACATGCTTAGAATAAAAACACTTCTCTGTAAAGTGACCTGCTCCTGCAGAAACCAGTGTGCTTGATGAAATTACTAAAATATTTTGCATGAAAAAGCCTTTACTCTTAAATACTGGAGAAAAGGTGAGAATTCCTTCTGACATACAGCCAGTAAAGAAAACACTGACAACTCCATGCATGGTTTTACACTTAAGTTTCTTAGTGTGGCTTACTCCCAGCTACACCACAAGACAAAGCAGACAGTGTTGGTTTGGTTTTTTTCTGGTTTGGGTTTTTTTTTTTTAAAGCATAAATGGGAAAAAATTATCACTAAGTGGTGCATTTGCTGAACAGGTTTGAGCTCTAGGTAATTGGGATACACTTTCTGAGCACAAAGGAGATGTTTAAAGTTAACCCTATAAAACCAGGGCTAAGCCAAGATATAGTGTGGGCTCTTTTCCTTTATAACTGTATTGGATAAACATGGCAAGGTAAGAAAAAATTTCTCATCAATCACTTCTCAATTAAACACTAAACTATCAAAAAGTCATGTCTACTATGACAGTTTAATCTTACTCCCTGTACAGCTCTGTCCTTGGATTAGGATAAAAAAACTTCCATAAAAGCAAAAAGACCAGGGGTGTGGTAAAACTTACAAGTTGTTTTCTTAATAATAAAAAAAAAAAAAGTATTTGAAGATGTCAAAAATGCTCTGACCCACCTACATTAATAGGGTTGGGAAGAGAGTCTTGCAAGCTGAATAAGCAAAGTGATTTTCAGAACTGCTTGGACCATTAAAAGAACAATGCTCCATTTAAGAAGAGTTTCTTGCAATCTTGTGACCTACATAAATAGAATTAAAAGTGTAATCTGTGGAGTCTGTGCTAGCAAAAATGTCTTCTGTGAAAACTTGCAGAGAGGTTAGTTGTGGAGAGACTGTTAGGGAGGTAAATGGACCATTATCCCTTTCTGTATGACAAATTAATTGGCAGTGAGCTATGGTATCACATTACTGGAGATTTTTTTCCTAAAAACATCACAAAAGTAGGAAAAGCTATCCTCAAAAAGAAAAAAAAATAAAAGGAGGAGGAAAAAAAATAATATTCTGTATTTCCTGGCAGAAAGAAAACTTTTAAAAACAAGTCACTAATGGGCAAGGAAAAATGAGTTAGCAATACTGTACAGGAAGTAGTTAGAAAAGAAGTTAGAAGACTGAAAGTTTTGAAGGATATGCTGGTGAGTTTTTCTACTCAGATAACCCAAAAAAAGGAATCCTCAGCAACTCAAGCAACTCAACCTAAGTGCCCTTCAGTGACCTACCCATTGTGTGTTACAGGCATCATAAGCAGCAGCTGCTGTGGCAGTGCAGGTAAAATCTCTGACAAAAGGTGGTGCTTGAATTGCTTACTGAGATTGACCAAATGCTTCCTAAAGAGCATTAATATTGAATGTATGATGCTGCAGAGGGGTTGTTCTGCTGTGGTTTTACAGGGTAGTGTCAGCACCAACATGAGCAGAGACAGCACCTAAACAGCAAGAACTGATAAGCACAGCCAAAGCTCTGAAAAGCATCTGGGAGATGGAGAACAGAGCCCATGGGACTGAGAGATGAGGCAGTGATTGAAGGAGCTCTTTTCTCAGGGATTATAGATTGGGGAAAAACACAGGTGTGTTTTGAATGAAGCAGGAACATAAACAGCAGGATGTGTGGTGTAATTCCCCTTTGTTGAGAGGAAAAGCCCATCACCCATTCAGTCAAGGACTATGGAAATTATCAGCAGTATTATGTGCCAAAGTTTAACTTAATTAGAATTAAAACCAAGAGGAAGAGTTTTGACTTCTCTCTTACCAATAAAGTTATGTGGAAATACTGCAGTTTTAACTTTTGTCTTGCATACTTGATATGACAATGAATGTTCTTTTTGGCAGCTGGTTACAGATTGGAGAAAAGATTTCAAGTTTCAGGCAGTACCACTATCTTTTAAGAATTCTAGAGAACATCTGCTCTTACTCATATAATAACTCAGAAGAAAGCAGGCCCTGAACAGCAGATAAACTGTTCTTACAAGTTACTGAAGTGGAGGTATTGGGAAATTTTTGGCTCTTTTCCCCACATCAAAAAATTTAATAGTTCACATTGTAGCAGACAGATCTCTTTTCTGTGGCAGTAAAGAGATTTCCACAAAGATAAAGCTGAAAAAGGGAATATGCAATAGAAAAGAAACAATTCTGGAACCTGGGCCCATGTGAAAGAATGAAAAAGTGCATTTTTGCTATGTTCCCTTAAAAAATTACATAACTGATTACAGATGCCTGGTGGTTTCAGGTGCACACAGAGCAGTTCAGGAATGGAATGTACTTGAACATTTCTGAATGAAACTGGGAGCCACAGCCCCACACCTCGTTACCTGCCCGGCTGCTGAGGCTGCAGAATGTCCAGCAGGAGCTGCTTCACTTCACTGGGGGACATCTGGTACAAGTCCTTGGCTGGCATATCCCCAGCACGGATTTTCAGTTCATACTTCATAGCATGGATGATCCATCTACATAAGGGGAGGAATATATTTATTCATTAAATACAAAGTTTCCAAATAGGAAAAATAAGTCTAATAAAATAGCTCATAAGAATTCCACACAATGTCAGGACGTGCTTAAAATATCAGACAACTACTCTCCTACTCTTCCTGTTTGATTGGAACATGATATAAGCTGAAAGGGATAATGCAATTAAGAAATGTGTTGTGGACCATGTTTTCCATAGAGAAGATTGATTGGACTACATTCTCTGTATTCCATGTTCATTAAGACAAACATTTACCTGCCCTTTGATGTTAAAATTCCTAGTCAGAATTATGCTCTGACTATATATGCATTTTGCTGATGAGTTTTAAAAAGCCATAAAATTTACAATATTTTACATTTATGAAGGCTTCAGGGCTTATTTCTAGTTTAAGCCTTTGAAATTCCTTTTTTCCAGTCTATCACACTTTCTTTTTCTGCTCCTTTTTGAAAAAAAAACTTGATTCAATAAAAATATAGCAACAGTGAAGATTTTTAGCCTGAGGTATCAGAGGAGCAGAATTTGGCAAAGTGTTGAAGGAAAATGCTGAGTTTTATTGTGCACATTATGTAAAACCTGTGCTCCAGCCTCTGATGCAATATCAAAGATGAAATAAGGTACGGGTACATCAGAAGCCAGAAAAGCACAGAATTCAGCCTCTTACCCTCTACACTGGTTCAGTTACAGTAGGCATTGGTAACAAAAGGAAACTGAATTCGTTTTTCTTCAGAGTCCATAACACCTGATCAAGGCTTGGTACATCAGAGCCTTTCTGTGTTTATCTGAAAATGCAGTGAGAGATTTAGGCTATCATCTCCACTGCCACATTCCTGGTCATTTCACTGTTTAGCTAACCAGGTGCAGAATGGTTTTGCTTTAGGTAAGTCAAGTCACGCTCCTTTCTAGGGAGCTCTTAGTAACTCCACAGACTTTGGAGATGCCTGGCCAGCTGATTCAGTGCTGCTTTACATCTGAGCTTTCCAGGCCCATGCACTGCAGGTGCAAGATACCAGGGAGTAAAAGGGCCCATTACTCTATGTAGAACATGCTACTTTCATTTCATTTAGCAGGTGATGCGAGTCCTTCTTTTGTTACTAAGATTAAACACAGCTGGCTCAGGAATTCTTTCCCCACCCATGCCTCAGATGTGTCTGTGTGTGAGTCTCTCACTGGTATTTTCTCTTTGCAGGGGCCTACAAGCCACACCAAAGTCAAGGGTGGACCTTCTGCTGAGCTCTTCACTGGTAAGAGGTGAATTCAAGTCAGTTGGCTGGGAGTTTTAACATTAATAGGGCTGTCAGAAACTTGATCTATTTCAACATGAAACCCTGAAAACAAATCAATAACAAGACACTAAATCAAATCATTATCAAACTGGAACGGCATTTCTGTGAGAAGGTTAATTTTGCTCACTGGAGTGGGTGATAACACTGAAATAAAGGAAATTGAATCTCTAGCATTAACCTTGGGAGAAAGAAAAAAAAAATTGCAAAAAGGATTAGCTACAGAGAATAAGGAAGGGGAGGAAAGAGGAGTAACATGGATCTGTAGAGGGGACAGAAAAGCATTTAAAAGTGCAAAAGGATACTTCCACTTAAATGCAATACAGGCAATTTTTTGTTTTATGATGACTGGAATGTACTGCTAAAGAGCTAAAGAAAAAATATGAATCTTGTATGCTAGAAAAAGGGCTGCTGGTATCTACCTCCAGTGCTGAAATGCTGTATTTTTCTCTACGGAAAGAAAAAAAAGGAAGATGAAACACTTAAGTTCTGATTCTAAAGCGTGCTCACTGATTCAGTAAATCTCAGTCAGTAGCACCTGGCCTCTTCAAAGAAGTGCTTATTCAAATGCATTTCTCTTCCTAAATGTGAAAAAATTAATTAACTTCTGTGGGTAGCAAAGTAAATGCAGATACCATGGAATGTGAAAACACTCCAGCACAGCCTAGGTCACCTTGTCAAAGAACGAAAGAACAGGTGGGAGGTAAATTATGTTTAACCTTGATTCAAGTTTGTGGTTCTCTGAAGTCTACATTCCCCTCTAATCCCAGAGGTGCTTTACTGACCCAATCCGTATCTTCAGCATTCCACTGAAGAGTTCTGGGGAATTGGAGATGATCCAGCCAATATGGATGACAAGTTCCTGCTGCACCACAGCTTCTCTTTCATCTTGTAATCGGCATTTATCATAGATCATGTCCTTAATCACTGCGGGCGATAGGGGGTTAGAAATAACTGCTTCCTCCTGGCCAAAAGCTCCCAGTGTCACCTGTGGTACAGGGAAAGCAATTCAGAGGATAGGGACAGACAGAAAAGCACTGCAAAGCAATTCAGAAACTAAACTGCATCAACTTTGCTTTGCTTGTTAAATATTTCACAATACAAGGGTAATTTTACATCAACGGCTGATGCTTGCTAATACTGTTAATTGGATGCTATTGAAGTAATAAACTTCACTAACAACCACAGTGAATATGGAATATATTTTTCCAAATTAAAATAAAAATACAAGACCACTGCTTTGGTTATCATCAGGATTGTACATTAGATTTAGACAGTTATATAATTTCATACATTTCAGCTGTGGAACTCAATTAAAATTCAGAATTAAATTTATGGTTTTGTTTTCTTATTTCTACTAGCATGCTAAAAGTCAAAGCCTTAATTTTAAGAAAATGTATTGCTGGTACCAGATTGTTTAACCACAAAAAAGGAATTTTATTAAAATTCTGTTTTGTTTTTAATCTACTGTCAGTAACACAGCAAGACTATTTTTTCTGGTAAAATAAAGATCATTGTTAAAATGTAATCAAGGAAGGGATGTTAGTTTTAAAAGTTGCCAATTGCCTCAAATTATGCTGCATGCAGGTGTAGCATTCTCTACAGCTGAGTAGCGCCAGAAGCACAAACCCAGACCTCAGTTTGGAGTAAGACAACAACATTGCATGTAAGCAGGTATACACATATATATATATTTAATAAAAAAAAATACAGAAATATTCAATTTCTATTATTTAGAAGCACCTATTCATGAATTTAATTAAAATTGTTGTACTGCGGAAGAAAAACAATATTCTCCTTAGGAAAGGAAAAAACACTGACAATTAAACTTTCTTTGAAACAGAAAACCCTGCCAGACCCTTTGCTCCGCTGTCACCCACCTATTGTCTTATGCTCAATCACACAGAGAACGATTATTTTCATTAAAGAAGTCTTTCAAAAGATGCCTTAATACTTCACTCCATCTACTTTTGTCAAGTAAGAGGTCATATAGATAAAATGACAGAAAGATTTGGGTGGGAAGGGACCTCAAAGATCATCTCGTTTCAACTCCAAACCCCATCCAACCTGAACACTCCCACGGATGGGGCAGCCACAGCTTCTCTAGGCAGCCTGTGCCAGGCCCTCCTCACTCTCACAGGGAAGAGTTTCTTCCTAAGATCTTATCTAAACCTGCCTCATTTCATTTCAAAGCAATTCCCTCTTGTCCTATCTCTACATGTCCTTGTCAGAAGTCCCTCTCCAGCTCTACTGGAGCTCCTTTAGGTACTGGACGGTTTCCAAGGTCTCCCTGGAGACCTTAAACCCAAGGAGTTACAGAAATCATGCCCCTTCCTGTCTTCCATAAATGCTGAATTGTCTTTTCAGTCTTATTCTTTCATTAATTAAAATTATTATTTAATTCCAAATACAATTATTACTCATATCTTTATTTTCTCTGGATTTCTCTTCTTTGGTAAGGTTTTTTAAGCCATTGCATACTTTTAAAAGAAGCATCAGAGGCCTTCAAAATGAACAAGCCATTTGTTTAGTTTCTGTTATCATTCCTTAATGCAGTTCTGAGGAGCAAAGACTTACCTGCTTGCCCTGAACTAAAACATTAGTAATAGATGGTGCAAGGCTGTCCACTAGTTTACCTAAAAGACTTGCTGCGAAGCGCACAACAGACCTGAGGGCAGAAAACAGAGCAGTCCCACTGCATATCACATGCTAGTTTAATGAATTCAGATAGCAATCTGAAGTCTGCCACAGCAGAATCTCAAAATTAACTCAGTGAAACCATACATTATTTACAAAATGGAATTTGGATCAGATTTTATTCAATCTTCAGTATGTTTTAATTTTTTAGTTCAGATATAGGTTAATGGATCAAAAATATATTTATTTAGAACTCATTAAACTACCACTTCCATAAAAAGCTTCTCGTTCTCTTCTCGACACCATCTTAAACAAAGGCAGGTAAGAAATGCTAGCTCCTCTTTCATTTCCATTTTCATCATTTTGCAAGATAAATAGATTTTTAAATTACCAAAGTTAAGGAAGAATTAGAAAGATTTTGCAAGAGAAAGTATAACAACACCAAAGCCTTGCTGTGTGTTCCATGCTGAGGTAATATTTTGCATGTGCAGCATGAAAAGAAGAGACTTGTGTCCCCTGCCAGGTTAAAAACAAGCTGTAACTTCTAAGACTACATTTTTCCATATATGCAATAGATGGTTAAAGATATGAATACATTTAATAATAATTTCCCGACAAATTACAAACCTAACAGACCTGTAATTGAGCTTTTCTAGCATAGGTTTTGAGGCTACTAAGAATCATTTATTCACAGAGATGAGGAATAAGCTGTAATAGTCTATGGTGTTAGTAAAAAACTCAAAACAATTCATGTTGGTTCCTGTGAAAACTGCTACATACTCCTTAAGATCAAGAGCAAAGCATTTCAAAAATGCATTAGCTGATACTATCAAAATGCAAATAAGCAAAAAGAAAAAAATATCTCACAGAGCTGCACTTCACATTTCTGGGCACTTTACCTGTTTCCCATGTACCAGTAAAGTAGTAATATGTGGGGTTATAGAAGAAGAAAATTTCTGTGCAAATGCAGCACTGTAGCGCAACACCAACCTATATGTGTGTCACATGGCAATCAGGGAAGAGAAATGAAAAACAGTTTACATATTTTGTTCCTAAAAATGCTTCTGATTTTTATTAATTACAAAAAACACCATCAAGGTATTTTGGTTCTACCTCATTATTGGCAAAGGCCCATTTAACTGTACGTAAAGACAAAAATGAAAAATATATTTATATTTACTGACCTGTTAGGAATAGTTACAGAGTGAGAGAACGGAGTTCAGGACAGGCTTGACTTTGATAAAAAGAAATTAAACTTCTACTGAGATTCAGGGCAAAGAAATTAATAAACAACATGTAAATATCAACCTACTTGCTGAAACCTTTTAAAGTTATTGTGTCGAAGTCAGGCCCAAAGCAAATGACTTCAGGGCAATAAATCTGTGTTAGTGTATCAGCTTAAATGATTTATATCTTATCACCAGCCTTCCTACATAGAGCTATTGACAATATTTTATCATGCCCTGTAAGAAATAAGGATATTAACATTCTTCTCACATTATTTTAATGTAATGAGGCCTGTGTATTGGCAATAGCACTCAGTGCAAAACCAGCCTATTGCTTTTGTATTTTAAAAGATAACAGTAAGAAACTGCTTCTTAATATTTTAAAGCCTATTAAACCAGACCTTCAGCTGCCATGCACCAATACAACTGTCAGGAAAGCTGCCATTTTCCCCGCTTTAAGTGTGTGAGAATCCAGCCTTATTTTCTATAAACACATTAGGAAAACAAAACTGGTGTAAGCCAGAAGGAACATGATATTTCTATACAAACCAGAGCTTTCTGCTGCCAGCTCGTCTGTAGATTCTTTCAATATGCTCAGCAACAGTACCTAAAGGCATTGAACAAAGAAAAGAAAAACAAAACACAAGCAAAAAAGATGCAGAGGTTTTCATTTAACAGTAATACGGCAAGTTTGATGAGACCAGTTAATTCTGACTCTGCTATAGTACAGCACTTATCTATTATGCTCTACATCTAAAATTCAGATGCAATCAAGTCCCCTGTCTCCCACTGCATGTTGTTTTGAAAAAGCCAAACCAGATTTCAGCTGAATTTGCTGCTCATGCTGTAGAGATACCCATAATATCACCTGTTCTTGCAATACACTGGGGAAAATTAATCTACATAGAGATTTGGCCTTTAAAGGTACACCCCATCATAAGGTACATCCTCAACTGCAGAACCTAAAGTTCTTCAACCTCTGTTTTTAGATTTATGTTTCATTGATTGGGTGATTATTAATGTCAGTCCCAGCATTGTCCATGCAGGGCACTCTTAGTCAGCGACTCAGAGCATTCAGTACAAGGTGCATGTTAAAAAGGTTATCATCAGCCACCATTTCATATGGGATGGCACTGAGAGGTCTGCACAAAGTAGCTCTGAACACTCAGAGGCACAACTGCACCTTTTTTTGGACCTAGTTGGTTTCAACAGCACTTTTAAGTTCATCATCATGATGCAATGGTTGTAAGTGGTAACACTGCTTGCTTACAGAGGTTAAGGAATCTGCCCTGTTTCTAGAACAAAGAACACAACATACAAAAGACTAAAGAAAGTTCCTGAGGCTCCCAAAGCCCCACAACACTACAGGTAACTGCTGGAAAAGGCCACTCCAGAGCCTCTATGGGCCTAATGTGCAGATTGCAACAATGCACTGGGTTATCAGCCAATGTGTTTTATTCCACTTGAGGTGGCTGTCCAGTCCTGTGTGCAGTTTCGGGCATCACAACAGAAGAAAGACAGAAAGACATTAGGAAGTATCCAAAGGAGGCACAGGAAGATGGTGAAGGATTTAGCAGGGAAGCCATGTGAGGAGTGGCTGAGGTGGCTTGGCTTGTTGAGCCCAGAGCAGAGGAGACTGAGGAGAGACCTCACTGGGGTCTGCAGGATCCTCACCAGGGCAGCAGAGGGGCAGGACCAGATCTCCTCACTCTGCTGACCAATGACAGGACTCAAGGAAATGGCTGGAGCCGAGTCAGGGGAGGTTCAGGTTGGATATCAGGAAAAGGTTCCTCACCAGAGGGTGGCTGGGCACTGAACAGGCTCCCCAGGGCAGTGGCCATAGCACCAAACCTGACAGAGCTCAGGAAGCTCTCAGGCACATGGGGGGATTGCTGGGATGTCCTGTGAAGGATGATGATCTTTGTGGCTCCCTTCCAACTCAGAATATCCTACAGATTCTGTGACCTTTTTAATATAGCAATACAGATAGAATGTATGTTTATGTCAACATGACAGCTCTTCTCCACATGAACCAGCAATCTCATACCAAAATTAAGAAGCAGGCTCTGTAACGTGAGGTGGGAAGTCCCACTGCTTGATGAATAACTAAGAGTATATTATTTTATTTGAATAGCCCTCTTTTTCTGAGGAGTCATATATAAAAAGGCAACTAAAAAGCAATCTTTGGAAAAAAAGGCAAAACACCAAACTTTGCAGCAAAAAAAATCCCAAAGCCTCAGTAGCCTTTTCAGAATTATATTACAGAATTTAGACCTTGTGCTCTAAAACAAAGCCATAATACAAAACCAGAGCTACACAGATACATTGAATTGAAGTAGGATTACATCAAAGTAGAATAAAAATTCAGTATAAAGCCTCATATACTTCAGACTATACCAGACATTTAGACTTGTCTTTTGTTTCTGTTTTCTTTGTAAGGTCAAATCCTGTATTTTTTTTCTAATCTATGCATTCAAAATTACAACCAGATACAGCACTGGCCTACAAACAATCTAAAAGCATTCATATATGCAGCAGCTCATTCCCTACCACACCATCAATTTGCATCTCCTATTTAATGCAGAAATTGCTCTAAATGGCAGAGAAAAGAGTTCCACAACTGCTGGCATGCACAGCTATTATTCATGTTCATTGCAACTAAACATACAGCTGCTTTCTCAGAACAATAAAATGGAAGCAGCTCTTACCTTCCTTGGTGATAAAATTCGGCCCTTCCCTTTTAAGCAAAATACTTGAGAGTAACACTTGACTTGCCAGGCAATTGCAGTCCTTAAAACAAAAACAGCAACAGCAGAACCATAAATAGCCTTCAGATTGTCACTGAAGCAAATCCAGAAGAGCTATTAAAAATTTCAGGTGAAACCAAAGGGCTTTTTCTTCTTTTTTGTTCAAGGAAAAGTATGCATATTTTATTTTCAAGAGGATTTTACAACTACTCCATACCCTGTGTATGCTGTATCCTTGTCACTGCTGCTTGCAGAGGCTTCTCATGGATCATATTAAGCTGTAATAATTTGACCTTGGAAAAATTTCCTGATTTTTTGTTCTCAGGTCCTTTAATTTACAGCAGAAATGCTTGTAATGAAATAAGGAACCAAGGAGAATACTTGGTGGGTTTGTATCAGCACTAGATATAGAACATTTACTGGTAGTTTTCCTCTAGCTAGGGGAAACAAGTGGCAGATTGGAACTATCCCTTGAGGCCATCAAGAAGTTCCCAGTCCATCCAAGTGAATACCCACTGCTCAAGTCTGTTGACTTGCAGTTTGTCAATAAAATATCTGTTTTTAGGACACCTGGAAATGGATCCCTCTCAGATGGTCACTTAGCACCAATGATGATTGGGGCAGCTGGGAGAGCTGAGAGCCAACAGTTACACATGAAGGGCCAGGAAGCTCTGTGATAAGACAGAGAGGAGGATTCCCTGAGTAGGGAGAGGAATATCAGATATTTCTTGTTATTAGCTGTGTCCCAACACTGATCATGCTGATCTAAGTGGGCTGCTGGTAAAAAGAGTATCAGCACAGAATTTCTTATTTCATGAGAATGAAGTTACACTGTACTTTTATCAAGTTTCCTTACATTAAGTTTCTGCAGGATCTCATATGTTGACTTGTTTTTCCAGTCATTAATATTTACATCTGGTTGCTGCTCAAGTTCAGAAGCATTGGGAGTACTAGATTGTCTCTTGACTTTTGAATGTTTTGGAAGATCCAGCTCCTCCAAACTCTTAAATACAGGAGCCCTGAAAAATAAGTATTTAATTTCTTCATGGTTCAGAAAATATTCTAATAATCACATAATTCATCACTATTATTTACACATAGCCTTACTCTTCTGTTTCAGTGATGCTTAGGAAGTCCAGTTGTTCAACAACTGCTCCAGATATTAATGTCTGCAATGAAAAATTGAAAACAAATTTTAAAATATGCACATAACTATATAGCTGTCTTTTAATCTCAGTATGTTGCCATACATACTGGTGGTTTCCATTGAGAAAATAGTTTGTTTATCTACAGTTCCAAACACTTTACACTTTCAGAGTATTTTTGCTCTTTCATGAGGAAAAAGACAGCTTAAAGCAGAAGTCTCTTGGGGCTGCTGTCTCCTTTTTGCTCTGTTCCATTGTTCTTTCGCCCTGTCCAGCTTCATCAAGCACTGCCCACTCTCCAAAGGCAGGGCTGATGAAAACACTTGAGACTGAGGATTTGCATTCCTCAGAGTCCTGCACAGTCCCCATGTTCTGGATCCCAATGCTCATTATTCCAGGGATAGCTGAAGGCCAGGAAGTTTTCCTGTCAGCCTCACTGATGTTTCAGGCAAGCACTACAAAGAGCATTCCCACTCTGTATTCATTCCCTAATCCAAGCATGCCTGGCCTAAATTTGCACATCAAATGCAGCTTACCAATACTTGCATCTCAAAAGATTACATAGCTGAAATTCAGTGCAGCATTTATCTGATGTAGACATTACAATTCATTCACTCAGAATTTATAGGAATTCCCCATTAACCTACTGCAAGAGGAGATGTATTGTACTACAGCATTTTTAAGACTGCTTTTGATGGTTCTCATTAGCTAAATAAAACTGAGTGTATTTTGTGGACTTTTACATTCTATTTTCATTGTACATGAGTTGTAGTAAAGCATTGATCTGTTACACTCTGAGATGACAGAATATAAAAACTCTGCTTTGCTTTCTATTACTGGTGCCATTCATTCTTTGCCTTGCACATCTGCTTGAACACATGATGACAATGAAGGTGAAAATCAGAAAAGAGCTACAAAACTTCTGAGCACACAAAATTTTAAATTAAATCAGATTTGGTCTATTTTACAGCAAAAAAAAAGAGCCTTCACCCAATTAGAGATCCACATTCTCTCTTAAGCATGTTTAACATGTGCACCTAAATGAAGCAGCTAAATGCAACTGACAAAGATCAATATATATTTTGTTTGAATAAATGAATTATTCAAGAAAACACCAGGAATTAGACATGTCCCTTGTTCTTTTCCCAAATCCTCCCCTATAATGAAACAAGACTGTTAATAAAATGTGCCACCTGTGCAGTAAGACAGAGATTCCAACTCAGCTGCCAGAGCAGGCACAGGGTGTCCCAGCAGGAAAGGCACCCACCACTCTTCTCCATTGGCCTTCAAGTCAGACAAACATTTGTTTGTAGTCTGCCCATGTGCTCTTTTTAATGGCTAACAAGTAAAGTAGTGACTATCACCATCTTAAGCCCTTTAAAACAAGTCCTTTTTATATTAGAAAATGAATATTTCCAGAAGGTCAGTATATATGGAAGGCAAAGTTTACTGCCCAATGGCTGTCCACTGCTCAGAATAAGGACACAGGTAGACAGAGAAATTTCTTGTCTGATTAATCTTTCTTGCAAGGCAAGAAAGTAATTTCAGTTAAATTAAAAAAAAAAAAAAAAAAAAAAGCCAAAAAATCAACAAACAAACCAAACCACAACAGCAACAACCCTGTAGCCAAATGAAAGTTTTTCCATGGGCAGTAATGGCATTTGCTATAGGAAGAGTCAGTGGTACCAGGAAAGACTACATGACCTACGTGTGAGCAGGAGAAATACATAAACATTTAATGATTCCAAGGATATCTTAAACTATCACAGCTAGAAGCATTTCCTTTCCTGACCCAGCTCTTCTACAAATTAATGATCATCTAGGGAACAAGAAGTCATTAGTCTGTCTTTAGTCTTCTCTCTTATAAGAAAAGAATAGTTCAACAGGTGTAAACTAAGATTAACTACCACATAGGAGTATGTAAAATCAACACCTGTCTTGGTAATTTTCACATTTTAATGAAAGAATGTTCATGCTTTAAGATTCATTCAAACAGTAAAGATGTTAAAACTAGATCTTAGTTCTTGTAAGAATTTTAATATATGTGAAGCACCTTTTTCCCCCCTCTGTGATTACCTAACCAAAAGAAATCCCTCAGTGCTTGACACCGTGGCTTTATCCTTTGGTAGTAATTTCACAAGATTGTCTAACAAAAAAGACCACTTTCCCTTCTGAAAATCCTCTGTGATGATTATGACTTTCAAAAGACTCATCAAAAGGAATTAAAATAAACCCATGTTTCAGTTGAAACAAATAGCACCTCTTTTTTGAAAGTACCAAATGTTTTGAGTCTTGACTCCTTACTTTTATGAAATTAAATAAAATCAGAAGTCACATAAACCCCAAAAGTGGTAAGAATACATGTACCAGTATTAGGAGGTAAGAACACCAGTCAGGAGCAACACCTTACCTGTACTCTGTCAACACGAACCTTCACTCCTCCAACAAGTCCCTTTCTAAAGGCTGCCAGCATATCTAATATGGGGCTGAATCTGCTCCCTCTGAAATTTGAAACAAAACTCCATTAATCTTGCACTCAGGTAAACCCACTCTGCAAATCCTGCTTTTCTCTCTCCCTACCTGATGTTGTCTTCCCGGATCAGCACCACGAACAGGGGCCGGCCGTGCATTTTCCAGTACTGCTTAATGAACTGCAGGGCGTTCTGGGCAAGAGGAACCTCAGTCACAAAACATCCCAAGCACACCAAGCACAGCCTACCACAGCACACAAGTCAATTCTCCTGTTCCTGTTCCTAGACAGCAGAGCACTGAGACCCCTGAAAACCCCAACAGCTTAAAAACACCTCAGCTACTAAAGCAACAACAGATTTCTGCAATAGGCACAAGCTACTCTCAAGCCCTACTATTTCCTAAGAGTTCTGAAAATAGTCCTAAGCAAATGTATGGATCATGGAGCAAAGCATGAAACAGTGCAGCACTCTAAACACAGGCAATGACCTAGAAAATGTGTGTGGGGATCCAGGGCTTGAATCCCAGCCACTGGGATGGAAGCACCAGGGCCACTTTCTGTGCACTGACATTGATGCTCCAAGCCCAGGGCACGTGGTGGGTGGGCTCTGCACTGCTGCCAACCTTACAGGCAGGGAAAAGCAGCAGGTTTCAATATTTGTGCAAAATCAAGTAGTGTTTCCTCCAGGTAAGGCTTTCATGTATCCTGTAAACACCAGTCTTGTTCCTTTTTTTCAGCCAAGAACATTTGTTCTCCCAAAGAAACAAATGATAATTTGCTTGCTGCCCTACAGCATTCCCAGTCACTTTGGGGGCAGTTTTTTTGTCACAGACAGATACTACTAGAACTCATATTGGGCTGACAGGATATTTGTCTCAATACACTTTTTAGCTGCAAGTTTATTTTTGTATTATAATAATACACACTGTACTGTGTTCCCCTTTCAGTCTTCTGTTTTATCAGAATGCACAGTTTACTCTTCTACAGACTGTTTTTGTCAGTTACTCAAATGAAAAGTTACAAATACCTTAATGTCATCAATCAACATCATAACATCCTGAGACATGTAGAAATCACTGAGATCAAAAATGATCGAGTAGCAAACTACAGTCTTCCCTAGTATTCGATAAATCTGTTGAGAGAGAAAACTTCCATTAATCTTTTCTTTAAAACATTCATCAGAGCCAAATATAAGGACTTGAAAGTCATTAAATATGCATAAAATAACATTACATTTCAATTATAGTTAAAATCACATAGACTAAATATTTATCTGCAATATTTATTAATAATGAGAATATAAACTTTTCTTGTAACAACCTTTGATGTTCCAAGGCATCCTATGGGTCTGTCTGGTCTTCCAGATAATCCCAATTTCTCATTGACTCCCAAATGGAAGTAAGCCTGTGAGAAAGAATCATGAAAACTGATAAAAACCTAGATACCAGCCTTTCTCATGCTCCTGCCACATCTCACAAAGAAGCCTGTGTACAGTCTGCTTTGATAAGGAAATTATTCAGAAAATGTGGCTGTTATTGCTATTCAGGGTTGGGTTTTCTAAAAAACACTTGCTGTTTCCTATATTAAGTCTTCTTTTTAACTTCTTGCTCCTATTACTTTTCTATTCTATGTAAGTAAAATATTTATTGATTTTTCAAATTGCTTATTGAAATAATTTTTAAAGGATCATTTGCATTTATTGACTAGCCAAATTTGCCTTCTGCAGTGCTTTTCCAGAGTGGATACAAAAGTAAAAGAGTAATATAGGAACCCTTTAAAGATCTTTGTACCAATCTGTAAAATGAATGCATCAGCAACACAAGCAAGAGGGAATTATCTCATTATTCCCAGCTTGATTCTTATTAGAGTTATTTATGCCTATCATTCAACTGATACAATTTTGCAAAAATAATCTTCATTTATTACATTGTATGAGTATGAAACCATAAGAAAACAACTAATCTGTGAGCAATACAGTATACATGTATCAGTTAAACCTGACTGAAAGATGTAATTTTTCCTTACTTGGCCTGTTTTAGGTATGGAACCCACCATTACTGCAGAATATTCAGAATTCTGAACATTTTCCAAAGTTAAATGTTTCTTTGTGTTATAGGAAGATAATTCAGAAGCAAATCAAAGCAAACACTTGAACAAACATTACACTCAATAGCTTTCTATTGATGTCAGCTTGGGGCCTTCCTGATCCTGCCCATGTTTCTGCACTAATACCAAGAGCTATTTAAAAAAGAAAATAAACAAAATTACCTACATGACCAGTTAATCCAGAGTAAGGAACTGTATTCAAGTGGGGAAGGATGGAGCCATCAGAACACTGATAGCCTTCAATAACCCATCTGTGCATAACAAAGCCAAACAATGCTGAACTTCCGTTTGTCTAAGTAAGGGAGACTGGAAGAATGGCAGTAGCCAGGGCCATTTAATACTAAAAGGACCTTCATTTTGCTGGAATGCAGAACATGAAATGCTTTCTTAACAAAAGCAGAACTGCAATAGCATTGTAATATTGTCTGTTTCCTTGAGGACTCTCTAGCTTGAGGTCCCATGTTGACACACAGGCTACTAAAGCAGTTTCCTCCTCTAGTGAGAGTTCTCCATCCTGATCTGTTACAATCAAAGCTCAGATGCAGCACCAGGCATAATTCATTCAAGTCCAGCTGCTCCAAGTACCTTTGGGTTTTTTTACTAAAAAGCCCTTCAATTGTGGATTATTAAGCTGCTAATAGCAAGAAATGGCTGTGAAAGCAGACTGGGCTGTTGGGTTGATTTATGAGCATGATGCAAAATGCAGTGGTCTTGCACACCATCTGTTTCTGTGCTCCCTCTTCTCCTCTCAGTCCATGCCCAGGGGTGTTCTGCTCCTCTTCTGTGCTGTACTTCCACTCCAGACATACTTTTTTTCTTATGTATTACGTGTATTTTGTCCCATTTTATTGTGTATATCTTCCTTCTCTTTTTTTTTTTTCTTCTCTTTTCCCCACTGCCCCCACTTTGTGGATATCTTTACCTGACTTCAAGTTCTACTTTCAATCCCCATCCATTTGTTTTACAGCACTTTTTTGGACACATGCATGTTAATAAGTCTAGAGATTTAAACTGTTATCATGGGCTGCTAGAGCAGTTTAAAAGTTTCTGATTAAATTAAATACTCCTTAGAACTGACAGAATCAGAGTAGGAAATATTGAGATCCATCTTTTCCATGGATCAACCTTCCATTCCCCAAAATACATTGACTGTTCCATTGTTGGCTTCCTTTCCCCTCAAAGGATGACAAATACTACCAGGAGCTTTTGTTTGATTTTTGGTTCATTTTGGTTATTGGCATAAGCTTAAGATCAAACCCAAGTTCTCATAACACCCCAAATACTCTCTTCACAGCTCTGGCAGAGCCTTTATTAGAAGTCCATTAGGAAGAGGTTTTGTATCAGGTGAATTAATATTTTCATGGCACTCCTTTAAAAAGTAAGTTTCGATGAGGCAACTGTACTTACCAATCATAAGGATAAAGGAAGTGTCAGAATTGCCAGATGTCTCAACAGCTTTAGAAAAACAAATCCTAACACAGACTTTTTCATAGATAGAAATTTAATTGATAAAAATAAAACTTAATGAAGGTCTCATCTTTTTGTCTGGGAAACCAAATAAGTGATAGATGACAGAGAGACAATACATACTTCTATAGTAAAGTTATGGAGTATTCATTTGTTAAACCAAAGTTTCAGTACGGAATTTCAGGACAGATACAGACAAAGAGAACATTTTGGAATATATCATCACAAAAGCTGAGTAAAACGGAACATTTTGGAATATATAATCATGAAAGCTGAGTAAAAACGGGTTCAGAAATGAACAAGGATGAATGGAAATACGGATTTTTCTCCTCTCTCTGTTTTAGTCCTTCTCAGGTGTTAGTGGCAGCCATTATTTGGGGTAAGCATTTTTCTGAATAAGCCACAGCCAGGTTTAGCACATCCTTCATCCTCACAAACTTAAGAAACCCAGAAAATGTTACTATATTCTCTATTTTTGGGTTTACTTTTTTCCTTGTGTCCTCCAGACTCCTGATACAGATCATGGCATTGGCTGTGTGACCTGATTTCTGAGGGAGAGCCCTACACAGTGATCTGTTCTACAGTTGGGACCTCGGGGCTGACAAACAGAGTTTGTCACTGCACTGCCCCAGACATTCATCACTCTCTGTGAGACCAT
Organism: Taeniopygia guttata; assembly: GCF_048771995.1. NCBI lineage: Eukaryota > Metazoa > Chordata > Aves > Passeriformes > Estrildidae > Taeniopygia > Taeniopygia guttata. The sequence goes on from NC_133036.1 coordinate 13,584,475, forward strand.
TTGCACTACACAGGGTCAGACAGGAGCTTTGTGTCTGATCTACAACCAGGGCTAGCAGGGCCAGCCTAGGCCTGGAAGGATGTGGCTGTCCCTCAGGAGACTCCTTGCCCCAGTAGAAAACAGAGCCTTCAGGGAGGATGAAAGGGGATGCTGAAGATGATCCTTCACCCCAGTAATTTCTAACTGTGGCATGTTAAATGAGCACAGCTAAAGAGGTAAACCAAAAAGGATTTCAAACCCAAAACCTCCTGGATATAGTCAATCCAAGGGAAAACAGTGACAGAGATGTGGATATTGCTTATTACAGAGGCTGCACTATGAAATCCTATGATGGTTTATGCCTACTGCCTTAATCAATTTCTTTGACTATTGCTCATGTGCTTGTTTCTCCATCAAGGTTTATTCAGTTTACCAAGCTACTAATGTTATTAAAATTTTATTATTCATTCATTATACTTTGAAAGTGGCTCAGGCAATAAGGCTAATCAGATAATACAGAACATGTGGGCTCCTACATTGCCCTGAAAGCTACAGACATCTGTAACTTCCAGTGCCAGCACACCTTGCAACTGCATTAGGAGGACAAAAATATGTAGATAACAGCTTAGGGCTGTTAGATACAAGACTAATAGCTTGATATAAATCATTATTTTTATAAAAGAAATACACAGATGGATAAATAATTTTAAATGCAGAAATCCTTACTTTGACAAGTTCTTTCTGAGCCCATATCTGAATTGGTTCCACCTGCTGGGGGGTCTGAGTTTGGATTCCATATGTGTTCAGAAAAACTTGCAGGCTACAAATGAAATACAGATACATGTAATGACAAATCACAGAATAGTGTTAATAATTCTCTTGGCAGCAGATGAATACAAGTAGCAGCATTTTATTCTACACCATTTCAGATACATTGTTCAACCCTTCCTTAATACATAGGTACTCAACAGAAGTAAATACATACCGCTGGCTTTCTGCTATCAGGGCCACATGTACCACCAAATCATTTTCTAAAGGACCCTGCAAAATAATGACAAAATCGTTACTGGCATTGCTACCTAAAGATTTTATTCAACATAGCATGACCAAGGACAATGGCTATTCAAACAATCCATAACTATGACAGCACTGTCTGCATTGCTTTTTCTTATGGTGTGAGCAAATTGAAAGATTTATAAATCTTACTACTACAGGAAGCTTGTCCTACCAATAATACTCTGCAAGAGACATTTTGGAGAATTAGTAATAAACAGATTTCTGGTAACCATTACACTGTTTGGATTAATTTGGGGGGGTTCTTTAATTAAGAAGAACTACATAGGGAAAACATTTTATTTCATACAAAAATTTAGAATTTATCCAATCAATATATCACCTATATACCTGATATGACCTAATGTTTTGATACATATTTTTGTAATGAGTAAAATTATTCAGCTTTTTGGGTAAACAATAAAATTCACTTAGAAGTAATGGCCTGACGATTTCAAATCTTTACTCTGAAAAATTGTCATCACACAACTCTCTAGTGACATGAAAGACACACTACATTTTACTGGAGACAGCTGCATTTCCTTGTACAGTTTATTACACAGACATTTCATGCTTGAAATAAATACCAGTATTTTACATCAGGAAACCATGCAAATAGGCGTGAATTCAACATGTTGGGTGAAATAATTGACTTGGCTCCCTGGGTCTCAATCTGGCAATTCACCTCTGCTATGTCTGGCAGAATGAGCTATGAACAACCCTCAAGTCCTTGTTCACTCCTCTGGCATTCGCTGACTGTAAACACAACTAAGAGCAGCTCACATTTTCATTGACAAAATGCTTTTGTCTTTTTTTGTCTAGAAACTACCAGAACATGAATGACAGAGTTAAACACATCTTCTATCGATTGCATAAAAGGACAGCACTTTTTGTGATGATAGAGGGATAGACATTGATTTAGAATGAGAAGTTCAGAGGGAACGCTTGCTTGCTCAGGCAGCTGTGAGCCTTCCTATCAATAAAGATCTTAGGGATTTGCAGAAGAAATTCTTGGTAACTTTTTCCCAGAAGTCTCTCAGCACTACATTTGCACTAAAAATTTTGGACTTTTTGCCACATTAAATAAGTTTCTGATGAAAGTATGTGTACAAAGGAATTAGATGAAACAGTCAGAAGTTCAAGTGACATTAGATTTTCCTGCTCAGAATAAGATCATTGTGCTATCACTTGTATTTATAGAAAAAGTAGGAAAACTCAACCCAAAACTCAGCCATAATCATGGTGTATTAAAAAAAAAGGAAAAGCCCCCCCACCCCCCGCCAAATCTGAAAATGAGAGAGCCCTTCCAAGACTAATGATTTGTAGACAGCCTGTGATGTAACCTGGGCAGTGGTCTTGGAGTTAAGACTCAGTTGTTAACCTCTCGATGAAGAACTGAGCAGGACTGTGTGACCACAGCCTGTAAATTGTACACAACCCATAAATTCTGCCTCTCACACACAGCCAAGGACAGGATTCATTTACAGCAGCCAACAAATGGTGGTTCAAACACAGGCCAGAACTACATCAATGCAGCTACAGCACAACTGGCACAACACAAAATTTGTGTGAAAAACTACTCGACCTTTCCAAGTATTGTAGAAAAAATGTATCATTGCACTACAACTACAGGGTTGCTGCAACATTAAACAGAAAGTTACTGTTACTGTAACTTGACATGTCAGAGCCTGGAGGATCACAAGTAATGACCTAGAGAAACACAGATCGAAATAATAGATAAAACACTCAAAAACAGGAAGTCACCCTTTCCAGTGATGATTGTGCTATATATTGTTTGATGTAAATTTAAAAAAAAGAGGTATTGAAAAGCATTAAACTGCTAAATATTTCACTAAATAAATCTTGTTGTTAAAAATTCTATTTTAACGTCTTGGCTTTCTCATTTGTCTAATAAGGCCAGCTCAGGTATTGTTCCCACAACATCCATCACTGTCTCCCCAAGACACCAGAACAGCCCCCCTGCCCAGGCTCCCCCTCCTGCCTTGTGCTGCCACCTTGGATCCTTGGCAGAAGGGTTGGTTTCAGCTGTATTCCGCATGCTGTGCAGATGATAAATATACTTCAGAAGAACAAGATAAAAGACTGATTAGTTGTTCTTCCTCTCCAAAATTGAGACTGAAAAAAAAAATCCCAGCTTTTAACAAGGTTATAAACTGCTGGAGGTAGGATAAAGGGAAAAATCCCTGACTCCATTCCTGGCACAAGCAGAGAAAGCAGCTCAGCATCAGCCTCACTGCACAGATGTTATCACTGTTCCTTTCTGCTTATACTGCCAGGAAACCTCAGAACTCTGAAAAAAGCCCATTTATAGAGCATGTGAGAAAGGGGCAGAGCACTGGAGAGCCCTGATGGAAATGGCACCCACTGGGTTTCCCGAGCACACAGAGCCAGAGAGGGAAATGGGAACAGCTCACAACAGGACAGGGTGCAGTACCCTGGCTGCTGCTGAGCCACAAGATACTGTCCCAGGGCTGCCTGGCAGCACTGACCACTGCTGACCACCCTGTGCCCACTGGCACTGAGCTCCTGGCAGCACTGACCACTGCTGACCACCCTGTGCCCACTGGCACTGAGCTCCTGGCAGCACTGACCACTGCTGACCACCCTGTGCCCATTGGCACTGAGCTCCTGGCAGCACTGACCACTGCTGACCACCCTGTGCCCATTGGCACACCAGCCCCCTGAAATCAAACACAGCACACATATGTGCCTCAAATTCCAAAACAGCATTTGGCAGGTGTAGAACTGTGTTAAACTGTAGTAGACAATTGTATTAAACGGAATGAAAGCAAGAACATGTTTACAATTAACATGACAAAACAAATCATCCAATATGGCTCCATCCAAATTAGACATATTCTAATCCTAGACATAAAAATCTTAAAATAACTCAGTCTATCTACAAGTAATAATTTTTGTTCCTTCTTCACGTTATCTATTTTCCTGAATAAATAAACAAAAGAAGCAGTCTATTATTTTGACTATTCTCTTCTCAATTCTCTTCATCAATAGGCTTTACTCTTAATTCCCAGTACCTGAAATGAATTTTTTTCAAATTATTATTAACTCTACACAGCAAAACATTAAAAGAATACAGTAATCACATGCAGAGAATCCAGTTAATTAACTGTAACCCTAAACACATATTTCAACTAAACTCAGAACATAAAATAATCCTACTCCGGCAATTTAGTCAGATTATGATTTTTTGTTAAAGATTAAATTAAACATAAGACAGCAATAAATCAGCTTTCACATGTGTGAGTAAAATACAAAACAATTCCAGAAAACCTCCACCCTACCTCACTTCCCAAATGTTATTGTCACCATTCAGGCCCTCTTCTACACTACATCCTTCCAAAACAGAATGCAACAACCCAAACTGAGTTAGAATCTCGCCTGAATCTGGAGGCAGTAAAGAGGAGTCACAAAAGAAGTTCTTCTAAGGACTCCAGTTCCAAAAGGTCACCCGAACCAGAATTCCCTGCAGTATCTCCTTTCAAAGTAAAGAGAATAGGGATGATTCCTTTCTTTTGAACTCCTGAATGGGGTCTACACTGACCATTGGGATTGCAGAGCAGGGGAGGAAGAACCCCTCTGACTGCTGCTGGACTTCAGTGTGCTCTGGAACACAGACTGAGCCCAGCAAACACAGCCCTGCTCCAGCACCACGCTGGCACTTCCCCAAGAAAGAACATATGGACACAGCCTCCTCAAAGTGGAAAAGAACAGCTTGTGGCATTGAATTAGGTGAAAAAACATTTCCTTCAAACTATAAACAGACAAAATTGTACTAGTAGCCATTATGTTTTTACTGTACTGCTATTTGATGCCTCAGTTTTCTACAAGCAATGAGATTGTCTTTGATCTGATTTTCTGATGCACTCCCAACTGTAATTATGCATAGTTACATATACAGTTTTCATAGCAGTTTCACCTTTGGAGGTCTGTATTACCTTACTTTCCTTTACCTAACTGATGCTTTACCATAATTGATTTACCTTTACCATTGATGCTTCTAAGATGTAAAACTAAGGTTGGAATATTTGAAATACTTTCCATTGCTTGCTGAAATCCACACTATTATGTGGGAATCAGATATATTTTTGTGGTGGCACCAAAGCCACAAATATATTAAACTAATCACATTTTTCAGTGGTATGTGTTTAGAGTTTATAATCAATGCAACCACAAAATGAAAACATGCCTACATTGAAAACACATTTCTTGAAGAAATATTTACTTAGCACAAAGCTTCAAATAAAAATTTAAAAAGCCTTCTTTTTGGTACATCTCCTTTCAAAACACAGTATCACAACAAAATTTATATACACAGGCCTCTGAAATGTTTACATATCCTTGTTTATTGCTTACAGGAAATAGTTTTCTGTTCAATTTAACGGAAAAAATCTTTAGCTATATGGAAAAGAGAAGACATCACTAAAGAGAAGAAACTACTTTTGATTTCTAAAGACATCATTAAGATGTGCTGTGTTCTCATTTTGTATGGTATTTTTAGTCATTTTTCCTGCACTTTAAGGCAAATACTGATACTGATTTTGCATAAATTAGCTCAATTAGATAAAATGGCATAATCAAATATTCAGACAAACTGGTTAAGCAAAACCAAAACGTGGATTAAAAAAGCCAAACTCAAGATTCTTGTCTTGAACTTGAAGACCTTTGCTGGTACAGCTCTCCTGAGTCATGTCTGAGCATCTTTAACCTTCTCTTAACAATGACCCATTTGACACCTGCATGAAGGAACATTTTGCCCTGATACTGTAGCAGTAAAACCACCCAAAATACTGCAGCAGCTGTTTCAGTACAAACAATCCCATAGAAATCCCACAAGCACCTGGTGACCTTACAGGGACATGAGCCCTCCTGGTCATATTTCCACACTGCTGCTCAGAGGCTGCAATGCCAAAGGCCTGATGCCACAGTCTCCATTTCCCACTAGTTCAAAAGGGCATCCCTTCCTTTTAACCCACACTGGGTACCACATCTTGGATAGTTTTGGCATTTACATATCAAAGAAACACATGCACAGTCATCTGTGGCGAAGGAGTATCACCACTGGGAAGAGCAGAGCTATAAGCAGACAGACCTAGGCATGCCCAGAATTTCCTTCCTTCTTCATGCCCTGTCTGAAGTAAAATATCAAAATGCAGCTGTTATTCTCAATTCATTCAACACTGTTGACTTTTAAAGTCCCTACTGCATTGCTGAATTTTACTGGGTAGCTGCATTTTACTAAGTTCTTTAGTGACTCACTAAGTGGCCCTCAATGTCTAAGTTGTGAGAAAATGAATTATCATTGCATTATTTATTATTGCTTTTGGGAAGCTCTCAGAGCAGAGGCTATTTCTCTCTGAAGATCTGGAAACTGCCTATCACATACTGGGTACCCCAAATAGTAGTAAAAATGCTTTTCTACTAAGACACTTCCTGATGAGTCGTAGAGTGCCTTTAGAACAAAGCCTCATCATCTTCCAAGTGCTCAGCTGTGGCATATTAAAACTGACTCGTTTGAAGAACCAAAGCAAGAGGATTCAGATGGGCTGCAGCAACCCTGACTCAACATAGGCCCCTCCTGAGGGCACCCCAAAAGGGCCAGCAGCTCCCAGGGTCTGTCACATTCATAATCCCATGATATAAAAATAAAGAAACCAGAACAAATGACATCACTGAGCTTTCATTATCTCACAGGAACATGGCAAGTGCTGCACTATGAGCAATGAAAGTCTCATTAGGAATGAACCAACAGCCAGGCACATGGATTACCTTGGTAACAGGAAATAGGAGCAAACTGAGGGGATTAGCAGCATTTGGATAGAACAAGAAAAACATTGTTCAGTTCTGAACTTGGAGTGAATCTTAAGGTAAATACTTCATCTCTTATGCTTCAGTAACAAATTCACAATGCTGAACAAGGAACTTCTTAAATACATGCCTTATACAAGAAATAAAAAGGCTGAAACACATCTTTGAGCTACACATTTCCATACACACAGTTCTTACCTCTTTAAAGGAGTTCCCTACATACAGACATGTGCATATTTTGCTGTCCCATCCACTACAGATTTGAATTACCATGTTTCAAGCATTCCCCATCCCTGGTCACTCATTCTTATTGTGCATTTAATCCAAATACAGGAGTACATGGAATCACAGAATCATTATAGGGCCTTTACAGTCATCAAGTCCAACCACTGAGCCAGCACTCCTAAACCCACACTGAACCCTGTCCCTAAATGCCACATCTGCACATCTTCATTGAGCCAGCACTCCTAAACCCACACTGAACCCTGTCCCTAAATGCCACATCTGCACATCTTTTATATACCTTCAGGGATGCTGTATAAACCATACAAAAAAAAAAAAAAAAACCACAAAAAAAAAACCCAACAAAAAAAACAACCCTAATTCTTGTAGCTCTTAGGAGCAATAAACACACAAAATATTAATATATTGCAGTTGAAATTACTTCAATGGAATAAGAAAAGCACGTTCATTCTTGCCTTCCTGACATAACTTAAAACTCAAGACATGTACCTGTTTATTAAGAGTTATTCATATTTACATTTTATCTATCACTTTGTCTGCATCACTTAATTTGAAGGCAAATGTGCATCACTTCCTCAAAACTGAAGATGTTATAATTTCCTTTTAAAAGCAATCCTCCATCAATTCAGAAAATGTACACACATTGAAGATTTTCCTTACACTTTAGCTGCAAGATTAGAGGACCATACACAGCACTCAGATGACAACTTTTCAATAAAAATATAGGAATACTAAGCTAATGTTTACCTGGTTTGAGAACCTCATGCTGACGTTGCGCTGGTCCTGGGGAGGTACATACCGGCCAATAGGGTCGAGATCCTTAGGACTCACTAATTTATCAGCTAAAAAAAATGAGAATAGAAATATAGAATGACTTGAGCACTTTCTGCCGCTTTTGTGAAGAAGCCATATCAACTTTTGTGTTGTAGTTGGTTCTGCTTTGTTTTAGATCAATGACTTATAAAAGCATATTCTGAAAATCTCAGAATTATATTAATTTTAAAATGAATGACTCAAGCTTTGTTCTTGCTACAGCTAATTACAGCAGTGTAGCATAAAACCCCAAGCCTTTATTTGCTCACAAAGATATGTTAATAGATTATATGCAGACAACAGACTCCACAACACACACTTAAAAAGCCCTTAATCCATAACCATGGAACTATTCTAGAGCTTTAACTATAAACTCAATGACCAGCAAAAATTCTTTAGCTTTGCAGAAAAGCAGATGGCCTCTATCTCAAGGTAATTACATGACTGGAATCCCGGAAAGAGCAAGAGATATCAAAGGTACCTCTCAATAGGGTAATTCAGGAAGAAATTGTGAAAAAAACCTAATTAAAAATATTTGAAATCTAGCAGTTTCTACATGGAGTTTTTTTACATGGCAGGGAAAACCCCACCAAACCTAAAACCGCAGTATTTTCACCTTCTCCTGAAAAAGCACTCCAATAAAAAAAACACTATTAAAAACTTTCAACAAATTCCTTGAATAGGGGTTTATTATCTAGTATGAGCTATTATACCTTTAAAATAAGCTTTCTCCTGCCAAAATTGTATTTTGACAGGAAACTGTCCAAACTCGATCTAATTTCTAACGCAGAGTAAGTCACAATACATTTTCATTTCTTCTATCTCAAAGTCAACAATTTTGTAGATATTCTTAAGAGCCCAAACAGAAGGGAATAAGGTATTAATTTAAACCAGAAGTGACTCATGGCTGCACTCATCTCTGAGAGAAAACCAACATTGCCGTGATGAGAATGTGTCTGAGCACTACACCATGGAGTAAATGAAGGCAGCAGCTTAAACTCAAAATCTGCCCTGCCTGGAGGCTGCCTGGGCTAGGCCAGCTCAGAGCGATGGGGCAGTGGGGAGCAAACCCTGGGCAGCACTGAGGGGCCCTGGCTGGGCAGGACAGAGAAGCCCTGCTGGAGCCTTCTGCTGCAGAGAGCTCTGCCAGCCCTGGATGCTGGTCCTCAGCTCCTGCTGGCACCAGCCAGCCTGACTGCAGCCAGGAAAGGAGCCTGCTCCTGGCTCTGCAGCGCTCCTGCAGGGCCACCTTCCATGGACACGAAGCTGAGCAGAGCCAGATGACAAAAGATCACTATGGACAGCTGATGAACAGACTGACATGAGTTACCAAAGCAGATCTGAGCAAAGCACTCATCTAAGCTCCAGTCCACACAGAATTCTTATGCTAGCTAAAGCAATGGAAGCTACTTGAATTATATGAAGTAGTGCTAATGCAATAAAATGAATTAACCAAATGATTTTAAGATCAATGGGCTCTGCCTCATAGTCTCAAAAACAAGAGAAGTTTCCAGAAATTCCCACTCGTTTTAACACTGATTTACATTGCTTAGTAATTAAAATATATGGTAGGAATAATTTAATATTTAAAAGAACTGTATCAATAGACTAATATAAAACTTAAGCTAACTGCTAGTGAATATTCATCACCATTATCAAAAGTACAAATGTATTGGACTGCAAAAGCAGATTCCTTTGTTAGCTCCCTATCTGCATCAGCAGCAGCTGACAGCATTTAATCCATTTGATCTACAGAAATATTGCTAAAATTCTTAGTTCTAGGCAGCACTGAATCCACAGAAGATGATACAAAAATTCTAAGAAAAAACAAAGGACAGTGAGCTACTAAAAAAAAGACTGAGTGAATTTTCAGTTGCATGAAACAGCTGAATACCTAGGACTCCTTTCCCTTGCTCCAAAATGGGGACTTTAACATAAAGGTTTTACAAGCCTCCTCATCCAAAGCAAGAAGGAAATTCTGAAAAACAGCATCACCACCTGCAAAACACATGCTTTTTTCCTTCATAAACAAGAGCTGCATAAATGTACCCTCCAACAAGCACTTTCACTGCCTCTGTTACTCAGCATTTGTAAGCAGGATCAAAATTTTGACCTCCCTATTTCTGTTTGCCCCTCTGTGGGAGGGTAAGAATTGACTCAGGTTCATGTTGCTGCATTTAGAAATATTTGGGCCTCAAAAGGCAGAGCCCAAGCCCAGAGACAGCGGTAGGGGCTACACAGCAGGAGCAAGGAGGCTGAAAAAACACAAATTAATTGATACCCTGGAGGCAACACAATGATTTCTGAATGGATAATGAAATGGAAAACCAATACCTTCCCAGATATCAAAAGTATTTGGACCCAGGCTTCCACTTAATTAGCAACCTCCAACAAGAAAAGTAAGACACACAAACACTTTCACCAAGGACAAGATTATTATTCAGGTAGGTTTTCACCAGTAAGGAGCAAAATTGAATGCACCAACTCTAAATTAGTAGGAATAAATGGAGTTCCTGATATAACAATCTTTGATGAACACATTGCTCTGATGAACACAGTCCTGTTTGCAAGGACTACAAGAGAAGCAGGAAAAAATTACTCAATTTTGAGTATTTTGAAAAAAAAAATTAAAAATAAGTAAAATAAAAAAGCAGTGTGTAAGAATGTTCAGCAAAGAACTGAAACACAAGAATATTTATGTTACACAAACAATAGCTAGCAAACCATAAATAGAACTTATTTAACCAGCATTCCGCAGGTACAGAAACACACAAATATAAGTACGAGATCAATACTAGCAGAATTACTACAGCAACCTACACACACATACACTGGAGGATTACTTGGCTAATACTCTTGTAAGATAAATTATTTTTTTTATTAATAGTGAGATTGCCTGCATTTACTGTGAAGTGTTGGCTAAAAGCAGAATTTTGCAAGGAATACAGCAAAACCAAACAGGTGGAACACCAGACAGACTCTGTCCCTCTATACCGAAAGATACATCCACTGTTCTTGCCAACTGCTGAATTTTTTAACTCCTCTTCAATTTTTCTTATTTTTATTACCAACAGCCTGATTCCCTTCTGTGTTAACAGAAAAATGGTTTCCAAAACTCCATCTACTGATTACTAGGTAACTGCTGATCATGTTAAAATAACGTAATATATCTTTCTCTTGAAAGAAATACTAATGAAAAAACCCAGCTGTGAAGATTTTTCTGGATTAACCATTCTTTTTTCATTAGCCTATAAAATCATTCCAAGTGAGACTGAGAGTTTGTTTTTGACTGCAATTCACCACAACAACCTTCAATGGTCAAACTCTGACATGCACATTCAATTGCTCATACAATTGAAAAAGGGTAAAAATAACACAAACGAATGAATCATTAACGTTCTCAGAGATTGCAACTACTAAAGTTTCAACTTGTCTTGCTTAAGTAGTCAATAATTTGAATTAAATGCTATAAATAATTTGCAAACATCACTGTACAGGTGAAGCTGATACAGTTAACCCAGAAAGTATCACACTAATATATTCTGTCATGAAGAAAAGGAAATTGGAGCGAAAGCCAGAAAAAAAAAAAATGCCATCATGTTTAGCTTTTCAGTACTCTATGAAATATTCCACTAAGCTTTATAGTATGCAGCATAAAAAGACTGCAAAGCAATTTTTGTCTGTCACGATGTACCAGAGCAGAGGATGCACAGGCCACTCAAGGCCCATTCCAAACTCAAGGCAATGCTGGTTAGGATTCAGGAGGAACACGGTCAGGACAGAAGCTGCAGGGGCCCAGCTCTCACCCAGCAGCTTGGCAATGATGTACATGGCCTGGCCCCACAGGAACAGCTTCCCATCCCGCCCGTTGTTACTGGGGAACCGCCGCTGGCTGCCCGGGCTCCTCTTCTCCAGCTCCACAAAGTCAGCAGGCACGTAGTAATACTTGGGGACAACAGGGCACCCTGGGGACAGCAAGCACAGCCAGAGAGTAAGTATCACTGCCCTCACTTGACTGGAGTCCCCTGATAAAGCAGAAGTGGATCCAGACCCGGAAATACTGCACCCCAGTAACATTCTGAACAGAGCCTCATTTGTTGTTATCTCAGTGAGGAATCCCAGGGCAATGTTAAACTACTTTGTATTTCACCAGACATTTCCTCAGAATTTCTTCCCAGAACAGGTATGTTGTCTGTGCAGCACCTTCTGTGCAAACTAAAAATAACAGAAGTCACCTGGAGGAAAATGCAGCTCAGTTAAGAAGCCTTAACCAAAAGCCATCAAAGCTGGGTCCCAGTGAAACACTCAGGGTGTGGTGCCCCCCAGTTAACACAGGCTCAATATCAGACAACTCTTTCTAACTAAAATTCCTCCTCAAAAAGAGTCAACTTGGTTTTGGATAATTTTATTTATCAAATGTTTAAAATGAGCACTTGAATCTTGAAACATCATGAAACAAAATGGCATAACTTCTCTACTAGAAGATACATACCTTGTATCTAGAATTATGCCCCAGGTATTGCTGATCATTGCAAACATTATTTCAGAACTTTTTAAGTGGACATGCATCAGGAATTTAGAGACATGATTACAAATTACTGACCTAATTATAGGAAATTGAAAAGCAAATTAATATGCTTCCTGCATAATTAAATTCCACCTTAATATTGCTCTACTCTTGAACTAATTTGGATCAGGAACAGGTGATAAACAGAATAAAGTTGTAGTGTCTTACTATTTGCCTAGAAAAAAACCCAAATTACTGGGAAGAAGCAGAGAAAAAATGGAAAAGCAACAGTTATTAGAGATATTAGGTTCAAATGAGTGAGGCACCAAAACACGCCCAGAAATTTTAAGATGTGACATTTGTGATGACATGCAACAAAAGGTACCACAAGATTAATTTAGTGTCCACAAACCTTCACATACTCATTATTAATCAGAAAAAGACACAACCAGCAAGAAAAAAAATGCTACATAATACAAATTTGGTAAAGGAATGTTTGACTGCCTTACAGAAATTAGTTCACTTCAAAAAGTTTAAAGAACAAGGCATATTCTGCAGGCACTTGTGTAACTGCACCACAGATGTAAGAACAGGTGACTAAAATGCTGAGTTTTAAAATTGGATTGTTCTGTTCTCAGGCCATTTCTTTTCCTCCTACTCAAACTTATGGCCTTTTTCTTTTTTTGACTGAATTTTGGATGGCTGTGCCTGTAGGCCACCACTAGCCTTGTCTGCAATAGCACAAAAATTCTGAAGTTCCAAATTTAAATAAGAGCACATTTATAATAAAATGATTATGTAGCCACTTTCTCAGCTCTCAGCTAGAAGTGATTTCATATGCATATACCAAATTATTTTTTAAAGCTTGCAAAATTAAGTGACAATGAATGATGAGAGTAATTCTCAACTAGGTCCAGGTGGGACATCGAAACAACCTGACTGCTGATAGTGAATATTTTTTAATATTTGCCTGAAAAGTAGAAGTGAACTTTGTAAACAATGAAGCAGAGGTGAAGGAGGAGATGAACCAGTGGACACAGTGTAAATCTTACTTTAAGATCACATAAATTATTATAATAAAAGTAACATTTTTCTGGGAAAATGCTACTTTTATTATCACAGGTTATGATGCAATGTATCATAGAAAAAAGGTTATTTTAGAATTACTATTTTTTCACTAGGAAACATGTTGATGTTCTTACTTCTCATTTGCTCTGACCACAATATACATTAGGAAAGTAATTAATACATTAATAGGAATGTCAGGATTTTTACAATTTCAGGTCAATAAAAAGCCACAATTGTTTCAGAAGAACAATTATACCTTCAGATGTATATTGAAGCAAAGGGTCCAGGAGATCCTGATACTCCTTTACTTGTGTAGGGTTTCCTCTAAAAATGCCTAAAAATAATCAAAAAATAATTGATTCAATGGAAGAAATAATTTTTCCATGACCTCAAGGTTCATAAAAGAGGAAGAAAAAAACTCCAGTGTTTACTTTTCAAAACTAAATATTAAGTGCCTACACACAAAATAGATCATGAAAAAGAAAAGACTGAGCTGTAGATCACAACAGTCAACTCCCTGATGCTGCTTTTGGAGAGATGCTGGTATATTTAGCACTACCAGTCCCTTAAAAGTTGTTCTAGCAGAACTTTCCAAGACATACCTGACAAATATTAGCATGAGTAATGTTCAGTTCATGGAAAGTTCTTAAATGAAAATATATATTAACAATATAAAACCCATTTCTGTTCATCAAAGAAAAAACGGATCTATTTGACAAGCAAGGTGATGTTTTAAAGTAGAATATTTTTTTAATATTCAATAGGGAATGAGCTAGATGGAAACTTAGCATTATAAATCTTATACTAATACACCCTTCTTCAACCACCAAATGTTGGTTTTTTTTTTCCATGGCTCTTCAACACTCCATCCAAACCCAAAGCTTGACAAGTATTGCTCACCACATTTTCAAATCTTCCTGAGTATATACACAGGAATATTTACAGTTACCAAGAAACACAAATGCAATCAAAGTTTGCACACAAAAAGGTGTGTTTCAATTGACACACTGAGCATTTCAAAACACTCAAGGATACTCCTGACATAGCAGCAACCTCTGCTCCTCCCACATCCTTGACTTTTTGCCATTGCTGTGTATACACTTCAGACTTTGCACTAAGGAAGCTTGTGGATTTGGAGATATTTGCACAAAATCTACTAACAGAATTGTTCTATTTCCTAAAAGTGTGGTCCAGGCAAAAATGACAAGGACAGTATGTGCAGAATGTATTTTTTAGGGCTTTTTGGATACAAGAAGCATAAAATGCTTTTTCTATTCTTTTGTTAGCCTCAGTTGAAGATTACTATCTTTTTGTTCTCAAAACTGCAAGTGGGCAGCATTAAATGTCAGTGCCTTTCTCCTCAGTTTTGGGCCTCACTCTTTGAAAAATGTCAAACATTTCTTTAGAAATATCAGTTGTGAAACCTTATTATATCTTCAAACACAATATTTTAATCTGTGGGTGGCCGCAGAGGAGTTGGGGCTGATGGCAGATTTCTGTGCCCCTCACTGTCTTTATCTGAAAACTAATCAATGTGCTACAGGAGAAAGAAAAGATGGACAGATTTTAATCCATTTAAAAATCTTTTTGACAATTGTAACCTCACTCATGTTCTTATTCAGACTTCTGTTCTATGCAAGTTCTAGCTTCCATCCTGAGATCACCCCTTGAACTTTGGTGTGTCTCCTGTCCTCACATCAAGACTGTCATTTTTGTTGGCTTTGTTTTGATTTTATAATTTTCTTTTATTATTCAATCAGACTGACCACGTGAAAAATCGTGGCTAGAAGGAAACAAAACCTTTCCTCGTTCCCTTTCTTCCCATCTGAATTCTGATTCAATTGCCACACAATGCTCAACTTGAGAAGCCCTGGTGCACATTGAGTGTGGCAGTGTATTCTCCCTCCCTTTTTTCTTTCCTGTGCTGCTGCTAAGTTCTGATACATCTGAAAGTTTTTCAGGCTTAAAAGGCAATGCAGGACAATGCCACAGACTGAGGCTTTTAACAAACCCTTACTAAGTTATATTCTAAAAACAGTTCACATTAGAAATGCTGAAATATAGAGGGTTGAGATGCTTGGGGTTTTGTAACCCAGGAGGCAGACCTCTCAATGAGGTATTTAGTGTCACTGCATTATGGTTTATTTTGACAGGACAGAAAAATAATTTTGTATCTTTTCTCTAAAAGCTCATTTCTCTTACACCTTTAAGGAACAGGAATGTAAAGCTATACTTACCATCAATTATCATGAAAATAAAAAAAAGAGGGAATTCACACTCAATGCCATCAAAAAGCTGCAAAGAAGAAAAATTCATCAGACATTTCATAATTTTAATTTAAGTAAATATATATCTGAATAATCCTGCAGAGTAATTTCTTAGCAACAAAAGACAAACACAAATGCAAAAATATTTTAGCGAATTTAGTATCACTTAATTCTATGGGCACTTTAACTGTGCCTTTACATATGCTGTGGCTCATCCTCAAGCAGAATATTTAAATAATCTACTTTTCATTTTTCAGAGAGAAACTATGGGGGAAAATACAAAAAAATTTTCATTTAGATAACCTTAACTGATAAATACTGTGATCAAAAGCAAAATTGTTTTCCACACACTCAGACTGTAGTCAGCTGTGAAATTAAATGAAATGATAAATAATTTCCTTATTTGCTATGTGAAATCAACTGTACCCTAAATGCAAATGAAAGCACATTCATTACAAAACAACCCAATGACTCAGTGCTGACTTAGCAGTCTCTGAAAACTGCACATGCAAATGACAGAAGGCATCTCCTTGCTTTGGAGGCTTTAGGAAGCCCAGTGCAATTGTGACTGCAGCAGCTGGGGGGGTGTCAGGGTGGGGCAGGGCTGTACCTTGATTTCTGCTGGTTTATAGTAACGCCGTGTCCTGTCCTCCAGCGCCGTCCTGTACCCGTCCCTCAGAAACCTCTTAAACCCGTATTTGCCTTTCAACTTCCTAATAATTTTATCTAGTGTTTGACCAAACAGAACCTCATCATCCAAAGCAAATCCAGGATAACTAAGGCAGGGTAGAAGAGCTGCATCAGTATTCTGTAGGAGAGGGAGAAATAGGACATCGCAAATTTAATTAGATCCCTGACAACTATTTGATGCACAAACAGAGAGTGTTTAACTTACTAAGTGAAATATACATTTGGAACATTATCTTATCAAAATCATAGTGCTAATATAGGAAAATAGTGTGCAAAATAAGACTTCTTAGGAAGGATAAACAACCAACCAAATGTGCAGATATACAATTTAAAAGATAACACATTTAACTGAGAATGCCACCTGTTTTGCAGCTGATAATACGGAGGCACAATTGAAAACATAAAACTTTATGCTTCAGGATTTTTTTGTGTGTTTTTAAAATACATTCTCCAGATTATTCCTGGAGGAAATTTGAGTGTTATATGCTCAAAAAGAAGCACATGTATTGCATAAAGGTGCAATGCTGAGAAGTACCCATTATTAAATCATAATTTCTGAACAGCTTTTTCAGAAATATTCTTAGGGGACAGAACAAACAAGCCTATCTGATTTACAATTAGGAAGATAAGGGGATAATTCCAGGAAAAAAATATGAAACTTTCTCAGGAACCGTGTGGATCTCTTATGAATTAAAAACACTAGAAAAATTACTAACTAGTGCATCACCTCTACAGGTAAGCTTCCAGAAACACACAGAAAAGTATCATTTTCTGTTGATGTAGTCAAAATATTTAACTATTTAAAATTTCTGCCAATATGACTGACACAAACCCAACAACAGAAGAAAACAACACAACGATTTATATGGGATAAGTTATAAAATCAGCTCCTGTTGGAATATTTCAAGTCTCCCGCAAATAACAAACAGCAAGAGTTCTAAAAGACCATTTGACTACAAAAAAAGTAGCTGACAGTGCCTTTTATTTTAATTATCCAGCACTACAACTCAGCTATAATTCTTCTACACAATAAGTAAACTATTAATGTTTAAGATTAATAGCCTGTTTCATTAACAAAACTGCTATTATATTCCAGAATAAATAAAAAAGCAGAACCCTATTATCACTCATTTTAAATTACTGATTCCTTAACACCAAATTTACCTTTTATGCTAGGACTGAAATAGATGTTTTTTTAACTAATCTATATTTATGTCATTTAGATTTACTCACTAAGGAAATACATTTGTAACGGTAGTTTATAACAACAAGAAATTGTTCATATTCAGCAATTTATGATAAGCCAAGCTTAAAGGCTTTTTTTTCTAGACAAAAGAAAGAACTAAAGCTAAAACAAAGGGTTTCAAAAGTGCAGAGATGGTGTGTAGTGGAAACTAGGCCAAAAGAAAAATAAATCCCCAAGGCTGCAAATAAGTTATTTCAAATTTTATTTTAAAGTTGTCTGGAAAGCTAGCAGGAGGTTACCATTTTAATCTAAGTATTACAAAAATAAAGAGCACCATTGTAATTCCTGTTCAGAAAAACAACTACACCACAGTAACACTTAAAAAGCAAAAATGTAACACCTTCCCAGCAAATTTCACATTTATCAAGCGCATCAGAAGGTCCATCATACAACTAGGAACTCATATCCACTTGTTTCCTCCACCCTCTGCTGAGGTGAATTTCTTTCAATGACTTACATGAGACCTTGACTCCCGGGGCAGCAAGGAGCACAGGGTCTGTCTGTTCCGGTTATGGGCATCAAAATCCACAAATATGACAGACCAAGAGCAGCCCTGTGAACACAATGTTGCATTTGTTTAAGGCAAAGGGAAGAAGCTTGGTGCATCCTGCTGAAACTCACTGGTTCTGTATTTAATTTAGGTTATGTTGTCATTCTGTGGTAGCTGAAAATTTTAATCAGAAAACACAGCACATTATCAAGTCAAAAATATTTTGATTTTTAAATATAATGAAGTCTAGCCAAAATTAGATGGCTTTTTCACTGATTAGTAATTATATGATTCATTCAAGCTATTAACTCTTCTATTAACACTTGAAAAATGAGGCCTGTATTAAGGACGAATAAAGAAGAGTAGTTGTTCTTCCCCGTGAACACAGGAAATGTTCTAAACAGTGATGCTGAATATTTCATTACGAGTCAGTTAGAATACAAACAATTGGATATTCAGCACAGGTACTGCTTTGGAAAAGGACTTTCATAGCAAATAAAAATGGCCTGCTTTTCAGTTATTGTAAAGTCTACGTTATCAACATCCACTCCTCGGTAAAATCTACTTCCTAATAAATTCAGTAATTTTACACTATATTTCTCTGTCAACTTCTTGATACTTTCTGAAACACTAAAGAAAATCCCCCTGGCTGAGATAGAGTTTAAACAGACTCAATAGCATTTAGAACTATTACCAGTAGGTAACTTCTTACAAATTCATCATTGTTAACAAACAGATATCGCCATATATGTTGCAACTGATAATCTCAGGATCACTCCCCCACTGGAAGACACAGTCATTGTGAATTCATTCCACTAATGGTCATAAATCCCAGAAATTTTCATAAATCCACCAAATTTCTCTTAAACAGCAGTAAGTTTCTTTGGTATACTACTTTCCTAGGAAGACTGCTCCAGAGTCCACCATTCTAATTATTAAAAACTTCAATTTCCAGTGAAGTTTCTAGATAAATACCTCACCATTCTTCTTTGTGTGCCAGTACCACTACCCGCTGAGATGCTTCTCCAAAGAGTTTTTTCTTACTTACACTTTACTGCACTCTAATTATATATAGTTATCCAAAAAACACACAGCTTTTGCTTTACCAGGGTAAACAAAACCCTAAACAATTTTTTCCACTGTCCTCATGGAAAATAATCTGTTTTCTCAGTCATTCTAGCAAGATATACAGTGACCAGTGCTGCAATAAGAATGTACACAAATTGTCACATTGACTTTGATGGTTTTAACTTTCTTCTTAATCCAGATTCTGATTATTCACAGTTCTCGAAACTCACCTACAAACTCTGAACACAACCTGCCTACACGTGCAGTTCCAAAGTCTATGCCACAGGGAAGGATTCTCTGGGGATTCAGGAGCAGATTCATTTGCATTTCCTAAACCCACAAGCACTTAGTTTGACAAATGAAATATTTTTCACTTCTCTAAAGACTGTAAACTTCTCAAGTAAGAACACCTTACAGAGACTTGATTTATGAAAAAAAAAAAAATTAAAATAGTTTTGCTCAACCCAATAGAGGGCATGCCGCTCATACACAAACAACTCTGCCCAGGTCAGCCTTTAATGTGTTCCTCTTGCTGTGAGCACTGCTCCCCCAGCAGTGATTTCTGCAGGTTGTACCTGTGCAGCTGCAGGTGCAAACAAGTCTCTAGAGGGGCTCAAGGGGATTTCTCAAAGCCACAGGAACACAGCTGGAGCTAAGCACAAAGGCAAACTCTGCACAGACTGAAGGTCAAAATGGG
This sequence comes from Taeniopygia guttata, assembly GCF_048771995.1. Classification (NCBI taxonomy): domain Eukaryota; kingdom Metazoa; phylum Chordata; class Aves; order Passeriformes; family Estrildidae; genus Taeniopygia; species Taeniopygia guttata. The sequence continues at coordinate 13,604,443 of NC_133036.1, forward strand.
TTCTGTTAATGCCAACTACTGATCTTGGAAATAAACTCTCAAAGTATTTAAATGGATCTTGCTTCAGCAATTTATTCATCCTTTTCAGAATTCAGAAAAAAAAATTGAAAAAAACTTCAACAACCACATTTACTGGTGCTTTAAACTGTTGGGAAGGTAAAAATTACATGTTAATATAAATAAGATAAATGTTATTTCTGAAAGAATAACAATGCATGGTACAACGTCTGATCATTACTGAACATCCTTACTACCTCCTAGTTCTGAACACGACATCAGCTTTTAAAATGTATGGCATCTCTCTTCCATAGATACATTTTCTAAATCATTAATTTGGAAGAGTACTCTTTTATTTTAGCTACAGACTACTATAGGTATAGCACCAAAGACAAAGATGCACATAGAAGGGGAATGAATACACAGCAGATAAAAAAGTCTCAGAAAAGGCTTGCTTCCCTAATTGAGCCAAGCCACATAAAGGATGAGAAAAGACTTTATAGATGTGCAAGACACTGAAATTAAAAACAGTAAAAAAGTGGGATTATAGAAAAGCAGTTTGTTTAAAGTCTTGATCAAAAGCCACATGATGGAAGCAGACAAAAGGAAGGTAATGCTTGAAGGTGGAGGTATATTCTAGTATCAGCAACAGATACAGTTCTGAAGGAAAAAAACATTTTGGCAACAAAACTCTTTTTCAGACTAAGCTACAACAAACTTTAGAATTTTTCTAAGGAAAAATCCCAAGTGATTCTTGATAGAAAGGGCACTAATGATTTTATCAGATAAATTCTGTACCTGAAACAGCAGCAACCAGTTTGCTAACTTTCTTTAAAGCTGGAATCTAACAAACTGTGCTAGATACTTCTAAATAGCCTCTGATCTACTCTGTAAATCATTATTCCTAACAAAAAAAGGAGGGAAAACAAATATTTCTATTACCTGATTTCCAAAGAGATTGAAACCATTAATTGCTTCTAAAGCTGCTTTTGCCAGTCCCACGGAGCTGAGGAGAAAGCAAAACAAAAACCCAGAGGTATCACAACTCAAGCCCAGGCTAAAACTTCACACACTTGACAGCTTTCAGTGCCATGATCTTTTCTTGATTTGAATTTTATGCTTAACCTTTATGTTACTAAAATGATGATGCAGCAGATTTGGGGTTGTTTTGGTGGTAGGTTGGTTTTTTTTTCTCTGAAGTACTATTCAGCATTTTATTTGTCTTCAAATGTCAGAGACCATCTCAATAGAGCTTCTGTTCTCACCTTGCTATCAGATATTGGCATTATGCATTTCAAGGTCTCGCTAATAGCACAGAGACAAAAGATTTAATTCAGCACAATTTTTCAAACCAGCTCTCAAGCATTAAACTTTAAAAGACTGATTTCTAGCTTTCAATATAATAAAAGAGCTCATCAATCTGAATTCACAACAGAAGGATTTTTGTATGTCAACCATATAGTGGCACATCTTTTATTTTGCTCCATCACAAAGAAAACGTGACCCAGAAATTCCATCAACAAGACACTATGGATTAAAATCACTAGTAATTATATAATTTAATAATTAAAATTCTATATTAAAATTATTTATTAACCATTATGTAAATGACACAGTACAAATAAAATATACATTTTAACAAAGTATTTTCATTTAAAAAGTGTAGTTTTCTATTTTCCTTGTGATTATTACAAAATAAAAGTGAAGAAGCATTCTTCTCCTTTCAGTTTCACTCCTCTCTTTTTCTCAGTTTTAAAGAACACATAATTATAGATAGGCCAACTTTACTTATGTCCATTCAACTGAGGTAAGGAACTAGAGCATTAACATACACATGAAACACCACATTCTTTGCATGTTGATTCCAAAATTCCAGACATTATGGTCACAGGGCACCTAAAAGTGAAATGTCAGAGGCGCTATTTCCCAGCAGTGCCAGAGTTCACAAAGAAAGTGAAACAGCCCCAGGTTTGTGACACTTCTGTTGAATGCAAACACTCAGGTAGGGACAGGCCTTAGCTCTGCCTCTCAGTGGGGACAGACAAGTGCAGGGCTGGGAATACCCCAGAGGTCCAGCTTAATAAACACCTTTTACATTCTCTTAAGCAATCTGGTAAAACAGACTTGGAGCATCCACTGAAACAAAGCCTAGTTTTCTCTGTTTATAAAATTAATTAATAAACACTGAGTTATAATAAATATTCAGATAATAAGCACTAACAATTCCCCCACTTCTATATAAGAGCAGTTGTGACTGTGTTGACAAACAACTTCATCATCCAGTGCCCCACCAAAAAATTTACAGCAATTAAATTGGCAGATATCTGCAAACAGGGACTGTGCTTTAATTTTTATTTTTCTATACTCCATGCAGAACGCTGGGATGGAAGCAAACATTTTACCTTACTCTAAATAAACTGATTTTTACTATCTAATATTGTAAAATATAAAATTTCAAATTATTATTAACAAATGCATATTTTAAATATGGGGTCTAATTATGACTACACAGAAAATATTTAAGATAATGAAAATAATTCAATGTAGTTACAGAATTTGGTTTTTTAAGTATTATTTTACCTGTGTTGGTTCTAATATTAGAAATACTTTAGACTGATTTCACACTTTATCATTTATAAACCCCCATATTCCTTTCTGAAACATTGCCAGAAATAATACTCCTGAGTTTCAATTCTAATTGTTCAACAAGAGAAGACTGACCAACTTAACCACAGCCTGCTCTGAGCAGCTGCCTCTGCTTGGTGTCTTCTGATGCTGAAAGCTTTTAGAGCTGGAGAATGAGAAGAAATAAACTGACTCAGAAGAATTGGGAATGTAATTATTTTTCTGGCTTTGTTTCAAATACTTAAAACAAAAAAAAGTAATTGTTCTAAAAATTGTTTTATTCTAATTATCACCTAGCTATTGATCAAATAAATCTGTATGATGACTCAGAACAGAACTTTTCAGAGGAATTCAGTGTTATCAAACTGCATATACAGAAGGTAAAAATCAGAGCAATCCTGCACACTGAAGGCTGTATAACATGTTAAAATCTCGTATTTTCCTTTCAAGTAACAGTCCTAATATCAACATGATATATTTTCAGAGTGAGAAAAAAGTTACTGCTAAAAGGTAGAGAATAATAAATGTTCAATTGGTATTCAGATAACATAAAACTACTCAATCTGTCTACATAATAGGATGATACTGTTCAAATGAAATTTAAGGCAAACATGTATTCCTTCCTTGAAATCATCTCTACTTTGCAGACTCAGTCATTATTCTACAATAAGACTAATTTAGTAATTTACTGTAATTTATCAGCATTTTTCTACCTCTAGTTATTGAAAGCCCCTGGAGACTTCATTACTCTCACAATTATGTGCTAGTGACCATATAAACATCCCAACATTTTCAATCACTCTCTCACCACAAACACAAGTACAACTCAGATTATCAAAAGTTTTATGAGTAAATGACAGGAGGAAGTCCTTTAAAAGAAAAAAGAAGTCTGTGAAGAGTCTTTGTATCAAGTGTGTCTTTACAAGAGCGAACAATCACAGCACAGCACACTTCAGGACTGTGATCACACTTCACACTCATTTCATTCCTACTGATTAATGCCTTCCTGTTGGGAAAATTGCTAAAGAGGTTCTGTTATGAACATTATGCTTCTGTCTTTCCACAGAAAATACATTCCTCATACTCTACAATTTAGTAACAAAAGAAATTGAGTGTCTTAACAGAATGAATTAATGGCAAAATGTATTTTAATAAATGTGTTCCTTCTTCCACTTACTAAGCCACTATGAACAAACTGTACTGACTTGTGGGACTCTGTCTGGAGAAGAAGGTGCTTACTTGGAGATGGGCCCAAAACAAAACCAAACCCTCTTAAAATATCCCTCTAAAAATTTCACAGGATCATGAAGTCATTGGCCAGAAGGGACATATGGAACTCATCTAGGCCAACACAAAACCTCACTTGAAGCCAAATATCAAACTAAGACCAATTTAAGTAAACCACAGCCTATACTAACATATCTCTAAGAACGGAGATTCTGCTTTGAGCATCCTGCTCTTCCCTTCTCTGTGCTTCAAATGAAAAGGTTTTTTCTTAATGCCCGCACTGAACTTTACCAGGTGCAATCCTTAAACCTTATTGGAGCTGCCAATTATTTTAATGTGACAAGGATTATCAAGAGCAGCCTTGAAAACATGATGCCACTGAGTAACATTTGACCTTGAGCCATATTTAGGGCAGGGGAAGATGAGACTAATCTAGAGAAACCACTTCCAGCTTGCTAAAAGAGATTTAGTAAACACACTTAAACAACATCCATAATTCTTATTAATTTTTAATTGTTGGATTCAACCCCTCAGTAAAATACCTAAGGGCAAATACTAAAATGTGCATATTTTTAGCAACTGTAAATCAAAATACACCTAGAAGTGTATCCACCCTTAATCTTCCTCCTGTTCAATTTCTTGCCTCCATCTGAATGCTCTGCATTTCAACTGGAACATCAAGCACCACAGCGGACTTGAAAAATAAGCAAACGAGAAAAAAATTTCTACATCACTAATATTTTTGTAAGTATATAAGCCAAAAAAGAACAAGGAAGGACAGCACTATAGCAATGTGCTATATACTCCAGAGAAGAGCAAGACCCAGGCCCTGCAGCTCCAGATTTGGAATATGAGGATGCTGCACTTTGGCAATTTCCTAATTCTCAGGGTACATATGGGAGGTGTCAGAGGCACTTTGCACAGCGACTCAGCAGATGCCTGCAGAGCAGCTGCATCAAACAGCTACAGGACAAATTAATTTTTGTCAAGTTCAGCCGTATGGGAAGGGATCACGCTACAATAAAAGCTGGTACAAATCTTGCCTTTGAACCAATAAAAGACATCAATTTGCATACATCAGTGAAGACGTGCTCCACAGAGTGTTCTGCTATTTATCATTTATCAGAAGTGTTTGGAGCTGTACTAAGAGAGAATACCGAGGCTGTGAAGGCTTAAAATATCTGCATCTTTTAACATGGGCCATAATGTGCAGCTATTATTCACAGATTGTATAATATCTTCTTTGAACAGAAAGCCTCTTTCAATAAAATACAAGAATTACCTACTCATTCTGAAAGCAAACACAGCCTATATGGAGACTTCCATCACAGATTTTAAGGGTCAGGAGTGCACCATCCTTAACACTGACCCTGAAGAGAGCACTTTGGGGCTCACAGAAGACCCACATACATCATTTGTGAGTAGACCTCATATTCATAATTGCTTCATCAATTTAAAACAAAAGGGGTTTTATAGCTCTCTTTGGTAGATACAATTGGAACATAAAGTATAAAGAATATTTCAGTGCACCCAGGGCTTTCCTCAATAATATCTAAAAATGTCTTTTGATGCATGCTGCCCTTCCATTTTTCCTGATTTATGAGACCCAGGGAAATAGCCCAGCAGCTTTCTACAGTGAAGGAGAGTATCCACATGTACACAAAGAATGATAAATAGAGGCAATACTTGTTTCTGATGACCAAAGTCTACTTCTTACATTAGGACCAAGCTCTGTGCTTCCCCTTATGCTAGCTCAATGATCTGTTAGATTGGCCCAGTCCATCTCACAAAACTTTACACTTAGAAAAACCAATCTATAAATGCCAGTCTAGATTAAGACAAAATAACATGCCCATTTCCATCTGTTTAAAAGATGCTCAGTTTTCCCTGAAGAAAATTCACATATTGAATAACCAGAATGCTGCAAACAGGAGACACAGGAGTTTCAGTGTTCCTTTTGCACATTTCTACAAGGTGAGATGTGGAAAGAAGCATTTGTTTCTTTATGTAGTCATGTAGCTCATGTAGTCTGGCATTTGACAATTTTACAGACACAGTAGGAGAAAAGAAAATCAGCAAAGTCATAAAGCAGATTATATAACAACAACTAGAATTTTTGTTTGTTTGTTTGTTTTGTTTTCATATTGATAAAAAGGCTCTATAAAAATCCTGGGAAAAACCCCTACATTAAGAGTATTGCTGCAAGGATACATAATTATATCTATAGGTTAAAATATACATGCTTGCATGTGCGCTAAGAAAAATAATTCATTCTCAAAAGACAAGACAGATTTCTTTGGCAATACTGAAGACTGTAAGAAACATGTATTCCTTGCAAGCCCTTGAAAATAAGGATTATCAGTAATATTTTCCAAATCCAAAATATCCAACCTATAGCCATTTTTATGATTAATAAAACCTCAGAAGCCAAAAATTGAAGAAAACAATAGTAACACTAGGAAAATCAAATTGTCAGATTACAGATTTGATCCTTCAAGGCAGAGAGCGCATGAGTGATTCCACTGAGGTCAGCAGGACACCTCCAGCATTAAATGCTACCTGCATTGCTCCCTGTCCCTGACAGGGCTCAGAACTTGCAGCATCTGAAAAACCTGGAAAAGAACTTGGCACTGGGCTGCTCTCCAGTGTACAGCATCTTCTTCCCACCATAGCATAGAAGAGAAAATCTAAACTCATGAATTCTACACCTTTTTAAAGCAGGTTATTCCTAACCAGTTTTTTGAATATGATTCCAATCCCATTGCACATGCTTCAAGACCCTGAGTTGTTCTGAGCACAAGTTTCAGAATTATATACATGCAGCTGCACATAATTATTGGAATTTGAATACTTAAACAGCTAAGCATCCATGTGGTTATTTCAGCATGCATTTCATGATGAAATTATCTTCACATTTTCCCAAAATACATCCCTCAGTCTTTAGAGAACCTTAATTTAGTTCAAACGGTATTTTCATGCATTATTATTTTTAGCTCACCCCATTATGAATTCTTTTCATTCATTTACTTGCTTTGGCTAAAAGAGCTACATTTTTTCTCCTACCTTGAGTGCAGCTCTGGACTGCCATTGTTATATTTGCTGCCTCTTTCCCAGACACCAAAATCTGGTACCCGATAGGCTCTCTCCACACAAAACACCAGATTCTGGATGAAGGACACCTACAGGAAAGAAAAGTGAAGGAAATGAAGGAAAATGAAGGCACATCTTTTCTGTTTTTACCAAAATACAAACTTGCTATTCCTTGTAACTGTTCTTTCCATCCTTTTCTGTCTGATCTCAAAGGATGATGTTCCCAAGTTCAAATATTCTCTTTAAAATCAGTTTTTAATCACAGTATGTTAAGAGCTGTACCAACTGAGGTGCCAATGTGAATTTATGCAGAAGTCTTCATATTCAAGACACATATTTGAAGAACTCCTAAAAGGTGATATTTTGGTATTTTCAAAAAAATTTATGCTAACAACATCAGAAACCAAAACAAAATTAGAACACAGAATTCCTGGTGCTTTTTCTGAATTCATTTTAAGAGAACTGATATGCCAAAGTTTTATTAAATAAGCTCTAGATAATATATATTTATGCAGATTTAAACACATTCCTTTATAAACACAAATAAAACACTAAACCAATTTATTATAATTAAAATCTCTTCTTGGACCAACACATTTCAACTGAATACCAAAGTACTGAAGGGTATTTTAAGGTATTTAAGATGTGTTCAATTATAGCTAGGAACTTATTTAAACAGATAATTTTTCCTGATTTACACTATTGAAAGAGACATTTGGAGTTGCTTGACTGTAGAAAAATGAAATTGAGCATAAGTTTTGTAGTTCACTTTAAAGAGTCCACAGGTTAGAACTTTGAGAAAATGTAACCACAAGCACAAGATTTACACTGGTTCATCTCCAAAGCAGCGATTTCATCCCCTCACATCCAGATTATTCTAGGGGACTGTGGAAAAGAAAATACTGCAATGGCTACAAACATAACCATACTGAAGAACTACAGAGAAGGATCCACTTTGCTAAAAAGTGTTTTGTTTTTTTAAAATGATCTATGTAGCAAAACCCCAATCTTTTACTGAAAGGTATTTGCCTGTATACCTCTGTTATGTCTTTTTTCTCCATTTCTCTTTAAAATTTAATAATTTACTATTTCAGATTTACTCTTTATATTTTTTATTTACTCTTTTAGCTAATACCAGTCCACCACCAATATTATAATTCTAGACACACTTGTCTCTATTTAATGTCTCTGCTGAATTTCACTGTGAAGGATACAAGAAAACCCTATGTCACTCTTCAACTATGCCCAATATATTCATCCCTGCAATTTAGCCTTTGGTTGTACTAAAATGAACTTTCTCTGAATGAAGCCAGAACACCCAAATATTAAGAGTGTAGCTTTTCCCGTGTCTATCAATAACCCAAATTTATAGGAAGGAGCAAATAGCACCATATAGAAGATATAACCTTACGGATTACTTTTTACCAGTGATGATGTCTGGAACACAGGGCAAAAAATGGTCCATTACAGACATTTTCTGACATTACCTAGGGTTTCCAAATAGCAGATGTACATCAAAAGAGCCATCAAATAGCTTGTTGTAAACCAAATCTTCAGAGAACAAATTATTCATATCACAGGCATGTAAATGCTATAACCAATATCAATGCCATGGCACTTACAGAAATTATGGGTTGTGTCTTATGATTATTTATCCAAAGTTTAGCATGTGGAGATGGAAGTGTAATAAAGAGCACACACCCAGCAAGGATGCCTGCAAATACTCATGGTGCTGGATAATGTGTGGCTATCTGCTCTCATTCATACACTGCTCTTTGCTAGGGATGCAAAGATGTAATTAAATTGATTTTTCCACTGCCAACAGATGAAAGCAGAGGGTAACTCACTGACAGAGTTACCCCCATAGATTCTTAACACCCATAGATTCACAGCTGCCACACCTGCCATGGAGGGGCAGCATTGCCTCTAAAGCCAAGAGCTCTGTGCACAATCATTCCCACAGTCAGGATGGCAAGCAGCGCCCATCTGCCAGCATCCAGCCCACTGCAGCCAGCCCTCTGCAGCCAACCCCCTGCATTCTGCAGCCTGCAGCCAGTCTCCTGCAGCCAGCTCCCTGCATTCTGCAGCCAGTCCCCTGCAGCCAACCCCCTGCATTCTGCAGCCTGCAGCCAGTCCCCTGCAGCCAGCCCCCTGCACCCTGCAGCCAGCCCCCTGCCTCCTGTGCTGCTCCTCCAAGGGGAAGGGCCCGAACCCCACCTGCCCTGGGGCACGGGGCAGGGACATCCAACTGTGGGTTTGGGCAGCAGAGTGCCACATTGACACTGCCACCTCCCCACTGCCACCTCCCCATTGCCACTGCCACACCCAAGCCATGGCCACTGCCACATCCTCTAGACACAGGGGAAACCCCGGACATTTGATCATCAGGTGGTGTTAACAGATTCTGACAATTGCTGAAGCCACACAGAGCTCAAATGAAAGTGCAGGTCTGTGGTAAAAAAATCTGAGTATGAATCTCCACAGTGCAGAGATTTAGAGGGGACAGTTGCTAGGAAAAGGACATCCTGGCAAGGAAGAGGAGAATATCCACTGACTGGAGAGTCTATCAACATGCACTTTTTCTGCAGAATCTGTAATTAAATGCAAACATCTGGAGGATAACATAAATTATATATCAAGCTAATTAAATGCTTAATTATATACATTTGCCTCCTCACAGATATAAAGGCAGTTCAGAGGAAATAATATAGGCCTATCATATGGTCTAAGAAAGAAAGAAGACATGTTGCAAAATTTAGTTTTCTAATTACGTAAAAAGATAGATTACTGAATAAGTATGTTATAAGAAAATAATGCAAATTCACTATTACTGGAAAAATCTGTCTTTTTTTTAAATAGTAGTACTGCAAGAACATTTTTAAGGCAATACAGCAGCAACTATCAAACAGAACAGGGTAAATTTAAACAAATCCAGATTAAGAAAATTGGAGAAAAAAAGAATTAAAAAAGTATATACATCTGTGCTTTCCATTCCAGTTTCAAAACATAACCTCATTTTAGAGCAGGCCAGCAGGTTGTCCTGATATGACTTGTACTCAAGCCAAGGCTATTATTATCTTATTTACAGAAGAGTTAACACTCTCTACAAACATCTCTTACTATGATATAAAATTCTTTTATTTTCAATTAAAGATATAGCAAAAATTCTTAATACCCACAGAACCATATGTGTTTGAAGAAAGCCCTGTGGCTTCCCTGAAAATTAACCCCATTATTTATTATAATGAATTTTCATTGGACAGGATGAACTGAGAGTTTGAAATAATGTGAAAAGTGAGAACATAACTAGGAGTTAATTAATTAATTAGTTGATTAAGAAGTTAATGTAAGTAGTAGTTAAAGGTCCTAACAGACCTTTTAATTCTTGACATTGCAGCTATAAGAAATAGCAGAGAACTATAAAATTTTCAATGTCATGTTACATCTACTCTTTGCACATCTAACACGTTTTTAGCTATTATTTCACTATCCATTCAATCCATTAATTTTTCTGAGTTCCATTCAAAGCATAGAATACCTGCAGTGTATTTTCAGAACAATTACTTTGCAGTAGATAATGAAATAAAAACCAGAAAAAACACAAACAATTTGAAGCATATTTTAGGACAGGAAATCAATTTGTACCTCATCTGTGTTGTAGATAATCTGCAGCCCCGAAGAGATCATCTCAACCAAGTAGAGGAGAAATAACGACACAGCATTGATCTGGAGTAATTAAACACATAAAGGAAACTATAATTAACTTTATGTTTATTGGAGTCATGCAAAAAAAATAAATGTGGTATAATTCACTAACAAAAATGATCCCACTATAAAACATTTCTGCTTCTTAAAAATGCCTGGATCTAATGATGTGGAAACAATCAATAGGAAAAGGAGGCACAAACAAGCATTGTCCTCTAGAATTTCTGATGTTTTATAATTTTTTAATTTCAAACTGTGCTAGGAAAATGCTCTCCCTTAGGCACACTGCTTTGACCCACAGGTAAAACAAGCTGTTTTCATGTTTACATATATGACAACCCACATTATACCAGAAAGGTAAGCAGTGTATTGAATGGTGCACAGCACACGTAGAAAGCAAATCACTTCTGCCCTGGTGGGAATTTTGGCATTATCAGTTGACAGGAGGAGAATTACAACATTCAGATATGATCAGATATGTGAAAAACTGTATTATTTAGTACCCATACACAGCATTTATTTTTAACAGTAATTATCTTCAGCAGCTGTACAGATGAGCATGATAATGTCAACTCATTGAGGAATCAAAGGAAACTGCTGGTTTGATTTTTATTACAGAACTTTCCTCTACTTGAGAATTTGTACAACTTCAATAGAGAAACTAAGTTTATCACAGTATGAGGCATAAAACCACAATCCCATTACATGAAATTTAAAGAAACCATCTAGAAGAAAAAAAGTGATTCTTATCTGGAACATAGCAGATCAAAAATTAGGTCCAGATTCTAAAAATCCATAAATATTTAAAGACAATTGACTCCAGTGTCTTAATACAAACTGAAAAGCACCAAATATAGCAATAAGGGCTACATAAAATATTCAATGTTTCCCAGCTGAGCCCTCTCAGTTACTCTGTATTCATGTCTCCACAGAGCTGAAAACCCTCTAATTTTTGAGGTATGCAGATGACAGATGGGAATGTGCATTTGTGTTTATGGGAAGGGTTGAGCTGCCACAAAAAACAGACTTTAAGCTGTCATACAATGTTCCCCAGGTCCCCAGATTGTCTCCTCTTATAGATAAAACATGTGCCTTTTCAAGAAATTTCACATAGTCCAAAATGCTAACTTAAGATAACTCCATAAAGCATTTTTCCCAGAACATGCGTTTTCTGAATCCAACACATTTACTGTACAAACTATTTAAGTAATACTGTCACCATGAAATGAAATCATCATCAACCCACTGTGTCAGTTCTGAATAATTTGACTAGCAATTTCTGAGCTAAAAGATGTGTGCAGACTTATGGAATGCAAAATAACAAGAACATGAAAGCAAAGGTGGGTCTGAAAGTAAAGAGAATGGGAAATAAAAGGAGTAAAGATTAAAACTCTGGAAAATGAGAGACAATAAAACAATCAGTTATGCATTAGTCTGACTAGGAACCACTATGCAAAGCAGTGAACAATTCCTAACTGTTGTCAGTGTACATTAAATGAAGGAAAATTGCTCCAAATTATGGAAAATTAAACTGTGAATATCCACCATAAGATTACACTAAATCTTTCACTTTCCTTACTACAACATTTTTTTGCCAGGATTACTTATTGACAGCCATCTGTTGGTTTCAAAAAGAAGCAACTTTGTAAACAACCAACCATCTACCTCTATGATCTCACAGTTATTTCAGTACCTTCTGACCAAAACATACCCTTCAGTTATGTTTCAAAACACTGTCTTTTTCAGCAGAAGATGCAAAAAGCAACTAATTCTGTTTTACCACCACAGCACATCTAACATAAATCTAACCAAACTGAGACAGCTGCATTATGGAAGAATGAAGACAATATTAATAAAAAAATCAACCAAATTTAGATTTACAACAATATGGATGTGTTACCTGAAGGTGACCATACTCCTCATGTGAGAAGACCTCATCTCCAGTCTGTGCACTGAACACAGAATGCAGACATGCAGATGGTTTGGGGTCTTGTTTAAATTTCTGAACCTAAAGATGAATGAAAGGCAAAACATAAAAGCAAAGGCAATAATTTCACTATGCTTGGCAACCACAAATTCACCATATACCTTATTTAAAATTATTATTACTATTATTATTATTACCAAACTAAAAAATTTCTTGATCTGACCACTATGTAAACCTTATAATCAAGTGTCTTCTCAGAACAATTACTTTATAGCTGGAATCAAGATAACTCCATAACTCTTCAAGTCATGCTTTGCTCTCCAACAAATATTACAATTTGCTAATCATCATTGCCAGTACCTGATCCACGTTTCACAGTATTTTCAACAGTGATGCTACTTTCATAAGATTTTCTTCTCTACCAATGAAACACAGCTCATGCCTCAGAACAAGCAAACAAGTACTATATTGTGGAGTCTACTCCACAAATACATTAAATATACTTCAGGTCATGACTCTTAGTTCATTGGCAATAGAATGCAACAGCTGCATTTTTGCTAAAAGCAGCAGCATTTGCCCAAGTCATGCCTTGTGCAGATATAACTTATATTACTAAAAAATATCTTCCTTTTACATGAGACCCCACACAGTCTCTCAGAATAAAGTCCAGCTTGACTTCTGTCTGTTTGCTATCAGAAACTGTTTATTACTACACTGTAGGAAGAGAAAAGCATCTGTAGAAAGCAAAACCAGACAAGCAGCGTGCCAGCAGTGGGACATCTCTCAGTTTAATGCTCATTATTCTTATCTGGTACTCTTCATCCCCAAAACAAACAACTGCACATCAAAGAGAAAAACAACAGCTCAACGGTAACAAGATTAATTTAGGTCAAGATTATTTAAAGATATGAGACTCTCCAGAAGCAATCCAACCCCCCAGAAAATATGTCAGCATAGATAAAAGTGGCAAAACAATACTTGCTCATTATTATTGTTACTGATACCACATACCTGTGGACTTCCCATTTCAGTTTGTGTGCTCAGCTGTGAAGGAAGCTATGGACTTACTATGAAAACTATTTCTAATAACAGTTAAAAATCAGTGAACTGAAACTTAAAATAACCACATGGATATAAGTATTTAACTACTTCTAGATCCACTGCTGACCACTATGCAAAATTTATCCAGCACACCCAATTTTAATAAGAATGCCTGAATATTCAGAGTATATTCACAAGAGAATTAAGGGCTGAATAAATCAACTGTGTTGCAACATAAGTAGACTACACTGTTTCCTTACTCATTTTGGAAATGTGTGCCCTTCTGAAGTTATGTCATTAAGTAAAATACTGCTAGAAAATGTCTGCTAAAGAAACAAAAAAAAAAGTCAAAATTATCATCTAGGTAAGGAGAACAACTGCAAACGCAATAACCAAAGTAACAGTGCAAAGAAAACTCTCCAGCCTTAACAAAAAGTAGTTCTACATCTTTTCATTTAATGACTATAAAAAGACATAAAACCCTCCACATGTGGAGGTGTAACGGTGTAATATTTAAATAGGACAAATAACTGCAAAATGAACACAAAGAAATTTCAAGTGTACCCTGCACTTTCCTACTCAAAATGCTCACATCTTCTACTCCCTAAAACGATGCTGCAACAACAATGAAGCAGCTGTTCTGAGCTGGGGCACCCTAACACTGTGGATTTGATGTGTATTTAGGATTTGCTTCCCCAGGTTAATGAATCCCTGGGAGTGAGGCGAGCGCTGTGTCCACAGCACAGTTTTACCTTATCGGCCTGGCGCATGTAGCAGTAGAGAATTCCTCTCATGCACTTTATGGCGGAATGCTCCAGCTCATGGGTCCTTCCCTTGTCATCATCAATGCGCCTGGGTGAGAGAGATAACTCATAAAACAAATTGCAAATGCATTAGTGGGGGGAAGAAAAAAGAATTCATGCTTTGGAATATTAAGTATTTAACTAATGCTGTTGCATAGTGATGCCCTCACTCATATCTACACATTTACATCCCTAGTCATCTTTTCTCATTAAAAATAATAAAGATAATAAAAGGGTTTTTGTCTGGCAACTTACACAAGCATTCCTCTTTCAAAATTTAAGAATTAAAAAAGATTTCTTCCTGATATTATAGCATCCAGTCTCTTGCAAATAAATTATTCTTAGGACCAGCAACAAGCCCCCCAATGCCCTGAACTCTCCTACTAGATTTAAAAGTATCCCCTGAGTACAATTTGCCAGAAGAACCTCTATCTTTAGTAGCATCCATTAATTCCACTCTAACAAATACTGGCACCAATTACATTATATGAAAACATGTTTACTTACCAAAAGTAGAGTGACATTTTTAACGTAGCACCTTCATAAATATTTTTACTGAGATTTGGAAATGCACCATTCTCTATGGGTTTACAAATCTATTTTTTATAAAGCTGCATCTTTTGAAACTTTCCCAGGGAACTGAATAAAAGAGGGAATGGTAACCTGGCAGAGACACGAGTGTAGAGGTTATTCACCTGTAAGCAAGGGCCAATGCCCAGGCACAGGCAGCACAGTAAAGGCTATCATGGACTTTTGCCTTTTGGTTACTCCCAAAAGTCTTGGTAGGGAACAGACCTGTGGTCGGGCTTTGATGGACCAGCAGTGTTGATTTAACTGGAAGAAGGAAAGACAGAAAAGATTGTTAAGAACATTTATTTTTCTTCCAGTTTCTAAATAGATTTTCAGGAACAATCAAGGTGTAAACAACCTGTTAGAGCATTCAGAAGATCAAATAAGAGCAAGAAAGGTAAGGAGAAACATACACAAAATTTGTTACATTGTTTTTTCAGACAAATTAGACCTTTTTACACAAAAACCCAGCAGTATTCAAAACTATTTCTATGACTCTGTTCTAGCACAACCCACTTTGTACAGAATTTCCACAAAGCAACCCAGCAATTTCCTTTCTATGAAAGCAGAAGAAAAAAGTGACTATGGTATGTCAACTGCCCCCCAGTCAGTTAAATGCTTAAACTTTCCAGAATCTTACATTCATAAAAATTACATTTTTAACTCAGGCCAGATGATTGTATAAATATTTATATAAGTAGAGGGGAGTAAGGAGAAAGGACAACTACAATTATTTAACTCAGTGTCTTGATATGAAAATAGATTAAGACAGGAATTTTCAGATTGCCAAAACTGAGTTAGAAAAAATACTAAGTATTACTTTATTTCTTTTTGTACTTCAATATTTTGCATTTTGGAAATTGTTTTTTCCAAGGTTATATAATAACTGGAATGCTACAAGATTGAAACTGGGCTTAATGCCCTTGAACATGACCTTTCAAGCAATAATCTCTTCAGCATAAGACAGGAAAGCAGGTTTTCCACAGATTGTTATCAAGCATCAATTTTAAGAAGGCCTCTTGATTGTCTATGTAGAATACTTAGTCTCTAAGTAGTCTAAATGAAAATTACAAGGTTTTACAGATTTTGCATTATATTCAGTGTCTTGATACCCTATAACAAAAGCTTTGATAAAATATTACCTGAAAAACTCAATATAGATTATTATAAATGAAGTATAAATTCAATAGTAGACTTTTACTGTGGCAGCAGCATAATTGCCTGAGATAAACAGCAAGCACCACCATGGGTTTGTTGCTGTCAAGGGTTAAAAAAGCCAACTGAACAGTCATCTCCTCTGTAAGAAAGCTAAAAGCAATGCACCTACAAAGAGCAACACAGCTATGGGTAGACCAGGAACAGATTTCACTTCAAAAAGTCACTTGAAAGAAGGGAATCCCATCCCATGTTTTTAGAATGATGGGGAAATTGTTCACTATTCTGTACCCTTGCCTCAGTAAAACTTAAATTTTAAACCATCAATTGCACAGCCATTAAACAGCCCTGATTTCAGAATACGTGCAGGACTTCATTATAACATGAACCTCCTAAAACCCAAAACAATCAAAACAAAACATTGCTCCTTTAATGGTTTTGGCTTAAAATAACATCAAATGAAAAACACTACAGTTGACTTGAAATTAGCTAACAAATACATTTCAGCACAAAAATACATTATGCTACCATTAATAACAAAAAGAACTTCTAACTGATCACCTGCCAGACTGTTCCAAGTATGACAAGAAAGCTTTTGTCCATTTAATTTTTTGCTAACTGTATCTGGTCAATGCTACAATCCTAAGCTACCCCTTTATCCAAAATACTTCTAAATTCAATCTTACAGCTGAACTGGATTTTCAACAGACATTTTGATTTACAGAAAGAAATGTAACTCAGCCCTCCTCTTTGCACCTTCCAAATTTCCAGTAAAAGTTTAGGAAACTATCCTTAAGTAGGAATAATGTAGAGCTGATATTTATCATGCAAATATCAATTCTAACTCACATCTGGGTTAGTTTAAGCATTATTAACTTACCAATTCTATAGTAATGATTTAATTTATCCCACAGAGTTTCCCCCTCTGGCTTTGGAAGGTTAATACATTTAAGTGGCTCATAAATTGAACCTAAAATAAGAAGAAAAAAGAAAACCAAAATCAATATCAGAATCAGTTTCATCATTGTAATAGTGCTAAAAATTACTGTGATAAGCTATTTCTTGTTTATACAAAAACACAATTTATCAAATTTCAATTGAAACAAAAAAGTTGTCATCTCTACAGTTTCAGAGAATTTTTTCTACAGTACCTGTCTACACAAACCAGACCTCCACCTGTATCTCCAGTGTCTTGTAGATATTCAACTACAGCAAATGCTACCTAAGTGTAGAGTTAATTATTGAAGACAACTATTAAATGTTAAGAGTTTTCAATGAACTTTTTCTTAGAACCTAAGTATGTTACAGAGAAAATTCCAGAAGATATACAGGAAAACAGAAGATGGACAAAAGTAAACCATATTCAATTCTTACTGCCCTACCTGCCTTCTAAAATGATGAAGATGTTCAACACTATCAGTGTTTCACCTACCCCAACCTCGTCTGCACCCACCAGAGTCAGCCCAGCTGATGTCATGTCAGAAAAAGGGTTGGCTTGTTCCCACAAGCTGCTAAAGCTTAAGCAAGTTGTTCAACAGATAAAGCCCTCAAGCTACCTACATTCCAGAGAAATACAATGCTATCAAATGTCCATCTTTCATTCTCACTGTCCCATGTACTGACTGCTTCTCTCTTTGCACCTGAAAAGTCAGTTTTACTGAGAGCTGAAATGAGCTACCTATTTAAAATTATTGGGGTGAACCACTTCCAGCTTCTAATCTCAGAGTAACATCCTGCTCTCCCCCACAAATCACTGGGGCTTTATTCAGTGTTCTGGATGGCAAGAGCTCCATGAAAGCCATGTGCTAACAGGAAGAATGAGAATTTTCCTTTCCCAGCCTGCACCCTGCCCTTTGGAAAAGCTCAGGGAATGCAGTGCCATGGCAGCCCAACCAGCCAAGCAGTTCTGGCAGGACACAGCGAGTGCTCCTTTTCACAGAGCCTCTTTGGCAACCCCAGCACACTCCCAAGCATCAGACTCGTAATTGTCCATATACAGGACTCTCAGCCCCATGAAATCAAGAAAACAAAATATAAAAAAAGAAAAGTGTTCAAGAGCCAACTGGATGTGAGACTCAGTGCCCTGTCCAGTTGCCAAGATGGTGTTTGGCCAAATGTAGGACTTGATGACCTCAGAGGTCCTTTCCTACCTAACTGGGATGTGTGCAGAATGATTACAGAAGCTTTATGACCAAGTCCTTTGGTGAAGAAAATGTCTAGCCATTAAAGAATGCAAACCTCAGCCCAAGTTAGATTTGCTTTGCTAGCACAAGAGTGAAAAAAGTCCTACCCCTCCCCAAGCAGAACTCTGGGTGCCTGCTCTGCTTGGATGTCCTGGTGATGCTTCCCAACCCATCTGAGCTTCCCCTACAGCCTTTCCTCATTGGGAAAGGTTAAATTAGAAAAAAACACCCACATATGGGAAAGGGCCTGAAAGGGAAGGACTGAGAACCCAGTGTATTTGAATTGCCTAAAAAGACAAAGTCAAAAGAAATGAAATTGTTCTGTAATGGAAAAGAAAAACTTGTAACATATCACAGCTTTTGTATCATCTATTAAAATAAATAATTAAATAAATAATGAACATTCTGAACCGATTGAAATCCATTTTTCAAAGCTATTTTGTTTTTCTACTTCTTTTAGCCTATAACTCCCTGTCCATGAAATGTTATACAATTAATTCAGTTATCTTGCAAAAGCACACAATACAGTGAGCTGCAGTAACTGTAATTTTGTACAGTGCTGTACTGAAAGGATGGAATACACAAAAGAAAAAAATCTTCAGGAGTCAGTGCATAAAACGCAGCAATTTTATGAGAAATTCACTTACCAGATTTTTCAAAGGCAAAATAATGATTCTAACGCTTAGATTAGCTAACTGAATATCATATGCATATCCACCATCCTTTGTGTTTGAAACAGGTTCAGACTGTCCACTTCCTGCAGGCTGCTAACCCCAGTGTGGCACCAGGACACACAGCTGAGCATCCACAGGCACATACACACAGCTCAAAAGTTCCTGAACTAAAATGGTTTTAATTCAAATACTCACCAGACAATCTGTGACCCTCTGTGGCCAACAGAGAAACAAAACAAAGGTATCAAGAACAAAAAGCAGGTATATTCTTCTATTTCAGAGCATTCAAAGATTTCAACTTAGTGCAGAAAGAAGAACAGAAAGCATGAAAATGTCAAACACCACCACAAATTACATTATTCTAGATGTTTGAAACTTTAATAGAAATATAGTAAAACTACTGATGGAACAGAAACGTGAAATGAATTCAAAGTTTGAAAAACTAACAAAAATAGTTCCCTAAAATTACTCCTACTATAAGGAGAACTTGTTTAAATCAAAGTTTTCCACATATTTCTCATTAATTCCTTATTAGCATCTATATAGTTTATGTATTGCTTGGGTGTCTACAGCATTCTCCTGGAGAAATCATGTGGTAAATTACATTCATTACTATCACAACCTAATCAAAGCAAGGAACAGTCAAGACAAACAAGAAGCTGCTCCTTCCTTGAGATTTTGGAGAGAGCCCATAACACAGAGGAAGCTATTTTAAGGATGGCTAAAAAAAAAATGCCAGTCTACAGCCTCATCCAAAATTTATTTGAGTTCATTTCAGCAAGATAGAAACCTGTCATAGCTATTTTCAATTATATATTTCAAATCAGTTTTCAAACTGAAAAAGAAACATTTTAAAGAGATGACAACAGCAAGACCGCAGCACTCTAAACATAATAAGAGTGACATTTGCAAATGGGACCCTGGAGGTCTCGCTTTGTACAGCAGCATTCAGAAGAAACAGAATGAGGACATTAATTTTAAATACTGTTTTTCATAAATACATCACTTTATTATAACCTTACAGTGTGAGTTTTATTTTAGGCAAATATGTAGGTATGCTAGGAAGAACATAAAAACCTGTCTTGTTGATTTACTATTTCTTCTGCTGTCTAGTGGTGTAACAACCCCATCCAACATTTAAATAGGGTATTTGGGAGTTCAGTTTTTGTTCCTACAAAGAATGAAGTGTGCCCATTATTTCCTTACACCACAAGTGCATTGCTGCAGGGAGTACCTACTTCAAAATCAGTAAAAAACTGATAAAAGTCACAATGTCACTTCCTGTGTTAATATAATTAATGTCTGATAAGAAAACACTCTAAGTCTTGATCCCAAGTCCAATTAAATCCCTGTTTGTTTTCAGACACGGCACTGACTAAATGCCTATATTCCTATTCTGAAGGAAAACTAATCCCTTCATTTCCTACCATTTACAGGTCCTACAGTAACATGATTTCACCACTCTTCAAGTTGAATAATCACTAAAAATTAGAGAGATTCCCTTCAAAGTAATAGAGAACAGGAAGAAATGTCGACCCTACGTATATACAACCTCTGGATACTGAAAATACTGTGTCATCCTGATGCTACTTTCCCATCCACCTTATTTTTATTCCAGTAATACCTGAGATTAACCTTAACTGGTCTTCAGGGAAGAGATATGAATTGTTCAGATGTTTGGATTCAGAAGCTATGGCCAAAATGGCTTTAAAACAACTCTGCTCCCCAGTTTGTATATATGGAAGCTTTGGACACACACACATCCTTGACGATGGCAGTAATTGTGGATATTAAAGAAAAATAGGGATTAGAATGGAATTATGTACCAAGTCTATGGATAAAGACTTGCATATTTCAACAAGGATGGTTTATTAAAATCTTTCAAAGTACAGAATTAATATAAACAAACACTTCCACAAAGTTAATCCCAAACAAATGGAAGCAACATGGCAAGAAATTTATTTCTAATATTTCACATGCCAGAATAACAAAAGAAAACATTGGTTTGTATAATTGACCCAGGCCAGGCCAAAATAAAAAAGCTGAGAACACAAGATTTCTTTGTAGATTTGATAAGAATGAAAACTGATCACAGCCTCAGATGTGACATTAGGTCTGGACGTAATCAAACACTTGAGACAGAGGCAAGCCCTGGACCTCAGATCACTGTAACTTTCATTACTCAGCATTAGTAAGGGCAGTGGCAGCTTCACATTACAGAAGTCACTGGGACCAAAGAGGATTTTATTTCTACTCACAGCAAAGTTTAAGAAATGCTAACACAAGGCGATTTTTATTCACTATATACAGGAGGAAACTATGATATCATAGTTGATCCTGCTTTGAGCAAGAGCTGACAACCCTTCCAGACTTAACTGTTCAACAAAACAGGGTAAAGAAACACAAGGAGAAGGGCTTGGAAAGGCAGACAGAAATGGTATTGAAGTATTCCTCTACCTGAATACACAGCAGAAGTAAGCAAAAAGTATGAATTGTTACCTTGGTTGAGTGACAATAACAAATGGGTAAAAATGAGTAAAATCTTGTAATAGTTTAATTTAAATAGCATTAAAGTGACAAAGCTTTTAAACTATCATTTATCAAGAAAAATCAAGTGCTACACTGTGCAAGTAATTCAGCTAGTATTTCATAGAGTCACAGAACATCCTGAATTGGAAGGGACCCACAAGGATTGTCAAGGTCCAGCTCCTGGCCCTGCCCAGAATGGCACCCAGTGTCTGAGAGCATTGTCCAAACTCTTCCTGAGCTCTGTCAGGTTTGGTGCCGTGCCCACTGTCCTGGGGAACCTGTTCCAGTGCCCAACCACTCTCTGGGTGAAGAACCTTTTTCCTGGTATCCAACCTAAACCTCCCCTGACAAAGCTCCAACCATTTCTTCAGGGCCTATCACTGGTTACCACAGAGGAAAAAGAAAAAAAATACCCAGCAATTTATTCTGTCCTTTCTCTATTTTCTAATCATCTGAAGGTAGCTCTCTGTCCTGTATATTATACTTAATGGAAACCACTGATTTTAGGATTTACAGTAACTAACAACACAAAAACAAAAGCTACTGAACACCAGAAATAAAATACTGACCATCATGCCAGTACACAGGAACTTCACATAACCAAAATGCCCAAGTCTACCACACAAGCCTTGTAAATGCTACAAGCAAGGCAAGAAACCACTCAGGATACTCAAGGCAGGCATTGCCATTTCTGAGAATTCAAAACAATAAGTGTTAAAACTACTAAAAATGTTTATTTTGCATCAAAACAAGAGTAACACCAGATATCTAAACAAGAATTAGGAAAGAGTTGGGTTTTTTGTTTTTTTTTACTCTGTCAATACATCACATTTTTTGGGGGTCAGAGAGGCAAAACTGAAAAGCCACAGGGAGGGCAGGGGAGCCCAAGCCACCCAGCTGTGTCTCTGGTCACTCTCACCAGCACTTGTAGTGCTACTGTGTTTCAAAAGGACTACACAAGAGTTCTTCCCCATCACAGAGTGTCACATATGGATACATCCCACCTCAGTCAAACTCCCTTCAAAATACACAGGAATGGTCTTGACAGCTTCATATATTTTAGCTTCTGTTGTACCTGAGAAGAAGCTGTGTCAAGGAGGCTTTAATTTTCTTCCACTTAATTTCCAAATATCCAACTTTGTAACTAGTGATGGACTGACCAGAAATTTTACTTATCTCTAAACCAGTCACGCTGGGGATTTTTAGGAGTCAATTACAAACAGCATTCTTAATGCACATTTCACGACTGTCATCTTAAAAGAGAAATTTGAGTTCAGAGATGGTTGCACTGAGCAATACTGACAGGAACTCTAAACAAATAAAACAGGAAGTTTTGATAGTAGATTTGAATTTAAGTAGATAAAAATTTTCAGAAATTTTTACTGAAAGGCTTCAAAATTTTAAGTTCTACTGTACAGTGCTAAAAACTATTAATACACAACACCGCATGAAACAAAATACAATTATTTTTTTGTTGAATTAAATAGCCACAAACAAAACAAAACACAGAACTGCACACTTACCAAATTCTAAAAAAGCATGCGCAGAGGAGGCTCTGTCATCATCCAAATTGGCCATTTCAAATTGGTGCAGCTAATCACAAACGTCTCAGGCTAAGCTACAGTAATTTTCAAAACTGTTTAGTAAATGTTAAAGGCAATCAACATTAAATTAAGTGAAAGCAATGTTAGTGGAGTTATTAACACAACAGAGTGCACAGCACAAACTTTCATTATATATGTTTCCTTCTTCTACACTGACCTCTTGGTTTTATTTTACTTTTACTTCCATAAAACTTAGTAGTTTACTCCATCTGAGTGAAAGGACACAGTTTATCAAAAAAAAATTCCATCTTTTGGATATTTGACATGAGCTTTGTTATTCAATAGGAAAACACCAAAAGGTGATGAATACAATCTGATATATTTCAAGATAAAATAAAAATACTGATTTAACTAGTGCACACTAAAGTGTTAAGTAACAACAATAAGGAGCTAAAACTCTACTTATGCTTACTGCTGCTTTCATCCCACGTGAAATCCACACCAGCATGTTTCTTGCAGTCATATACATTACTTATGGCACTGAATATCTCAGTTATTAGAGGTATGTCATCTTCCACTTTGGAATATACAATAGGAAAAACGTGTCTGTAATTATAATGACAAGTTTTTCAAATCTTTAAAGTTTATCTTTTTTAAAGTAAGAAAAATTTCAGGGGCTTTTAACTAATGAACTGCTGTCTTTAGAATCTGCTCCTAATCAGAGTAGCAACAAAGGAAACAGTATTTTATTGCTTCAGGAAGGGAGACAAAAACTTCTGAATAAAATTTGGTTTTACTGGAAAATAAGTCATTCAGAATTGAATACACATAAACATGAGGACACAAATTCCCTCCTACAGGATTTGAGTCTTACATGATCCATTGCTGCAGGCTATAAAACATGAGTCACTGGTGCATTTCAGGCACATGTGTCTACACTCAGCATTTACTACATCTTACTCCAAGAAGCACACTAGTGCCTCAAACCAAACAAAACAGTGCTTTCTGTGAGCTGGGACTCCTCACAGGCCTCAGCCAAAAATAACCTCAAACCAAAAAACCTCTAACCAAACAAAACAGTGCTTTCTGTGAGCTGGGACTCAAGCACAAGCCTCAGCCAAACTAGAAGCACGGGGGACTTTTAGTGACTTTCTCTGATAATCCCAATCATGTCTCCTGACAGTGCCAGGAAGGAAGAAAAAAAGCCCTGAAGTTATAGAAATTTCAACATAAAGACGCAACAGTAAATTTGAAATATAAGAACATTATTTTTATTTTTAGATATGAATGTTACCTGAAAGATATAAAATAAAATTTGATTTTTAAATCAACTCTTTAAACCAAAAAACTTTTCAACTAAAATAATGTTTATTTCTTGAGCAAATTTCTTCAGTTGCTATATAAAATGCCATGAACAAATCCCTAGACAATCTCTGAACGAAATCTGTATGAACTAGGAAATCTGTCATTGCTAAAAATACAATTCTTTATACATGTAACAAAAAAGAAATTTTGTAACAGGCAGGAGAAAAAAAAAAAAAAAAAAAAAAAAAAAAAAAAAGAAGTAACAGGCAGCAGGAGTTAAGAAAAAGTGAAGTGTTTGAAACCATCAAACGCCTTCTGCAGCCACAGGCCTGACCGTGCAGGGGATTCCCAGAGCCCGTGCGCTGCCCCAGGCTCGACATTCTCACAGGCGGCTGCAGCCCCGGCTCTGCGGAGCGCTCGGCTCCGTCTGTCAATCCCCGGGAGCACACTGACAGCTCCTTCAGCTGCTCATCGCGGGACCTGCCAATCCATCTACACACACACTGAACTGTTAAAGCCAAATTAATCGGACTAGACTTAAAACAATCAATTCTTTAGAGCTCTCATAAAGCCCCGTTTTGGACTCACACTGTTTGATCAGCACAACAAAACCAACCAAACACGCAAATAAGTAACAACTGAGTGTTACAAGCATGTATGGTGTATAAATAAACACAGGGATATTCTGGAAAACTTTTTCTGTTAGAACAATTAAACGCCTGGTATGACTATATTTTATTTTTTAAAAAAAATTCAAACCCCAAGTTTTTTGAAGTTCAGAAATTCAGGCTAACTTGGCAAACATCACCCTTTGGTTTAGGCCACAACTTAGCTGCCTCACGCTCAGAACACGAACTTCCCACGCTGTAGAACAGCTACCTTCACCTAAGAGAAACCTGGCAGGAGCTGTACTTTCCTCTAAACCCTTTACAGAGCTGCGGTGCCGAACACGCCACGAGCAGCCGCCTGTGCTCCCGTGGGCACAGGTGGCACCTGAGCGCACCGGGGCCGTGCCCGCCACCCCGGGTGTCCCCTGCGCCCCTCAGGGCCGGGCCCGCCCGAGCACCGCCACCGCGAGAGACGCAGCGGGGCCGGGGAAACAGCCCCGGGCCGGGCCGGGAGCGGGGCGGTGAGCGACGGGAGGCACGGGGATCCCCGGAGCTCCTCCCGGGCAAGCCAAGAGGTCAGACCTGAGCGTTTGGAGCGAGCGCGCAGCTCCAGCATCTTCCAGCTCACGTCAGCCATGTGAGTCGCCGCCATGGCGGAGCGGTCGCGGAGAGCCGCCGGCGGGGCTGCGCGGCACCGGGCGGGCCCTGCCTGCCTCCCGCCGTAAAGCGCCCGCGCAGGCTCCGCCGCCGCTGCCGCAAACCGCGGCCGGCGGGGCCGGGCCCGCCCCGCTGCCGTCAGAGCGCGGGCGGGGCGAGGCCGTGCGCGATGGGGGCCCGCGGGCCGTGCCCGCCGCTGGCCCCGCTGCTGGCCTTGCTGGCCCTGGCGGGGCCCGCCCGAGCCCTGCAGAATGTGACCGCTCAGCTCTTCGGGCCCGAGGCCCGCGGGACCCTGGCGGCCTTCGGCGACTTCAACTCGGACAAGCAGACGGACCTGTTCGTGCTGCGCGGCGGTGAGTGCGCGGGCGGGCCGGCGGCAGGCCCGGGGCTCCGGGGGCTCGGGCGGTGTCAGCCTCGCTCCTCAGCGAAGCGGGGACAGCCGCGGGTGCCGCGGCCCGGCAGCCCCGTGCGGGGAGACGGCGGAGCTGGGGCCGGGGCTCCGGGACAGCGCTGCCGGTGCGGGCCGGCAGAGGGGCCGGGCTCGCTGCTCGCTGGCTCCCCGCGATCTCACCGTGCCGCCTGCTCGCTCTCCCCCAGCGCGCCCTGAGCGCCCCGGCTGTGTCGCCGAGGGCCGGCGCGGTGAGCACAGCGTCGTTTGCAGGATGGAACTGACACTTGCTTTGCTCTCAGGTATTCCTGTGTGGAATACGGTATTCAGTTTGCACTGGAATGGTTCATACAGGGCGCATTTTTTTTTAAAGTTGAATTTATGCTTGTGAAATAGAGATTTCATCCTACAACTTGAATGGTCACAAATTATTTTACTCCTGCTTTCACAGTATTTTGGGAAACAAAGGTGGACATTTCACAGATGTGGAGGAAAAATTGCACATTATTCTACTTTGAGCATTATGTTAAAGTGTCAGGGTAAATAAATTTGTTACAGCTGTCACTTGCCACAAGTTTCTCTTAAGGCTTCAGATATGGGGAGACCTCAAATCAGGGCTTATTTTCAGTGGTCAATGTTATTTGCAGACATCAATCTTGAAATATTTTATTTTCTTGAAGCACATTAAAAAAGTAAATTTATTCTTAGATTTACCCTTTTTTTTTATTCTTTCCATCTCGGAAATGTTTTTCTAAGTAGCTTTGGTAAAGCATGAGTGACTTTCCCATCTAGTTGAGTTATTGAAATGCATGGCTCCCTGGAAATGCTCCACTGGCTCATCTACTGAAAAAAATGGTCAGATTTAAATGAATGTCTATGATAAGAGTTCTAATTTTTACTTTCTTATCTTTCAGATGAGTGCATATAAAAATGTGAATAGCTACAGGTTTCAGAAATGAGATTCGTGATTTCTTTATGTCTCTATAGCAGCACTTGATGAATCATTTTCCTGTGTGGTACTTATTGTAAAAATCAGATTGAAATCACATGGTCTGAAACATTATTTTTCGTAACTTAAGTGTTGGTGAAAATTAGCTACAGAATACTCTCAAAACAAAAGGTAGTAGTTCTAAATGGTGGGATTAATGGCAGCCAATTGAAACAGCGTGAGGAAGTGAGCAATGGAGATGACACGAGGCTTTGAGGAACAGGAATCTGTAAAGCAGCCCATTCCTAATAATCCTGACACTTAATAATAAAATGGGGATTATGTCTTGGACCTTTGGCTGGATATATATTATTTTTCTGATCTTGCATTACTTCAGTAGCGTGAGAATAATGTTCCATATGCTCAGATGCATAAAAGAAAATCAGATTGTGCTCATATCTTTGTAAGAAATAGTAATCTCACTGAATGTAAGGGATAATCCAGATCCAGAAGTATCCTGTTGCAAGACCAAGTCCAAAGTACCAGTGGACTCTGTGTTTAGTCACTTTTTGAAACTCAGAATCTACAAATGAATGGAATTGTGCGTACAGTTAGCTGTTTTGTGAGTCTGTGCATGTAACAGTTCAGTGGGGAAGCTCATGCTGGTTGCTTGCTTCATGTACCAGCTTCTGATTATGCTTGATGCTTCTGCTGGAAGTACAGGCAGTGAGTGAAGATTCCCCTGTTCACATGCTGCATTTCATTGGAGAATCTGGGAAACTTCTGTGTTTATTTCATGCATACATATATGTGTGTGTATGTGACATATGTCACACAGATACTCAGCCTGAAGACCTCCAATCTACATAATTGTTGTTTGTATGGAAACTTTCCTGGTTTGTCACACCCTCCAATGCACTGTTTTTTTCCTTACTGTTCTCTTATCTCAAAAAGAATACAGAACTGCAAACAATATTTAGGATTGATTGTAGTGGCATAGTAATGCTGTTTTCTGTTCATGTAATAATTTTAATAGTTAATTTGTTTTGAGCATTGATGAGCAGTGAGCTGAAATTTTTACATCTCTAATGACCAAAAGATCTCATTTCTCAGTGTTGCTACTAACTTGGAACCTGGTATGTGTAAAAACACATTTGCTTCTTCAACCTGGTCATGACTTTACCAAATAGCCAATAAAAAGGCAGGTGAAAGTGTGAGGTGTGAAATGGGAGTTCAGATTCAGCAGGCATGAACTGTGCTGTTCCAAGCTGAGGCAGCCCCAGGCTCCTGTGCCAGGCCTTTCCCTCATCCAGGAACGTGTGCTGCAGCTCAGGCAGTGTTACCCTGGGCCTGTGCTGGCCTCCCTGGCCTCTGAAAGGGCTCCTGGTCATTAACTCATTTGGTGGTGGATTCTCATTCTCCTCAATAGGTTTGTGGCAGGTGCCTTTTGTTTCCTAGTGAGGAGCCTTGTATTCTCTGCTATGTCACAGCTGTGAACTCTGCCTGAAACAGTGCTCTTAAAAAGTACTGTGGTAGCTCAGGTTTGGAGCCTTAGAATTATTCTTTTTCAGAGATGATTTTGTGGTGCTGCAGCTGGGTTTATTGGAGAATGAAAGAAAGAGAAAAATACAATTATTGCACTGTGAGCTATGTTTTACTTACAGAGGTGTGTGTGTGTATTGTGGTTTACTGACTGAAAAATTCATTTCATCACTGAAGCTAAAATTCTTCTTTTCTTCCCTGAATTTCAGTTATTTCTGCAATATAAAATACGGTCTTTTATTTAGATTGTCCTGAAATAATGAAATTATACTTGTATCATTGCCTCTAAATGAGGAGACACTGCAGGGAACCAAACAAATTCTGAGTTTCCTTTAAAGTGCTTTGGGCAGCTGACATGGAAAGCAGTATAAGATCCTTCTATGTGAGACAGAGTATTAAAAGAATTAATTTGAGTTAGCTTTTAAACTTTAATTAGTTTTGTGGAACTGCTGCCTATTACTTTTCCATGTATAATATTTCTTAATTCATTGCAAAAAGTTTTATTTTAAGCAATGTGATAAAAATAACAGAGAGAAAGTTCTAACACTAAACCCCCAAAGAAGATTAGTGATATTAGCATTCCTTTGAGATGCAACTGACTTTGTGTTGAAGAAGTGCTCCTTTGCATCCTTTTGAATGAGGGAGAAATAGTGGTATGAGATGTCTTTGAAAGTTTTTTGCTGCTGTGGGGAATGGTCATTTGTGGCAGTTGTTTGAATGCTGGGTTTGTATATAAGCTATTTCCAGTCTTCCTCTGATGCTCATGGTCTTGCTTGCCTTGGCAGGAAATGAGTTGGTGATCTTTTTGGCTGACCAGAAGGAACCCTACTTTAAGCCCCGTGTTAAGCTACCAATGAAGTAAGTATGGCTGTAAGTGCTGCCACAGCCTGTTTGCCTTGGAAGGGCCTCTCTGCACTCAGTGGGAGCTGCCTGCAATTGTCTGTGCTCTTGTTACTTGACTTGTTGTTCAGCTTGCCTTTACAGTTCTTTGACCAACTTCCTGATCTATGTCCTGATACGTTTTTGTTTTGTTGGTCAGATGACAGAGTCTATAGAGATGAGTTGTGTCGTTCATGTTGTTTACTAATAAGTGTTACTTCACAGCCCTTATGGAATATTTATGGTTTAGGTTTTGTCCTCAAATCAGTATTTAGAATATCCATATGTTGAGATATTTTTGCACTTGATTTGGATCTTCAGGACTGTATTTCCGAGTGAAGCAAACTGTCATTCCATAGCACACATAGGTCTTTGTGGTGGGTGGGTTTAGGATCAATCCCAAGACATGTTTTCAGGGAAACTCATCCATTTGCTCTAGTTACTAATGGAATCCGGCCAATATAATCTGATTTGGAAGAGATCTGAAAGATGGTGTTCTGGTATTTCTATGTAGAGATGTTCCTTTACAAGTTTACATGTGGCCTTTAAAAAACATCCGTTTTTAATACCTGTGAACCAATCTGTTTATATGTGCATATATATGTCTAGCTTTAATATCCTGTAATACTATTATGGTGATTGCTTATGAATAATGCTTACCAATAGTATTATGTTTATGAAAAGTTAAATTGCTTTTATAGCTCAGCTTCATCTTCTGTATTCTACATATTTTTATTTTTCCATATTCCCTCCTGTCTGGGAAGGAACTAATTTCTTTAGTGCATTAGAAAAGATCTGCTTTTAATCCTTAATGTGATCTGTGTTTGTGTGTATAAAGCAGACTCTGAGTAGGTAAGCGAACAAAAAGATGGAACAAACAAAGGTAGGAAGGAGTAGTAAAACCTAGTAGAAGGCAGGAGGAAATGGCATTTTCTTTTTAAAAATCTACCTGTGCCTGTCTCCTGCTGTTTAAACAGCTCCTGTTGCCTTATGTTCTTGCTCCTGGAATGCAACCAAAAGATCCTGCTCACTGAAACACATTTTGGTTGACTGGTTCTACAACAAATGTGAGGATTTAATGAAGTGTAGATAGCATTTACAAACAGAATATGGCTAAAGAATGTCAGATAGCTGAAGTTCAGAGTTAAAATGTCATTTTCCTTAGACCAAGACAGGCTGATTTTGAGACACTTTTGCAATAGGCAAGGACTTTATCCTAAACCAGGTAGTTGAAGGGTAACATTGCATTGGACCAAAAATAATTGGACAAGCCTTTAACCACGCAAATGCTTTTTACATACTCACCTTTTTTTTACAATTATTTGCATGTGAGGGCTTTTGTTTTTAATTCCAGATCCCTCGGTGTCACCATAACCAGTGTAGTTCCTGGAGATTATGATGGAGATTCCCAAATGGATGTCCTCCTCACTACCCAGGCCCCAAGTCATGGCAAAGATGAACTTTCAGTGTTTATTTTCTGGGGCCACAACCAAACGTTAGGTGAGTTGCTGAGACTGGTTCTTAGTAAGATTGTTAGACTTCTTAATTCAAAGTGTTGTCAAGAAGTTACAACTCATTTTTACAGTGTAATGATTGTTTTTACAACTAAAATAGGGATTAGCAGCTATTCAGCTTCACACCCATATATTATCCTGCTGTTAAGCTGTGTTCAATAATTAATGAAAGAGAACAATACTTGCAGTATATTATGCAACAGATATAACCAAACATTATTCTAATTTGGCAGTACCTATTAACTGAAGAGCTGCTTCTCATGGCTTCCCCATCATGCATGTCAGCTTCACAAAGACTAGCTCAAAAGATTTATCTTCAGTTTAAAATGCACAGGGAACCTGCTGTGAACTTTAGTGCATCAACTTTCAAAATCACATACCTAAACCTACCACCAGTAATATAATATTTATATTAAATGAAATTCATTAAAGACAGTGACACACTAAAGTGAGTATTGGAAGAAAGGTTTCTAGAATCTCTATTGCTAAGTTTTCAAGACCTCTAGAATTGAGTTTTCAGGAGTCTCTTAGCAGTATTCAACGTATAGCTGATTCTGTCTTGAGGTAGAGTAATGGTTTGTGTAAACTCTTGAGGTCTCCTCTGTTTTTTGTTGACTTTGCTAGGAAAGGGTTTGGGGAAGAATTTAGGGTTTGAACAAGGACAGATAAGCAAAAGAAAATACTATTTAATCCCCAAAAACTACTGAAGAATAATCACTTGTAAACTGTGTTATGGCATAGTTACAGGTGAGACAAGTTTGCCTTAGACGCCATTGCTTCTGGCTTTAATCAGAGCTGAAACAAGCAACCTGGAAAAGTGCAGTGGGTCAAATATTAAGGGACTAGAAGGTATCTCTAGTATTGGAAAGAATATGAGGACTTGGATTAAGTTATTCTGTTTTGTTTCAGAAAAAAACCCAAGTGTTGGGGGAAACACAATGAGCATATGGGGCCTGGAGGAGGAGTCAGAGGTTAAAAATTCAGGCAGTGGTTGGTATTTGCTGAGGCCACTGGCAAGGTATGGGGTGTCTCCCTGGGTAATGGAAGTGTGACAGACAAGTCAATAGGAGGGGACTGTTGTATGAAATGTGGAAATTGTAAAGACAAACAATGTGGAGAGAGGAGGGAAATGGGAATAATCTGACAAGGAGTTTGGATTACAAGTAAAAGTGAAGTCTAAGATGAAAACCTGATTGGAGCTTAGTCCTCCCTTCCCATTTAGAAAGTCTACCTTTATTGCTGATTTCAAATACTCAGTGAGTGTAATTAAGAATGTTATTTGCAGTGACAAAACAATAAACAGAAGTCTAACATACAATGAATGTTAAACTTTTAGCCTTTTAGTCTTCATCCCAACTGTTTCAGTTTTCCTGTATCTCTGTGATTGCAGTCATACACAGAAATAGGTTTCACTAAGATCTACTTGGAATAATTTGTTGAGGAGTTTAGTGGAGACGGAAGAAGCCTTCAGTAACTGTAACTCACCTTTCCTGCAAAGTTTCACAAAGCCATTTAGTTCTTTTTATTAAGTGGTGCCTTTTTTTAATCATAAAACTGATGGTTTTAAATAAATAGAATAATTATGTCTTAGTTGATAATGCAAATGTCAAAATATATTGGTAACTGAATCAAGTTAATATTTTCTGTTTTCAGATCTTAACCATAAAACTATATTAAATAAGACTTTTCAAGATGAGCCTCTAGTAATGGAGTAAGTATGACCTACTTTTTTAGAAAACCACATTTATAGTGGTGACTGAGAGCAATTTAAATATATTTTAATGATAAAATTTCAAACACATTCTCTTTATCTTTTAAGAGCAGGGTGGTTTGCGTAATGTCAACTGATCCAACAAAAGATGATGAACCAAAATAGTTACCTTTACAGTTCTTGTATATTATATTACCCTGGCAATAGTAGCTACATGATCTTTTAATTTCTTTCATTTCAGTACTGTGAGTATTCAGGAAAAAAAAAAAAGCCATTCTAAAGAAAAAACCTTAATGGCTTACCAAAATGAGCAAATATCCCTTTCACAATGTGCTTGCTTGTGTGTGAAATGCTGGACAAAACTGGAGGGAAGTAAATCTGTAAGGCAAAGCACAGGCAGAGTGTGAAGCAGTAATAGACCTTTACTGCTACCAGCAACTCAGACAAGAGCCAAAATTCAGAGCTGGCTCACAGCTAAGAGTTCTTCACAGTGGGAAAATGTCCGAGTACAGATTAATTTCAGAGCAGGTGGTTTGAACTCCTGTGCTGACTGAGGTGGTACTGCCACTGTGTTCCATTTTCAGCTTTAATGGAGACTTGATTCCTGATGTGTTCGGTGTCACGAGCGACTCGAGTAAGCCGCAGATCCTGCTGGGCGGGTAAGCTGAGGGCTCGGGGCTCAGCATGGCTTTGGAACTTGGGCATTGTCTGTCCACTTCCCATTCAAGTGCAGGATTTGTGTGTGAATCTTCTTTCTGTCCATGGCAAACATTGTGACACTCTTCATCCGCTCTTTAAAGTCTTATTTTATAGGGCACGTAGAAGTTCCATGAGGGCTGAGAAAACAGAGCCACTGATAATAGACATCAGAAATAGGAATAGTTAGTTCCAAGAAGTTATAGTCTCATTTGTTTAGTGCACTTTTGATATTTAGTATTACAATCTGTGTTATGGAACTTGTGCTCTAAAAAAGATGCTTTCAGGTTGATGATGTAAGAAGTACTGGAACAGATCTTATAGGATGGCAAAAGAAAAATCTGCAAGTGTTTGGGGTAAACTTAAAAAAAAAGCTCTCATCTGTCTGGGAAATGATTTGTAATGGGAAGATTGGACACCATTGGAAATCAAAAGCACAGGAAGTGCAGGATGTAAGGGTATTGAACTATATATATTAAGGAAAATACAGAAGAAATTTATGAAGTGACATAAAACAGGTGACTAAGTAGCAACACAAGTGTGCATACAAGTGATATCTGTATCACATCCCTTGTGTTAAGGCGTGCCTCAGGCCACTCGTGAGCAGATGCAAGTTGACTGAAGCCATATGAGATGACATTGCAGCAAAGAGGACTAAGTTGCATTATTAAAATTTCTGGTAGCCCTGAAATTTCTAGCATGGGACCAGTTATCAAATACTGGTTTAAAAGTAATGGCCTACTTAAATGCTTAACAAGGGCTGTGCAAAGGATTATTTTTAACTGTTTTGGATGTGAATGCTGAAATCAAAGCATAACAAAAGACTGTGTCTCTACTGGCTCAGAAGAACCAGTCTGTAACCAAATAATATAAAGTAGCAGTATCTCTACTTGAACCAAGAACTTAAAGTCTATAATTTGAAAATTAAAAAAACTCTATACCCGAGTTCCTGTCTCTTTTCCTTTCCTAGGATAAATAACATTTGAATGTGTCAGTGGAAGTTATTCCCTTCTTGGCAGTATGCTTTTGTTCATTAATCACAACTTGAATTGTATCACCATACTTGTACTACTGGCTTATGAAACAGATTGGAGGTTCACAAGAATGTTTCTAAACACTTTGCAATGATTATACGTAAAATAAATTGTATGAGCTTTTGAAGAAATGGAAAAGTGGGAAAGACTTGTTTTATTTTGTTGAAGAAATTCTTTCAGGAGCTTTAAGATACAAATGGACTTACTCATCATAGCTCAAAATAAGACTGAGTGCTATAGGTAATAGCATAAGCCATGTCTTGTTCATGGAAAACAGCCTTGTCATCTGCTTAGAAAGGCACTTCTATATTTTAATCCAGAATGTTTTAAGATTTATTCTAGAACTGCATGACTGACTTCACTGGCAATCTTCCAAGACTGAATACATAGAAAAACCTAGAGAAAATGCTTAATTATTTCTTTAAGATTAAGTGATGCATTTTAATATTTCTAAGACTTAGTTATGGTCTTTGGGAAGTAATCAGGATATTATTTATTTTCTTACCATAAATTAGCCAAGGAAGAATAGGACTTCAATAATATGTATGTAATGTCACTGGAATAAATAAATAAGTTCCCAACTAGTAGTAGTAATATTTCTTCCTGCTACTGTATAGTGCACATTGAGATTTTCCTGAGGGTTTTAGCTAAGGGTTCTTAAAGTCATATATCTGATGATTCAGCCACTGTGACTTTTGAAAGATTTGTTGCACTTCAAATTACTGCTAACAGGGAGGTGTGCTGGAAGTTCAGCCATTTTTAGAACAGAAACAGGCAGGGTATGTGTATTTATAAATAAATAAAAATGTCACCTGCTTGGTAAATTACTTAATTAGCTAGTAGTCCATCATAATGTGAAAGTTTAATTCATGTGTTGATTTTTAGGTGAGCTGAAATAAAGTGTGTTTCCATGCAGCAGGCATGAGCTGCTCTAACAGCATGTGCTTTCTTCTGCTCATGTTTATTAATCAGAAAGTAAATTCCAGAAGTACTTGCAGAAGTAAAGCTGCTTGAGGAAACTGAGAAGGACAGGGATCAGTGTCTCAGGACTTGCAGTACAGTTGGAGCCTTGGCACTAACTATGACTTTGTGAGTAGTGACACAGTTCTGTGCAAAATAAAGAAAGTTGCTTTAGAAAATTAATAAAATAGAACTGAAGCCCCTGTGCTATGAATCATCCTTCACAGAACCTTTCCAGAAATTACTGGAATTACTTAGTATATTGTACGCTAAGTAGGAATTTTATCTTAGCATTGGGAGAATGTGCTTTCTGTCCCAATTTATTTAAAGTTTCACTGTTTTTTAAGTAATATTATCATGATTAACAGTCCCTACACATCGATGAAATGTGTTTTTATTCTTGTCTGTAGGAACTTGTCATGGCATCCTGCGCTGGAAACTCAAAGTAAAATGTTTATACCACACTCTCATGCCTTTATAGATTTAAATAATGACTTCACTGCTGGTAAGTCATAGAAGTGTTAGATACCATCCTATAAATAATTACCACCAAGTGTCAATGTCATGTGTTGCAACTTTCTTCAGTAATTATATGATTTTGCTACTTCTGATTTGGGTTTTTCAGCTACTTAATTTTAATATCTATGATTTGAAAATTCTGGGTTTTAAAAAACAACTTTTAAAATAAATATCCTAACAGCATTTGCTACTTCTTGATGATAATCTTAACTACTGCTTGTTCTGAATTATGTTCACCCTTCATGTGTTGTTTCCTGCCCTTCACAATGCTGTACTGTAGTATTCGTGGCAACTGCATCAGGGCTGCAGTTTTTCATCCTGAGTATGGAATTAGTTAGGTAGTTTGAGTCAGCAAAATGTTTTTAAGACTGGATTTAAAATTTGTTTTCAGGATTTCATTATTACTTCATTCTATTATGTTGTAGTTAGTTCTATCATTGATAGAACTGTGTTCTTTATTTTGTTGGGGTATTTTGTCCATGCAATTCAGTTACCATGGTGAATCTGTTTATCACTTACATACCTGGCTCATATTTCCAAGCACATTTAAATATTATGATAAACGTAATTTCTTCACACACTAAATTAATTCTGAAGTGCTTTTTTTTTTCTAGATGTGCAATGTACATCAATTAATACATGGTAATTTTGGAAATAGAGCTTATCTTTTTCCTGTTTAGTTGCATGGGAATGAGAGAGGAGCGGGTCTATAAATTTAATTAAGATGCTTATAAATGTTGGGGATTAAGTTAATTGCTTTAGCATGCAGTCAAACCTTAATATCCAGTTCTGGCACATTGCTATGTGAAGCTGTCAAGTGGAAATTCCAACTGGAAAATTAAATATATGGTTGCTTACCATAATCAGTGTCATGTAATAACCAGTTTTAACACACTTCTAGAAGCCTTCTGGAATGTTTTTTTAGTGGCATAAGTAGCATACATGAGCATTCCAGGTAGCATTTTGAGTTGAGTGTATTGAAGTCTAAACTCAGAGGTGAGTAAAGGTGAGAAGTCTGAGATTCTTACATTGATCGGTCACAGACCAATCAATTTTTCAAGGTTTTTGACAGCTGCCAGACTAAAGAATGTTCAAAGAGTTCTAGTTAGTGCTGCTGCGTGTGGAAGCTCCTCTATTAAATAGAAATGAGAGTCAGGATCTTTGTGTGGGTAGTGCTGGGAGCTTTTATAGAGTCACATCTATTTTTATATCTCAAGATGTGAGTAGAAGCTCCTGTGAAGCTCTTCCCATAAAGATCCTGACTTTTACTTGCTTGGAACAGCAAGGCTGTGACACCTCCGGCTGAGGTACTACGTTAGGGTGTTATGTTTAGTGCTGCGGGAAGTGTTATGTTACAGGGACCTGGGGAAAATTGTAAGGAAAATAATTCATTCTGACAAGAAAACTGGAGAATGTATTACAGTATTATTATTTTTTAAAGTAATGTTTTACTTCTAAAGTGGGAGTGATAATTTTTTTTTACTGTCCCTATGAAGATGGGACTAACCTAGAATAAGACATATGTTGCTGAAAAATAGTATCAGTTTATCTGATATTTAATGACTGATGTGTTTTTCCGAGAGTGCTCCCTGCCAAAATGAAAAGTTGCCAGTTGTCTAGTCCTGCCTGCACATTTATGGCAGTTCCCTGACATCAGCTCTAGTAACTGTTTGGAGCTGGGGCTGCTGAGGAGCACAGTTCATTGTCACTGGAGCTATTAAGTTGATCCAGCTCGCCATGCAGGATTGTCAGAGCTGATGTAAGCACAGGGAAAAGGTTGACTCCTCTTTTAGTAGCAGCAGTTGTAGGCTGCCTTTAACCAAGCATGAAATTGTACCTTGAGTCTCACTGTGCCTCTTCCAAAAAATACCTGTGCAGTGTTCTCACCAGGTCTGCTCTAATTTGTGGGTCTGTGCAGAGCTGGGCAAGTGACTCATAGGTAGTCATCAAAGTAGTCAGGTGATAGAAATTAGGGGGGGAAAAAGGGCAAAACAACAAGTGCTGGAGGTGTTTGCGGGAGTGGTGGCACTGGTGGGAAGTGCACTCGGGCAGGCAGGGCACAGTGCTGGGTTAGCAATGGTTCTCCATGGGGCCTGGCACTGCTTGGCTCACAGGAGCTGGTGAGGAGGAGAGTGTTCCTGTGACTCAGTGTTCACCCACACAGCTGTTCTTCAGTGGGAACAAAGCCTCATTAGGAGCGGGGCCTGGTGAGCATTAGAATCATATTAATTAAAAAGGAGGTATTGACAAGATGCAGGGGAATAATCTGCCTGCTGAAATCATGTGGCCCAAAACACTTAATAGTCATGGGATTTGATGCTGCTGTGGGACTTTTGGACTGAAATATTCAGGCTGTTTACTCACAGGCAATGCTACTGTTCATGATTATAAGGATATAATTGCACCTAAAATGGATGTAGTGATTTTTGTTTACAAATAGATTACCAGGTCATGCCATTTTACTTATTCTTTTTGGGGTTTTTTGCAGGTATTTAAAAAGGTTTTTCTAATATCCTACAATATTTTGGCACACTTTGTATTTTGTAACAGATGCAGCCAATTTGATGACTTTTAGCTGGGCTATTTTTGGCAACTCTATCATTATAAACAGCTTAGGAGATTTAAAGTGTGCTTGATATAAAAAAAAAAGAAAATCCTCTCTGGGCTGAGAAGCTTTTTGCTAGTTTATTGCCTAACCTGTTTTCAGCCTGCTGATATTAAACACTCAGAACAGAGCTTTTAATTGCCACACTTCTCATGCTCTGGGTGAAATGAAGTTGAATCGTTATGATTTCATTATATGAGAACTTGCTCATAAAGATGTGTTTAATTCCTAACAATGCTTCATGAAAGGCTAACAGTGTAGGGGTTTTATAATCCAAAAATCCTCTAACCACAACAAAGATAATACTAATCTTTCTCGGTGAGAGATAAACTGGACTGTTTCAGAGAGTAGTGCTGCTGCTGTTTTTAAAGAAAGCATCCTCACGCAGAAGTCTCAGCTCCCTATCATTATTAATTCAGTAAGGAATTCTGAGTTAGATCAGGAAATTCACAAAAATCATGCAAAAATTTGTGATATAAAACATTTACCAAAGAGTCTGTGTGTGCTTAATGGATAAACTAAATACCAGCTTTTGAGTGTCTTCTGCACGCATGTTAAGCGTGTGTTGCTCCGGGGAGGAGTATCTGCTTCACAGGGTGGCTGAGCTGGGAGGGGATGTCTGGAAATGGGCTGGTCAGGCAACCTCCCATCACTGTCACTGCTGGAACATGGCACTGAGGCTCCAAGGTGAGGAGCAAATGTGGTCCTTGTTAGGACAGGGCTGTTAGGTGTCTAGTAATTCATACACTTGTCATTAGTTCTTTTTCACAGCTGGCTTAGGAAAATAATCTTGCAGCTAATAATAATAGGCTTATCTGAACAGATTAACATTAGGTGTATTTTACAAAGCAAACAGTCCAGTGAGCATTTCCAAGGAAGGATCCTCAAGTAAGAGGTCTGTCTTAAAAATTTCACAGTTGAAATTTTTAGGATAGTGATTATTTTGATGTGTCCTTTTTTTTTTGTAATTAGACACCTTCATTACTTTTATTGTAAATTTGTAAATGTCAGATATTCACGTAGGGCTAATGCTGTCCTTCTAAACTTGGGGAAAAAAAACAAACAGGATTATTAAACCATAGATTTGTTTGCATTCAGTAACACAAGTCTTCTACCAAGAACTCAGGCCCTACAAACACTTTAAAGTGCTCAAATGCATGAGACAAGCTGCGTTGGACTGTGAATCCCACTGTAACTTCATACTGTACATCTATCAATGTATCCTTGAATGCTATGAAAAATAGCTGATGTATTAAATACTCTGTGTGTCATTTGGATATGTGACTCCACAGTTTGGAAGTCCCAGTTTTACAGTTGATCTCGTGTTGAACACTATTTCTCGAGCTGTTTGTATAAAATGAAGGAAAAATCATAAATTTGGGGTTGGGAAAACTAAAGTGAAAAAATCATTAGTCAGAAACAGCTTGCTGTAAGCTAATTGCTACACTCTTTACTGATTTCTGGTGGTTAATTTTCTTATGTTGTTTTGCTTTGGGAATTTAGAAACCTAATGTACCAGAACGTTCACAATGTGTTTTCTTTTTGATTCCCACTTAGTTTAAATGTATAAATGTAGGTAGTTTTGTTCTTGCAATCCAATCACTCAAATCGTGGGTGATATTTCTGTTGTAGTAATTTAAACCTGTATTCTGAAAATGGTATAATGCTCAGTGTCAGATTCTCTGGTCATATTTTCAGTGAGCTTCCTCTTCATGGAAGCTTGTAGTCTCTCTGCACCTCATGTTACCAGCAGAGCTGATTTTCTGCAGCAGATCTGCATTTATTCAGTATTCAAATAACTGGCAAACATGGTGGCATTTTAAATCTTGGATAGGACATGGGAGATGTGTGTATATATTTGAAGTCAATTTGTTCTCTGTGGTTCTGCCCCCTCCCTTACATTTCTCCACAAGCAAATATTCAGTAAAGCCATGTCACTGTGTCATTTGTTGAACAGGTACAATTTTTTTAATTTCTTAACTGTTTTAGCTCTGATAGCAGAGCTTGCCTCTGAGTCTACAGCAAATAATGGAGGCAAAAAATGTATCATGGAAGATAGACAGGATGTATTTCAGAGGACTTCAGTCTGTAAAGTTTTGTTCATTTTTCATTGCTTCTGCTCTTTACATGCTTGTTATATGTAATTAAAAATGCTTTGGGTGATATGATCCCCTGTCACCCCCATTCCTCCACTTGCTCCTTCCCAGTGTTCAACACCACAGGAAGTTCCAGTTCATAAAATCAAACCAGAGCTGGAATTAGCTGCATCTCCTCCTGCAGCTGGGACTGGGCTGCTTTAGCTGATGGCGTCTCTTACAGCTTTCCTTGCAGAGAGAACCAAAGGATGGGTAGAGATCATTAGAGAAAAGAGAGAGCTTTAGGCTTAACTTCTTTTTTCCTCATCTTTCTAAAGGAGCCCATAATATCTGCTGTATGATTAGCAGTTTAAATTTTAAAATTGCTATTATAAAGTGTCTCAAAAGCTATTCCTTTTGCAATTTTTAATTATATACTGATATAGTTATATACACTGGGGAGTTATATTCTATTTTTATGGGAATCAATAACTTAATACAGGTGAGAAGTAAATTGGTTCTGCCCCAAATAGCATTTTGTTGGTAAAACATGAATGTGAAAATAAGTTCTGAAAGCACTCTTGAGGGGCATTATTTTCTGTTCCTTGAAACAATGTTGTTGCCCATATTATGAAAATAAAGAGCACTTTCTGTTTAACAACAAGTGCTGTACAACCAAAAGGACAGTCCCACCTGCTCTGCATGTTCAGCAACAGAAATCTAAAGTACAAATCTAATTTAAAGTTCTCCAGTTAAGCAAAGCTTTTAAATTAATACATATTATTTCCTTTTACAGTAATTTTTAATAATGAAAGGTATTGTAGTGCTTAATTATGTTATTTATCACTGTTTATCATCTGGTTTACTAAATAGTTCCAGTAAATACTTGATACATTTTTAAAAGCCATTTCAACAGAATAGATTTACAATCTCCTGATATAAGCACATTTCTTAAAAATTTACCAACACAAATTATCTTGTTTGGAACATATGAAGTCCTTTTGTTTTGCTGAAGTTTTTCAGAGTAGGAAGTTACTGTTTTATTTAATTAGCACCAAAAATTCATGTAGATGTACTTCGTTTGCTCTAGGACAGCACTAATGCCACCTTGACAAATCTAAATACCACATGTAGAGGGTTTCTCTAGCTGAATGAAAAACTTAAGAAAAGAAGCATGAAATTAGTAAGATTTTGTTTTCTATTTCCATGTAGTAAAGAAATAAAACTGACTGTATCTAACTTTTTTGTATAAAATTAGATTTGTGCGTAGTAGAAATGTTGTACAACTAATAGTGTGTAGTTACAACTAAAATAATTGTAAATAATGTTTGGTTTTAAGTACTTTTTTTTCCTACAGGTGTTCAATCTGTAATGTAAATAGAGGAAAGTTATCTTTTATTTTGCCTTGGGTTTTAGGGAATTTAATGATTTTAATAGTGTTGTTGCATTACCATTCTGTCAACACACTGCAAAGCAGATATTTTTAATTCAGCACATTATTTACAATAGATAAAGCTGTCACTTTCATCTCCAAAAATTACTCCTGGTTAGAGAATATGCACAGACACCCCTGTTCTTCCACATTGATGAAATAATTTTTAGGCATGTTTGGAGTGTACACATAAATGTTCTAATTGAATGCTGCTGTGTCTGTGGCAATAGTGTTTATAATAAGGGCACTTTCCCCCCTCCTTTATCAACTTAAACTTCTGAAGTAAATGTGAAATCAAGCAGTAACTTAATGTTGCTCGTACCCTGGTGGCTTCTCAAGACAGTCAGGTGCTGGGGGGTTTTATTCTGAAATAAAGCCCTCTGACATTAAACAGAAAGGTCAAAACAGTCATTAGTGAAATGAATGCTCCATCTAAAAATAGCACTATTTTTATAACACTCAAAAGTGACAGAAAATAGCAAGAGTAATCGGAAGTGAACTTGGAGCAGGTTCTGTATAGTTAGGTTTTATTGCAATTTCTAGTTCTAGTAAGTAAAATCAGGGGAAGCAGGGTGTGACTGCAATACTACCTGTTTTGTTTACAGTTGATTAAAAGATTCATTGAAACTAGCCAGTTTGAAACAGGTTTCAGGATTATCAACTGTGGTGCTGTTGTTGCTGTTTTCCTTACTAGCTCTTGCTGTCTTTCTCAGCCAGCCATCTGTAGAGGCCAGGGATTATGGAATCCTTCCCTTCCATTGTGCCTCTGGACTGTGGCCAGTCTTTGGGTGCTCAGCTGAGAGCCGGGGGCCAAAGGCAGAAATGGGTGCACAGGAGGGGAGAGGGGAAGGGAGGTGGAGAAGAAATCCAGGCTGAAGGCAGGGAATTTAATTGGAGATTAATTTAGATGGTGAGGAACAAACCCTGGATGTATTTCTACAAAAAGAGGATGTTCATTTCAGATGGACTTGAAGTTCTTAGAGGAGGACTGACCTAATGGTGTGTGGAATGAGGGAAGCATAGCTGCCCAAGACTGGGTTGAGAGGAGTCTAGGAGTGGCTGTGTGAGAAAAACCATGGGATATGGATCAGAGCTGGACCTGCTGTTGGCTGTAGAGATGGGTGCTTGGAAACTGCCTGTATGTTTATTTCTGCAGCAAAAAGATTTACAGGAAAAGTTGAAATGCTTTCATGTTTAAGGTATGTGAATGCTGTCCTACATTTTAATGTCTTTTTAATGGATTTCTTTTGTCATGATCGATGAGATGTTTTGATTATCACAGAATGGTTTGGGTTAGAAGGTACCTTAAATCTCATCCAGTTACAACCCCCTGTCATGGCAAGGACACCTTCCACTATCCCAGGTTTGCTCCAAGCCCCATCCAACCTGACCGTGGACACTGCCAGGGACAGGGCAGCCACAGCTTCTCTGGGCAGCCTGTGCAGGGCCTCACCACCCTGACAGGGAAGAATTTCTTCCTTAGTTCTAACCTCAACCTGCTCTCTTTCAGCCTAAGACCATTCCCCCTTGCCCCATCTGTGCATGTCCTTGTCCAAAGCCCCTCCCCAGCTCTCTTTATGTTCTGGAAGAGGCTCTAGGGTTTCTCCTCCACATGAACAGCCCCACCTCCCAGCCCATCTCCACAGGAGAGGGGCTGCTGCCCTTGGATCAGTTTGGTCCAGCACTGGCTTCTCAGCAGCTGCTTCTCTTCAGTGCAGGTCTCTGGTTTCCAAGCCCTGTGGCACAAATGCTGTGCTCTTGCTGCCCAAGATCGGCCACCACAGACAGTAGCAGTTAGGTAAAGCTCCCTTAGGTACATTGCACAAACATTGCCAGAAATGTAGCTAGCTCAAGATGGGATGTGCTGTGTTCAAATTACAGTTGTGGCTGTGTCTGGGTGACTTGGACATTGATACAGGGTAGTTCTAAGTGCACTAAATAAACTCAATGCAGTCTAGCCAGTCAAGTTTTATATTGCTTACGGGAGAGATTTTTCAGTCTTCAGTGGGCCATATGTTGATACAGTGTCAAAATTCCCTGATCCTATCAAATAAAGATGGATGGAAGTGCTGTGCTTCCTCTATAACAAGCTTTAGGTTATTGGAGCTAGGAGCACTGTACTCGAATAGCTTCCCTTTTACAGGCAGAAACATACATTCTAATAATCCCTTTCTTTTTTTGTAAGAATGAATGCTGAATTCAGTATTTTTCTATATATATGTTAACTGGTGATCAGATATAGCAGAGCTGGGATAGCAGCATCTTATTACTAAGCCAGTTAAATTAAATTATAGCCAAATTTGCTCACCAACTCATTTTTTAGGGTAGGTTGTTAGTACAATGCTAATACACAGTGGTTTTGTGTTGCAACATTATCAGATACCTTCTGTATTAAGTGTCTGGTATATATTTTAGTTGATTTTCAGTATTGTAGATGTAAAATGCTGGGTAACCTCCGTGCTTCCTTATTCTGTTCTCAGGCTGTTGAATCTTGTTGATGAATATTCCAATTACTTATGTTGTATTTATGTTAATCACTGGCTGTTAAATCCAAAATAGGAAAGTGTATTTAAATGTGAACACACTTTACTTTGCATTTGTTTAAGAGAAAAGTTTCCTCTCAGGCAGTATTGGTTTTTTACTTCTATCCATTGACTTAGGACACAGATGCTACATCTCAGGGAATCTGCCTGAATCTGACAAGATCTTCCCCCATCCCAACTATCAAGTATTTTTCTTATCTTTGCTGCATCATGTCACAAATTAGGGATGCAAGAAATGCCCTGCAGACTTAGTCTAGTGGTCCATACAGCTAGCTCAGTATTCTTTCACTGGCAGC
The DNA here is from genome assembly GCF_048771995.1 of Taeniopygia guttata. Lineage (NCBI taxonomy): Eukaryota > Metazoa > Chordata > Aves > Passeriformes > Estrildidae > Taeniopygia > Taeniopygia guttata. The sequence continues at coordinate 13,649,205 of NC_133036.1, forward strand.
AGCAAAGTGAATTTTTTTCCTCTTCCTGTTTCATATTTCCATTTGTATATCTACAGAATCTAAAACTACCCTAAGGGCTGTTAAAGGTATCCCCTTGCCTGTTGTTTTTAGCATCTCTTCATGTGCCTGTTGGCTGGTAAAACCATCACCTTTGTCTTCTGTAAATAACTGCTTGTTGTGCTCCAGATTAATTGGTTTAATAACCTCAGGTTGGAAATATCTCTCACTATGCTGCCATTAGGGCCATAAGAATTTGAGCAGCTGTCATAGTTTGTCTGTGCTTTTTAAACTTAGAGATCTTTATAGAATAGATTCTGTTTCTTACAGTTGAAATTGCAACCTGTACTGCCTTCCAAAGGCAGTGTGCAGCATATCTACAGACAAGTGACTTTTTCTGAGCATATTTAATATGATAGGCTTTCCTTGTAGGAACAAGGGGCTGAGTTTTCTTGATACAGCCAGAAGCAAAACAAAAATGTTGCAGTTTTCAATGTGATTAGTATATTGTAATACAAAAAGTGTAGAAAAGAACTGTATATGTCTTCATTGTCGTGTAACCCCAGTACTGATCAAACAGATGTTAATGCATTTGTTGGCTCCATCTGTTCTCCTGCAGCTCTTAGATATTTAAGAATTTAGTAATAATAGACATGGAAAGCAGTAACAGTGAAGTGGGAGATATGTTGTGGGCACCATTCCTTTGGAAAGGAAATGCAAGGATTCTTTGCTATGTCTGTTAGGTATTTATAAAGTGCACAGATTCGTACTTGTTGCCTCTCTGAGATGCTCTTGGAGTCAAAAACTTACATAATCAAACCAGAAAGAATCATAAAGTAAGGTAGGTTGAAAGTAACATTTGGGAATTAACTGGTCTAGAACACTGTTTCAGACAGGACTTGTGTTTTCTTGTCCTTTTCTTTCACAAACTTGGGAGAAAAAACTTGTAATTCTGAACTATACAAATTTGAGAATAGTTATTTCTAGTGTCTAAATTGCATCACCTTTTTATATTGCTGTTGCAAATAAATGTTTTTGTTTTGCTTGGTTTAAAATCTCTGACATTCTTGATCAAAATGGATAATTACTTGTATATATTAACAATTCTATTTGGTTTCGGTGCAAGAGAGTTTAATCCCAGAATCATGCATGAGCGTTTCAAACTTGTAGCTTCTAAGAAGGTTTAAGGATAAGAAAGAGGACAATTGGCAATAAGGTACCATGGAACTGGTTCAGAGGGCTCTGGAACTAGAGGTGGTGTTGTTGTACCTGTATTAAAATGTCCTGTGGGAAATCACAGCTTGTTCCTTTAATGCAGGAGCAGTGTGGCACCAGCTCCTCTACACTATTTTTAGAGGATTATCTGCTCTCTTAGCAGTGTGACATTACAGCAGCCTTGGAACTGCTCTGCTGTGTTGGTTCCATTCGTTCTGTACATTTTTATGTGCCTGGAGTTAGGAAAAAGGAGATGCAGGAGTACACGGAGAGGAACAAAGAGCAGAAGTGATTTACTGACTTTAAAGAGAAGGTGATTTGGGGAGTTCAGTGCAAAACAGGAATGTTGCTGAATGGGTTTGTCTTTAGGCAGCTGGAGAGAAAGGCGGTGCAGGGTCCTGCACCTGGGGCTCCTGGTGGGCAGCAGGAGCCAGCACCGTGTCCTTGTGACCATGAGGCCAGTGGGATCCTGGGGGGCTTTAAGGAGAGCACTGGAGCAGGTCAAGGAGGTGACCCTGCCCCTCTGCTCAGCCCTGCTGAGGATCACCTGCAGTGCTGTGCCCAGCTCTGGGCTCCTCAGTACCAGAGAGACCTGGAGCTCCTGGAGCGGGGCCAGCCGAGGGTGACACAGGTGCTGAAGGGACTGGAGCATCTCTGGTGAAGAAAGGCTGAAGGAGCTGGGGCAAGTTCTGGCATGGTGGCATTGGGTGAGTTCTGTCTGGTGTTGCAGCTGTGCCATTTTGTCATAGTCTGAGGCAGTCCTAAAATGTGGCTAAACAGCATTACCAGAGGGAGTTACTGCTGAGTTACTGAGTTACTGCTGGCCAGGATCTCCCCTTGCACCGAGGATTGACTCAGCAGTGAAGGTGGGGGGGTCAGCTCTGCAGTGAGAGATGGAGTCAGAGAGGTGCTGGGGAGAGGTTACAGTGCAGACAGAATGGCTGTGAGGGTCACCCAGCCTGCCCCAGCTGGGGAGAGGATGCTCATGCTTGGCTGGGTATTTCAATAGAACACTTCAGAGCCTGTTGTAGCATAACCTGGGAGCAGCAGAGCCCAGAGCTCAGTGTAAATTTCAGTACCAAGTACAGCAAAGACCCTACTTGAAATGAATATTTAAACCTCAAAAACATTTTTTTCAGATATAGTGGCATTTCAACCTGTAGGAAAATTAGATAAGGCTTCTGTTATTTCATGTTTCTCTTTCTGCCTCTGTGAATTTATTGGATTTTTAAATATTTTTCTGGTTTATATTGATAGTAATCAACAATATTGCACAAGCTTCCTTCTAGATGCAAAGTTAGTATTTAAAAGTATATGTAAGTTTTCTAACTTACATTTATACTGTCTTCAGATTATTTTAATTACTTCTGTCTCACCTTCAGGAAGTCCTTAAGTATCACTGTAATTCATTCCAATGAAGCACACACTATCATGCTGTTCATGTGTATGCTGTAAAGGAAATGGCCATTTCAGATATCCAGAGGAATCAAATTAAATGGTAGAGCTTTTAAGCTGTGGGGGGAGAGAAATCTATAAGGAGAATCTTTGTTTTTTGTGTCTGTGTGGAGCTTTTGTTTGTGTTTTGCTTGTTAGGTGTGGGGAGGTTTCTCATTTTGTGGTTGTTTGTTGCTGGGTTTTTTCCCCTGGAAGACAATATCCCTTGTTGGGCCATTTAATATTCCCTGTACAGCCATCTACCTGCTTATTCAGTAAAACACCTCAGGGTAAAGCATTAATATTCTCTTTTCTTTTCATGCCTTTTTTTTTTTTTTTTTCTGCAAAGTAACCATTGTGTTCTAACTCAAAGAATGGCAGTTGAAGTTGCAGGGAGGGAGGAGACAAAGAAAAAGAAAACAGGAGTTTAAATCTTAAAGAGTAGTTTTCTTAAATCTAGATTTCTTAACACTAGTCCTAATTTAAAAAAAAAAAATTATTCCTCAACATCCTTTTTTTAATAAAAGCTTTTTCTTCCCATTTTCCTAATAGGAGGGCTTTTCTAAAAGGTGGTAAATAAGCTTCTCTTTAGGTCTTGGCTGATAAATCCTTTGAAGCTCTATTTTGCAGTGTTTTGATGTTTTAAAGAATTTTAGTGTATAAGAAGCCAGAAATATTTCTCCATCTACCTTCCTCCTCCTGTCAACAGTGTATCTGATGCTTAATTCAACATATTCCAAATAAAAGGCTAGTTGATATTTATTGATATTTATTTATACAGAAGAGTACAAGACATGAAAATAGTTTTGAGGGCTGTGGTTTTTGTCTTTCTTCCTTAATACATCACTAGAATAGAATGTATTTATAGATTCTAAAATTTATAGTTAATATTTTTTAAATTATATATAATTACTAAGTGATCCAATATTTGTGTGTGTGATCTACTGTTAAATATCTATTTTCTCTTATATTTTCCTCACAGATTTGTTCCTTACCACGTCACCAAATTCCAAAACTATTCAGTTTGAGACATGGGTAAATAAGGTAAGAGAGAAAACACAAATAACCATTCTGTTGAAACCCAGACAAATTATAAATGTCAGAAGAGAACTCTTTGGGGTTTATGTTTATTTATATATAGAAGACTGATCAGTTTGGTTTTATTCTTGCTGTCTGAAAATTTTATTTTTCTTTTTTTGAATGAGCTTTGTTAGATACATGACCCACATCTTGGGTAAGATTTGCTGGGACAGACGTTCAAAATGTCATTTCTGACTGTTACAATACACATGCAAGTTACATTTGAGGAAGTCGGAAGTCCTAAGTCCTGTGTTAACTAAGTATCATAACTGAAATTCAAAGTTAAGGAGTAATAGATCAAGATATTAATAATTTATTCAAATTCTGCTTTTGTATTGTCTAACCTGGTGAGGGGCATCCTTTGTACCTTCTTATCCAAAAGAACTTGAGCTATAAATTCACTTTTTAATGATGATAGAAAGTGCTCAATGTGTTTCTTATTAGTTAAGGGATGAGTTTTTGAGGGCTTGCCTGGAAATGAATCCATCAGATCACAGTGAGTCACTGCAGAACAGAGTCTTGTCTGAGATAACCTGGCCATCTTCTCCCAGGCAAGAGTAATGAAAGCACTGAGCCATGAATCCTGTATTTACAGCTTTAGGTAGACTTTAAAAATCATTGGCTGTTGAGTGTTTGTAAGTATACAAGGTGTTTGTCCTGTTAGTGGGGTTTCTTAGAATTGTCTTACAAATTTTAGACTTGTATTCTAGATATAATCCTGCATTATACATTGTGTATTGATATATTTGCTTATCTTTAGAAAGAAAGAATTATGTTCTTTGGAATCAATCAACCCAGGAAAATAGGTCATACATGTAAAATACTTGGACATGTGTATGGAACTACAAATAACTTTACTGATCCATTAAAAGCTGTTAAACTGCTCTTTGGAAAAAAGTAATTCCCTTCATTGATGCATTGTAAAATGCCTTTTAAATATTTGTCTATGCAAGATATGCTTTTAGGGCCAACTAAGGGCCTCTTCTATTTCACTGCATGGAAATGCATCAGTATGAATTTTTCTCATCAGAATCATTATAAATTATATGTCAAGGTAAAGATATCTAGTCAGACATGCAGTACCAACAGCACTAACTGTGTCCAGAGTTGCATTGAAGTCTGCAAACTAAAGATGATGTGAGTCATGCTGGATATGGATAACTCTGCTCCTTTGGCTCCATGCCTGGCTGGGCCTTGTGTGCAGAGCTGATGGGAGCAACTGGGGAAGGGGGCCTTGGTCATCTGACATGGATGCAAAAACTCAACACCTTACAAAGGGTTTGTGCCAGCTCTGATCCTGTTCTGTGATAAACAACGAGCCAGCACTTCTTACCTTTATGATGGTATAATGGACTATTGTTTTCTCTAGGCCTAGATTTTAATAAAGGATAAGTAAAACAAGTTCTAAGCCAGACCTAATAGAAAATAAGTTTATTTCCTAATTAGAAGGCAAATCAGGACCCAGTTTTTAATTTTTATGCAGGTGTGTTATTACATATTACATACATCTATAAAATATGCAAAAATGTACAGTAGTATTCATAACCACTTAATTATCATTTAGATAATGTTGCTGAAATAATCCAATCTCTTCCTCATAGCACAGCAAAATTTATGGAAATTGTATCTGCATATTACTATTGATGGATTTCCACTAGAGTCCAAGAAGGATTAGAAATGCAAAAACTCAGTCCCAGTTTTTGAAGAGTGCAGTTTTTTCCATAGCTGAAATGTCTCTCTCTTAACTGCTAAAGCCTTTCACTAGTGATCTGTATTTTCTTTGGTTCAAAAGTCAGTTTTTATCACTTACTCTGCAATTCAGTCTTTCAATTATCCTTGTCCTGTTTCCTAGGATGGGAACTTCTCTAAAGTTGGAAAAAGTAAGGAAATGCCCAGTGGTGCCAAAGTTGTTGGACAGTCTGTATTTGCAGATTTTGGTGAGTTTGCTTCTTTTACACTGCTTCGAGTGTTGATTTCTCATGTTTTAGTTAGCTGCTTTACACCAGAGAACAAATAAAGGTGTTTAGTGCTAAATAAGGTTTTTATGTTTCTCTGCTTTTTCTCTTTAATGTGTTATATTTATTTGTAAATCTTGAAATGTCTAGGAATAATTATTTACAAATTCACCTTTGATTATCTTGGTACATTCTGCCTCACGTGTATCTAATTTTTGTTGCTTTGAGGTGTGGTGCAACACTAAACTTAATTTTATCAGACACTTATTTGTCATTATTTTAATTTTGTTTTCTCTAATCTTGTTTGAAAACATTATCTGATTAAATGTTTCTAAATTCTTCACTTGTATGAACTAATAAAGACTAAATGAAATAAAATTACTTGAAAAAAATTTGCTGGAACATGGTAAAATCTTAATGGTTATAATTGAAAATTCTGCTAGGCTTTTGGACAGGAGAAAAATTTAATTTATATGTAAATCTATTTTTGCAAGGGTTAGTGAAAGCCTATATTTTTCTGTTAGAATGTACCTTTCCAGTCAATTGTAGCTTATCAGTGTTTTTGTCATGTTACAGGAAATAGGGCATGTTGGTTTTGTAGTGCAAAAAATACTGTTTTTCTATGCACTAAAGTAACAATTTTCCAACCAGAAGCAAAGTGTTGCAGGATTGACTCTGCTGACGTAATTGACTGTAAATAACTTCTTAAAAAAAAACATTTACTGTATTTATACAACACACTTGTTACAGTGAGACTGACCTTGTCGTTAAATGTTGTCAAACAGTAGCCTTGTTTCAACATTTCCTTCAAAAACTTATTTGAAAGAAAATTGCAAATTTTAAACTTCTTGGACTCGGAGAGTGACTCACTTGCTCTGTGCTGCCACTTCTTAGTGTTTTGAGGCTGTCATGTGAATGCAGGACACCTCTGCTGGATGGGTAATGGCCCCTAGATCAGATCTACAGGAAATGAAGTCAGTAGAACCTGAACTGTGCCTCATGCTCTTCTTTGTAATGTTTACCCCATTTTCTAAAATCTTTGACAAAGTTTTAATAAAATATTTTACTATTTATCTTCAAGTTTGAATACTTATCTATGTAATATATGAATGAAAGAATAGAATAATACTGTTTTTGCAGTTAAAAAAAATTAAGTGTGCTGGGTCTTTTGTAATCATTTTCCAAGCTGATGTTCTGAATAATTTGTCTTAATAGGTACAAAACAGAAATTTTTTATAAGGTTTTAACAATGGCAATGTGAAGAGCTACCTTAATGTAGGATAATTTTATCTCTATGTTAGGTGGCTAATGAGCCCAAATGATAAATCATAATCTTAGAAATTCATAGTAATTAATGGAATTGTAATAAACCCTGGGATATCTTCACAAAGAGAAGTGGAACTGTTCCAATGTTAAAGTTAAAATTTTGAATGTGTGGCTAAATGGAGTGTGCAGTGCTATGGCAGGGCAGTGGTTTGGTACAGCTGAGCTGGGGAGGAAGGGCAGTGGCCCGGGGACTGCTGGGCTGGAGTTCCAGCACCATGTTTAATGCCCTTACTGCTAATTATCATCAGATTCATTTGTTCTGCACCAGCCCAAGAACAAAGGGGCAGCATCTCCCATGGTGAGTGTGCTGCTCTCTCACAGTGGGTGCATTTACCCACTGTGCTATGTCTGCTCACGTTTAGGTACTTCAGAACTCTGGCTTTGAGCACACACCTGCTTGTACTGAGCTGGAGTTAAAGACAGTGCATTACTCGAAATGTACTGTCAGACTTAAACCTCTCCTGTTTTCAGTTTTCCATTTCAAAACTGACAGAATAATGATTGTTGTAAGTCAAAGGAAGTTAAGGTATGATGGTTTGCAGTTTGGAATAATGTGGCTATCTGTAATGGGGCCTGATTGATTGCACAACAAATCAAAATACCACAATGAAATGGAAAATAAGGTATGTTAGAAGACAGTGCTGCCTTCTACCTTTGGCAGGTTTTGCCAAGCTGTGCATGATGCAGAATGTGCTGTGCACCCACACTCTGCTCTGCCACAGGCATCCTCCTCTTGGCACCGGGACTGACACTAGAAATGTTTGAGATACAGGCACAAGGCTCTGACATTCTTACTTCTGGGTTGCCTGCCTCTATTTTTCTCCCCTCCTTGACATGTTCTGTACCCCACAGCTGATGTGCCAGATTCGCTATTTGCTAAAGGTCTCAGAGGGTTCTGTATCTCTGTACTTTCACTCTGCCACTTCTCATGAATTAACCCTTGTGCATGTTGGGCTCTGCAGCAGTGTCAGGCCCAGATGTGAGCTTGGGGCTGTGCCACTTGGGCTGCCTTCCCTCTCACACCCCCCCTTCTGCTTGTGCCTTCTTGCACTCCTGCTGTGCAAGATTCTGATTTACGGATCACACCTGTCTCTTAACAAAATAAGCATTGTTTCAAAAGGTCACTTTGTCTAACATTCTTTCCTGCTTCTGAAAATTTTATTTGAAGTACCCTTTCCAGCCATGAGTATTTACCAGTTATTTGAAAGCAGGAGAGAGCTTTGTATGAGATTCTGAGAACTTGCAAAAGCAACTAATTTGGGGTAATATTTCCGTTCTTAAACTAAGCAGTTGAACAACAGCTATCAAGTATATATTATTTGGCTAAGTGCAGTTGGAAAAACCAGCAATTAGGTGACTCATGAGAAACTGTCACAGATGTTGGTATAATCTTAGTACCAAGTGTTCCTGAAGTACTGAAAAAATAAAGATTTTTTTCATTTAAAAAATATGCAAATGTATGTTTGTATGCATCTAAAAGTCCAGTATGTTTATATATATGTGTGTGTGTGTATATTTTAATGGAAAATTACATAGAAGGATGTGTGTATATATCAATAAATTTATGGTAATGGAGCAGACCTTACTCTTTATAGCTAAATTGGAACCTCTGTAATAAGTAGCACTTCCCCCTGTTACATGATAGCAGTGATTTATACATCAGTCTGACCAAAGGACAGGGAACAATTGACAAATTTGTATTGCCCTTTTAAAAATAAATCAGAAAAGCTTTTTGACATCTATTACAAATGGCACTTCAATTGATTAAGGTGAGCAGAGTTGGGTGCTAGAGAATTCTTTTAGTTGCCACATTGCTCCAAACAAGTAAGAGCTCTTCATTATTACTTTTCCTATTCTTCTCATGTCACTATGGTAATTGCAGTGCAGTGGTTGCTATAGCAAAAATGATTAATCCTGCGCTGTTGTTATCTGTGAGCTGGCAGAGGAGTTTTATAAGATCTGCTTGTACTGTCTTTAGAGGAAATCATAGATGTTGTCTAGAATCCTGATAAATACTTGCAAATATATAGAGAGTTTTATTAAATGTCACTTAAATTACTAGGAAAATGTTGTATTTTTCAAGAAATTGAAGGATTTCAATGGGATGATCTGAAAATGACCAATTTTTTTAGTGTTAGATGAATGTGAACCATATTTTGGACACAATAACTTGCTATTTTCTCATTACTTTAAAGATTAATGACATGTTTTTGAAGTAGTGAGTCAGAAATTATTAGCACAGGATATTGTGCTGATTATATGATCCATTAATTCATTTCTATAGGAAATTGGTGTCATAATTGATATTTAACTATGATTGGTTCAGTTGGATAGCAGAGATTTAAGATCATCCTTTGGTATCTGAGACTGTAAAAGTTTGATTAATCAGCCATTGATTTTGCTTAGTTAAGGCAAAGAACTTTCTTCTGGCCTGTATTTTAAGGAGAGTGAAAATGGCTTTTTGAAATCAAAATTGATCATGGTGTCCTCACAAGTAAATGCCACACAACTCTTTGTTTCTCTAGGTAGCATTTAGCCAACCCAGTCCTTTATTTTTTTAGTCACCATTTGATTTCTTAGCTGCTGCCCTTTCTCTTCTCTAAGAAGTTTGCATTCACCCCTGCTATGCATACTTTTTGAGCTATGCTATGCTTTTTGAGCAAATATGGGTTGGGTTTGTTAAAGTTCCATCAAAGTTTTTTAGAGACCTGAACTCAATTTTTTCTCATATTTAAAATCCAGTTATCCAACTAATAATCCTAAGAGAATCCTCTCTGTTCTCCCCCCTATGAAGTAATTGCACTATTTCATGTATGTTAACTACTTGTATGACATGTGGTAGCAATTATCACTTTCCTTGTAGGAAATGATAGCTCATTATTGCCAGTTAATTATGTTTAAACAGGATAACATAGTGCCTAACCTTTGGGGGTTTTTCAGCCTTTCATTGCACTGTGCCAAGTGCATTTTGTTGACAGATTTTTTTTTTTTTTTTTTTTAAGTAGACCTTAATTATTCTGCAGCTGAATATACTTTAAATGCACTGCTTTTCTGCCTGTAGTTGCATTTTGATTTTGTACCTTATAATTTTGTCCGTCACAACTTCATTCTATCATCTGAATTTCTTTCTTTCTTCGGAATGTTGCATCCTCAGATACAGTAGCAATGTATCAAAGGGAAATTTTAATGGTATCTTTTGGTAAATAACCCCTTAAAAAAACATTCTTCTTTGAGCATTGTGTTGTGAAAACATTTAGTGCTTCTGTAGTCAATGAAAGGATTCTCTAAGAACCTAAAGGTGCAGGGTGACAATACTTCTGTGCATGAAATGCTCTGCATATGAGGAAAGCTGAGTTTACTGGAATCAGTTTGGGTAGAAAAGGTATGAAAGTTAATGGAAAAGAAGCCTTCTGAGAGACTTTAGCTATGGAGGAGATTCTTTTAGTACCAGATGCACTTCTGAAACAGCAGTGTATAGAAATGTACTAAGTTAATTGGCACTTGTGTTTTGAGTGTGTGAAAGTGTATTTAGGAGCTAAGTCTGTTTTCTTTGTTAATTTGTAACCAGCAATGCTCTTCAGTGACACCTCAATGCTTTAAATGTAGTTCCCAAACATTGTCAATTTTGGATGGGGGAAAATCAGGTTCACATATTTTGCCAAGATCTTTATGTGCTGACAAATGCTAGTATCTCCTGGGAAAAAGAATTGCTGTTGCTTCATATTAATTTTTGTCAAAGGGGCTTGAAAATTAAGAAGAACTTTGCTTTATTTCCAACAATAAAAATTGGTGTAGTGCTGGATGTGTCACTTGGTTATCTGTTCCTTGTTGAACAACTTCATCACAGGATTGAATTTTTCTTTGATACTGTTCATGGTTGGTACAAGAGGGGCTCTGGGCCCAGGCTGAGCTGACCCAAGGCAGTTACACCAGTGGCTTGCCTTGCTTTGTGTTTTCCCTTCCTTTGGCAGCACCTGGAGGTTTGTTGCCATGGGAGCTTTGAACATGTGGAACATCACCGAGCTCTAATCGTACAGCCAAGTTGGGAGTTTGTTTTAATATGAAACAGGTGAAACAAGCAGCTTTCAGCAGAAACTGCAACAGGAGTTTAAGCAATGATTTTGGTTGGTGTGGGAGCAGTTCACATTGTATTTGATGCAGTTTCTTTTCCGTGCTTGGATCACAGTTAGTCCTGGAATTTCCATTCGAGGCAGAAGGCCGCACTGTTGGCTCCGGTGCAGCCTGGAAGTCTCGCTGTGCAGATTGCTGGCACGCTGTGTTTAAGTGCTTCTATGCAGTGGAGCTGTGAATATGGATTCTTTGGAAGGACTTAAAATCAGAATTGATTTAGTGTCAAGGAGAGTGTTATGAGGATTTCTTTAATGTCCACAGAACTTTGAATCATCTCTAAAAGCTCTTTGCATCTCTTTTGTGATGTTATGATTCACATTTGCTAAAGGCAGCTGACATTGATTGTTTTAATAATGTGTAATTATCTTAGTAATTTATTATAACGCTCTGTCATGACCATCTCACTGAGCACCTAAAGGCACAGAGTGACAAAAGAATTCTAATGATTTAATTACTAGAAGATAAATTTAAGATAATCAGCTTTCAAACAAACCTATATTTTATTTGAATATCAAACCCAGTTGTACTTATTGTAGGCTTCTTGTCTGCCCCAGAATGATATTGCTATGGTACAGTCCTAACAGGGCTTTTTTTCTTCTTTTTCCTCTTACTGTTCTTCAGCACTGTAAATTGAAGACTCTTGAGAGAGGGTACTGAGAACTCAGCAAAGACCAGTGGGAGAAATGTATGAATGAGAACTTTGTGGTATATGTAGGGTCTTTCTATGTTCAAATTATGAAAGCTGACTTTGGCCTGTATAGTTAACATATCTCCATTTAATCTAATAGTTAGGGTTAGAAAGGACCTCTACAGATCATCAAGTTCAACCTCCCAACTTGCTAGAAAACAGCTACTTTTCTATTTAACAGAACTATAATAAGTTACAATGGTCAGTCTGTGAGCTCAGAATAACCCCAAAAAGTTGATTCCATTTTTGTTTTTAAAGGAGCAGAAGTAAGATTACACTGCAGCAGAAGTAAAGAGCATTTAAATGGAAAAGATTTAGATCATACACCCACCAAAAGCTGTCTTGCTCTTCATAGCTACAACTTTATCTTGCTGTATTATGAAACAGTTTTGGAGTGAGTGATCACAGAACTTGTCATTTCCCCAAGTGCCATTTTCTTCTCAGAGCCCATGTTGGAAAGTGGATTGCACAAGCATGAATCTAACAGTCCTTGAACCTGGTCACAAAAGAGCACTTTTGTGACACCTTTTTCTTTGTTTGTTAAGGAACTTCAGGATTGAGTGTCTTTTGCCTAGGTTTACTTATGCTAAGTTACAAGTGGGTTTGTTTTACAAGCATCTCTCTGATACTCTGGGGGTTGGGAAGAAGTTTCTTTTGTGGAGCTCCTTTGACCATTTGCTATTTGGAATTCAGTTTATAATGTGTTCTCAGACTGCAGTACCTTGGTATTGCTTTTGGAGCATCAAACAATTCTAATAACATGATGTTGTGTTTAATCTGATTGACAAGTCTTTTTCTGCTCTCTCCCATTCAAATTTGCTATTAGAACAGATTGAAAATTCTCGAGCTGTGTTTTTTGCCAGTGTGAACATTGACAATCAATGTTAAAGCTCAGCAACGTCTCTCACACAGCCTCTCTGTGCAAGTTGTGCTCCCAGGGACCTGCACAGGCAGTGGCTTTGGGTGCTTGGATTGGCTGCCAGTACTGGGCAAACATGGGCAGGGTGTTGGGAAGAAGACTCTGTGTCTGTGGCTCTTGTTTGAAATACAGCAAACAGGCAGTTGTAAGTAATGATTCTCACATGATTCCTAGATGAAATGGGACTTCTAATTTTGTCTTTACATATTTAGACATAAGTACAGGTTTGCAGGTGATGAGTACGTAGGACTGTTCTTTTTCTAGCCCTTTCCACTGCCTACAAAACTTGATCTTTATTAACCATGGAGTTATGCTGTATCACAGTCAAGCCAGAATCCTGTGTTGAGAATTTGCTCGTTAACAGTTGAGTTTCTGGTTCTCTGTCAAAGGTGCTCCAAGCTGAGTGGTGCTAGCACAGGACACTTGGAGTCTGGAGTGTTTGGGCACACCTACTGCTGCAAATGATACTGAAATTACAAATAAGATTTCCATCAGTTTGGAATGAGTTTTCATTTTTAATTGAAAGTGACAGAAATGCAGAGTAGCAGACCCCAGGAATTGAGTGAAGATTACAGAGGGTCTCCAGAAACAGGTAGACCTAGGTTGAAGGAGATTATTAGAGACATGTTATGCAAGGTATTTTTCATAAATACATGAAACCACCGTAGGTGTGATGGGGTCATCCAGCTGTTGTTACCAATGCATGTCTTGTCAGGTGTGAATATATAATTGCACTGATCAGTTGTGCTGGTGATACTCTTTTGAATTTGTCTTCCTATGTGAAGAAATTTAACTTCAAGATCAGAGTTTAAAACTGAAGGATGTTTATTTACATTGGGATTGAAACCAGGCATGAAGATAGGAAGTGTTTCTTGGATCCAAGGTAAATTTGTTGTTAATGAGTTAAAGCTCTTAAGTTAGCAACTTCTGAGGGTGTTTTTTGTGTGTTCTTCAAGGTCAGTAGTTTGCATTCCAGCAGGTTCTTCCAAGGTGCAATCATGTAAGGATGAAGAAGGAAATATTTTCTTTCAAAACTGAAAAAGCTTCTGTATGGATTCATTGATTTCACAGTGTCTTTGAAAAAGCTTCAGAAGTGTAGGAAACATTTTATTTCTGGTTGTAAAAGATGGATCTGTACATTGTAAGATGTGCTTTAGAAATAAAAACTGGAAAAGAAATAAGAAGTAATATGATAGAGATGAAGAATGTTGGGCTTTTTTTCTTTCGATTGCTACTTTTCTGTAATACAGTATTTGACTAATTAAGATTTTCTTAAACTCTTTTGCTACAACTCAGAAGATATTCTCGTTTCATTGATTTCCTATTTCCAGCTACATATTCAATGCTAGAGCTTTACTTGAAACCTTTTAAGTTTAGCATTTGTTCTGTCTACTCTGAGTGCCGAATTCATGTTTTTATATCTCGTCTTTGTGATCTTTAAATTCAGCTGAGCACAGAGTGTAAAACAGGAAAATAAATACCAAACAAACAAAATCCAAGGAAATCAGTCCAGTCTCTATAGTATGGCTCTCTTTATGTGAGAAACTTTTGTGGGGTGGATACAATAATAATTTGATATGTGTCAACTTAGGAATGGCCTCTCATCTTGTTTTCAGGATGTTTTTTGATAAAATTTCTTTTTAAAATAAATTTTTTTTTTTTCAAAACTGCTGTAATTTTTCAACAGATTTTTCTCTTTATCTTGAACTTTATTTTTTTAACTACTGGATTCTTAAATATCTGTTACACAGAATTGAAGAGAAATTGCAACTGAAAACATGATCTTGTAAGAGAAATTATATAAATGGATGTTTATCTTCTGGTCAAAGGAATTGAGGAAACTCTGGCCTTCCAATATGGAATATATATCATAGTATTTTCAGTTGGTGGGGATAAAGGCATGGTGTTTGATGCATATTTTCATTTATTCATTCTTTGATCATACTGAATATTTTAATCAAGTCTTGAGCTCGTAATTTATCTACAACACCTTCATGTATAAGGTGATGGCTTCATGTCTAATTATGGTTCTGTCCCTCCTGTCCTATGGATTGGTTATTCCTCAAAGCTCCCAGGGTGTTTTCATCAATGTCCTGCCCTACTGTGAACATTACCTACCCACACTATCAAACTGAGTTATTGGTATAACAGGATGAATGTTTGCACTATAAGTAGAATCAAACATTTTATATTCTCCTCCGCTCCACAGCATAATTTAAAATGAGAACATCCTTGTTCTTCTCCCTTTCTCAAACAGAGGAAGGTGGTTCTTTGTCCTTGTGTGTTATTGAAGAGCTTCTAAAATCAATTCAGACTGAAACTTTTGTAGAAATGTATTTAAAATATTAGAACTTAATTTGCATTTCATATTCAGAAAACATATCTCTGCAACTTAAATGTATTTAAAATATTAGAACTTAATTTACATTTCATATTCAAAAAACATATCTCTGCAACTTAATTCAATTTTAGCAAATACTTCAATATTCCCATGGTTTCTAATTTGCAAATTGAATGCTTTCTTCCATTTAAGTTTAGAAAAAACCTGTAGTCCAATGGCATTTTAATCTGTTAATGCAAGCAAGGATTCAAGATGGTAACATGTTTTAATTGTTTCTTGAATGCTGCAGATGGAAACCAGACACCTTCAGAAGCGGGTGCTAGTTTCAGACAGTCAGATTCAATAATTGCTATGTTGATTTCTCTGTTCAGTGGGAATTCCCTTTCCTGTCTCTTTGGATGTGAACTTACTGGATTTCTATCACCTAGGCTACTTCATATCCTAAATTCTCTATCCTGGAGAAGAGAGCTGCCATGAGGATTTTGGAGGGGTTTGGTGGTGAGGTAAAGTAATTCATGAGGCAGATGGGATGTAGGAAGCCACTAAAAGTTTGGCTTTATCACTTAGAGATATTTGGGGAAGTCTGATATTTTCATCACTCCTCCTCCCCTTATAACCCTCCTTTCCATCTCCCAACTTGCGGATGAATAAGGGAGGGACCCAGAAATGGGACTGCAGAGATACAGATGTACACACAGCCCCACAGGGAGCTCTGGCTTCACAGAACTGTGGGCTGGCAGGCTGGGAAAGCCTTTCTTATGGTGCTGGTAAAGTATGACAGGACTTCTGGGCTGGGGCCAGTACTGGACTGGAAAATGAGTAAGGGATTCAGTGACCGGCAAATGATCTGGTTTTTGCATATTATCTCAGGAGATTTCATCAAGCAATTTTACATAATCCACTTGCCTAAATAAGCTGGTTTGGATTTCTGCAAACCCAAGCAGTAGGTGTGCCTGAGACCCCTTGGTGCTGTCAGCACCTTTGTGGTTCATACAGAAATCTATTTTGTAGCATGTTCATAAGCTGCTTTTCTGAAACATCAGACCAGTAAAAATTACATTTATTGTGGGATAGCCAAGCAGCTGTCAGGGAGCCAGACTGAGAGGATGTTTGTGCCTGTAACCTGCAATATTTTATGGGTATAATATAAAATCCAGTGGTGGAAATGATTCAAGTAATTAATGTGCCAGATGAGGACCTCTGTATTTTAGCGTTCACAGTGATCACTGTGGTTATCTTGAATGAAATACTCAGCTCCTCAGAACTGTATGGGCTAAAGGGCAAGATGAAAAAGTGAATTGTTTTTATTACACTGTGAGCTTTGATTCCATGTGCTGGAAAAGTGGATTGCCTGAAATGTGCCTGAGCTGAGGGTACCATGTCATGACAAGGCAGCTGTGGTTCTGGAGGGGGTCTGGCAGCCCAGGCTCTCGATGCAGCAGTTCTTGCTGCTGTTCCTTGGCACTCGTGTTCCTCTCCCTCTGTGCCCTGCCAGCCCAGGCAGGGAGCTGCCACTGCTGGCCTGGCCCTGGGAGGAAGGCAGGGCTGCAAGGTCACCATGGCAACACGGAGATCTCTCCTGGAGTAGATAATGGACAGTAAATTATTACTTTTTTCCCCACTCGATGCTCTGCGTGTCAGAACTCTAGATGCAAATAGTCATTGCTCGTTTAAATATTAAAAGGTCATTATTCTACTAAAGGTTTTGGAAATGCATGGATTAAAGGTGCTTAAAGAACATTTTTGAAAACCTATAATTTACTCAAATTTACCTAATTCTGTAAGCCTGGGATTTATTAGCCATTCTGTTAATCAACTCTCTAGTGTTTTTTGTGTTAAGTACAGATTAAGATATTACTTGTGAACTCATGACTCTTCCTAAAGTCTTGCTGACAGCACAAGAGCTTAAAACTAGTTCAGAAAATTAAATAAGTTTTTATGGTAGACTTGTAATGGTGGATTGGTATTAAAGGTAATTTTTTTCCCAACTGAACACAGGGATTAAATTACTAAGGCCTTACTCTTTTCAGTATGTGAGTAAAATTTCAAATTCTCTCAGTATTATGGGTAAGGCAATCTTCAAACAAAAGACTCAAATTATTAGGTTAAGGATGTTGAATAGGTCTAGTTTATCTCATGTAATTTTTCACATTTAAATAAGGAGTAAATTATTCACAGCTGATTATTTCATACAAACACGGTTTCTGATTTTGCAGATACAAAGCTGACAGGCTTTTTTTTCTGTTTGATAGATGGGGATGGACAAAGTGAACATTTATTACCAGTCTGTGAAGATGAAACATGTCAAAGAAGTGCCATCTACCTAACCAAGCTGGGATTGGACCAGGTAATGTGAATTTGGAATAGGAAAGACCAAGCAAAATACTGTGTATATGAAATTATATGAAATAATAAAAATTTTCAGGCAACAAAGGAAACCTCCTCACCTGTAATTATAGAATACAAGAGACTTGTATTTATTTACTTGTGCATTCCATATCTGAAAAAAATACGGGTTTAGTGGAAGAGAGTCCTAGAATTTTTTATAATGGATAATTCTACTCAAAGAAATGATGGATGCTCCTGAAGAGTCACTTTCTGATTGTAAAACACTGCATTCGAAGCAACATAACAGTTCCAGCATGAGATGAAAAGCAAGGTTTGTGCTAAGAGCTGGAAACAAATCTAATTCAAATAAGCTTGTTTAGTTTAACTTAAGGAGTTATTTTAGAGTAAAATTACATATGCACATACATATATCGTTGAACCTGCCCACACTTCTTACCCCTAATTTCTACTTTGTCTTTGTTATTAATGGAGTAAATTTCCAGGTGGTATAGAGCACTTTTTTAGGTTGTGTATCTTTAGGACTGGGTATCTGTTAAACTGTTGGAGGGTTGTTTGTTCATGACACTACTGGCTTTCAAAGACATGGTTATAATTCATGGAATAGATTATTATATGTTCATTTATTTAAGTATGTGATCATCTGGTGTAAGTATTTATAGTGCCCTGATTTATAAAAAAGTTGCAGCATACAGTAAATTAACGAGATGTTTGTTGGATGGCTTAATAAATGTTTTACTAAATTCATATTTTGCAATGTGAACCTGAAGGCCAAGGTGACAGATAAAGTGCTTGTAGCTGACAGCAAAACCCACTGTAGGGTACTCAGAGAAAATTACAATGTGTGCCATACATGTTGCTAACCATGTTACAAATTACTGATTATTCTCTCACTGAAAAACTTTAAGTTGAATTTTGTGCTAAAAGTAACCCTCTGATCTAAAATTCAGAATTTATAGTTGAACTTGTTACAGTCTGTAGCCCAAGTCTAGAGTGTAGATTTTCTCATTTAAAGAATCAAAATTTATAGAACACAAGCTGTAGCCTACTAGTGAGGAAAATCACTCTGTGTAGGAAAGGAAAGCACAGAGCTCCCAGTCAGTGCAGGGGGGATGACTGGGATGGAACATGACATCAGAGTTTGAAATAACTCTAAATTTGGTAATTTATATCTTTTAGCCTTCCAAGCTCAGCAGCTCTGTTCTCAGAAGCCCCATTTGGCTGTGCACACTGTTTGGTTGGTTGTGGGTTGTTGGTTCCTTGTTTTGGTTTGGATTTATTTTTTTTTACATTCATCCCCCCTACACACAGAACACAGCCAATGGATTGGAGCATTGCTGGATGCTGGGGTACAGCAGAGCTTGAGTTCAGGGTCAGAGCCTTTGCACAAAGCAAGTGGATGCTCACTTTGTGATCCTTGCAGTGCTTTGCTCTGGGGAGAACCAGGCTGTGGCCACATGCTGGAACAGGGGAGTGCCAGGGCTGCTCCTTGGCCAAGGACAGCTGCACTTGAGCTCTCAGTTTATTTCCTTACTCTGTAATACAAGAATTAAAAGGCATTTGAGTTTTGCTCCTCAAGTAAACTTGAGACAAATGTTCCAAATTAAAGTAATTTCACTGTAGAAAGTGAACCCCACACAAACAGCAGGAGTAGCGGGGTCTGAGGATCCTGTTGTTCAGGGTATGTTCCCAAAAGGAAATGGTGCAGTAGTGGCAGAGGAAAGTGTGGGTCAGTTTGCATAATGTCAGAATTTTTTCAAGATAGTCTGTTATTGTAACCTGCTCTGATTCAACATTGCATGCAGCCAGTTTTTTTCATGCTTCATAAGTTAATTTTTTGACAATAAAAACTACTAGATTGAACAAACTACTTAGCCACAAATACATCATATATTTAACCTATATTTAATTTGTTTACTCAATTTAGCAATTTCACTGTGTAGCTTCAATTTGAAAAAAAATTCCAAGTGATAATGACTTTTGAGATAAAAATTAGCAGTTAAATATTGCCCCTTTATTTTAAACAGCAAAGAATCAAAAAGATTCTCACTCTGGTAGGAAAAAGTATTAAAAAGTATTTGGACTTTCACCTAGAAACGTTAAAGCAATTTTCCCTCCCTATTTTTAGAATGACTTTAATTAAAAATGACAGTATCAAATGGCATGCAATAATGACTTGTTCTGGTCTAACCTTTTAATGAATTCTATCTAGAATACTCTTTTCTTGCACTCATCTGGAAGTGATGCAGCTTTTTACTTTTGAAACTTTATCTCTTTTCTGTTCTGAAACAGTGAAAAGTATCAGTGTCTTCATTCATATGTCTTCAGCTTTTCCCATGTCTTGCATGCTTCCTTCAGGAAGAAGTCTATTCAAATATGTCAAGTCTTTTATTTATTTGGAAGTAAAATGTTTCATTTCACTGAATTTGGTCATTGTGAGGTCAGATGATAAGCTTTGACTAAATCAGTTACTCTTAATGAGAAATTATAAACATAAACTTTGTGGTAACAGACTGACATAGATTCTGTTTACCAATCACTTTACAGTTTGATGGAAACAATAAGGAGCTCTTGTAGTGGGCAGAATGTGTTTCAACAAGGGGATGGTATCCCTTGTGCAACTGGTGGGGAATCTGTGGGAAACGGAGAAATTGCAAGTCTATTACTGAAAAAACAGAAGACATTGTATCTCTATTGTCTTTTTTCAGTTTTTGTGGCTTATTTTTTAATTAAGCATGTAGCAACAAATTCTTGTTTTCAAAATTCCTTTTTCTTTTTTTGAGAAATTGATCTCAAATCTGAAAGATCTCAAACGAGATGACAATCTTATAAAAAATACTTTGCCTGCTGGGCTGTTTCTGTCTTTCCTGCTTATTTGCTGTAGCATTTGATAAAACCAAATGAGAAACAGTTACTGCAGTTCCATGAATAGTGTGTGATGCTGTGGGATGAAATGCATAAAAGTAAAAATACACATCTGTACAATTAGTGGCTCTAAAACTTACACTGAGGAGAGGCGGGCAATGGCATGTCAGGTTTTGGAGTTGTTCCAGTAAGATCCTGTCTGTCAGGATATTTCTCATGATGTCATTGGGCCCAACTGGATGGCTACTGGAAAGCCAGGCCAAGCTAGGAGAATTATTTCAAGGATAACCTTTCATCATAGGTTTTAATTTATGTGATGCTGGTTGTGGGAGGGTAAGTGTTAGGAATAGCTCAGATTCTTTTCTTTGAGGTGGTGGAGCAGAAGTAAAGGCCAACAAAATACACATGAGTGGCTTAAGGAGATACAGACCTCCTAAGGTTTTAAAGGAATGGGAATGTTTCCATAGCAACAGCAAAATTGCTGTCAGATCCAAGTGGAATCCTATAAGCTGGTTCAGATTGTGGCAGGTGTTAGGACACCTCAGACTTCTTTAAATTCACCTGCAATAGCTACAGTCTAATCTGGGAAATGTTTTGAAGTCCTTGGTACTGTTTAATGTAGGAACTCTAGATACTGTGATATTCTTAGAGATGACTAATTCTTCTTTAATTTTGCCAAGTATTCAATATGATTTTTCATTTGTTTCCTGAGGCAAACACTATTATTTCAGTCCCTTCATCTGAGAGTTTCTTTGTGGGCTTGATGATTCTTATAACCTTTTTCTGTACAATTGGAAGGTTATAGCTTTATTCCTCCTGGAAATGGAGCAGGTCTGAAGTAGAACACAGCAGTGCATCCTGCAGCAAACCCCAGTTCCTCTAGGCTAGAGAGGGAGGTGACAGCATCGATTATCAGCTGCAGTCAGTCAGTGTCAGAAGGTTTTCCTCATTCCTGTGTAACAGATTAAAGGCGGAAATGGACTCAGCTGCTGTAGTTTTTATAAATGTCATATTCTACAAGATCCTCTCATCATTTCTATGTTGCTTCTCTTTGTAAAAGCAGCTGGGGGCTGTGAGAATTGAAAACATGACTTTTACTGCTTTGGTTACTTTTTTTCTGTGGATTGTCATCTTCTGGGCTTTGAACACCATAAGTTAATGGTGTAAAGCACAGTAATTTCCTCAGCTGTTAAGGGATTCAGGTGGCCCTTGCATGCAGTGAAAGCCTAATGCATGCTGAAATCCTGCAAGTTACTTGCTGTGTGCAGTTGAACTGCAGTGCACTGAGAAGGAGCCCTGGGGAAGGGACTTGTCTTACTTCTAGTGCTGGGGCAGCTCTTTGAGGCCACTCCTGATGCTCATCTTTGGCATTCCCAGAAAATGCATTGCCCAGGAAGGGGCTACTGATTTCCCAGCTTTGTGACTTGCAGCTGGCTCCCTGCCTGTGTTCTGTGGCCTGCAAGTAGCAGCTGGCTGGGGGTGGGTTTTGTGCTTCCTGGGTTTCTGGCCATAATTTAAAAATGGACACATACTGATCCCACAGGCTGGGCTCACAGACCTGCTCACAGGCAAGAGAAGTGCCTTCACTAATGTATGGAAGAGTGAGGACTTTGTAAGAAATGAGCCCTTGACAGTGACTGCAAGGAGCTTTACATTTTTCTCAAATCCCCACATCTTTTTCAAAATGAAAATGATGTTGCTTTCACAGAGCAGGAAAGCATTCTCTTTTCTACTCCTTGAAAAAGAAATGTTTGAAGAGTTTAAAATTTCAAACATTTAAATATTTTTCCTGTATTATCCTACAAATCATTATTTGAAAGATCTAAAATATCTATATAAATGTTTTAAGTGATGTTAGCAGTGATGCTATGCAGAAGAATTCAAGAGAAAATAAGTGAATCTGATTTCTGACTGAATTTTATATGTTCATTTAAAATTTCTTTTAAATATACATTTACTCAATTTTTTGTCTTTTCTCATCTGAGCTGTGTAGGAGAAATCATATGATCAGAAAACTGGAAGAAATAGCTTGATGTGTCCTCATTATACTCTCCTTTTTCTATCTTAGAAATTAAAAATTAGTTTCAGTCTTTTCCTATTAACATAGTAACAGCAAACATGAAGCTTAAAGTAATTGTCTGGATTATCAAATACAAAATAAGTAGGAGATTTATATTGTTGGCAAACACATTTTCATTATATGTCAACTATATGTCCCAAGGCACAGGAACAATTAATTTTGCATTACATTACAAAATAGTGGAGTTTGTACTAGAAATCTACAGAAGGAATTTCACCATAAGCATGGATTATTCTGAATGTAAACTGTGAGTAAGTTACAGCTAGTGCTGGGGTGTGATCTGGTTATGCATCAAACAAGGCTGATGTTCTGGAATGTTACACAGCTATTTTTGGGAAAAGTCCCACAGCTGCTGCAGTGGCAAGGATGGATTTGCTCTGTGACATCAAAGGTGCCGATGCTTGGTAGCAATAGGTGATGTTGTGCTCACCTGTTGTTTTGTATCTCATTGTAGACCTTAGGAATGTGAAATTGCATTCTATTAATCACTCTGAATAGAGTAAAAAGAGAAACAAATTTGTATTTGTGCCTAAAAATTCATTTTTAATTTTGTCTCTTTAAGATAGTATTACCATACCTGGGAACATTTAGAAAGTATATGATGGATATAATTGGATTTTACTGCAATGACTGTGTGAATGATACCATGTGAAGTGAAAGCTATATTATATTTCATGGTTCTGATTTCAAACACTGTTTTTCAAAATTAGACTATTTTGCAATAATATTGTTTCATCTGTCTTCCACATGACAAGTGCTAAGAAATCAAACACGCTGAAAAATTTCCCTCAGAGTAAGAGTATTGTCCTTACTTTCTATTTCTTAGATTTTTGCAAAGCTTCAGCAACCACAAGTGACTAATTAGACATGTGCATGCTGTGGGGTGTGAGGGCCCAAGTGTGTTTGATGTCAGGTTTGGGGTTGCAGTGGGTGTTGCAGGTCAGGATTCAGTTCAGAGCCGTGGCACACACTGGGTTTGTGCACTGACAGGCAGGACTGCCCCAGGCTTCTCAGCCATCTCTGGGCTCCACACAGCAGCCACCTCAGTGCACTTCTGCAGGCATTTTGGGGGCTTCTCTCATCTGCCTGTGGTTGTCTGTAATCCCAAGGGAGCAGTCACAATTGCCATGTGGCAGGAATGGTTTTGACCACTGGATTGTGCAGCAAGGGAGTCCTTCCATGGCAGGATATGATACTGTCATGGGTCTTGTTCTGGTTCCTGAAAGAGTTAAATTGAGGCTTGGGTGAGAGACATGTAAGATTTTTTAAGAGCTTTTGATGTTGGTGATAGCGATCCTTTGAGATGACACCCCTCTGTCCTTTTGAAGTCATTGTCAGTTAGTTGACGTATAAAATTACTTCTGACTTTTAAAATGACATTGATGTTTTTTCTGTAGCATTGAAATGTTAACCCTGGCACTTCAGCTTCATACTCACTTGCAAAATTACCTTGATTTTAATTAAGATAAATTTTTATTTAGCACCTCGGCAGTATTTTGGAAAGTAAGTGCAGATGCATTCTATTTCTTGTCCTGGAGAAATTATACTTTGCATTTCTTTTGTAGTTTCAGTTTGATACTTTAATCTTAATTTCTTATCAAAGAGTTCAGTATCTGATGCTTCTGGGGATATAGGAGGGGAATTGAAGCTCTTGAACTTCTAAATATCCATGAATAATAAAATTGTTCAAGCTGAAATGAACCTTAGGAGATCCAGCCTTCTGCTTTAAGCAGGAGCAAACTGAATTCAGACCATGTTGTTTAGAGCTTTGTCCAGTTAGACTTTGAAAACCCCCAAGGACGAAGATCCTGCAACTTCTCAGGGCCTCGTTTGCTGTTTAATTAGATTGTTTATCTCTAGTCAGAACCTCCCTCATGTCAGTCTGACCATTTTCTCTTGCTCTTCTGCCATGTATCACAGTAGAGACCCTGGCTCCATCTCCTCAGCTGGCTCCTTGCAGGCATTGCAAGATTGCCTAAATCTTCTGTTCTCCAAACTATCCCTATGTCCTCAGCCTGCCCTCTGAGGAAATACTCAGTGCCTGACCATCTTGTTGACCCTCCTCTGAGCACACTTAGTATTCTCAAATCCTTTGTGAACTGTGGGGCACAAAACTGGACACAGAACCCAGATGCAGATGAGCAAGTGCTGTATAAAAAGCATTCCTGGGTCATCCTGAGCAGGAGCACAGGCAGCAGCTCCAGTGCAGAGCTGGTTTGCTGCCCAAGCTGCTGTGCCCAGCTTAACCCTCCCCTCCCTCAGGAGAGCTGTACCCAGCTGGGCACAGACAGGGTGTCTGTAGCTGTGTCTGTTTGCCCATGCCTTTCTAGGGCCCCACTGAATGGCCATCCTGTCCTGCAGCATATGACAGTATCCAGCAATTTGGTGTTGGCCACAAATCTCAAGAGGCTGCATCCATCCTCCAGCTTTACTGATGCCTATTGCATTGCTTTGCAATTCCAGGGAAAAAAAAATGAGACTCAGGATCTCATGGCCCTGATAGCTTGGTCTTACCTAAATTTAAAGATTACTAGAAATTCCAGGCAGGCCTGAATTTCAGTTAAGATGTTCCTGAATGTTTCCATGTTCTGGTTGTATTCTTACAACCTTAACTATATTTTCCTGTTCTGGAATAACTGAGCGCATAAAAAAATACTTCAAATTATTTTTTTCTTTTGCTGACAGAGTTAGAAAATAATCCTTACTTGGAAATGGTTAAGAATCCTGATGAAGTGGTGTCAGCTGTTTTAAATAGAACTCCATTGTTTAAATAAATAAAAATAGTTTCTTTACCTAGTTGTTCTTTTTCTTTTGTTTTATTTTACAGTGGATTCCAGTTTTGCAAGATTTTAGAAATAAAGACACAGTCTGGGGCTTTGTACCATATCAAAATGATAAATCTTCAGCAGAAATTTCATTTCCAATTACACTTCACATTGGAGATTACAATATGGATGGCTACCCTGATGCACTTGCTATATTGAAGAATACTTCTGGAAGGTAATGCAAACCTAGAAATAAAGCTGTCAAATTCATGTTCAATCATTAGTCATAAAAATTACTAACTTTAGTGCATCTCATTCATTTTATCAAGTGAGCAAGACTTTTGATCTCTGAGTGTTTCCTTTTGAACCCAAGTGTACATTTATATGCTATATTCAGAATGCATAATTGTATAGGCTCAAACTGGGATTCTAGGTGGGGAATTCCATCAGGGACTGGAATATGAGGCAGCATTTTGGGCACTCCTCCCAGAGCTCAGGGGCTGATTCTCTCCCTTTCCTTTCCCACATCATCTTCTGTAAATTCCTGACTTCAGCTGTTAGGCTGCTGAGAGCTGGGGAACCTGTTCTGTGCTGTCTCATGGAGTGAGCACTGACTGGTGACTGCTGAAAAATGCAGTCAGTAGTGGTTTGCCCTTTTTGAGAACCAGGAATTTACCACTGATTTTTGCATTGTCCAAGAGAACTGAAAGTAATCACACACACACGCAACACCCTCAAAAAAGAAACTTATAATCCTTCTTATTGAATTTTTCAGTGTCATCTTCTCATCCTCCTTTTTTTTAAATTTTTTTCTTCATTGCTTGCTTTCCCAATACTTTCTACTGCTACCATCTGGTGCTAGGTGGGAGAGGGCTTGTGGGGATGCTCTCAGGGAGCCTGTTGTACACAGAGGAGTCAGTGATCCATGTAAGAGCTGACCTGAGTAGGTGCATTCCCGAGCTGCTGGGCTCGTGCCGCCGGATAAACACAGCCGGCTGATCGGAACGGAGCAGCCTGTGGGCAGCTCTCACCTGGCACCTGGGGATGCTGCTGCTGGCATGTCCTTATCTTTACCTTGAAGTGCAGCAGCATGTTTGCATGTGAACATGCTTTTGCTTGACAGTAGGGATGATGAATAGACTTGTTTACTTGGGAGAAAAGCTGAGAGCCCCAGAGACCACGATGCCAGTGAAGCTCAGCAGAGCCAGGATGTGTGCACGTGAGTGCGGTCTGTGCTGCACAGCTGACTGCCAGCATCTGCAGAGGTGGAACATGATCTGTGCTATTGCCTTTCTCTTCATGTCATTGCTTTAAAAGGTATCTTAACCCATGCTTTGTGGAGTCTTAATGTCTTCCTCAGGTGACAAATACTTGCACTAATGCATTACAAAGCAGAATAAGTCTCTCATACAAGTGTATTTGTTACCTTCCTCTGCATGGTATTTTGAATGATCTCAGGTGCAGGTTCATAGTTTGAATGTATACTCAATATGGAAAACAAGAGAGGACCTTTCTTTGATGCTTCTGATAGTAAGAGAATTTGATGCTGAAGTCCAAGAAGTCAATTCAGGTCTTCTAGTGGTTGCCTGAACATGAGTCACCCACTGTCATTTTTGTGTTAGCATTCTTCTGATAGTGACACACCTAAAAATGACCCAGTTTGAAGAGTAGCGTGCCTGTGTTCAGCCTACATGATGTGAATCATGACAAGGCTGTGAGCAGCTGAGCTCTGTCTGTACCTCTGAGCCTTAAAATAACAGCAGAGCAGCTGTTTCTATTCAGACACGGCAGACGAGAAGGAGGTGATGCTGAACTTGCCAGGCAAAGTTAAAGCACTCAGGCCCTGAATGTCAGGTGTTTCACTCCAGACTTTCCTCAGCTGGGACTTTGCATCTTCTATTCAGCAGTCATTGAACAGAGACTGCAGACAGTCTAGAGAGCAAACCAGAACTAACCTTTCCTTTGCCAAAGTAACACAGTGACGTGGGAACTGTGAAGTTGCTGTCTTTGCTTTTGCCTAAGCCTCAGAAACCTTGTGTTTTGAGCTATCCTATCATGTGTGTCCTGGTAGCTGGCACACTTCAGAATGGTTGCATGAAGATATATGGAGTTCAGAAATGTACTTGAAGCTGTTTTAAGTCTTAGGAGCCTCTGTCCTCTGGTTGGTGTATAATTACAGCAATATAATGTAATGTAAATTCATTAAACAGTTTGTAAAAAGTTAATCCTGTAGAAGGCCAGAAGTCATCTATGTCTTGTTGCAATGAACTACTGTGATAGAGTTTTATTCTCCTTGCTTCTAAATTTGTTTGCTTATTCAATTGAGTGCATTCAAAATTATTTTTATACTTGACATCAAAGTTGAGTGACACAGTAATGTATAAGGACTGAAGGTACTGGCAGATGATATGGCAAGCTGTTAAAAAGGAGATTCAGGAAACTGAGGAATTACGGCAAAAACAGTTAAGTAACCTAAAAATCAAGAAATACATTGCACGTTAACATTGTATCTATCCAGTATTTGTGGAAAAGTAATGGAAACATGCTTTGTAGTTCAGGATGGAAGTAAGAGTCACTTTTTTTGCACTTAATATGAAATGTCACATTCAATATTAATTCATTGGTTCTTAGAGACTTAAGCAAATACTTAATTTTAAAATGTGTAACTGGGTCACTGATTGGAGATATTTAAAACAGTGTGGGAATTAAATTAAAAGCAGTCCTTAAATTAGAGCAAATTAAAATGAAAACCTTATTTAATCGATTTTAAACACTTCTGGATCAAGCTGTTTATTTCTTTTTCTGAAGCCTTTCATGCTACATCTACAGATCTAATTTCAGTGATTGATTACTGTGATTAAATGATAAAAGCATTTTTGTAAACTCTTGACCTCAATCTGTGCTATCGTTTAGGAAGCCTGGTTTCTACTTGCTGTCTCTAATGTAAAGAAATTAAAGCAGGCAGAAACCATTTGGTTCATCTGAAGATATACCAATACATGATAATGGCAGAAAAGGATTAAAATCAATTACATGCCTTCATCACAATTCAAGAAAGTACTTTCAGATCAAATCCTTACAAATCCCTACAAGAGAATGAAATAATGATACCGCAGTTGGGCATAATGTTGGTTTAGTGTCCTGCCCATGGGGCAAGTCAGGAAAATGATCAATAGTTTCAAGTATTGCCAGAACTGTTACAAGACTCTGCAGTTTCATCTCCTCCCATAACCCTTTGATTTGGAATTACACTGTGTAATGTTTTGACAGTGTGGAGACATTCCTTACCAGAAACAACAAAAAGGAATCTCACTAGGGGTTGCAGGTATTGTGGGGGACTGAACCTTTTGAGGCTTTATTAAGACTCAATAAATTCCAACAGGTACTCAATAAATTCCAACAGGTGAAGGTGCTAAATACGTTGTAGATCCTTACATATTTATCTGTTCAGTTTGAATTCTTGTAACTTCTGACTTGAGTCAAAACCTGCACATTAGAATTCCAGATCACAGGTTTTTCTTCAGGCTAGATATATAAATGAATTCTGTATTAGAAATTGTGTGTGTATATAGAATAATAATAGGTGAAGGGATTTTATCAGTAACTAGTAATTGGTTCAGCTATACCTCCCATTTTACCTAAATGAATTCATTTTTTCACATGCTGATTTTAAATTTACTCTGGTAACATTGGAATTGTAAGTACTGCATGTGAGTTTATAAGCATCTATCTCCCATCTAATTAGGTGAAAGGAATTTTGTTTAACAATTGTTTCCAATTAGACACTAGTAATTGGCATTTGCCATTGCAAATACGTAATGTAAGTCTTTCAAATGCATTTTTATTCAAAGGGAATGTTTTTCACTGGTCAAGTTGACAATACTTTATCTCTGACACGGTTGATAACAGTAAAGACTGAAACTTGGGGACAAAAAACAGCTGGATATGGAAAGTTGAATAAAAAACTTCAAAGTATGATAGACTTTTAGAAAGTTTTCTAGGTGTTCATGCTCAGTTTTAAATTAATGTATATGTATTAATCCTTTATGTGGAAGGACTTTTATGTGACCAAATTATCTCTTCCTAAATCATTATTAGTTGTCACTTGTCAGAAGGAAGGTTGGATAGAGGACTTATTTTAAATGAAGGATTTATGAGCACCTTGTAATTTAGCAAATCTAAAAAACCAGAGGCAAATTCAATTATTCTGAACATCTGGAGTAAGATAGTGGTAATTTAGATGTCCCTGGTATTACTTTAAATGCACTACCCTAAAACTGACAGCATGAGAGATGTATGAAATTAGCAGTAAATATTTAATTCTAATTGCAAAGGAATATGTTAAAATAAAACTAAGATAAGTCTTCAGTCTTTCTTTGGTGTTAAACCTTATTAAATCTCCCTTTTCTCCATAGATGACTTTGGTCAGAAGGTATCAGATTGGGATATAATGTACTTTGGAATAAAGCTGTAGGTAGTATACTATTTATCTGCAGCTGTGTATTGGTGTGAATAGCTCAGTATTGGAAATGTAAAGTGCTGCAAATGGCATGTTAAGGGCAATAGGCTGATATTAGTTCAGAATTCTTGTGCTCTCTCTTGTAGCATTGAAGCTGGGTTGTTTGGTATTGACTGTTACACATTTGTAGAGCACTTAAGCATTGATTTTTTAGACTTTACCATTACAGAAGTGTCTGTCTTTATAGGCTTTCAAGGACATTGCTTTGTCATTTTAAGGATGCAGGTGATTATCTTTGTTGCAGGAAGATTGTTTCTGATCTTCAAAAATCTTCAAAATTTTGTTCAAAATAATAGGAAGGTCATAAGCTTGCACTTATTTATTGTAGTATGTATCAGAAATGAAACATGCAAGTAGATACTTTGATTCTAAGGCTCCTTGTGTGTCACAGGCCTAAATCATAGAAGAATTCAGCTGGCAGCTCACAGGCCAAATCCAGATGTCTCCCAGGAACAACCTGAGGAGGCAG
This sequence comes from Taeniopygia guttata, assembly GCF_048771995.1. NCBI lineage: Eukaryota > Metazoa > Chordata > Aves > Passeriformes > Estrildidae > Taeniopygia > Taeniopygia guttata. The sequence goes on from NC_133036.1 coordinate 13,679,335, forward strand.
AGAACAGCAAGTTCTCTCCCCCCTGGAGAAAATCAGGGACTGGAACTTCCTGTTCCTGCAGCATGGCCTGCACAGCAACATTTCCTCCTCCCTGGCTGAAATGCAGCACCCAGGACAGGAGATGCTACGTCTATGAATTAATTAATTTCCTCTACTAGAGAGCTGTCCCACAGTGTATTTCTTGGGTCTTCAGCATCTGTTTAGGGTTTGATATTGCTTTTTTCTTCCTACTGTTTGTCTTCTGTTTCTCTGGTAGATAGAGAAGGATGAAGGAAAGTGGCATTTCCATACTCAGTGCCACTTTATTAGTGTTTTCCCTTTTTTTCAGTTGTAAGGAAAGAAAATAAAAAAATTTCCTGTAGTAAATAAACTCCTTGTGTCTATCTATTCACAAGGCTTCTAGCTTAACTTGAGTAGTGTGCAGAGTATAATGCAAATGTGAGTCTTTCACCTTTTAATTATCATCTAAGTAATTTCTGACAATTTCAAAAAATCTGAACTGAAAGAGTCTTTGTAAAAGTTTGTCCAAATTTTAAAAAGCTGTGTTGAGATGATGAAAAAGAAAAATTGAAACAAACTGCTTAGCTCAGCTTGTCACCTTACCTTGGAGTTGGCTATTCTGATATAGGTAATATATGAAATGAATGTGAGCACTTAAGAATTTCAAGTTGTGATTATGAACTCTCAGATACAGATAATGCAGCACCTTAATATTGCAGATGACCTAATTTCCTTTTGACCATACATTAATTCAGTGATTTGCCTAAGGAGAAGTGCCTGTGTGTGCCTGTGCATCCTGGATGCTGCTGAGATACAGAAGCCACCTCGCTGTCCCCACAGAGCCAGCAGCGTGTTCAGGGTCACACTGAGGACGTGGTTCTGGCTGTCGCCCTGGGCCCTGACAGCTGAGCTGCCTTTACAGAACACTGCTCTGGCTCCTGGCTCTGCCCCCAGAAGGAGAGGAGGAAACTTCATCTGTTTCCATTGCCGAGGCAATGAAGGATTTTAGCAGGCTCCCAGGATACAAACCTGCCTGAAGAGTTGGACTGGGCTTGGTAAAGTGTGAGGTTTTCCCAGTTCAGAAGCACTGATACATTATCAGGGAGAGTGGGAACCTTGTGTCTCCCACTGACGCATAGGCACCTATTGGATATTCTTTAGATGGGAGTTTTTCTACACTAGCCCTGGTACTCTGCTTGGTTTCTATGTTTCTTGTTTAGTTTTGCACCTGTCTTTATGTTACATGTCAGCAAGTGCCTAACTTGGTTTGTCTTGCCCTATTTTTACTGCACTTTAGTAGGTTGGGTTTTGTGTTTTGTATTTTGCTTGAAACAGTGGAAAACATACAAATAGAGTTTGGTTTAATCTCAAATTCGCTTAAAACATGCACTGTATAAGGAAAAAGTATTAATGGAGCTGAGATAGGAAGAAGCTGTCATGAAATAATGAAAAAGCATGGACATGTTTTAAATAGCGTTTAAGCTGACAAGACTGTGGAAGGGATTAAGAAATATGGCAGATAAATTCATTTGTAGTTTTTTCAGAATAAAGTAAGGATATATTCAGTCCTTTGACTGAATGGTTAAGTTACTCCTGTTGGTTTGGATCCATATATTTAGTGTTTTCCTTGTTATAAGTCAGGCATGACAATGACTGTAATTTTGTCTGTAGATTTTCAAGTACCCAGTGGCTGCTAGCTGAGCTTTTATTACATTTAACTCCAGAGCACTTCAACTATTTAATTGCAATATTTTTAAATTTCTGTAATTTAGACTTACCTCAAGTTGGTTTATGTATTATATATGTATGTTTTACAGCAATCAACAAGCATTTTTACTAGAAAACGTCCCATGCAATAACGTGAGCTGCAGGAGCGTGCGGCGCATGTTCAGGGTGTTCTGGGAGCTCTCGGATCTCAATCAGATCAAGGACGCCGTGGTAGCGACCTTCTTTGACATCTATGAGGATGTAAGTGCAGCTCCTCAGCCCAGCAAACAGGCTCTGGGTGTGGCTGTGCCCATCCCAGACCTTGCCTTTGCAGCTTGGATTGTCCATCTGAGCTGTGGATGGCCCTCTCCATCCCAGATTGATTTGCATTACATTCATAACGTTTGAAAGATACTAAAGTAAATTGCAAAGGTGTTAACTTTGCTGCACAGCATTTTTTCCCAAGAGTAAATAAGCACTCTAATGTAAACTTGGGATTTTTTTCCTCTAGGGAATCTTGGATATCATTGTGCTAAGCAAAGGCTACTCCAACAAGGACTTTGCTATCCATACATTGAAAAATAACTTTGAAGCAGATGCCTATTTTGTTAAAGTTATTGGTAAGTTATCAATCCATAATACAGTCACAGTGGGATATTGAAAAGGATGTGAATATTTGAGGCTTTGCATATGAAAATGTTATAGTAACGTTCTGTACCTCTGCCATAGCAAACCTGCTTTGCTGGAGTTCATATATGTGTGTGTCATGTGGGAATGATGCAGAGTTGCCTTCAAGAGGAGCTGCTTTCGTTTCAGGGACTCCTGGCATGGTGTGTTTTGTTTACAATGCATGATCTGTTCTGAGGGTCACTTTGCATCCCTGTGGGAGTCAGTTCTGTGTTTCCAGCCCAAATTCACATGGCACAAACCACACCTTACCCTGAGGCCACAGAGTGGCCATGAACATGGCCAGGGTGTGTGAAGTAATGAGAGCTGGTTTAAAAGGCTTGAGTTAAATTACAGTATTCATAATTAGGTTTTTAAACTTCATGTCCTAATGTGTTCTTCAACTGCAAAGGATTTGAGCTTTGAGCTCATTTCTTGTCTGTCTTGCTTGATTTTTTGAGAATGAGTGAAAAATGAGGCTGTATGGGAGCCTATGAAGACAAAGCTCACAAGAAACAACTAGAGGTTCACCTTCAAAAATTATATTTGCCTTCATGTTACTTAAATGCATCCAGTCCTCTAAAGCACACATTCTGCACAGCATAAGAGAGCAGAACTGCAGCTACTGCTGGGTGCTGATGCTGTTATTATTTTGTCCACAGCCTGAGCTCTGTTCTCATTGTGATAGTGTTTAATCATTTATCATGTTGGTGGAAGCCTTCTTTTAAATAATACCATTTATCTGTAGTGTAGTTCACAAAAGCATGCAGAAAATCCTCTGGGAAAATCTTACACTTCACAAAGCTGTACCAGAACTATAATTGTGTGATATTTTAATGGGAAAGGGAGTAATTTACAACATTGTTTTTTTGATTCAGTCTGTGTAAATCTCTCTTAAAAACTGGGGCAAGCCTTTTTTTAGCACCCTTTTGGGGTGTGAGTATTTTTGCATAGAAACCCGAGGAAATGAGAATTAATGAGGGTCTAAAAATATTTTTACTGTGATACAGGGGAAAGTATTTCTAACAAAATGTGCTTTGTGTGATTTAGTGTATCAATAAATGCATTGTGTTCACTTATTTGGCACATGGACAATGAGAACAGCTTTGCTCATTATAACTGATGTCAAATATACTTGGCCAGGTAATTTGTTCCAGGGTGAAACTGAACAGCAAATTTCAATGTGCCCTTTTGCATCAAAATGGGAAGAGTTGGATCCACTTGCATACTCACCTATGTTTAATAGATAAAATTAAAGCTGTAGTGTTAAAATTCTATCTGTATGTGCATATAGTCTTCAAATTCTGCTTTGCACATTTGTCTTGACTGTTCAGATATTGGGGGAGTTTGGACTGTATAAAATATTACATCTTACTGTATATAGAAATTTCAACATTTTGAAATCACAAGCAAAGAATGATAATTTAGGAGTCTTGACAATTGTTAATATTCATACACAAATTATTAGGAAACTTCCTTGACTAGAGCAGTGCCATTTCTGACTCACATAAGGAGTGATTTCTACTCAGACTGTGAACGTCTTACATGCACCTTTTGGTATTTCCCTGGTCCTAAACATTTTGTACCCTTAACTCAATGAACCCTTAAAGAAGGCAGAAAATGCTTTAAGAAACACCTGGTGCTTAGGATGACCTGCCCTCAAATCTGGTCCAAATCTTCATTTTCTGTCTGCCATGCTTGCTTTGTGAACAATAATTCATAGAGAAGTAATGTTTTTCCCTGGCTTCAGAACCTGGTGTGCATCCTCCTCCCTGCCCATAGCCATCACTGGCCTGCTGCTCAACCAAACTGTTGTCATTAGAAATCCAAATTCTGCATCAGAATGGACCTTAGATTATTATATGTGTGAGGGTTTTGTTGTTTTCTGCTAATACTCAGTGTGACAGGATGTCCCGGCTTACAGAACAGATGGCTGTCACTGTCCCTCATTTAGGTTTTTAACAGAGATTTCTGAATGTAACTGATTTTTCAAACTAGTAAGTTTCAAGCAATTAATTGGAACAAGTGTCACAGGCTTTAGATACTAATTAGCATTATATACACCTGCTTATAATACTTCTGAATTAATAGATTAAATTGGTAATGGGATTTTTGCTTGCTACAGCTTTTGTGAATTGCTTTAAACCAAGTTCCAAAATGATGCCTTGTATAGAAGGAAAAGCCTTTACCTTTTTATCAGTTAAAACAGTAAAGCTGAAACTCTGCCAGTATTTTAAATGGTTAGAAATGAAGAATAATGCATAAAATGTATCGTTCACTGTTTTAATTTGGAATTTTTCTAACTGGGATATCTGTTCTTTTGAAGCTGGTTAACCACTGAGGTGGGGTAAAACAGCGATGAATTTCTGCCAAATATACTTCCAACAGATAAGGAAATAGTATGCATTACCATAAACCACAAAGAAGATATTTATTTTCTTTATGTTTTAATGGCTACCTGACACTATCACTAGACTTCACCAGATTCCAAAGTTGGTGCTTCTGAGATGGTTTGTGAACATAAACACAACATGCTCACTTTTTGTTCTTGCAGTTCTCAGCGGCCTCTGTTCTAATGACTGTCCTCGGAAAATAACAGTAAGTGTAACTATGGTCTTGTTTAGTGTTTAGCTTCAAATAAGCTGAAGTATAATTACACCAAAAACTCTCAACATATTAAAAGAGCTATGGATTGGAAGAATATGTAATCTAAATCATGACTGGCCAGCTTCTGCTTCTGTGAGACCCATAACTCTGGGCAGCTGCTGCTCAGAGCTGGAATCAGTTGATTGTTGTTGTGCAGGAGCTTTGTTACCCCACACTGGGGGCTGGGATGTACCAGAGACAAGAGGAACTTGGGTGCCCAAACTGTGAATTGTGCCAAGTCTTGGTGGACACTTAAAAAGTCCAGGCAAAACTGACTGTGGGGTAAATCCAGCCACTTCTGGGCCAAACTCCAGCACTGGGCACAGCCAAGGAAGGAAGGGCTCTGATGATTCTGCAGACAGCCATACACATGTGGTGTTTTCTGTTTAGATTATTTTATTTGTCTCCAGAGATTTGCAACTCACTCACCAAATTACCAATTAGCAAATTGTTTAGCAATGTTCACAGTGAAAGTTGGCCTAAAAGAGGAGCTTAGAGTAATCGGAGGTAGCATAGCACTTTAGCCCTGCAAAAGTTTCACATTTAATTTTGACTTGTAAATAGAAAAAATGCTTCAAATGGGGTTAACCTTTGCTTCAAGCCTATTTTGAGACATGGGGTTTTAATTTCTGTTATAAAATAATGAGGTTTGATAGTATCATTAACTTAATTGCAAAAATTGAGGGTTTAAAAAGCAAATTTTCACAGCAGATGTTGGTGGAAATTTCATTATCAAGATCCCTGATACACTATTGTCTCCCTTGTAATAGGAGTTTTCTGACAGAAAGTAACATAAGGTGCATTTTGCCAGAGTACAGCTATGTGGCACCAAAAAAAATTTAAATTTCACCTTATTCACTCATCTTTCATAGATCTGCATTAACATCACCTTTATGGTCTCCTTAGTTTTCATTCTAATCAGTTATTATTTTCAGGCTTTGATCTCATCTGTCATCATTATCACTTGCTCTTGTGGTTTAAACTTACTACTTTTTGAGGCATGGTGTGAAGCATGTCATCATCTCTTTTGGTGTTCCTTCTGTAACTTACTTGAAAGCTCTATATTGGGTTTGATGTCCTAATATCAGCTTGAATTCACCACTAGGAAGAAAAAAAAAAAAAAGAAAAATTCCTTTAAAATCTGTTCCTGTAGTTGTCTCCCATCTTCTGCCTTCCCATCCTTTTTTACTTAGGTGCATTTCTTATGGTTCATCACTCAGTAATGCACAACTTCCTTGGATGTTTGTTATATTTTTCCTCATGACTGTACTTTGATGTTTCGGTACATTTTCTTCCTCAAAAATGTTCTTTAAAATAGATACCAATACTTGACAAGTAACTATTCAATCACTTCCATGAATTAAATGAAACACTGCTAGGTAATGATTAAAAAGATGAAATTTGTGTAGTATTTTTCAATTCAGAAATACCATCAAGATAGTGCATTCTCTTGGTATCAAATGAGTTCTGCTTTTTCAGAACATGCAATTATTTCTCTGAATTTTTAGGGGGTTTTTACTTTATTATAGCTTCCAAAGAAACATTAAACCTTTTGCCAGAGGACTGAATAGTATCACTTTCTTCATGAGAAACTAAACATTACTTAGCCAACTGATTACTGTGATTTTGAAAATTGATTTCCACATAATGCTATGACTAAAACAGGTGCAATATTTTGAAGTTAAAATATAAAAAATAAATTCCTAATGTAAAAACATTTTTCTTCAGTTTGCTGTTTTTCTTTTCCTAAAATGTTGCCTGCCTTTTTCTTTGGCTTTTATCCCTTGTAGCCCTTTGGAGTTAATCAGCCTGGTCCTTACATCATGTACACCACTGTAGATGCAAATGGGTACCTGAAAAATGGGTCAGGTAAGAAAATTCACTGTGGGAAATACCCAAGGCACAGTCTGTCTGTGTTTGTGCTTCTCAGTAACCTAATGACTTGGAAAGATGGCAGAGGGGAATGGGAATGGTTTCAATGGTGCCTTCAGTTTACAATGCCAAACCCCCTAATGTTCTCTTCCTTCTTCACAGATTGCATTTTTATTACAAAGATTGCAATTGCATTATTTTTTCATTTGTCCTGTGCCAGTTAGGTTTGAACAGTTGGCTGTAGCAAAACATTGTTGGGTAAAATATCATCAGTTTGTGAAAAAGCATAGGCTTCTAATTGCTTCCTAAGCAATTATGTATTAAGAAACAGCAGTGGCCTTGAAATACCTAAATAGAATCCTAGTAGCCAGGTGACGAAGGATCAGGATAATATTCAGGACACACAGGATGTATTTGTCTGGAGTTGCTCACTACAACTGGCAGCTAACAAAATGCAATGCTGAGTAGCCTGAGGAAGCTGGGGAGGGAATGCCCGTGTCCTTTCAGCTAATGCAGGAACTACAGGGAACCAATCCTTAGGAAACAGGGTCAGAATGAAGGGGAAGGAGTGCTTGCTGCCACTGGTATTGGAACTAAAGCTTTAATGGCCTGAGATAGTGCAGCTGCCACAGTTTGCAGGAGTCCAAAAGCAAAGCAACCAAAGAGAGAATCATCCATTAGGCTGTGGTCCAGGCAGTGCTGGATGTTAGAATATCCTGGGGTTTATGCTTCCTTTCTAGATGTGTACTGGTGGCTCCTAGAAAACACAGGAGACTGTACAAAGTGGTTTATTAGTGTCATTTATGACTGGTAATCTTAGGACTATAATGGACTCATTTCTTGCTTAGGCAAAAATCCCAAACTCATAAGCTGAACATGATCAGTAAGTGCAGTCAACTGTAGCTGTCACTCCAATCTCATTTAAAATTGAATTCAGATCTTTAAAAAATGGTTCCAGTAGTTCACTGGTAAGATTATATTCTGTGTAACACTAACTTAAAAGCAATAATTTAGGGGGGAAATGTTGACATGTTAAGGTTCTGAGTCAATCTGAATCACTGGCAATGCTCTCACCATGAGTAGTGTGCTCAGGACTGTTAATTCCAACTGGGAAAAATTAAGGAGAAAGATGCCCTGAAATACAAACCAGATAGCTACAAAAACATTTCTTGATATTCTAGCATTTCTGTGTTTGTACATGCTTAAATAAAGACATTTTTCCAACTCTGTGTCATGGAACAATGCACATATCTTACAAATGTGTGGAATAAAACTAGCTTAAAATTTGGGCCTATTTAATGTATCATTTTCCTGTTTTTTTTTTTCTGTTTCTCTCTTCCAAGAACAAAAGCAAATGCATTTTTCTTAAACATTTTCTTTAGGGTTTCCTGAGTTTGGTTGGTTGTGGCTTTGTTGGCTTTTTGTTTGCATTTCTAGAAGAATTGCCCCCCTCAAACACAATGTTTTACTATTTACTCTAAGAAACAGTTATCAAATGTGATTTAATACTGCTATATTCCCTTCACAGCTACCATATTTACAATAATAAAAACCTAACAGAGTCCAGGCATGATGAATTTCCCTTTCTGTTCTGACATTAGGAAATAACAGTAATGAATTCCAAGTGTATTTATGACCCTAGCAGCATTGCTACAGGGAATTTTCTAATGCTGTCTTTGATCAGTTTCTCAACACTAATAAGTTAATAGATTTTTTTGAGTATGTATAATTCCTGCAAGAACTTTTGAAAGTCATGTTTTTTTGAGGGCATTGCATTATGTTTGTAAGAGGTTTTCTTCTCTTGCAAATGTTATATGTAAGATTCAGTAAATGTTCTAACAAGAATTACTGGCCTGTACAGGCTGTTTTGTGGAAAAACAGCCCATTACATCACAATCCTCTTCTCTTTGACTATTAGGACATCACCAGGCTATATCAAGATGCATATCAAATGATATCATCATCATTTTTGTGCCATGTGTAAACCTACAAAACATCTTCCCCACATTAAGCTTTTATTCGTATAGCATCCATATGCTATTTTAAAACTAATTTTCATCAACTTATTTGCCTTCCAGTATAATCCATATTTGAAGCTTTTAATTATCTGAAAGGAGTAATGAGCTAACCAAAATGTTATAATAATTAATCCCTTTCCCAAGAAATAACAGGAGTAAAAACATAGTTCTTTTTCTGATGAAAAGGAAACTCAGCATTTCTTTCCATGTCCCCCTCCAAAGTCAGCTGCTGTTATTTATTGCCTTTGTGGCTGTGCTCAGTGGGGGAGCAGTTGTTGGCTGGACCACTGCGACCAATCACCTTAAGTTATCCCTCCAGCCCTGAGCTTAAGTAAATCAAAGTACTCAAAGCCATGGCCCTCACTGTCTTTCTCCTAAATTCTGCAGGACTTCAGTTTTGAGCTATGGCATCTTTCATGTAGGCAATATTCATGCAAAGACTAAAATAAAAAGGCCCATATGGCTGTCCTTATCTAATTCATTTTAAGGTTCTTTGATCTGCCAAGCCTTAACTGCAGGAAATTTGCATAATTATGAGAGTTTTCTTAAAAACATTGTTAGAATTGTTCTGTCTCCTATTAACATTCCAGTATGTTGTTAAAAGATAGCAGAATAATAATTAGCATGTATTCTGTGCTTTTACTTTCACATTGCTCAATCCACTTGTAGTCGTACAAGAAATACTGTTAAATTAGCTGCAAGGAGCAGCAATTGCCAACATGGGTATTAGAATGGAGAAGTTCTGGGCCTTACATCTGCAGTTAATACCTCCACAGACCTTCTCTTCCTGAGAGGAAAAGCAGCTGCAAAAACTTCTTCAAATATTTAAGGAATTTCATGCTTGAGGTCAGACCAGGTCCAGTGTAAATCTGGGAGAAGTACACCCACTCAAATTTAAGTCATGCTTTCTGATCCATGTCCTGCAACCTGCCTTCTCCCTTTTCTTTTGGAGTTATTATTTTTAAGGCTATCCCATAGTTAAGTGTGAGTGTCAGCCAGGATTTTCAGCTCTATATATACATTTCTAGGCTTTTATTGGGAGAATGTCTTCTGTGTTTCAGCCTGTGCTATGCACATCTGAATTTTCTCTCCTGAAGTAAAAATATGCTGATAGAGTTTGAAATAAATAGACTAGTGCTTGCAGCTTGTTTCTACCAAACATATAAATTCTGTGGGCCAGGAACAAGTGGCAGTAAATATCTCAGGTTTCCTCAAAGCTCCATATCCAGAGGAAGATAAGAGTAGCTTCACTGAATGGCTGATATGGATCAAGTCATAATTTGTTTAAGCATCTGTATGAGTGAAGCTGTGTGGGCTGATGGCCTCTGCAGCCCTCTTTCCAGAGCTCTTTCATTTTGCTGCTTTTGCTTTGTTTTGTTTTAAACCTTCCACAGCAGAATGACCTTTCACATGCTGTGAAGTCGTGCCCTTCTGGTTTTTTGAAATCTGCTTACTCTTCCCTGTTGTTGCATTGAGTTCTCCTGCTGTTTAACTAAATTGAATTGTGAGGTGAACACAAATGTCTAGCAGCTATTATAGTCGTGAATTTAAACATAAACATTGCAATATGTACCAGAAAAAAAGCAAGATAAGCTTATTTTCAATGGCCATTTGACGCTGCAAGGTTCATTGTATCGAATTCCACTACACAGAAGGAAGAGTGTATTCATGGAACAAGCTAGAATAATTTAATCATTGAATAGCTGGATTCAATGAGAGGGATTTGCTATTTGCAATAGGTAGGAGTAGCCTTCTAGTATCTAGTTTTTCTGTATAACTCTCTTTTGTTTAGAAAACTTACCTGAACTTGTAATGTTCCTTGCAATTTAACCAAACCTTGGATATTTGGGCATTACAAATGATGCAGCTTCCCCCATCAGCAATATGATAATTTTATTGTTGGAGGGGTTTTTAAGTTACTAGTTTTACTTCTATAATTTTATAGTGTAAAGGTATTTTTAATAAAAATACATATTATCATTAAAATGCATCAGGTTTGCAGTTTGGGTTTGGAGAGATGTCCCAAGTATTGGCAGCACTGCAATCATCAGTGTCCAAGTCCCAAGATTGCACTTTGAATTCCCTTACCCATGTTATTTCTGGTACTCCAGAACCAGGTATTGCAGACAAGGTTGAGAGGTGAAGCTGTGTGTTGCATTAATCTGGAATTTCCTATTAGGGAGACTGAGGAAAAGAGGCAGGCAGCTGGAGAAGACAGGGAGACACCCCCCAGCCCTTAGAAGAATGAAGTTACTGTTGCATATTTTAAGCAGAAAAAGAATTCTTTGACCACTGCATTTTTTTTTTTCTAACCAGTGACCCCCAAAGGCAATATGAAAGGAACTGAAGTAAAGCTTTCGACTAAAGCCAAGCAATTCAATTTCTCCAATTTTCTATGAAGCTTCTAGGTTTGAAGTTGTTGGGTTTTTGTTAGATTGTTTTGGTTTTTTTTTTTTTTTTTCTGAAAGCTTCTTTGTAAATTCTTAGGCACATTCCATGGGTTTTTCATTACTATCAGTTTTATTTTCCCTTTCTCTTGCAGTATGTGGTTGGCATATTTTCAAATAAAATCAGGAGCTGACAGCTTCAAAAAAAGGGGAATTACTCAGTGCACTTTAGCCCAGTGCTGGTAATGGCAACAGAGGAAACCACTGCAGTGTTCCAGCTGTGCAGGGAAGGGACGCACGGTCACTGTGCCATCACACCAAGTCTTGCACTGCCTCTGTCCTGTCCAGCTGTTGCCTGGGTGCTGTTCCCAGCTATGCAATAATCCATGCAACCTCTGCATGGCAGGTTTTGGGCTCATTTTTACTTTTTCTAGGATACATGTGTTTGATTATATAAAATAATTCGTTCATGTGCTGGTCTCAGTGTTTATGTAGGTGATGGGATAGAAGAATTTACATGCAAGTCTGAGACTAAAAGATACACTTTTGGAATCCTAAATAGTATTACTGAATTTTTGATTACACAGAATGGCTTTTAATTGGCTAATTAAATGCAAATAATATTTTGTCAAGAAAAGCATAATAAAAAGAATTATAAGGAATGCTTCAGGAAACCACAAGTTTGAAATCAGTTTTTTTCCATTTAGTCTTTCAGTTTTGTGTAGTGATCTTGCATGTTTCACAAAATAAGGTTATTTAAACTGACTGAACACTATCAGTATTGTGCATCTACTTCTGTAGGTTCAATGAGGTTGTTCCTAAATCCAGTACCATATGTTGTCAGTGCTGTTTAAACAAGAGAAGGCATTGCTCCTGCATGTAACTGCAACCACTTTCCCCTCACAAAGTTAAATTCTTCAGCCTGAAATAAGCTGCTGAGGACATTTCAGTTCAGCTCAGGGGAGAACAGGCTACCCTTGAGCTTTCAGCAAGTTTACATCAGGATAATGGAAACAGAAGGAAAATTACTTAATTCAGGTATAAAAGAATAAGTACTGTATTTATCACAGACAACACATGGCTCTGGTTTTTAGACAAGACTTTAGAAAGGTTAATGATACGAATTGCTTCCAATTTTATATGCCAGACTTCAGAGGTAAGGAGATTGATTCCAAAAGGTCCAGAATGGTGTCTGAATATCAAACTCTGCAAAATCTTGTGAGGTTTGGCTGCCCATCATTAGGTTTTTCTTACAAATTTGATCTCCGATAGGCTGAAACCACAGAAAACCATGTCCTAAAATGCTGAGGATTTTACTCTGCCCAAGGTTTTTTGAAGCAATAAACTTAATGATTTATGATTTAAAACAAGAATATATATAACACCACTAATGCAAATACCATAGCCTGTGATATCTGTGTGCTTTGAAATGGCATTTTTGAAACAAGAAGCTTAGGGGAAAAGACATAATATTGAATAGTCTTAAAAGTAGTGTTAAAAAGAAATCATGTGTAGCATGATCAGGAGGAGGTTTTTAAGTCTTGATTATAGTAACAGTTCTATGGATGAAGTCAAAACAAACTGAAGCAACAGCCACTTCCTCCATCTAGCCTACACTGACTTCCAAAAACCTAAAGAACAATTTGAATGTAAGAAATAAATCCCACTTTCCTCCTTGAAGACACAAAACTATTTTCAGATTTTCTTGGAACAAGTAAAAAGCTGTTTCTAGTAGTTTTACAAGAGGGAAAATTGCTGTGGTTGCTATTTAATTAAATTTGAAATATTTTCATAAGTAAATTAATTACCAGTGACTGGGAACTTCAGATAATGTCAATAAACTGTTGACAGTACTCTCTGTAATTTTTCTTTTTCTTTTTCATCTTGGTTTGGGGCTTTTATGTTTCTCAGGTGAGCAGTTGTCATTCTTAATTACTTGGTTGCAATTCGATGTGGAACTTTCCAGTAAGCATCAAACAGAATTTATGATAGATACAGGCTGAGGAAAGCAAGGAAGAGTCTCAGAGTTCTCCTGTGCTTAGTCAGCTTTAGTAAACTGGAACCTTCTACATGCTAATATCCTCTTTAGCTAATACCTCCTGATTTAAAAGGCAAATTTAAAAAAAAAGGATATGCACATTTCTGCCTGCTGTGTAGAAGAAAACATTCCTCTCTGACCTTTGCAAATGATCTATTTACATCCTGAAGTGTAAGATTTCATTATCCTTATCTTAGTAGGCATAAGAACCAGTGTTAGTAGCCATGAAATTATTCAGTGCTTTAAGAATTCTGTCTGCAGTATGTGACTCTCTAACCTCTTTAAGGCTGACTGCACACAGTATATGACATTTTCTTCCATTCTCTTTAATATAGTTGACATTCATTTCATTTGTAAGATGAAAGAAAAAAGCAAGATCTTAGTTGCAGTCTTGTCATGATCCTAAATATTTCACTCAAAAGTAATTCTAAAAGCTTTTCGATGTTACAGCAGTACCTTGTTCTTTTGGGGAAAGTCCTCCAGCATGCAGCATTAGTGAAAAAAATCTGAGAAAATCTTTTTTATGTTGCAGCATGATCAAGTAACACATCTGGTTTGTTTTTATAACCAAGTCAAATTAAATACACCCACCTTTGCTTCTTACTGCTTGTGTGTTGGTAACTGGAGGTTTCAGCTATTATGTACTTTGAGAATTACTCCCATTTTAGATTTGGATATTGACACCTGGAGATTGAGCAGTTTAGCCAAGATCATGTTAGGGAAGTCACTGGCAAGGCAGGGACAGACTCAGGTCTCAAACCCTGTGCTGTCCTATCCTGTGTTATCTCAACTTCCTGGGAAAATCCCTGTTCTTAAAGAGAAAAGCTGCTCAGTCAGTTCTTTGTGACACATCTTCTGTAATTGAGAAATCTACCCCACAATGTGCAAAGTACACCTTGTCCTCACAATAGACACCTGAAAGTACAAATGCAACTTAAATTTCCTCATCTGCTTGCTCATTACATGGTTCTACGTGGGGGAAAAAATAAATATAAAATGTGTATAATCTTTAGGAAGACCATTACTGTTTCTTTTTACTAATGGGATTTTAGCTTAATAAAAAGATAACTGCATCTTGCTGATTTTTCAAATCTCAGTTGACATTTATCTTGCTTTTTAAAATATAGTTATTACCATTCTAAATGCACAATAATACAGAATATTTACCTCCTGATTAAACAAGCCTATTTCAAAGCATGCCAGACAGCATAAGACAAGTGGCTTCCTCAAGAGCTGGTAGGGGAAGGGAGGCTGACAAACCAGAACTGTGAAGCAATCAGTGCAGTGAGCAGGGGTTCAGAATCCCCAGGCTGCACTAGCAGGAGCAGTTTGTCCCTGGAGGAGCGAACAGGAGCTGCAGAGCTGCCATGCAAGTGGTGTCTTTGCTTCACTTGGTGAAGCACTGCTGTGTTGTGGCCAGTGCTTGCATTTGCTGGCATCTCCAGGATGCCAGGAGGGGGGGTTAGGTGTTTCTTGAAAGGATGTTTGGATTTGGTGGTGAGTTAGTTTTCCCTGCCCTGTGTTCAGCACAGCTGTGCAGAATGTTGTGTCGCCAGTCTGGCCCACAGCCGCTGGGCTGGGGTCAAGTGCTGCCTCCTGAGCCAGGCCTTGGATGGCAGTGTGGAGAGGTGAAAAGCAGTTGCCTGTAAATTCATTGCAAAATATGGATTCCTGTTCTTTAATTCTGTTAAGGATCAAAGCTGAGAGAAATCTGATGCTCTAAAAATACTGACCAAAGCACATTCTTGTGAAAAGCTGTTTCTGTTTGTCACAGAAACCCATTTGTGCTTGTCAAGTGTCCCTTGTACTCATTCCTGTTAATCTGGTGAAGGCTGAATTCACTGTGGTGTTTCTGTGGTGCTGATACTGTTCTGCTGTGGAAGCAGAAGAGAACAAAGAACCCACACAGGATCTGAATCTATTGGCTAAAAATTAAATTATTTGAAGATTTTTTTAATTTAAATGGAATACCTGAATACTTTGGAAATGGGATGCCAGTGAACTTGTTGATAACTGCAATACTTGTCTGTTTCCCCACTGCCTTTTCAGGAAACCAAGAATCTTATTTTCCATCTACAGTTTCTCCTATAATTATTATTAACTTGCAACCACTGTTTTCATTAAATTAATTTATTCTTTGAAAATTTGTTCATGAGAATTTTCTGACAGTAGTAATTACAATTTAACACTGACAAGAATTAAAGTGAACCTTAACATGTTGAGTCTAATCTTGTAAATCAGTGGGCAAGAAACTTGGTACTAATCATGTAAAATTACATGCAGATAGTTGATTTCTTTTCAGCTTGTAACAAATAATGGAGATTTGAGTTAATATAGAAATGGTACTCAAAAGAATTGTCTTACCTAAAAATGTGAAGTGTTTAAGCTCTTCTCCAAGTGAGTACTCACAGGTAGTTTGGAAATGTGGGACTGAGCTTTAAGAATTAAATAATCACACGATTGGTGAAAATCTTTAAACATTTTTATTACTGACTGGGGAATGTGTACTTGTGTAGCAAGTTTGTAGTTTGGGGATTGATTGATTGATTGATTGATTGATGGGGTTTTTTCCCCTGAAGTACCTACTTGTGTTTCCTTTCTGCTTTCCCTGCAGCTGGCCAGCTCAGCCAGTCAGCACATTACGCTCTGCAGCTGCCCTACAACGTGCTGGGCTTGGGCCGCAGCGCCAACTTCCTCGACCACTTGTACGTCGGCATCCCCCGGCCCTTGGGAGAAAAGGTTGGTTGACATTTAAGATTGTCAAGCTAATTGTTTATGGTGCTACCTTTCCTAAGAGACTTTGCATGGAAAAATACTGCTGGGACACTTGTTTTTTGTTTTCTGAAGTAAGAATATCAAAGAAGTAAGTTTGTGTACAGAAAGGTTTGCCCAAAAGAACCAGTTTGCCCAGTTTATTTGAGGGGAGTATAAGCTCTGAAGCCAAAATAAAACCAAAAGATGGCTGAAACTGTCTATAAATGTTAGCACTGGTTTTCAGTGCTTGTTTGTAGGGCAAATGGGTATTAGGTCTGAGGGTCCAATTGTGGACTGCAGTAGCTGCAGGGCTTTCCCAGAGTTGCTATGGCTGGGCTGGGGCTCACATAGTCCCTTCTGGCTCAGTGATAAAACCATGGCAGTGTTGTGGTGGGGGGAAATTACTGTGATTCTCTAATCTTCACATGAAACATAAAAGTGGGGTCCTCACCATTTTCAGTCTTTAAAGATCTGATGGTGCTACTTTGAAAAGTTAGGTACTCAAATGGGCCAAATTGTGATTTGGATAATTGTTTTGCCTGCCTCCTTTGTAGAATCAGTTCTTTTCTTCTTTCCCTTTTATGCTGTTGCTTTGTACTTTTAAAGCAGATGCTGTGTTTCATGTCAGCCGTAGTTATTTTGCTTTTTATTTTTGGGGGGTGGGTTTTAAAGCATTTTGGAGCTTTCAGAGTAACAGGTTTATACAAAGATAAAGGGATTAATCACTTACATTTAAAGTTTTTTAAAAACCCACAATATTTTTATTTCTCCTTTCTTATGTTTCAACTGAGAATTTCTTTGCTTGTAAGTATGTTGGTTTGTTAGGAATTGACACAGCCTTTGTTTTTCTTTCAGTCCATAAGAAAACAAGAATGGACAGCTATCATACCAAACTCGCAGCTTATAGTCATTCCCTATCCTCATAATGTTCCTCGAAGGTAATGTTATCATTTGGATTTGCACTTCCCAAAATTACATTAATACACAGTGTAAATTAGGCATTATGTGTAGGTTTAGAGATAGTTATTTGTATAGAAAGTTACTGAACGACAAGGGTAGGGGGTCAGTGCTGAGCTGGAGTTGAAAATGCTGCTCAGGTATTTACACAGCCTCTCAGATGGTGCCCATAAACAATCTATTAAAAAAAAACCTATTACCAGCTCAGACAAACAATCAAAATGTATTACCAGCTCCACTCCTGTAAATAATAACATACTTGCTAGATTTAACAACATCCTCAGTGACAAATTATAAACATGGTAATAGTTGAATTAAGCATTTTTGTTTCACCAAACATGCAATTTCTGTCCGGTTCCATAGAAAAGCTTTGCTTCAGCCCTTCTGAATGCAGTAGCTGTTGCTACAGGAATGGATGTTTCCCTTTAGGTAAAGGTGAATGGGTTGGTTGCACAAGAGCTTGAACACAGAATTCACTTTGCAATTAAAATGTTTCTCCCGGAAAGAGAGCATGTTTCTCTTTTTGCTATTAGAGAAAACATTAGTCAAATATTCCAGCTGCATTTTGCCGCTTGATCTACCAGTGAGGTCAGTTGCATTTATCATGCAGAAATGATTCTGACATCAGTTCAGCAGTTAATTTTACTAGAGAACAAATAACAGTGGAGAAGTGATGTGCTGCTTGAGTTGCTAATTAACAACCACAGAAATAACATCTGCCAGATGATAATTTAGTTACAGTCTTGAGGTATTTAAAGATATGTGTTATGCAAAACAATTTCTGTTATAGTATCCTGAAACTGTTTTTGCTTTCGTTTAAAGTGGGTTTATGGACATTGTAGAATAGCAGACAATGGAATCCCCAGAAGAAATCAGATTTCATAATAAAAGCTTCTTAATTTATTTTTTTAAAATAGGTATGTGATTTCCTGAGAGGCCTCAACACAAAGCCTGCTGCTGACAGCTTTCCCATGATAGGAAACCTGTAGGATTACAAAAAAGGGGTTCCCCTGGCCTCAGGACCTCACATGATTTGACAGATGTCTTCCAGGAGCCCTAAAGTGTTTAATTTTGTTGATCTTCAGCCTTGATTATGCTTATGCATAGAGCTGTCCCTGGGTAAACTTCAGAAAAAGAGAACTGGACCCATGAGCCTGTCCAAGAGGAGCTTCTCATGTGGTGGAAGCATCTTCCAGGGTTATTTTCCCTGGCTGCTCTGTGTCCCCAGGCATTTCTGTGAAAGCTTTCCTTATGCATTTTACTTTGTCCTAGGCAAGGGCAGGAGATAAATCTTCTAATGAGAAAAAGCTAATTCCCTGAGGATATCCATAGCATTCATGAAAAGTTAAGCAGAAGCTGTATTTAGACATGGTATTGCTCAAAAATAATTATATTAAGCCATATATTTCCAAGTAAACATCATTAAGTTTCAGTCTCTAAATAGAGCTGCTCATTTCTGTAGACTAGGTTGTCACCTGTCTTACCCTAACAGGTTCTTTTCATCTTTGTAAGTAGAATCTGTTTTCTGTTTCTTAATGAGGGGTATTAATGTTTCCTTGGATTTTCTTCCTTTGTATAGCTGGAGCGCCAAGCTGTATTTGACCCCAAGTAACATTGTACTGCTAACAGCTATAGCCTTAATTGGTGTCTGCATTTTCATCCTGGCAATAATTGGCATATTACACTGGCAAGAAAAGGTAAGCTAATTTACTAGAACATTTTGTTTAACACTCCCTAATATTTTACAGACCTGTACATTGGGGTTTTTTCTTTTACATTTTTTAACAGTATAATAACTTCTGACACAGACTGAATTAAGTCACAAATGGTGACTTAATTCATTATTAATTAAATGTTTACCACAAGTTTTAAAATTGGCATTATTTTTATTTAAGCTCTAAAACACTTAAGCTTGTCCATATTGCTCTTCATTTCCTTTTTTTTTCCCATTAAGCTGTTGTTTCCAATTTAAATGGCTATCTTTGTTTCATATCTAAGCTTTCCATTTTGCAGTTTTAAGGAAAACTGTTTTGGAAAATGGAACATAACTCAGTTTACTTACCTTGAGTTCTGCTGGTAATCTAAAAACACGGAGAAAGGGTAACCCTCTTTGCTGGTTGCACTGACATTAGCATTCAGGAAGATATAGGGAGCCAGTTGTGCATATTGGCTGCTTTGCTCTGTGGGTCTGAATTACACATGCAGGGTATAGAAATCCATTGAGTTGAAGAAGCATTTTGAAAGGGGCCTTTCATGTCACAAAAGAAATGAATTCCCATTTTTCTTAACTATGCTCAGTTCACAACCATACCCAACTGGCAGAGTTGCCAATAAATGTTACTACATACCCAAACCATAATCTTAGCTGTCAGATAAAATTACTGCACATTCTGACGTGGTATACGTGTTTGTTTTTGTGATTTTGGAAATAAAGTGACCTTGTTAAACATTCAGACAAGTTTGCGCATGCTTCATATTTAAATGTTATTTGTCTGTCAGTCTTCACTCTTCAAAATGCTAAATACAGTCTCCAGCTAATAATAAGGCTGGGAATAAGACACACAAAGCAAAGAAATACAAAGTTTATGATGGCTGTTGTTAGCGTGTCCTGCTGTAACAAGAAAGCACTGCTCACCTGTAGCTCAGGGCTGCCAGTGTTTAATTCTCTCTCCAACATATCTTTAGCAAACAAGAATAGCAGAAAAGGTACTTGGACTTTGAGTTGGGGAAGGATTACCTATGTGTAATTCCATCTGGAGAAATGGAGATTTAATGGCAACATTCAAAAGGATTGTATACAATAATTCAAGCATTGTAGCCTAAGGAAGGTCTCAGCCCAGAGTGAGTGCTTTTAGAGCCGTTCTAAGTCCCAGGTGTGTGTGAATGAAGTGGTATATTGGTTATATTGTAAACTCATTTCCAACGCTGCAGCACAGAATAGGCACACATATTTGGACAAATTGTGTGTATTTTCAGACCATTGTATAAACGTGTTAATTCCTATATTCTTCCTATAGATTTTTGCCTTCCCAGTGTTTAGAAGTGGTTGAGATACTGAACAAGTAAGAGTGTTCACCAAGGCTGTGTTGTGCATCCTTGACGTGTGTAAAGTTAAACTCAAAGTTCTTTGTTTCTAAGCTTGTTCTTAGTTTACTGCCTCTCAGCAATCCTCTCCTAAAAATACTTTCCTGGTTAAATGCCTGTCCCTTGCAGATCTCTGGAGTACATGTAGCAAAGAAAGGAAGGGGAAATGAACTGGCACTTATAATCTTTTCTTTCCCCCAGAGAATGTGTGTATCTGTAAGCTGCAGTGTTTTATTCAGCAGTTTAAATAAATCCTGGACTTTGACCTCTGCAGATAAATAGTAGCAGGAGCCCTTTGTCTACACTAGTTCTTACACACTCATCTGCCAGCCGGGTATTGGAGTACTGAAATAGCTGTAGGTTTTAGGGGTAGGTGTTGCTCTGTCTTGCCTTAGAAATGTTGAATGCATTGAAGAAAAAAAGGCTTTGAAATCTCAGTTACTGGATTTTCATTTTGATACACCAAATGAAAAAGAAATTGAGGAAGAATTGACACTATTATTCATCTTACAACAAATACAATCTTGCTACATTTGCTACAGCCCTCCATAGTCCTTATTCTCATTCTTGAGAACTTGCTTTGGGGTCATGAGACCAGTCATGGAAACACTGCACAGTGATGGAAATACTGCTGGAGAGGGTTTGCTGGATCCAGCAGAGTATCAGTTACTGTCAAATTTGAAGCAATAATTTTTTCAGGACGCATACAAGAAATGGAGTGGAAATTGTTGTCTAAGTGAGACTGTGAAATTTTTTTTGAATGTGACAAGCATTTCAGTGTAGGAAAGAGTGTGCCACTCCCTCCTTCCCACCCCTTTTTTTGACATCCAAAATACTACTGACACTGATAAAGTCCCTGCCAAAAAAGCCAGACTGATATATCTTAAACCTCACTGACAGCTCTGCTGCTGCTACAAAATGCGGTAAAATCCATATTTAATCCAAGGGAGTTGCTATCACACATAAACATTGTGTAATGAGGAAAGCTTTGGCCTTGAGCCAGAGCAGACGATGAACTCTCATGGCAGAAGATGGGCACCGGTTTCTGCCACAATTGTTGTGTATTTTTATCAACTGAGACACAGCTCTGAATGCCCACGCAGCACCTACTGGCGAGGCTTTTCTTCATTTTACTCCTTAAAAAAAAAAAAAAAAACAAAAAAGAAAGAAAGAACATGGGTCTCTGCAAGCTAAAAAGCATTTCAGTCTGCTTTGCCAAATTCTCTCACGCTGGGATTTACACATACTGTCATGACACAAGCACAAGTTTGCACTGTGTGTTCAAGAATCTTGAAGAAATGCTTCCATCCTCTCTCTGTTAAATGCTTTAGCACACAAGAGGAGACGTGGGAGAGGACATGTTTTGACATATGACATAAATTCTAGGTACAATTTAAATATGCTGCTTTTTCCAAGCACCACCCAATTCACTCTTTCAGCAGGTCAGTGTGTGTTCTGCATAAATAAGCAGGGAAATGCATCCTACTTCACATTTTCATGATAAAAACAAAAGACACAGAACATTTTTCACCTACTTGGTGCTGTTAGTTGTTGGTTGAACTACTGTCTTGCTCTAAAATTGTATTTAACAGAATGTTTTTTAAATTAGATTCTTCATACATGTAACATAAATTACATTTACAGTTAATCTAGAGTAATTTCATTTTATATTTATAATGTAGACAAAATGGATACCAGGAAACAGTCTTCAGGTTTGAATTATTCCTTTCAAAAAGCATTATTAGAAATAACAGAAAATAATGGGTCGTAAATACTATAACAGCAGAGCATTAACAGCAGAAGCCAATTTTGTGTAGATTATTGCTATTTCAAGCTGACATCATTTAAAAGTTAATTGTTGGGACTTTTACTAAGCCTTTTTGCCTTTTGTCAAACAGCTTGAAAAAAATCAACCATTCTCTGACACTTGACAGCTCATTTCTGTAACAGTATTGCTCTAGATTCCACAAAGTGTTTTTTTATTATTATTTTTCAGAAAGCAGATGACAGAGAGAAGCGACAGGAGGCTCATCGGTTCCATTTTGATGCTATGTGACATGCCTTAATATTTATGAAGGAGCTGCTACTCATTTGCTTAATTGAAAGACTAAATTCTGATTTTTAAAATTATTACCATGAAACTACTGTTGGTGTGTTATTTGTAAATGTTGCATTATCTGGTATTTATTTGGAAAGTATTAAAATTAGACCTGAATGTCTCACAAGGCCTTTCAGTTAAGAGACTGTATATAATAGCATTTGGCCTTTATTTAACAGAACTGTAAATTTGTTTTTCTTAGTAAAGGGATCAAATTGCATGTACCATTGTTTATGTACCAATTCTTTAGTAATATTTGATAGAAAGAAAGGTATGTAAAGAAGTGTAGCATTTCAGCGAGCCAGAATACCTTGTATCACTTGGTCTTGTCCTTTGTTCATTCCTGCAAAACAACCTGGTTTTTGAAAATTAAACCTGTGCAATTTCTCAGATTACTTCATCATTAGTTGTTTTGATTGTATTAAATGGTGCTCAACCAAAAGTATTCTGTATTTTTCTTTGTTTAAATCCATATGTGCAATAGGTAAAGAGCTTAGGAATTAAGAGAACCAAAAGGAACCTGCAGTGTGATGTGAGTTCAGTCATCCTGGGATAGATGCAGTATTTATGTGTGCTACTTCTACAGAGAGGACAACGCATTAAAAAATTAAAATCATAAAAATGTATCAGCATTACATAAACTGCTTTTATAATTAAACTATAACTACATTTGTTTTAGAAAGGCACAATGTCATTATGAAAGTAACTATTTTTTTAACATAAGAAAGGTATGGGATTTTTTTTTTGGTTTTGTTTTTCAAGAAGTTAAACATTTTTGAGGAGAGGTTGAGGATTGACATCCTAAATTGTATTGCTAAGTGATGAGATCTGCAAAGATTAAATTAAGAATGTAATAGGACTCAGAATAATCAATGCACATTTTCTATGTACACTGCTATGCCCAAATTTCATAAGGCTGTAATAATGACAGAAGATGTGTCACTCAACTTTAAATATTTTAAGTGGTGATAAAGTAATAGTTGCTCAGTGTACTTGGTATCCTGGAAGAATCTCTGAGATTAATCATGCTTTTATTTTACATGAGTTTACACCATTAATTCTGCAGTTACATCAGTTAATTTGCATTCCTAATACTGTTTGGTAAACTAGAACATCTTTCTCAGCAAACTGAGCGTGTTGGTCGTCACGGCACTCCCGTGTGCAGGGGTCCCTGCTCGGGGCTGGCACATCCCTGGAGCGCTCCCTGTGCCTGGCAGGGCAGCCCCAGACAAGAGGGAGTAGGTCCAAAGCTGGGCTGGTGGGGCTCACCCCGAGTGCCAGTCAGCCCCTGGGTTACCATGGCAGTGCTGAACACTGACCCATTCATACAGCAGCCTTGTGTGCTGAGTGTCCCGAGCTCTGAAGTGTCACTGGGTACTTCCAATAGGCATTGATCAGATGCCAGCACGAGACTCTCATATCACATTACTGTTATTATTCTAAATGCATAATGCACTGTGGCAGCAAAGTTGTCTGTAACCCTCTATCACAATATAATACACATAGATTAGCTTCCTTTTGTTTTTGAAAAAGCAGTTAGGAATAAAATAACCTCACGCTGACATTTAAGCTGTTGTACAACACAATGAACTTGGTATCTTTTGCTCTGAGGTATTCTGCATGCTCAGTAGTGCATCATTGCATCACTATAGACAGTACAATAAAGTTTACCCCAGGTTCTAAGTACTTGTAGCATGGCTCACAGTCTATGCATACTGTTTGAATTAAGGCATTAAATATTGTTAAACCTGTCATCAGAGGTTTCATGTTGTACTTTGGTTCTCTATTCTATAAGCATTAAACGTATGCTTAAATAAGGTTATTGCCCTTCTCTCAGGAAGTTAAGGAAAGCAGCATCATTTAGGAAGTTGTAGTTCCAGGTGATTGTCACAGTAACTGAGAAGTGAGAAATAGTGAGCTACATAAATTTCCAAACTGCAGCCACTCGAACACAGCCCTGGTGAGAAATGCTATTGGAAGCTTCCTCGGTGTGAAATTTCACCTATATAAAAATACTGTTGACAGGCCAACTGACAGATGGCTGTTGAAATACCATCTTTCTTTGTTCTCATTTTCTATGAGAAGCTTTAAGACTGAATCTTCCTACCAGATTTATCATTAATGCACTATAATCCCCCAACAAAAGAACCAACTTTTCTGCTGCAGATTAATAGGCATATTCTACATAGTATGATATTCCTCCTGTGCTGAGGCCATTGTGCTTAACAGACAGAGAAATTAAAAACACTTTCTACAGTTAATGGAGAAGTAATCACTACAAACACACCAAGTTTGTCAATTCAGGGCTTCTATAGAATCACAGAATGGTTTGGTTTGGAAAAGATTTTGAAGATCATCCAATTCCAACGCCCCTGCTATGGGCAGGGACACCTTCCACTACCCCAGGTTGCTCCAAGCCCCATCCAACCTGGCCTTGAACACTTTCAGGGATAGGGCAGCCACAGCTTCTCTGGGGAACCTGTGCCCAGGACTCATCACCCTCCCAGGAAAGAATTTATTCCTACCACCAATCTAAAGCTCCTCCCTGCCAGTGTGAAGCCATTCCCCCGTGTCCTGTCCCTCCATCCCTGGTGTATTGTCTCTCTCCATGTTTCTTTGTAGGCTCCTTCCAAGCACTGCAAGGCCACCCTGAGCTCACCCCAAAGCTTCTCCTCTGCAGGTGAACAATCCCAGCTGTGCCAGCCTTTCCTCCCCGCAGAGCTGCTCCATCCTCTGCTCCTCCTGTGCCTCCTCTGGGCTCTCTCAGCAGCTCCAGGTCCCTCCTGTGCTGGCCAGGCTGGGGCAGCTCTGCAGGTGGGGCAGAGGGGCAGAATCCTCCCTTCCTTACTGCCTCCCCAGGTCCTTCTCTGCAGGTTTGCTCTTGACCTATTTATCCCTGTGCCAATATTTGATATTGAAGAGGTATCAATGGATTGTAATTGATATATATAACTTCTTTCAAATGAATGACTCCAAAATAGAGCAGAAGTCAATCCATAAGCTTCTGCTATATTATAATCAACAGTGTAAATGCATTAACTGTCTCTGTTTTAAAGGTATTAATAAATATTTTAATAATTATTTTTTAAATTTAGAAAATACAGTTATGCTTAAAATGATCTCATACTTTGCAAATATGTAGTAGCAATTCTATAGCAATGGGCAAATGTTTTGTTCAAAGATGTTAAGAAATCAAGAGCAGTAGAGGAGTTAAATCTGACATTGCTCTGCTGCTCTAGTAACCCTACTATCCATTCTGGGAACAGGATCTAGTTGTTGAGGCATTGATAATATTGTCAATTTGAAAATAATCAGCCACACAGCACTATTTTTATAATTAATTCCTGACTTCGGTGAAAAATGTGATCCCATCTATGATACAATCCATAACAATTATAACCTAATTTTGAAATTAATGAATTTTCCAACCTAAGCCAAAAAAGTCTGTAGGTATATTCTAAGAGTCAGATCTAATTATATTACCTACCAAATAGAGAAATGCACTGTAAGCTTTCTGAAGGCTATGAGTTTTCTTCCTGACTATTCAAAAGTTTGCAGCATTCATTACTCAGTAGAAAATAACAAAGCCAACTGTGCATATTTATGTATGATTATGTATTGCATATTGTTATACAATTACAACTGTATTGTAAGACAATACTGAGGCACTTGCACCTTCAATAATTTTCTAATTATAAAAATTATATAATGAAATTAGGATTTAACAAAGGCACCTAAATTGTACTGACAAAACCAAGTACCAGAACAGTTAAAACATAACTCCTCATCTCTTTTCATAATTATTCATTGTTGACATCTATATTTTTGCAACTTCTTTTAAAAACAATGTCCAAATAGCTGCTGGTCTAAGGCTGTTTGGGTTGTACACTTTGCTAGTCAAGAGCAGAAAATATTTTAGGTAAATTAAATTTAAAACTTCTTAGTGAACAGCAAATCAAATGAAGTTTTAAGGAGGAGGCAAACCCAGTTCTAATAATACAAATGTAAGCCTTTAGCTGCAGCAGAGCACTGTTGTGACTGACTCACTCCTCAGCTGCTCATGCAGGTGTTTACCTAGATCAGAGTGAGTCCCACTGCCTTCCCTGAACTACTGCTACTCAAAAATAATCATGAGGATAGAGCAGCAGAACAATACACAGCTGGCTGTCCAAAAGCTGTCTTCAACCTTTCTTGACTCCCAAACTGAAGTTTAATTAAGTGAAGCTTACTGCCGGTGTGGCCCAGTGGCAGGGAGTTTTCCTCCCTGGAAACTCTGCAGGCTCAGAAGGGGAGAGCTGAAAACTTCTTCAGGCCTGTCACTAGTGAAGGCACCGCCTGTAACAAGAACTCCAGCAAAACAAAGCAGTGGGGATGTCCACAGGACAAATGTCTCTGAAAGCAGCAGTAAATGGAGGCAAAATGTGTCCCAAATCTTCAAATTGATGCTACTCCCTGCCTCTGCCACACTGACAGCTTGACACAGCCCTGGAAAGGGAACAGGATGGAAAAGATACTCACTTCCCCAAGTGTGTAATAGCTCTGATCAACCATCTAATGGACAAACCAGAAGTTGAGCTCTTCAGTTAAATTGACTGTAGCGGATTGGGCCTTTGCAATTACTACCCGAACTTGTACTGAGCAGACAGCATTACAAGTGTTTTCTCTTGTATCTTTGGGGAGAGACAACTGACCACAAACAGTTCTCTTGAATGCAAATACAGCCCAAGATCTAAGAATCGGGCCAGTTCTCATTTCTTATATTAAAAGTAATAAAAATATCCAAGTCAAATTTTGCCTTTAGCTATACAGTGCATTCCAAAAAATAAAAAAAAAAGCAGGCAACCCCCTGTTTCCTAACAATTTGCACAACAGCACAGTCAGATTTTAATTATGTACTTGCAGAGAGGATAAAAAATTGTGAATCATGCCAGATACAGTAGTCTTGGATATTTACTTGCATT
Organism: Taeniopygia guttata; assembly: GCF_048771995.1. Classification (NCBI taxonomy): domain Eukaryota; kingdom Metazoa; phylum Chordata; class Aves; order Passeriformes; family Estrildidae; genus Taeniopygia; species Taeniopygia guttata. The sequence goes on from NC_133036.1 coordinate 13,706,523, forward strand.
GTTAGCAAATTGCATTGCATTTTGTTAGTAAAGAAAATGCGAAGTAGATACGCCTGTTGGGGACTTCTTTATGTATAGGAGTTTCCACCATAGAAGTTATCATTTCATCACACTGCTATAAATACATGGTTAAGTGGGGAACAGAGGAATCGCGTTGTCCACTGCTGGAATGTAGCAGCAATTTCACAATTCATGGAAAAACTACGCTTGGAGGAGGACTGTATCATCTCTATTTGAAATTGAAAGGACAATTCAAATAAGTAGAATAATATAATTATGTAACTTGGGATTTCGCCAGACCGTCAAGCTTAATACTTCATGAAGCTTCTTGCAACACTGAAATGGATCTTTAATACCCAGAAAAGCTCAGGACCTTTGCTGAGAGGTCTCGCCGAGGGTCTGAGAGGAGCTGCTGTCCGGGGGCCCCGGGCCCGCTCCCTCCCGCGGCTCTCCGCTCACTTCTGCATTTAATTCGCCCTCGCTGACAATCACACTGAGTTGGAGCACCTGAAATATTTAACAGATAATCTGAAGCAAGAGAATGACCTTTTCTAACAGGATAGGCTGACCTTTGAACATTGTAGAAAGAATTTAACATTCAAATACACAGCACCTAACCACAAGGAAATCAGAGCTTCACTTCGCACACTCGTGTTAGACACTGTACTTGAGCTGCCCTACTCCTTAAGCAGACGGACTCCCAAGTGGCAATAACGCATATAAATTACAGTTTGCAAAATCTGTTGGGTCTAGCGAGTGGGTTGGTTCCAAGTTGCTTCCACAAAGTGCCTGAGCTCGGACAGCGGAGTTGCACCTGGAGGTGCAGCCGTGCATCGCTGCGCAGGACCTGAATGGAGACCGCGACCGCCTCCGTCCTGGGAGCGGGGCCGGGACCGCCGCGGGCACGGCAGCTCCGGCCCGGACCGCTCCGGGCCCCCGCGCACGGCTCTGCAACACGCGCAGGGCTGAACATCTCCGCGTTTCGCTACTTCTGGAGCCTGAGCGGAAGATCTCAGCCTCGCCTAAGCGGCACATCCAGGGAGAAGACATCCTGGAGGAAATGCCCAGCGATTCTTCAACCCGTGTTGCTTAGGGGATTTTTGAAAGCGTCTCTGAGGGACTGCCGTGTTGCTATCATTTTACACGTAGCCTACGGGCAGCACAGCATGCCCCCGGCTGTCCGGCACGGCCGCGGCTCTCGCCCTCACGCAGCTCCCCGGGCAGCTCGGAGGGGTCTGGCAGGACGGGAGTGCCCGCGGCGGGATCTGCTGGCCGGCGCCTCTCCCTCCCTGCCCTTCCCCGACATCGCCACCTGCCTCCACCTCAGGCCCTTCCCGAAGTAACATCTCCCCTCACAAAGGGAACCCGATGTGATGGATAACCAGAGGGACGGGAGCCAGGGCAGGCAGCAGGCTAAGTGCGCCTTTTTATTAACTTCTTGTAAAGTAATAGCTCCATTTTAGCTGTCACTCGTGTCAAACAACAGCCGCACAATAGCGTGTGATGGGCTCTTCCCGGCGCCGGAGCTGCAGGCAGCACACTGCAGCCAGGCAGGCAGCTGGGCACGCCGCACTGCCGGAGCCGCGCGGGCTCCCTGCCACCAGCGAGGGGGCGAAGGGGAGCCACGGAAGACCAAGGGAAGCACCGTGTCCCTTTTACCCCATCGGGACCCGCTCAGATCCCAAACAAAGCCGGGCAGCCGGGATTCAGGATTATCCGAGGCACCGTGCGCAGGAGAGGGGACGCTGTCCGGGCACCCAGCACCGCACACGGGAAAAGCCCGGCAGACGGGGCAGGACGGGCCTGGGGCGTGAGGCGCGGCGGGGGCCGAGGTGCGGGACCGAGGCGGGGCGCTGCAACGGGGCCAGCCCCGGCTCCCCGTGGGGACGGGGTGAGAATGGGTGCTGCTCCGCCGCTGTCGCCCCCGCCTCGGTGCCCGGCCGAGCGGGAGGAGCACAGCGGCCCCGCCGGCTGCGGCTGTGGCTGCTTGCGGAGCTCCGTCGGGGGCGGGCACATGCGTACAAGCAGCTCATCCAGGCAAACACCCCTCACATGTTAAATGAGCTTCATTTAGCAGCAGGCGCTTCAGTCGGGCTGGGAGCTGGCGGGCTGCGCTCTGAGCGCCGCGCGTGGAGCCCCCCGGGGCAGGCCAACCTCGACGGAGCCCGCCGCGCCCCGCTCTCGATGGGACTGAGCGCGGCGGCGGCTCCGCGCTCGGGCGGCGGAGGCTGAGCGCGCCCCGCGGGGGCGCCGGGCATGGCCGCGGGCGGGCGGGGGCCGAGCCGTAGCCGCGGGCACAGCGCCCTCGCGGGGGGCACCGCCGCGGCCATGGAGCGCCGCTGATCGCCGCCGCCGCCGGGAGACAATGGCCCTGCACAAACTCTGCTCGGTGCTGGAAGGTAGGAGCCGCGGGCGCACGGCGCCCCGCCGGAGCGGGGACCGCGGTACCCCCGGCGGCGCCGCCCCTTCGGCTGCCCCGCACTGCCCCCGGCGCCCTCCCTGCGCCGGCGGAAACTTCGGAGCGGCGGGTGCGGGGGCGACCGCCCCGCTTCTGCCGGGGCTGCCCTTCCCGGGCAGCTGCCGGCGCTCCGCACCGCCCCATCGCACCGCCCCACGGCCCCGCGTCCTGCCCGGCGGCCGCCGCTCTCCGGAGCTCTCCGGGCTGCCGGAGCCCAGCGCCGGGCCGGGGACCCGCACCTGTCCCGGGCCGCCCCCGGTCCCGGGCAGGCGGCGGAGACACCTCGGCACCTCGGGCTTGAGAGGTTCCAGTGGCGGGGACACCTCGGTGCCTCGGGTTTGGGGATGCCGCCGCTAGGAACACCTCGGGTTCGGGGGCTCCCAGCCTGCAGAAAGGTGGGTCACAGTGGCAGCGACTCTACCCCAGTGACCCGTATATTCCCGAGACACACCGGCGCTATCCTACGCTCGTCTTTTCACAGTAAAAATACTCCTGGCTTTCGGGACTCTCCTGACGAGCTGCTCAACACTGTTCAGCTCATCACACTTGTTATCGGGAACAAGGTCTGTTTTCATAAAATCAGTCGCCCGAGTCACAAGCTACACCCTGACCGGTGTTTACCTGTGCCTTTCTTCTTGAGGCTTTTAAACCTTGTTTCTAACTTAATTCTGTTCAGAGGTAAACAACGGAGCAAGGCTCCTCATCCAAGCATTTCTTTGTGCTATTATTTATTCAGCTCGACAATGGGCGAAGGGTTTCTGTTAGAAATCTTGATGTGGCACTTAACCTTGTGCCTCAAGAGATTATTTCTATCATTCTGTGTCTTCTTGAGCAATAGCAGACTTGATGGGGATTCCAGTCTGTTGTTCTGGGGTTTTATTAATGATGATTATTATTTTACATTATTTTGTTAGGAGATGTTGGTATGACTGCATGCATTATTGAAGCCAACAAGGCACTACTGCAGAGTGCAGAACTGTTTTGTGTATACATTGATGTCTTCCCACAGTATGAAAGTTGTAAAGAAGTCTGTTTTAAATCCAGAATGTTTCCATGGGCCATAAAATCCCATGTTCCTGACATGAAGGAGTTTATGTCTTTAGGGTTTCAAAAATATTTTTCATTTATTAGCGTCATAACTGAGAGACAGAAGATACTTGTTCTTACTAAATGTCTGTCTCTATATTGTTAACCATCTACTGAGTTTAGACAACATAGGAACATATGGTTTACATGGGGAAGACAAGGCATTTAGATTTTTTCCTACTGCCTCTTTTAAGTAACATATTTAAATATCAGAAGCTACTATAAAACAACCATAAAATACAACTGTTGTATCTGCTACTTAAATACTTTACACACATGCAGATTTAGTTACATTTCAAAAATATGTGATTGCTGCAAAATTGACTGTACAGGTTTTCCACTGAACAGACCTGCATATTTTTTTATAATCACACTAGTGTCCGGGTAAAAAGTCCTTCTACAGGAAGTTTTTTGTATTTTTCATAATCCATAAATTGCACAAAGCCATTAGTCAATAAGCTGTTAGTATTCTAAACGTATCCCTTGCCATGGCTACAGAAACAACCTATCATTACTTAGCATCATAAACTCCCTTTTAGCTCTGCTTCAATAGAAGTCATTCCGTAGTCCCATTATTGTACCTAATCAGAAACAAAAAAGTATATTCCTGTAGATAGGTGTAGAGATTCTGTTCCAGAAGGAAGCTGCTGGGAATAAAATTCAAAATAACCATCCGTATTTTACAAATTGCAGCTTAAATTCTGCATGGAAGCCCTACCTACAGTGGTAGTAATTTTTTTTTCTCCATACAAATAGCTTCATGTACAGAACTGGGGGAGTTCTGCTAAACCACATGCAAAGTACCATGTAGCTTAGTGTATCATGAGAAATCATATTTTATTTAATATTTCTTAGAAACATCTTCTGTTCTTAATGTGGAATGTCTGTCATCCACAACGAATCTATATTGTGGCTGTTACCTCAGGGCAGAAAAGAGCCCATCATACTTTGTGGCAGTTGGAATTTCTTACATTAAGCTTGGTTAGAGCTATTCTTTTGCTCTCCCTCGGCTATCAATATCAAGGGCTATTTAAATAAAAACTTAATGTAATTCTTTGTCTCTGTCCATAACGTTCAGCAAAACTTCTAGAAGTCTCATCCTGAGTCCCATCATCCTGCATGGATTGTTTGCTCTCCTCCAGCTCTCACAGGCAGCAGTGCTGAGTGGCAGCACTGGTGGAGCATGACAGCCCTGATATTTCAGTGGCTGCAGCTTTTGCTCAAGTGGAGCCCAGCCAATGCCCACCTGCTTTCTCAGTGGGCTCTGGAACCTCTTGGAGGCCAAGAGCTGCTGCATTTGGGCTGTTGGAAGACAAAGCCTTTGCCTCCTGCCTTCAGTTCTCAATGACATCTTAAACACGCTAGAATCATTCCCTGAGCCTGGCACAGCTTGAAAAATTCAGGTGCTCTACAGGAACAAAGCACCATAACCCTCCACTTCATGAGGGAGAAAAGCAGCTGCTTTCATAATAAAGCCATGCTCCTGTTAGCCTTAGGAAGTAAATATACCTACCTTGAATTTCCTCATACCTGGTATTCCCCCAAAATGTGTTTGCTAAGAGCTTGTTCCCATGCTTCAAATATGCTCCCTCTTTAATTTCCATATGCTGTTATTTGCTTTAAAAAACTGTACAAGCTGTCAGTTAAATCCTTCCTCTACATTAGTTTTTATCTATTTCAGTTAATATATTGGATTAATTTAGAAAGCCAAAAAGAGAATTCTGTAGCTTCTGACCCAGTAATTCAACAAGCAGCCAGGGGTAGAACAAGTTACTGCTACATTCCCACCTTCCACTGGACTACAGAATTATTTCCAACTCCATCAGGTTGCAAGAATGTGGACTGCTATGATTTAACTTCCTGCCATTCTGCTCCAGCTCCTCATTTGCATTTTGGCATGATTTTAACAGTTAATTTCTCACAAACAAGTAGTGTTAAGAAGTAATGCTTCCTTCCACACAAAAGCGAGAACTTATGGATGCTTATTTCCAAAACCAAAAGGTGTAATAATGCCACAAAAAGCTGAAAGCAAGCAGAAAAAAAAGGTTATTGAAAAATCTCCTAATAGTTTCATGATTTGCTCATTGAAGCCAAAAGCAAAGTATTGACTGTAGAAGCTACAATGACCCTAATGAAGGCAGTATCAAGTGAAGTCAGAATATTATTTTTTACTTAAACAGTATCTACTTTCCACCTTTTCTGCACTGAAAAAAAAGTGAAGCTCCAAACTGCTTGTAGTGCTAAGCTGTTCAGCAGAAGTAACTCAAGTGACTGCAGAACAGGATTCAAAAAGCTGCCGTGTTAAAAACAAGGGGAGTGTTTGGGGGTGTGTATTACACCTTCCTCTTAGTACTCATACAAACATCATATTCAAAATGCACCACCCTGAAGCGTAACTTCAAATACATTAACTCCTCTTTTTCCTGAGACATAGATGACCATGACCACTAAAATTTTTATAGAACAACTTGGTTACAATTACATTGATATTAATAGCAAGTTTCAGTGTGTAAATCCTGTATATGGCTGTAGCCAGAGTATAGAATCACACTGGATTGAAGCTAAAGGAGCTACTAAATTATGTATCCCTATCTAATGAAAAAGTTAATATTTTCAGCATCTTCCTTAAGGTTTAATTCACAGGGAGAGATTAGACAGAAAAATTATCCTTGAAGTAAAACTTTATAAGCTATTCATTATTTATGAACCTGTCAGAAAGTCATAATTCACTGGAGAAATGAAGAGAGCTGCTAATTGCACACGCTCTAGAATGTGTAGTTTACATACAAAACAAACCCAGCACTAGGAGTCTAACCTGTCTGGACTGAAGCAAAGTTTTAGTGTCTTGGATTCAAGCTGGGATTCTAACACTGCAAACAAGCTTGCTGCTTGTCTGCCTTGTACATTCCAATTTGGGTTTTTTTAATTAATGAAGCACTTATAGTCTAGGACAACTTAAGCAGCTTGCCACCTTTAAACAGCTTGCTGCCTCTGTCAACATATAACTGGCAAGTGCCACCTCAAATACTGCAAGATATGAGGCTGGGGGAGTGTAAATTTTACAACAAAAACCAGCAGGTAACTTCTAATGAAAAAAAAATCCACAATTCTTTCAGATTATCTTTGTGCTTCATTCAGTTCTCTTTTATTACAAAGCTGACTCCACTATGCAGCAGGAAAGGATGGCAAATATGTTAAGAAATAATTTCACAAAACCTCCTTCCTTATCATACAGTAAAATTGATGAACACTAAGTTAAGTCTCTTTTTAAGGGACTGAGAGTGAAAAGCTGGAAAAGAAAAAATTGTAGTCTGTACATAACATGAAAGAAGATAGCAGAAAAGAACTTTAAATATTAATTTCATAATAGACATTCCAGAAATTATTTCCACTGAAAAATATAATATATTGCTAATAAATAAGAGAAGATAAAGAACTCTGGTATATCGATTTTTAAGTCAAAAGTATCACTAACTAATTTCTCTAGGAAATTTCTGGGAAAGATGTATTCAGAATAGTCATGTGCAGCAGGATTAGCTCTGTCAGCTAGAGGGAAATCATCTGAACTTAGAAGTCAGTGTACATATTTTAATAACGTTTTTGAAACCCCTCATCAACATGGTTTGCACATGCAGTCTTTTCATCAGTCTCTTTCTGCACACAGCTTGGAGATGAAAAAAAAGGCTCTTCCATATAAAAAGGAAAGTTCCTATTTTAAAAATGAAAGCTATCATTCTTCTGGCAGAAGTTTTGCCAGCAGACAGACCCAGGGATGGATTATAAGTAACAGGATGTGGAGCAACTGGCAAAATGAGGCAGCCCACAGCTACTTATACATTTCTAATGGAGGTCAGGATCAGAAACGTTAAATGTTTTTAGCCAACCTAGAGGGGACTCTGTCACAGATCCATCCAAGCATGAATTGTTCTGGAGATGATTTTTATCAAAGGGATGTGGGAGAACTGCACTTACTTCCTGAATCAGTTAACCTGGTTTCTCTGCAGAGATATAGTCCCAATTTATTTCTCTGGCAATCTTAAAGAGAGGAATCCCTACTGGAAACAGCTGGAGTGAGATGAAACTGTTATATCTGAGAATAGACCTGAGTGCATTCAGATATCCTGCTGGCAGTTAATGGCTAACAAGATTTGGATCTTAGAAGGCACCAGAGTCACTGTTAATAGCTGGTAAAGCCCACTTCTGCTATCAAGCTTCTGTGAGAAGGATTAAAAATGTGTTGGCAGCTCCACTAGCATGCTCTGGGTGAGACTTAAACCAGCTAAAATATGTCTTGCCTGATGCACACCTTCATCTCTGTACTTTATTCTGTGACAATCCTGGTGTATGTTCCAATCTGAGGAAACCACTGGAGCTGTTAATAGGATAAGTTGTAGGCAGCCACCTTAAATGCTCTTTGATACTCATTTTACCTATCTGCAAATGTTCTGTTGAGAGAGCAATAGATTAAGGAAGGTATACAGACTATGAACTATGAAAATGTTTGGGATTCAACAACTGCCATGTTTCCATCTTCAGCAACAGAATTGTTAGCCTTAAATACAGCACCAACAGATGCAATCCAGTATTCCTTTTGTCGATTAACAAACATAACAAATGCTAGGCAGAGAGAGAAAAATCTCATTCCTTGAAATTTGCAGTGTGTGTTTCTGAGCTAAAAATGGCTTGAATCCTAAAGCAGTTAATAAGCTTTTTGAAAGAAAAGGAGGTGACCATGCACACAATAACATGAAGTCCAAAGTGTCTGGACACTTTACCCGTTTGTCTAAATTGCACAAGTTCTTTACAAGACCACCCACCAGTCAATCACTCAATTTGAATTTGTGCAGCAACTAATCCTTGATCAGAGTCCTTAAAAGCAACCAAAACATGTAATTAATGTTGGCCAGAGAATAGGATAGGATATAATAGCCATGAATGTCTGCAGCACATTAATAGTTAATATTACTGTTTAGACACATGAGTAAAAAATGGATATAAAACCTGAAATACTGTGATGAGCAGTTGCTAAAAGTAACGCTAATTTTAGTACACAGGGCAAATGAGGAGCTAAGTTTAAGAAGAATACACAGAAAAGGAGTCATTCCCATAAGGCAAAACAGAGTATATAATTAAGATCAAGCATTTGTTACTCTAGGCTGTATCTGCCAGAAAGAAGCAGGCATCCTAGCAAGATTTTCCAACATGCATGACCCCTGTGTTGCCATCTATCTGGACTATGTGTGTACAAGGTGCTGCCTAATCCAAGGAGCAGAGCACAGAGACCAAATCAATCCTGCTTTAAGCAAAGTCTGTCATCTTTATCCCTAGGATTCTGGCTACCACTATACTAAGAATGTGTAATGCTCTAAATGATAAAGTCTTTACTTTAAGAAATGGTGGAATGTTTCTCAGTTGTGCCTGACTGCTCCCCAGTTTCATATTCAGCTTGCCCTGTGTGCATAGATCCCCCATTGTCATCACTGAAGACAGACACTGCTCTCAGAGCCACACAGCAAATCGAGTCTGTTGTCTCTGTGTGATGATCCCTAGAGCATGCAGAAAGAGCAGGGGAAAGATATATCATAGGGAGCTCAGAGCTGTACTGTATCCTGTGAAATCTGAAGAATGTGTTTTGCCATAAAGTACAAGCATATGTCAGATTTGCAGCCTAAAGCACTTGTTTGTCTAAGCAACATGCTGATTTCTCAGTATTGAGTTGAGCACCCATTTACTGCAAAACTAACTATAGTATTCTCATTTTTAAAGAGAAGTACGAGACACACATTTGTGAACCTCCCTGTATATACTACAATGCAGAAATTGCCTTCTTTTTTGGCTTAGATTTACTTAAAAAAATTTAGGAAATGTCAAAGAATATCTTGACATCTGCAAACAATGCAGTTTATTACACCAGTTCAGGGGCTTCTTTTATGTTATTCCATAAGTCTACTTCAGCAACAGAATAGTAAGAACTTGAATTGTATGTTTAGTGTCTTCACTTTTCAAAATTTATGCAGCTGTCTGCAGGCTATGTGGTCTAAAATACTTAATGCAAAGAAGTGAAGAAAATGAAAAATCCATTCTTTTAAAACAGAAGCTGGCTGCTTTTTCTATGTTCCTAGCTCATGTTCACACAGGTATAAACTATCAGAGCTCTAAATGGTAGTACAAGAGTGTGCACCATAATTCATGAAATACAAGTACAAATACCAGATTCATGAATAAAAGAAGCTCCTCAATCTCTGCCTTGTTGTCTGTGCTGCTGTTGGCTTAAGGATGGCCTGTTCTGCAGGGTGCAGATCACTGTAAGGTGCAGAAGCACTAACTTTTATTACATTTATCACCTAAGAATCTCTGAGTTCATAAGGTCAGTGTTGCATAGCTCAGGCTCCTCTGGTAGAATTCTCACCATACTCCTCCAGTAAAAACAAAACAACCAGCAGCTCTCCCCTTGAATCTCTTTGATAGTCAATGCAATCCTGCACTGTGCTGTTGCTTACATCAGCAAGCCATGCTCAAGTGGCATTTTTACTCACTACTTGTTCTTCCTGCACCATAATAGACTATGGAGCTAAGCCTAGACTTATCTTTCATTCACATTGAAGAATAGTCATGTCAGAGAGATCTGTAAGAGACTTTAAAAGAGGAAAAAAGGAGCAGAGGAATACTGTGTCCCATTGTAAGTTCAGGTACATAATAACTATTTGAATTGTAGTTTATTAGAAATAAAAAGATCATTCTTCGTCCTTCTGGAAATGCTACAAGACTGTTAGTGAAAGTAGTTCTGTGACTGTGTCCCTGCTGCAGTACCAGGACAGTGGTTCAGCACTAGCTCTGTACTGCACCAACTTCCAGAATTTGTCTCTTCCGTAGACATCTTCCTCCTTATGGATTTGTACTGTCCAAATTAGTCTTTGAGATTCAAAATTATTTTTCCAGGAAGTAGTATGAATTTAGAGATTGCTTTGTTATTTTTAAAATGCACACAAAAATGGGTTAATGGAAACAGTCTGAAAGGTCTAAAAATATCCTGACTGATTATTTTTTCCTTTTGTTTTCATCCTGAGTATTGATGGACCTTAAAAGTAGTGCCAAAGGAAGACCCTGGAACATTTGCTACCTGGGCTACTCTGAATACATCTTAAGGGCTGTTGAGAGCATGAGAAGGATGGGCATGACCAGGGGAGGGCAAGGAAGAGGTGTGAGAGGTTAAAGCTGAAGAGGACGAAAAAGGCAGGGAACAAAGAGAAGGTGGCCTATACTATTCCCAGTCATCCATATAACATGACAAAAAGAAGACAGTAAGATAAATATTCAACCCATATCTTCTGCAGTGGCCTGCACATCCATGCTGCTCTGCAAGGAATAGGCACAGTTTGTTTGCATTTACACGATACAGGCGCCAGACTATTTATAGAAACAGCACAGCTCTAGTGAAAGCCAATCAGGTTTCTGAAGTCCTTTTAGGGGGGTTGTTTCTTTATCCACATCAGCAAGAAGGGAAATCAATGGTTAGTGTAACAGAACATCTATTCTTATGTTGTTTCCACCAGTACAATCACTGAAATAAATGTAGATGCATACTGAAATTAAAAAAAAAAAATGCTTATTTTAACAGTGGTAGCCATAGTAGAGAGCTGTACTAAATAAAAACCAAAGCAAACCAACAAACCCTCAATTTTTCACTGTTACTTGAAATTGAGTATTTGCATTCATTTTGTTAGTCACATGTTAACTTCACTCATATTTCTCTGTGTGCTTTAAGAAAAAAAGTCAAAGCTCATTTTGCAGTTTGAGAAGCAGCATAAGTTACACAGAGCTTGCTCTGAAAAGAGGGTGGGCCTAGCACATCTTTAAAAAGGTGAATTCAATAGAACATACTGACATGTGATTTACACAGGATTGGGGAAACTGCCTTTACTTTAGCAATAGAAGTCAACATTGAAGTGTTGCACCAAAACCAGTGTAGAAAACAAACAAACAAACAAACCCAAAAAACAAACAAACAAAAAAAAACAACAAAGAAAAGAGATTGACAACTTTATAACTGTCTATAACTGAAAAGATTCTCTGTTAGGGACAAGTGATCTCAGGAGTACAAATGCATTGTAAGTTCATACAACTCATAAACTCGGATTTTTCAGCATACAGTTTAAACTGCAAAAATAAATGGTAAATAATTGTGAAATAATATCATCTATGTAAGGAAATGGTAAAAACTAAAACCAGCTGAAAACTAACATCAATGGTATCTTAATAAAGATGGGATATTTGTTCATTTGCTTTAAAGACTAGTGAACATCCATAACTGAATACCAGTAATGGGTGCTAGATACTTTCTTCTGAAGGAGGAATTTTCATTCTAGGGTGAGTCAGTAATGATTAGCAGCATCTGCTTTGTATTTGGATAATGACAGATAGTATATTTTTAAGTGTATTAATATTGATGAAATGCAGAATTATTGCAGATATGGAAATTTAAAAACTACTTAAATCTTCACCTACTCTAACATAATCCATCCCTAAAAATCAAATAAGCTTCTAAGAACATAGCACTTGTTTGCAAGACCCATATGGTATTTTAGAAAACACCCACAGTTATGAACCTGACTTGCATGGGAAAAAGCAGTTGTTGGTGAGGAAAGTTTCAGAATGAAACACGGTCTACTTCAGTATGAGTAGAGAGAAGAAAGAAAGCAGAAACATACAAAATAAAATATAAATGCTAGATGGACACTTTTGGGAGCAGACTTTGAATCTTTTTATCTTTTCCCAAGATAATATATCCATGCCAGTGTTAGAGGAGCATCTGGATGAGTTGAGTCAAGATCGCTGTGGTTCACAGTCAGTGCATGCTCACTCTGCAACTCCAAAGGGCTCAAAGTCCCAACAGCAACACAGGGAAAAGCACAGATGGGAAAAAAGCCATTTCAACTGAGCCACTAAAATGCCTGAGCAACAAGGCAGTGAGGATGGGAAAATAAAATTAATTTCTTGAATGTGACAATAAAATTCCTGCTGAAATCTCTTTTTGCCCTGCAGTGCTAAGGCCATGCCTGCTTGACAAGTAGATTAAGAACATGGGAAGGGCTATATCAGGTCACATCAAAGGTCCATCTTGCTTGGTACCTTCTTTTACAGAGATATAAAAGCAGAATGAGCATAAAAGTAGAGCAAATTATATTTGCCCCAAATACATCCCAGACTTCCAACAATTTATGGCTTAAGGGGTTTCTGAACAGAATTTTCTACCTCAAGTATGCATTATGAATTATGTGCATTAAAAAAAAAGGAAAAAAAAAAAAAGAAAGAAAAATCTTTCTGTAATTTGAACATGCCACCTGCACACTTTGTCTGACACCCTCTGGTTCTCTACTGGAAGAGACAAGCAGTAGTTGCTCAGTTCTCAATCTCAATGATATTTGTGGTTTTGTAACTCGTGTCCTGTCTCCCCTCAGCCACCTTCTGTCCAGGGCAGTCCAGGCCTGCTTAGCTAGTTCTGTGTCCAGAATTTCCAAGATACTCCAGATGCAAGCAAATGAAAGATTTGAAGAGTAGCATATTAATTTACTCAGTTTCATTCTCTTTCCCTCTCCCAGTAATCCTAAACAATTTGAAGTGACAAAGTTGACAAAGCATTTTAGGAAAATCTAAACATTAAGGCTGCTTTTAAATTGCTGATGGACTGTGGAATATGGAGTGTGCTGTTCATACAGATGCTTCTTGGGTGCAGGGAACGTGAAAATGCAAGGGAAAGGCCAAAAGTAAAATGGCCAGAAAGGAAAGAATGAAAGAGGGAGGCTCTCAATCTCCAGAATGTTCGTCTGTCCATTAACTACTGCCTCATCATTTGCAGAAATCACTGGTATTGTGTAGCAGCATCACAACCACCAGTCTTGCAAGCACAAATCTGAAATCTGTGGAGGGGTTAAGACCATGCAGTGTCTCCTGTGGTCCAGATGAATTTCTTGGAAGCTGGAGAAGTCTTTTGCACACATTATGCAAATAGAGTTTTAGGATAAATATGATTCATTATAGCAGTGAAACATCTTGTTTCAGGATATAAAAAGTTTTATAGACAACAGATACCATGTAAACTCTAGAAAATATTCTTAAAAGTCCCCTCAAACAATGAATTGCTTTTATTATACACACTTTCTTGAGGAACTTGGAAGAAGCACCAGCAGTGCACATAGACTGCACTGATTTAATAAGTTGAAATTTTAAAGAAAACATATAAATTAATTATATATTTTTATATGTTCTGAGTTGTTTTGGTCAGTGATGCCAGGATTTGCATGAACTGGGACTGCAGAAAATGGTCTATAACTTTGAAGAATTACTGATGTTTTTCCTGTCCAATTTCTCTCGTCAGTGTTGCTTGTAACAATCCTGGTAGTGGAAGGCATTGCTGTTGCTCAGAAGACACAAGGTAAAATTTTAGTTTGATGATTTTCTCTCAAAAAATGGAGGAGTTTTATAACTTTTAATTGAGCAATATAAGTGAAAAGAAATGTTTGTATTCAGATATGAATAGCTCTTGAATTACCAGTATGAATTGCAGTATTTTCCATTTTCCCCCATTTGCTGCATTTTCTCCCAAATGAAGAAAACCATGCAGTCACAAAGAGCATGGAAGTTTCACTTTCCCAGGTAAAGTTGTATAGTTTTAGATGTTAGAGATGGGAAAGAAACCACCACAGAAATTCATGTTTTCTGTATCTGACAACAAGCTTTTCAAATAGTCCACCCACAAACGTTTTTGAAACCTGCTGAGTGGGGAAGGAATCTATTTCACAAACCTTATTTTTTCATATGTGGGATTACCTACCCTTAAGAGAGAAGAATTCCTTGAACTGCCACCTACTGAATTTCCTTGAAAAATTTCTGCAGAAGAGAGTTTTCACCCCCATAAATCAAAAAGCTGTCAGGGTACCAGTGGAAGGTGATGTCATTTATTGGAGGTATCTAAGACCTGTACCAGCATGGATGTCCTCTCACAGGTCTGCAAATTAAGTATGTAAATACAAATAATACTATGAGTACCCTGTGAGATTTAGAAAATATTGAGCAGAAAATACATATCCTATGTCTTATTCTCTGCAATTCTGTGGATACCAAGGAGAAGGGCCAAAGGTACTTAAGAATATCAGAGATCACACTATTCCCAACCTCATCTCAGTGGTTGAGGAAATCTGAACCAAACTCTGTGAATAATCCAGCATGAAGAATTACCTTTCTAAACTGCATAATCTCAGTCACAGAACACATTTCCCTGTACATCCAGAAGAGGAGCTTCAATCCTAAATGAGACCCTTGGCTACCAGGGCAGTCTAGGAATTTTATTAACTACCATTGCTGTATTTAGTGTATTTACATACTGAAATTCATTCTGTTACAAACATCCTGTATTCCAACAAATTACTGTAAATAGATATCCCACCTTAGCATATTCTGGAATCAGGGTCAAAACCAGTGAAAGCTGACAAATATTTCTGATTATATTTACATAGGAACAGAGATTACATAACCCTTAAAATAATGGTATTGGCAGCCACTGTGACTATTTCACTTAGAAAGAAGAGTATCAAAAACCTGAACTGAGTTGGGAGAAAAAAAATTACTCCCCCTCCGTTCCAAGCATCTCTGGATATATATGATATTCAAAAACTGTGATTTCTTTAGGATGTACTCCACCACAAAATTAAACATAAGATTTTCTTAGATAGACATTAATGAGTGCCTTTCAAGAGGGCATGTATGTGTCATGCCAGAATTTTACTTTATCAAATCTGCATGCTTGCAGAAGAAACTAATTTGATCACTTTTTTTTTTTGCTTAAGGTGGGCAAAGTATTGGAGTGAATCGCATTCCTCCCACTCAGTGTGACAACTGGGTCCGGACCAGTAATGGAGGACATTTTGCTTCACCAAACTACCCAAACATGTACCCACCCAATCAAGAGTGCATCTATATCTTAGAAGGTACGTGCTTCATTTCTGCTTTGTTTTGCTGTAATCTTACTGTTAAATGGAAAATCTTGAACTGTTAAAAATGTCATCTTACCCTTCTGCGAAGGATTGCATGGCCATAGTGGTAATATAATGAATTCTACAGCCATTTACTTGAACAAGAAGCTAAATTTTCTCTGTCAAGTTATAACAACAAATAAATAAGAAATGCAAACAGTAAAAAATTAGCTATATAGAATAAGACATATCCTCACAGCCAGGAAAAGGAGCAGCATATCTACTATAATCTATGAAGGTATGGAATTAGTAAGGAAAAAAATTGTAGCTTGTTACCTTAATATCACGGATAATAGATTACAAAAAATGAAGGCTATTTCATACCATGCTGTAATCTTCTACCTCACCAACAGAAAACCTTTATGCTGTACTTCATTAATAAAGAAGATATATCTGGCTGCCATGGCACTGTACTAAAAATACAGAGATTTGTTAGCACTGCTGAGGTTACTATTAAAATAATGTGATGAGGACAAAAAAAAAATGTCATTAACTAGAATAAAACTATATTCCAATGAGAGTATCTTAAATAAAGGCTGCAAGACTTGAGACACTCCAATTATTTTTCCTCTTATTAGAATGCACCCAAAACCCACTGAAGTCAGCTAAAAATATTAGTCAACCTAATAATCAGATTCATATCAATTAATTGAAATAGTTCAAGTAATGAGGTTTGATGAGTTTTTATTTGTACAGCACAGCAGTGGTTCACAGACCCCTCCTTTTTGCTTGTTCCCACGCACATCTTGGTTTTGCACCTTGCGTGCCCAGGAGTGCCCCAGGGAGCAGCCAGCCTGTCCTGCTGCACGGCTGGGGCACAGGAGCAGCTTCCAGCTCTCCTCAGTCCTTCCACAGAAACACTGTGCGTGCCTGAGTGGGGCCAAGGTCTTCCAGAATTTCTAGCCAAGATCTGCTCCTTCATGCAGAGCTCTGCCAACATTCACAGCAGCTCCAAATGCGTGTCGCTCTTGTGAGCGAGGCAGAAGGTCTGACGGGAGGGCTGGAGATGCCAGAGTAAATCCTTTTGGCATTCAGGAAAAGCAGGCAGTGTGTGATGCCTCAGAGCTCTCACTCCAGATCCCAGCCAGCATCGGGAAGTTCACGTAGCACAGCCGGTGCCAAGAATGAGGAACAGTAAAGCCATTCATACAGGAGAAAGTCTTGGGATCCAAACCACGGATGTGAGAGTCAGGATTTAGGGCTCTGATCCCAATACTGCCACAGGCTCAGACTCACCAATATGCAATCTGTAGCCACCTGCATATTACTGACTTACATGAAGCACTTACACTGCCCTGAATAGTCTAATAAAAGATGTCTTCTGTGAAAAGATCTACCAGTTTGGACTTTATGTTTAAGAAATAGTGAGTAGTTCTTCCTATCTTTCTCTTTTCCATTCTTTTCTGCATAGCTCAGTGTTTTGTCCTTTTTTATGTCTTTTGCTTTCACAGAACACTTGTTTTAATTTATCTCTTAATATGTAACCTTGTTTGAATACCTTTGTATATATGTTCATATATGTTATATGTGCTGCATTAAATTAATGTGATTTCTGAATTTTCAACAATTAAGATCAGCAAGCAAAAAATTTTGTATGGTTCTGTGCAAAAGTAACTTTTAGAAAATAATTTCTAAAAATATTTCTAAAATAACTTCTAGAAAATGATTTCTAGACTGCAGATGTATTTTGAGAAGTTCCCAGTTTCTTTTTTATCTTGCTGTTTTGGAGGCCTGTCTCTTCGTTACTTCATGTCTTTGTGTTTTTTTTATCAAGATCTTCATTTAATCTTTTGCTCAATTTTTTTTTATGTCTAGCTGCTCCACGACAAAGAATTGAGTTGACCTTTGATGAACCTTATTACATAGAACCCTCATTTGAATGTCGGTTTGATCACCTGGAGGTTCGAGATGGACCTTTTGGGTTCTCCCCTCTCATTAATCGTTACTGTGGTCTGAAAAGTCCTGCACTAATTAGATCAACAGGGAGATTTATGTGGATCAAGTTTATTTCTGATGAGGAGCTGGAAGGAAAGGGATTTCAAGCAAAGTACTCATTTATACCAGGTAAAGATGTCTAAAATTCTGACGGAGTTAATGACTATCTGCTCCCATTGAACTCTGTGGGTGTGTTTGTCCTCTCAGCCTAGAGCTGCATTTCAGCATGAGCACTTACGAGGCACAGTGACAATGTGATAGCCAGTCTCAGTCCTGCTACTCCTACAGGCCACATGGCTAAAAGCACTTGGGGAATCTTGACTGAAGGAAATTACAGATCTGTAATTTGCTAGAGAGGAAGACAGTTGAGCTTGTTCGAACTGAAATCTTCAGCAGCACCCTTCTTTATTTGTCTACTTGTACCAGTTTCAGCAGTGGTAGGAAAGGAAAGACAGCACATGCAAAGAGCTGCCTTTTCACCAGCCTTTCTTCTAGGCATGTAAGACACTGGACAAAACCACCTGAAGCAACTCTACAGTAGCACTCTAGCCAGATGCAAAACATTTTAAACCTCCATTCTGAAAACCCAGAGCAAATATCTGCACAGTCTAAGCACAAGCTCTCAGTATAACTGGGTTCCCTCAACCCTTGGGCTCAGAAAACAGAGCTGCTCTTTGCTCAGAGTGCTGTGGAGTTCACAGGTGCAAAGGAGAGGACAATGTGCTGACAGTGCCTTTAGACAAACAAAAATTACATCTGCTCTGTGGAGCTACTTAAACCTGGCAGGGCATCCTTCTTACATGAAAACTTGACCTGATGTCCTTGTGCAATGCTTGACTATTGTACTTCATAGATACTACGCATGTAGTTATCAGCATTTCATTGTCCTTTGGGACAAAAGGCAATATACAAGTGTCAGCTCTACTACTTCGATAAATGTATACACAAATATAACTTCTTCATGTTATCTTTACCCCTAGAGCACATGAAAACACAATTCATGATTATATATTACTGCTTAGGGATTTAGACTCGGAAACTTCAGATTAACATGGTGACCAGACCATTGGGAATTACATGATAATAATGTTTTCACAGGGACAGTACTTATGCAATTTGCTAAGTCCATTTCCAAAGCCATTTCATCAACACCACTTTCAAAACTAAATTACCATAGTTGCAGGCTGAGACTTTAAATATACATTTAAACTGTGTATTATTTTCACAATGGATTACAGCAACTGAAGGACTGATATTTTTCTTTTCCTTCCTCTTCGTTTATATGAAGTGTGGTAAAATATTTTATGGTTGTGAAAATGAAAGGGAACACATGCACATACTCCTGCTTCATAAAAAAATCAGCTTACAAAGAAGGCTGAAAACCTTGCAGAATTTTGCATATAGTGATCATAGATTTTCACAATAGGTAAATAAAAAGAGGAGGACAAAGAAGGCATGTTCTGAACTGGTTTGAGTCTTAACCTCAGGATTGAGGCATTCTAGGGGAAGTGATAAACTTCCTATATAAAAAAATAATTAATATTTCCTATCGAAAAAATAATTTATAGAATCACAGAAAGAGCCAAATTCTGGACCTTCATTTGAAAAAGAATTTTGTACCAAACCATTGTGCACTTTTGCATGAACTAGTGCTTTCTTTGCATAGAACATTTCATAAACCATGTCTAGAGCTGTTCTACATGGCCTAATACAAGAGACACAGATAACCCAGGGAAAAGTACCTTTAGGATTGAACAGCTTTCTTCACATTCTTTTTTTAAGAGCAGTTAGCAATTTCTAAGTGTTGATATATTCTGCTAAGCTCAGTTCAAATTGTTCAGAACTACATAGACAGCAGTCTGATAAAATAAATCTAAATAAGCTTTTTGCACAGACAAAGATTCCCTGTACTCTTGTGGTGCTCCAGCAGTTTCAGTGAAAACTGACATAGTTAAATTCAGAATATAATGTAGGAACAAAATACTAAATAGTAATTTTTGGTGTTGTGCTAGAAATCTGAACTGTCAGGATAGAATTACCTTTTTCAGATAAGGTCAATCTTTGTGGAATAATGTTCTCATCTAAAAAAACTTTGACTCTATGTGCTCCAATTGATTCAGTAAACTTTCAGGCAATTTTTTTTGTGACATAATAAAAAATGGACATAATCTGCAGATAATACTAAAGCTTGAAGTGATTCTCAAGCACTGATAGCCCTGGTGATTCATGACTTCTTTCTATTACAGATCCTGACTTCACTTACCTAGGAGGTATTTTAAATCCCATCCCAGGTATAGTATTACAGTAACAATTTCTTTATATCTTAAATTTTAAATTAATGTTATATTGTATTTGACAGCAAGGTCTGTCTTCTCCCTAGACTGCCAATTTGAGCTCTCAGGAGCTGATGGAATAGTACGTTCCAGTCAAGTAGAACAAGAAGGAAAAACAAAACCAGGACAAGCAGTTGACTGTATCTGGACAATTAAAGCCACTCCAAATGCTAAGGTGGGTTTTGTTGATATAATTCAGGATATAATGGGTTTTTGTGACAGTAGCAACAGGTAATGGTCACTAACTGTGATTTGCATAATGTTGTACTTCACTGAAATGAGTCATGTAGCAGTGGCTTAGGAAATCCAGAGAGAGAATTTTTTCTGAAATTAAATTTATATAAGTCCATAGTGCTGGCTTCCTATTATTTGAAGCTCCAAATACCAAATAACTGTGAGAACTGTTTAAGCAACAATTTTCAGGGGCATTTGACTTGGATCCTGGTTTTATTGGAAGACTGCAGGCAAAAATGCTGGCTGACATCTTCAGTAATTTCCAGTAAATCTCACTGCCAAAACTTAATGGTTTGCCTCCAGTGGTTCTATTGGAGAATTTGGTTCTGTTCAAAGTCAACAGAACATGTACCTGCTTCTCCCATCTAATTCACAGTCCAGCTCTTTGAAACCCACTTTCATCAGCAGTCTGAGCTAAATGGAAAGGCTTTACCTTGTTAGGCAGACAGCAGGATAAAATCCTGTTCACAACCCCAAAATACACAATAGCTAAAGCCTGAATCATATTAGTTTCAGTCATACTCATTAAATATGTTGCACAGAAGAGCACATGCTTTTCTCCGTAGAGTATACACATCTTTAATTTTGCTTCTGCTTGCACATACATAAAAATTAAAAAATATTTTGAAGCAGTAGCTGCCAAGATAACAAACCTTCCCTCTGCCTTCTTACACACTCCTAACACCTAAACTAACCAGCCCTGTTAACCACCTTGCAAGGTTACTCTAAAATAATAACCAAAAAGATGATAATAAGAGGACAAAACATGAAGGAAATTAAAAGTCCATTAATATATTTGAGCCTTTGAGGAAGTGAGTCAATTCCCAAGAGCCCTATACTAGTCTAAGTAATAGACGTAGTTCTTCCAGAAACAATAACAAACCCATTTTCTCTCTACATTGCCACTTGAGTGCATCGGGTCTTGTGCTTAAGTATTTTAATAAATTATTGAATGTTGCCAGAAGGCAGAGTTATAGTTGGGTGAGTCCTGAAATTAGATCATCATCCTAAATTATTGATTTAAAACATTACAGAAAAATAATTCTTAGTATTCTGACAGTGGTTTCTCAAGCTTCAATTCAGGAAGAATTATGATGATAAAATCCGTTAGATCTGATACAATGCAGTCTCTTGAGAAAAATAAGCACAGACATTTTTTAATTCCTCAATTTGATTTTGCAATAAAAATAAACTTTTCAAGCTGACATGAGTCCAGCAATGAAAGTATTTTTAAAATGTGTAAAGTAGACACTTAATAAATTATGTCCAGATTTCATAAAATTAACAGAATAATCAATATAATGTAAGAGTAAGGACCTTTTATACTTGCCTAGCACATTAATCCAAAAGAGCTTCTGAAGAGGTGAGCACTTTTAATGGGATTATTCCTTTGTTATCATACAAATAATAGCTCTACTAAGTGTGCTAAATTATTTTTAGTTTCCATTGTTACTTCATAGCAGATATATGAAGTCAATCATTAAAGGAAAATATCATCTCTCAGCCCAAATACTAGCAATTGCAGCTCACATCCATGTTTTTGAGATAAGTCATCAATGGAGAACAGGTTCTCAATGTAGCAGAATTTCCAGCAGTAAATCGTAACAAAAACAGCAGGGGGAAAAAGAGAAAATAGAAGAAAAGAAAAAATACATATGCTGAAAATCACAAAAAAGTGAGGTGAAGCATGAGCTAATATGGCACTGGGTGCACCTTCAGACAGAATGTGCAAGGGAAGGCAGTGCTGGCCAACCTGCCTCTGGAAGCACTGAAAAGGAAAAGCCATGGGGTGCAAGTGTCACTTGTCTTTCTCTTTTACCATGTTTTCAATAAAGCCTGATAGGTGTAGGAATGGGGAGGGGAATACCTTGTTTTGTCTCCCAGAGGTGGTTGGTATCGAGCTATGGCAAAGGGGCAGCAAACTGGGTTCTAGAGCCCCAGAGTGAGATTCATCTGCCCTAACCTGCTGCACCCCACCTGAACAGGGGTCCCAGAGTCCTTGGTAGATGCACACAGCCCCGCTGTGCAGGGCTCGGTCAGTCCCTGGGCACATCGCTTCTCCGGCAACACAATAGCCGTCTATAAATCGTTAAAGTCTAAAATGCAGCAAGCTTAAGCGACTTGGTTTCAGATCTTAAAATTTTCAGAAGAATTTTGAGAATTCCAGTACAACCATTGAAGAATTTCGAAAGCCTTTTGATGTGTTAATGTAATCTTAACTGAATGACAATCTTGCAGGAGTTTCCTTCTCCAGCAAAATAAATTATTTACTTACTCTTTAATTACCATCTCAATCTTTTAATTTCCTTGGTGCATGTGTTCTAACACATATGCTGCTTTCTCTTGGATTAGATTTCTGCTTTTAGAAGTATTAAGATTAGTTTAAATTCATTAATTCTTCCTACACAGCCAGCTTACTTCTTTCTCGTTTCCATTTTTATTCAAATTACTCCTGACTTCATGGTTTGTGTCTTCCATAACACAGCTATGGTTCAGTAATTAGCTTTCATTCTGAAGCAATAAATTTTAATTTCCTTATTTTACTTCAGAGCTTTTCTGACTAGACTCCTTCCCCTATATTTTAACATTGTTTTTATGAACTAGAAAGAAAGAGAACAGTCAAAATACTTTAAAAATTATTTCAGTACATTTATGCATTCCTTGTGTCTCTTTCTAGAGAAACAGACTTCACATTTAGCAGAGCTTCTTGGGCGTTTCTTCACCAAGTGTGTTGCTTTGTAGTGTTTTTCCAAAGGGAGCAGAAATAAAGTAAAATTTTAAATAAAGATTGTTTTAGGGAACAGGAAGAAGTGAAACAGATACCCAAGACAATGTCAGGTAATGCTTTACATGGACATCTAATGAGAAAATCTAAGTTTAAAAGTGCTGTGAATTGGGAACTACATGTATGTGTAAGGGAAGAAGAAAATATCTTATTCAAGATCTGCTAAGAAAGAATACTCTCCTCTCTGTATTTCTTCTCCCAAAGACATTGATTCCTCTTTTCTAATAGATCTATATGCGATTTCTGGACTATCAGATGGAGCATTCCAATGAATGCAAAAGGAACTTTGTTGCTGTGTATGATGGGAGCAGCTCCATTGAAAACCTGAAGGCCAAGTTCTGCAGCACGGTGGCCAACGACGTGACGCTGCAGACAGGGACAGGGGTGGTGCGGATGTGGGCAGATGAAGGCAGCAGACTGAGCAGGTTCAGAATGCTCTTCACTTCCTTTGTGGATCGTAAGTAGATCTAAAAGTGCCATTTCTCCTGGTACTGAGGTACTTCATGTATTTCAGGGAAAGCATCGGCTGAATATTAAGCAGCAGGAATAGATGAAAAGGGTTATTTCTGTTTCCTTCACATACTAGCAGGTAAATTAGATAATTGCTTTATTACATTTCTAACATGGTTCCTGAAGAAAAGCTTTCCTCCATTTTTAAAAGGCTTATTTTCCACTTGAATTCAGCAATAGTGCCCTAGGCTAAAGCCTTCTCACAAAGACACATCCTTCCCTACAAATGAGCACAGACTTCAAAAAGACAGCAGTGGACTGAAGCATGCTCTCCCACTAGCACCCAGTTCCCTGCCAGACACCACAACAGGCTCTTCTTAAGGCCACTCTGGATGTTCAGAAGAGTAGAAAATATGTCTGATTCTGTCAAGTCTTGCTCTACTTCCTAAACACAGCTCTATCTTCAATTGTGGGTCTGGAACTACAGCCCCTCCAGCCAAGCTGCTCCCTTATCCTCAGCTGCATTTGGCTCTGATGGACCCCACATGTGCTCCCTTAGCAAAGCCCTGTGGTGTAGCACACCCATAGATAAGTAGTTAAATTCAAGTTGATTCAAAGCGCCTGTAATTAAAGCTGAGTTGTAAATGCCATCTGGATTTTGGTTTGGATTCCATAGCCTGGGTTAGAGGGAGTCTTTATTCTCATTGTAAATTAAGATGTTTCTTGAAAGCAGGTTTTTTGTGAGATTTTTTCCTTCGAAGAGTGTTGTACCTGTATGGAATTTTGTTGCCTCACATATTTACAGAGGACAATACTGTCCACATTGCAGAACCATTGCAGTGTTGTTTGTATGGCACTAAAGCAGACTGAGTTCAGAACTGCAGAGCAGATCTGAGATACATGTGGAGAGCTGAATGAAATATTCCCATTTCAGGAAATCAGACTTATACTTGTGCTAAAGGTTATCAAAAAGTTTTGCTTGAAGAATAAATAGTACAGATTAGCTGACAAAAAAATAAGTTTTCTGACAGAACATGTCTGTAGCCAGTCCTGAACAAGATCCTGGTCACTAACTTGCACAAAAGTTCAGGTGACAGGTAGCTTTTGTGTTCTGTTCCATGAAACAGTAAATTTTAACATAGGAGAAAAGCTACTTTATATAAAACAACCTTCCTAAAGTAACAGATATGTATAAGAGAAATAGATTCTGGCTTACTTTGAGTACATGGTAGTAAGGAACAGTTGCATGTTTCAAGCTAGTCGATTGCTTAACCTACAAGAGGCATTTAATAAGCTTTAGATATTGAGAATTTAAATAAATGTCAAGTTTAAGTACAGCTTGCAAAAATTGATAACTGCTTTTCCACTAGCTTTCATTTCAATACAATTATTAACATTGGTGATAGTGCAAGTTATTCTAGCTTTCAATGTAGAAAATGCTATGAACTTTGCCAGGGAAATGATCTATTTATATTATAATTATTGGAGTGGGTTTTTTGTTGTTGTTGAGTTTGGATTTTTTTGGGGAGGGGTGTGTGGACGATTTTTAATGCAAGAGGTTGAAATACTAAGTATTCCTAAAGGTAGATAACTTTCCAAATTTGTGAGCTTAAAGCAACTCAAAAGTCATTGGCAGAAGAACATCTGCAAAGGTATGTGGTTATTGTTATTTACCTGAGATACTCCCTTTCTTGGATAGGGTCATTGAAAAGTATGTGGCTGTAAAGTGTTTCAAGTATTTTTATATAATCTTGTCATAAGCAATTTTTCTAACTGAAATAAACGCCAATCTGAGCTTATCTTATTTTCAGATTGTTAAGATATCTTTCTCTTCTACCTTGCTAATGATTTGTAATTACACGAAGCCAACCATGAAAATGATCAATATTTTTGGAAAGATTTCCATAAATTAACTAATAGTGCATGACAGTCACCTAACACACACCTAGCACTGCTTGCATGTTTGACTAAGTAATTCAGCTAACAGCAATGTGAAAAATCAATGTATTTGATTCCTGGCTTGATTCAATACATGAGTAATGCTGGATACAAAGAGCACTGTGAGCATTGCACCACTTTTGGGCAGCTGTTATGAGAAGAGTCCAGCTATGACCTTGAAGTCCTAGGCTGGAGTTGATCAACCATTGTGACTTTTAGACTTCAAACTCCCCAAATAACAAACAAAAGGAAAATAAGTCAATTTGCCCCATATTCACGAACTGTGAACCAAAGCCATGCCCACAAAAATTTAAAGGGACTACACAAACATGTAGAAGAGAGACTGTACTGGCAGATGGAAAAGCAACAGCAGAATGCATCAACCAAATACAGAGCTATAAAAACAATTCACCTGTTCAGGGAAATGAGAATATGTTTATATGTTGCCAGATTGCCAGGGTTAAGCAGTAACAGCAAATACAAAAGCTTAAAATCAATGAGTGACGGTTACCCAACTTCAGTGGAGTAAGCCACAGAAACACAATACATATTTGATTTAGGAATGCAAAATCAAATGTTTGAATGTTCTTTTTTTTGTAGGCATAACTCCTGTTTTTGTCATTGAGATTCTCAAGCCTAACAGAATGACTAAGCGAGAAATGCACTGTTCAGGAGCAGTCATTCCCTCTGCTCTACCCTTTGGGTTTCCTGTTCTGTTTCAGAGAATCCAGACTGCTCAAGAATACATTC
The DNA here is from genome assembly GCF_048771995.1 of Taeniopygia guttata. Classification (NCBI taxonomy): domain Eukaryota; kingdom Metazoa; phylum Chordata; class Aves; order Passeriformes; family Estrildidae; genus Taeniopygia; species Taeniopygia guttata. Next base: position 13,732,521 of record NC_133036.1, read on the forward strand.
TTTCTGTGAAACCAAATAGTAGAATGTCTATCACACATCTTTGCTGTTTAGTATATAACTGACTCCACTAATAAAAGACATTTCCATGGTAAAAATACCACATTACTGAAACAAAGGGAAAATCAATTTCTTGTCCAGTGCCCTGAATTTATAAATAATTCTCTACTTATATGATACAACACCCTGAAAAGAATTATTACTACTTTCTAATATCTTTTTTCTTATATCAAGGAGCTGCAACAAATATTCAGAAAAATATGGGGCAGCCTTCTAGTTAATTTCTTTCTTCAAATTTCTGACTATATATAGATAGATACACAAAAAGCTAAACTGTACTCTCTCAGTCCCTGTATTAGCTCTAATAGGAGGATCCAGGAGCTTTTCATTCACAAGCAGGAATGATTTAGATGCCTCTAGTTATTGAAATCTCTTGCAATTACTGAAACAGTCCTCCACAAGCTGAAATCTGATTTGCCTTAAGATAGTTATGGGCTCTAAAATGCAGATGTTGAGGGACTGCTTCACAACATCTACATAGCAGATGCTCCACAGAATAAATATATAATTGATAGTGAACGTGTGATTTTTAAGTATTAAGTTTTTAAAGACACTTACTAAAACCTTCTTCCATCATCTGTGTTTTGTGACTGTCTCTATCTGCTCCCTACCCCTTTGGAGCAAGAATAGGTTTTATAGCATTGATAATACTGAAATTGCTGAAAGCAATTACATGGGGAGAGAAAGGCATCAGATAGTGACGTGCAAGAGAAGTGATTGTGTTTGAAACAGAGAGGAAGAATGCATGTTAAAAACCCCAGATATAGGAACTTAATAGTTTTATTGCAAGGCATCAATTACTGAAAATTCTGAATATTTTCTTTCTCTTCTCTCCTGCAGCTCCCTGCTCAGGCAACACTTACTTCTGCCATAGCAACATGTGCATCAATAATTCTTTAGTCTGCAATGGCATTCAGAACTGTGCATACCCTTGGGATGAGAATCACTGCAGAGGTGAATATAGTGCAAACCACAGCCTTTATGTGCTAGGCTGGTCAGTTTGCCTTTCAAGAAAGTCATGAAATGTCTTTTTCCTGGAAATATGCTGAAGACAGCTATTCTACTAATCTCAGGAAGGTGTTCCAAATTTTTTATTTAAACTCGGGACACATGTAAGCATCCTGAATATTGATCTTACTGCTTTTAACTGAATTTCTTCCTCTTCAGCATATACTCTTTATTTTAAAAGGATAGCCACTTGATAAGAACTAGAAAATAGTATTTTTGAGGCTGCATCCTATCCATTTCTAAACTTTAATGAAGCCAGGATTTTAGGGATGGGTGATACCTTTTAGAGATAAAAATAAAGAACTGAAAAAACAGGGAACTAAGTTTTCAAAAACAAAAAGCCTCTCAGGGTTGAAATAGAAGCAATAATCCTCCAAGACAATTTAAAAACATTTGTTTAGAGTTGTAAATCACAAGCTATTTGAGGATAAATTCAACTGCTGTATATGATTTGAGAAAGGATGGGACTAAGGAGGAATTGTTAGGGAGCATGAAATAAACTCATGGAATACAGACACATGTAAGTTACTGCTTCTAGAACATGGGTGGGGAGTATTTTTTCAATCATCACAACTACAGAAAAGACTTGTTTCAGTATCAGGTTTGTAGGAAAAATTCTCATAATTTGAAGTAATTGTTATTCTGTTAAAGCACAGACATTCCCCCATGCTTCAAGAGCAGCTCAGTTGTCAGAACAAAACCAGTCTAAGGTCAACATTTTTTCTTGCTGAAGAAAACAATAGAACAAAAACCCTTGCTTAGGGTTTTTTGACAAATAGAATGGCAACAATAGCTCTGAACACAAAAGTCCAGAAGATTTAAATATGTATTCCATTTCAAAGAGAAACCGACCCTGCAGAAAAGGTCCGAACCATCTCTATAGAAAGTCTTGAAAGAAAATTTCTTTTCAATGCAAAAATCGTGCTTGCATTTTTAAAGTAAATAAACATTTTAAAAATCTACTTGTTAATTGCATTTTGGGTAAACAAAGAAATTAATACCATTTCTAGATACTCTAATGTAAGGCATATTGTAGAAGTTTTCCAGTCAACAAAACTGGTCCATAACGCCCAAGTTTGCAATGTAAAACTAAGCTTCCTCTAAACAATCCTTATTTTTGATAATACTCAATATTCCCTCTTAAGTTTAATTTCTAGATCTCTTTTCCATCTACCAACTGTTTTCTAGACTCTCCCAAGAACTCACACTTCATTAATGTACTGCAGTATTAAAAAATTAATTCCATAAAAACTGTGACTTTCCCAATATTTGTAAATTGCTGTATCTGGTGTTGAATAACCCATCATGCTTTATATTGAATGCAATCTAAATTGTGCTGTAATACTTGCACAGCAGAAATTAAGAGACAGCTGAAGAGTAGATTCACATTGCCAGCTAAGGGAGACTGATGCAACCAAATAAGCAATTCTTAGCCTTAGAAAGAGAACTGCTCACAATTGTGCTCAGTTCCTGCAGGCACCCAGAGTTCTCATTTAGTCCATATCAATAGCTACATAAATCTGAGCATATTGTGACCTACTTATGCCTAAGCCCTGTAACACAAAAATTGATAGAGAAGTCAGTTGTGTGCAATTTATTTTAAGAGAGTGGTGAAGACATTGCCTTTTGCAAAGCAACTTTTTGATTAAAATATCTGCCAAGAATTAAGAAACCTAGATGCAGACAAGAGAACTGCCATAGCAGTGAAATTCACAGCTCCCACCATGGATGGCACCACTGTGATCTAAGATAGGCAGGACAAGGGGAGATATCTTCTTCACTTCAAAGGTAAAAAGTAGCTCAAAGGAGACAGCCCAAGTTCTGAAGCAGAAATGTAATTTCTTATTAGCCAACTCCTTGGGAATCTCTGCTCAGCATAAGGATTGTTTCAAATAACACTTGATGGTGTATAACTCTCCCCGTGCACTGTGTGTGGTATTTAGGTACACAGTACACATATTCAGATGCCAGGAGCCAGATATCTGAAAATATTATGCAAGTTTTAGGCTACTGCATTTTCTTCTTCATAGTCTTAAATAGTCTTAACACTAGCCAGTGTTGCAGTGTAGAAATCTCTCAGTCCCGCAGAACAAGAACATTAATGGAACAGAAATCCAACTGGAAAACTTTAAATCTTCAAAGAATTTTAAATATGGAAAACCGTCTTGTTCTGATGCTGCCATCTTGTGTGTTTCCACATGAAGTACTAGCCAAAATTGCCAGATGATCTGGGTTGGTTGGTGTATCCCCCCCACTGTTTTTTTTTTTAAGTAACTTCCTCACTGGACTCTTAAAACTGGAATAGAGCTTTGCTAAAGCTCCCTGTGATTAATTAGGTAAACTGACTTACACAATAGACACAGCCATTACATTTCCAAGAGATGTGAAAACAGTACAGTCATTCTTATATCTGATATTTCACTTCTAAAGAAGACCTAGACAATTTTAAATCTGGGTTTTCTTCTACTGACATCACTTGGGAATGTTACCAGCAGGAGCAAATTATGGTAAGAGAAATATCATCTGTAGCTGGATTTAACCTATTTAAGGTTAATTTAAGCCTATTTAACTCATGGATTTAGGAATATAGACATCAGTAAAGGTTCAGGATGGAGGGCTCATTCCAGCTGAGTCAGCAAGGACTGGTTCACAGAGTTGCACCTGCCACTGAATGATCATATTGTAGCCACTAATGACAGGGAATTAGACAAATCCCATTAACATACAGGTCCAGCCTCCAGTCCCATTAAGTAATTTGATCACTTGCATGGCAATCACAATACAGTCTTGCTTTGTTTATCAAAAGCGTAGAAACTAATAAATATCTTGTCATAATAATTTTTTCTTTGTAGAAAAGAAAAAAACTGGATTGTTTGAACAAATCACTAAAACGCATGGGACAATCATTGGCATCACAACAGGGATAGTTTTAGTTCTTCTCATCATTTCAATTCTAGTGCAAGTAAAGCAACCTCGCAAAAAGGTTATGGCTTGCAAGACTGCCTTCAATAAAACTGGTTTCCAGGAAGTTTTTGATCCTCCTCACTATGAACTGTTCTCATTAAGGGACAAAGAAATTTCTGCAGATTTGGCAGATTTATCAGAGGAACTTGAAAACTATCAGAAACTGCGCCGCCCTTCCACAGCTTCCAGATGCATTCACGACCACCACTGTGGCTCCCAGGCCTCCAATATCAAGCAGAGCAGGAGCAACCTGAGCTCCATGGAACTGCCCTTCCGCAATGACTTCGCGCAGCCCCAGCCCATGAAAACATTTAACAGCACATTCAAGAAAAGCACTTACACTTTCAAGCAAGCCCACGACTGCCCCGAGCAGGTGATAGAAGACAGGGTGATGGAGGAGATTCCATGTGAAATTTATGTCAGAGGAAGAGAAGATACAGCACAAGGTTCATTATCTATTGACTTTTAACTTTCTGCTAAGGTGGTATCAGTGTATATACAAAACGGTCGTGTACAATGACAGTGTATATATTAAAAGTGTACCATACGCAGCGTGTGAAGTGCACACACTTTTAGCTTATTATACTTCATTTCAAAAAACAAAGCCAGTCTTCATAATTAATTCTTGCTGAAAAATTGGTGGATTTCCTCCAGTCTTCCCAAGCTACCTATCAAGTGGAGGAGTAAGAAAGAGACTTTGCATGGAAATAAGATAGGATGGTGGAAGAAAAAAACCATACAACTACTAATCATTGAACACTGAAAGCAATGACTACTATTCTCTTATTCATACCATTTACTCTTCTTTAGATGTCTGCTTTTCAAGACAATTTTAATACCTCACTTGCATAAATAAAATAGTTAAGTGCACCACGTGTATGTCAACATAGGTGTCTTATTGTATTTGTCAAATTGAAAGTAGAGTTAGTGTTAAGTGCCAGTTAAGACTCACAAATTATGTTACAGCCATCTGTTTCACTTGCCTTTAATTATCATTTCCACACTCTATGCTTTGTGAGAAATAAGTGAAAAGAGTTATTGCCTTTTTACAATATCAAGTTATATTAATTTTAGTACATTTGGAAATATCTTTGCAGCTTTCAGTTAAAACACAAGTGAGTAGTCATTTTATTCTAGATGCAGACTTTTACAACAGTTTTCTTTCAAGAAGGTTTAGGATTTTAAAATATTCTGCCATATATTATAGCTCCATATGGCACACTGATTTCACAGCTCTGTACTTAGGAAACAATTTTGTTCCTGAGTTTTCCAAGTATTTACATAAATAGGTTGTACTGTACATTTGTCTCTTAAAATAGCTTTTTACTCCTTGTTGCAGCCAATCTTCCCTACTGAAATCAGCAATGATACTTTTAGCTCATGTCCTACTTGCCTGAAGAGAACTGCTCTGAGGTCTGTGTGATTACTGGGTATATGAAGGTACTGGAAACAAAGAAAGCACAAAGCAACTCTAATTAACCCCTATGGAATCCCTCTTGTGCCCCTTGTTTCCATATGCAAAATTGCACATTTCATACCTTTTTAAATGGTGGTTTGGACCTAATTTAAATTTTTTTACAATATAGAAGAAAAATTTTTAAATATATTCTCATTGTGGTTTTTAAGCTTTTTATATAGTTTGATACTGTACAGCCTATTTCTTAAATCCAAATCTAGCACCTGGACAGCAAGCTTCTTTCAGGGTCCCTCTTAGCAGTTCTGAATAACCTGCAGTTGTCGCTGCACACATCACAATTTGCCAAGAATACTTGTCATGACTTCCACATTAGACTACACTTTTTCCTTGGGTAGTTTGAGCTTATTTGGGTATTTTGTTTACAGGAAACCTTTGACTAAAGCTGATCCCCCAGCTAGCACTGGGCATAGCCTTTAGCTTTTACCTTTAGCCTTTACCTTTAGCCTTTAGATGGATGTCAAACCATAGTGTTTGTTGTGCTTATTGTAGTACAAAAAAGGCCCCAAAAACATCTTAACCTATGACCCTTGCAACTGAAAAATCATTTCTTTGAAATAAAGATGAACAACAGCTGTAATCACAGATTTTCACTAGAATGATAAAGATTTTTTCTAAATGCTTAAAATGTACATTTAAGGGGAAAAAATGAAGGGGAATTGAGTTTCTTCAGCACTCCCCAACTTCAATCAACCCTGTCTCCTGTTTAAAAAGAACTTAATCAGCTCATATCTTAGACCTACAAGGCTGGATGTGCTCCGGTGCCAGTTTTTGTGCTGGTCCCAGAATGTATTTCAATTTGAAAGAATGAAAATGGGCTTTATTTTTAGATGCACTACATGCAGAAAATAAATGTTTAAAAAATCTAGTTAATTGTTACTTGAAAATTTTTGAGTATTTAATGAAAACATCTGGCAGATTTTATTTACTTCTCATTGATCTCAGGATGAAATATCTCACCATGACCTATAGGACACACCATGCTATTTGTGCCAGTTTGTTAGTTCCCGATTCTTTCCACAATTGATATGTAGTTTTACACGGGTCATTCTAATCCATATAACTCTTGTAAATGCTAGGTTTGCATGACTGAGTTTTCTTTTTTAGGTGTATTTATCCATGTGCTAAGAATAATATGATCCCTACTCTTCCCCAAGTTACGTTGCCTTTGAACAGTAAAGCTGTACTAATAAAAAAAATAGGAAGCCTGCAGAGCCCAAGTCTGTGGAGAAGAGGGAAATTGAAGAAGTTCCCAAATGGCTTGAGTAATATTTCAGTCTCTGTTGTAGCCTTGTGATTACATGGCCAGAGCACAGCTGCCTTTGGCTACCCCAGAGCACACCAGAGCTCCCACAAGCAGCCCTGCCTGGTGAGCATAACTGCTTCCAATATCCCATGGCGTGTTTGAAAACCAATCTGCCTACACAGCCCATGGCATGGTGGGGTTCAGTTACTGAGCTGTGCTTTAAGAAATGAGTCAGAACTATTGGAGCCACACTTCCACTTGCAGTATAATAACTTCCTGCACTGCAGAGAAAAGCTAACTGAGTAGACTGCTGGGTATCACAGTTCAGAAAGCTGACACATCTAGCAAAAGAATCTAGAATTGGTTCAGCAGTCTCAATCCTGTTGAAGCTGATGTTGTGGTCTTTAAACTTTTTTTGGACATTAGCGAAAAATACCACATTTCATACTGGTGCAGTATCTGAGTACCATTAGGCTATTTCCATTGTGTCCATCTTGAAGTCATACATTTCTAGGAGCATCCTGATTTTGCACTCCATTGTACCCACATCTGCAATTCCCTCTGCTAGCACTGAATGCTCCTTAGCAATGACACACTCACTAGACACACACTGACCAGGACCAGCAGCACTGACTACTTTTTGGCATTTTAAACTCATTTTTACCTTTTGTCATAGTAGCTTAGATTATGTGAACAAAGTCTAACATGAAGAATGAATTCTTATGAAAATTGTACAAGTAAACCTACAGCCAACATGAAAATAAAAGTGGCTGTGATTCACAACTCCTGCAAGATCTCTGAGGAGACATCTGCATTTACAGAGATGATGGCAGTGGCACAGGAAACTCAGGTGTAGTGCTGTTCCTGACTCTCAGTGATCACAGAAATACCAATGTGTACTTAAAATGCACGGAATTCTCTTGTCTGCTGTAGACAAGATGACCTCACAGTATCTACAAATTCCAATGGCATATTGCAATAGTGACTGTCCATTTTTACTAAGCCAGTACTAAGAAGGGTTATGAAAAGAACTGTCATTAATTTAGAAAAATGGTGCTTGTCATGTGAACAGTTCAAAGAATCTTTATGCCATTAAAATATGCCTTGCTTTGTTTTTCACTTGGTACAAAGAATTCTGTGCATTAGCAGCAAACTTGTTAAATGAGGGAAAGAGGTTTGTCTTATTTATAAAACAAATTTATCCCTAAATAAGTTTTTATATCATTGATCGCAACATTTAATTTTCCAAACTATTTAAGTACTATCCTTTTTCTGAAAGGATATCACTAGCACAAGTAGTAAGAAAAAAAGGTTATTTTTTTTTAAATTTTACTGTATATACCTAGGAAGATGAGTAAATTACTGCTTGAAGTGGAATTCATGTGGATGTACCAAGCCACAGCTACAGTCTGAGCTTCCTGTATGTTTGGGCTCTGTATATCTGTTCACAGCAAAACTCAGGCAAGTCCATTTACTCTTACATGTCCTTATTTCCCAGCTGACATGTAAGCCTTGTGATTGCTCAGGTCTGTTGACTGTTTATCAAAACAAGATTCCTAATCCATGCCAGCCTGAAAGATTAAGCTGATTTTACACTGAGATCACACTGCTAAAACTGAAGATTAATTATAATAGGAGAAAGGATTTTAAAATAAAAAACCTGGATGAGTTGATTCATGCTTTGAAAATTAGTATTTACAGCACTCATCTCAATCTAACAATATAAAAGCTACTATTTTTGGAACTGCAAAAATCATTCCTGTGATATCTAATAAACATCTCTGTACAGATTCAATCCCTCTTGTAAATGCTTAAATCACATGTCAGTATGCTGTAATATTCTGTGACACCATGGAACTGGAAGTTTTTTTTCATATTCAAATTACTTTGCTACACTCCATTTTACACAATCAGCTTAACAAAAACTCTTTTCCATCTGTTTCATGGGTCAACAACAGTAATTTCTGAATGGTCAACTTGTTCCCTCTTATCTCACTATTGAAGATAATCTACCATATACCAGATAAAACAGCTTAGTTTTTATAAGTCTGTTATTACAGAGCCAGGCTCAGGGAGAAACAAAAAACTTGATGTCTTTGTACCTCTTTCCACTAACATCTCATAATTTATGGTAATAACTTGTATACTGGAGAAACCTCAAAAAACACTTAATGCCAAATTCTGTTCAAGAACAAAGTATTGTGATAAACCAAATAATAGGTACCTAAGACCTACATATTCAAAAATTCAAAATAATGTCCTGGTTTAGAATCTGTATAATTCCTTCTGAAAATTGTAATTATGTCAGTGCTTTTAAAAGATGCACATCACATAATTTTTCCCAAATAATTATTTCTCATCCCAAACACAGATCTCCTAGACATCTTTGACGTGCTAAAACTTACTTCAACATTTTATTAATTCATAGACAGAAATATATGCATATTACAACTTATAACTAGCCTCAAAGTTCATTATCACCTACATAAAATTGCTTCTGTGTTCCTTCCAAATGTTATTTAGGAGCAAGGATTACACTGCGAAGCATTTCTCACTAGAGCACAGCATTACGTTAATTTCTGAGACTGTGCTGCAGCTTATTTTCCACCAGAGAAGTGAGAGACTACAAAGAAAACTCAAAGCTCACAGGATTATCTGCTTAACCTCAAATGAATATGGCTAAACTGGAACAAAGTACATCAGTGTTCTAATACTCAAGGTTTAGTATTTCATGGGGAAGTAATATCAGCATTAAATGGGCCTGTGGTTTTTTGTGAGCAGATTTTGTTTGCCCCAGGTTTGCAGATAACACATGTGTGTAATAACTGCTACATTCACCTGTGAATAACACAGGAATCTAGGGCTAAAGCTATTTGCAGAGACAGGAGAGGACTTGACAATTAAAGAATTCTTTGTTTAAAATAAAAAAGGAGAAACAAACAAATATTAATCACTGGACATTTCTGATACAATGTAAAACTCACCCCCCAATGCAGTTGAAGTCCATCATTCTACCTGACTAATATTTTATGTTCCCTCACTTCAGGAAGCACCTTCAAATACTCCTAATAATGTGGAAAAATCCAGCTGTTAGGACTGAGTTTACTGGCTAGCCTTCTCATCTACTACTGATTATTATTGAAAAAGTTGCTTCAGTGGTTAATGGAGGTGAAAAAAGCAGGAAAATACTCTTGAAAGCAATTATGAGATAAAAAATTCCTAGGAAGACAAGTCAATAAATCCCAAGTCTCTTAACCATTGTAATCAATCTTCTGTTTGTAAAGAACAAACAGCCAAGGTACATAAAGAATACCATTCATTACTGGCTCTTCACTGTATTTTTAATAACCCAACAGAGCAATTGAAGGCCTGAGGCCAAGTCAAATAATTTTAATTTTTTCTGTAGTAATGAAAAACAAAGAGATCTAGTAGCATGAAGATGTTTGCTTTTCACTTACCAGAGGCGAAAGATTCTGCACAGGCCATTTAATCTCCTACCATCATTAAATGTTATCTTTAACAGTAAAGGGAATTCTGAAATATAAAAAAACAACACAAAATATCTATGTATAATTCAAGTGTATAGTAAACAAACCAAAAGCTCCAGACAATTAAAATAATCTCATATATTAGGTAACTTTTAGAGCTCTTTATGGCTCCTAAGGTTATCACATTCTCCCAGACATTTCTGCATTGTCTGTTTAAATACATTTGAACACAAACTCTCAAATCTGTGCAAGAGAAGTAGGAATAAAAGAAGACTAAATTCTTTGCCTTTAAAATCCAGAACTATTAAAGCTTCACGGTACTGCACTTTCCTCACAGAGTAGAAGCAAGGACAGACATGAGCTATCAGAATCCAAACATGACTTATGAATTGTTTGGTGTGCTTGGCTGTTTTTTAATTGTAGTTCCAACTTTCCTTCAATTATTAACATCATAAGATAAAATGCTATCTAAAGCAAATGTGGAATTTTGCCCACAAAGAGCTATAACAGGTAGACTTAAATATTGCATGACCGTGTTTAAAATTAAGAAATACCTGGTGTAAATGACAATTTATAAAAGTATAAAAAGCTGCATTACATACATTCAAAGAATAGTTTCCATTACAAGTTGTCAGATGTGTGACATGAGGATTTAATGACATTTTAGCACCATCTGTAACATTACTGCAGCTGAAAAATACTAATGCTGAACAAGAGGGATAAAAAGCATAAACCCACTTCTTTTTCAGTACTCTCTCTTCCCCACAGGAACACAAGAAAAGGCTACCAACTTAAAAACAAACAAAAATATGCCAAGTAATACAAGAACCATACCTACTGAGGGAAACAGATGTAACTGAAATTAGTTTTGTGTGAATCAGAACTGCAGGTCATGGCTTATCCTTGCCATAAGACTGCAGAGAAATTAATCTTGCCAAAAAACCCAAAAGATAAGAAATAGTCACTTCACACGCTGATTATAATGGAATATTATTCTGTACAAGGGCAAGAAACTGCAGCTTGTTTGGTTGCCTTGTTAAGTTACAAAGAACAGCTGACACCAACTGAAGGAAGTGGCAGAAAGCCAAGCCTGCCTCTAAGCAGAACCACTTGTCTGCTGTATATTTGAAGACGTAATAACCTGTCTCCTTCTTGCCTAACCATGGGGTACCTTCCCCTCTTTCATCATGGCAGCACTTCCAGGACTGATGGGAGAATATTCGAAATGAATGACAATCCTACCTGTAGGCCCCAGTCCAATCTTAACAGAAATACCCAATATGATATATCCAGGGGGAAAAAAGTACAGCTTTGATTTTCTTTCAGAGAGGAGTCAAATTATAGGGTCTAATATAAAGTCCACTAGATTCAGTGTAAAAGCATCCCAAAAAGACCATACACTCTCCTAAGGAGCAGGATTTGGATGCCCTAGGAATAATAGACATTAGCTTCACTGAATGTACTGGAATACTGTCCTACACAAAAGTACACTCAAGCTGAAAGATTTCGAGACAGAGCCAAACATCCCGAGTGCTATTTTGAAGGGTAATTCATTATGTTAGTGATAATATTGATTAATAGCAAACCCCTCTTATTAAGGTTAGATGTGCATATTGATTTTTTTTATTTTTAATGAAGACTTTGTATGAATATTAATGGGTAATGCCTAGAATTGAAGAACTGAAGGAGGATTTAGCAAATTAAATGAAACTGGGTTCTCTGTTACTAGCAGCCAAGCTACATAAGGAAAATGCCACATCTGATCTAATGCTTTTTACTATTTTTAAAAGGATTTTGGAAGAAAATCTTTGTTACAACCTTTTATAGAAAGGGAAAAATTAGTTAGGAAAGTATAAATAAAGGAAGGTTAGGTTACAAAAGTATCAGAACTGATACTACACAACCACAGCCTACAAAAGGCTGAAAAATTGAATTGTGGATGTAACCCAAGGCATAACTCATGTGTCTCTCTAATGCCAATATAAAGCTGCAAATTGAAAATAGGTTTACCTTTCTAGAGCTCAGAAACACTGCAGCATCATTGAAACATCCCAGTCTTCTAGTGCAAAATTTGTTTCACTTACTACCAGTGACGTTTATCCCCCATCTATGGGTCTGATTTTCCTGACACCCCTGAATGCTTTCCACTGTAGCAGTCAGCTGCAGAGCTGCATCTCTCATGATCCTGATAGGGCATAAAGTAGATAAAGTACCAAGTTCCTCATTTCTACTGCAAAAAACCTCTTAAGCACTGACAAATCTGATTATTCAAGAATATTGTCCTCTTTAGCCTGCTCCAGCAGCAAACATTTCAAAAAATAGCTAAACCTATTTCTCATCAGATGGGGCCACGTGTCTGGTAGTGTCTGCACACAGCACATCTAAATAAATGTATCTTCATTAGTTTCATTCAGTGTTAGCTCAAATAATAACAAAAGTACCCTCAGATTGAATATGCTGCCAAGACAGCCAGCTCTGCTTTTTCCTACAGTATTATCATCCATTAAAGCTGTTGATTATGAAATTATTTTTTATCCCTGTCCTTCACACTATCTGACCAAGCCCAGACTACTGCTCTCTGCTGTCTGTATGCAGATAATAATTCATATTCCAACTCAAACAAACATAAGAAAGTACAATGTTGTGTTCCCATAGCTATAATTTAAAATACTGATCCATTAATATCTGTCACAAACAGAGGAGACAATTTGCTAAACAGTTATCAAGCAACCCTTTTAGGAATGCACACATATGATTTCAAACATGTATATTTTCGTCTTGGACAACCTAAATGTAAAAAAATATGTATAAAGGAGAGAAAGAAGGATATTGTGGAAAATATAACAGAGGAATTAGATATTTCCTGGTTTATTAGCAGCTCACTATCAGCACAAATATGAATAATGCATGACTATCTAGCAATTAGACATTCAAACAACTGAAGAGAGAGGTAAACTTGAATAACCCATTGCATCAATCTTCAGGGAAACAAATTAGGGAACATTACTGTCACAGCTTTTGCTTGACATGGTTTCAGATTTTAATCCAGTTACGTGGAAAGCCTTGGGAACATCAAAGAAATAACTTTTCCCCCCTCTCCTGAACACAAACAAGTGAAAAGACTTTTAATAAATCCTTTTAGCTGGATACTAAGCTCATACAGAGGGAAAGAGAACATAAAAAAATGTATTTCTCTAAATTCTGATTTACTCTGGAAGAAGGAATGGTGCCTCAGCTACCAAAACAGAAGCTTTTAGAAAATTCTTTCACTAGACAGCAGTTCACTGAATTGCTACATTAATGTACGTTTCAGGCTTTGAAGTCAAGGGGCCAAAGCAGAAATGGCTCAAGAAAATAGGCATGCCATGCCCCCTTTACAATTACATTAATTATTTTTCCCATCTCCATGGAAAGGTTATTTACTGTATCCAGATTTCTCATTTTCCTAGCAAGACTGAGTGGGGAGACAAGATAAATATTTGTTATTTCATTTACAGAACTTGTACAGCTCACTTATTTCATTAGATTTGTCATGACAATCAGTGGTCAACGTAAGAGCAAAACTCTTTTTACATCCTGTTAAAAATACAACAAAAGCTTCTGTTCTTCCATTAAGGGCAACCAAAGCACTCTGAGGGCAAAATAAATAAGCAAAGAACAGACAGAAAAAACTTACTTGCAGTGATGAGATATAATAACTAAGTCACAGCATTGCCATGGAAGAAAAATCTCAGGGGTCAAATACCTAATTCCTACCCACTCCACTTGCAGACTCAGAAATCACTCAGTAAAGGTTGTGAGTAAAAGTGCATCTATGTTCGTTCCTTTCTAATTTAAGTATTTCAACAATTTCAAGGTTTTTTCTGCAGCTGTGAACAGTAAGTACGCAGCTGTACTACAATCATATCACAAAATTATACTGCTTGGATAGGGATATGGATGGAGACAAATTCCAAAAGATAGAACAATAGCTTTCCTCTCAGGAGTGTGGTTTTCCTACCACTTCTGCCATTGCTAACTGTGTTTTCTTTGTTGAGGCATTGGAGATCAAATTATCCAATTTGTCTATTAATTTAATTGATGGAGTAATAAAATGCAACTGTCTGCCCTAAATATTATGAATGGTGTGACAATACCAGTTTTCTCTAAAATTCAGTTTTGATTCTAAATGTTACAGCAGGCATGAAATATTCACCTTAGACTTTTCAAATTTAGGCTGTTGTATGCTCCTGAAACAAGACAGCATGCACATCACCATCAGGAATCTGCATTCTTATCATTATATTTTCCTCCAAAACAAGCTCTGGCAATTTTTCCAGAGCTACTTTCCCAGCATAGAAAAAACCCAAAGCAGCAATGAAGAAAGGGGAGTATTAAAAAACCACATACAAATAAGCACATTGTCCAGGCTAGAGGAAAGAAAGAAAACAGCAACACACAGAAGTTATCCAGTTCCCAAACAGCTTGACCATTTTCCACTTCCTTCCATATGATTACTTCCTGCTGCCTCTGGGCAAAGAGTAACTAATCACTACTCTCCTTTGTGCTAAGAAAACAATATAATTGTGTTATGGCATATAAGCAACAAATAGCAGAATAAAACCTGATCACAATGTCCCTTTCATGATACAGGGCATGATGTTTCTGACAAGTCTCAATCACAAGATCTCTTTAAAATTAGATTTAAAACCATGCAAAAGGGAACAACCAGAACAGCAAGGAGGTAAATATAACTTTTTGCCAAAATGTTATCTGAACACATTAGCAGGATCCTGACTACACAGCTATCACATCTTGTCCAAATTCTCTCTACTTTTTTCTTTTATCGACGTCCTGAAATATGAGCAATTGGAGTGTATTTATTAATGAGTAAATTATATTTAGATTTTTAAAAAAATCAGAAGTAACTATCCACACAAAATTGCAAAGACACCAGGTACATTAGTGATAGATTTCAATTTTCTGCACCCAGAATACTGGCATTGTTGTTGCTATAGGGATTATGCTGACAGTAGCATTTGGCAGTATAAGAACAGGTGACATTCATTACTCAGGTCATGTTTTTCTAGTGTAAACATTTGTAAACAAATTACTGCTTAAACTGCCATTTCCTGGCCAACAGCACACTCATGTCATCTGGTTTTGGGCACAGTTTCTCCCATTTCTAACAGAGAAAATACTAGAAGTGAAAAGAAAGAAGTCACAAAATAGACTCAACTGTTTTGACACAGAAAGGAGCGTAACAGGAATGACTGAACTCTGTTCTGGACCAGAGGCAACTAACAATGCCAGGGGAGCTGTGTTCCCTTTGTCTTTCAGAAATAAAAAAGCCATCAAAACAAAAGCAGAATCTAGGTAAAACCTGAAAAGGGTGGGGAAAAGAACAAATTCATTTTCTGTACAGCATCATCATTCTGACTTTGTAGTAACTTTGAATTTTAATTCAATTTAAATCAACACAATTCTCTAAGGGTTGGAATGGTCACAGAGAATGGCAGCAAAGGTTAGTGACTATACTTGATATTAAATTGAAATGTCTCCCTTTGCTGGCTTAGATCTATTAATTGATTTTTTAAAAATTTATTGTTTTTTAACTTATGCTCAGCTCTTCTCTATGCCTAGTTCCCAGTCATCTTCAGGTAGAAAGTAAAAGCAAACTTTCCAGCAAGAAGGGATGTTTTATATTACAATGCTGAACAAAATTGTCCATTCCCTGCTGAAAAAAGGCCCATAACTGTGCAAGAAAAAAGCATCTTAGTAATGGATTTTTTAGAGCCCCAAAGAAAAGCCTGCTTTTGTAGAAACTAAACAGAAAATTAGAGAAAATGGAAACAAATACTTCATTTATACCTGTGGCTATGAAAACAGATTAAAAAAAAGAAGATGAAAGGCTTCAAGTTCCACTGCTGCATATCCTGAGTCACAACAGGCTCAAAAGGCTACACACACATTTTTGCTCTCCCAGGGAAAGAGAGGACTAGAATAGAAATTCTGAACTCCAGAGATGATCCCTATCCTTTCAAAACATACCTCAATAATGGATTTTTTTTTAAAGTAAATATCGAGAGAACAAACTAAATATACAATAGATTTTTAACTGCTCTAGTATTGGAAATGTTTGAGGATTGGTATTTTTTAAGAGCAACCTAAGAAGCATATAAAATCTAGTATAAATAATTCCCTAATGATTCTCAAGCCCTTTTACATTTATTGCTAGTGACAACATTCAAATACAAGACAGAGTAATAATTAATATTGCAATTAATTATGGCAATTAAATTTCTTTCAACTGAAGAAACCACCTGCTTGACAAGAGATAAGGAATACAATATGACTTACTCAGCTGAGCAGTTATTTATGTAAGCAACACACTATCTCTGCTAAATCTAGTCACATAAGTAATGACTGTGTAGAAACTAGTAGGTTCTATGATGAATTAAATCCTTACTTTCAGGTGCTCATAAAAACTCATGTTCTGACCAAAGAGGAGCTCTAGACACAGGCAGCGCAGGCGGCTGCCCAACATGGAAACTCTTGGAGGCAGCAAAGCTGCAATAGTGCTACCACCTGCTATTCCTACAAGTGATCAACTCTACAGAGATCCTGACAGCTGAGTTTGGGGAGGGTTTATGGCTTAGAGGGTCTTTGCTCCTCCAGGGTCTCACTATTCAAAGTTAGAGACTGAGCAGTGATTCTGTAGAATGCCTCTACCTCCATGAGGAAAACAAGCCATAAAATCCCACTTGCTTTCTTGCCACAGGACCATAGAATAACATGGCTCCTTTAGGCAAAAGTGTATTATAAAAACAAGCAAAAAACCTCCAACAAAAACTCCCAAAGTTTTCACCCACATCTGCCTGCGCTGGGAAATTTAGCAGAAGGTTCTAGAGAGAGCAGAAGGAAGATTGGCACAGAACAAGGCTCCGTTCTCTTGTCAGTAAAGCCACATTTTGGGCTCACAGTGCTCTACTCTACTCGTATCTGCACCACCAAGCAAGAGGTCACAGGATTTCTGTCCTTTGAGGGGTATCAATGATGCTTTGCTCATGTGTTTTTGTCATAGGGGTTTGCATTCTTTTTCCTGGGAAAAAATGCTTTCCAATGCTGCTCTAATACAGTTACAATATAACATTTCCCATCACTATTACTTTGAAGATTTTATTTCCAGCCAGTGCTGACAAAATTAGTCTGTCTCAATGCTACTTTATCCAACCTTAAAACATAAGGTTTGGAGATGACAGTTGAATGTTACAGTCTTTGTTTTGGCAAAGCACCATATATCACATCTGTCCAAGTTGTGCACTGTGAAACAATATATATCCTAAGCACTAGAAATCTAAAAATACAGATCTTATGCTTTTAAGCAAGAGTGGATAAAAACAGTCCTTTTTTTTACTTGCCTGTTTTCTTTTTCTTGATTCAGCACTATTTACAGATAAGCTACAAACTATAGAAAGTCAATAAAAAGAAAGCTGAACTAACAAAGCACATGACACTAAACAGCTTATCAGCAAGAGCTGTATCATCTCCTTGCCTGTCTCCTTCAAGTTAAAGGAGATCTAGAATTTATAGGGTGCTGGTAAACACACTTTAGAGATTTGAAGCAGAAGCAGGAAGAACGTAGCACTTGCCAAAGTCCACATAAGGGCAGAAAGATATGAACAATCATTATCTGTGCAGCTCAGCTGGAGAAAGCTCCTCAGAAGTGTACAGTGAGAAAAGACAGGGCTGCAAAGGCAGCTCACTGCAGACCTTTCTGCCCCAGCTTTCCCTGCTGATGTAGCAGTGACTGACAGCACCATAGAAAATAAGACATCACAGATTTTTGGGTCAAGCTGCTTTCCTCCTATAGAATATGGCCTCAGATTTAGAAGAGACAGAAAATAGATATACTGGAAGGTAATTTTATCTATAGATATCTGAGACTTGGATGATGCAATCCTATAAGTAACTTTCAGTACACTGGCTTTTTTTTAACCTCTGCTAAAATAAAAGCCCTTCACTACAAAATTGATCTTGCTGTTCCCCATAAGCACCCACTTCAAGAAGTTTGAATTATAAAACACCAATATTTATACAAAGAAAAATTACCTTTTGGCATATAAAATTGTCAAGACAACAGAGATTTATTAAGCATTAATAGATTTCTGAATGCACTCAATTTATAGTCTGAAGCTATTCCTATAATCACCAACATAAATTTTGGTTAGAGAAACAGCTCTTGTTTTGTGCTGCCATAGTCTTAAAAGGATACAGACACAAACCACAATGCACCTTCTGCATGACTTATTACATAGAAAGTTAGAGAGGATGATTGGTCCTTCTTAAATCATTTTTTCTTCAGCTGTTCAGCTATGAGATCAGCAGGACACTTTCAGCACTAATGAATGTAGTGCTGTGTTGAGTACATGTCACTGGGATAGCACAGAGAAAGAAAACCAAAAAGTCTGGAACACCAAGGAAATCCTGTTAAATCAGACAGATGTATTAGCCTTGAAGCCTTCCAGGACATTATCTCAGAACAAACTCACAGACAAAGGTCAGAAAAGAAGTAATGAGGCTGCCCTGGAACTGTGTTGAGCGAGAAGACTGCAAGACTGTAATTTAGACAATGTTAAGTCAGACAGCACAGTATTATAGAAATGCTTTTTAAATTTTAAAAGCACAATTGGAACCACAAATTTAGTTATTTTTTCAAATAATTATTTTTGTAAACACTCATAAATCCTCATGCATTAATCTAAATTTACCAAAGGACTAATCATCACTGCTGGTTTAGCTTTTATAAGATCTGTTAAAGGCAGCTTTGATTATAATGACATGAGACATGTAAGTGTACATTTGTACAGGTGCACATCAAAGCTTCTGAAACCCAGTCCTAATTAAACTTGTTGCCTGCAAAACTATCTGTACTCCACCATGATGCTCTTCTCCAATTCTCAGTGCTCTGTGATCCATTTTAGTTACCAGTTTACTTTCTTCCGTGTTTCCTGGGGCTTACAGGGAGGATGAAAGAAACATGCTCCTTTCTTCCAGTGTTTATACTGGTTCATGACTGCAGAATAAAGAAATTTGTAATTGTATGTTTTTGGAGAATTGATGACCATGTCAGCTACAATTCCTACACTGTTACATGATAAAGAATAACAAAAAATTTAATCCTTGCATTGAATAATGACAGTACAATAAAGTAAGAGGTATTATTGGAATACTTAAGTCAACTAAAACATGACTTTGTTACGGAATATTTTTAACTGGAACTACTACTAATAAAGTATTGTACTAAATTCCGGCCTCAGGTACAAGGACTAATACAACAATGAAGCCAAAGATCCCCAAACTAATAAATAAAACCAAGTGCAGCAGCAGAGAAACATGTCCTGATTCATCACTGTGGAAGCATACCTGAAAACTGAGAAGCTCCTTAAACAGTTTAAAAATTGGCTAATATTCATAAGGAATACAACTGTTTGACTGGGAAATATAAGACAAACAAAATCAAGCATGTCTGACTGACAGCACTGATAGAGTCCAAATTAAAATACTCATCAGTGTGAGTGGATTGTAAAGTATATGACAAATTCAAATTCAAATTTTAATTAAATACCCAAATTTTATATATTTTAAGTCAGCCTTTAAGAATAGGCATTTTCCAGGAATGACTTCATTTATTGGCATCATGGCAAACTGGCCACAGGGACAGATAATATGGTGGGCTGATCTGGTGTACTGACAGTCTAGGACATAAGAATGACAGCTTTTTAGCACCTTTCAGTAGACAGGCATGAGGTAACAGATGTTGAAAACAGTCTTGTGACAAAGAGGAAATAGGGATTACTCTTTACAGCTGTTATTCAAAGCCTCTAGAAATTCAGAGTGAAAAAAGTGAAGCTTGGATCAATTCTTATTAGGTGCCTCTCCTTACAAGTGACCAGCTGATATCAAGTTACAAATGCCTTAACCAGGTCATAAAGGTGAAGTTCAGCTCTACAAAATACCAATTTAAATCCCATGCACCACCTGGAGTTTACACAAAATTTAAGAAGCACACAAATTTTGTGTCAAATTCCTGCTCAGGAATCAATTTTGCCTTAACATACAAAGCAAACTACAGTGAGAGAAAGGTTATAGTATAATATTTAAAAGAAAATATGACATTCAGAAAAAAGTAAATATCATCATAATCCCTATAGTCTTCATCTCCTCACTAAGCTGAAAATGAATAGGATAGCTATCAGCTATCAGTTCACTCAAGAGGCATCTGCATAATACACTTGAAACACATACACAATCACACTTATTTTTATATGAAATCCAAATTTTCTACACAAAGAAATTCTAAACACAATCCCAGATCACATCCCTCTTTCTTTGTTGGAAGCATAAGGAAAGAAAAAAAAAAGACAAAAAATTATAGAACAATCTTCCTCCTAATACACCCTCCCAGAAGCACCAAGCCAGGAGGATCTTCAGATGGATTTGATTGCAATGATCCTTTAGATGCAATATTCAGATGATCTTCAGATGCAATGATTGCAAGATTTCAGACATTTTTTTCATTGCTCAGACTGACAACATGAAATGAAGGCAAAGAATCAACCAGCTAAGGAGCTACTTTAAATTACATTGAGTTTTGACTGCTAATACAGTTGTACACAAAACCAGCTGAAGGCTTTTCACCAATGAAGACAAAATTCAGTACTGCAAGATAGCAATAAGGGCCAAAGGGCAGGAGGAGGAATTAGTGGCCAGGCCGGTACACTTCTCATACCTAATATGAAAATGTAAATCGCTCAGTCCTCCCTTCCCCATTATTATCTCCAGCAAAAATTTAACCTGAACAGTCTTAGTATAAATTTATATTAGCAGTATACAGGTTAGAGAGTATAAATTTTTAGATTTCTTTGTACTAGAAGGTAAATTAAAATATTAAGACAGAACAAATACACATTATGTAAATCTTGCTATTACTGTCGATGGTGATACTAGGTCAGAGTGGAGAGTAAAGTAAACCTGGTTGTTCTGAAAAACAAGTTATTTATTACTTATGTAGACGTGTTTGGAATATTAGCACAATTATCTAATCAGCTTACTTTAATTGTTCAGGAGAACAGCAGATGCTAGGATTAAAATCCTAATTTACAAAACCAAAAAACCACATACAGGCACTCTCTGAGCATGCTCTTTAACTTTGGAAGACTTCATGCACATACTATAGAATAGAAAAAAGATCCTCAATACTTATGTAGTTATTTCTATTTTATACTCAATACTTGTCTCTCAGGATTAATACAGAATGTTCCTTTTCTAAAGGATGTCTAAACCATTTTGTAAGGGATGACTCCCTCCTCTATTGATCTCCTCTAGCCATATCACACTTCTTTTGATACAGCGCTGGCAACAGTAGGAGGAAACTATTATTTGATTTAGCTCATCTTGCTGCTTTGTTGTAGGCAGGCTCTGTGCCCTGTGTCAGCTCAGAAGCAGCACTGAACTCTCCTTCTCCCCCTGTTATGGCAGTGCTTGGCTCCCACAGGGCATTAGCCAGGATGCTTCCTGTCAGGAGCACTGAGCTGTTATTGCACACATGTTCCCACACTTGACAGGAGCAGGCAGTGTTGAAGGTAGAGTGTTTGTGAGCTGCAGCAATGCTGGAGGGCAGCTGGGCTCATTACTCACTTCTCCAGCTGGAAACAGAGTATTTATTGTTGTGAGACCTTACCCTACCAGGGTATCTCAGCCCCGAAATTATCAATATATACACTCAGCCAAAGTCAGCTGCTCACTTAATTGTCAGTATGTCAGAACCATGTACTGTAATTTTATTACCTGAGCTAGATCAGCTTGATTGATTAATTGTGATTGCTCCCAGGTTTAGCCAATAGAACTGAATGAATTAAAAGCCCCAAGGTTTCAGATTTCCCCCCCTGTATTAGACAAACTGTTTTAAAGCTTAATAAGGCAACAACCACTTGGCAACACACAGACTGTTTTCCCACAAGCAGTTCAAAAAATTGAATCCTTTTAATCTCCCTGTTCAGTGAATCTAGTTAGGAAACCAGTCTGCACCACTACAACACCAGTTCTATGCTGGAATACCGAAGTAAAAAGCCACAAATCTTAGCTTCATTGTTATATAGGTTATAAATTATGAAAGAGCAAAGCTGAGCCTCTTAAAAGGATGTATTTTTGAAAGTCTGCCCTGAAACCTGAAATCCCTTGAAATTATACCTAAGGTGATGCTAACCTACTTGCCTAGAAATAAAAATTTTCACAGCAAATTACTATTACAAATATATGTATATTATATAGTGAAATATATATGCATAACTCACTCAGGAGGCTACCTTAAACACGCTGAGATTATTAATCAGAAATAAGCAATATAGTTTCTACAGAGCATTTTAAAATATTATTGATACTGTTACTACATCCTTTTTTAAAAATGTACACACACACAAAACACACCCTAGAATTTAACAATTTGCATCACCCTGCTTTGTCCTTAGACTTTTACTTTACACTCTCTGGTTTCTGCCATCCAGTGATCTGGCAGCACTGTTTTATCTCTGTTAAATGACAGACTACAATCCTACAATCAAGAATACTACAGAAAAAGCTTCTCTCAGTCTCTTCTGTACTTTAAATAATGAAGTTTTCCCCTTCAGCTTGTAATCAGAAGCTCTAGGACTATTGCCAAATGTGTGTTTCTTGGATACCAGGCAAAGGCTTCCTGTCTACCATTTATTTCTTCAGTTTCATTTTCTGAGTCAAGATGAAGGCTCCAAAAAATATTAATTCACAATTTAAAGACTTGCAGAAAGGAAAAGGTTGTCTTCACTAACTCTTTGCAATCAGTAGGAAAACAGAAAATTTATTTTTGACTGTTTAAGTTCAAAATTATTTTCTGATTAACTATTTCACAAAAAATCACTGAAGTAACATTAAAAAGATCAAGGAGATACAGACCTTGTCATAATTTGGATACCTAGGAAATAATCTCTAAACTTATTAAAGGAGTGAATTTTCCCTCTTGTTTCCTCAAAAGTGAGTGATCAGCAAGTAGAAAATTCACTTAACAAACAAAGCTTGATCTCCACTGAAAGACAACATGGGGTGTTACAAGTCCTAGCTATGATCCTGAGACACGCATGAGAGCTGGTTGCACTTCCCATGAAATGAAACAGAAAAGTGGCTGTGCCTGCCACTCTCCATAACACAGCACTTGCCTACACTACCCTGTTAGTGCAAGATTTATTGCAAACATAAGCCATCCTCTGCTTTCAGTTTGTTTGCCATTTACAAATCTTTTTTTTTTTCCTCTTTTCTGCTGTTACCTGTATGTTTCAAAATGTATTATTTTCCTTTCTTTTTGAAAGCAAGACCTTATTCTTCTCACTATTATTTCTGTTACCAGGTCCAAACTGGAAACACTGGATTGTATTCAAATTGGTTTCCCCCATACCAAAATATAGCCAACTGCAAGAGCTATTTTAACAGGAAATACGGACCAGATTTTGCTGAAAATGACAGTTTATTAAATTTACAGAAGTCCCATTATCAAAATTATTCCAAATTTAATTTACTGTCAGTTTAGTAAATTGTGTTTCTAAGCATCTATTTGCAAGTTACTATGGAAACAATGCCTGATACGTCTATCCTAACCGAAAATTTAAGATGAGTAATTTTAATGTAAAACGTTTAGTGTGCCAAAGTGAAGTTTAAGGGGGGTTAAGCAGGATTTTAGGCGTGGGCACGGTGAGGCAGGTTCAGGTGGAGCGGAGTCATTTCCCGAGCAAGGGCTCCCTCGAGCGGCCAGAGCGGCGCGGGGGCTCCGGAGCGAGCCGGGGACACACGGGCCCAGCTGCCCACGAAAAATCATTCCTTCAATGAAAGGAGACAATTAAGAGGGACAAGTAACACACAGGACAAAAGGAAGTTCGTAACCTTAATTCTGAACCTTAAGAATTCAGCTCAGGTCAGCTGCATCCTCAACTGTCACAGACAAACAGAATATATATATATTTTTTTTTTTTTTTAATCACCAATGACATTACTTAGATTTGGAAAACTGCCACATTTTAAACACCAGGCTTTTCTCGCTTTCATTTTTATTTCTTCAAGATTTGCTGATAAAAATGAGAAAGGAACAAGAATGTTCTGTAAATGGTATGCTTCAGTTTTAACTGAAAATTAAGTATGCCCATTTTTTCTTATTTAAGGGAAATAATTTCTTTCCAGACAGAAAGAAGATTTCAAAGTTCAAATTCCTCTGAAGATACTCAAGATGAACCACTGTAATTGTTCTTCTAGGGTGCCTGCTTCTCTGGCAAGCATGGCAACACAGGAAGGCTTCAGCAAGGCACTGCTTTCCACAGTGCATTCGCACAGCACCAGGAATAGCCACAATCCTTATCACAGATCCAGTCCACCTCTGCTTCACTGCCACAAGGAAAATTTCCGGGATGCAGGAAAAAACCAAATAAGCTGCAAGAGAAACGAGTTTAAAGTCCTTTACCACAGACTTTTCCTAGAGGGAGCTGCTAGCATACCACACAGCACAAAGCACACCCTGATGACAGCCATCGTTTGGCACACGGTCTCAAAGAACTGTTCCCAGCTTTAATCAGAGAGGGTTGGAAAGCATTCCAGGGAGAGCGCTGGCCTTGAGAAAAGCCGGCGTTTCTCAAGCCTCAGACCTCTAGCTAAGAACTATTTTGTCAGTGGCTGCCACCTCCAGTTCAACAGAGCTCAGCCACAGCCTGGCTGCAGGAGCTCCCCTGGCTGCAGTGGGCACCCCCTTGCAGAGGTGAACAAAGGGCAACGAAGCATTTGTGACGTTTCTCCTGGAATTTTTTTCACAGTCTAATATGCTAAGTTGCATGTCCAACATAATACAGACTATTAAAATGACATTTAAAGGTGGGAAAATTGAATACACAAAGAAAGATTCCCATCACAGTACCCTTTTGTCTGGACTCTTCCTGTTTCCTGATTACTTTGCAAACCAGATTTTAGCTGGAGATGTGGCAATTAGCTCATGAAAGGGATAACTACTGTGCCGTATTAGGAGCATTAACCAAAGCATCACTGGGGCAAATTCTTTAGAATAACAACTTCATATCACAGATTATCTTAGCTGAGAACAAGGCAGTCTGACCTTTCTTTTTGGGGAAGTTTGATTAGCTGAACTTAAAACTCCCAGTCTTATATGTGAACCCTGTGATCAAGTCAGGAGTGCCATCTTTGAATATCTTAGGTATTACTGTTTCTCACAAACCCTTTCATTATTTTTTATTCAGGCCTTTTTTCCCCACTTCGAAATTAGGAAAAAAAAAAAAAAGTCATTAAGTAACACAGGAAGAGATTGTAATTCTTCACCTTTCCCCCTTCCAAGACCTCTCAGAAGAAGTCAGAAATGAGTCATTATTCAAGAGGAGTACAATGATGATAACAAACTACACAGAGTACAAAGGCAGCAGATGCATGAATAGACAATTCCTGCTTTTAATACAAGAAAGGATCTGCAAGTCAATTTTAATATTTCTCTCCCCTAAGTTCTGTATTATTCCTGCAGGCTAAAGAGATTGATGGTAGCTGAAAGGCAAAAATCTCACTTTCAGATACTCTGTCTGCATTATTAGTTCAGTGACAGATAAAAATACTATTCTGATTTTAACTTGTTATTCAAACATGTTTCAAATTGGAAAATATCAGACTCTCATTGGGTAAAGCTCCAGACTTGCACTTATGCTGAAATCAATGGTAAAAGTCAGATCAACTGGAACAAGTCTGAAGCTAAAATTATGAAATAACCTTTGGAACGACAACAAATAATGCAATAGGTATTGGTGCATGGTTAAACAAACTCATAAAAATTTCTTTATAAGGACAGATGTACCCTTTAGTACACAACTCTGAAACAGAATTCTTGAACTAGTCAAGAATAACTGCTCCAGCTTGTAGAAGCATTTCATGTTAGAAAAGTTCAAATGTGACAATCCTCTGCATTTTGTCTATGCACAAAGATCTATCTTGCACATAAAACTTTTATCAGATGCACTTCTTCCAAAATAGCACATAACTCTAGTCATCAACATTTTTGCAATATAAAGGACAAGAAAAAATGCAGATACCTTCATAACTTAAGATGAAATATTATTCTTTGTTGTTTTGTAGTCTTTACACTTACAAAAATAACTGTAGTGAAATATTTTGTGTTTTACTGAATTGTCAGTAAAATTAAAAGATTGTAGACTTCCAACTCAGGGACTTCCTGCATACTGGAAAAAAAGAAAATTCTCAAATAAAGTAGTGAATGAAGGCATAACACAGTTCTACTACAAACCGTGGTAACTAAAAGGAACAAACAGCAAGGCCACTTCTTACATCTCAGCTGTTACATGCACTGTTACACCTTAATCAATTGAAACACTTTTTCCAAACACAAACCTTAATGAACACATTTTTGTCTACTGTCATTACAATAGCATTGAAATCTTTAGGAAAAGAAGGAAGCTGAACTTCATTCAGGATCTTATATAACAGAGACACTGCAACAGGGCTGGCAGATCTTTTTTCAGCATTGATTTTTATAGTTTTTCTCCAAAATCATGTTTCAGCAAAGATGCTTTTCTGGTTTTATATACAAACTGTGGGTTTGAAATAAACTTCTCATGAACATTCTCAAGTCTTAAGTTAGGCTCTTTAAAAGGTATTAAGAAAAAATTCTAAAAAAACACTCCTTTTTATTTAAGGTAAAACATTGATTCCTTACAGAAACTAATTTTCACAACACCTTTTTTCATTATTGATATCTATATAGCATACCTGTGTCACACTTCTGTTGCAATAAGTTCTGCATTCCATAAAAATTCCTCAAAGTACAGATTTAGAACATCACAAACAGCAGACAAGCCAAACAATTACACAAGGTGAACCTGTCAAATAATACCAAAAATTGTGATTAGAATAAAATAATAGTGTGTTGATGCTTATCCAGGATTAAGACATAGACACAGAAATGCACAGACTGTTCTCAAACATTGCCTAGTACAAAGCTTCCAGGGAAATCAGTGATAGGGGTTCCAATCAGCTGCAATTCAAATGGAGAAGGAAGGTCCTCGCAATGTCAACTTTTCAGTGTGTATATGCATACACACACTTTTTAGCTTTTTATATACATAGATGCTTTTTTCTTTACTCATACAGCTCTTATTAAGAATAAAATAACAATCCTTTCAAGCTTTTTCCTGAGCTTAGGGAAAAAAGCTTTTCATCTTGCTAAAGACCATTATAAATTCAGCCTGATAATCTAACTTAGTACTTCATAACTTCAGCTCAGACCCCATATGCCAAGCTGTGTTGAAACTTCCACTTTATCTTGCTCTGGCTCACAGAGGAAGGTTTGTGACCAAGAGTTTATTAGGAAAAAATAAGGTTAATAAATTTAATTGGTATATTTTTCTGATCACTCCCAGTCTTGAAAAAGTTCTATACACAACACCTAACAGTGTTCATCTCACAGAAATCTCTCAGTGAGGAAGAAATTAAATCACTTTCCCCCCAATCCATGTCACTCTGTGATCTCTTACTCTACACCCAAAAATTCCAAAACCTAAATCTGAATTCAAAACGCTCTATTTACACGGAAAAAAAGGATTTGCCACATGCCCTTCAGATGGAAAAAATCCAGTAAAGCCCAAGTGCCTTGATAGCTTGTCATTTAAAAATGCAGAACTCCTAAATTCTTCTAGCTAACTCAGAAGGAAAATCCCTTAAGTTGTCCCCCTCCCTGCTCCCCCTTACAGGTCCCCATACTGCAGGCTTTTTAGCTTGTTTAGCACTACCTGCCAGTGTTCCCCTCCTTGCTGATGTCTGCTTTAATTTTGTAAGGAAAGCATGCCCAGCA
Organism: Taeniopygia guttata; assembly: GCF_048771995.1. Taxonomy (NCBI): domain Eukaryota; kingdom Metazoa; phylum Chordata; class Aves; order Passeriformes; family Estrildidae; genus Taeniopygia; species Taeniopygia guttata. The sequence continues at coordinate 13,760,669 of NC_133036.1, forward strand.
CTTAGATAAAAAGAAAGTAACTTTCTGATTTTCTCTCAGTTATGCTCAGTTGGGGTTGCAGGCAAATGACAGACCAGCGAGATGGTGTTGGCATGAGATTCAGTTGACTGAACAAAATGTGTGAAATTACTGACATGACATTAAAAAAAATCACTAGGAATTACAAATAACACTATGAGGAGGTGCTAAAGTTACAGATAGTGCTGTGAGGGCAGCTGGGTGCCACAGGTGCTTAAGGAGGAGTTAGAGGAGAAACTGTCAGACAGCAGAGAGAACTGGAAGGGACTGCTAGGGACATTCCAGGGACTAAAGTCATGCAAGGTCACCACCTCGGGGTAACCATGTCAGTATCACCATATTAGGCTGGGATTATCTAAGTAACCCAAATCTGAGTGCAGATGTAGCAAAACTGGAGCCAATGTGGAACAAGTCATTAGGGGTGGATTGTTTATCTGGGAGGAGCCTGCATTGGAAAAACAGAGGTGTAGTGACAGCAGAAAACAGAGCCAGGAAATGGCAAAAGGAACAAGGTGTGCAGCTCATTCCTGGTGCTGCCCAGAGGTACTGTCAGGCTTTCATCACCACGCCCAGGCAGGACAATGGGCCAGACCTGTTCTGACCATAGTAAAGCTCCAGCCTGCCCCGCTGGTCAGGAGAGCAGGGAGAGGCAGGCAGGGCGCTCCCTGGTCAGGGAGGGAGCAGCTGGCTGCCACTGCTGGTTGTGCCCTTTAGAGCTGCCCACTTCCTAACAGGCTCTTCAAAGTCCTAAAATTCTCTACAGATTTCATGTCCTTTGTTCTTTACTGGCTTGCTTTCCATTGCTAAAAAGGTCCAGAAATCAGACAGTGGGCAGGATACTAACTGCCTTATCTCATGAAAGCTAATACCAAAAACATTTCAAAGAATGGCCATATAGTCTCGGTAATTTTTTTTTTTTTTTTTTTTTTTTTGCAGTGTAACTGCATTCTTTAACAGTATTAAACAGAACAACTTTTTAAAATTTAAATCTGATTGTCTTGTAATAAAAGGAGTTAGTGATACCAAGTCATTCTTTCATGAACACATAAAATAACTTCATAAATAAGCCTGAACAGGGGTAATTTCATTTGCAGTAACATAAAATTGATGTCATTCCAATTTTCGAGTGATGAACATGATTGATATTCTTTTATTTCTAAGAAATCATCATTAAATAGTCCATTTAAAAAAAGAAATTAAATTTGTTTTATATAAAGAATGAAAAAAACAAAGGTCTGAAACAATAACTGAATTTGAATAGTCCTTTTTGGTGCCAATGTAAGGCTAAAACAATACCCCAAAGAGCTGAGAAATGTGCAGTCTATTTAGAAACAAACATTCATATGGCTACTGCTTTTTATCACACTGTGTGATAATAATAACATTAGAACTAAATGAAAAGCTCTTATCTGAAAGAAGAATAAATACATTTTTAAAAATGAAAAAGACATACAAAGAAAACAAAGAATGTGCAAGTGATACCAAAAGACACAGGGGAGGACACATTTTTGGACTTCAAGGGAAGTCTCAATTTGAAGATATTTTGAAAACAATTTAAATGTTAGATAAGGCCAGCTGTGTGTCTAATGCATTCTGTCAGTACAGCTCAAAAGTCTATGGTAAAAGCAGTGTGCAGGAAGAAGCACCACCTTGCTCTTCATCTGCATTTGAATTTAATAAAAAAGCTAATCATCCCAGCTTACGATACTTTAGCTCCACTTAAAAATAAAATGTAAAGTTTCATCCCAGAGGAGTTTTCTTATTATTTATTGCTTAGTTTGATAGTGCAAGATATAAACCAGGCCTGTAGTTGTTGGAACTCAAAATGTCCCTCAGACATTTTTGGATGTTCTGGGCCCAGGTCAGAAGCATTTGAGACCCTGGCAGGCAGCTGGAAACAGCTGTGATTTTGGGTTTGAACCATGGAACGATTTACCAACCTCGCAGGAAGAACAAGAAGTCACAAAAGTTTAGATATTAGAGTAGAAGTAGTCACAAAGTAAAGGGAAGAATTTTTGAGTGCTGTACAGAGGGGTTTTAGGTCTTGTACATGGGGGTCAGAAGATTTAAGATGGAGGGATTTGGGTCTGCCCTGTCCTCCCTCTCTCTTCTTCCTTACCTCCATGTTCTTGGTGATGTTGCCACTCACAGATTGGTTTAGAATAGAAAGGTACCATTTAATATAGGTAATAGGCATTGGGGAATAACTATAAACATGTAACACGTAATGTACCATATAAAAGACAGCAGCAGCCCTGGGCGAGGGGGGAGAAGAAGCAGTCGGGAGTCAGAGAGGATGTCAGGGTGTGTGTGTGCCTCTGCCTGAGCTGTGAGCAAACCACAGCAGCCTGAGAAGAAAATCTTTTAGATAACATGCAATAAACTACCTTGAGACCGGACAACTGAAGACTACTGAGTCTTTCTTTGGAAGCACAGGTTGGAGGAGAGACTTTTCCACCACATGGAGCCACCCCCAACCTAGGGTGAGCTCTGGCATGTAGTAACAAGCCTGTTAGCAAACGCTGCCCTAGACCTTGGCCTGTGCTGCAGCTGATACCCCGAGCTCGCCTCTCACCCCCACTGTCCAGCACCCCTGGCTCATGGACTGGGTGCCAACGGGGCCTTGAGATGCCAAGGGCCTTCAGAAGCCACTCAGCTCCCAGGACAGGTTAAGTCTGGGCTGAATCATACATTCAGTGAACTTCCTCCCCACAGGCATAGATAAGAATGGCACCCCACTGGTTTGAGTAACTCACCTTCTTAGAGTTTTAGATATGTTTTTTTTAATTAAAAGAAAAACAACATAAATGCTACGGTATGCTAAACATTCCTTATATATTAAATATTGCTTATATCAGTCCTTCTGATTTTGCTTAACACCTAAAGAAACAAATCTGAGCTGTAAGGCAAAGAAGCAATCCTTCACACACTTCTTTCTTCCTACTTGACTGCCCACTAAAAAGAAAAACCTGTATGGTAAAAAGCAATCTTGTCTAGAAACATATCAATCTGTCAGCAAGTACAGTCTAAAATAGTCAAGCCATGTATGCACAGCAGACAGTTTTTAGAGTAGATTAATTTAGCCTTACCAAAATAAAAGATGAAACCAAGTAAAGTAATGCACAGGTAAACCAAATCATGAAGCCTTACTGGCTCCATAAGTTAAACCATGAAATTCCCAAAGGCTGTACAGGCAGCCTCCAAAAACACCAAAGAAGAACACCCATCCTTACAAGGGTTTTTTTTTCTTTCTGTGCATCTCTGAACCAGACTAATAATTACAGTCCATAGGATTGTTTTCCACCAGCCATTCTCTGACCTGCCACTCTTTTTCTCCCTCCAAAACTAGTCTCCATTTTATTTTGAAACTCTTGACTGCTGCCACACCTGCAACCCCAGAGGCAGGTATTAACCATCATGTACTGAACCAGATCATTACAGGCCAAATAAACACATGGATGGAATTTAGGGCCCAAAACCACCCGCCCAATAAGCAGCAGAGAAGCCACCAGCAGACAGTACTTCCTGATCCAGCCCTAGGATTGTGCAACCACAGGTTGCTCAAGATGAAGGGTGCCCCTACAGACAAAGAGGGAAGAAGCCTTCAGGCACTCAGATCAATTCCCCTTAGGCTTGGGACCTATTCAAATCTCTATGCCACAAGCACAACAATCTTTGCTTTTCTGTGCTCTCTCACATGTCAGGCCAGTAATCTGTTCCCAGCAGCCTCTCCTCAGGCCTCAGCCTTGCTCACCTCTTCCTCAGGGAGCATCCTCTCTGAGGCACAGCCTGGGTTAACCCAGACAGAAACCAAGAAGCCAGTTTTGGGGTTTGCCCTCATACAGACCCCATGCCATCACCCTTAGGATGCACCTGCCACAGCTCTTAGAGTCTTCCAACAACCCCTGCCTAACAACGGGGTAACAACCAAGAGACTACAGCCAAGGAAGGGCTCACCTAGACCAGCTTTAAGAGACAAACATCTAATTAAACACAACCCAGCTTTTTATTTGCCTGCAAAGTGTGGTGCCCAGCTGGGGCCTTAGGGTTGGTGCACTTTGTGAGTCACTCTGGGCCTCACTCAGTAAGTAGTGCTTCAAATCCCAGCAGTGGAGCGAAGCACAAAACCAGAGCAGATGGGTACCAGTGCTATTTCTAACCACTAAGCAATATGTCCCTGAAGGAACACCCACTAGTGCCTGAGGGCAGGTAGCAGCTTGGTATGTGGGTACCCCATGCACTTCAGTGACAGGGCTTGGGGAGGCAGGAGCTGGGGGCCTGAGGGACATGGGTGCACAGACAGTGGTGTTTCACCTTCAAAATTTCAGGCCAAAAACAAGTGTTGGCATTTCAGGTTCAACAAGATCAAGTGCCAGTCCCACCCTTTGGCCACAATAATAGTTTGCAGCACTCCAGGCTGGGGCAGAGTGGCTGGGGAGTGTTTGGTGTAAAAGGACCTGGAGGTGCTTGTCAACAAATGCTGACCATGAGCCAGGTGTGCCCAGGTGGCCAAGAATGCCAACGGGCCCTGGCCTGTATCAGGAATAGTATGGCCAGCAGGAGCAGGACAGGGATTGTCCCAGTGCACTGGGCACTGGTGAGGCCACACCGCAAGGGCTGTGTCCAGGTCTGGGCCACTCGATTCTGGAAGGACATTGAGGGGCTGAAGCGGGTCCAGAGAAGGGACAATGGAGCTAGGGAAGGATCTGGGGTGCGGGTCTGATGAGGAGCAGCTGAGGGAGCTCAGCCTGGAGAAAAGGAAGCTCTGGGGTGAACCTGCCACTCTACAACTCGCTGAAAGGAGGGTGCTGCCAGGTTGGGGCTCGAGCTCTTTTCCCAGGCAGTGACAGGATGAGAGAACATTCTTAAGCTGCTCTGAGAGACGGTCACGTTGGACATAAGGTAATAATTTTTTCACAGAAGGAGTGGTTAGATATTGGAAGGTGCTGCCCAGGGAGGTGTTGGAGTCACCGTCCCTGGGGGTGTTTAAGAAAGGTCTGAACAGGGCACTCAGTCTGGTTGACAGGAAAGGCTCAGTCATACTTGGAGCGGACAGTCTCGCAGGTTTCCCCAGGCGCAGACCCTGCGCAGGGACAGGCGGGGCGCTGAGGAGCCGCTCCCGCCCGGCAGCGCCGCCGCGCCCTCACGGCCCGCGCGCAGCGCCCCCTGCCGCGCCGCGCCGGAACTGGGTCATTGGCGCCGCGGGGGCGGGGCCGCGCGCCTCGCGCGGCGCGGCGCGGTGACGCAGCGCGTGCGCGGTGACGTCGCGGCCGGTCCGTGTCCGTGTCCTGCCGCCGGTCTCGGCCCTGCCCGCGCCGCCCTCGGCCCGCCCGGCCCCGCTCGGTCCCGCCGCCGCCCCGCCATGGCCAACGTGGCCGACACGAAGCTCTACGACATCCTGGGCGTGCCGCCCGGCGCCTCCGACAATGAACTCAAGAAGGTGCGGCGGAGGGGCGGAGGCCGGGCGGCGGGGGGAGGTGGGCCCGGCCGGGCAGGGCCCCGCGGGCGGGCGGCGAGGGCAGCGGGGCCGAACGGGGCGCGGGGGCGGCCCGCGGGCGGCGGGGCCGAGGCTGCGGCGCGGTGCCCGGTAGGCCGCGCCCGGGGCCGAGCGGCCTCCCCCGGCCGCGGGCAGGACAAGGGCCCGGCGGAGGAGGCGGCGGCGGGGCCCGGCCGCGCTCGCTGCCTCCCCGTCCCGGCGCGTCCCGCGTGGGCTCCGGGCGCGGGCGGGACCCGGCTCGTCCCGCCCCCGCGGTACCGCGCCGTGCGCGGCCGCCAGGGCTTTTTGGGGCTGGGAATCCCTGCGGGTCGATCCTCGCCGGTGCCATTGTCTGCCCCACGTGCGGGCCTTGGGAGGATTCGGTTTCGCTCATAGATGCGTTTCCTCCCAGGCCGAAAGCGGCAATGCGAGATTAACAAAGAGGGGAGGTGAAAACTTGGAGCTAGGTCATCACTATAGCAATTCCATCCTGTAGTGTATAAAGCAATAAAGCACTTTTTTTTTTTTTTTTTTTTTTTTTTTTTTTTTTTTTTTTGTGGAGGCCTTAATGACCGTTTACACGTGAGGGAGGAGAATGAACCAGACGGTTCACTAGCAGAGGCTTCCGCGGGTGGGTGGTGCTGGCACCAACAACTGCGCCTTACCCGTCATGCACGCGGCAGCCTAATTTGTGCAGGGATAGGCAATTGCAGTGTTGAAATTGTGCTGGGGAGGGAGGGCAGGCGGTGAAAAGGTTGTGTTTTGTATACAGCACTGTCCACCAGAATATTTTATTTTATTACAAAGTTCGCTTAAAGCTATGTGTGTCCTCTAAGAATGAAAATCAGAGCAGTTTTCTGCTGGGATAGCCTGCACCACCCAGTATTAATTACCACATATTAGACTAATCATGGAATGTAAATTTTCCAACTGTCTGCAACACTAAGGAGTTCCTGTATATCTTATTGTCATTGAGAGGTTTCATAGGTCCGTTGAAATCTGCTATTTTAACTTGTATAGCAGTATAGAAAAATTGAAAATAAATCTTGGTCTCAAGAGGTTGAGAGAACAGGCTTTTACAGTGGCTAAATTAACTTTTACTGAAGTTATATATATTCCCAGTGTAGACTTCGATTCTGGATTTGGTTCTGATGCAATAGTGATGTCTTCTTTTAGGGCCATGGGTAGTTGTAAGAGTTGCTCTCAGAAAAGATGGGAGGGCTTTCTCTTTTTAAAGATCACCATTGCAAGCTCCTTTTTTCCTGATTAGATAATATTACTTAGGTTATTGGTTTAGTGGTGTTTTGGTTTTTTTCTTAGTTGTAATACTTAAAATATATGGGGAACATCCATTATGGTATAGAATGCACAGGTCTGTGGAACATTATGCTTTGTTCCTGATGGGTGATTTGTCCAGTAAGATGCATGAGTTTGTTTTTTTTTTACACTTACTGTGCTTTAGAATATTAGGCTTGTAACATCAACATTGTTTTTATTTCACTAGTTCTTTATCATGTCTTGATTGCATGCAATATAAAGGGTGTTTCAAGATAAAATCAGTAATGAGAAATAACTGTATGGATATAAAAAAGGGAAATTCGTTAGTTTAGAAGTTGTGATTTCTGTAAAGCTTTGTGCGTAAAACTCTTAACATTGTATTTCTAGAGAGTTAGTTTAGGTGCTCAGTTACTCAGAAATAAAGTGTTTGAAAAATCCTCTCCAAGAATTGATACCTCAATTTTTTGCTGTTGCATCACTGTAGCTCTTTCAATAGGTGTAATTTCAAAAATAAAAAACTATATACAATGTAATTTGTTATTATCTGTCCCCTGATTGCTTCTGAAGGGTGTTGAGGTGGAGTAGAGGAAGGGTTGAAGTTTCCACTGTCATTAGCTCCAGTGGGAGAAGTCTCTGCTTTGATTCTCTCGAGAGTAAGCAGAACAGGTGAAGGGCTGCTGAAGAATCAGTCATGGTCCAGAGTGTCAAAGTGCTGGTCAGAAAAAAATCAGTTTGGAAAGTCCCTTCTGGGGACTTGGCTGTACTTACTCCTACTGATTTACAACAATGAACTGAAATAAAAGCAGTGCTGTGTATATTTCTGCAGATGTAACTCATATGCTGAGCTCAAGGTGAGGTGAACTCTTCCATTAGTGCCAGGTAGGGAAGAAGGAAATTATTGTTGTGAGGAGTGTCTGTAGGGTTGAATGGGAGCTGAGGCAGCCATTTTGTTGTTACTGTACTGCTGTGGTTGAGGGCAAAGACAAACAGTTCAAATTTACTGTTGTGGTGCAGGGTTTGAGTGGGTTCTAAAGAGTAAGTCATTTTAATGAAAGTCAAATGGCATTCTCCCTCTAAGTTAATGAGGATAAGCAGGAAAACTAGTTCTAGCTATTGTGTGCCATAGCTGTGTGTGAATGCAAGTCTGGTTAATGTATGCATGTAGCAATGTTACAATTTTTTTAGGTCATATCAATATATGAGTGACTTTGAAACACTACAATATTTCCACTTTGCTTTATTAGGATTTTCTTTCTTTCTGGGGACATTATTTGGGTTTCCTAGAAAAGAACTGATTAATGGAAATTTTAAATAATTTTCTACCTCTTTCAACTAGGCATACAGAAAACTGGCCAAGGAATACCATCCTGATAAGAATCCAAATGCAGGGGACAAAGTAAGAAAGACTCGTCTTTTTTTTTTTTTTTAATACCTTAAGTTTGCTTTTATGGTAGCGCCTAAGGAACTGAATACAGGTGTTGGGGGCTTGCTGTTTAAGTTGTTAAGCAATACTGTGAAAGGGAGTATTGTCTGCTCAACTTCTCCCCAATGTCAAAATCTGCCAGTGTACCTCATGACAAAATGCAGCAGTTGGCACAAATTGGTTGAGAAGGTAATGCTGAGGGAAAAACTGCTTCTCATTTGCTGACATAATGTCAGCTGGCATTGGCATCTGTGTAGGAATTTGAAAAATATTGTCAATTTTTCAAGCTTTTCCAACATGGAAAAACATATGTGTAGAGATTCTTTAACCTGCTGCAGCATAAAACAAATTGCTTATGTGGGAAGATTGAATTAGATATGTTATGCTAAAAGTAATTTAAAAATCATCAATTAAGTTGACTCAGCTGGTTATCTTTAACCAAATTGAAGTTTGATGGCTGCTTAGAGGTGAGCAGAGATGACTGTGAAAAGATGCTAAATACATTAATATGCCTTTCAGTAAGCTACTTAATTGTTAGTGTATTTTAAGTGCCCAACATCTTGAAGTCTTTGCTGTTAGTATGCGACTGTTGGGTATCCTGCCTTTTGACTTCTGCAATATTGTGTACTTGGGATTTTTTTTCAGTTGGATTTTTTTTTTATTTGTAAGAAATCTGTATTATGCTAGTAAAGAACAAAGCCAACCAAGTTTTGCAGTAAAATGTCTTATTTATGGTAAGATGTAACAAAACTAAGCCCAAGTCTAAGGTCTTGCTATGTTAAAATGAGGATGGAAAAGTATTTCATTGTGTACCTTAATTGATAGGTCTTCATGCAGGGGGAGAAACTTATAAAATGCTGCCATGAAGTTCTAAATTATCATGCATTGCTTTGTCTCTGTTTCCTCTTCTAGTTCAAAGAAATAAGCTTTGCCTATGAAGTATTGTCAAATCCTGAGAAACGTGAGCTGTATGATAGATATGGAGAGCAGGGGCTCCGGGAAGGGAGTGGAAGCAGTGGCATGGACGATATTTTCTCCCATATCTTTGGTGGTGGATTGTTCAATTTCATGGGTGGCCAGAGTAGAAGTCGCAATGGTAGAAGAAGAGGAGAAGATATGGTGCATCCACTCAAGTGAGTACCTTGATGCTGCAGCTTGTACTTTGAAGCTTTCCTGACCATAGGAACTGCTGGTTTCTGTTTTTGATACACTTCTTAGCTGAGATCCTCTGAAGTGTGCACTACTCTTCAGAGCTGCATGTTGTGTGTAGAGCAGGGGCCAGTCATCTGGAGTTACTTTCCTTGGTTGGTTAATCTAGAAACTACCACATACTTTGCCAGGTTATTTGAATTATGTACTTTGTTTGCTTTATTTTCTTTGTTTTGCTCCTTAATTATGTTTGGTAGTTCTAATCTGGAAAAGCCTTCAACAGCCAAGTATTACTCACCAGGCAGATTCTGGTCTGTGGAGGTGCTCTGGAAAGACTTGAATTAATAGGGCAGTGCCAGCTGGAACTATGGTTGAACCTTATAATTAATGGAAAAATGTATGTGGTGGCTTTGGTTTTGGTTTTGTTTATTTATTCAAAGCTATTCTTGAATATCACATCTGTATTTTAGAGATCTCTTCTTGCAGTCATGGCTGGCTTTTTGCCTGCTGAGCAGGTCACTTTTAAGAACTTCAGTTAAGCAACATCTTTCCTGTGGTTGGCAAACTGTGCTTGGTGAAGTCTGTTTAGCTTCACATGCTTGCTTGTTTAGTAGCTAGTACTCCATGGTGTATTATTAATGAGCTTTGATTTTATTGTTACTTGTAAATACTGGTGCCAGGCAACCTGTTCTCAGTACAACTCAATACATTGAGTTGAAATTTCTATCCACTAACAAACCCTTTTAGGAGAAACACTAAAAAGTTAAGTGGCCTTGGGGACATGCTAACCCCTCCCCACTAAACTCTCTTGTGTACAAAACCCAATACACTAGTAAGTACTCTATATGTGTTCTTATGTATTTATGCAATAGACAACATTATTGTTTGGAGTGTTTACAGAGGCTTGTTTCTCACCTTCTTGGTAGAATTAAAATTAATAATTCATTATGACTGTATAATAGCACAAAATTCTAGATAACCTTGATTTCTATTGAGAAACGTGACCAATCCTATCTGGTTTATTCTGATTAAATTACAGCTTTTCTCTTAAACTATGTTCAGATTTACAAGTGTATATTGATATGTGTGAAATTTTTTTCAGTAACTCTTTGGGGAAGCCAAAATGGTGCTTAAAATCTTATTTTGATAGCAGATTTAGTCTTGTTAGGAATATCTAGGTTGTTTTTCTTTATTTGCCCTAGGCAAGTATTTTAATTGCATGGGAAATTAAGTTGTTAAATGATAACCCAGGAGAAATACTTTATTTTATAGAGTCTCTTTAGAAGATCTCTATAATGGAAAGACAACTAAACTGCAACTTAGCAAGAATGTCCTTTGTAGTGCATGTAACGGGTAAGTATGTTTGTATTTTTGAGTTCTCTGGTTGCTTTGTTGGCAGATAGTGTAATGAAGGATCTCCTGTGTCAGATCTTTATCAGTATTTGACTTACTGGAGCCTGCTTTCAGACCAGCAAATTGTTGAACTTGAATGATGCTGTTGATGGAGCTGGAACTATTCAAGGGCTTTGTGTGGGGGAAGGGTGGGAGAGCAGAGAACCTAACTGTAATTGGCAGTGCAGTTGGGCATGTAGGCATGCTAACCTACTGCTGGAGGGGGTTTCTGGGTTCTTTTTAAGAACTTTGTTTTCATGCAACTGGTGCTTTGTGCTGCAGGCAGGGAGGGAAGGCTGGCTCCGTTCAGAAGTGCAACGCCTGCCGGGGCCGGGGCGTGCGCATCATGATCCGGCAGCTGGCCCCGGGGATGGTGCAGCAGATGCAGTCCGTGTGCTCCGACTGCAATGGAGAAGGTAGGCCAGGCTCTGCTCTGTTACTAAATGTGCTTGCTTGCACCCAGCCTCCTGCTCAAATCTCAGGAGGAACTTATCCAGGACACTTCTGCCCTTACCCAGTCAGCTGCATCTCACTCTGGTGGCAGCATGGAGAAATGATTTCACTCAGAACAGCAGCGACATTTACAGTGTTTAATGTACTGAAAAGCAGCCTAGAAGTTCAAGCAGTAGGGATTGATCATCTTTAAAAACACTTAGATGTGAATATTACTTACTGCTGTTACTCTTCTGTTAAATTAAAAACCTGAGATGTTGCTGTTTTAGGAGCTATCTGTCTTTTTGCACCTCCTGATATCCAAGGACAGTCGTAGGTTAAAATGGGAACCAAAGTTGACTTTTTAACTTCTTCAGATTAAGATGATATATTTGCCTGTTTAGGGGTAGCAAGTTCAGCACTTTATATGATTTCTTTTTATGTATTCTGCAGTTGGCAGAGTAGTTACATCACCTTGTGAATGATTTTACTTGTCACAACACTCAAGCTACAAAGAGTTGTTTGTGACTTGTCAAAACATTTAATAAATGATGTTGTCTTTAACGGTTCATATGCCTAACCTACATATTTTGTAGTTTCAACTTCATCATATTGTTATGCTTTCTTTCACAGAAAGGTGGTTTAAGGCGAGAAGCTTAATATTTTAAGCCATATGCATCTGCTCGTGGCACTTACTACTGAAATCTTACAGTCTGTGTGCCCTAGTTCTTTGGTTACTGTGTATAGAGACAAGAGCTCACTGGAAAAATAAAGGTGAAGTAGAACAGAACATAGAAGCCATTTTGGATTGTCACCCTTCAGTTTGCTAGAAACAGTAATTATCTTTGTAGGGGTGAATCTGATGTGACAGGCTCTCTTCCCTGTTTTTGTATGCAAGAGTCTATAGATCTCCTGGCTGCATTTACTTCGTATTATCTTGTGGGGATATTCTGGGAGATGAGGCAGTCAGGGAACTTTTTTATTTTTCTTCCTTCCCCCTGTCTCAGCTAGAGTAAATGAAGCCTGGATTTCCTCTTGTGAGGAATTCATAAAGCAACATTGCAGTCACTACTTGTGTTGCAGAAATTCTTCAGCTTGCTTTCAAATAGTTTTTCCGAGGAATTGGATGCGACTGTGTCAAAATCTCTGAACTCAAAATTTGTCTTTATTTAGGTGAAGTAATTAATGAAAAAGATCGCTGTAAAAAATGTGAAGGGAAGAAGGTGATCAAAGAGGTAAAAATACTTGAAGTCCATGTAGATAAAGGCATGAAACATGGGCAAAGAATTACATTCAGTGGAGAAGCAGATCAGGCTCCCGGTGTGGAACCAGGCGATATTGTCCTTTTACTCCAAGAGAAGGAGAATGAGGTAATGCTTTTGAGTTTATCTTTTAAATGCCTTTTATTCCAGTTGTTAATATTTAAGTTATATGGATGACCATTCATTTAAAGTAATTGATACAGTTGCAGCTCTGGGAGAGATGGGGAATAGCTTTTAATAGATTTATATGTGTAACACAGCTTTCATCCTGAGCCAGAAAAAACTGGGCAAGGCCTTAGCCAGGGGACAGGCAGCTTTGTGGTGCCTCCTAATGCCAGCAAGAGGTAGCTTCTCATATAAGCTCCAATTGACTTCAATGCAGCAGATGCAGTGAAGAGCCATTCAGGATGTTAACTTTAATCTGCTTTGCTCATGACACTAACAAAATTCGAAGTGTGGCTTTTTTCCATGTCTTGTGACATGGCAGGGAAGTCCCAGATGGTACTTTCTGTGTCTGCTGCTGTGGTTCTGGAAATGACACAAAATAGTGATGTTGCTGATTCACTTAACAAAAGAAACATTATTATTTTGTATTAGTTTGGTAAGTTTAGTTATGTTCACTGTATTCTGGACTATATAAACTGCACATTGGAAGTAAATATTGCAATTTATCTTCTCCTGTTAAAACTCATCTGGGGCAGAGTTGAGGTGACTGTTCCTTTTTTAATTCTAATAGCTAGAATGAAATAAGGAATAGTTTGTGTGTTTCACTTGAGGAGGAGTTTTTTGTTGTGACAGAGTAACATGGGGTACAAATTTAAACTACAGTAATATATTAAGGATGTAATGTTGGTTATCTGCTAATTAGGTAACAGATTGCTTATCTGCCAGTCTGTCCTAGTGAGTAAAACTAGATAGCCTTTGTTCTTAAAATTTCTCTTGAGATGGGACTCATGGGTCTGCCAGTGGACAAATTTTAAGATATACTCTGGTTAAGAATCCTGAGTTATGTGGCCTAAAGGTCTCTTCTGACAGCTGTGGACTAAGTGATTGAAGTCCTGCTGTAGGTCAAGGGAGCTAAAGCAGATATGCTTGAGGACAAGAGTTGAAAACCAAAGATGGGATTTATATACTCCAGTGCAGGTGAAACAGTGTCAAACTGCTGTCAGCTTTGTTTGTAGGTTCATCGGGTGGAAGATGTTGGGGCTGCTGTACAGGCCTGGTTTAATTTGAATCTTACCTTGGCTTATTTTAGATGACACTTGGTCAGGTACAAACTTCCCAAGCATGTTAAGCCATCTGCATTAATAGAATCAGGTTCACTTCATAGAAAGGCTTTTGTTCTGACATTGAATTTGAAGGATAAATAATAATGAACTCTCAATGAGTCTGGTGGAGTTGTGATTCTAGTACTAGAAAGGATATCTCCTTTGTTTCCTAGATGTTCCAGCGGGATGTGAATGACTTGCATATGACACACAAGATTGGACTTGTTGAAGCACTGTGTGGATTTCAGTTCACATTTAAGCACCTTGATGGACGTCAGATTGTGGTTAAATATCCTCCCGGAAAAGTAATTGAACCAGGTAGGCTTGACCTGAGAAGGATTTCTTTGATTATGCTTTCACGATTCTTCAGCATATAATCCCACTTTTGTTCTCCTGTTAACTGAACCTAGGCTGGGGAAACAGAGCTGTATGGAGAGATAATGGCTCTGCAGTAGCACTTTGCTGATTACTGTGCTTCTCTTCGAATTCCAGGTTGTGTTCGTGTAGTCAGAGGTGAAGGAATGCCACAGTATCGCAATCCTTTTGAGAAGGGGGATCTCTACATTAAATTTGATGTTCAGTTTCCTGAAAATAACTGGATTAGCCCAGAGAAGCTTTCAGTAAGTAGTTGTTCAAGCATAAATGTGGTGTCTTGCTTGACAGAGTGTCCAAAAGAGCCTGTGTTGTACTTCATGGGCTTGCTCTCAGTGCTTAAATTCAGATGCAAGTTAAGTTCTTTTAACCTTTTTTATGGGCCATGTGGTACTTGGAAATACTCCTTGAAATGTGAAGCTGTATTAAAGAGCTGTGCAGATGGTACACAGAGAGGGCAGGAGGAGAATCTTTCTGTTGCTGTGTGATAAGTTTATGGAGTGCACCTGTATTTACTGATTGCACTTTTGGTTGATGATATGCAGAGCTGTTGGTTTTCTTGAAGTGGTGTCTTCCAATTGATACAAATACTTCTAAATGACTTTGCAGTTCAGGGCTTTCATCAGCATAAACTTAGTTATGGGAAACCAGTCACTTTATTTAGGTCTTCTAGATGCAATACTGAATGCATGTCTTTTTTTGGGGCAGGAACTTGAAGATCTTCTGCCAGCTAGACCAGAATTTCCCAATGTAATTGGTGATGCAGAAGAGGTAGATCTTCAAGAATTTGATACCACTCGTGGTTCAGGTGGTGGCCAGAGACGTGAAGCTTATAATGATAGTTCTGATGAAGAAAGCAGCCATCATGGACCTGGGGTACAGTGTGCCCACCAGTAAACATTTGTCTAAAAAGTTGCACAAGGATTTTCTTTCAAATTTTGCCTGACTTGTTTTCAACAATCCAGCTGGATTGTATAAGTAATCCAGATGAACCAATGGACATCTATTGCTGTATGTGTAACTTTTAAATTGGTCTATAGTATCTACAGAGTGTAATTTAAACTAACCACAAGCTTACATCTTCATTTTGACTGTGTAGCAGAATAAAGCACTTGAAAGGAAGACAAGACTCCTTTTCACATGGGTTTTAAGTTTGTCCTCGTATCTGTGCTTGATTTTTACCAGTTTTGTGTAGATTTTAAGTTTCATATTTTAAATTCAAATTCTACATTGTAAAGTTTGTGTACAATTTGTCCTGAGGCTTGGTATTTGGCTGCACCTGCATAAGCTGCTACAAGTAGAATCAAGAATTTCATAGCCTGTATCTATCATCTAGATGCATGGTAAATGGGCTTTGCACATAATGGGTTTAGAGCTGACTGGGAACAATGAAAGACTAAATTAGAAGTGGTTGTAAGTTTTTTTCTACCATCTTGTGAACGGTTTCTGAAATGAAATAAAAGCAGTTGGTGTATAATATATTTCTTTTGCCTTGTAACTCTTACTTTTCCAGTGGCTTTAACTAGTCTGTGTATGAAGAGACTATGTAGATGATAGATATTTTATAAACACAGGGAGGCTGAAGCTGCCTTAAGACTAGGTGAAGGTGAGATAAAAGTCTCTTCGTGAAATGAGAGATGACTAAATGGGCACAGGGAAGGCTGCAGCCATGTCCCCTTTGTGTGAAGATTACACAAGGATATCTGAATTCAGTCTAAAGGAAACAAATCCCTTAAATGGGGAATTATTAAATTTTGAAATAATGGTGTCTTTCTCTTAGCTTTTGAATTCTGTTCAAGGTCTGATTCAGCCTCACTTCCTAGAGAAATGTTTCCAGTTTAAAAAAAGAATGGTTTAACCTGGAAACATAAGAAATGTAGATGGTTTTGTTACTTTTCTAGTAGTTTGCACTTTGGTTTAAGTATGAAGATATAAAAATCTCCAGCTACAGTTCTATTACTATTAATTGGCAAAAATGCCAGAACAAAGCAAAAATGTGACCTTAACTAAGGAACTGTTGTGCATGAACAGTGTTGGGTTGGTAAGCTGCCTCTATAGCAAGGTTTCTCTCCTGTTTAAGTGAGAAAGTTGAAGCTCTACTTTTCTTTACAAATCTGAAGTGTGACTTGTTTAGTTATTTTTCTGATAGTTGTTGACACTTTATTGATGAGGTTGGAGGGACAAACTCCAAGGGTTTCAGTGTGCTTGGGTAGGCATTGGCATTTGAATGTTGCTGAACATCCTTGTTATAGACTCTAAAAATGAAGCAAAAATAAATACTGTTTGATCTGTATTTCAGTACTGACTTATGATGTGGCATTCTCTAGTGAGTCTTTTATTTTTATTTATTAAAACTTGGGGTTGCTTTTTGTGAAGCCATGGTTACATGCTGATCCTTTGTCCTGACTGATGTCACAAAGGAGTCAGTCCTTGTAACCTGCAATGCTGAAATGATTACAATGCCTGTCTTCTGCTTGTAAGTCCTTGCAAAACAGAGTAATGCTCTAAAGCTTTAATCCCCATTCAGATTTTTTTTTTTTGAAGGGGAAGAGAGGAAGGGATTCATGGTAACTTTTCAGATAGCTGAAGTGAAGGGGTGGAGGAAGAACTGATCACTGTAGGGTGGTTCTGCTTCAGTCCTCAGCTGGCATTAATTTGGGCTTCTGCCAGCAGCACCTGATAACAAATTCTAATTTTACCTGTCATCTTGCACATTGCACATGTGCACATTGCACATCTTGCACATGTCACACACAAGAGTGGAAATAAATTTTATTCCCATGTTAGATTCATATATGCTAGCACATACTTAAAGTTATTAAAGTATCTTAAGGCTCTTCAAAAATTTAGTGCCTTGTATTTCAGTTTGTGAGTTGATATTAGAGAAATTTATTTCCTATATGCAGCCTCTTACTGTTCATTTTGCTGTGAACTTAGTTAAAATCCAACCTAAGCATTTTATAAAGAAAAAGTAGCATTTTCTTCTGCTTTGGTATTCTTCATAACAGGAATTTCTAAGACACATCACATGATATAAAAGCTTATAAAATATTTACTGGGCAGTATAAAGCTTTATTAAGACATAATAGACATGATTTCAACAGTTTGGAGGCAGCAGGCAAGAGCAGTCGCCAATGTTCGGTGGTCACAAGACAGTTCCATTAACTTGGTTTAGGTGTTACCTTTCCACACAGTACAGTCAGCTCACTCTGAGGGGGGAAAATTCATTTTAGCTCAAGCAACCCAAAAGAACTTGGATGAAAGGTTCCTACTGTTAAAGCAAGCAGTGAGCACTTACTCACTCCCCACTGTCTGCCTGCAGAGGCAGAGCCATAACAAAAACCACAGAACAGCTCCCAGACCTGTAGCTTGACTCAGCTACACTGGTCTCTATACCTGCACAACTGCAAACTGGTTAATATCTCATGTCTGGATAGATTTCCATTACGTCAAACAATAGCCCAGGTACCCTCTATCTTCAGGAGGGTTGGGCAGTATGTGCTACGAAGTTCTGGTTCACTTTATTTTGCTTCACAACCATTAAGGCAGTTCCCTGTTAAACTGCAGCAGAGACTTAACAGCTGACGTAATTCAGCAAGGGACACAGAATAATGGATTGTAAGAAGGCTTGTAAGAAGACTCAAAACTGAGCTGTAGCTTTGTCAGCCTTTGTGAATGAGAGATAAGAGAATGGCAGTTTGCTCACATGGCAGGACAGCCACCAGAGCACTGCAGAAGGAAGAGTTTATGCTCCTGTGGCCCTCCAGGCTGTCACCAAACTGCACATGCTTATTTAAGTGCAGTTACTTTTACACATGCTCCGTGTGCAGCAGTTCTCCCCTCCCTCCAACTGATGCCAACCAGTTTAGGCTTAAACTCCAAAGAGTTTGAATTTGCATTCATGACAGGATCTGACATGACAGCCTGGGACCAGGTGTCTGAACGCACGGATCTGTAAGTCTCCTAGTTCAAGCTTACCACCAGATTATGAATGTGCTGTACTGTATCCTGATTTAGGAGCTGTACATCAATATTACGAAGGTCTCCACCAGCTGTACAGAGTGTCTGTGAAGAGAAACAATTATAACAATTTTTCTTGCATGCCCAGCTTCTCTGAAACTCATGTGCTCCCCTGTACATTGCAAAACTTTGGCAACCATTTTTCCTTTCCTTTAGTAGCATCTCATTTAGGAATAACAAGAGCCATCACTATCAGACTACTTGCACTGATCAACTACTATAAGTTGAAAATGTTTGTTTAAAAAAAAAAAGATACCTGTCCATCGGCCAGGGGAATGTTGACAAATGGAACACTTTTATGTTGGGGTACTGATTTACTTCTTTTTAACATGCCTTGAGCTCTTCCACTTGCAGGTAAAGTTCTTGAGACAGTCTGTTGTAATCCAGCACTAGAATACAAAGAAAATGTTACTCAGAGGTTAATTTTCTATGCTCTGCTGGAAATTTTCAAGCATGAAGCAAATGCCAGTAGTAGGAAATACACCTAGGAGAGAGGCAGGCATGTTTAAATTTTTCCAGTTCTGCCAGGAGACTACAGAAATCCAAGCATGAGCAGCACTTACAGGCACTGCTGGGTAACGTTATGACCCTGCCACTGCAGTAACCTTGTAAGCCTGTGACACAAGATGACATTTTGGCCACTCAGTAATAAGAATATCCACTCTCCAATATCAGCAGTGAATGTTTACAGTTTTGGAAAGAGGAAACTTCGTGCCTCAGGGCTTAAGATAAGACATGTGCTGTATCTGTCTACTACAGAGGGATATATCAATAAATACCAAAGCTGCTACCTCTCAGAGGCACAGGGTGTGCCTTATGCCATGCACAATTCGTAAGTTTTCATTTTACAACAGTTATTATTTTACTTTAAAAATGTTAGATTTGGGTGTGTTCTGCATGGAAACAAGCCTCTGCTATTTCTAGCAAGCCAAGGTGAAACTGAACCACTTACTGGTTTCAGGACCCATTTAAGTTCTTCACTCCCTCACTTCAGCTTGTGCCAGAAGCAAACTCTATAGTGTATGCAGAATGATGCTAACTGAAAGTCTTGACTATTCAAGATGCCAATAACTGATTGTCAGTGTATTTCATTGAGGGGTTTGTGGGGATTGGTTTATTTTTCTTTTAATAAAGCAGTATTGGTGAAGGCTGGGCTCTGAGAACACGTGAGATGTAAGTCTCTAAACAGTGAGTGAGAATAGCATTTATACTCTACATACTTCTTTTTTTAAACACTTAGGCCATCAAATCCTGTGCCTCCATGCTAATGTAAGTTAACACCCACACTCAGAGCAGGAGGTGTAACTGGTTTGGCACCCCTTTGGTGACAGACCACGAAGATCTGTTACATCTACATTGGTAATAATATATAGTGTCTTGGTATTGAACAAAATTATTTATTAAGAGCATATTGAAAACCCCTTACCTTTTAGCTACATTTGGAGTGGCTTTGAGATTTGTGGCACTGCAATGAAAACAAAGAGACTTGGCATCCTTCTGCAAGCTACGCTAGCAGTAAACACTAAAAAAAGTAGTTAATTGGCTTTGTGTTTTGTTGAGGGTTTTATTTTGTTGGTTTACTATTTTTATTTATTTCCTCCTCATCTACTTCTACTGTAAAGTTTTAGCTAGGATGAAAGTAGACAGAAGTGGAGAATGCTGAAGCGCCCCATGACAGGGATCTAGTGTGATAAACACATGTGAAAAAGCCCTCCTGAGGTAAACATGACATAGTGGGACCTAAAACCATACAAGAACACAATAATAATTTATGTTACTGGGCAAAGGAGGGCTGCAATACCCAAGTTAGGTGTTTATTACAGAACAATTCAGTAGTACCAGCAGACCAAAGATGCTTTCCTTACATGCTCTCTTCCATTAGTATTGTTTGGGAATCTGTACTGCTCCCCTAAGTTCAGAACTGTGCACCATTATGCTTTCATCTGCTACAGGTGCTTTTTTGTTCAGGTTCACATCACCACAGTGCATCTCAGGTTATGGAAGAATCCTTATCAGATGTATTTCCATTGGGCTCAAATCTCAGCTACTATATTTGAAAATAATTATGTTCAGTACTCAAAAATTCAAGTGAGTTAAATAAGCTATCAAATATCAGTCTTACCTAGGATGAGAGTTCAGTTTGCCACTTAAACCAGAGGCCAGTGAAACCAGTGACCTGGTTTTGGAAATCTAAAAATTTATATATAAGACTGCAGTTAAAAGAGGTGACATTTGAAAGCAAAATTATAGGTATTTACAGGAAACAATACTGTAAAAATTCCTTGTTGAAAAAGGGTAGCTAACCCCCATAGTGCTGCCTTTTATATATATTAAATACCAAATATACATTGTAAAAAAAGTTTCATAATGCCAAAACATATTTATTCCTACTGAACTTCTGTATAACCAACCACCCTTCCAACTTTTAAGCCTTTTTACAGTAAAAGTCTGTAACTGTACAGCATATTTTTTGTATTTGTTGTCATCTTGCTACATCAGTGTCTGGCTGAGGAGCTACACTGCCCAGATAGACTGAGGTGGCAAAATTAAAATACTTGATTTGGTTTAGAGACAAGAATGCACTATTCAGTTATAGGAAAGCATGGATTAAACACGAGATTGGTTTAAAAAATAAAGTTTCAACAAAATATGGTTCCTCAAACCATCAAGACTTACTGGCAAGTCAAGAGAGAATGACTATGCCACTACTTGCCAGCTAGAGTGAATTAGTCATTAGAAGTGCAGATACCATATTTCATTATGAAAATAATCTACAGTTAGCCTTGC
Source organism: Taeniopygia guttata (assembly GCF_048771995.1). Taxonomy (NCBI): domain Eukaryota; kingdom Metazoa; phylum Chordata; class Aves; order Passeriformes; family Estrildidae; genus Taeniopygia; species Taeniopygia guttata. The sequence continues at coordinate 13,781,546 of NC_133036.1, forward strand.
TTAATTTCAAAGACGTTATATTTAAAATAAATTACTTTTCCAACAGACAGCAGAGCACAGGCCTGCATTGTCATTGATCTAGCAGGGCTTGTGGCAGCTCAAAACTGATTAAGTCCTTATGTTTTTTGAATAAAAACAGAATAAACTTACTTTTTTAGTTATTTTCTTTGCAGAACTGTGCTTGGTATCTTCATATTCAACAATTGTAGTTACCTTAACTATAAATGTATTAGAAGACAAGGAAAATAAAGATCTCATGAAGAGCACAAAACACCACCTCAGCCTTGTGTTTGAAGCCTATTTCCCCCTATGGACAGCTTTGGCCCTTCTGCTGTCTATGTCATTCACTTGGGCCACAGGCCAAAGCAAACTCTGTGTGTTCATCACAGGCACTGGGACACACAGGACAGCTAAAAGACCCCATATAATCCCTCAGCCCACAGACAAAACAGAATTACACCCCAATGGTAGTATCCTCCTTATTGATATTTGGGGATATGAAGAAAAATGGTATTTTTCTTACAAAGCCCAATGGGCAGAATTAAGGGAAATCAAAGAAAAGAGGGGTGACTTTCCTAGCTCTCCTGCTGTACTGCAAAGCCTTAAATCTGTCTCTTCTCACCATTTCCCCTGAGAAATACAAAGGACAGAAGCTCTTATCTCATGCTTTAAATTACCTCTACAGCAGCACAGCTCATGAGCCTCCACACTGAATGCTAGGGGGTCTGTTATGCACTTTTCACTCTTGTATTCTTCAGGCTTAACATTCATTTTACAAATATTCAGTTCAAACCAGTAAAAAAAAAAAAAAAAAAAAAAAAAAAAAAAAAAAGAAAGAAAATGCAAGAACCACAGGCTATATGTTAATGAGTTGACCTGCCTTTTTTGCTGTTGGTCCTCACCAGTTTGGGATCTGGTATGTCTTCTACAGAGCAGTCAGTCTAAAAAAAATGTTTATCCAACAAGGGAAGGTCAGATTTTTCCCAGTGGATGCATATTATATTACAAAAGGCAGTGAACTAAAAGGGCATGAAAGCAACTGACAGGAAGTGGGATTGCTAAACATCAGTTGTTTTGAGGGGTTTTTTTTGGAAACATCTGAATTTCTGCCAGCAGATGACCCTAAAACTTTAGGTAATGTTCATAACTACACCATGGCTGGCTGCCTAGTCTTTTCATATCATCTTCTATTTAAACACACAGCCAAACAAAATAATCTGAAGTATTTACAGCAGGGAGAGAAGAATTCTATTCTATAAACTATGATAAGATTTGAAAACACACACTTACCACTGCAGCAGCAAGAGCCACTTCCTCCCGTCCTTGCAAATCTGTAACTCAAGAAATGATAACTTATTTAGATACTATGACTGGCATAACTTTTATCTTCAGATTCTTATGGGCTCAGAAGCCAAACTAGTAGTTCAGGATTACAGTAACCTTAGGTCAGCATATGTGTTACATTTGAACAAGATTCCAGTCTTGTAGGACAGTCACTCCTACAAAATAACAATGAAAATCTGAGGCCGTTTCAGTGTTTAATCCTTGAAAGAATCTTGAGTGTAGTCACACAGAGTATCCCCCACATTCAAAGAACCACCACACGCACACATTGCACTGCAGACAGCTAATGGTCTTAGGCAGGAGATTCTCCAGAAGGACACCAAAATACATACTCAGGCTTACAGTAAACTCAAGTTCTTCAAGAGGTTCAGGTTTGATCTCTGTGTGGCCCCTACAATTTCCAGCTGCAAGGTAGATTCCAGAAACATCAGTTCTCACCAGAATATACATCTGATGCTGAGTGTACACATCTCAAACCTCTGCATCAATGGGAGTTAAAATTAACCTTGTTTGCTTATCATTACAGGTATATGATTATATTAGAATGGCTCAGGAGAGTTCAAACTGACAAAGAGAAAGTAATCTCAGTGGCTAAGGATGAACAGATTCAGATGAACAAAAATGGTTGGTTTTACACACAGAAAACACTAGATTTGTAATTATTTCTTGTCTCTTCAGACTTTAAATAAGATTACCTAAGTGCACACGTAACAGTACTCTCTAGACTAGTCACCAACTAATTCTATACCCTGAGTTACACAGATCTACCTGAACAGGAGTGCTCAGCGAGCCTCTGCTGGGTAAGATCAGCGCTGCTGATCTGCTTAAAATACAGGGCAGACAAAGCAAACCTTTTCATGAAAGCCATCAGGTTCCCAGGTTTTCTGCCGCAGCCCCGGGCACACCTCTGCCCGCATCCCGAGCACAGGGCCACGCACTCTCACCGAGCACATCTTTCCTTTTCATCTTCCTGACGGCAGCCGGCATCGTCAGCAGCTCCACGGCAAACGCCTTCTCCGCTGTCTGCAGAAGCGAATCCAGCTCTTTCTTCATCTCCTGGATGTGCTCCTTGGCTTTAAAACAAAACACGCTTTTATTGCCGTGGGTGTTACATGTTTCCAAGTATAAGCACTGCAAGACCGCGCTATAAAGAAAGTTAAAACAGCGATTTATCCGCAGAAATCGAGCGGGGAGTCGGAGCTCCTGGAGCTTCCATCAGCCGCCAGCCTGGGGCGCGGAGCCCGGGGCTCTCCCGGCCCGGGGCCGCGACCGTGCCCGAGGGCGCGACCCCGCCCGGGGCTCTCCCGGCCCGGGGCCGCCGTTCCCTCCCCGGCCCGGGCGGCCCCGGCCCTACCCTGCTGGTCGAAGTCGCTGAGGAAGAGCGCGATGCGCTGGTCCCTCTTCTTCTGGGAGAGCGCGGTGCGCTGCTCCCTGTCCCGGGGCAGCGCCCCGCGGTCCGGCTCCACGCCCGAGTCGCTGCCGCGCCGCCGGCACGGGGCCTTCCCCGGGGCCATGGCCGCCAGCCGGGCCCAGCCGTGCCCGCAGCCGCCGGAGCGGGGCCGGCCGGACACGCCCCCGGGCCGGGCAGGGGCGGTCGGGAGAGCCGGGGCGGGGGACGAGGGACGAAGGACGAGGGACGAGGGACGAGGGACGAGGGGGACGAGCCGAGCCCGCGGTTCCGGGCTCTGCCTGAAGGGAGGGAACGCCTAAGGGGAGCGGGGTGGGACTGCCCCGTCTCGGAGGTGCCTCAGGCGTTGGCACCTGTAAGTGACAGGACGAGGAGGAACGGGTACAAATTGAACGTGGGGAAACTGAGGTTAGATAATCGAGAGGAATTATTTACTCTGAGGGTGGTAAGACACTGGAATCCAGGGAGGTTGTGGATGCCACAGCCCTGGCAGTGCTCAAGGCCGGGCTGGATAAAGCCTTGAGCAGCCGTGTGGGAGCTGTCCATGCCCAGGCAGGGGATGGATGAAAAGGAAAGATGTGCTCGGTGAGAGTGCGTGGCCCTGTGCTCGGGATGCGGGCAGAGGTGTGCCCGGGGCTACGGGAGAAAACCAACCTGGGAACCTGATGGCTTTCATGAAAAGGTTTGCTTTGTCTGCCCTGTATTTTAAGCAGATCAGCTGTGCTGTTACCCAGCAGATGCTTGCTGAGCACTCCTGTTCAAGTAGACTGATCTGTGTAACTCAGGGTATAGAATTAGTTGGTGACTAGTCTGGAGAGCACTGTTACGTGTGCACTTAGGTAATCTTATTTAAAGTCTGAAGAGACAAGAAATAATTACAAGCTGACCTTTAAGGTCCATTCTAACCCCTCAACATTCTACGATTCTATGATTTAATGATCCTTACGCCCAGGCAGGATCTGGGCAGGCTCCCTCACACACACACACACACACACACACACACACACACACACGAATTGCTGGTTTGTTCCCCGTTTGGAGCAGCCCCGGGCACACAGGAGCTGCCTGGAGCAGCTGGGGGCTGTCACCGGGGCCGGGGTGCCCAGGGCTGGGCCAGGCGGTGCTTGTGCTGCTGGAAGCCTCTGTGCTCCCTAGGAGTCTCCCTGTCTCAGAGCTCAGCTTTGGGTTGAGCTGAATTACTGCTGTTCACTGTGCAGAGCATGCAGGCTTTCAGAGCTAACCAAGGGAATAACCTGCTCTGTCCAGTGCAAATGGTTCCAGCTTGTCAAATTCTGATAAAGTGAAGAGAGGATTTAATAAACACATTGTAACAGGGAATTAGAAAGGCATGGCTACATCAAGAATTGAATATATAAAATTGTTCAAATCCATATCATTAAAAATAGAATTCATTGAAGAAACTTATCTTGCATGTATCTAAATTAAAAAAAAAAAAATCCCAGAGGTATGAGTATCTTGGGTTTCATACAAATTTGAGCAAGGAACTGTGTGCAAAAAGCCATTTAGATAATGCTTTAAAACACTAAAACACATTGTTTATATGGATACTGCAAGCTCTCTGAAATGAGTAGTTTTTCTGTATCATATGCATCTGGCATATCTCCTGAGCCAGATGGGACAGACTAAGTCACTCAAAAAGAGCTGTAAAAAATCTGATGGACAATTCATAATATAAGCATTTTATATCAGACCATGTTCTTGTTTATAAAACAAACAACAAACTCCACTTCCCACATCACCCAAAAAAACTCTTCCGGACAAAAAGGTAAGTGTTTTTGTTCCAGAAAACACTCAAAATCCTGATATAAAGAAAATAATATCCTGCTTTTGGTAGTTCTGGCATATGGATACATGTTTACAGAAGCAGGACTAGTTTCCCTTTCCATACATTTTGTTTTCTTTGAAATTATCAAACAAACACCACTAAAGTAATTCTGAGGTGTCACTGCAAAAAATCCAGATAGTGTTGCTCTCTAAATTTAATCTCCTACAAGCCATGTAAGAAGTTTTTTAACAAGGGAACTGACAGCACCTCACCAAAGCTTTCAGGACACAGCTATCAGCCTCAGCTGCCTGGCTGGTCCTCTCTCTGAAGAAAGAAGTCTGGCTTGCTTGACACCTGCTTACAACTCCTTACATTATAGAATTAATTATGAGCATAAACTTGCCTAAGACCATCTTTATTTACATTTCTGCACTTGTAGGGGGATAGTTTTGTGGTAATAAGTTGGACAAATGTTGAGTCCATAAACGAGTGATGCAGAAATTAATGATCTGGAACATGGGTATTAAATATTAGTAAATATTGGTTTGAACATGGGATTAAATGTGTCATAGTGCAATCCAGCTGGTGTTGCTCCAGTGACACAGAAAACAGAGAAGTATTACCATTTTTTTAACATGTGCTTTATTATTTGGAAGTCTCATACATCCGAAGTACTGTTATAAGGAGCACCTGGAGGAAGATCAAACCTAGAAGCATGCATTTGAAAGGAAGAATTGTCTGTTATTAATGGAATATTTCAGAGACATGGAAAACAAGCCTTTTTGTCTTAGGTTTACAGGATTGTTCCACAAAAATGCACATTAACCTTATCACAATACATACAAATATTGTGGATGGACAATAGAAATCACCACCCTTCCATATGAGATGCATCAAGAATAAATTGTTATCCCTTATAATGTCAGAAACAGAAAAGGCACCATAATAGAATGTTTAGAAAAAACACAGTTTATGCCATTATATTTTGATTCAAAAGTGTAAGAATTACTGTCCCCACTTAAAACAAAAAGCCTTTCACACCTGTAAATTATCATTATAAACTTGTAAACCTTTACATTTTTTTCCAGAAGTATCAGGTGCAAATGCAAGGCAAATATAAAATCTATTGACTTATTAGATTACAAATACTACCCCATGAAAAAGCTGTAGTTACAAAAATATAAAAAATATTCTAACTCCCATTGTTAGATCTTAGTTTCAATCTACACTGCACTAAGAGTCCAAAGCCAGATCTGATTTGGACACACTCCTAGAGTAGGAAAGTGCTGTTTGTCTTATCTTCACATCATCATTCTGACCTCCTCCCATGATTTTGCTTCCTGGGTTTCTTTTATTTATTAGTGCATATTAAGGATGCCAAGTGATGAGTGCTGGCAGGTTGTGTTTTTCAATGGATGGTAGCAGCTTAAATGCTCTCACTGTGATCTCCCAGAAGCTCTGAGGAGAAAAACATTATTTTTTCTCCAATCCTCCACTGTAGCTTTGCGTAGCAGCCATGCCATTTTCAGCCATAACTTGTGACCCCTGGCAGGTGATTGAGAGGAATAAATTCTTCTCACAGGCCTCAGTAAGGAGCTGTGAGAAGCTCACCCGCTGCTGGTGCTGGGTCATAGACAGGGGCTGCTGGGGGCAAGGACAGTTACTGGCAGCATCCCCTCTTTCTCACATGAGAAATTGGCACAGGTTTATCTGGATGCTGTTTCTCTAGCCCTTGGCTTTAGTGAGCTGGATCAGCACAGGGTGTTGGACCAGCTACAACAGCAGCCTCACAAAGTGCCAGAAGACATTAAAATGAGTTTACTTCTAAATAATAAATGACTAGATTTAATGTGATATTCTTGATGAATAAACTGTAACAGCTGAGCCTAAGCCTGACAAACGCTAATGCTTTCACATCTGAATACTGAAAGCTCTGTTCCTTTAGCCCTTTATCAGAGCTAGCAGAAGGTGTCCAGCTTCCAGCTCTAGAGAAACAGAAGGTGTCCTTTGTTTTGCAGGGAAACTGGCAGAGATTAGTGGAGTCACTCAGCTGGACTCCTAGATAGCCACCTTGTTCAGCTGGGCTTTGAGAAACACTCAGGGTCGTTCAGACAGCAGCAGGACTGTGGAAGATTTAAGTGTCAGCTGTACTATCATTATCCTTTATGCTTGGTACAAGACTTTTTCCTTTAAATACCTTCCTCTTCATTAGAAATCAGCCCCACATTTCTCCTGGTAACAACATGTCAGTCTTTGCAAGTTCCAGCTGGATTTTGGCCAGCTCGAGGGGCTGTGTGATGTTTCCAAACAAATGCTCCCCACAGCCAGAGCGGTTCTGAAAGGGCTGTGTTTTACCCTATTTGAAAGGATTGACTGTACTCACATCTGCTTTGAGACACTAACTTTGTTCCGTGTGTATAAAAGATGTGAGTTAACAGGAGACTCCTGGAGTTGTTATAGCAGGAAGTGTTCAGTGCTCTTATGCTGGGATCCTGGGATCATGTGAATAGCACAGGAAGAAGAAGATTGTATTCCTTATTATGTTTCAGTTTCATAAAAATATGGTTCAGGCAGACACCACGTTCACTCCTCTGATCAAAACTGTATATTCCATTTCAGGAAATGGATTTCAGGCAGGATTTCTTTTCAGCAGAATTTCAAAGGTATCTGCACACATCTTCTAAAGATTTTTTTTAAATAAGCACGCTGTCCCTCTATGATTGATCAGGTTTGGAGAACAATTCACACTTAACAATGAGAACAACAAAAATTAAATCAAGCAATACCTATAATGTAGGAGGTTTGATTTTTGTTTAGTAGAATTTTAAGATGTGAAACAAATTCCTATCTAAACAATTGAACTTGGCATTTCTGTTTTGTAAAAAAACCCACATGACAGTAGTAATTTTAATGAGCAATTCCCTTCCCCAACTTATTGAGTCAAAAGTTCACAAATGTAACTTTCAATCAAGGCACAAAAACATTTACTGACTCTTTCTTCTCACCGATTTCTTACATTCTTCCCCTTCCCCTTAAAAAAAAACTTGGTGTAACAATGTCTTCTACACTAGACATAACTTTAATAGTCCAATAAGTTGTAGCAGTATCTGAGTCTGGTTCTATCTATTTTGAATTTAGTTAAATTAGATAAACAGCACATTCTCAGCACATCATTGTTCATTGTCTGCATTTGCCTTGAAGGAGAGGGGATGAGGGGGGAAAAGCCACAGTAGTTTCATGCATATTTTTCAAGAAACTTTATGTGGAAATCTTTCACTTTCTCCAGTAGGATCTTCAGCTTCTCTACTGGAGGAAGAATGGTCATTCTGAAAAATAATATTTAAAGAAATAAAAATAAAAAAACCGATCCATATTATCTTCAGAACCAACTAAACTGTGATCTTTGCACAGATCTTGATTAATCTCAAGGTACAGCAACTAACATGTTAAGTTTAACATCTATTTTGATGTGATTCTCTCTTTCTTTGCATTTATACTTTAATTGAACTATACTATTAAACTAGAGCAATTTGTTTCTACTGGTTAGAATACAGGAATTCAAGAACTGTTATTTTCTGTTGAGTGGTGTAGAAGACTAGCAGTAAGAAATAACACCAACTCAGTTTCCACCGTTGGGCATTTATGCCTAATTATGCCCAGTTTTTTGAGCTTTAAGAGTTGTCAGTTATGAGTAAATGTACATTTTTTCTTTAATTGAAAACTGAGTTCAGAAGCATTAAAACAATCCAACGTCCCATTCTGCAGGTTTTAGTCCCCCTTTTCCCTTCTGCATACCCTGAAAATCCCACGGGGTGTGGATGCCAGGCTGTTTGCAGGACCCACAGAACACAATGGCTTTCCCACACTGGTGCAGGAATGGACTCCAGGTTGTTCCTGGAGCTGTATGTACCCAGGGCTCTGACCCAGCTGGCTGCACTGCACAACTACCAAGGCTAAAGATACCCTCTGTTTCACACACAGAAACAGCACAGCAGAGGGTGATGAAGACTACATTCCATGATAAATTCTAGCTATCAGTGGCTTGGCTGGAGCAAAGTTCTGTTTATTCGAAGCAAAAGCAACAGTTTTGGTATTAGAATATTTAGTTCAACATCTTGTTTTGGTAAAGTTATACAGAGTGTTTAAGGACCAGATTTATAGGGAAGATACTTTATTTTTAATGTAGTTTCTCCACATGGAAACACAGTTTAACCCCCTCCTCCCCCCAAAAGAATGCAGGACAATTTGTGTAATTCCAGAATCAACTTTAAAATTAAAGTCTAAATTATTATTATTGTTTGTATTCCTGGAGAAGGCATTTCAAATGCCAGTATGTAAAAATATAATAAAATTATGCCAGCAAGCTGTGAAAACACCATGAAAACTTATATAGCTCATCTAGCAGACCAGGTCTTTGACCTTGCTGTCATTTCACAGAAACTGTCCAGTGGAAACTGAGACAACATAAACTTAAATAAAAATCCTTGTATTTAATCAGAAGAGAAAGAACTGGGATGATACTTTGCTAACTACTGCTAATTTGCTTTTAAACAAATAGAAACTGTACCTGAAATGGTAGGTCCCTTCTCTCTGGCCAAATCCACTTCCAGGTACAACACATATTCCAGTCTCTTCCAGAAGTTTCATGCAATAGAACATATCAGGTGCCATTTTATGAGCCTAAGGGAATGGATGCCTTGGAATTATTGAAGTCAAAATATTCCTGATATATAGAATTTAATGATTGCTTTTTTCCCCCTGAAACCTAATGTTATATTTTTAATTTCTTATTCAATTTACTAAGGAAGATGAGAAACAAATGTTAATGGGGCAGTTCACACTGAAGTAACAGTACATGGAAGGACAGGGCTGAAGAACTTACACAAAAACTCACTTCAAAAGAAAGGGTTTAGGTAATTTTGTTATCCCCCTTGACTTGCTTGTTACTTTTCTCAGAAGTCTGAAAGTTGTACTTGGAAAAATCTAAGGCACTGACATTTGATACGATTAAATTAATTTGAGAACTGTGTGTTCCAGTTCTGTTGGCAGTTACTATTTTTTTCCCCCAGAATAATCTGCTGCCTAGGAAGTCCCCTGATTAATAACTATGAGAGGTTCTTAAATATGTACAGGTTATATACCTAATCAAATAAGCAGCTGGAAAACAGCCCTATTTTTGTTCTCAGCTGTGCTAATAAAATTCCCTTTACAAAATGAATATTACTAATTAGGTTTCAGAGCTCTACTTAGGAACAGAAAGACTTATAATTTATTAACATAGGTTACTGTCCCAAAGGCAAAAAGGTGAAATCTGTAAGGAAACCTCCAGCCCTCTTTCCCATTCCTGGTGAATGGGGCTTAATGGGGCTTCTCTTGTAGGGTCAGTAGCCCACTGCCACTCACACATGCTGGTCTCCTTAACCCAGACATGGGCAGCAATTTGGAAGTGCACAGGGCCAGCTCCTTGTGTGACTTAAATACCTGAGTGTCCCAGGTTGGGGACATTCAACCTGGGAGCCTTAGCACTGGGACGAAATGATCTGCTCTGTTTTCCTCTCTTCAAATAAAGGTCATGTTATATTTGAGATCATACACAGCCCATGAAATAGTGCTTTTGTACTCCATCTCTGGAATCAAAGCTCATCTTTAGAAGTGGCAGGCGCAGGTGAGAGGAGGTTAAAACTGATTGGAGTAAGAATGACTGACTGACCTTTGCTTCCTCAATGGCTTTGGAAGGAATAAAGATCCGAGGGAAAGCGTACATAGCTCCTTGAAGGGGGTTGCAGTGAACTCCTGGGATCTTGTTAAACATGTCTTCTGTTAGTTTGGCTTTTTTGGCAAGATTGTTCAAAACAGATTCTTTCTCCTGTTTAAAAGGAAGGTGTTCAGTTGGACACATTTCAACTGGCAATAAAAACACCAGGAGAAATGATAATGTTTCAAAAGGCCTTCTCTAAATGAAACACCGGTAGGGCTGTGCTGAGCTGTTAGAGCAGACCACGTTCCAAATTCCAGCTGGGCTCTTAAAAACAGCAATGCAAAAAGGCTTTAGGAGGGTACACTTATAGTGTTGCAGACAGACAATAACCTGCAGAACTCTCTATCTGTGTGCCATGTTCTTACAGTCTCCTTCCTTAGCATCCACTCCTGGCATTTTTAAGAGACAATCTTATTTGAACCTTTGATTTGACTTGATAATGTAATATCTTAAGCCAGACTCAGCTTAATTTTTACAAGTGAGGAATTAGATATGTACTTCAATACTGATTTTCATGTTGTTCAGTACATAGAGACACTGGATATTTAAGAAAAAGATTGATTTTATAACTTTATTTAAACTTATATTCCTGTTTAGATTTTAGTAATATCAAATCTTATTTAGTAAACCTTTTGTCATATTAAACACAGGAAAAATGTTGAATTTATCAGCAAGAAAGCTGATTTGATAATGCCTACCTAGTATTTTTAAATGTCATACTGAGTTAATTTTCAATATACTGCATAGTTCTGTAAATTGGTGTTTATACCAGATTGTCCAAGGAGAAACGAAAGAAGACTCTTTGGTCTCTGTACAAAATTTGAGTTCCCAATACTTAGGATAGGTTTGGGAAATGCACAAAAGAATAAGCACGTTATTGCTGACCTTTATAAACTGTGCATAAGATTCTTCTCCAGGTACTGGAGGATTCACCACAATATCCATGGCTGCTTGTCCTGAGACTGGAGGACAAAGGCGAACAGAGAGCAGCTTAACGAGCTGTCCTTTGATTTCTGGGTGCAAGTTTATGACCTCCATGTAACCTCCTCTGTAGCCACATCTGTGATAAAGTGAACAGAAGAGATTGGTTAACTTCAAGTCTATAAATACAACAAAACAATGAAAATGACTGCAGAAGTGGAAATACAATTTATGAGAATCGCACAATAGGAAAGATACAGCTTGTTGAAACAGCTGCCACACTGATAATGGTCTAAGATGGAGCTGCATGACATGTCATTAAGTCCTAGTATCCCATACAGAGATAAAGGGGGACATGCAGCTTCCCTGATAGGCAAGTTAACAATTAACACGGATCTTTAATCTTCAGAACAAGAGCATATGGCTGTAGCAGCATACAATTAATCAAAAATTCTTTTTCTTCCATGTCCTCCTCCCCAGAACAACTAAACCCAAACATTTTTAATATCCCAGTGATTATTGAGCTGTTCCCTTGAATGTTGGAGGCCAATTTTCTTTTATCACAGGTCCAGATTGGGACTGTAGGATTTCACCTTTGTGGGACTGAGGCATTAGGTGTCTGAATACGCTAATTATTTGGTACTTTAAAAACCACTGAGTTAATCCATCACTCTGTGCTTGTTTTTCTTTTCTTAATAGTCTTTAGTTAAAATTAATAGAGGATTAATTATGGTGGATTACCTTCAGGTCAGTAATATGAAAGTGCTGTCCCACCAGATTAATGAGGAAGATGAAATAAAAAAAAACTAAATCAGACTTACTCGCCCATGTATCCCTTAGAGGTGGAGTGAAAAGAGGCCAGCTCAACATTGTTATAGTACTCGGGTCCCATCTCATACAGAATCTTTTTGAAAGAATGAAACTGGCATCCTTCAGAGTACACATTGTCCTGGTAAACCTGAACAGTCAGAAGACATTAATGTGCTCTGTTCCCCCAACTAAGGATAAAACACGGCCTTTTAGAGGCAGATCTGGACTGGAGAAACAGTCCTCACACTCAAAACTTCAAAGCTGTTAGAAGACAAGGCTCTTTGTTAAGTAATAGTTACTGTAATGATACTTTTTATCTGATGTCACCCCACTTAAAGTCTGGGCCTTTGGAGAACAGTGAGCTTCTTTGGATGACTTAACCTTCACTTGTATGTTTAAATTGATTTTCCTTCTGTTTCTTCCATTTGAAGTGCTCTGAGCACCATGTAGGTTTTTAGGTCTGTTCCAGCAAAGTTCTTCCTTGTGTCCCCTACACTTTCTCTCTAGTTCAAACCCAGATCAAGCCACCTGCTATATTGATCCTTTGATAATAAGAATCTTGCATGTCTCTTCATGTCTTAATATGATAACAGAGAATCTGTTCCCTGTACTTAAAAATACCACTACCACACATGGAACAAAATTATACCTCATATGAGTACTCTTAGCAGTGCTTTTGAGAGAAGAGATTATTTCTTTACCTCATCAGCCAGAAGAAAAAGTTTTTCTTCCCAAGCAAAGTGTATCACATCCTCAATGCACTTTCTGTTTTGCACCTGTCCTGTAGTTTGATTTTTAAGCAAGAAGAAAGTTAGTGGAGTGTACACATACAAATCTTTTCACCCACACCTACTTAGATTACCAACTTTTCAAGAAGATATCCCTCTTCTTCAGAAAAGTGCTATTGAACTTTAGAATTCAGTTGACTAAGTATGAAATTAAGGAGCATTTTTGGAAGAATTATGGTACAAGGTAACTTAGTCCATCTCAAGCAAGGACTTATTACAGAGTACTCTGTGTAATGATAGCTAATCATTGTAAATGCTCCCATGCATGATGGTTAGAAGGGAGCTAGCTTCTCACTAATCAACCTCAACTACTCAAAAAGCTAAATTCTGAGGGAGGCTAGCCACTGGGTTCTGAGTAATTACAGTCATTGCCTCTCAGAAGCCAAGAGGCTACAGGCCGTGCCAGAGGCAAGATCTTTCCTAAAGACCAAAAGTGACTGAAAGTCATTCCACAAGTCTGGAAAACTTCAGTGGAAGCAGAGGCTTCAAATGGGATCCAGTGAAGTGAATCTGCTCCCTCCTTTCTGGAGTTCCAGGACACCGAAAATGTTTCTAAAAGTAAAGCACACTGTCCTACTTAAAGCAGTGATTTCTGGAATTCAGCTCGATGTATTTGAAATGTACTTAGGATTTGCCTGCAATGTCAAATGAATGAAAAAGGAAAGAAAATGGTCTTAAAACCCCTTCATTAAACAAAATTCCTGCAGACCTGTGGGATTTCCAGGGTTGATGATGCAGAGGACTTTTGGATTGCAATATGCCTTAGCTTCATTCAAGGCACGGCGAAGTTCGTTCACATTTAGAGCCCAGCAATTTTCTTCATCCAAATAGTAGTTCACCTGGATAGCATCCAGTTCAGAGATGGCTGCTGAGTATAAGGGATACTGGGGTATAGGAATCATCACTCCTGTTCGGGATTTGCCACCTCCTGAGATCAGGATCTTTAAAATTGCCTGGGGAAAAAGCAGGAATTAAAAAAATAAAAAAGGTCACACACCAGAATTAATAATATTCTCTGGAATAAGTTATTAAACTTCCTAAAAAAGTGTGGAGTTAAAGTGGATTTCTGTCCTAGAAACAAATAGTCAAAAAGAGTTTTTTCAAGTTGTTACTGTCTGAGTGAGGATGGTCTAAGCTTAATGGAATCCTCTCATGTCATAACTTCCAAAGATCATGCCTGATCAACTAGAAAATTTAGGAAAAACATTCTGGGCACAAGACTAAAGGGCAAGTTGGAAACTGGAATATCAAGATCATGATTTTTTTGCTGTGCCCTATTGTAAGCAAAGAAGCTTTAGCTAGTTCTTGCTTATTGTTTTCCATTAATTTTATCTCATTAGCCACAAGAGACCAATAAATAAAACTAGAAATTAGAACTGGGGCCTGTGCAGATTCTCCCTTGGAACAGAGAAAGCTGTTTTATATCAGGAGCAATTACGTTTTCATTTTCAAGTAACAGAAAGGACCAAAGTCTGCATGTCTTGGGATGGAAATAAAGTCATATGTAGCTTATGCCCAGAAGATACAGGCAGAAAGGTAATGTTTGTGCTAAGGTCAGTCCAGACAATCTCTTGTGCCCAGTGTCTGTGTAATGTGGAGGCTTTTTACGTGTGAATTAAATAAAACAGCACACAAGGGGCAGGAAGCAGAGAGATTTCTTGCCTTTATAACCACGGGAGAATTCTGAAGTACAGGTGCAATCAAAGCAAGCATCCTTATCAGCATGTAATTGGCATCTAAATCCAAAAATATCTTTTCTCTCAGCAGCAGTATCCTTTCGTTTCTTTATGGTTCTAGTAACAAATCTGCTGTTCCGTGCCTCTCATCACATACTCAGCTGCTAAGCTAATGATTTATAATCAACATAATTTTGTACCCACCACTAGTTTAAAAATACCAAGCATCCAAAACATATAATCAGGACCAAATGCATATTTAAAAACTCCTTAACACCCTCTCTCCCCTGAGGTGTGAAACAATAGTTATTTTATCTTTAGAAGAGCCAAAGAATGGGACTCGTTGTAGTGCTGGCTTTACATCAGTGGTGAAATCAAATCATCATGGTGCAGATCAGATGTGCTGTGCTGCCATTCCTGACAAGCTGCCAGCGTCAGAAACTCTGGAAAGCCAATTGACTGCAGGCCTCTGGAGAGCTGCCCTGCCAGATCGCTGTCACTCTGAGCTCTGCCACTAGATGTCCTTTAAAAAACCACTTTCACCGACACACTGTCAAAGGCTGCCTCCCTAAGAGCCAAACTGCTGCTGTACTGTCAGTAAATGTGTCTGTGTAAAGCAGCAGACTGACACACACTGGTATTCCCGTCTTAACTGAGGACCATCTTTGAACCTTGGTTGAACCCAAAAACCTGAAGTTTTTCTCAAACAAAGTAAAATACACAAAGAGAAATAAATCTTTGGGATTTTCACTGGCATTGATCTGCACTAGCAGAGTTTACTTGGAAGAAGAGCTGAGAGTTCTCACCTCTGAGGTTCACTTCCTCTTCCCTCTTCCACTGACTGATACCCTCTAATCTTCAGTCTTTATGTGTACTTAACCACTGAGAACAACCATTATTTGGTCTGAATGCACTGAATCTTCTAAATTCATATTTAGGCACCTGTGGCTCATTTCATATTACCTCTACAGAAAGGTACAATTGAATGTATACTAAGAGATTTAGCACACACTTCTTAGCTGGCTCCTGACATTCACACATGGGGTCACTGCTTTGTTCACAGGACTGGATATTCACTGAATGTGGCTTCAATGTCTGCCAGATCAAACTCACAGGACTTTGTGAGACCAGAGGTTCAACAGGGATCTGTATTTGTACCAAGTTTGTACCAAGAAGGGACAGGTTTCATTTTAGCACTTACAGAAATGCCATCACTTGCCCCAGTGGTGAGGTAAATGTTATCTGGATCTGCAGGAACCCCTCCATCTCTTCTTTCAATATATGAAGCCACATCTTCACGAATGCAATTTATACCTTGACTGGCAGTGTAGGATCCTGTGAAAAATACAGAATGAGATGAGAATTGAGTGCAATGTACATCAGATTTTCTGTTACTAGCAAAGCTCCTGAGCCAGTATTGTATGGAGTAGTTTCTATATATGAGCCATATTTATTTGGATCCCCAGGATGGGTTTGCTTTTTTTTTCCATGGAGTAGGAAAGGGAGCTAGTTTGTTTGTAGAGTAAAATAATTAACTTGGAAGTAGACAAATACAATAAGCATCTCTAAAATACAAAAATAACATACTGGATTGGTAAAAAGCATGATTTCAAGCCTATTTTTCAAACTGAGATGGCATTTTTACTATCTTTCAGTTGCTTTCTTTATGTTGGAAGCACTCCTGTATGTAAACAACCTCCTATTTAAGTAATGGGAACAAGGAACAGAGGTAGCATGTGCAATAGAAAGTAATTTCTTTTAATCCATGATAAATATAAAGGTTTTATTTGCAACATGAAAATAACATATCATTTTCTCCCAGTCTGAAACAAAAAAAATCCTAAACTGCTTCTATCCTTCTCCCACAGCATCTCCCACAACCACTTTTCAGCAGAAATGTCTAGAATCTCTCCAGTATCACATGCAGTTTACAGAGCACAACTAATAACTGTAAATAAAATGAGATGTTAGATGCCTGTGTGCATCACTGCTGAGACTGTGCAACAAACAAAGAGTAAAAATAAGCCTAGGTCAAGGTGAGGAATGAATTCAAGCTATGAAGCTGGAATGGACAAAGAAGTGACAAGTCTACATCTATTTTAGAACACTGTCAGGAAGCTGCAGACTCTTCTTGCTTGTTGGGTGGAGTGGAATAATTATGCCTGACTTAACTCTTATCACTCAGTTATCTGCTAGTAGTCTGCCTGGTAGGACTTCTGTGAAAGCATGATTTAAAAAGACAGAGAGCCTTTGCAAGTACTGCACAATTGCAGGGGACAAAATGGTGATTCAGGGCACAAAGTTCCCTGATGTCCTAAACATTCACTTTTACAGGACTAGAAGTTATACTGGGTCTGTACATGGGTGTTTGCCCACAGCTGGGAGGATGTTGTTAAAGGAGGAGAACAAACCTAAGCTGTCCTTCTGTCTTGTGCTCCACTGGGTGCTGAGTCCTACCACTCTCAGGACATACAGAACATTTAATTGCACTGTACTTCTACACTTACTTGTACTCAGTTGATGGCTTTGACTAGAACCTGTGTTTGCACTGTGAGATGCAAATAAATAAACCCAAACCAAAAAGCTGTATACAGTATGTATTTTTATATATAGAAGGATGTCTCAAATGCCTGGAAAGATATTCCAGTTACATGCAAAGTAAGTGGTGTCAGCAGAATCCCAGAGTGTCTGGACATAGAGAAGGTGAGGACACATCTGAGACTTCATACATGGCCTGGGAGTAGCAAGACTCAAAACCATGAGTAGGGGTTTGCCAAATGGATGTTCATTGGAAGTGAGGGCATTCTAGTTCACTTCCAGAGGGAATTTCATATTCATATTAACTTCACAATTAATACCTTTAAATAGGCTGGTATAGATAAGGCTGCAACACTTCAATGACTTTGACCATATGTAGTGATTCCACCTTTGTGTTGGATCGACAAATTTGCTGAAAAATAAGGTTTTGAACACAACACAGCGGGGCCAGTTTTTCATCTTTGCTTTTTCACAGGAAAGGCAATTTCTCCTTCTCAGCCATGAAGAGAACAGCAGTAAATTGTCAGACTACCAACAAAGGGATAGGGGTGACTTCCACTCAGCTGCATGTCCCTGTGCCTCTGGCTGTGTGTTTTGGGAGTCTGAGCAGAGGCTGATGAGCTCCAGAGACCAAGAGGAGGGGCTGACACACCATACTGGAGCCAGGGAGGGTGGAGAGGGGGCAGAAACCAGTACAGCACATCAGTAAAGTCTACAGTGGTTTTAGTTGACAGGAATTTAGAGGTATAGTTGTTCTTGGCATAAATAATTTCAACATTAAAAACATTCAGATTCCAGTTATTTACAGAAGCTCAATTTAGCCTCTGAAATTAACAGTGTGTATTCAGAATTATCACCTTATTTGAATACTGCAATTGTTTAGGCCTACTTCCTCAGAATCTACTGAGCTAACAGAAATTATGGTAAATGTGTGATCTTCTGAAGAAAAGGAACATAGTATGCAAGACTGAATTCTTTACAACATGGAGCTGTGGTGTCCCATGCCACCATGCCCTTAAGGGGAAGGGAGCACCAAGGGGCCAAGACTCCATTCTGAGAATTCCTTCCACATCCCTAAATTTGTCAATCACTACAAAAAAATACTGAGTCAAAATTCAAATGTAACCCCAGTAACTCCTATGTGCCAACAGTACTATGTGGATTTATTGTTCCAAAGTAAGACACTAAAGGGATCCACTGAGTTAGAGGAACTTCTCAGTTTTAATAATGTGTTTTTAATGGTCTACATTAAAAGAGAAACCAGTACAAAGTAGGTGAAGATAAAATACATTCTGTATTAGGCTGTGTTGTCAAGTTTGAAATACTGCTAATGCAATCACTGTTTATGTTTAATTTTATTGTTTTTGTTTATTTTATCAAGTTTCATATCACCTTAAAATATACCAATGAAAATAGGCACTGCAATCACAAAGATTAAGAAATATGCCAATTACTGGAATAAGTCCTCTGAAATGTCACTGTTTGCCTACTTGAAAGAAAGTGTTCCAGATTCTTTGCTGCACCCAGCAGCTGTAGCAGTATCTGCAGAATAGAAATTCTCATGGCACTTGCCAGGTACAGGTAGGCAGCACAGTCACTAGATGAGAAAGAAATTGTCTCTTCCATTTCCTTTCTAATGAATATGCAAAGTTTGTACTTATGTGGATATGACATGTGCACACTTGTAGGAACAGTGGTTGAAGAACAGAGCTCTGTAACTCTTTCAAGAGTTATTTTACCTTGAAGAAATAGAGCTTTGACACTTCAGTTAAAACTATCTCATCAAGGTAAAGGACTTTCAGCAGTGTAGCTTTCCTTTTGCAGAGGATTATTACCTTGGTACCTGATTTTCTGATACCCCAGAAAACATACTTGAACTGAGGGCTCAAAATTAAGATCCAGGAGTGTGCACTGGATCAGCTGAGATGGACATACATTGTTTGTTGACACCAGCATTACAGGGACAGTGGAATCCCTGGCAGAGAAACAACTGGAGAAGGTAAAACTGTAAAACCCTCCACCCAGTCCTAGCAGGAGACACAGAGCCCTGGATTAAGAGAGGTCATACAACAAACAGAGCCTCATTAGTACTCACTGCCACTTTCCTCGTACAAAACCCCCTCAGCATTCCATTTAGAGTTATGCCTAGATGTTATTGTGGCAAGGGCTCCACAGATGTATAACCCTCACCTTCTCCTCTGTGACAAGTCCCACCAAAAATTCACACCATTGGTCACCTGCAGGTCACACTGCAAACCTGCCCCCATCAGCTGCAGATATCGAAACCCCCTTTGCTGTTTCCAACACCAGGACAGAGCCTTACCTAAGCTGTTTCCTCCACAGCCCTGCAAGATCCGCCTGGCACGCTTTTTGGCATCTTCTGGAAAGCTCGGGCTGTCCAACAGGTTTGGGTATGTACACAGGGCCACTACCTGCAGTGCCAAGAACATGTCAATTGGCCACTTTGCAGTGGTTATTTTAAGTTGATGATATTATGTTAACTTCCCATGGAAATGAAGATCACAAGTACTAGCTAATTTAAAACACACGTTATTGATTGAGAGTTTGCAGTTGGCTTTTTAAAGTGATGTTCTCACAGAAGAGAAAAAATTATATCAGGTTCCAAGTTAAGCTGACAAAAACAGTTCTAGAGTTATTAACTATTTGTATTACAGACAGTGAAGATTCCAGGTCAGCTAAGCATAGTGCAAACACAGTAACATACAGTTAATTATTCCTGTGTTATCTCTAAGCAGCTCTATCCTCCACTAGCCCACTTTTATTGACAAGAAATCAAGACTTTAAATATGGAGCAGAACTGGGAAATGCAATCAAATTTTGAAGTCATAGTGGCATGTTCTAATAATCCTTCCCCAAAATAACTTCTAGTTCTTACTGATTTGAATTAATGGGAAATATTTAATTAAAACCAGAAGTGGTTATACAGAACATCGTAAAAGTAGAAACACAACCCAGCAGAATTAAGTTAATGAAGGAATGTAAGACACAAATAATTGAGATGTCTCTCTTGAGATCAGCTGAATTTATTCAGTCTCTCTCATTTTTATGCTTAAATTGTGTAATATGGATAGGCTGTTGTCATCTTGTGGGACAACAACAATGAATTAATCCATATGTGCACACAGTCATGGGGAGAAATGATTTCCCATTTTATTTAATATCATTGGAATAATTTGTAATGCATTTGAGTGATTTATAAGAAGTTCAGGTATCCCTAGTTTGCTGCATAGCTTGATTTTACAATCTCATCACCTGGACCCTCAGTTTGATAAGGCTTCAGTTTGTCCTGGAACTCTGATTTTACATTATTATAGACAGAGGAGTTTACATAAGGGTGTGAGGGAGGCTCAGTAAATAAGATAATATTAATTTTAACCTTATTTGTGTTTTAGGAATAATATACAAATACTAATTCTGTTGTAATCTTTCCTAAAAGTTACCCTACAAATTAGCTTGCCCAGAGGTCAAATGTACAAAATGAGACACAGTACAAGTAGTTGAACCCAGCTACGTGCAGATTTCAAAGTATTCTCTCAGATAAAGAAAGGCTTTTGTTTTTTTCTTTAAAGAGAACCACTTCCTTTCTTGAAGAGCATTATTGATAATGAATGTGCTGACTGATAACACAGAAGTGGCAGGAAAAAGTATGGGTGGGGAATGATATGGAAACTACAGAAAGCTACTGTGTTAAAAGAGGACAACAAGCAAACAATAGGACTTTGGCTCAGAAATGAACATTTTCAATTCTTTACAAAAAAACTATTTTAAGTCTAATTGCATTTAGGGAATCAATTATACTAATACCTATATCAGACAGCTTTAAGGCATTCTAATAAAAAATGAACACTAATATTTTACAGTAGTCTTACCTGACGGAGGAAGGTGATTGGTCTCTGTCCCATTGCATGTGCATCTCCAATGTTGGCTTTAATCACTTCAGTAAAAGGTTTCTTGATTCCCTAGAAAGGGATCATTCAGAATGTTTTGTTAGGGTGTAGTAGAAGATTCTTTTTTAGTATCTGTCATGTGGCTGTGTCTGATCTCAGAACTGCTACAGTGTTTAATGTAAAGCTTAATGCATTTCTTATACAATACTGCCTGTAAATCTTAAATGGTTTACAGAAGTTTTGTTGACTGTGACATATTTTTAAATTATAGGTTGGCTTTTATTTTTCTCCTAGCTGCAAGTAGGAGACTGGCTTGGCTGGAAATTACATATTGAAATAGAAAAGATGAAAAAAGGCACTTTGAATTGTCAATATTAGAGCAACTTCTTTGAGACACCTAAGGGAGGGATGGATCAGTCAAGAAGCTAAAAAGACTTGAGGATATTTGAGAAACCACTAACAAAAGAAACCTCGAGACCTTTAGTTCTTTGAGAGTAAAAATAGTAAAGATACTTATTGCTTATTTATTTTATACTTAGATTAAGTATTCCTTGTATGATTACCCCACTTTTCCATGTAGAGATGTTTCAAAAAATATATCATAGTGAGGCTCTGCATGATAAACAGAAGTGCTAAATAATCACCATGAATATTTAAAAGCTTCCTAGTCTCCAAAATCTGAACAGACAGCCATTTTTCCTGTGAGAAACTGAATACATCATGAGAACACAGGGAAAGAAGCTAATGAATGTTGATTAGCAATCACATCTCTTTAAAAAGCCAAATAAAATAAGGACATAAAAAAGGCAAGGCATGCCTGATTGAAAAAACCAGCAGTGGTTTAAACAAAAAAGATTAACTGAAAGTAAAGGCCAATATTACAAGAAGAATAAGTGAGAGAAGCAATAATAAATTTAGAGTTGTTCTAATGTATATTTCAGAGATAGTAGGGAGGCATCCTACCAGTGACAGCATTGTCAGATGGACTAAGGAACTGCAAAATCAGACTGATTAGTTTTCTGTAGAAAACTACCCATAGCAACTTGCTCTGGGCATGGACTCAGAAAGCCTCTTCTTAGCCCATGTATTTACAGCCAGTTCCTGGATTTGGATATAGAATCTGTAGCTGGCAAGCCTTAACTAACTTCTGCTTTTCCACCATGGACTATTAAATATGTAGTTAGAAATGGCATTAGGACCAGACAATTTGGCTTACATGATCCCGATTCAAAGGGTTAATTTTATATGGCCTTACATTTAGCAGCAATTGAAAAAAAAAGTTCACTTAAAATAATTGAAAGTGACACACTGAGTCCATCAAGTCATTTGCTTTTATGTTTGTTGACCTAAGTGAGTCTCCAAATTAAGAGCTGCATTTCAGCTCTGAATAAAAAATTAGAAATAGGGATGCCAGATAGATACTACATTTATCTGAGGCTGAAGTTTAGTAATTTACGAGTAATTCAAAGAGCAAAAAATGTGTTCTTTTCAAGCTATCTGGGGTCCACTGACAGCACAACGCTGTTTCATTCTCATTACAAATAAGTAGGAAGAGAAAAGTGTATTCAGAACAAGAACAAATTCAATTTGCTTGAAATGAAGAAAAATTCCCACTTATTTTTGTTACATTTGGTTCTTACAGCAAATTCAATTAGTTTCACTAGATTTGCAAAGTAATACAAATCTGTTAAGGAATATGGATGATACTTTCTTTGCATAAAGTTAGGCAGTCTGAGAACACAGCAACATAAAATAGAAATACTCCGATTTATTAGATTAAACTCAAAACAAACCAACTCCCTAATAATAGAAATACCTTACATTAGACTAATTACATTTTTTGCTCACAAATACTATTTTGTTGTGCAATTTAAAAAAGCTTCTTCTTTGGCTCGTGAAATGCTGAAAGGTACCTGGCATTTCATAATGTACTTATAGAGTTTTTATAGTGGTACAGCCTTTAAAACAAAGGTAACAGACCTTTTTGGTGTCTATGCCACATTTATCATAAATAATGTTGGAGCTTATTAGCACTGATGCCATTTATATCTTTACTAGGGCCAAACTCAGTAGTTTTGCCATCACTGCAAATATAGAATCATCACCTACTCCACAAACTCCCTTTGCTTCTCAAATGATGGATCTGGAACAAATAGCAAACCATACACAATAGTTCTCTCTCCATAAAATCTGGTTAGAGAAGGAATACTACATTTTCTGTGTGGTACACACAGTTCCCACATGGACTTAAAGGCACATGGTTCTCTTGACTAATTTGTAATTCTTGGTCTCAGCTACAAGAGCTTTTGTCTTTTTTGTCTTTCAAAAGAGAAATGCTTTTAAATAACTGGAGCCTTTTCCTTCCCTGACAACGAGCTAATATCAGCTTTAGAACTGTCTTCACAAAACTTGCTATACCCTCTCCTAGTAAAATCTATACAAAAATTGCTATGGCCACTTAGTATTTTTCTATTACTTGATTTCCAGTCTCTCTATGGGAAATAAAGGAGTATCAGAGATTGTTCAGATTTAGTTTAGAATAAAAAGTTCTAAACAGATTCTTTAAAAAAATCTAAAAAAGTTTTTTTAGAACAAAAAGTACCATCTTACCATTTCAAAAAGAAGGAACAGAAAACAACAGGCAAGAACAAGTGCCGAATGTTAATGGGTCCATGTCTCAAAGCAGGGGTATCAGAAGCCAGCATCAAGGGGAGTCTAGACAGTGCCTGAGACTCTGCAGATGGGTCCCAGGCAGAATTCTGCTCAGACCCTTCAGACACAGCAGAATCTGTCACCAGCTACTTGTGTCAAGGTTGCTCCTGTGGTGATGGGTGTGGGTATCCAAGGGGAGGGTTATGCCAAATACTTTTTGGAAGGTCTGTGGAAATATCTGTATGAAAGCAGGAAATGCGAAAGTGATGTTGATAACCTCAATATCAAACTGCAGAGCAGCGGGAAAAGGGCTGCAACAGGTCATCGATTTATTTCACTGCAGAAGGCTAAGCAGTCTTTAACCACGTCAGCAACACACCTGAGCTGAGACAATTTATGTCCCTGCAAGCCAAGGAACACACAGGGGGAGCAGGAATTGGGCCACTGGAGTTGTTTTGCTCTCCTGTAGGGATCCCCCAACACTTGCCAGTGTCTCATGGCCTCCCTCTCTCAAGGTGTGCTCCAGCAGGCAAAGCTTTGCAAAAGGGAAGCTTGCATAACAGGAGCTCTAACAAACTCGTAAGCAGGAACTCGTTAAGTTCCAGGCTGATTGTCCTGCCTTGTGAAGAGGGTATAAACCACATCAAGGAGGAGAAGAAATGCCCAGCCCTACAAAACAAGCTCTGTTCCAGCCTCCTGCCTTTGGCGGCACCTCACACTGTGCTCACAACATGATTCAGCTTCAGCTCGGAGCAAGGCCAGGCTCCTGCCACTCCTCTGACAGTCTTAGCAAACAGATTCATGATAGTAGCCCTTTTTTAAAACTGTAGAAGCCATCTTTCACTTCCACATGGAAAAGAGCTAATATAAAAACGTACTGTTTTCTAGTAGCCATCTTCTGGATAATTAAGGGATCTTAAAGGAATAAAAGAATCTTCCAGGATTTGGAATATGCTCTTTTGAAATTACTTCCTTCAACTGTTACTTCTGTCTCTCTGCTCTTTTTAGAGGAAATGCATTTTTTAACAAACCTGATGAAACCTGAAGCAAGCCAGACACAATTATTCTAACAACTGTATCTAAATATCACACAAAGTTGGGAGAAGGGATTTTTATACATGAACAGCAATTCATTGGCACAAAGTCAACAGAAATCTTTATGCAGTTACCAGGTTTGGGGAAGTTTCCTCTTCCCTAGACATCCCCAGAGCCTCAGGAAACCCATCAGGAAAGGAGAACAGTATGAAATGATGGGCAGTTTCTCAAGGAGAGAGTCATGATGCAAGAAGTGTCGGCAGAATTACTTGATCAAAGAAGCAATGTGATGCCAGAACATATCACTCCAAAGAACTACAATAAGGCAATGCCCTGCCAGGAGCTGCTTTGTCTCTTAGGAGTTTTAGTGTACCTGGAGGTTCCATTTACAAAGGTACCAACTGAGAGTGCTGGCAAACTGCAAAATACCACCATGCCCAGAAAGACTAAAGAAGGGTACAAACTGACCTGACACTGTCTTTGTTAAATCTTCAGCAAATTTCAAAGGAAAACCATCACTCTGGAGAGAGCATGTGTGGATTTGGTAATGGCAATAGGAAAGACTTGAAAAGAGTTCCCTTGAGGAGGCCACAAAAAAATGGGCTGCTTTTATTCCCAGAAGAGAACAGTGGTATTATAACTATTTCTGAATTTCAGAATTTACCTGCTCCTGGCTGCTCCCAGTTGTTTCATTTTCATCGCCACTGCTTTGTGGCTCCTCTTGATGGTTATCAGGCAATAACATCACACTATGAAACACTGTACTATTTCCTTGAAACTGCTTTTGCTGTGACTTGCACAAACAAGCTCTACAATCAGAGCTGGCAAACCCAAACATTTCAGCATAGCTGAGATCTATGCTGTAGTAGCCAAGTTACTTGCTTGCTTTTTTCTCTCCTCCTCTCAAGAGGCCAAGAAAGCACTGCCCAGAGGCCCTTAACTAATAGGGACCTGAAGACTTGAATTAGCATTCCAATCTTTTTATTAAAACAGCTCACAGCAGAAAAATAAACCTGACCTGCTTACCATGGAGTAAGGCTTTGAGTTTGTATTATGCTTGTGTAATTCAAGCTGACATGAGCTGTTTTGGGGAGGAAGGAGAAGGCAAATTCTGGATTTTGACTTAAAATGGCAGTGATGACTTGCATGCCCCCACATATCACATGAGACAATTGGTGAGGCTGACCATTAATTGGCAGATCTGATTCTGAGATTACAGAACAGGACTTGCCCTCAGGTAACTTTTGCCTGACACATTGATCGAAGCGGATTTGCATTCAAAATTTTTGCCATTCAAAATTTATAGATAAACCACTAGATTTCATAACTGAATTAAATGAAAGAATTAAAATAATGTTCATTAGGAAATGATTAGACATTAAGACCCTCTTAACTTGAAGAGTTATCGGAAAAGGTCTATTTAAGAATAAATTTTGCTAAGGTATTCAACCAGAAAATATCAAAAACTGGATTCTGTGTGTGGTGAGCTTATGAACACATGATTTTGATAATTGTGCTCTTGAAACCAGTTTTCTTTCACCTTCATCTGCAGTAGTTTTTGGCCTCTTAAAAACCATGGGTTTTACTACAGATTCACTTATGTATGCAACATGTACAGACAACTGAGGAACAACAGTTCTGTCTTAATGAGGTCAGATGCTCTTGCCTGGAAGATACTTCCTTCGTGTGCACATAGTCACGTATTCAAAGAATTCAGAATTCAGAAAATTATAGGATGGCAATTTAAGCTTAACATCTTTCATTACTGGGTGTACCAGTCAATCTTGTATCTTTTTCTTGGCATGTTAAATTATATTTCTGCATGCCATTGTCTAAATTGTGCTTTATCTTCCCAAAACTCCCAGGGACACAGTCAACTTGCATTTACAATTAAGGCTGGATTCTAAGTCAGATTTTTTCTATTAAATTTAAAAGTCTGATGAATTAGTGAGGGGAAAAAAAATAGCTCTACAGTATTTTAATCAAAATACTTTAGCAGAAGCTGCCTGAGATTTCAGCTACCTAAGTAGAAGGATTTTGGTAGTTTTATTGTCTAAATAACAATGTAAGTAGTGAAGAAGTGGCTTGAATAAATGTGAAACAGGAACCTATTTGCAATTGTTATGCAAATAAAAAGCGTGGGCACAGGAGATGAATGTACAACCCTTTCGCTTTAAAGCAAACAGAAAAATAGGGGTTTCAGTGTATAGAAACTGTATAACGCCATTGAAGGCCCATGGCTCCAGGCCCAGAGTTGGGATGTGTTACCCACCTGTGCTATCTGAAGGAACTTCCTACATGATGCCAATATATCCCTGCACACCATCCCTCTCCCCCTTTCCACCCTACAATTCTCTTTCAGTAGCTTGAAAGTTTGGAAGGACCTTGCGTGCCTCACACTGGGCCAGGCCCTGCTTCCAGCGTCACCTGAGCTGACCTGCAGATCCTGAAATGCTGGCTAATATGCACACACTTTGCAAGGAGATGTAAGGCAACTCAGCCTACACAGAACTTGGCATTGTGTAAAACCCAATCAGGAACTGGGGAGAAAAGGAGAGTATAAGTGAAATGTCAGAGTAACAGATATAAAGGGATTTCCATAACAAGGTCAATTAAAATTAGCATGAATGCAAAGCAACAAATCAGGTATGTGTCTTACCTGTGTAAAGGTAAGTTAGTTTGTTATTACTGATTAAGTAAAGAGAGGGGCCCTTCTCAGAGCTTGCTTTATTCTTGCATTGAATTTGTATTCAGGAGCAAATTTCTAGTCTGACATGTAATTAAAGTCAATACTTGATACAGTGGCCATTTTTACCAAGTCTATACAAAGGTGGTAGAAAAAAGGTCTTGTTTCATTGAGGTTCTATTTAGAGTATAATAATTTATTAAAATATGCCTGTGCTCTAGCTTGCTTTAAAAAGTTGCCAGAAACACCAAGGAAAATAGTTGGAATCAGTTATTTCTGTCATCTTAGTAAGTCAGCTGATTGCTACCAATAGCAAATAGGAAAAGAAAGAGGGTTTTCACTTTCCAAGCATGACACGATTTCAAAATTAGGAAAAAAGGGCTCAGGAAAGTAATCCAATCACTGATATTGCATGAAGATTTCCATCTTGAAAGACTTAATGTAGATCAAACCCCTGATTTTCCACCTAGATGAATACAGGACACAAGCCAACAAAACTTGTGAAATCCAGGTACAGCATGCCCCACCTGTATTGGGCAATCAATCTTAATCTGCTTTAATTTAGTATTTTACTTGTCATTTACATTGGCTTAGTCCCAGGCATGAGAGCTAAAACCAATGCCTCATTTTTATTTGTTCTTTTAAGGAATATCCCTTCAGTTGTGCAGTCAAAGACTTCTTGAGTGACATTTTAGTCCTTATTTCTATGTGCACTGTGGAGTTACAGCTCCTGTTGGGATCACTTGCAGTTAATATAGAGAAGCAGCAAGTGCCAGAGAGAATAACAGAGGAGCTGCTCTTTGGGACCTGAGACAGCAGAACAAACCTCAAGGAAGATGAAAGCTTACACTGTGCAAACAGCTTCAAGTAGCTGTTTTGTAGTCTCCATAACAGCTGTATGAGTATTAAAAAGTATGAAGAGTATCCAAATGGAACCAAGTTGAAACAGGGAGAGCCTTTATCACATCTGATTAGACATTTGGCTGCATTTAGGGTGCTTTTAGTTGAGAAACAAATTACCTAAAGGCATCTGAGCAGAACAGGATAAATGCAGATTTACTGCCATTGCTTCACCCCTGCCTGTTCTTGTTACCCCCAGCCACTGCAGTGCTTCTATCTCATACCAGGGAGCTTGTGCTCTCCTGCCTATGCAAAGCTCCTTCCCCATCAAATGTGGAAGAGTTGTTACGGGGCAATTCTTGCTGTTAGTGAAGAGTGGCCATGGATCTAGAGATGTGGGGCATCTCCTTCCTCTTCCCTGAAGTGGCAACCACTTCAGCCTCTTCCCTTTATCCAGCAGTGTTAATTCTGCTGGCAGTGTTTGGCCTAACCCTGTGAGCTAAGGTTGAGAGGGATGGAAAAAACTTTACAACTTTATAAAAAGGAAACAAAGAAGTGCCATTGATGTGTGAGCACACAAATTGAATTTCAGACACGCACACGCAAAAAATAGACAATTAGATAACCTACAATACTTTACTTACAAGGAAACCAGGTATTACTCAACACTGTGTGCTTTAGCAGACAGCTTGATTAAACAAGAGAATGAATAACAGTATTTTTCTCAGAAAAGCAAAGAGGAATGAGTAACTTGAGATGTGTACAAGCAAGTAAAGGATTTCTACAGAAGTTGATTACTGTTGTCTGTAGATACACTGTCTCAACTTTTGCAGTAATTTCGTCCTCTTTCCCTGCCAGCTGGGAGGTTTGTTTGCCTTGGTTGTGTTAAAGCAAAGTCACCTCTAGGAATGCTGGTAACCATTATCAATGGCAAACATTATTTCATGAGACTGGTTCCAGGAAAAAAAAAATTTAAATGGAAAATGCCACATAAGTAGGCACAACACAAAACTGACATAAAAATCTTTTAATAAAGCAATTTCCAATGATTTGCTGTTATATTTTTTCAAAAATGCACAGTAGATTATTCTTTCTGCCAGTGATTCAGCTGGTAACCGGAGTAAGCAGAGAAGCTGGGAGGAGTTTGTGAAAGGCCTTTTATATTTGTTTTGTGAAGTAATATCTCCTGCTCTGCGATGTTAACTTGAAAACAAACATACTCAGTGAGAACATTGGAAGATTTTATACTCTGGAAAATGCATCCACTAGGGAACCTAGCTGCATAAACACACTGACACCTTTATAAACAAGTTTTAAGGCAAAAATCAAAACAGACGTTCCAAAATTAATTCTCCATCACTACTCTGAAGTTTTAATGTGAAATTCTAAAAAAAAAAAATAGTAATGATATGTTTGTATGTCTGAGTTAGACATAAATAGCTGATGCATATACTACAGTAAGCTGAAAACATGCTAAGACAAGGGGAACCGGGTAACATTAAGACTGAAGAATTAATCTCATGGTTAGAATTGCTCTAGCATGTTTTTGTTCAAAGCACTTTACATGAACTAATGAAAATGGTCTTGCAGTACCTGCAATAAGGTATTAGAAAGACTCTCTAAAGCAGTGACAGAAGGGAATAATGTCTAAAATTATAGAAAAACTACTCTGCCAGATGCTTTATTCAAAACAAAAAGAAGTGAGTCCCTGTCATGAGAGGGGAAGCTGTGGATTGAACAGGAGAGGCAAAAAAGCCTGCTAAGGGGTTTTTTTTTAATATTTTTTTTCCAATACTCAAGGAATAAGAAAGAAATATAAAGAACAAAATATAAGCACTGTCTGATTTGGATGCTTTATTTAGCACATACTGCCCCAGACCCTTAGGATCTGCTTTATTTTCTGATCCACCAGCGAGTACCAACCATCTACAACTTTGGGCAGCGTTACGGAGTGCTTGTGCTCTGAAGGTTTGTCCTCAGGCACTTTCTGCAACTAAAAAAAAGGAGCACATTATGGGTGATCTCCTTGGACGACCCAGAGCAGCGCTGGGTGAGGCTGCAGAGCAGCACCTGGGAGAGCCGGGCCAGCTCACCTGTCAGGAGCCCGGCGCCTCCTGCCCCGGCCAAGGCAGTCTCTAAAATCCTCATGAACGACTTAAAGGCTCTATCAGTATGATGAAAGCTGGTCACGCACCCCCTTGTATAACACAAAGCACACGGGATTGCAGCAAGGGGTCAAAGTGGCGGGAGAAATGTAAACACTGCTTTATGGGGTGTCCCGTATCTGCCTCGGGCAGCCAGTGACACCAGACAAACAGCAGCCGGCCGGCGGGTTCCTTTGTTTGTGCCTCCCCGCCTCCCGTGGGAAGGGGCGCGGGGCCAGGGGCGCCGCAGCGGAGCGGAGCGGGGCCGGGGCCGGGGATGGGGCGCAGAGCGCGTCCGGCCACGGCTCGGGGCAGCAGAGGGATGGGAAAACGCTGCCGTGCTCCGAGAGTTTTCAACTTGGTAGGAGGCACTGCAGCGGCACTCGCGGTGCCTCCCGCTTTCCCGAGGCTTCCACAGGGTCACGTCTCAGCCCCGCGGGATGTCGCGTCCCCGCCGAGCCCCGCGACATCCCCAGCCGGGAGCGGCGGCGGAGCAGCGCCCGGGGCAGAGCCGGTGCGGCTCGGGGAGCGCGCCCTGCCCTGTCCTGCCCCGCCCCGCCGCCCCTGCCTCACCTTCCGCAGCTCCTTCTCGATCTCCCCGGCTTTCAGAACGATGGGGCCGCGCACCGCGTATTCCACCGCCTTCACCTGCGGGTTCATGGACTCCAGCGTCAGGATCTTCTCCCTGCTCGCCTTCTCGTTGATCTTCACGGCGGAGGCCTTGGCAGCGCTGCTCCAGCGCACCGACCCCTCCCGCCGGGGACCCCGCGGCTGCCGCCCGGCCGCCAGCAAAGCGGCGCCGCGCAGAGCCACGTCCGTCCCTCCGCCCCGGCTGCAGCCCCCCGGCCCGCGGCCGCACTGCCCTGCCGCAGCCTGCCTGGCAGCCAAGACAAACCGATGCATGGTCGTTCGGGTAGCTCCCAAAACCAGATGAAGGACACAAGCGCTGGGGATCGGTGTATTTAGTAGTCGGAATCGGGCGCTAGTCAGATGCACGCGAGCAGGAGGTGCGGTCAGGAGAAATGCCGAAGAGCTGGCACAGTCACACGTACACGCTGGATCCTCTCATGTCCAGATCCCGCAAACTTAACTGCAATGGATACAACTGATCTTGCAGTGTTGCGATGCCACCACAGGAGCAGAAACAGAAATAGAAACCACCATTGCATCCGAATAGCGCTGCAGCCCCCTGCCCCGACAGAAGTGCCCGCGCTAGTGCTCTGGAAGAGTCCCGGGCAAACCCATCCTTTTCCCAGCCGGCGCTGGCCCCGGCCCCGGGGCGTGCTAAGGTGTGATTGCACCAGCCGGGCTGCGGGCGCGCTGCCTGGCGGGGGCTGTAGTCCCGGCTGCGCCTGCCCACGGCATCGGGTGATGGGCAGAGAACTACCGCACCCAGAGGCCTCCCCGGGCCGCTCCCGCATTGTCTGCAGGGCGGGGCACGCTCCCGCTGCTGGGGATGCGGGGGCAACCGGGGTCAGGGCTGGTCCTGGGGATTTTCCTAAGGGAATGGCAAAGCCAAGCGTCCTCGGTGCTAGGGAGGGCTTGGCTGCTGCTCGGAGCTCGCGGTGCCGCCGCCTGGCCGCGCACAGAGCGCTCCCTTTGTCTGGGTGTGCTGCTCTGGCAGGGTGTGAGGAGAGCAGCGGTGCCCACGCCGGCTCTCCGCTGTCCGTGGGGAAAAGGCGGCCTGAGCTGGGCTCGCAGCCCCGCGTGGGCTGGGAGTGCGCCCTGGGCTCTGCGCTGGCCCCGTACCTGTTGCGGAGCTGCTGGAGAGCGGCTCTGGAGTCGGGCAGGCAGCGAGGCTGAAGGAGCGCCAGAGCCCCGTCCCTCACCCTGTCACTCTGCCAGGGGAGCATTTGCTCCTGATCCTTGCCTCCCGCAGGAACAAGCCGGTCCTCTTTCACAGTTTCCTCATTGTTTCCAGATGATGAAAATGTTTTTATCTCCCGGGCTCAGTTCAGCTTTCACAGCAAATGACTGGAGGTCTGCCATGAAATACAACAGCAGTAGAATTCAGGAGAGAGGGGGTAAATGCTCTCTCCTTGCTGCCCCTGGGGAGAAGAAGGCCCTTTTAACCCATCCTGGGTGCCCAGAAGAGCCTCCTTGTTTGTGCTCAGAGAGTGGAATAAGGGATCATTCACCCAGGAATATTCCTATGACCTAATGTTACCTCTCTGAGTAGGAGCCTGGGCTGTAAATCAGCCTTATTTGTGAATTGTTTTTGTAGAACCTTCTTTTAGTTTCTCTTTTGCACTCAGAATATGGCAAACCAGCTTCCTAATTTTAGATGCCTAAATTAGATGGTTTGAGACTTGGGTTCTTTTCTGTTTTGGTGTTTTCCTCGGCTGATGAAAAGCAAGGAAGCTGCTTTTGGTGTGTCTGATTTTATTTAATGACATACAATTATGTCTTTAGCCTTCTTTCTATCTTTACTATTTCTTCTTTCTAACAAGCATCTGCTTGCCGTAGTGTTTAGTTTCACGAGTAATTTGCTCCAGTCCTTATTCTAAGTGCAATATTTTTCAGCACTTGCTTTGTGCTAATTTAAAAATAATTGCTGCTTGAGGATTTTAGTCAATTCATAGTTAACAAAATAACAGAGATGGAATTTTTTTTTTTTTTTTTCTGCTGAAGGAACATTCTTGAGGTGGTGCAGAAAACTCATTTGTTTTTTGTTTCCAGTCATTGTACTGATTTTACTAAGAGCTTTTTGTTGTTTACTGTTCAGTTTGTGAAGGCCACGTTGAGTGTTTCTGGCCCTGCTTGTCCTCTCTCCAAAATTCTGCCCACAGAATGACCCAATGGAGTGCTCTGTTGGAAATTCAAGTTCCAAGAAGTCCATTTTTGTTTACTTGAAGCCACTGCAGCTGTTCCAGGATATCACATCTGATTTTTTTTCCCATATTTTAAGCCTTTTTAACTTTTGAAATGTCATGTTTTGGAGCCTGTACATTTTGACACTTTACTTTTAAAGTTGTCATCAGTCATGTATCTGGAAAGCCGAGTACTCTCTCAGTCTGGCAGTTCGATAATTAACAGTGTCATGGTCCCTTTTTTTAGGTTTGATAAAAAGTAGTTCAGAAGAAAATTTTTCAAGCTGTGGTAAGACATGTCAAGGTTGGATTTATCACAAAACCATATTGGATTTTATAGTAAGCTTTTATCAGATGACCTGAAATGTTCCAATTATTTTAAATTCTAATAATTACATTCAGTTGATACAAGTAGACTTCCCAGGTATCTTAATTCAAGTGTATTTCATGGTTCCTTAGAACTCAAGGTTGAAATGCTACGCAGACTATTAAAAATCAGAGTTTGGATTGTAACTTGGAAACACTAATTTTGCTGTGGGAAGAGCACAAGTTAACCTTTGCTCATGGTCCACATGCTGCTGTTCCACCCCCATCCACCCCCCAGAAAGAGCTGGCCAGCAGAAAGTGTCCAGCAGCACTGCCCCCGAGGTCCCATTGATCCCCCACAAGTAAAGGCACAGATCCCCTGACATCTCTGTCCCTGCACTGGTGACAATCCAAGCAACCCTGAGCCCTTGCTTGCAGATTCGGTAAAGCTGCTGGTGAGTGTGTAACACAGAGCGGCCTTGGATTGAGGCTCAGCACCTGCAAATGCACTTGGCACCAGCCAAAATGGTTTTAGTAGAACATTGGAATAAATATATGCAAAATTGGAATTCAATAGTCTGGGTAATTTCTTAGAAATGCACACAGGAAATAAATGGGATGAAACAAAGCCTTTCCATTGTAAATGCAGCATTAAGTGGTTTTAGACAAAAGTATCTCTCTCTTTACACATGGTAAATGTATCTCCAAAGGTTACTTTAATACAGATGCTTTCCTGAAAGTAAATAGTGTAGGATGAACTTGCAATGTTGAGGCAAAGTTGTTCCTAAATGAATGTGCAAATCATATGAACACAGGTTTCAGACAAAGCAGATATTGACATGGACAGTGCTGCTTACCAAGGTTCTTTGATGTCCATGTTGTGTTCCACCTCTAGTCATAAAGAAACAAGTTGCTTTTCTTGCAGTTATGAGAAGCTAAAATAATGAATTTCATGTTGATGGTTCCAAGCTAGAGATACAGAACAGCAGCAAATGCATAAATACATGGAAAAGGAGATGGAGACTTGGAGAAATAAGGGCTATAAACAGAATAACAGCTGCTGTCACATTTCCATTCTGTTTCCATTCTGACAGACCTTCAACAAGCTGCTTTGCCATGAATAGTTGCATGGTTTAAACCCCATGATTACAATAATGACACGTGGTAACTGAGCATTCATTCTGCTGCTGCTGTTTCATTGAAAGAAAGACTCTGGATAGAAAACTGCTCTCAGTAGCTTAAAATGCCAAAGTGTTTTTAATGATATTTGGGAATCTTTGAGCACACTAAGTAAATGGAAACCACATTAGGAAAACTAGGTTTATTCAGATAAAAAGAGCAAGGTTTTCTGTATTCTGTGTTGTACAAATAAGAAGGGTGTTTGTTTTTTTGTTGTTTTTTTTTTTACTGTGAACTACTGCTCATGGTAGCAGTTCAGAATATAAGGAGCATCTTCAGACAAATGACTGTTTCTACTGTTCTCCAAACTAAACAAAAACTTTAAGATTTGGTGTAAAGTTCAGTGCAATCCACTGCAAAAATTAAGTGACTTCATACCTTAATGTTTAACAACTCATTATCTCATGATAAAGAGGAAAAAAAAAAAAAAAAAAAGCCCAACCTCCTACCCAAAAACCAAAGTCACATGGAATGTGTAAATTAATCTATTGAATTCTCTTCATAAGAACTAATTGAAAAGATGCTCTATGAAAATAATGTAAGCTTTTGGTGAAACTATATTCATTGGTAGAAAGCAAACTGTTCTGAATGCCATGTGGACTTTTATAAAGTTTCCCACAAAAAAGGCCTAATATGTGAGAATAAAATGTTGGAAGCCTTTTCTAAGGGAACAGCAGGTGCTACTGCTATTAGATTGTTTAAAGTATTGATATTTTAAGAAAAGCTTCTTTTTAAAATCTGAGGCTGTGGCCTTTTTTTCTCAGGCAAGCATTAATGTGCTCAGCTGAGCCAGAGGCAGGAGCCAGCCTAAGCCTGGGCTTCCTAACACCAAGAGGCATCAATGCTTAACAACATTGTGAATTGAAAAATGCTTTGTAATTGGGAAATACTCAATATTTAGCTGTACTTGGAGAACAAAGCCATCATTTGTGCCAATTAAATGTTGGTCTTGCCCAAATTCAGAGTAATGGGATCTCAAAGGACTTGTTAGGCATGACTCTGCCTGTGAAAGGACTCAGAGGGGACTCAGATTATAGCTATCCTGAAATCTACTGGTGATACAGCAACATTATTAAGTACTATAAACTATTGTTATTATTGAAATTACCAGAATAAGAATAAGAAAATAGGATTGAAGCTTGTCTGTATAATCAGTGAATTTTTTTATACAGTACTTTCTTCTTGCCAGTTGAATACTGTCCCATTACAACTTCAATTCTTTCATGGTAACATTGCAAATATTATAATTTAACTCTTCCTGTTATTTGTAATTTTGCTCTCATGCATTCTAATCTTGTATTTTAGCTATAACTTAAGAATTCTCTAGATAGTACTTTGGCTGTGGAAAGAACAAAACCCCTGCTGACCATAGCTGACTAATTAGAAGTTGTTACTTAACCAGGATGTGTTTTATAACCTTTTTCACACAAGGTTGCACAGCACTTTAGGAATTTAATTTCTCAATTTGCTGTGTTTTGTCAGCATATTGGGGCTGACAGAGCCCAAGGCTGTCAACTCTCCTAGGTGACACTGCAGGAGAGTAGGATGCTTTCCAAATTGCCTGGAGTGCTGAGCAGAAATACAGCTCAGGAGTGCTTCCCTCTCCCACTCTAAGGTGGATTGGATGTGTGAATTGCTCCTACTTTGGATTTGTTTTTTCCTTTCACACCAAAATACTGCCATGTGCAGGCAGCTGATGTGCCAGGCAGTGGAAACCTCTCAGGCTATTCAGCTCAGCTGGAGTTTCTGATGACAACAGCAAAGAAAAGGAGCTATCAGACATTTAAAAAGTCATGTGTAGCTTTTCATAAGATAGAGACATTGCATAATTTTCTTATTTTCTATTTTAAATTGGTGTAAAACACATTTTAAGTGAGGCTTGGTCTTGCAAAGTGCCTCGACTCTGTAAAGAGAGAATGTAGCTGTACCCTTAAAACTATATTTGTTGTTTTTATCTCAGTGCTGGATTAAGCCTCTGAAATTATGTAAAATAAATAGTTTTGGACTTTCAGAACACAAAAGTAATGTGTTAAAAAATTAGAATAACATGAAAAATACATGTATGGTAAATCAGTTTTCTAGCTAGGAACTATCCTGTTTGCATTCAGTAAGGAAAACATTTTTGTCTTTATGGAGTAGTTGAACAGCTGACTATTTGCTCTATGAAGAAAAGCAGGGTATTGTCATAGATGCCTGTGAGCTCTCTTGCATAGTCATTAATTTATTTACGAGATACTGTTACTATACTCAGCAGAGCCCCCTGCTGTTATGAATCCTCCTCAAATACCTTTCTGCGTTTGGTTATGTCGGGACCTTATCAATTAAGGAAAAAAAATTTAAAAATCCAAATGCAAGCTCAATCAAGGTCCTGGTTGCTTGGATTTGTTCTGGATTCAGGAATGAAATCCGGATGTTGTGCCTACATAGAACATATTTGCATTTTGGCAGCAGTCACAGTTTATATGGAAAACAAACCTGTCTTGTCTTTGTTGTATCTCTGGAGAAACACCTGCGCCAATGGACCGGTATAGGCTGGAGAACAGGGAAGGGGAGAACAGGGAAACAAATCCACCCTCTGAGTCATAAGTGAAATACTGAGGAGGAAAGGAAAAGGGCAGACGAGGCAGTCTGGTGCCTGAGCACACAGCCAGGAACCAACACTCACCTGGGAGCCCCAGTGCCCGCAAGGACAGAGCAGGACGTGCCCGTGCCCTCTGTGGGAACCGGGCTCAGGGCAGAGACTGGTGGAAGGGGAAGAAAAACAATCAACAGCTTGTCCTGGCACAGGACAGGACATTGCAACCGGTGTTTGAGTCTTTATTCATCACGCTGTATTCATAGGTTGGAGAGGGCTGGTATGACAACCTGGAGGATACTCGCTAGGACATAAATGCAATTTATGTGTCAGAAATTAACTGAATAGCTGTTCCAATGGCTCTGGTCCTGGTCCTGATAGGGGTCTGGCAGTAGCACGCTGTTGTCTGAGGGCATTGTACTGGAAAACATCCCGTTTGTGACGGAACCCCCTAAAAGGCACGGCCAGACACACCGCTCTTGGACCACCGGGCTCCCCCAGTGCAGCAGGCGATAAACACCCGCCTCTGCTGCGGGCTTGTCTTTTTCTGAATTGAGGCGGAGACCGGAGAAGTGGCGTTTGGTGCTTCCTGACGGCCGGGCCGTTTCTGTCAGCTCCCTCATTCCCGCTCCCCCCGCCATTCCCGCTCCCCTCACAATTCCAGCCCCGGGGCCGTTCCCAGCGCGGCCGCCAGGGGGATCCGAGCGCCGCCCACGCGCAGCCAATCCGGCGGCGTGGGCGCGGCCGGCGGCTCGCGCGAGCGCGCGGAGGTGGGCGGGGCTTGTTTTCTGGCGGGGGCGCGCGGGGCTCCTCCCGCTCCTCTCCCCGGCTCCTCATTCCAGCCCCACCTCCTGCCTCCCGCCACCGCCCGCTCCTCACTCCAGCTCCAGCCCCACCTCCTGCCTCCCGCCGCCACCTCCCGCTCCTCACTCCAACTCCACCTCCTGCCTCCCGCCCCCTCCCGCTCCTCACTCCAGCCCCACCTCCTGCCTCCCGCCCCCTCCCGCTCCTCACTCCAGCCCCACCTCCTGCCTCCCGCCCCCTCCCGCTCCTCACTCCAGCCCCACCTCCTGCCTCCCGCCCCCTCCTCCTCTGGCCGCCCCCTCCCGCTCCTCTCGCCGGCTCCTCACTCCGCCTCCTTCCTCCCGCTCCTCCCGCCGGCTCCTCCCGGGGCGGGCGCTCCGGCCGCGGCCGTGTCAGCCCAGCCACGGCAGCAGCGAGCATGTCCTCCAGTAGGGCCAAGAAAGTGAAGATGGCCACCAAGTCCTGCCCCGAGTGCGACCAGCAGGTGAGCGGCTGCCGGCGGACGCTGGTCAGCGGAGGGGCAGATGGGCTCCGTGCGGCTCGAGTCGGTGTTTGTGTGAACCAAATGGTTGTTGCCTTTGCAGCTTCTGCATGGAATGCGGGTGGAACGCCGCGTCCCTCCGGCAGGGTAGTGGAGTGGTTGTATTGTGCTGAGGGGTGTCTGCGCGACTGCAGAACCTCTTGTTTATGTGCTGGTGTTGTTCAGTAACTCTGTGGTCTGTGAAAAACACAATGAACCGGGTGATTTATATAATGCAGTTTGCCCTTTGGATGACTGGTGTGCCCGGGTCTGGGCGGGAGAGGGCTCAGAGGTGTTGTTTTCTCAGGGGGTGGTCGGGGAGCAGCGAAATTGAGACCTTTGGTGCAATTGCTGCCTGGTCCCCGAGTGCCGCCCGAGCTGCTGGTGTGTCCCGCTGCGGGTTCTGGCGTGCACAAAATGGAGCTGCTCGCACATGCAGAGCTGTGCACCGCTGCTTTGCCGTGTCAGGAGCTTGTCTGGTTTGCTGGGAGTGATGCGAGCACTAAAAGCAGGCGGTTCGTTCAGCCGAGCCCGAACAATGGCCCGGCGCTGCGGCGGTGCCGCGGGCAGCGCCTGTCACAGGCGGGACCCGCCGGTGCTGTGACCCCGAGAGTCACCCCTCTTCACTGCTTTAGCCACACCTGGAAAAACATAAACAGCCTCATATCATTCTTCTCTGCTTGCAGAACCTTAGAAAAAAAATGTCATTTTTTGTTCTGACTTGCATAGTTTTTACAGTATTGCTGCTCATCCTGGCACGGTTGGGAGCGCTGAGCTGTGTGTGGGCGTCCTTTCATGTTTTAACCAACAGAACAACCGCTGCAAATGCACGTTAAGCACGTCACTGAAATACTATTTCTGAGAAAGAAATCGTGTGCCAAGTTCTGGTTATTCAGTTGGTGAAAGGAGAAACGAAAACGAGGGAGAAATCATACACGAGAGTGCTGGTGTTTTTCTTTTGTTTTCTTTTTTTTTTTGATAAATGTAGTGAATGTCAAACTACCAACAATAAGTAAGGAAACACTATAGGATTTTTTAAGCTGACGTGAAAACTGTCACTTTGTTCTGCACTTACATGCATATCATGTGTTTTAATTTTTGTTAATGTAGATTTCTGTTAGCAGCTCTTCCGTGGCTTCCATGGATTTTATGTGCTTATATGTCCTGCCCTGGCACACATTGCTCATAGGACCTTGTTTTCCACTGCCAAATATTTGAGAGGGAGCAAGGAACTAAGGCCTACGGTACAAGTCAACCCTTTGCAGATTTTGAGGAAATTCATATAATCCTTCTCTGACTGTGTCCAATGCTGGTGTTTTTTAAATGCTTCCATGAGCAAGGGCTTAGCATTTGTTTCTGATTTTTTCAGTAGAAGTGACATGCATGGAAATATTTAGACAGCCACAATTATTGGAACAAAATATTGAGTAACACTTCTTAAACTTCAAAACATTTTTCTGTTGTAATTTAGATAATAAATTCTAGTATTTTCACAATCAAAGCACAGTTCTATTAAACTAGGGAGCCTGCAGTACTTGTAGTCAATCTGAGGAAATGATAATCACTTTTTAATTTAATATCAGGTAAAATGTCTTGTATGAGAAAAATCCCTTTTTATTAGGAAAATGCTGAACAGTGTGAAATAGTTTTTAGGACTCTTTTGCCTTAATTATGTTGCAGGATGTTATCAGTGTGGATCTTCAAAGGATAACTGATAGGTTTCAGTGATAAACCCCTTCCTCCAGGCCCCTCCACCCTCAAGTGCTGCACACCCCTACGTGCTAAACCTGTAACACGAGAACAGTATTGTTCTGTTAAATACACTTGAGTTCGTTGAAAAATACTGACTCTGTTCCAATCCCCTTGGGTGGCTTTGCCAAAGTTTTGTGGTTTTTTTGTTTTTTGTTTTTTTTTTAGGACAAGCCTGGAAAGGTAATTATTGGAGAGACCCAAGTGTTCAGAAATGGATTTAGCTGGAATTCTGTATCACTTTAATAACACACACAAATTATCAGTGAGATAATGGGGCTTTAGTACTTCTACACTGACATATGAACAAGGAGACAGATGTGCACATAAGTCTGCTAGATTCTGGCCTTTAAAGTTCAATAAACCTCTATTGGGCTCGTTTTCATTACATCAGTGTCTCCATAAAGAGAGTTAAAATTTCTAGTTCTGCAAAACCTGTATCAGAAAGTCTATCTACAAGCTTTTTGTAGGGTGAAGTGCAGGAGTTCAGATGTGCTACAGAAAGCAAAATAATTTGTTTATTTTGAGTAGCAGTTAAGTTCCCCTGTACAAATTCACGTACTAATTTGGCAGGGGTTTTTGAGTCAGTGGAACTTTGGAACTTGGTTCTTCCTCATGTCTGGTTAAATTGAGGGGGCAGTTGTGGTTCTGTCCTCCTGTTTGTTCCAGTGGGTATTGGCAAACTTGTAGTGACCTGTCTTAAAGAATTACATTTGAGAAGTTACCTCCTTTTTCCCCCCACTATCATGCTTCAGCATGACTCCACTTTAATGTGTGTTACTTAATCTCTTCCAGATCTCTGCCTAAACTTGCTTTGATTTGTGTTTTCAGTCTTAAACCTAATCAAAGCAACATGGTGTATTGCTTACTACTCTAAAAGATCTTAAAAGATCTTGGCACTAAGGTAATGAATTTTGTAATTTATCAGGTTTTTTTTAATTGCACTGAGTGGATTTTTGTTATTTTTCATATTAAATGTAGCATTTCTTGTTTTACATTGTTATTTTCTTGGGGAGCGTACTGCTGCTGTCTGCTTAGCTGATCAGAGGCACTGTATTCTCTCAAACTCCTGGGCCTGCAGTCAGTTCTTGCCTGCCTGGGCTGGGTTATTTGCATTTTCAATTAAAGAGGTCCTTCTGTACCCACCCGGCCTTGTCTGCAGCGCTGGAGCAGAGCGGGCTACAGATGCATCTGTTTTGCTTCAGGCTCTATTGTGCCTCTAAAGCTGCTCCTCTCTAAAGGAGCTGCTTTCAAATGCTGCTGGAAGTGAATGCATTCACAATGTACTGATGGTTTTAACTCATAATTATTTTTTTTTTTTACAAGTATATAGAGGAAGCAAAACTGAAAATGTCTGACTGATTTGAGTACCGAATTTGAGAGCTGTGAAAAGAAACTGTAATTCTGTTTTAATTCAGCCTTCCTTTAATGCTCTCTACGTTCCCCCACCCCCTTCCTGTCAGTCTGGGGAAAAGAAGTGCAAAGCAATCACAACAGCTGTAAATTTCAAGCTTGATTTTTAACAGCTGCATAAAGAAAAGGCTTTAAAGAAAGGTGAGTGATTTACAGCAGAATCTGGCTTTATGTTTAAATACAGTAACAGGACAGGCTGTAGTTTGCAGTACAGACTGAGTTTGAAGAGTTATCTCTGAGGACAAAATGTGAGTTAGTGTATTTTTTTCTTCATGGGAAAGGAATTTTGTCATAATTTGAAATTATCTGAAAAATTTGTCTTTTGTTTTCCCAGGTTCCTGTTGCATGTAAATCATGTCCCTGTGGCTACATATTTATCAGTCGAAAACTCTTGCACGCTAAACGTGCTGAGAGATCACCACCCATCACAGGTAATAACTGCTGAGAAGAAGAGAGCAACAGTTCTTTCCCCTTATTTCCTGGAGACAAAAGATAGTGGGTTTTACTTCTCTGTGTAAATTGACTGTTGTCACTTCACTTTCCTTCAATTTGTGCATGGTAGACTTTGAATATGTTAATTTTTCTGGAATTATGGGGAGAGGAGGAAAGCTGGTGTTTTCAGGCTTCCTTTATACTCATGATGTTGGCATTTATTCTGTGTATATTCCAGCTGCACACATTGATCACTATGCAAAATAACCCCTTACAGAATGCTTTGTGTTAATCCTGTTTTGAAGCTAAACGTGTAGAGATCCCAAAAGGATCTGATTTCAGAGCACATGCTGATTGAAGCTGGATTTTCTGAAAATAAAAAATTGGTCATAATGTTTTATCTAAAACTGGGTGGATCTTGATTCTCTCTCCATTATTAAATTAAATAGTGCTTTTTTTGTGCCTGACTTATGTGTCTTTTGTTGATGGACACAGTAAGAAGTCAGTTGAATGTGCTTTCTGGCATGAATAGCATTCTCCTTGTGTTCATTTATATCGCTTCCTCCAGTGCTAGGAATTAGTCAGACAGAGCCTGACAGGGAAGATATGTATTTAAAAAACCCCAAAAAACCTGACCCAAACCCAACAAATATCTGATCTATAACAGCTATTTTTTAAAATTATCTACCAGATCTACAAAATGGAAGTCAGTCATTTGATGATTTGTGTCAATGTTTTGAAGGATAGCTGTAGATTACCACTTACTTGTAGGAAATAGGTGACATTATGCAGACAACTGAACTTTCAATGTGTTGAAAGTTAAGAAATGTCTCTGCTAGATTGGAAGTGTTGATCAATTTTCTTTCCTCCTCCTTATTTTTTGATAAAGTAATTACCAAATGAAGCTGAAGGCCATAATCTGGTTGTATAATTCAGTTTTGCACAGAGGAAATGAACCAGGGAAGGCAAAATGGAAACATGCTGCTGGAAAGCAGCTCTGGATTGTGCTTTTTACTGTGAGTGTGACCAGCACTGGCAAAGGTTGTCCAAGAGGTTGTGGAGTCTCCATCCTTGGAGGTACTCAAAAACCTTCTGGAGATGGTCCTGTGCAGCTGGCTCTGTAAAGGTATAGGCATCTGAACACTTGAAAAGAAAAGGTGGATTGGGTGGGGTAAGCATTAAGAGTGAATTAAGAACAAAGGTGAAAACAACCCTGGATCATGCCATTTCTGTTCATTTGCACAGAAAACAAGAGTGAGGCCAAAAGGAGGCGGACAGAGAGAGTTAAGCGAGAGAAGATAAATTCTGCAGTAAATAAAGACTTAGAAAACCGAAAAAGATCCAGGTCTAACAGCCATTCAGACCATAGCAGACGAGGAAGAGGAAGACCTAAGAGTGCCTCAGCGAAAAAGCACGAGGAAGAAAGAGGTACGAGAGCTGGAGAAATCTGTTTGTTGGATTTTCTATTTGTATCTTTTTTAATTAGCAAACCTTTACACCATTCAAAACATTTAAGTAGAGTAGTTTAGCCAGTACTTGATACCTTAATGTTGGGAAGGGACTGATTTGCATATGTAGAGACCTCTGGTTTTATGTTTCAGTGTCTGATGAAACTAACTACAAAGATCTAAATCTGTATTTTTAGCCACTGTATCAAGTTTCAACATGTAGGTTGAAAGCCATTGGACTGAAGTGTTAAGTAGGTGTTGTTTGTTTTTGTTTGGTTTTTTGTTGAGGTGCTGCTGCTCTGTATCA
Organism: Taeniopygia guttata; assembly: GCF_048771995.1. Classification (NCBI taxonomy): domain Eukaryota; kingdom Metazoa; phylum Chordata; class Aves; order Passeriformes; family Estrildidae; genus Taeniopygia; species Taeniopygia guttata. The sequence goes on from NC_133036.1 coordinate 13,825,383, forward strand.
CAAGGAGAAACCATATAACGATATCTGTTGTCAGAGAGAGGATTAGGATGACTGGATTACTTAAAAAGTTTCTTGAAAGCTTTTGGAGGGCTAAAGTAAAAAGGGCATCTTGAATCACTACTATGACCTGAATTTTTGTCCCGTGTTTCTGGAGGAAAGAATGATTCCTTGTCTGTTAAGGGTCCTTGGTGCCCTGTTGTTTTAATCATTATACAGTAAACAGGCTGTTACATAGCTCGAGTAATTCTAGAACCCCTCAAGAATGTAACTGTCACTTAGGGTTCCTCTTGTTTTAAATACCTATTGACACTGCATTTTCTAGCTGTAGTTTTTGAGATAGAAATTTTAGACATGAGTTATGAATCCAAAACTTAGCATGGGCTTCAGAAGGTTGGAAGGCACATAAAAGGGAAATGACAATACTTCATACAAATATTCAGCAGATATGGTTCCCAAAACTCCTGAAATCTTGAAGTATATCAGTGGCATAACTCAGAAATGCAATTATTTATTTCTTTCCACCTTAAAAAAAAAAAAAGTGTGTTAATCCATGTTGAAAATTCCTTCAATTTGACTTCTCAAAACCAAGTTTGATATCTCTGCTGTTTAATGTAAATCTGTTTCTTAATGTTTCTTTCATGTAAAAACCAAGTATAAATTTGGATTTCATTGGGTTTTTAGTGCTTTCAGTGTGGGAGGAAGAGGTGGAATTTAATTTCTGTATATTTTACAGATGGCAATTGTTTTACTGAAGTAGAAATGCAGTTTGTAGTATCTAATCTCTCCACTACTGCATATGCCTTATTGTGTGTAGCTTCCCTATTTGTTACTGACCCAAGCTGGATTGTCTGGTAGCTTTAGGATCCTTTCTAGGCATTTAAGTGCCAGTCTAGTTCACAAAGAGCCTTGGTTTTAAAATTCCAGTGAGCTGGTTGGGTTGAGCTTTAAAAGTGAATCTACTTTTCTGTCCCCTGACAAAAAGGAAAGCAACCTAAGCAACCAAAGGAAAAGATCCATTTTCTTAATACATGTTTTATAGTTTCCAAAAAGCAAGAATTTGACAACATGAGGGATATTAAGAGAACATGTTTTCCTATCCAAAACTAGGGTGAATGTTTCTAACCTCCTGCTGCAAACTCCAAAGTATGACAATACTGCAGTGCTTGGATGTAGAAGACACGAGATCTGGATATAGGGGGATCTTGGCACAAGTGTGTGTGTGGTGTGCCTTTTCTTAGTGTTTCCTTAAAGTTGTATCTTACTTGTGCTGTTTTTACCATTCCTTTTCCTTGATCTTTTTTCTTGTTTTGATGGCTGTTTCTTCCTCAGCCTCCTGTGTAGGGATTTGGCTCACACCTATTTGTCATTGTCTTTGCCCCAGTGCAGCTCATCTTACTGTTCAGGAGTAAGTAGGCTTAGAATATTTTTTTACTTCTGGTTATGTCAGATTGTAGTGTGTGTAGACCACTGTGCTGATTGTCAGGTAGATTTACAAAAATTGACATATAAGGCTGTCATGGCTATAAAAATAAATTCATCAGGGAGCTCATCTTTTTGTAAGTAATTACTAAAACAAGTTAACATTGACCTCTTCCTTTTCAAGTTCCTTACAAAATTGAAACTACTATATGTGGAGTAATTAGTGGGGATTTTAGAAATATTATTCCTTTACCACATGTGCTGCTTGATAGTGTTGTTTGTGTATATTAAGGAACTGTAATTCTACTGCAGTTAAGGTGGTTTTTGTGTGAGTGGTTGCTAGTCCTTGTAGCAGTCTGTGTGTGTTGAAAGTCAGCTCTGGAGTGCAAGATGTCATGATCCTATTTCCTTGCCTGTTGTGTGTCTTGAGGATATTTTGGGTACGTGTTACTTGCCACTAGAGGTTGTGCTTTTGCCCCAAAGACTTGAAAAGAAGCCCGTGCTTGCATGGTTTAGGTAGTTGGTTCCTAATGCATTTGTAGATGGAAAAACAGGCAGAAAACACCTCAGTTGTATTAACATGGAAGAACAGATTATCTGTACATTTGAAGACCATCCAGCTGTGAAGATTTCCTTCCTAAAGATCCCGATGACATCTCTGCTTCCTTGCTTGTCATGCAATTCCATACACAGTGTGCTTGTTCCCAGTTATGTCTGTGCCTTTGACTGGTTCTTTTGTGTCCTTCGTGACTGGCTCACATTAGAACAAAGAGCTGCAGCAATTAAGAAGAATAGAATAAGCAAAAAGGCTTTTTAAAACAAGCTATTTTCCCTGCAGATTTAGCAAGAAGGAATGGAGGGGGAGGAAAGAGGAAGCAGATGTAGATTGAGGGGATATGGCAGTACTGGGACCCAGAAAATTATGCATCACATGTTTCAGCCATGTGATGACCCTGGAAAATAGGAACTCCTCTCTGCAGCCTTGGCTTGTCAAAATTGTCATTTAATTTCTTTGTCAGATGTACTACAATGTATTTTGAAAATACAAACACTCCATAATAATTTGACTCTGATTTTGTTGTGGAGATGTGTTTTTTCTTTTACTCTGTGGGGCTGTGACACACAGCTAGATTGGATTCCAGGTTGCCTTGTTATCTGGGTAAAAACCCTGATTGTATTAAAGCAAACAAAACCCCTTATATACTGGAGGAAGTGGTATTGGTTGTTTTGAAAAAGGTTACCAGCAAGTAAGTCTCAGTAAGAGCAGTAGACTGGCTAAAGCAGACTTGTTACTTAGCAGGCCAAATCTTCATAAAGATACATACATACATTTCAGTATCCTGATTAAACTTAAGCTGAATACATTTTCATGATGCAAGTTTTCTTTTTCCTGTAATTTCCAGCTGCTTTACTCACACATTTACTTGCCCAGTGTGCATATTTGAAGTAACTTGCTGTCTTGAAAAATTAATCCATAAAAAATTTGTGAAGGGGGAGGTCCATATGTGAGTTATACATAATCAATGTTTTAAGGGCTGCAATATAAGGGGGTTGCAGGAGATCTGGGGATACAAGAGACATGATCCAGAAAAACTATTTTTGCCTAAATAGCCTCTTAGTTGTATAGCAAACCCCCCTATTTTTTAATGTCTTAACTGTATGTACAAGCACAATACAATATTTTTCTTTTGCTCATTATAGAGAAATTAGTCAAAACTACTCAGATAAGACTGAAGTGGAAAGTTTTCAGTGTGTGTGTGGAAGCTGTTGTATCCTAGGAGTAGTGTAGGATAAAATGTCATGCAGGTGTGAGCTCTTCACTTATTACTGATGAGAAGTACAATTGTCCTGAGAGTGAATGAAGCCTGCACACCTGTGTTAATCCCTCATACTCTTTGATACCAAGATTTCACTAAGCTGAAGTCTCAGAGTGATGCTGATCTGGGAGGATGGGGAGGAAGGGAAACTAAGAAGTCCACAGTCTGTTAACAGCAACCAGGGTGTGGTGCAGGGGGAGTATTTTTAATTTTGCTGGATGCTGATATGTTCAAGTTGTGGCTGGATTCATTTGGATCAGGAAGTATGAAACAAAGGGTGGGGCATAGATATGAAAATAGAAAAGGTTAATGTGGAATAACCAGTGTGTGTAGTGTCTGTACTCAGAACTACTCCCAGCATTGTTAATTTTTAAATGGTGAGAGGGAGGAAGTTGATTTGTCTTAAACTGTGGGGTAGGAGGGGTAGCAAAACTCACTTTCAAATGCATTTCAAACTCAGTACTCTAGAGGTTATTGCCTTGCATAGCCAGGAAGTCAGCAAAAAGCTGATTTCTGCTGTTTCTGTGTCAGTTTTAAATCAAAACACAGTGGTAAAGGATTTTGGAGCTTCTCCCACTCAGTTGTTGAACAATTTGATTTCACATGGAAGGCAGTGTGCTGGAGTTCTGTCCACAGCTATAACACAAATGTGAAGCCAAATCTAAAGCCATTGTTATGAGTGTGAACCCACTGAGGGTAACTGTGTGGGTAGGTGGAGATAGGATCTGCTGGGATCTTTGTTCCTGATTTTGCTTTCTGTAAGTTTACAGTACTGCTTTTTCTTTGGCTTTCCCATGCTAGTTTAGGTGTCTTGGTGGAGCAGTTGCCAGAGTGTGGACATGTGTGACTGTGTGTTAGTGAGACAGAGGGGTCTCTCAAATGAGATTTGTGTTGTAATTGGAAATGAGTCCAGGCCACATGGAACGTGGATTAGAGATGGAGTTCCACAGCTGAAAGCTCTGAATGTATTTCTCTCTTCCTTCTGTCTACAAGCCTGGTCTTCTGCTGAAAAAATTGTTTTTTTGTTGGATTTATTTTCTTAACATTTGTGTCAGCTACCTGTGGCTAGCTAAACTGGGAGAGAACTAGTCAGGATCTGGAGGAGGTGGTGTTTATGCAAGTGGTATTGCTCAAATTTTATGAATTTTTGTAGCATAATTTAGTTTGAGCACTGCAGTATGGAAACTTTTTGATGGCTTCCTGTTGTGTGTCTGTGGCATTCAAGCAAGCCAACATCAGCAAAGGGGACTCATGGGCTTTTACTTGCTCAATGAGGTGTGTTAGCATTGTTCTACAGCTGGGATAAGATGGAAAGTCTGCAGTGTAGAAAGTCCAGAAACATGCACAATGATAAATTTGGAGCCTGACTGCATCCAAGTATCAAAGGCTCTTTGGCCTTTGACCCTGTCATTAAACTCTCGGGTTTCTTTCATGTAGTTGTAAAGTAAGGGGGCAAATCTTGTGTTTAATGAGGATGTTGTGAAATAACGTTTTTTTCTTGAATGGGAGGTGGTCATGTAAAGAAAAAACCCAAACCACTAAAACCAAAAAAAGGAACACTTGAATACTTGATCATCTTTATGTTAACAATTCATTCTCACTTCGTTTTTAAAGAAGAGAAATTCAGTCATGCTTTTGGCTGACTCATCCTGTGGCTCTTCCAGCACCTTTGTGTGCATCTGTTACTTCCTTCTCTTTCTCACTCCCTCTGTGCATAGGAGTTGATTGTCTAACTTCAATTCCAGTACTTCACATAATTTATTAATTTCTGTGTAACTTGCATTAACTTGAAATAATGGAAAAAGCTTCTAATAGTGACTTTTTTTTCTTCTACAGAGAAACAAGAAAAAGAAGTTGACATGTATGCTAACCTTTCAGATGAAAAGGCCTTCGTATTTTCAGTGGCCTTGGCGGAAATAAACAGAAAAATTATCAATCAAAGACTTATTCTCTAACTTGTGAGCACAATCTGATGCAATTTTATGCAGGCTGGCTAGCAGATTTCCAAGGTGCCATGGACTCTCGGAAAGTATGTTGTCTGCACCAACAAGGACCATAGCATTTCCTGTTAAAAATTCTACTCCTGTTCTTGGAAATCAAATTCTGTCTCTACAAATCAGAAAGAAAGTGGTCACAAGATTGTGCTGTGAAAAATGAGAAAGCAGATATGTTTCACGCCTTGAAGACAAATGCTAGACAAGTGCACAGAGAGACTGCACCCATTCCAGAGCACTTCTTTTGAATTTGCTGCCAGAAATGCAATATTTTAAATATTTTCAGAAATAAATGATTTTCCTTTAAAATTATATATTTCAGATTTTTCAGCTATATTGCAGTATACGTATGTACAGTTCACATAACTTTTTAATAAATTGATATTCCAATATTTTATTGAATGGAGAATTAAGTACATTTGTGGTACTCAGGGTGTGTTGGTTTAATCCTTTTACAAACCTGGTATTCATGCTAGGTATGACTTCAGTTTTACATTTTTTAATAGGTGTGATATGCTTCTGGTAGGAAAAAAAGTGGTTTAATTTGGGAGTGTTATTTTGTTAGACAACTTCATATTTTTTTTTAAGAATTATTGCTAGAAAAAAAAAATTTCTTGCTCCATAGAGTTGTTTTTTAAAAATCATATACTTTGGGGGTCAGACTCCTGAAGTTTGAGAGCCATGAACTTGTTCTGTAACAATTATTTGCTGAGTATCTGCCTTGTCCAGCTGGTAAGTTCTTGTCCCATACTTTTTCTTGGCTCATTATTTACTGGAGAGGGAGAGAAGGAGACATGAGAAATGTAGATCTGCAGTTGGCATCCTGTGACTGGTATTTCCCAAACATGATGTGGTACTTCCTTTTACTCCCCATAGCTTTTTCTGACTCACTTTTAAAAGTATAATTCTTACTGGTATTGTGTTTGGATTGTTGACTATAAATACCAAAGCAAAGCCTACCTGAGTGTGCAAAAATGAGCTGTTTTGATATAAATAGTTCTGGGGAAGACATTCAACAAAGTAGTCTTTCTTAAAGTGGTATAGTGGTTAGTCAGCTAAAACTCTTCCTTTAATAACTATATGGGGACTTTATTTTACCAAGAAAAAACCCCAAAGCCTCAAGCTGTGTAAAATCTTGAGGGAGGAGGTGTAGGAGATAATTACATTCATAGAATCTGACACACTGGGGTTTAGTCACCTTTCATTTGCTGTATTCTAGGAGGGGGAATGCAACTAAATGTCTTTTTCTTCAGTATTACTGGTGGTTTTTCATATCACATTGAGTAATGAGAATTGCCTAATGAGGTTCAGCTACAGAACTGATCTCTGGGTGGAAGCCAAGATGTTTATTAATAAAGCTGGACTATCAAATACTGGCTGTTTATTAGTTACTGATTAACAGAAGGAGCCGTGATAGCTTCAAGTTAAGCCACAAGACACTGATCAAATGCAAACTCTCTAAGTGAAAGCAGGAAGCATGGAAAGGGTTTTTCACTTCTTAACTCCTAAGGAATAATTTGCATCCTTGTTAACACTGGATGAGAGAGATGGCGTGCAAAAGTGGTTAAGCCACTAAAACACATTTGTCTTTATTCCAGTAAATGAGAAATTGCAAATACAAGATCTACTTCTCTGCATCATTGAACTTGTGCTTCCCAGAGCTGTGGCCTGTCACAGATACCAGTAGTAAGGACAGATGAGTCTTAAGGATAGAGAATACATTTACATGGTAAGTTACAAGTCCCAGTGACAAAAGGAAAGTTCTGACTTAAGGGTGTGGTCAGGCTGGTGTTGCTTGTGATGCTGGAATGAGATGTGCTGTGTTAGGAAGGGAGAGAGGGAGCTGCCAAGGCAGTCTCTTTGGTTTCTGACCTCCTTTCCTACAGGTTTGTCTCTTTCTGCTCCTGCACATGGAATTGATTACTGTCGCAGGACCAAAATTAATGTTGGATGTTACAAAACTGTAAATTAATTTCTACATTTAGATTGGTGCCTTTTCTAATCAATACTGTTGAAAAACACATTTGTACCTCTCAAATGTGCAAGGCCATTCATTCTCCTTCATTGGTGGAGGTTCTCCTGAAACAGTGGTTGAGTTCTATTTCTGTATTTCTTCTCTTTGTATTCCCCAGGTCACTTCTGTCATCTCTTTCCCACATATCCTCAGGCTACTTTTCTTCCCCTGATGGCTTCCAGTTTCTTTGAGAAAGCTGTGATGGAAGCAGGTGGCCTTGAAAACACTCTAGGGAGGGAGTGGGTCTCTGCCAGGGGATCTGGCAAAGCAGGAAACCTGACTTTCTCTTCCCACCAACCAGAAACAAGCCATTCTTTCCTGTATAGACAGGACATTTCGGCCTCTTCCAAAAGCCCTGGTAACTGTGGTGTGCCAAGACAGATTTCTTGGAACATATTCAGTAACTGAACTGGAAAGTGTCTGCTTTGTACAAAATAGGCATCAACATGATGGATCTCAAGAGCTCTTTCTTTTGTGTGCTAGAGATGATCCAGAGATGAGACACTGGCAAATCACTAGATTATAATTGTAAATTGCATTTGTTCTTAGTCTATGAAAGTAAAATAAAGCCAGTGACAGCTGAATGATGAAAGAGTAAAATTCTATGTACTGCAGCTCTGACTGGCTTGGGAGCTGCATAGTTTCTGAGAAGCAAGAATAAATATGGTAAGGCTTCAGGAAGTTGCTTACGTGAAGGTTTTCTTGTTACTAGTTTCAGTGTAAGATTTTAGGCTCTGCTTTTGACTGTCATTGTGGTTCAGGCTGACTTCATTTATTTCACTGCATATTTTTGTAGCCTGCAACTTCACAAGGAGAAATACTCTTTCAGAAAAATTGAATTAGGCTGCAGTTTTTTAATGAAAAAAAGAAGATAAAGTGCAGTACCACTGCACCTCTGTACATGTTGACTTGCCTGAGTGGATAAACTGTCGTGAACCAAATAATTTAGGATTGTATTGGGAACTGTCTGTAAACCACCTTTTAACAAGTTCTGCTTTCTGCCACTTCTTAGCCATTTTTTCCCTAAAGATCTGTGCTTCCAGTGTTTATAACTGTGTGTAATAGCATGTCTGACCATCAAGTGGTCTCACAGTTCAGATTTTGGCTTGAGATTTCTCTGCATTTCCTCTGCTCTGCTCCTAGATGGCAGCCGTATTCTAAACAGCTCGCTGGTGTTCAGGCATTCTCACCATGGAGACCAGGAAAAGGGAGTGTTTATATTGCAGAAAGCAACCTGAAAGATCATTTTTCAGGGAAATTAAGATCCTACTAATGGGTGTTACAGGTTGTCTGCTGGTCCAGTTACTTTTGTTCTGAGACTGATTAAAAAAAGGTGAAACTGGGACAAGGTATTGAGGAATACTTTGCAGATTATCATTGTCCTGTGGCTGGGCAGGATTTATTGAGAAAGAGACTGAAAAGGAGATACGGGATTTGAATATCAGTTTCCAAAGAAGGTCTTTAGGTTGGTTTTATGTAGTGCTTTTTGATTTTTTTTTCTTTTGTAGTTTTTTCACATTTTGGGGTGTTTTACAGTGAAACCGTTATTACCTAGGCTGTCAGCAGCTCTGTGTCTATTCCTTGTACCTTGGACTGTACTATGAAGGATGTTTATCATCCTGCTGCCTAACAGGACATGGTGCTTGGCTTCTGATAATCTTTTAAGGTATTGACAACCTGTGATTAAACAGTGTGAGCAGAAAGGTGTGTTAAGCCACAGTTTAGTTTGGACCTGTTTGAGAAGGATCCTGTGTGTGCATGACCAGCTGCAGGTGTGTTGTAACCCCTGGGTGCTCTGTGCAAGTGCTTTTGCTTGCATGGGGAGTGTGTGTTCCCAGCAAATCTCATGGTACTCTGCACCTCCAGTGCTTAGATTTGCATCATGGACTAGTCTTGGGAAGCAGGATGGACAGGACTCTTCCAGGAGAATTGGCCTGGAAGGTTGTTCAGCTGTCAGTGGGTGTTTGGTCTGCAGGACCTGGACTACTTGTAGCAGGTGCTGGGCTCTCAGTACCAACTGTTCCACTCCACAGATCTCCTGTGCCTTGCTTCCTGCTTGTTATGGAAACACAGAGAGCCAGTGTTAACAACCAGTGCTTTCAGGTGAGTCTAAAAGCAATTTGTCCTTCAAAGTATTTACAGTGCTGTCAGTGTTTTTGTAGTAGGCTTCTCATTAATTTTGCTGTGGGTTCTGGCAGGTAACCTCTGGCAAATGTAACTTCAGCATTCCAAGGCATTGCTGTCCCCTGTTATTTGCCTACGCTTTAAGGAGGTTGCCACTTTGATTGCAGTGGTGGTAGGACAGCTCTAGTATATAATTGAATAATTTTATTTCCTCTTTTTTTAGGTTACTACTTTCAAAACAGGTTACAGAATTTTAAGTCTGGTTGTCCCAATGTTATAAATGATTAAGCAAGCTGGTTGAGATGAAGATCAGTTTTTCTGCATTATGGCAGATCAGACACTGAGTGATTTCCACAGATACTGTGAGTTCATAATGAAATGAAAATATCTGTGAATCAATGTACTATAGTGTTTGGGATTTTTTTCCTTCACTTACTTTAAAATGGTTTCTGACACTGCCAGCTGTTGGTTGGGATGTGCCATCTAAGTAAGAGGCAAGGAATTGATTAGGCAGGAGGCAATGAAACTGGATAAATCTCTGTATTTCTTTTTTTCTGCAGAAGAAAACCTAAACCTGCTTTCAACAATGTTAATTAAAATTTCACGCCCAGAACATGGTTCACATGAATCATGTGATGTCATTGTGCAGCATTTCCCCAGGAAAAGGTCAGGTACCTCTTCTTCATCTTCCCCTCAGTCTCCCTCATAAGCTGCATGTTTTGGTGCTTCTTAATTTTGTATGTCAAACCTGAGCTCTGTCTTAGTTTATTGCCTTTGGTCTTCTACTAACTGTTATTCCTCTCAATTACAATTTACTAATTTTATTAATCAGAGTTAAGAATTAAATACTATTTTTAATCCTGGACAGTGTTAAGGACCATAAAATGCTGTTAAGAGCAGCAAGTGTTCCAAATACCAGGAGTACAAATATTAATTATCTGGCAGCTTACCAAGTTTCTGTGGTTTGTTTTGTCTTGGAAAAAAAACTTATGAATATTTAATGGAAAAATACCATGCTAATAAAGAGAAATCTTCAGACTGAGGTCAGAGTTGCTTTATTTGGAGAAGTTGTGGAGCAAAACGTGTGTGTGTGTGGCTGTTTGAGCAGGTGTAGTGATGGAAGATTGGAGTGGTGGAGTTAGAGGCTCTGCTATGGAGTTGCTCTGGGTCCCAGCTCCTGGTTCTCAGCAGCTCCAGAGAAATGTTTCAGGATCAGTGAGCTCGCTGTGACCAGGAGTTCTGGTTTTCAGTAAAATGAATAAATGATTTTATTAGCACAGCAGTGTGTAGTGTATTTGAAAGTAATGCTTGTTGTAGAAGTTTACTTTGGCAAATAAAAAAATTCTGATGTGTTAAAGCACATTTTTAGGGAATGGCATACAGTTTATTAGCAGCAGAGTTCAAGGATATTTAGCTCTAGACTTGTCATAACCTGCATGAGAGTGCAGTAGGTATGAAATCTGTGAAACCACGCTCAGTGTCCTGGAGGTGGTATGGGTTTTGTTGTACAGAGTCAGAGGAAAGGCATGAGTGTAAGAAAGTCTGGAATAGAACAGCTGTTTATTTTGCATGAGCCTCTCAGCTGGGGACCATTAAAACTGTGAAACATTGGTGTGTAGCTCAGGTGAATGAAGTTAGAATAAGGCTCAATTTGTTTTAAGTTCACCGAGGAACTGTGGACTGAGGCTTAAGGTAAAAGTGGTTTCACTGTAGCTTTCTGAAATGGTGGAGGATAAAGATTGTTTTCTGTCATCTTAGAAAACTAACAAAGATCTCTGTTCTTCAGGACAGAGCAATTCCAAAGGAAAAGTGGTGCAGTAAGTTAGGAAATGCTTAAGACAGAGGTATATTGAGTCTTTGCCAAGTACTGATTCAGAACCTGATTCTGAGGTAATTTTACCACTGATTGTGTTACAAAAAAGAAACTAAACTAGAAACTATAAAAAATGTGTATTTAAATTGCACAACTAGAATTCCTTGCTAAACTGTGTGGATAAATCTATCTTAAGGTTAGAAGATGAGCATTAGAATTTAAGATTTTTTTACAATGGCAGGTCTTGACATCTAATGAAAGGTTTTCAAAGAGGCACTTTTAAAACAAACTTTTTATTTAGCTGAATGATCACAATTACTATTTCTAACACTTACAAAGAGGAATGTTTTGAAAATAGTACCTCAAAGCAGTATATAATGGGCTGAGTGGAAACTGAGCAAGAAGCCTAATTTAGATAAATACTAATAGCTGCATTCTGAAATACAGCCTGAGTGTTCTGATGGGGAGAAGTGTCCTGCAGCGTTAGGATTACTCATGAGTCTGGTCATCTCCAGATCTATTTTTCTTTCATTGTTGCTCACACCCATTTTAAGAAGATTGGGAGTCTCATCCAAGATATTTAGCTTACATTTCTTGACGCTGAGCGAATTCCAAACGTGGCAGCTGTGGTGCTGTTGCTTACAACAGTGGCAGGGCAGGCTCTGGCACAGTTACTTAGCAACAGGGAAGCTCACGTTTGCTTACAGCTCCTGCGTGTGCATCTAAATGTAGTTCTGGAAAAAACTAAAAGGTTAAAGGACTTTGGAAGGGGAAACAGACACTTGAACAATTTGTACTGTTCGGTGATTGAGACTGATGGTGACAGGACATAGGAAAATTATTCTCAAGATATTTTGTCTTTTAAAATCTTTATTAGACTGTTAATATGTTGCAAAAAATTGAAATCAAAATGAACAGAACCCTACTCCTACCAACTACAGAAAGATCAAAAATAAAAATACATCAAATGGTAAAGAGCAGGAGGATGTGCTGTTTTGAATGCCCGTGTTAAAAATGCATTCCTTGGAAACAAGACAATTCATTATTTGAACATTGGGAATCTGAGGAAGTAATAAAAATTATGTTTTGTGAGACTAACAGATGGGTTGAGATTATATTAGATTAATTACTACTGATTGTTGATTGTTGCTTGTCAGTTCACAAGTGCTTTTTAGCTGATCAAGCTGTGAAATCCTAATGGGTTTTTGACAGCTTGCACTCTGTGACTGCAGTAATACTCAAAAGCACAGTGACTTAAAAGGCCAGTGTCAGACTGTTCTTGGATTGTGTTATGATTACAGTAATCTCAGTTTCTGGGGTTTCAGGCATGCAGTTTTCCTTCTTAGCCAGCACTGGAGCTGCAGTGGGGTTTCCTTATATAGCAAAGGCAGGAAGGGGATTGCAACTCGCTCCAGACATGAGGGGGAGGCAGGGACCAGAGACAGCAAGCCTAGGGTGGAGAGGGTAGGAAAAAGGCTGGATTTGGCTAGAGAATGGAGAAAGGTCTGATGGTGGGAATGAATAATGAGTGTGTTCAGGCTGTTGGGGAGAGGGATGTGGAAACCTGCAGGATATCACTGAAGGAAGCAGTGCACTGCTTCAGCCTGTGGGAGCTGGGAGGAGGAGCAGGGCAGTTTGGAGAACAAGGAGAGTGACTGGAGAGGTGCTGAATTTACAGAGAAGTAAGGATACTGCTATTCCAGCTGCTCCCAGAGCTGAGCAGTTCCTTTCCCTTCCTAGAAATTAAGTGGTTGCAAAAAGGAATTCTCCAGAGGCTGTGTTCTTTTGTTCCTGTGTTTGGTCTTCCCCATCTGTACTCTTACTTATGAGTTTACTGGACTTTTCTGTGGGAAACAGATTCAGACATGATATGGAAGGTGAACAAGATCTCACCACCACTGGGAATGGGCTTGCTTTTCAAAGCTGAGTCAAAATGGGGAAGCATCTTGTGAAGAAGGTTTTTAAGGGCTAGAATGAACCTGGTTAGGGGACAGTGATTTAAAAGATAGGGGAAGAAAGTCATCAATCCAGGCTGCCAAAGTTAAAGTCCAGCTAAAATATTTACCTTTGAATTTCAAATTCAATCTAGAAAATTCTATAATTCTGATTGCCACATGTATATTCATGTGCTTCATGTGTACTGTATGGGGCTTACTCACTTAAATGATGTCTGCCCTGGTTAATGGACCATTAAATATGAGGCTGCCTCAGAGTGAGCAAGATAATATGTGTTAATTCTTTATAAAAATGACAGGATAGTGCATCTGCAGAATAAGAGCTTGATAAAAATCTCTCACCCATGCAAGTGACAGCCTACTCATCCCCTGCTGGGAGAGTCTGTGCCTCTCCCTGCTGAAGGCTTTTTAGAAGGCAAGTAGAAGAATGATGTAAAATAATTTTGTTTCCAGTTACCTCTCCATATTTTAAACTAACAGGCTGTTGAACGTGAAATCCGTGCTGCAGCAACTTTTACCTTTTGTAAAGGTAAAATGAGAAAAGTTTGGTTTTACTTTTGCTGTTCATTCCTTCGGTAGTGGAGATGAAGGATGCAGGTACTGTCAGGTTGACCTGTGTAAGAAGGCTTGGGGTTTCACAGAAGGAGGAGTCTGCTACCCAAAAATTGGCCCCCATCCTTACAGAGAAGGCTTCAATCTCTTCTCCTTTGGACCTTTCTTCTGACCATCAAAGCCAAGTTTGCTGTGTACTTGATAGCTCTCAATGCAAAATCATCGACATCACCCATCCATGTTTGCCAGGAGACAAAGTATATGGAGAGTCACTTTGTCTCTTAATTTGGGCTTTTTTATGGTATTTGTAGCTATTTTCAAGTCTTCCCTTGGTAAGTTGCCTTTTGTGAGTTTATTCAGCTGCAGACATTATATGCACTTGCTTTGACAACTGGAACAAAAGGAGAATATTGACAGAATTAAAATTTGCTGGCAGTTGTATTTGTGCTTTGCAGACAGGATTCGTTGTAGTGCAAATCTTTGTGGGCTAATGAAGTTAAAGCAGGGCTTTAGATAGTATTCTTTTCAACAAAAGCAGCTTGCCTAAAACTGTCTCTGCTAGTGTTTTCCTTCTGAAACAATGAGACCGAATGCTGCAGGTTTAAAAATGGAATATAATTTATGAGGCATCAAGCCATGGGCATGAGTCCTTGTGTAACTGGAATTTAAAGTCTAAAATGAATATTAATGAGGTGGGGAGGGCTGCAGACCTGTCCTTTAATACTGATCCATTGTGAGTGGAGCAGCTCTAGCAATGAGCTGATATTGGCACAGGGACAACCAGGAATTGACTGCTCTTAGAAAATGCCTCATCAGTCAAAGTCTTCACAGGCTCCTGAATACTTGTCCTGATCAGATACAGAGAGGCACCTGAACATTTGTGGTGTCAGTGCCCTGCCTGCTGATCCTGTGTGCATTTCCCTGGGGACACTCCTGTGCTGGTTTCAGCTCTAGCTCCTGGTGTGGATGGAAGCGTAATGGAAGGGTAAGTTACCAGTGAGTTTGGAAGTACCTTTGGAAGAGAACTGGGAATCTTCAGGCTGATGTTTAGGGCATAGTCATGGTGACTTAGGCTGGGTGACATCAGTGTTAGAAGCTCCCTGTCCTTGATTATTAATGGCAAGGATTTCAAATACTTAAGTGATTTCATAACTCTTAAGTGTGTGTAAAAGAAATGTGCCAAGTGAGTAGAGCTTTCCCTCATTTTCAGGAAGGAAGATACTTTGTATTAACCATTTGATCTAAGTAATGTTTAGATTATAAATTCCTGAGAATGGGATGTTTGTGGACCAGTGCACCTCCTCCTAATTGACAGAAACTGGTGCTGGGAGATGAGTGAGGTCACCTCAAAAATGCTGAGCCCCTTCATTTGACTCTGTAGTTAGGGCAGGAATTGGCAAATCTGTCAGTAGCTGGCTGGAGAAGCCAGTTATAATAAACCTCTGCCTCTTTCCTTGTCTTGGACTGTGCTCCAAATGCTCCAATGTGCTGCTAACACCTCTAGTTTGAGAGAGGAGTTTTGGAGTGAAAGGGTAGCAAATTTGAAGAGTTCCTCTAAAAGCTGAAGTACTAACCTTGATTTCATTTGTTGGATATTATGTGCATGACTTTTGGTAAAGTTCTACATTTATTCTATAAGTAAATGGTGTCTTGTGACACCTACAAAGCCTATACTCAAAGTGATCACTTTCCTTGCCTCTAGCTCAAGGGCAAGGCACCAAGATCTGTATTTCCTTATATGTAAAATCCATTAGACTTTACTCAGGTACTAAAGATAACATAGCCCTGTGTCCATTGCCGCAGAAATACATGTAACTTTGTGAAAAGTGGAGTATTTCCTTGTTGGGGATTGAAAGTTACATAGTTACCACTAAATTGTTGCCTTTTAATACTCACAGAATCACACAGTTCAGAACTGACATTGTGAGATTGTAAATTAAACTGAGGGAGAGAGAAGCTCCAAATTAATTATTTTTCAGAACCTAAATGGCAAAAAAAGCAGTCAGTGAAACTCATCATAATAATTATATTCTTAATATTAATTCATGCAAATAATGCAGGAAGGTGTTGTTTTACACTATGGTTCTGTATTTAGATCTGCTAATGGAAGGCTGCAGGCTGAGCATTGCTCATTCCAGAGTTCTTGCCAAAGTTTCTAAAGGATTCTCTTTGTCATGCAAGCCTTCCCCTGTGGCATGGTGCTTGCATGCTGTACATGCCTCTGCTACCACATGAAGTAATAGTGTCTCTTTACTAAATCTAGAGTAACTGCATGGTTATTTGTGCTATTGGAAGAAGTCACAAATATATAAAAATACTTCTTTCCCTCCCTTGGGTCTAGGATCATTTACGCCCTGCACCTCTTGAGCAGTTCTAATATTTCTTCTTTTCTTAGGTACTGGAGTGGGGGTCTTTAATTCCCACAATCAGTTACATGGTAATAAAAAAGCTGAAGGCAATGTTCAGGAGCTTGGTGCCCATGTGGATGGTCTCCTGTTCCACTGAGAGTGGCTGGGTGCTGTTCCCAGTGCCAGGAATGCTGCTGGAGGTGCTGCCACAAGGCCAGCAGCATCCCTGGCCTGTGCATGTGGAATGGCTCACAGGGCAGGGCTTTACACCGTGAGCCACTGTGTCCCTGTGCCACTGCATGCACCAAGCTGATGGGTCTTAAAAATCTTGGGGCAGTTTTGACCTACAATTTATGGTCTACTCCTGCCCTTTAAAAGGACAGAATGGTACTAATAGGTCTTAAAGCTATGAAAATATTCTATAAGCTAGGGAAAGTTTAACTGTGTTTTACAGGTGGAAAGGCCAAGGCACAGAGATTGAGTTAGGAATTACCCAGGGGTCTGGCAGTTGAGACTGGTCTCATCGCTGGAGTCCAGCCTCAGTTTGCCTATGTCCCTTTAGCAGGATGTTACACTACTAACATCTCTAGAGCTGTGCTCAAGTCACCCCAGGCCACCCCTGTTCTGTACTTGTTTGTTAAATAGCCTAAAAAAACATTCCCTGCCAGGCAGTAAAGCAAGCATGGGCACCTCCTCCCTGGCTTTTGCCCTGCAAGAGTTCCTCACTCGCCTGTTTCTAGTTCTGTCTGTACTAACGTTGGTTTCATTTCATTTTTTAACAGCATATTTGTTATTTTGCTGTACAAACCCAGCTGGAAACACACCACTTGTTGTTGCTGTGAGAGGGGCAGCCAGCTCTGTACCCCCACGTCTGGACCTGAGATCTCTTAGATCATAATGCTAAAGGTACAGTATCTTATCTCCATCACTGGCCTGATTGTTTCAGGGGATTGTTCCATCCTGTGGTGGAACAGGCTCCTGTTGGGATTGCAGCAGTGAAGATGTGGCTCATGCCAGGCCCTGCTCCTGCTGCCTGAGGTGCTTGTCCACCTGCTCAAAGGCAGGGCTGTAGTGAGAGGCTGTCATTTTGTGTGCCTGTGCCTGATGGATTCATCTTAATGCTAGATCACTTGCAGCTTGTAATCAGAGATAATTCCATTACAGCTTGTTGGCTGAGTGGGAGAAGAAGGCACAGATTAAAACTGAAAGCAGATTTGCTTCTACTTCTCTAGAACTAATTTCCTTCTTAGGTCATCCAGCATCTTGGTATCTGTTCTGTTTGTGTATTTGTCCTCCATGGACACAAACTTACAGGTAAGACCTCTGTTAAAGCATATCTTACACAGGGCAAAATAAAAAGGAATTCATTGGCTGAGAACCAAATGCACGAGGAACATCATTTGGGTGCATTGTGGCTGCGTATTTAACCGTGTAGGTAGAAATAAAAGCTCCTAGATCTAGGGGTTCACAAATATGCCTACATGGACTTCATGGCAACATACACTTGTGCAAGTAATGTGTTCTAGAGGTTCTGTGTGCGTAGCATCAGATGTAGAAACAGTGCTTAAGGCATAATAGGTATGTGAATTCTGATGGAGAATGAACCCTCCTGAATGGTCATTTTTATGTCCACTCATTGTTCCCTCTACTCATGTAATTAAGAAATTGGACATGCAAGAAATTCCCACATATTCATGTTGTGTTGAAGCCAATATCCTGGAGCAGTTACCAGTGTCACTGAAAAATAGAATAGCACTTGGATAAATTACTGTCTTGTCACTACTTGGCTGAAGCCAACGTGCTGTCCTTAAGTTACAGCTACAGCAAAGTAAAATTGGATTAAAATAAGCGAAGGAACAAAGAAATGCAAAGAAGGGACTGTTCAGTGGCTCCAGAGGTCTGGCTGTCATCTTGTCCTGTTTCCGTGCCCTGGAGTATCTGTTATCAGTGGTTCAGGAAGTGAACTGCTGGGATATGGATAGAACTTAGTACTGCTGATAAGGCAGTGAAATGATTGAAATGCCTGGTGTAGTGTCAGATAAGATGAAATGCCTGGTTTATCACACAAGCAGAATTCTAGCAAGATCCAGGGAGGCTGTGCAGCTTTATTCAGTGAAAGGCTGCAGGCTACCAGGGTGACCACCAGACAAGACAAACAGAATGGGGACTTTATATCAAGAATCTGCCCTGCACAGATCCCTACGTTTGAGCATGGGAGGATTTTGTGTTTCAGATTACATAAAGAGATTTACGGTAAGGGACCCCGTAGTGCTTTATTGTGAGCCTGGTTTGAAATGGAAAACTTTCTGGATGGCACAGAATTGGTTTCTGTGCCTTTTGTAACATGCTGTGTGTGTTTGACATTCTTGGCCAGGTTGTGCAGGCTGTTGGCTTGCAAAACACCTGCCAGCATCAAGGAGGTGTTTCTGAAATGATGACTGCAAGCTTTGCCATTGTAAATAAATTTACTTTTCATGGGAGCCTTGGCACATTAAAACTTCTATTGAGACTGGAATATTGGTTGTATAGGATTGCAGACTGACAATTAAATTATGTAGAGGCTGGCTGTTAGTGCTTTTTGCTTGGCTTGCCATATGTCTCTGAGTTTCAGGACTGTGACTCTGTTGGGCAGGCTGACCCTGAGGTGATTTAGTGAGCAGCCAAGTTCTGCATGAGCCCATCTGACCTGCTAAAAGTGGTGCAATCACCTTGAGTGGTGGCACTCAGTGCCTCAAAGGGTGCTCTGGGGTAGTCCTGGAAAGCTGTGAGATCAGAACCCCACAGTGCACAGGTCTGAGGAGCAAAGCAAAAGAGAGCTCTCCCCAGAGCTGAAGCCCTGATGGACAGAGCACAGACCCTGTAAGCACAGAGAGCCGTGGAGAGGAGAATGGGAATCTGCTTTTCTACCTTTGTAAGCTATCATTTAAACCCATTGTGTTTTCAAGCTGCCTCTGAAGTTCAGTTTCATTGCTACCATAGTAGAAAGCCCAGGAAAAGTATTTGTTTTCAGCAGCCTGTTTGCATTTACTTACTTTTTGAGCTGCTGAAAAGACCAGTAGCAGAAAATGTACTTAAGCAACTTTAAATAATTCCATGGACATATAATAATGCTTGAGAAATTACAAAAAATTGTAGGAGTTGCATTTTAATTAGAATAGATCAGGTTGTTGTGGGTTTTTTGAAACTGTTCTCTTTCAAAATTTTGAAGAAAGGATTTCCTCATGTGTTTTGTTTAATAATAGCTGTAATGGCTTTTCTTAAAGAGCTTTATTCATAATCATCTTTATTTTTTTAAAGAGCCGATGGAGTAATTAAACTAAATCAACAGCAATAAATTGAATTCTGGCTCAGTTGAAGAAAGGAAAAAAACAATTACTAATTGCAATAAGTAGGATATTGTTCCAAAGCCTTAAATTCCTCTAATGTAACAACATGTAGTGGATTTAATAGCCAAGTGTATGATGATTTTTTAAATCATATATTACATAAGAAACAGGCTCAGTTGACCAGACACAGTTCATATCCCTGTGACTGTATGTTTCGTTGTCTATTTATAGCAACATAGCAGAAAAATGTTTTGGTCTATGCATTTGAATCTACTACTCATCTGTTGTTCTTGTTGAAGAGGTAATGATGTGTTTAAACTGTTCATGTTCAGCTTTTTTTTTTAAGTAATAAATAGCCTGAAATACGTGAGATTTTTCTCTTGTTTTTTTTTCTGAAGGAGTGCAAGTGAAAGATATTTTCAGGACTACAGAAGGTGGCCCTAGAACCATAAAAACAAATGAGCCAGGTTTTTTTTGGACTAGTCATGTCTTGGGGGCAAATAAGTCAGTACTGCAGTCATCTGTCTCCATGGCATTCTGTGGCTTGGCTCTGTGCAGATCAGAGTTAGTGTTTTGCAATGAAGACTATAATGAGATTCAGAATATCTTGTTTCTCTGTAATTGATCTGTTGGGTGACTGAGTAATTATTTCATATTCATTACTTCAATTTCCTTTTCTGTAAAACAGTGATAATGGTACTTCTCTTCTGGAAATACATTAAGGTCCACAGGTGAAAGTTACCTTAGATTTATTTTGATTTATTGGTTTTACTTGTCCTCAGTGCCTAACAATCAAAACCAACTTTGTTTCAGATGTCTCGAGTTGGATTACATCACTCTGGCCAGCTTACCAAACTCATTATGTTTATCTCTTGGAAAATCATCCTTTGTTTTGTTCACAAAGCTAGTACTCAAATTCATGGAGCACTGCAAAGGGAAGGATGCTTTTGGAGGAGGGGACTGTCAGAGAGCACATAAGAATGAATAGTCTTGGACCACATGTGCAATTCTTACTAAAGCTGGTGAGAACTGCTCTAATGTGTAGTTTAATATTAACCCTAGGGAGAGCTCTCTTTTCCAGGTGTCAGCCTACAGGTCAGGTTTGAGCCTGTCCCAGCAGGATCTGGTGGGTGTGAGTACAGTCCTGATGTCAGTGCTTGCAGGGGGAATCTGTTTGTGTGTTTCTGGGCTGGAGTCTGCTGGTGCAGTTCCTGAGGCTCTGCCTGCTGCTCTCAAACAAGGGGCTGGCTCAGCTGACTGCGCTTTTGGAAGGACTCTTAACCCCAGGCAGCTCTGCAACAGTGCCCTGCATGTTTTACAGATTGATTGGAAATCTGTTATTGCTCAGAGGTACAGTGGGGGGGGGAGTTAGGCTCAAGCAATAAGATGAGGCATTTTTTTTCTCTGAAATTAATTGGACTGTTAGGAGAGGCAGTGACAGGAGTATTCTTAACATGTGCCTGAAGATCAAGGCACCTGTACTTCCTTCAGGCTTTTCCTTTCTGAAGCTTTGACATTCACCTACATCAATCCTTTTAACTTTAGTGGTGCTGCTGTCTTCTCATTTGCTAGACCCAATTTATTTTTTATCCTCTTTTAGGACACAGCCAGTTAATGAGATACTGCAAGTATAGTCATTCCTATAAGTTAATCTTGATGCTTCTCTGCTCATTCAAGTTTGTGACGGGGGGTATGTGTCCCACTCTGGGGTTTTTCTGGAGGGGCTAACATCTTGCTGCTTTTGCTGCTCAGAGTTATTTTTCTGAGTCCTGTGTAGAGTTATTTAGACCTCTTCAGATGCTGTTGGTTCACATCCTGTGCTTTGTGTTCTTGCACAATTACCTTTAATTTCTTTAAACAGTTGTCTCCTGTTTTGTGGAGTTGGTGGTTGGACTGCAGAGCTGCTGATGGAGATCAGACCTTGGCAGCTGCAGTTCAGGCTCCTGCTTACCTGGGGGTCACTCCTCCCTCCTCAGCAGAGCAGCTCTGGGCAGTCCATGTACTGCAGGGCCCAAACAGCCCTCCTGGGGTCCAGGTTCTTGGCAGGCTGTGTGCACACTGCTGTGGAGAGCTCACAGAGACTGAAAGAAATGGATGGAATTGGTAAACCATTCTGAAGGATTGGGATTTTTAGAAAAATACATGATTGAAGAATTTCTGACCATCTCAGTTGTTAACACTGTCTACCCAGGCTTTGTGAGAACTCAAGAGGAAAATGTCATGTGTTCCAATTTAAATTTTGCACCATAGTGGTCTGCAGTCTAAATATACTCTATTGAGTATCCTTTCAGACAGTTCATATCCCAGAAACTAAAGTAGTAAACTATATATAGTCTCTGACATTACAAACCAGGTTTGTTTTCACCTTCTCCGTGGCTGAATTGAGATAGCAGGAGCTAACAGGTCCTCCTGCTGTTGTCTTCTATATTTGTGGCTCACCTTTCACTCTCTCATTTGTGTCCTTGTTTTGTTGTTTAGGCTTGAGCAGCCCATGTGCTTTCTGGCTCACCTATCTTAGGCATACTTCTGATTTCAGGTCCTGAATGCTTCCCTTCAGAGACCTGATTCCTTCCAGCACTGTCATTGCACGATAGATGCAGTGTGGGGCTGGGCAGAGTTGAAAAGAAGTGCCCCTTTTCTATCAATAGCTCTGTTCTGGATGTTTTCGTGGTGGGTTCCTGTTCCCAGTTTCAGCTGAAATCCCCAGTGTGGGAAGCTTCAGGGTTCTGGTTAATTCTCAGCACCCCTTTAGGAATCAGCACAGCTTGATTTGCATCTTCCTTAACCTGTCTTGCTACAAAAATAAAATAGTTTGCTACAGATTTGATGACTGATCTGCTTGTTTCTGGGTTTGCTTTATGCAAAATTGTCAGGTTTAGGGCCAGAAAACTTTGGCACAGGCTACCAAATGGCTGTGGGTCATCCCACTGTGTGAGGCAATTGTCACCATGGGCAGCAGGGATGGCTTGTCTTGGCAAGGCAGGTAGAGAGCTGCCAGTCATTGCTGTGGGACATTGAGCTGCTTTTGGGGCACTTTTATCTGTTTTATGGTCAGTGCAGAATCCACTCTTCAGTTTATGCAAACTTTGTCAGAATTTGTGGTGAAACAAGAACATGAGACCCCTGTATTTCACCATTTTCAGGGATATTATGCAGGGACTCTTGCCAGCTGTAATTTTCTCACCTCTCTGCAGAACATGACAGCAGTATTTTCTAGCATCCTGCCCTGTGTTTTAACTCCTCTCCTAATTTCTTGTACTGAGGAGATCTTGATGCACTGTTACTGGATTTCTGGCTGGCACTGCCCTACTACCCATTAGTGACAAGTGCTCTTGATATCAGCTCATATGAAATCCAAACCATTTATATCCTGGATCTTTTATCAGCTCTGTTATTTGCTTGCTTTCCTCTGAGTGATTTTGGCTTTGTGGTGCCAGGCCTTGGGGCTGTTTTTGTAGTCCAGCACTGATAATCAGTGTGTCTGTTTACACTACAGCTGTCTCTGCAATGCAGCTGGAGATTAATTTATCACTGATCTAACAGCAGAATTCCAAAATCAATTATTTATTTGTTTTAATTCAGGAGCCTCCTATGAGTGCAGAGAAATGTCTGTGTGGTTGAGGAAAATGAATGCTCTGGAGTCTGTTGACTGCTGATTTAAGGTGGCAAGGTGGTTCAGAAGCAAAACTTCCTGAGTGCTGATAGAAGCCCTGCAGAGAAGCACTGGGGGGTACTTGCTGTTTTGGGAGTGGAAATGGCTGTACCAAATGTATTCTGTTCTTACTGGATATCTGTGCTGAGATACTAATCCTTGATGGGGATGGATCACTCTGCTTAATCGTACCACTGGAGCCCTAATTCAAGGCTTCTAATTCACACCCAACTTTTTAGAGAGATAAAGTTTAAAAATTGCCTTATAATTCCCTGCTCTGAAAAAAATTGATTCCTGTTGTTAGTTGCTTTCTACAATTCCACTGGCATGTGGTATAATGTTTCTTTAGGGAAGCTTTTCTGTAGATCACATTCTTTTGTTTGTTTCCTGTATACCTCTCCCAATCTCAGAACAACTTTTGTAAGTTTAGCTGGAGATGTTTTTCACAGCTGAGATGGATGCAGCAATTTCTCTGCTTTTTGCCAGACATTGAAACATTCACCTAAAGGACAGCAAGTGGCTTTTATGTGAGCTTTGATTACTCAGAAGAGTTTGCAAAACCACTGCTTTTTGTACACCAACTCTTTTATTCTGAATCTTTTTCAAAGCAGTTTGTGTCAAGACTGATGGTTATTAAGCCTGAACTGATGGTTATTCCTGTATTTGTGAATGATGTCAAAGCAAAGTGTCAGAGATCTAAATCAGCAGGTGAATATAGCACATAACAGACTTCACTATAGGGCAGATAAGTATTTACTTGATCTAAAATTTTGTTAACATGGTGGTTTGGGTTTTAGTGAGAAATACCAATGTCAAAAAGTTCCTAAAAAACCCCCCACTGTTAAATTCCTATAAAGAGCATTATCAGCAAGGAGCAGCGAGTACAGTGTGTTGTACCACAGCTGGGAGCTGTCAGGTGGGAACGTGGGTGAGAGAAACAAATCAGGGACTGAGACCCAGCTTCCACAAGGCCTGACATGATGGCAGGAACTGCTTCTGTAAACTCCACCTGGGAGGAGTTTCTGAGAGTGTGGCAGTAGCCAAGGGATGCTGAGCCCAGTTGGCTGGTGCTGGAGGCTGCCTCTTGCAAGGCTGCCTGGGAACACTTCTGTCTCTTAATTCTGGTGCAATCCAGCATGATTTGAGGTGCTTGTGGGTTTTACCTGTCAAACACCTAAACCAATGCACTGTAAAATTGTGCTCTAGGTGCTCATACCTCAGTCAGGATCCACGAAGAGGGGCTGGAGGACAGAGGTCTTGCCTTTCAACCTTGGGAATGTAAGTGGAGAAGCAAAGAAAATAGCATGATATATTCTTACAACAATTGTCAGTCATGGTGGTGAGAAAGGTGAAGGTGGAAATGAAAGTTACAAGTTAACAAGATAGTACAACTCTGAGAGTGCATTTTTGTTGTATCTTTTCAGACTTGAAATTAAAAAGATCTTCTGAAATAGGAAGGGAAAAGAAATGCAGCAAGTGCAGTTAGGGGATTTGCATCTTCTCAAACAAAAGCATGTTGCTGGCAAAGTACAGGCTTTTCTGAGGGATTTGATTTTAAGCCAGTCAAATTTCAAGTCAGCAAGAACAATTGTGCTGGTTTTAATGTGTTTTGGAGCAAACTCTGGATTATGTAAGTTTGTTTTTCAGATAAGTTGACTGTCTAGAAATAACTCTTTCTTATGCAACAGGTCTGTTCCCTGTGTGTGTATCCTAAGAGCCCCATCTCTTCACTTCAGTGAGGAGAATTTGCTTTTACTGGTTCTATTCCTGTTGGCATTACTGCACAGCCAGGGCCACTCTCCTGTTGTGGCAGATCCCACTGACACAGAATTACTGGTACCTGAGCAAACTGCTGTTGACACAAGAGCTTTTGGCAGGTGTCAAGTGGGCCTCAGGGCTCTCTGCTGAGCTCCCTGGAGTACTGAGAGAGCATCTTAAACGTGAGAGGCTTCTTGAATCTGAGAGAAGCTTTTGTGGCTGACCCTTAAAATCAGCAGGCTTTATGAGGAGCTGACTGCATTAGATATAAAACCACTGAAATTCAGGGGAAGCAGGAACAACATGACTTCTTTGTTCAGTTTCCATAGGAGAGGTCTTTGTTGGAGGGTGTGGAGGAGTGGGAGGGTGAATCCTTACCACCACACTGAGGAAACATTCTCAGTTAGCACTCCCCTGCTCCAAGTTAGTTAAATAGTTTAATAGCTGCTGTAAAAGAAAGTAAATTGAAAGGATGAAAATTTCAAGTAAAAAGCTTTTAAATGTAGTTTCTATGAGTAACAGACTTGGTGGTGAGGAATAAGCTCTGGGGTCAAGTGAGTGAATGTGGATAGACAGCAGGTGCCCTGTTGGCATCCTGAGAGGCAGAGTAACCTGCTGGAAGGACTGTGGGCAAATGGTAAACAGTGTTATCTAGAAATCTCATCACTTTGATGTAAATGAAATGTCATAATTGATCTGTTCAGCTCTCTGCTGTCAGCTGCCTGACAGAGATGCATTACAATAGTGCACATGATATCAGGCTCAGTAACCTATCCTTAGCCCTGCTGCTGCCTGGAGACATCCTTAGATTCAGTTGTCTGGAAAATAATGAAATGGAAGTGGGGAAGGAAGTCAGGACTTGCTGGCTATTTCCTAATTGACCGTGTTAGCATTTTTCTCTCATTAAAGACATGGAAACCCCAAGTTTCCATAGTGATTGTTGGGTGTACCTGGCACCAGAGTCGTGTTGTGACAGTGGCAATATTGAGTTGTCCTTGCCAGGGACACTTGGGGGTACCAACAGTGTTCCATAGATCCTTTTACTGGGCAGGTGGATTTCAACCAGCAGGGCATGAGTGATGCATTAACTGTGGGGTTCTTGGGTTCTAAAGCAGGTGTGGTCCAGTTCCCAGAGTGATCTGGTCCCAGCAGGAAAGCCAGCCATGGGGCTAGATGGATTTATCCAGGCTACATGGCATATCTTGCCTTTGGAAGTTATTCCTCTGAATTAGAGCCAATATCTCCTTTGTGCTTGCTGTTGTTAGAATTGGTCTGTTGCTGCAGCATTACCCTGTGGATATAATAAATTTACCTTTTGAGCTGTTCATGAGAAACTAGACTTAGTATTTCAAAAATTTAGGTACCCTAAAAAGGTTCAGTTACCCTTTAATTTGATGGAGAGAAAAGTAGGAAATATATGTTAAGAGCTGCAGCAATCAGATGTAGATTAAGTAGATTTTCATTATAACTTGAAAAAGCTGACATCTGGTTTCTAAATATGTAAAAAATATTTGTAAAAAAATTTACTTTTTTTTTCTTGCCTGAGCAGTGTTTATCAGATGTAGCCAGACTGCTTCAAGCTTATTTGCTTTGGTTTTTCCTTTAGTAATCTCCTGATGTTTTACCACATTGCATTCTCCATCTCCTTGGAACTCCATTGCACTGCAAACTTTTCCCAAAGCCTTTAAGTTCTATATTTAACTTTGGCTTTTTATAGGCCATATAAAAAGTTATTTTTTCATTTTCTTATGTATTGTCAGCCATCTCCAGTTTTACAATGTTGTTGGAAGCAATGCAACAATCTAATGAGATGATCTGTTTGAGCAGCTGGTTTTAACCTCTGTGACATTTCTCATTTGGAGTATAAGTCTCTGGTTTCACTTCAGCACATGGTGTAGATTTTAATATTTTGTTTTCTATTCACTCTGTTATTGAGGACTTTTTCCTTCCTTTGGGTCAGACCTCGCAAGGAGGAATTGTAAACTAAACTGCCACGTGATAGATTTTCTCTGTTGAATCTGAATTTTTCTCTTGTTTTCTGACATCTCTCTCTCACAGCTGGGAGTGTGTGAGAGGTGTGAGCCAAAGAGCAATAAACTCTTCTCCCCCTTGAGAACAGAATTCTCTTTGGCATCGCTGGTTCAAGGTCACTTGTAGTTGTGTTTCTCCAGGATGTGTGTTCCTTTTCTCTGCATTCCTGAGATACCTGTTACCTTGGAGGTGTTTTAAAGGGATCAGGAAAGTTCATTTCAGTCCAGCAGACAATGTAATCCTGCACTCTCCAGATCCCAGTGCTCATTTTTTGTTACCTGGAAGAAATTGGAGACCAATTGTCATCAGAAAGTTTGTTCAGGTTACGTCCAGACAATGTTAGAGTCTTGTGGGTCACCAGCTTTGGCAAACCAGCAGGGGTGGCTGGACATGACTGTGCTCTCTGCAGGAGTGCTGCAGCATTCTCTGGTATTTGTTGTTCCTGTAATTTTGGGGGCTGAAGATGAAGCACCCTGTGTTGTGGTATCTAAATGCAAAATGTCCTTGTAAGCAACAGCTCCTCACAAAGCAAAAGTGACTTTGAGAGGCTGTGGCACTTGTCACAACAGCTGTGCTTTTTGTGGCGTCAGGCATTTTAGGATTTTTCCCTTATATTTTGGTCACTGTTGAAAGACTTGGGACTTGCAATGGAAATAAATACTCTCTGCAGGCTGCTCAAGCAAGATCTGAACACTGGGCACTGAATCAATGTTCTGAACAATTGTCTGCTATTGTAATTCAAAGCAAAAGGAATAAAAGGGTTTTTGCCAGTATTTGAGCATATTATCATCCTGAAGGCAAGACAAACTATTAGACTTGCCAGAGCCATTTTTTATGGTTGTGTGTTTGTCAGCAGTGCAAAAGGGGAGGAAGTGGAGGAGAAAAGGGAAAGAATAAAGAATAGCTGACCTTAACTTTGTTACAGATGTTTAAAACTTTTTTACTTTGGTGCAAATGAGGTTTCCCTCCATATCCTTCATCCCAGCTATAACTTTGCAGTTGTTTATGGATGGACAGTTTGATGTAAGTAATATAATAAGTCAAACAACTGTATCAGAGTAGGAGGCAGTTATGGCTGTACCTGCCCTGTTCTTCAGACAGCACTGGCAAGGAATATTTGGGGCATATTTTTAGCAAGAATTCACTGTAGAGCATTATTTCAAACATCTCTCAGTGCTCTGTGTGAGCAGTTGGGTGGTGAAATCTGTTGCATGTGGCTGGAATACACAGAGCATGTGGCTGAATCCAGAGGAGAAAGGGATGAGATTTTTTTTTTTTTTTTGGAGCCCCACTTTTTAATTTACACAGCATTTACCACAGCCCATTGTACGTGAGGAGGATTAAATCAGCAATTACATGAATAATGACACTAGATAGTAACAACTGGGCAGCAATCATGCTTTTTGCTCTCAGTTGTTAAATAACTAAGACAGCAATTCAAGGTTTTGCAGGACTCCTGTTTGCCCCCAGGCACAGCCAGTTGTGCTCCTGGTTGTACTTGCATTGTTTCCTGGCCTGTGCTGTGCCTGGAGTAGCTTTTCTGTGTGTGCAGCTGGGGATGTCTTTCTGTGGCTGAGCTTCCTTGTTGAAGTTTTTGCTGCAAGTTGTCTGACTTTAAATACAACACTCTAATGACTCTACCACTTCCTTCTTGCTCCTAACAGGACAGCATTCAGCAGGTACTCTTGATTTAGTGATTTATGTTGGTTGTTTTTATTTTTTGTCATCAAGCATGAAAGAATTCCTTGGAGTCACTTGGCTAAAAACTCTTGATTCTTTAACTGCAGCAGTAGAGTTGCAAGGCATTTATTGCCCATGTCCTACACCTTCAAGACAGAGCTGTATATTTTATTGTGTTGTATGGGATATCACAAAACTTACACCATTCTATCCCAGACCACTGTGAAAACACCAGTCACTTTAAAATACCTTTTTGGTCAGGAGAAGTGACTAAGTGCCAGGTTTTCTTCCAAAGTCATTGCTTGGTATTCAAACTCTTCTGTGAAGGTGATGAACAGTCCAAGTGTCACAGCTTTGGCTGTGTTTGGTAAAGCTGGTTATTTGCCTCTAAATGTCACAGAACCACCAGGGTGGCTGTAATTGTATGATGGCCATATAATTATATGGTGCACTTTTTTTTAACTGTGAATAAAAATTCTCATCTTACAGAAGTGGCAAGGATTCAACATTGTCTTGAGAGGGTAACTTTAATGCTGCTGCTACCCCGTGGGAAGGGTTTTAATGTCTAGAATGTCCTATGTCATACAGGAAATTCGCTTTTAGTGACATTTTCTTTCCATATGCCCTTTACAAAAAAATGAGGAAGGGACTGGAGGCTGAGGGGTGCTGGGTATCTCAAAGGCTTTGCTGTGGTTCCATTGTTCCTCCTCCCTGCTCTATGCTCAGCAGTGTGACAGTGTCACAGCTGGCGTGGGACAAAGTGCTCTCTCCTGATGCCACAGTTCATCCTCTGTGGCAAAGAACTGACTCCCCTTCTGTGTGGTATTGTAAGGGTACATTCATTAATGTTTCTAAAGCATTCAGAGCTGTGGCAGTGGAGCCTGTGCAGTGTTAAGTGACTTTTTCTGTTCTCTAGCGACTGTAATTTGTATAGTAGATATGCTGTGATTCAGAAGTGAAAAGCAAGTCAATAACAAATCCTTTAAGATTTATAATTTAATTGCTAATAGACTAATTCTGCTGTGTCTTTGTTATGATTTTTTTTTTTTTTTACTTGGTTCATTTTTATAACCTGGGAGAAAGATTTAATTTTAGAAGTTTCAGTTGACAAAGACATGCTGGTGCTAGATAGATATTTCAGGTCATTGTCATTGTATTCTATTTTTAAATTCAAGTACCAGCCAACTGAAAGAGCACCCTGTGTCTATGCTGGGCGTTCTGCATCCGTGCTACAGAGCTGAATTCTTCCAAGCCTCAGCACAAGGCCAGCCAGTTTATTTTTTTTTTTTCCTGTTTAATGAAGGGAAATGTTCTAGCACCTTTTCATTATCACAGAACTAAAATTGGTCATGAAAACAATCCCCCTCCCTCCAGAGGCCTGCGCAGGCATTGGCCATTGTTAAGATGCTTGCCTATCAACAGCCACTCGAGAAAGAATTTTAAATGGTTTTGTGACGTCAAGGATGCACAAAAAAACACAGTCTGGTGCCAAATTGCCTCCATCATTGAATGCACACAGTAAGAAATAGATAACACAGAAATAAATCTTTTGTGCAGTAGCTATCTCACGATATGCTCTAGCGGCTCCAGTAAGTGAGCTTGTCTGGTATAGGAATAGCTGAAGAAGATGAACTTTCAGAGCCTCATTTTCTAATTTATGATTAATGCAAAGCCAGCCTAATCTGTCTGACTTCCTGCTGTCTGGACACAATGTCTGCAGGGAGCTTGGACCTCGCAGAGGGAAACGCCCTGACAAAGTTTCAGCCTGCAAAAGTGAACACTTTAAGTACGGTGGACAAAAAACTGTATCTCTTGAACGAAAAGGTGGACAAACTGTTGCATTTCCAAGAAGACCTGACAGGCAAACTGCAGCGAGTGGACAGAGGCATTGCTGGTGTAGAAAATGGCATGAACAAGCTGACAGTATCCCGAGCAGCTCCTGATGACACAGAGGCATTGCAGAAAGGCCCGAAGGAACCGGACAGCGCTGCCCAGGCTGATGTCCAGAGCATGTGCTCAGAAGTGTTGAATTTGATGAGAGCTGCCCAGCTAGATGCCTCCAAGCATAAGGAGAGGCTGGCAAAGATAGAGAAAAGGGTTGATACCCTGGATAAAGTTATTACATTTGTGGGAGAAGTATTAAAAAATTCTAAAGTAGTGGATTTCATTCTCAAGGGCATTGTGCCCTGGAAGAAGGGGAGTCTGCTGGAAATCCCTGTTGAGGTTGGTTTAGTTTTACTGTTCTTCGTTTCACTTTATGACATAGCAGGTCTTTAGGCTCTCCTGTCAATCTCTTGCATGATGTTGAATTCAAGTTTTCCTTTCTGTATTGCTGGTACAGGTTTCTGCTGGGACCTTTGAATTGCAAGGCTCTTAAGGCAGGGAGCAAGCTCAAAGCAGTGTCTGAGGTTTCTGAAGGGTGCTGGGCAGTTGTGTAATGGCTGTGAGAAGGAAATTGCTACTGGAAAGGAAAATGCAGTTTCTACCAGTGCTCAAGGCTCAGCAATGTCACCCAAATCAGTGACTGAATTGAGGCCCTAGTGAACAGTATGAGTAGCATACTAGAAGCTTTTGGGGTTTGTTTGAGAGAAGCTTCTTTCCTTGTTTGTTCACACAGCACCAGTTCCTGAGACCTGTGCTGAGTTATGGTCATGTTACTGAGCAGATTTACACATCCTTAGACATCTTAGCTGTCTTCAGCTACCTTTTTGTGATGCAGCTGTGACTTCATCGACTCCATTAACATCATTTACTCCTGAAATCAAGTAGTTCTTGTGTTTGCAAGTTCCCAGACTTCAGTTCCCAAGCATTTCTTAATTGTTGTGGACAGTGAGTGAGGAATAGGCAAGACGAGTACTTAGCTGATATGGTGTTTTAAAGTAGATCAACCTTGTTTTTTAACAGTGACAGACATCTGGAATTAGTTCTAGGTAATGGGAGTTTCCATTTTTCACTGTGGCTTCTACCCCACCATGGGAATGAAAGAGAGGAAAACTGCAAGAGCTGGAATATGTTTATTCATTCCAAGTCTCCATGTATGTAGAGATGTGATTACAGTAAGGAGAATTTAGCTCAAATGAAAATGTCCATTGGTATTTTCCACCAAAGCTGTAAAATCCTTTGATGGGAAGATACATCTAACCATTAGAAGAACAGGGCAGTGCTTGATGGCAATGTACCTTTCCAAGCTTTCAGTGCTCTCCTGGTCTCCCTTTCTTAAATGTCAGAGGCTGACAAGTGAGTTGGGCTGTTAGGAGACAGAGGAATTTATTAAGTGCTTCCATTAGTGTTGAGAACAATAAATCATGCATTAGTTATCAGCCTTAAATCTGAATAGAGATAAAGCTCATACTTGCAGTTCCAGCTTCAGTTCTACAGGTTTTTGGAGAAATGGGAAATTCTGATGTGTTTTGAGTAAAGCTGTGTTATTGCAGTCACCGCCTGCACTCACTGCAAAATGCCTGGAGACAGATACTGTCCTTTGCTTGATTTTGTGGACAGGCAGATAGAGATTGAGGTGAAATGACTTGCAGGTGACAGCCTGGTGGAGTGGGAGGGGGTGGAGGTCTGTGTCCCAGGCTCTAACACGTGCCTTCGTTGGAGAACAGTCAGGGTGTAGTGGGTGAGCACCTTTATGGCAAACTCCAGTTTTGCAATATGACCATCATTGTCCCCCTATTTTGTCTCTGGTCGTGAACACTTTTTGAAATTGGAGCATGAGGTCAGATATAAGACCTTAAGTCTGTGCTTTGATCACAGACTGCTGAGTGATACCTGAACTAGGCTCGAGTTAGATTGTGTGTACGTGACCTGGCTGGGAAACGTGGAGCAAAGCACAGGTGAACCAATTACCCTGTGCTGAGCCAGGGGCTGACTTGGTCTGGTTTTTGCAGCCTGTTGTGTGCCAGCAGCACAGACATGTCCAAAGAGCTGCACAGTGGCAGGGGGAGCACAGAAAAAGAACTTGCTGCCTGCTTGTTCCTGTTTTCCAGCCTTTGCTGTTTGTAGCAGAGCTCTGCTTATCAGGGGCTGGGCTGGGAGCGGGGAGGTCGTGTTTGCATTTCTGGGTGAAGCTGCTTGTGACAGCATTCCAGGCATGCCTTGGGAATGCTTATGGAAGAAGTTTTGTGAGGTTGGAGTTAACAAAAGACTATTGAGCTTCCTAGGTTCCAAACCTCTAACTTCTTACTTAAAAACACCAGCATTAAACTGTCACTTACCCAAGGCTTTCTTTGCATGTAGGATTGTGCCAGAATAATGTTCACCCTGGTCATTCTTGCAGGTTTGCTTAGAGCTGTAATAAAAAGGGTAATGATTTTTTCCTACTTTTACTCTTTGGGTGCTTTGGTTTTTTTGGAATGGGGAGGTGGGGAGGCTCTGTTCAGTCTGTAGGGCTGGTGCATGAAATCCTTAACTGCTTTTACTAACAGGTGAAGGGCTGATGTGCAGCTGTCTTGTAATCAGTTACCTGCACAAATAGTTTGTGTTGCTTATTTGCTTGTACAAATCAGGATAGGAGGCTAGATCATCACTAGATTTTTAACTGTATGCCAGCCACGGGAAATATTATGCCTTTTCCTAATTTTGTGTAATGCTTTTTGCTACATAGAAGTCAGTTGTAATTTGATTTCACATGTATTGCTGTGTGAAGTGTTTAGTGGTCTTGCTACAAAATATCCCTCCTCTCAAAGTAATTTGGAGAAAAGCACCGCTTAAAGATAAAAATCTGCTTCTGTTTTCAATCATCCTAAAGGTGACATGTGAAATGTCAAGTACATACACAAGAGTTGATATAAAACTAGACATTATTTTTTGGTATCACCTCTTACCGGGTCAAATAATTAGACAAATATGTTTTGACAAATATGTTTAGAAACATTACTTTTTGTTCTGTCACCAGCCAAAAAGCAACAGAAATACAGCATCACTTCTTTTTCTACTGTCTCACATTTCACATGTCATACTTTTTTATCAATGTGAGTAAAGATGACAGGAGTCAAAAACCCCGACAGTGAAAATTTTGGAAAGCAGTGAGCTAATGTATGAATCTGTTATGTTGTTTTAAAAGGATGCCTGCCTGCAAAGGCAGGGAGAGACTGGAGGAAGGAAGTAAACACAGCACTGACTAATAATTCAGAAGAGGTGTAACTGTCCATTTTTCAGAGTCTGAATGTCTACATAGTTGCAGGAACCTAGTAGGAAATAGACACTTTTGGCTGTAACTGTAATTTCTGTGTTCCCCTGTCATTTTTAGGCCAAAGATAAGGGTGAGGAGAGTGGTGCAAAACCTAAGCATGTGCTTAGTAACAGAGGAACCCAGACTGAAAGCAAGAAGCCTCTGGAAGGTATGTATCACTCCAGGCATGCTGCAAGCATTGACTCTAGAATGTGCAGCAGACAAACTGGAAATTAATAGCCTGCTGTTTCCCACTACCTGAATTACTCAGATGTAACTCAGTAACTTTGCCCTCAGTACTGAAGTAGAATTGTTCTCACCACCTTCACAAGATGATTTATCCCCAGGATCAAGCACTGCAAAAAGCTAGAAGACATAGAAATTAAAAGGAACACTTTTGTTTAGCTGAACACCTGAGGTTTTTTGAGTTGGGTTTCAGTGAGCTGAATTCAGAGAGCAGAGCTTGTTTGGAGATACTGTGAAGATAGTGGCCCTATCACATAGCAAACCCAGTAAGTTCTTTTCCATTAATACCTCTGAAGCAGCCCTCCCACTTCCCCCTCTCTGAAAAAGGGACGTGTTGACACTGGAATATCTTTTTTTGATCAGCAAGCTCCACTGGTGTGTCAGGGCCAGATTCCTATTTAGGGTGCATCTGTCAGGGCATTGCCCTGTTGCATCCACTGTCAGTGCCTGTGGAGTTGCAGCAGGGTGAACATGATGTTGAGCAGGCCCTGTCATGCTGCTGTCTTCACAAATTGTCAGTGAATCCTTTGCCTTATGGGCCGTCCCCTTCTTAGCTTCATGGATTTGGAAGTGACTAAAACAAAGCAAATGGTCACAATTCTGACTCAAAAGCTACACAGAGTTGTGAGCAAACCTTGGCTGCTGGTGATCTGGGCATGCTGAAGGTTAATAACCACAGCCACTGTCGTGGGAAGGCAGTGGAGAACCTTTTAGTCCTTTTGTGGAAAGTGCAAGTGGGCTCTGTTTCGTGCCTCAGAGTCCTGCTGGATGTGTCTCTACCCCTCTAACTGGGGAGAAGGCTGTATTGGGATAAGGAGGGTCCTGCAGGACCTGCAATGCCTTAGACTACCTGTTATATTTGCCCACAAAGTGATTTCAGATTTTAGATACGATGAACTTGAGCCTTACAGGTTTTTTGTTTCCTTTAAGGAATCCAAGTCCAATCTGTGGCACTGCTGGAAGTCACCAGAGCAGGTGAATCTCTGGTTTTGAGCCATGAGCATTGGTAGTAGTTCAAGCCTGATGGTGTAAGGATTTTAAACCTTTTGGGGAATTCTTGCTATCTTTTCAGGTGTAACTCTGTAGGTTATTTTGAGAGGTGTGTTGCTTTATTCCTCCTTTGTTTTGCCATCACTTTTGCCAAGGTTGTTTATTAATGGATTATTTTATTCAGAGACAAAAAGTGTGAAAAAGCTGGTTGAAAACAAGGGAGCATGTGAGAAGGTGAACACTGCCAGTGCTGTAGCCCACAAAGCTGACCTCAAACCCCAGCTTAAAGACAGGACAGCACAGCAGCAAGGGGTAGAAGGTGCTGGCAAAACACAGAGCTCTAAGAGCTGTCCACAGCAAAAGGACATCGATGCCAAAGCTGTGAATCAACACAATGGTCTTCCCTTCATACATCAAGATCATGCAGACAACCAAAATGCTCCTGCTAAAGCACAGAAGGTGGACAGAGCCCCCGGCCTTGATGAGTGCCACAGGCAGCTTGTTCCTCAGAAAGCTGGGAAGAATGAAAACAAAGCTCCAGCAGCGGGTGCAGCATCCCGGGAAGCTGTGCCCTCCACATCCCGGGCCGTGTCTGACACCGGCTGTGAAGTGACACATACCAGGTAATGACCTTGTGGTGGCTTTCTGTGGGACCTGAAACCTTTCCAGGTGTTACAAGGGAGAAAAGGAAAGCCAGGCCATTAAAGGAGGCAGTTCCTGCATGGTGGGACCTTACAGGGGTTAAGGCAGAAGGCTCAGGGGGCCCTGTGTAAAGTTCTGTGCAGCCCAGGGCTCAGATGGACAGAGGGGTTTGAGCTATCAGCACTTCTGTGTGCTGACATAGAAAGGTGACCACACAGAGGAGCTCAGGTGGTTATAAACCACTCCCTCAAACCACTCACTCCCTCCCAGCTGATTGGTTTCTATAGCCATGGGGATGAAAGGAACTTGATCTTATTAGTGTATGTCAAAACAAGAACTTGTGTTTGTTGTCCTCAGTGTTTTCAGTGTTTTGGTCACCTAAAGATTGTTCATTTATTATTCTCTATCGGATTAATATGCTCCTCATATAGGTGTTTCCTAGTCCATTTTCCTCTGGATTATTTATCTAGGATTTATTTTAATCCCATTTATTTAAAATTAAAAAAGGCCACACAACAGAAAACAACAAAACTCCACAACCAAAAGACCCCTCCCAACTAAACCCAAACGAATGGAACTTCTGTGGCAGATTTTAACTGCCAGTACCTTCTCTGTCTGGGTGGGTGGCTGTAAAGTGGTTTATATGTGTGTGTGGGGGTGACAGACACTCATCCATACACATCCACAAATGTATGTATGACTTGGGGTGGGGAATTTCTCCATTGTTCATGTGTACAAATTTGGTGTCTGAGCCCCAGATTTTGATTTGGGGATGAGGGAGGCCAGCAGGTAAGTGGAAGGCAGAAGCTGGAGTAAACCCCAGAGGCAGTTGCAGCCCAGGGCATTGTCATGGTTTGGAGTGTGAAGTCACATGAGCGTGGTAAACACCTCTCTAAAATGGATGTGACTTTTAATGAAGTTTGTAAGCCCACACAGAGGCATCAGAGGAACATTGTGTTCCCCAGCTTGGAGAAACGCCCGAGAGTCCCACTGAGTTCAGGCTTGTCTAGATAGCAGAGGAAGTGTTTACTCAGAGCTGGCTTCAGCTGCTCTCACAGCTCACACCAGAGCAGCTTAGATCCAGCACAGCACCAGGGTGTTAAAGTGCAGAAAAATGAGACATTTCAGACTCTTGTTTTACAAAAGCAGAAACATTTTCTTCTATAACATCTTTTGTAATGAGGTTGCTCAGCCAAAAGAGGCAATTATCTTTGTGAAAATGAGGTATGTTCTCTCCCAGACATCAGAAACTGTCTTCATTTGCCATTGTATAAAATCTGCTTTACAGCTTCACAAGTTTCAGTTCAGCCTCGCTAAAATCAGACTGCTCGTGACAGTTGGAGCTGTAACAGTTGACTCAAACATTATCACTCAAATATCTTTGATGGAGTTTAGGAGCACAGAGAATTGATTCTAACCTGTATTCTTTTTAGGCAGCACAAGAGGGAAAAAATAATTAAACTTTTCCAGTAGTTAAAATGACAAGGAAAATAATACTGATGGAGTGAGAGAGTTTGTCAAAGTTTGGTTTTTAAGAGAAGGCTGTGGAAAGAATGCTATCCCATCAGAAGACCCAAACACAGATGGCTGAGTGTGCAGGTCAGCCAGCTGAAAGAGGATACAAACCATCAGATTTGTGGAGGCATATGAGCAGCCAGCCATTTAGCTAATCAGCCTGTAATTTGTGAAGGCAATCATTTTCCTCTCTCTGCCCAGATGATGATGTTCGATTAGACCAACCGTAATAATTGCAAAAAGTGGGTAAGTTTTCAAATGTGGGATTAACTCTTTGCAGGGTGAGGCATTTTGTTCAGCAGAAGGGCAGACATGTAGAGAGATGAGGACACAGAGAAAGAACCAGCATGCTTTTTGGTGCTCTCCCCTTAGTGTTCATAGGTTGTTCCCAGCAAGATTGGTGCAGTTAGGTCTTATCCATACTATAGAAGTGTTTGGGTTTGGAAAAGTACAGATTTTTCTTCCCCAAAATTACAAAATCCAGCTGGCCACCTGCATCAATATCAAATGTCTCCTGTTTGCTCTCCAGGATATCCATCAGTGTACATATGACAGACATGAAAGAAAAGACTGAGATGGCCAAGGAGGGAAATGTAAGTGACAGCAGAGGTAAAAGTTCCAAAGTGAAATCCACACCAGCGGACTTGAAAGGAGTCAAGCCTGACAAATTAAATCTTCAACAGGGTCCTAAAAACATCAGCTCCAAGCCAAATTCAGAAGTTAAAGGGGACAATAAGCAAGATGAACTTGCACCTCAAACAGGGAAGCAAAAGCCATTCCTGAGCAAACCCAAACCAGGTGAAAAAGCTGAAGAGAAATCAGAATTAAAATGCGAGCCCATAACCTCACAGAATACCTCTGCAAAGGAGCCTGTGAAAGATGCAGGGGTAAAAGTGAAAATCCATCAAGAAACAGCAAAAGCAGAAAAATCCCCAACAGATACCAAGTCTGAGAGGAGGGAATCTGAGACTGCAGGGGGAAGCAGACACGATGCTCAGCAGTGTACAGGAGTGGCACCAGAGAAGACCAAGTCTCTGTCAGCTGGCAGAGCTCTTCCCACTCAAGGAGAAATCATTGGTAAGTTGCTCACAGTTACTCCTGAAACTTGTGTGTTGAGGATTTTGTGCTATTCCTGCCTATTGTGTAGACAATAAGAGCAGGAGCAGTGCTCAGTGATAACCCATGTCTTACACTTCAAGGGCATTTTGTATTGAGTACCTTTGACTATGTGACTAACAATTCACAGATTCTTTTAATAGTAACTTTCCTTTTAAAGTGTGTTTTGGGGACAAAATAATTTAAAATAGCATGAAGTGTATTTGTGATGAGAAGTGCGAGAATTTTGAAAAAATTCATTTTCTTTACATGAAGCATTTGTCCCTTCAGATAGAGTGTGCAAACCAAGCACACTTTAGCAACTGAGCACAGAAAAGTACTGCAGGAAATGTTTCTTGTTGCTGCCTGTTGTGTTATTGGCCATGGATCTCTTGATTCCTGAGGGAACACTTGGGTGCTTTGTCTCAGGGTATGCTTTGTTTCTCTCCTGGCAGCACATGTGTGTGTACATTCCAGAATGTACAGACATGGGCAGATGACCTGACTGCCCTGGCATTCTGAGCAGGGGCTGGAGATGAGTTGAATACATGTTAAATTGCAGCCTGAGATACCTGGAGATTAATTAAAAAATTGCTTTTACTGGGGGACATAAAAAATGGGTTTAATGAAGCTTTACCCTAGAAAGCCTTGGATATTAAGTGATCACAGTTAACTAATTTAGCTTACCACAAACAGACTAAACTTAGTAGTTGTAATGCTGATAATGTTAGATTTAATTTGGGAATTGTCTGCAAAATTCTTGCTGCTAAGAGGAGCCTCATGATTTTATCAATCACTGCCCTCATTCCTCAGTGCCGTGTATTTTTGCTGGTTTTTCTGGTTGTCACATAACAATTAAAAGATAAGTGTAATTTTTTTCAAACTTTTGGGTAGTAATTTCTGGTGGCCCTTTCTGTTAATGCATAAGCTAAGATGTTGTTCTCCTAAAGGTGTCCAGTGGGTTAACTCCATTAAAGAACCAGAGTGGAGGTTCAGGAGGTGGGATGCTGATCTCAGTTCTGGGATTGTGTTCCTTGTCCGTAAAAGGCATTTAGCAGTGAAAGCCCCTCACACCCTGTGGGATGAAATCCGTGGTGTGAGGAGGTGGAAGAGGGCAGTGATGAGTGCAGACATGTCAGTGAGCAGCCTGTCTCCCCTGCAGATGACAGCCCCTCTCCTCCAGCTCCTTTCGAGCACCGCATCGTGAGCGTCAAGCAGGCGGAGGTGACCACGAGCTACTCCGTGTGTCGTCACGAGGTGCTGGGGGGGTAAGTGTGGCTGTCCCCACTGTGCTGTGCTGCTGGGGAAAGGCAGCGAGCTGCAGGCTCTGCAGCTGGCCCCAAGGTGTGTGTGTGAGGGACAGACTGCAGCCAGAGGGGCTGGGTTCGTCCTGGAGCCCTTTGGGTGATCACAGCTGCTCCTGCATCAAGGATGTCCCTTAGATGGCTGGTTTCTGCCCCAGCCCCATTTTCAGATGCCTCACTGCCATCCTGATGACTGTTTTTTTCATTTGTTTTAATAATCATGGCCTCAGTGTTGTGAGAAGAACCTGCAACCTTAAGGCAGGCAGATTCAGAGCATCTGAAAATCTGAAAAGTCAACAAAGTCAACAAAGCCTATTAGGTCAGGCAGCTTCCAAAATCTTTTTTTTTTTCTGTGCTGAGCTGCAATTACAGAAAACTAAGGAAGAGTTATAATTATTTTGACCTTATGTTTAGTTTTCACTCATAGGAAGTCTGCAGCTGCTTCAGCTTTTGTATTCTTGTATCCTTATGTGACAAGAAGGCTTGATTTCCACATTGATCCACATACAAATATGGCTTAATAAGTATAAGCAATGTGATGCAACAGCAGGAAAGATGGTGCTTAGGAATCATCCCAAGGGGCATTAACATATCTGTGTGACATGGAGGAGAATTTACAGCACGCCAGAAATGCAGGCTGTGGAGTGGCTACAGTTACTGGTCTTATGGTCATTTAAAAAGTTCTGGGATCAGGACAGAAATACCCTTGCTAGTAGACCCACTGACATATCCCTGAAGAACAGCAAGGGGGTCCAGTTACAGAAGGGAGCCAGAGCATGGCCAGGCCATCATGCCTCAGCAGGACCAACGGGGCTTAATATTTTAATGTAAGCACTGAACAACTGGCTGGAAAGATAAAACTAATCCTTCATAAGCTGAGAGAAAGAGGAGCTCTGTGCTGCTGGCCACCCGACTCCGTTCACTTTGTACTGGGCTATTTTTGCTCATGATAAGAATAGTTCCAGGAGAGGTTTCAGTGCTGAGCTGCTTTCCCATCTTTCCCATCTTTTCCTTGGATCCACAGGGGGCGTTTTGGGCAAGTCCACAAGTGCACGGAAATATCGACGGGGCTCAACCTGGCAGCCAAAATCATAAAAGTGAAAGGAGCCAAAGAGAAGGTAACCATGCTGCTGGGAGCTCTGACCCTGCCCTCCCTGCCAGGCCTGCACCCCTGCCCCGAGCTGCCCCATGAGGAGCAGCTCATCCTTGGGTACCATCAAATACTGCAAAATCTTGGACTTGCTGTGACTCTTCATCATCTCCTGTATTCATGATTAAACCCACAATCCCCTTGAGATTTGTGCCGTAGCTGTTGTTGGGCTTCATAAATAGTTCTGTTTTGGTATGTTGAAATTCAAGGAGTCTATTTTGCTCATTTTTTGTTACTTTGTTATTTTTTTTCAGGAGGAAGTAAAAAATGAAATTAACATCATGAACCAGTTAAATCACGTGAATCTGATCCAGCTTTATGATGCTTTTGAAGCCAAAAATAATATCACTTTGATAATGGAATAGTAAGTTTAAATGATCTCAGGAACTGTCAGGTGTTGGGGTTTTCTCAGGTCACTAAAGCAAATAGGGAATGATAATTCTGAGCTGTGAAGAAGTGAGTGGTTTCCCAGCCTAAGAGAGAGTTGATCTCACTTTCAGAAGGAAAAAACAATGTTTTAAAGGTAATTTCTTCAGGGTAAAAGCTTGTCAGAGCTTTACCGCTGAGTAATTTTTTCTTCTGTGCATAATTAAGTTCAGTTGTCAGCTCATGTGAAACAACTTTCAGTTTGGGAAGTTCCATTTGGTAAATTTTGTAGGTTGAAGCCTTATTTTCCCATGACTAGTAAGATGAGAGAATAGCAGACACTTCAGTACTCCCTGTAGGTTCTCCAGGTCCCATAGGATCACTAGGTCATGTGAGTTTGGGTTTGACATGTATCCTACCAAATACTATTGCCAACTTTCCCATTTTTGAATTTAGATTGAAACTTAATTTCAAGAGCAGTAAGTCTCTTGAAGTCACTGAGGCTGCTGATACACTTTGTATTGGATGTTTTGTTAGGACCCTCAATTACAGAGCCTAATTCCTAACCTGGAAATAAATCAGGTTAATGCAAGGTTTTAGGGTTTTTAATGCTTTTCTGTGTGAAAATTTCAGTCTTGATGGTGGGGAATTATTTGACCGGATCACAGATGAAAATTACCATCTGACAGAGCTGGATGCCATCCTGTTCACCAAACAGATTTGTGAAGGAGTCCACTACTTGCACCAGCATTACATTCTCCACTTAGATCTGAAGGTCAGTTGTTTGTGCTCTCTGTGCTTTAGTGGTGCTGCTTTAGGCACCACAGAGTCTCTGATTACTGAGGAGTAATTTCCCATTTCATGGACTCACTTTGTAAAGGAATAGAATTAATAGCTGCAATGAATGGAGCTTTAGAGATTGATTACTTTTTTCCAATGTCTGTTCAGTAGCTTGCTTGGAATCATCAGGATCCCTGGGCTTTTGCCTGTCTTAAATAAGAAGTTCTTCATTCTCTGTAGCATTAAACAATCCCCTTTTATCATGGATGAAAAAAACCCCACCCAAAACCTCCTTGGCTAGAAATGCCCACAGTCTTCCCTCTATTTCCCCTACCCTTTTTTAACAGTGTACAAATACCTGTTCAGTCATCTTCTATAGTTTGTACTTTTTACTGCCTGGAACCAACCTGCAGCAAAATTGCAATGTTTTCCTAATGGTCCCTTAATAATGGATATTTTTAAACAGAAATACAGACTGTTTTTTTCCTGCCTGTTTATATAGCACCTTACATTTAATGACATTAAACCAGGCTGGCTCATAGGCAGTTCTGCAGCTGGATCCAATCAACCCCTACATCCCCACCTTGAAAAACATTCTCATTGGGAAAGTAATAATTTTGGGTGCATTTGATCTGTTTTTTGTGGCATTTTATGGAGGGAATTTTATACTGTCTTTTGTAGATATCGCTCTCAAACATTTAACTCAAAATACCCTCTTCTCTTTTTGTAGCCTGAAAACATACTATGTGTAAATCACACAGGAAACCAGATTAAAATTATTGACTTTGGATTAGCAAGGAGGTAAGAAAGTTCAGTTGTGAATTATTTTACAAAACAAAACCAAATCAAAATCACCAAATCAAATCTCTGATATGTTTCTGGTAGTTCTTTGGTGGGGGATTGTGTTTTGATGGCTCTGTAATAATTCTGTGTGAATAAGTTAAGCATTATGCTTTTGCAGGCATGAGCTTTCTGCTGTGTGCATTAATTATCTAATTACTTTTTCAAATAACATTTCTCTTGGATAAAGCTTTACTACTGCTCTAATTATCTCAAAATTATTCCCCATATAGAGCTTTTACTCTAGGGACTCTGTGAAGGCTCCCAGAGACTTCTTGACTGCAGGGTTTCATGGTGCACGTTCTAATTGTAGAAATGATCTGCTAAACTCTCTAAGTAGCTACATTGATTGAAGGAAAAAAAAAAGGAAAAAAAGCATATTTGAGCCATCCCATGTGAAATAGGAAACCCTCAGAAAAATAGAGACTTTTCTCCAGTCTTTTAGTTTGCTTGCATGAGTTTAAAGAAAAGCAGTGAGAGCATAGGTCAATTGCCTTAGAATAAAAAGGAGATATTTCTATTATTAGGACAATAAGAACAATAATATTTCTCTAATTATTTTCTAAACCCTTTAAGATTTTCCTTCAGCTAGAAGCTGGTACATTCATGCTTATATATATTTATGTGCTTGTATGTAAGTGTCTGTTCAAGGACTTTGTCTCCATAAAATACTTGTGAAAGAAAAAAAAAGTACATTGAATTTGGGTTTTTTTTTGGCTGGTTGTTAATTTGGGAGGGTAAAGATACAAGCTTCTACTGAAGCAGTTTTGGGAACAAGATCATCCAGGAGAAAGAGATTTCCAAGCAATGCTGTAGTGGTTTGTTCTGTCTGAACACAGATGTGAGTCCAGCTGCTGTCAGTGGCAATTGTTACTGGTTCAGTTTTGTAACCTTTCCCTGTTTTGCAGTAGCAAAAATAATAATAATTTCCCCCTATATGGGGTCACTGTTACTTGGTCCCAAGCCCAAATAATCCTCTTCAGTCCCACTTCACTTACATTGTGTTCATATCTGTGATGCAGATGCTCACCCTGAGCTGTAGCTGGGGACATCCCACTGATCAAATTCTCTCCAAATCTTGTATAGTCAAAACTGCCTCATTTGTTTAATGGATTTTGGACAACATCTGCTGGAAACATCCTCTGCTACCTGGCAGAGGGTACAGCTGCTCCCACTCTTTGGGGGAGCCC
This sequence comes from Taeniopygia guttata, assembly GCF_048771995.1. Classification (NCBI taxonomy): domain Eukaryota; kingdom Metazoa; phylum Chordata; class Aves; order Passeriformes; family Estrildidae; genus Taeniopygia; species Taeniopygia guttata. Next base: position 13,869,160 of record NC_133036.1, read on the forward strand.
TTTGCAGGGTTTAATGTCCTTGTTCTTCCTGCTGGCTTTGCTCTGGCAGAGGGACAATGATGGAATATTCCCCTGAGCTCACCCCAGTGCTGCCCTGGCTGCTGGGCTCTCGGCTCTGCTCCTCCCAAAAGCTGTGCCTTGCTCTTCCCTTGGTGGGATCAGCTCCCCAGCTCCTGACTCGTGGCTCTTTTCCTGGTACAGGTACAAACCCTGTGAGAAGCTGAAGGTGAATTTTGGGACTCCGGAGTTTCTGGCTCCCGAAGTGGTGAACTACGACTTTGTTTCCTTCCCCACGGACATGTGGAGTGTGGGTGTCATCACATACATGCTGTGAGTGCTCCAGGGGCCCTGCAGGGCAGGGTGCAGCAGCCTCTGAGCCCATCTGGCTGTGACCACTCCTCATGAATTCTGTTAAAGCCCCCGCTTTCCATGCACAGGCACCTCTCTGTGTCCAAAATGTCTAAACAACAAATGAACCCTTTGATAAATATGTAAATGTTTTTCTCCCTTATCATCGTAGCAAAGTAAAATAAATGGGTCAGGTCTTTTTTTTTTTTACTCTGAAAAGTTGCCCAAATATGTGAGAATTTAAATTTTGATTGGGTTTTTGAGGACTTGAATTAACTTTTAAATTTGTAATCAGATAATTTTATAATCTTAGACTTGGTGTGCATCTGCTCAGGAGAATTAATATTGTCTGTTGGGCCATGGGTCTAAGAAATGACCCATCATGAATAGGCCTAAAACTTTTCTCTGATATCTGGGTGGCAACCATGGACAGCTTGTCTGTCCAAAGTCTCTACCTTCTGATGAGCTTGTTTTGCATTCCAGAATCTTTCACAGACGTTTTCTGTGAACTGGATAAATTTCTGGTTTAAATTTGTATGTTAGCCAAAACCCAACTCTATGAAGTAATAAATGATGGAAGCAATAAAGATGGGCTTAGAGACTAACTGTAAAAAATAATTTTTTTCTCAGAATTCTGTTTAATTAAAGCCACATAAGGATATGGGGCCCAATTTGGGAAAGCTCTTGAGTCCCTCTAGCTTTCCTGTCTGGGAAAGCACTGGAGAATGCACCTAATTCCTCACTGAATCCATTCCCTGGGGATCTGTTAATGGTGCTCCCTGACCTGAGTGAACTGCTAGGGGGTAACACTAAATTACAACATTTAATTGCCCCTAACTGTTGCCTTATCATGCAGAGACTGAGAAGTGGAATCCTCCATAGCTGAGAGCTTTTCCCTCCATAAGATAGCAACAGTTACAAAGCAGAGGATTCATACAAGGAAAAACACACCCTGCACCCTGATAACTGCTCTTCTCCCCCCACCCCATCTTTCTTTTTTTAAGGCTTAGTGGCCTGTCCCCATTCCTGGGAGAGACTGATGCAGAGACAATGAATTATGTAGTCAATTGCAGCTGGGATTTTGATGCAGAAGCATTTGAACAGCTCTCAGAGGACGCCAAAGACTTTATTTCCAGACTGCTTGTGAAGGAGAAAAGGTACCTGGGTCTGATTGTGAGAACAGTGGCACCAATGATATTAAATTCTTACCAGCCAATTGTTTGGATTGCAGCCAACAATGAGAACTTACTATGTGACATTTTTGTGTGCTGGCTCTGGGCTTGCTGGGCAGTTCCTCAGCGATTCAGAAGCCCCTGTTTTAAAGGAAAGTGTCTGTGTACCCTGACTGAGGAAAGTTGCTTTTCACAGTAGCATCAATGCAGGCAGAACACAGGAAATCTGGAAGGATTTGCAGTATAGAAATCTGTTTCTAAAGATTTTGCTTCTCTGAGCAAAAACTATTTCTATTGTTAGTTTGGACTGTCACAGGCCTTGACAGAAATTGCAAAAATGCCTCTTGAATGCCATGGAGGATAAATGGAAGCTGCAGCTGTGAAAATATGCATTGTTGTCTACAGGCTTTTGGGAGACATTAGGGAGCATTTGGGACTCAGCTCAGCTTGTGGCTTCTCATTCTTGGCTCTGCTGGGATAAAAAGTGATTGCACATGTGAAACAATGCAGAGAATGAGGATCAAACTGATGTCAGACCACGGCTGGGGAGTTGGCTGGGTACAGAAATTTTTCTCTTGCTGAGTAGTGATACAAAACTAATCAAATCAGGAAATGATGCATACAGTGAAACAGATTGTGTGTTTGAGGGGAATTCAAAGGAGTGCTTAGAATATTAACAACTTCCAGATCATTACCTAAATCAGACAAATCAGTTCTAGTACTAATTCAATTTTGAACAATAGGTTACTATGAAAATCAAAGAATTAGCTGAAATTTAGCATATTGCCAGCAGGAGAGATCTAAGGATTTTTACTCAGACTGTAATGATGATTTGGTGTGAGACTGTAAACTTTGGAGTCTTCAATTTTTCTGTGCAATGGGATTAGGGTATCCAGAGGGACCCTCTGCAAAATCTGGCTAGAAGCTGTGAATGAAATGAGTATGTGAGAGAAGAGTGTTGTCAGTGAGTTGCAGAGAGCAGTGATTAGCTGGCCCAGTTGTTCACAAGGTGTGTGGCAACCTCTGCTCTCCTGCAGCCCAGGCACCTTTGCCCTGCTGGGACAGTGGGTCTGGCCTTGGGCAGGATCTGCAGCCCCCTCTCCTGACTGCTGAAATTGGGGTGAGCAGGCAGGAGCTTCCTTTTCATCAACTCAGTGACAGCTCAGACAGAGCTCAGGAGTTAGACATAGGCTTTTGATTTGAAAAAAAAGCAAATTAAACTTTTTTCCCCAACATCTCTACCTCAAGATTTCCTCTCTTATCATATATTTCCCAAACCTTTTAGGATAGGCTGTGGTATTTGGGCCCATTGTTCGATGTTAGGATATTAAGTATGCTTAGCTTGATCCAAGTTTAGGGTGAATAGACAATTGTGCTTTTTAAATATGAGGTACAGAATATGCTTTTTAAATATGAGGCACAGCTTGTGCTGTCAAGAGAGACAGATAACGCCACAAATGTTACTTTTCTGTTAGCAAAGTTCTGAATTTGCATAATAAAGCGATGCATTACCCATGAACTGAAGCACAGCTCAGGCGCGGCACTGCAGAGCCAGCAGCAGTCCTTCATCCCACTCACTCCTCCTGCTGGAGAGCGCAGGATGCTGTTAGCATCCCCTGCACGGGCATTTGCAGTGGTGTTCATTCACTTGAGGCAGTTTCTCCATCCCTAACAAAGAGGAGCACAGGGCCCCAGGAGGGGAGCAGAGGGGCTGGCTTTTCACGGAGATCCCTCCCTGCAGCTGCCGGATGAGCGCCACGCAGTGCCTGAAGCACGAGTGGCTCAACAACCTCCCTGCCAAGGCCCAGAAGTGCCAGCGCCGCCTGAAGTCCCAGCTGCTGCTGCAGAGCTACATGACCCACAGGACATGGAAGGTAAATAAAGCTGCTTCCACAGGGATCAGCACAGGCACAGCCATTCCCTCCTCTTGCGCTCACTGGTGCCCACAGGCTGCTTGGTTGTAAGAACCAGCTGTGAAGTCTGTTTGTACCTGTAAAGGAAGTGTTTTGTCCTGCTTCTATCTCTTGCAAGTTTGGTTTCAATTTTCACGCTGATTGGTGTTTAGAAGTTTTTTGCATCTTTTTTTCTACACGTTCAAAAACTTCAGATGCAACTTTATATTAAAAGTTCATTATCTTTATACTTTTTCCATTGCTAACAGTTGCATTGATTTGTTGTCACTAAGGAGTAGGGATATAATTTAAGGCAGTTTGTGCCTCCAACTGCAAAATGGGAGTGTGGGAGAGAGGAAAAAAAAACTAGGCTTAAAGCCATTGAGAGAACTCTTCAGGATCTTACTGATAACCCCAGGCTCCTTCTGAACTAAGTTTTTATGAAGTGATAGGTAATAATTTGTGTTTGAGTCTCTATTTGATTGTAGATAATTGATCCTAAAAGGTGAACATGGCAATCTCGTTAGAAAGAAGCCTGTGGAATTGTGAGGCAAATTCTGTGAGGACCATTTCCTACCCTTCTGTCACTGGGGAGTTGCATTTCCTTGCCAAGGAGTTAAACCAGAGGCTTACACTTTTTTCAGTCCTGCAGTGCTTGAGGCAAACTTCTGCATTTAAAAGATGACAAAATCTAAAGACCTATCACTGTTCAATTCATAGTAACACTGAAGAACCTCACAGTGCTGTGCAGGAACCACTGCCCACACAAGCTGGGGGTCACTAGAGGGAAATGGGTTTACCAGGAAGAGAAATCCCTGTCGGCTGCAGAAAAATTCCTTTGCCTTGATTGCACTCATGCTTGGACTGTTCTGTTCTATTCACAGAAACACTTCTATGTGGTGGCTGCTGCTAACAGGCTGAAGAGATTTCAGAGTATGTCTGTCAAGCTTTCATGAGCTCGTGTGAAACCACCACCACTCCTGGAGATGGACTTGAGACCATGGAAGGAGGACTTGGTGTCTCCAAACATTTCTATCCCTGTTTTATAACGTAATGTTTTGGGACTGTCTTCCTCAATTATTTTGTGTGTTAGTGCTGTGGTTCCAGAAGAGCCTTAAAGAAGAAACACAAGATTTCTAAAAGCAGAAGCTACTTGGTTTGTTTTTACAAGTTTTTAGTTGTTCTAGACAGTGGTGGAAAAACGTGGCTGTCACTGGGGCTGACTTCTTGCTGAAGGCTTTGATTCTGCAGAGTATTGATGGTGTGTTTATAGCAGAAAACCCCTGTCAGTTTTTTGCTCTCTCACACCAAGCAGGGGATCTCTAAAGGCTTTCTTCCAGACTGATGTTTCTGAGCTACCAGTTTTAGGGAACTGCCACACAGTGGCACAACTTGTCCCTCAGGTGTTTGTTACTTAAAACAAAAGATACAGACATTGTTTTCTTCTGTATTTGTTTCCAAAAGGTAATTTCCCCACAACATGAAGATGCTTCAGTGCAACTCCAGCTTGGGTGGTTTTGGTTTGTTTGTTTGGTTTTTTTTTATTATTCTACTCTCTCCTTTAAAAAATAGTCACTGCATAGTTAGGAACTATGAGGAACCTTGGTTTGAAGTAACTTAAGTCAATCCATTGCTGCTGTTTCTTAGGGCAAGTTGAATTGAGCTGAACTGATTGAACTTCTGGAAGGAGAGGTGTGAAACTGCCGTGCATACAAATCACCTAATGACTGTTGGGTCTGTGTAAAAAGATCTCATGTTGTAGAGAAAAGAGGAGAGTTCCAGGGATTTTATGTTTTTAAAACTTGTGCTTTTCATTGTCCATGACTGCAGCACTTAAGTTGCTAAGTTATAGTTTGAGGATTTGTTTCTCCTCTGGAAATTTTAATGCAGTATGAGAAGCTGGTATGGTGTGACATGCAAAACAGGTTTCATTTCTAATAGGTTCAGTGACAGGGAGACAGTGTGTTGCCAGACTCTGCCTTTAGTACAGTTAGGAGGTTGAAGCCCTTTGAAACCCCTTTTTTCCCCCCTCACTTAGCTCTTGAACATTAAACCTTTTCTTCACGATATTAACTTATTTTGGATTTTAAACTCTTTTATTATGCATAAAGTGGGAGTCACAGTCTCTCAGATAAAAGTACAACACTATTTATTAAACCAGTGATTTCCTCTTCTGGATTCTGCAAAACTCAGTGTGAACTGGATGGGCTTTTGGGAAAAATAGAGATTAGTATTACTAAAAGTAGCTTTCCAGCAAAGGCACCTGTAAAGTTCCTTTGAACTTTATGGACTTTCACACCCCTTGAATTTGCAGAAGTGTTGGTTGCTAATGATGAGGTTTGTAAGACTGCCTTACTCTGGTCTAGCTATCTTTTCCACTCAAGTGCTTCTCACTTTGCATAGTCCTGTCTTCTGCAGCATTTCCAGAATTGGGACAGAGAAGAATCTTGATAATTTATGACCTTCTATGAAGGCCCACTGTTGTTCATGTTTTCCTTCCACAGTGTTTCTGCATGCTGAATGTCGTTGTATTCATTGGTCTGTATATTTCTGAATTAATACTAATAAATTTCATGAAAGTGGAACAAGAGTATTCATCAGCATTGGTTTAAGCCCTGCTGCCAAGCAAACCTGAAGGTATTTCTGGGTGGGTCCAGGGATACAGGCCAGAAAGAAAACATGCAAGAGAAATGGAACAAAGACTTCTTCTCTAAGCTTATGACTGTGAGACATAAAAAATCTGTTACCCAGTCAACATCCTTTTCCTCTGGATATCTTCATTCTTAAGGCACAGGCATCTCCTCCATGTTTCTTATTTTGTATTCCAAGTACCTGTGCCAGCCAAGAAATGTCATAATACAAAGCTTTTCCTGCCAGTACTTATTGTTTCTTGGAATATTTGGGACCCTACAAAAGCAGAAGTGATTTCGTTCCTATACATGTGAAAATAAATCAGATTCATTGACTGAACAATGTTTATTTAAAAAAGCCCAAAAAACTAAAAAAAGAAGGCTTTATTTCTCTGCTGACTTTGCAGTTTAACAAGGCACTATTAGTCCCCTTCCTCTTATTTCACTGATTGCTTCTAGGCAGGGGCCCAAGGGCCTGTAACTTATAACTTATTTACACTTAAAGTAGCATTAGAATGTTACCTGCTTCTTGCAGCAAGAGAATGAAGCTATTCTACCCCTAATGCCAGAGCCTGGTGAGCAGTCACACACACACTTCCTGTAAAATCCCATCACGCCGTGGTGTCATTTATTAAAAATAACATTCTTAAATACTTAAAACTTAAATAAAATCAGCTGTCTGCCAGGCAGCCACCATTCACATGCTACTGGATCTCTTGTTAAAGCAGAGGCAGAGTTAAAATTAAGAGCAAGCAGCAGTTACATTACTGGCTGGCGTTACAGAGTCAGTACTCCTTGTCTCTTGTGCCTTAGCAGCATTTTCCAGGATTTTCTTTTTCCATTCCTCATAGTCCTGATTTGTTTCAGTCTTTAGCTGTTTACATGGGAGTTCCTCGTCCTCTTCAGAGCCTGTGAGGAAACAAGAAAGCCCGTGAGAGGCCATCATGGGCAGCATGCTGCTGGGGGTAACAGGCAGTGAGTAATCAGCAGGAGGGGGCTGTCCCTGTGCTATCCAATCCTGTGGGTACTGCTGCCCTCACCTGCTGGGACAGTCACTTCTGCACCTCTGTGTCTGAACACAGCAGCTGTCCTTTCTACTGGGACTACTCAGTGGGAGCGCCTCTGTCCTGCCGCCTGGCTCTGTGTGCTTCCACAAAGTTTGCAGGATTGAGAGCTGCTGTGTGCTGGAGCATCGTGGCCATCACACAACTCAAACGCTGAGCAGCAGGAAAGCTCAGAACTACTCCAGTGAGGTAATCTTCACCCACAGCTAAACACAACTTACCATCTTCCTGCTCACACTGCTCCAGGGTGCTCTGCAAGCTGTCAGGTGTCTCTGCAGCCAGTGGAACATCTTCTGAAAAAACAAGTTGTTTTGCTTGTGAATGGTATTTGGGGCTCCAAGGATGGCTTAAATGTGAATCTTTGATAGCAGTGCCACCTTCCACAAGTACTATTGTCCAGTCAGAGCAGTTCCCTGGTCCAGACTGATGCTCAAGCTCTACAAGTGGTGCCAACACTTCAAGTATGGCATGGACTGACTGGCTGCTTTAATTAGCAGGCTGCTAATTAGCAGCAAACTGCTGCTGCATTGGTAACCACAATGATGCACCATGTTGATTGCCCCAAACCACACTGCTACCCTTTTACGTCCCTCAGGCAGGATTATCAATTATTTCTTTCCCTTCAATTCTATTCCCACTATTTTCATAGATACCCACAACAGGCTGTGCAGTTATACAGATGCACAGTCTTCCCTGAATTCTTCAGGAAATTCCCAGTTGTCTTTAGTTGCTTTAGTGCTGGGCTAATGTTTGGGTTTTTATAGGGCACATGCCTAGGAGAAAGTAGGAGCTTTTGGGGTACATTCAGGCAGTATGTTGCAGAAAACATCAGGGTATGAAGAGACAGTGAGAGGATAACTTTCAGTGGGAAAGTAAAAAATGAAAGTTTGGGAAAAGAAAAAGGAGAAAGAGGCAGCAGAAATACAAGGACTTTAGGGCACATATTGTATTTCAGGCTTTCTCCCCCATAAAAGGAACAGAGAGAGCTGCAGGCTCAACAATGGGCAAGAAATATTCCTGACATCTGTATGAGGAGGGGTGGTGCCAGGGAATGGCTGAGTTGGTACCAGAACAGCAAGGCTTAAGCTTGGTAATCTTGCAGTGGGGAAAAGGAAAGCACAGGAGTGAGTCAGCCTGAGAAGATGTTTGTGATAATTTGTGTGCCAGGTTACCATGTTAACAGGATGCAGAAACCAGGCAAGAGGGAGGAATCCAAGATAGGTCAGGTAGTATGGGAGAAGCAAGGAATGAATTGCAGCAGCAGAGGCTGTAAAGAGCAGTGAGCATTTGAAAAGAGAAGAAAATATTATTTTTGCCCTTGCCACTTTTCCTGTTCGTTCTTGCTAAAATACTGCAACTTCTCCAGAAGCAAGGACTGGGAGTAGAACTGGGCTGCAGGAAACATGTTAGAATGTAATGGATGGGCAGATTTGGCTGAAATTGATCAGACTGAAATCAGCAGTGGAACAGCATGGGGCACTGTGAGGCCATGGGATGGGTGTGCTGTGTTGCAGGCACAAAGCCAAAAACTTACTGCTGAGCTGCTGGCTTATCTTCTCCAGCTGATTGCAGAGCCGGTCAAATATTGCTTTTTTCACTCCAGATGTAGCCACCATTTTAGTTTTGTCCACTTTTAGTTTCAAACACCTACAAGAGAAAGTTATCTCTGTACAAAGCAACAGTCCAGCAACTATCACTTAGGTGAGGTGATAAATTACTGTACCAACACTGCCTGTGAGAATGAGAAAGGCAGACCTTTTAGTCCCACCTATCCTTGTCTCACTCAGAAACAAATCTGGTTAAAAAACAGACCCCTACACTATTCAGTCAACACAGCTCAACTGAAACTCAGGATGAGTTGAACTTACATATTGAATTGTTTTAGGAAAAGGTATTTTTTTTGATTTTCAGAGAAATCAGGACAAAATACCACTACAACAAAAAGCTGAATGTGAATCTTTGTCAAGAAAGCCCTTGTCAGGAGCTGTGCAAATACACAGCACCTGTACTGCTGAATAAGACTGTCACAAGGTGTAATCTTTGCATACAAGCAAATTCTTCCCAAATGCTGTCTGAGACACACACCTCTCTTAGCTGACATGGGCCTACAGCTATCAGAGCCATCTCCCAGATGCTACAGCATCCTCAGGATATGATGGTGTAGCTCTTGCAGTTTTTCTTGCTTCCAAATTGCTGCTTCTTGGTGCTCAGAAGCCCTTACTGTACCTTGAGCAGCATTTCACCAAAAGCCATGTAAGTTTTTGCTTTGTGCAGTGCACATCGAAGACTTCACTATGAGGAAAGGTCTGGTTTGCTCCAGCTGTCTCCCTGTGCAGGAGCAGGGCAGCAGGGTATGCTAAGCAAGACCCTGAATGAATGAGCTGCTGGCACTGATACTGCTGGTCTCAGCAGGCATTTCCTTTCAGCCTGCAGAAGGTCTCCCAGGCTGCACTCACCTGCAGGCAGTGCACAGAGCAGCTGTCAGAAACAGGGGTTTGGAGAAATCCAGGTCTGCTCGCTGCGCTTCCGAGAGGCTGCACTCATACCTGGGGAACACAAGGGACACCTGAGCATTTGCCTCACAGGAAGCTCTCAAATCCATCTGTCACTCACACCTTGAACAGATCTGTTGGACCACCTGGGCCTCTGCAACCCAGTCAAGCAGAAACAGCTGCTACTGGCTGAGAGAAGCAAAACACATGAGGGAAAAATGGAGGTTGGGATGACCTTCTCTTCTGGAATTAGAGGTATTTTAAACTGGGGATCTGGATCAAAGCATATCATAAAATCTACTTCTTGTGCTCCTGATCAACACAGCACTTTTAGCTCTCCCTAACATCTTAAAATTTACAGTGAGATGCTTTCCATGCATCCTACAATAGAAGGCAGCATCACAGTTTCTTTGATTCCTGGAATATGTATGTTACAGATAAATAGAAAATGACAAAGTGGATACGCAGCACTGAAAAATGTCATTTTTTTATTGTCCACCTGCCCCAGGCTATTTTTTCCCAGTTTGTATTAAGTGCCACCAAGCAGGCACAGCTTTGTGCACTGACCTAACAGCATTAAACCTGTGCTATCAGGGTGACAGCACTGCAGAGCAGAGCTCTTTTGGGACTGCTCTGCTCAAAGCAGCTCATACAGAATGGAACATTTTAGTTAACTCTGCTGAATTTCCCCTGAAATGTTCTACCTATTGGTGTTACAGGTAGATTAATGTGCATTTTAGGAGATGTGTATCCCCAAAAGGGAGGATTTATTTCTACTGAGCATTACTTCTGAACTGTGCCATGATCAGCAGTTAAATGGATGACAGTGTGATGCTATGGGCAAATATAGAGATTAAGAGTCCTATATTTTTTACACTATTCCCAGCTGAAAAATTCCTAGTTGAACAATCAGTTGCTGAGATTCACAGACTAAATCTTTCTAACAGGTATTCTAAAAAGTGGCCCAGCTCATGGCTGGATTCTCAGTGCTAAGAACTCATCTCAGTGCTCCAATGAGGGGATATCTGGCCCTTCCAAACATCAAGCTCTTTACACACCTAAGGAGCTAAGAACCTTACTTGTGGTTACCAGTGTGCCTACAAGAGCTTCCTCACCTCTGCAGGATCTCTGAAGCCAAGTTCACTGCCTCTGAGCAGCAGAACTGCACAGCCAAGTCTCGCATCCCCAGCTTTTGGTTCACCCCTAGCAAACACTCCAAAGACTTCATGGAGCTCTGGTAGGTGGTCTTGTTCAAACCAGAGAGTTTAACACAATAGCTCTGTCAAGAAGACAAAGACAAACCCCAAGAATTAGCAAGGGTCTTTCCTGACATCTTAATCAGGTAATCAACACAAGCACTAAGTTCAGCTGCTACATTAAACAAATTTGTGCGGTGAATAATGTATGTTTTGACTGCACATAGAAAGACTATCCACCTAGGAATGCCACATCTTTTAATGCAGTGATATTTTTAGGCCGTTTCACTGGAAGTGAGGTTTGACATTTCCACATATGACATGGCCTCTTCATTACTACAGGGTAATTAACGACAAAATTACCAAAGTCTGGGTTGAAGACATGAGCAACACCTTCATGGAGTCAGGTCCAATTAAATCCTTCCCTGCTGTAAATGGACAATCAAATAGGTTGTACCAGGCACTATTTTGACAGCTCAGTGCTATTCACCTGGCAGAATTACAGGTGGAGGTTTACAGGTACCCCTACAGTGAAAGATTTCTTAGAGCAGCTGCTTTCTTCCCACAGTAAAAGAGACAGATCTTAAATTTAACATCCTTGTTGGTAATCTATTTGCTATTACAAGAGGAAATTAAGTTGACATTATACCAAAGCAAGCTTAATTTGTGGAGGGACTGTGATGGTGATCTCAATTTTCACTGTTTCAAACTGAACTGGGAAAGGTCTAACACAGCAAACTGCAGGATTTAGGGGAAAGTTAGTTATTATTTCCCATTCCTGCTCCCAACACACAGCACAGAACAGTGGTTCTGTGGAGTCAGGCAGAACGCACCGGCCAGCCAAGTCACACGCTCTGTCTTACTCTGTCAACTGGTTGTTTCATGAAACTCGCCGCCAGGTCCAGGCACATCACAGCACTGCTCGTCGCCGTCATCTGAGCCATTAACCCCGTGCACTTCACCTGCGACAGCCGCAGGTACTCCTCAGCTTTTCTGCAAAACACCCAGAACACCAAGCCCTCGTCAAAGCCACAGCTACGAGACAGACTGTCCCACAGGACCGGACCCAGGGTTCCACAGCGGGGCTGCAGCTCGGCCGCAGGCCCCGGGGCGCTGCCGGGGCACCGCCGCCCTTGCAGCGCTGCTGTGCTGCTGTGCAGCGGCGGCAGCTCCGCACTGCAGGGCCGCCGGTGCTTCACCGAGCCCGCGGGACTCCAGCAGAGCCAGCAGACCCGCGGTGCCGGGCGCTGCCGCGGTGCCGGGCCCGGCGGTCGGGCCGCCCGGCCGTACCTGAGCAGGGCGGGCTCGGCCAGGCCCAGCCGCGCCGCCATGGCCCGCACGGCCCCGCGCTCCATCGCCCGCCGCGCCTGCCGCGCCCGCCGCCCATTGGCCGCCCGCGCCGCCAATCACCGCCCGCTCCGCCAATGGGCGCGCAGCGCGGCGCTTCCTCGGCGCGGGCCAATGGGCGACGAGCGGCGGCAGGGCGGGGCGGGGCGGCGCGCGCGGCGCAGTCACATGACGGGGCGGCACCGGCGGGGGCGGCGGCGGCGCGACCATGGTGAGGGCAGCGGGCGCGGGCAGCGCGGAGTCCCCGCCGCGGGCGGGCCGGGCGGGCCGGGGGACGGGCCCGGCCCGGGGCAGCGCTCCGAGCGGCCACGCCGGGCCCGGCTGGGCGAGGGGCTGCAGCGGGCGCGGAGGCCGCGCGGCCCGGGCCGGGCGGGGCTGCGGCGCGGGCCGGGCCCGCTGTGCCGGCGGCAGCGCTGCCCGCGGCCTGGGCCGGGTCCCCACCGCGCTGCCCGCTCGCTTCTCGGGCCGCGGGGGAAGCGGTGTTTTACCGGGGAATCGCGGCCGTCCCGGCGGTCGGTTCCGTGTTATACCCGGGCTTGTGGCATTGCCGGTTCTGTGTACGTGTGCCGGGGCTGTCCGCTTGCAGCCTGCGCTCCAGTCCCTTCTGACCCTCCCAGACTGCTGCCGGAGGCTTCCCCAGTAAAGTTCCTTTCTTTCCCGGCAGAAGAGGTGGTTGTGCATTGGTGGGCGCAGCTCCTCAGCGCTCTTTGCCGCAGATGTTGGAGATGTTGGTGTTTGTTATCGGGGAGGCGAGGGGCAGCCTCTTCTCCCAGGCAGTTAGCCGTAGGACAGGAGGGCAGAGTCTTAAAATGCACCGGGGGGAGGTTCAGGCTGGACATTTGGAGGAATTTGTTCACAAAGCGGGTGACTAGACATTGGAATGGACTCCCCCCGGAGGAACGGGGGTCGTGGTCCCTGGCGGTGTTTGAGGAAAGACTGGACATTGGACATGGCACTCAGTGCCATGGTCTGGCTGACAAGGTGGTGGTTGATCTTTCCAACTCATTCATTCTGTGAAACCTGAAATTTTCTCATGGAAATAATGTATGCTGAGAAATACTTTTCAATCTTCAATGAAAATAAGGGGACGGGCAAGTTTCCTACTAAAACCCAAATACCTTTAATGTGCTTTCAGTGATGTGCAATATTCAATAAAATTTTAAGCAGTACTTGCTGTAACCACCACAATGTGTAACTAACCTAAGTGTGGCATGTGAACAGTACTAACAGTATATAGATAACGGGGAAAGAAATAACTGAATGCTCTATAAACAGGGATTGCTCAGTTCTTAGGCTCTTGGAACAGACTTTAAAAAAAAAAAAAAAGTTATATGTATGTTGATCTCTGTATCTTTGAGGCTGGGCAAAACCTGTACTGTTACTTGACAGGGGAATGTGAAATACTGAATTGGGTGAATGAGAAATGATTAATCTGTATAGCCACCAGTCTCTGTCCCCCACACAATATTTTGTGAGAGTCAATTATTCAGCAATGAAACTACGTTTCTTTGCCTGTCATTTCCAAGGGAACTGGCCGGACACTTGTCTGGTCTCATGGCTTCTTTCTAAGAATAGCTGTTGACAGGTGATTCAGAAAAAATAAAGTTACAGATGTTGAACATGGGATAATCACAGGTGTTAAACATGGGATAATTCCCTCTACCAAATTAGGCTCCCCTGTGATTTCCTGTGGCTGAGCTTGGTTGAAACCTTGAAGCTGAATGCTTAAGTACCTTTAACATGACTTTTTTTAAGAGGGCTCTGGCTGCTTTTGATCATACCCTGAATAAAAAGTCCTTCTCTTTAATACTTAATAGTGTCTTGTGGCTTCCTGTAGCAGTAAGCACCAGTTTCAACACATGAAAAATGCTTTAATCTCCCTGATTTATCTCAGAGCTCCTGAGATAGAAGTTCTGGAGCCTACAGTGTTGCAGAGAAATGCTTCCTGTATGGTATAAAATGCTTATGCTTTGGGTTTTTTTGGGGTTTTTTTTTGGGTAGTTCCCTCAATAGGTTAACCAGCAGGGCACTGTGTGCACCCAGGCTTCAGCTGTAGGCTGGCAGTGCCTTGAGCTGCTGCTGTAGCTCAGCCTCCTGTCTCTGGGGCAGCCTCAGGTGAGGTGTCTCAGCAGTGATGTGTTGGCAGTGGTGTCAGTAACAACGGGAGGAGGCAGGAAAGCCTCCTTGGGTAAATGCCACTTGTGGTGCTCAGTAGAGGCAGTGAGCAAACAGGAGGAAGTGCCGTGTGGAACAGGCTGTAAGCACATCAGTTAACTCAAGAAAAGGACTTGTGGAGATTAGATGAAAATGCACCTCAGAATGGAATGGAAGCACAACCTTTTACTCATTATTTATGCTCTGCATGCAGCTTGAGGCACCTGTGTGTCAGAACATGAGCTTTTAGACTTGACAAGCTCCCTGGAACTCTGCTCTCTTTCACTACTGTGTCATTCTTGAGTACTCCAAGGTAGCAGGTTTTTAAGTGAAATAAGTCAGCACATTGGTTATTATTTTGGGCCCTCGCTGGAGTGCAACTCAGTGTCAAATATGGAACTAAAAATGAATCTCATGGAGCTGATGTTAAAAAATGAGTAAATCTTACGCAATAGGTGCAATATTTGGTTTGTATGTTCAGGAGGAATCGTTGTTATGAAGATAGTCATGATCCAGAATAATGTTTGCTGCTGCAGTAATGCACTTCCCTAAGAGTTATCTGCAGGATAACTTGTATAACTATTCTGGTCAGCCAGTTTCAAGCTGTTTTGGGTTTTAAAAAATGGTTTTCCAAGGCAACTTACAGTTTAGGTTGCTAGCCTTTATTTAAAAAAAAAAAAAAAGCCAAGAAAACAAAACCTGAAAGGAACGAAAAGTACACCAAAAAAACCCACACCAAAAGCTAGCTTTCCTCACCCCCTCCCCCCACCAAATTCATGTACTGTGAGTTTTGGCTTCCATAACTTGCATGTGGTAACTTATGTTACCCTGTTAGCCCTGTGTTCAAAGCTAGCAAAAAGCTTTTGTCTCCTGTGCAGAAGGTACTGGTACACCTGGGGGAGGCAGTCCTCTGTCCTTTCTCCACTGCTCTTTGCTTCCTTGTTGCCTCAGAGGAAAAAATGAGTAAAGCAAAACTCTTCACATCAACTGTCCTTTTTTTCTACAACGTTGGCAGTGTATCTAGTGTGGGTATAGCTCAGACATTTCTAAAGTGTAAATAGCTGCATAATTGAAGCTATAAATTGCTTCTCCTGTGCTCAGGCAGGGGTTTGTACCTTATTATACATGTAGTTGACAAGGCATGATATTCTGTACTGCTGCTTTTGCCTGGGGTCAAAGTGTCTTCCTCTTCAAAAGCTGATGTTCAAGATTGTTTTTGTAGATGGACCTAGGACTCCACAGTTGCTTTTTTGATAAAATGACACTTGAAAAAACCATCTTATGTTACTAGGTTGGTAGTTTAAGTGTAAGATACAGAACATAAACAGCTTTACTCGACATGGAATCTGACAGAACTGTGTTCTGATTCTGTGTGTGTCCTGCTGGGTGTCACTAGTAAGCTTTTGCTATATGTTCTCTTTCCTTCATTTGCCTTTTACCACCACATCCTCAAATTTCAGGCATTTGTTAGTAGGATATGTGTGTCTTGATGTGATCTTGTGTATCACTTGGTAATAACCAGGTTATGTTTGGGAGCCCCTGCAGTTCTGGGGTTGAAAGTAGCTTGCCTTCTGAAGTTGGAAGAAAAGGGTAAGCTGATACATATTCAGACTTGGAAAAGTTAAGAGTTGGAACTTGTTCACTGGTGCTGCTGTTAAGATGTTTTGTATTCCTGCAGAAATGAAGCTGCTACAAGCGACCCCTCAAGTGACACAGCTGCTCCGTGGTAGGCTTTTGACAGCAGTGGAGGTTATTGTGCTGCCTGTGCCACTGGAAGATGCTACAGTTGTCTTTTCTTCAGACATGAAGTATAGTGCCCTTGTAGTAATTTAGTCTGATCACCTTCTCAGTCTTCAAGTCAGCACACATACAAACTTTCCTCTTTCTTAATTCTCCTTATCTTGGAGAGATACTGAAGAAATAAATTAATATCTTGTGTGAATATGAAAATGCTTCTATTGATGAATTCAGTACTTAGTCCCAGTGTTGAATACAGTGTGGGACCTGGCTGTTCAAATTTAGAGCAGAAGTGGAAGTATTCTTTGTCTTCTGTTAAAGCAGACAGTTTGGTGTGAAGCTGACACTATAAATGAATGGAACTTCCAACTTTTCCCCAACTGCTGCTAAACTACAGTGGCTAAAGGTCTCTAAGATACACGTGTATCTGCTGGGCTCATAGCTGGTATCATGAGAAGGATAGTTCAGAATTTGTAGCCATGATTCTACAACCAGTGTGTTTGCACACCCAAAGTAAGGAAGCCAGTGCACATAGACTCAGCCCTATACTTCTTGGGGTTGTAGCAAATACGTGTGTGTTTCAGTAATGCTTTGGCTTGGTGTTGCTGTTAAAAAACCTTCTTTTCACAGCCCTGCTTTTAGTGTTTTATGTGGCTCTAGGCTGAACTGGGTGCATGGTAATCTATTAATCAGCTGGGCTTATTTTACAGCTTTTTTGATGGTTTACAGCCTAAACTGCTCTCCCAGCACTGACTGGCCCTGTGAACAGCTGGGGATGGAAAAGCAGGGCTGGTGGCTGTGTAAACTTAATGCCCATCAGTGCAAGGGGGCTTAAGAAGTTGTGGTCAGTGTTGGCATTGCTGTATTGTTCCTAGCTGTGCTTTAATAGAGATTTGATGTGGTCAGAGCATATGGCATTCAGCTCAGTAGTGATTTATTTTCTCTAAAGCACTGCTATGGATTCAGGGGACTGTAGAGTGTAACCAATGTTCTGGCATAGACATAATTCATCAAGTCTGTTATGTGATGTTCTGATATTGATTACTGCACACTAGTCCCTGCACTGTCATTTTATGTTCTTTAAAAGTCTGATCTGCCATTGAATAATTAAAGCTTAGCAATTACAGCAAACTTCTGCTGGCAGAACATACTTGTTTCACAGTTTGAGGTTGTCTAAGGGTTTGTAGCTATTGAATTGCCTGGGAAATAGGTTCATCTAACCATGGTTGCTGCTTTTTCCATATGCTTAAATCATTTTTAGAAGACCTGCACATTGATTAATTATATATAGAGAGAGCTTTGTAAGAGGTGGAGTCACTAATTAGCAGAGATGGATTTTTCTGCTGACTAAATACACTTCTTAATTAGTTATTGTGCATAGTTGGAATATTACTGAGCACACAGACTCACAGAAGTGTTGGTTGGCAGGAACCTTTTTCTCATATAACCTCCTTGAAGCAGCTGTGTCACCAGTGTTGGATCAGATCAGCCTTGGTTTTGTCCAGCTGGGTGATTGAGGAGCTTCAAGAGCAGAATTTTGTTAGGGCATGATCGAGGCAGGAACACTATTGCAGAGCACTCTCTGTTTTCTGTATGTGGAAAAGGATAGTGGGGAGATTTCAACTGCAGAACAAGAAGCCAATTAAATATGGGAAATAACAGAGGTGTGAAATGTCTATCACCATTAAATTGATGTTAAACTAAAACTTCCCTGCTTTAATGAAGGCCTCAATTTTAATCTGTCTTCAACAGATACTTCTGGGGACTCCTCACATGGGGCATGTGGGAGTTAGTACTGAAGACAGAGTTTTTAAAAACATTAGGGTGATGTAATTCATGGCCATGAATTCAGCTTGTTTCTGAAATGCAGTTAAAAGGAGACCAGGGACCTTCTGAGCACAGTGGATGAAGGGAACAAATATAAATAGCTGAGAATTTACTGAAGGTGAAGGCTCAGAGAACCTGCTGTGCAAATGACTGTGCTTGGTATTTGTCATGACTAGAGAAGATGTAGCTGAAAATACCACATCAGTGCTTTTGTCCCAGCAGTATTTCAGAGAGGCCATCTGAAAACAAGCTGCAAGACTGAGAGAAGTGGAGATGCTCTAATGAGATGAAGGCTGGTCCTGAACAAGAGGTGGATGGCACTGTTTCCTTGTAAAGCCTTAGGAGGAAGGCTGGGTGCAGGTGGGGACAGCAGTAGGGGTTCTGGTCTAAGTTTGGACATCTTAGCAAATATCTTAAAGATGCTTGTAGAAATTGATCTCATTATTCTGGTAGAGGGAGGGTAGAAGCTGCAGTAGGAGAAGGCCAGTTATAAGTGGATTGAGGGGAAATATAAGGATGTAAGCAATGGATTTATTTAATATTTTAGGAAAACGCATTATGAACCTTGGAAAGTCAAAAGATAGTGAAAGTTTCAGTTGAAGGTATAGAATGTGTCTCTCTGAGGGGAAACAAGAGTGTCACTCTGACAATGTGACTGGGACAAGGACACATGAAGAATTGTTGTTTCTCTTCAGCTTTCTGATCCAATCTGCGAGTAGCTTCTACCTTCTGGAATGCACTAACTGTACTTTATCCTTTGCTTATCAGAAACTTGTCCTGAATGGAATGGTATGGCTCAGATAGCAGTTGAGAACTTGTGACTTGTGAGCACAGAAAGCATCTGTGCAGTTGCAGTGTGTGGTCTGGGCACTGCTTTGAAGCTCTGTGGGCAGAAGTAACAACAGTGCTTCCTCTCAGCACAGTTGTGTCTCTGCATTCTCTTGGAGCTTTTCTTTCCAGATACTTGCACTGGCTTCTTGACCTCTAAATGTTGGAAAGGAAAAGTTGGCCCTGCTCTGCCCCTGTGGCTTTGCTGTGGTGCTTGCAGGCTGCCTGTAACCTCCCTTCAGGTTTTTGCAGGGCACTTGAGCTTTCTCCATTACATGTCACACAACTATTTCTGACAACCACTGAGTGGTCACACTGCAGCGTCACTTGCAGTGCGTTCTGAAGTGTGGGACTCCAGTTTTAGTCAAGTTATAAGCAGCTTCATTGAATTCTGTTTTGTTTTGTTTCTTTTTTCCTCCAGCCAACAACACAGCAATCTCCTCAGGATGAACAGGAAAAACTCCTGGATGAAGCCATTCAGGCTGTGAAGGTGCAGTCGTTCCAGATGAAGAGATGCTTGGTAAGAATGTGACTTTAAAAGGCAATGAAGCTTCTTGTCTGCTAGGAATAAAACAGTAAATCAATACTAATCTCTAGTGCTATGAGGAAAATTAACCCTTTATGTATCTTTGTGCCAGAGACTTTGCCAATAAATGAGGCAACTGCTCATTGAGAGTGAGCCATAGGTATTTCTTTGAATGTGTCTTCCTGATTTTGCTCCAGTATTTGACAAGATAAGTTAAAAATGTGCCTTTATAATTTATATGCTTGCATTTAAATAAACCTAAGATGAACTTTATTATGAGATCATTGTTTATGTCCACCATTCTGCTGTTCTTTTTCATGTAGCCTTTTCTTGGTGTGACAGACTGAGAAGCTGCTGATGAATTACCTGCTGCATAGGATCAATTTTGTACTGATTAACTGTAGACAGACGTGTGAATTCTTCTGTGACTGGAAAGCACCACGGGCTAGTGTTGTGCTGAGATTTTTGTCTGGGAATTGTAGCCAATTCAGGCAGATTATGTAATCACACGTAGCATTCTCGGGTTTGAGAAGCCTCAGCTTTTATTTGGAGAAACTGCTTAAAGTTGCAATGAAAACTTAAATATTCCCATATGTTTTCATGTGGCTAGCCAAGCTAACTTTGTTTGAAGCCAAATAACAGTAGCAAGAAGTGTAACACCTCTTCCAGTTTTGTGCTCAGTGGAATGCTTTGGAAATCTTTAAGTAGCTGCAGCTGTGCTTTTCACTGCTCTCTGTGATTAAGTGGCAGTATAAATACACTGAGTGGATCACACTAGCAATTCTTTTTGTTCTCCCTCAAAATGTACTGCTACTGCTTATGATGGGTTGCTCAAGAGATTAGAGGTTTGTGGTTGTATCCTTTGATGCCAGGTGATGCACCAGAAGTGTAAGTTAGATGCAGACTAGCAAGGGGTGGCTTTCAGTGAGGTGTTCTTTATGGGTGAGAAGGAGGGGAAGGTGATGATGGCTGTGTGTATTGTCTGTCTCCTAGAGGTTTCTAGGAGATCTGTGAGATCTGAGCAAAACAACAGACCCGATTTGGAGGAGGGAAACACGTTCTGTTTTGCTTGCTGGATAGAATCTGAGTGTTGGGTGGAGATTGCTGCATAGATTTTAGATTTTTCTACCATTAGCATTGCAATTTATTACTGTAGCTCTGTCTTCAGATGTATATTCTTATCACCTCAGGTAAAATGCTCACTTAGTTAGCATGGGTGGTGTAGTATAAGCTTGATATTAAACCACTTGAGATTTTTTTTCATAGATAAAAAATCCTGCAGTTGCCTAGTGTCATTTCTAACAGACTTTTCTCTTTCCTCCTCTGAAGGACAAGAACAAGCTCATGGATGCTCTGAAACATGCTTCTAACATGCTTGGGGAGCTGCGGACTTCTATGTTATCTCCAAAGAGCTATTATGAGCTCTGTATCCTTTCAAGAGGAAACTAATAGTTGAAATATATTTGGAATCGGATATTCATCTGCTTTTTTGGTACAATGTATCTTGTATTAGATACATATTAGCACTTTTCTCCTCAGTGTTCAATTATGTGTATATATTGTAGGATAATATACACTTTACTCACTGTTTAGTTTTTCTCCCTGGTGTAAAACAGGTCTTTCATATCTTCCTCTGGGAAGTTTCAGGAAACTATATCAGTTTCTAAAAACAATATCAGCTCTGTAAAATGATTATTTTATTCCTTTTTCTAATATGCTAAAAATTGATCAAAGGTTTGAGGTTAATTTTGCACGTTTATCCCAATCATGATTCCTGTTCAGAAGTACTGCCTGCTTAGGCATATTTGTATTTGGTTCAGCATTTGTCTTCCTAGGTGTGAATGAGCAAGTTACTATGAAAATATGTTGTAGACATTCTCACTTACAATCCTTAACTATGAGGAAAAGACATGGCAATTTCCGATGAACTACACTATTTGGAAGTCTACCTGACAGATGAATTTGCCAAAGGCAGGAAAGTGGCAGACCTTTATGAGCTAGTACAGTATGCTGGAAATATCATTCCAAGACTGTAAGTGTGTGGATGTTGGTGTATGGCTTTGTTTGCTTTTTCTTTTTTAAACTGGTGAATAGTTGACCAGCTCTGGGTGCAGGCTGTGATTGGCTTCTCAATCAGTTTACAGTGGTCAATAGGATTTCTGCCTATCTGGAATGGATTACTGTGAAACTTCTGAGATTGGGCCATGAGTGCAGATGCAGAATGTCAGTTCTTCCTGTCAGTTTGTTAATTTTGCACATGACCAAGATGAAAGCACTTCAATCTTGGCATGAAGTTGGCTTTTGGGTAAAGAGCTGGTCAGTGGAAGATAACCAAGTACTACATTCTGATCAGGGGGATGGACTATGCATTTATTAACCATTTCACTTACCTGAGGATCTAGATCTTACCTTCTCCCACACAGTAGTTGCTTCATAACCTTCTGCCTTTTTAGAGAATAAGAAGGGCGAGAAGGAAGCTGAAAGTCTGTAGTAGAGTCTTTGTGTTTATGATTTTTTTTTTTTTTGCAAAGTGGTAGCTTGCCAGAAATTATACTTGAAGGCTTGTGCGGCTTATATTTAAATATGTGACTGTTGAGCTGCAGTACATCTTTGACATAATCAGTTTTGGGATTTAGGTTTTGCTTGGTACTCGAGTTTTTCATTCCTGACGTTATGTTCATGCCAGGAAGATGCTCTGGGCACATCAGGCTGTGTCTTCATGCAATTTCTGGAGCTTGGCTGATGGCTACCACAGTGTCCTCACCTCTGTGTGTAACCATCAGAGTTGTCTTCCTGCCTGCTTGTAGCTTCTGGCTCTCTGTGATGAGACTTGTGGTGCTTTCATGGAGGTCCTGTGCATGGGGCAGAGGAGCAGGCAGGGAGGGGTGAGGCCTCTAAACTGAATACCTGTAGGTTCTGAGCATTGTAGTTTTTTTCTTCTAAGCTGAAGGGGAGTCCAAATATACTGAAGCAGCAATCTTCTGCATCTCACATATTCCTGCTGCTTGTTACCTTAGCAGAGGTGCTGAGGGAATGAGTACAAAGCCAGTAGTTCCTATCTTGCTAGACTACAGTGTGAGAGAGGTTAAACTACTTCCCCATCATAGGTTGCTAACCTATGTGTGTCAGAACTGTGTTCAGTTTAGTGGGATGGTGGAAGTATAAACGAACTGGTCTGAGAGCATTCAGAACTTTGTGAACATTTACACATTCAGTATATCAAGCATTGTAATGAGGTCTAGTGGCTGTTCAGACTTGCTGTGTTCTATAGCAGATGAGAATATGCGTTGAAAGCTGACAAAATATCCTAAATTATGGGACCCAGGTGATAATTTTATTGCTTTTTTTGTGCTTTGGAAATCCTGCCATAATGGCCAAAAGGAACTATTGCCTTTCAGTGTGATGGTGTTACTTTTTGATTTATTGTTTGATTCTGTGCCTTTTGCAGGTATCTGCTGATAACAGTAGGTGTTGTCTATGTCAAGTCATTTCCACAGTCCAGGAAAGATATTTTGAAAGACCTGGTGGAGATGTGCCGTGGAGTGCAGCATCCTCTTAGAGGCCTCTTCCTTAGAAACTATCTCCTGCAGTGTACCAGGAATATCTTACCAGATGAAGGCGAGCAAGCAGAGTAAGAAGGAGGGACTATAACTTGATAATATTATTGTTAATAGAGCCTATTTAAATTTTATGTGTGACTTACTTCAGATTTGAGAGAAGTAGATATACTAGAATTCCACAGACTTGATAGGTGTTTTATCCATTAAGAATTCCCTTCTAGCATTAAAGTTCCTCACAAGTGAGGATGAACCCAGAAATGGCACCCTCTAACCTTATTAAAACTTGTGTGTTCACCAGTGGCTGGAAGGATGAATGCCTCTGACAAGCTTTTCTGTTCTTAACCTTATCAATTGCAGTGAAGAAACTACTGGAGACATCAGTGACTCAATGGATTTTGTGCTGCTGAACTTTGCTGAGATGAACAAGCTCTGGGTGCGAATGCAGCACCAGGGCCACAGTCGGGACAGAGAGAAGAGGGAGCGAGAGAGGCAGGAGCTGAGGATCCTCGTTGGAACAAACCTGGTTCGCCTCAGTCAGCTGGAAGGGGTTAATGTGGAGAGATACAAGCAGGTGAGATAGCTGTCCATCCTTTCTGACTTCTGCCAGCTCTTTCCAAACTAAACTAGTCTGGACTTCCAGATGAGCAGCTGGAAGTGTTACAGCTTTGCTAAAAGTTCAGTAACCCCAGTGCTGCTCAAACTCTTCACCTGAGGAAAAGTTGTGAATACTGGTATACAATGTGTTCTCAGGCCAAGGACATGTTTCTCACATTCTCTTGTAACATTCTGTCTGTGACAGTGACAAGAAATTCTAAACCTTTCCTTCTTGATTCCCATTTTCCTTGCAGAATAGTGGGTTGGTCTAAGGGATGTGTACACATCCAGTGTTCTGGGATAGACTTCACAAGTTGTGAGGCTGGGCTTACCAAAGCATTCAAGAAAGCTGTTACTGTGTGAAATGACAGTGAAGGAAATGTATTATTTAAAAGTCTGTCCCTTGTAAGTTCTACCATACAGCTGCTGAAAACAGCTTGGAGTGGTGCTGCTGAGACCCTGGGTGTATGCCAGCAAAGTCAGTAGCACTGACTTATGAAATCAAAGCTTGCATAATGTATGAGAGGGATAGACTTCTGAGATCAGTAGGTTTTTTTTTTCGTTTTGTTTTTTCCTCTGAAGGATGAAACTGCAGAAAAATGGGACTTCTTATCAGAAAGTCTTTATGTTGAGAATCACCTGAGAACTGTTAGAAATTCTATTCTGCTTGGATTAAATGTATGTATGAATGTAAACTTAGAAGGTAATTATAAAATCACTGCAAGACCTTTTCTCCCCTATTCCAGATTGTTCTGCCTGGAATACTGGAGCAAGTTGTGAACTGTAGAGATGCTTTAGCTCAGGAGTACCTCATGGAGTGCATCATACAGGTGAGCTGCTTAAGTTCAATTGCAGTGATGGGGCACAAGGACACTTCTGTACACGTAGTCAGGTTCAGGTAGTTTTCACATCTTCCTTATGGACTGGAAAACTGAATCACTGGGACTTGTACACAGTGGCTTGCCCTTTATTTTTTACCAGATGAGCAGAGTGGGGATGGGCCCATTTTGTGCCCCTTCTGTTTCAGTAGCTTGTAAGCATCTTAGCAGTAGTGCCTGTGTTATGAGTTGTAATAGAGAGGTGAGCCCTTGAATTACCCATTTGTTTTATATCTCTTGCTTCATGCATTTACCCAGTCATGGTCAGTTTCATAGGCCAGAGTGTATTTACTGTGTGGCTATCTGCTTTAGAATTATTCTGTTGCATTTTTCTTCTATGTAACAATGGGCAAATTCAGTTTATAACTTGATGACTATCGATCTAAAACTTCAGGTTTTCCCAGATGAATTTCACCTCCAAACCCTGAACCCATTTCTCAGAGCCTGTGCTGAGCTGCACCAAAATGTGAATGTGAAAAATATAATTATTGCTTTAATTGACAGGTGAGTGACCAAGGGGGTGGAACTTGACTCAAAATTAAGTTTGTGTTGTGCACAAGCGGATGATAATTCTTCTATCATTTGAATATGTTTAATTTTTGATATCACTTCACTGTTTCCATGTCTTTCTATCAGCTGTAATTAAAGCTGTGAAGAAGTATTATTTCTGTAGCTTCTACTCTCTGGACTCTGCTTTTACAGCTTCCAATGAAACCTGCTTTATGGACTGATTAAAACTTGTAAACAGATTAAGCCAGGAAACAGCCCATTTAGTATTGAGCAGTTTCATGCTTCAGAGCTGAAGTGACAGCAGTGCCCTGCGTTGACAACCACATCACTCATAGGTGCCTCTTTAAATCTTGAAGATCCTAATGGCTAAATTGTCTGTCAGGAATACTTCACCTTGCAGGGTCAGAGATCAGAGAACATAACAATGCTTCTTCAGAGCAGAACCAGTAGAAAATGGAACTACCTTCTTAATTCTTACCTTGCCACTAGCATCTTGACTGTTCTCTCAAAAACATGTTTGTCATGTGAAGGTACTGCTTAAAACTGCTTGCACTGAGTTCAGATTTGGGGGAGAAATCGTAGAATCCTTTGTGTTGGAAAAGACCTTTAAGGTCAAACTGTAGTTTTAATTTGTACCCTGAAAGGAAACACAGATTTGCAGTGAGCACCTGCACTTTCTTACTGCAGAAAGGAAGTGCACTTGCATGGTTTGTCTCAGGCTGTAGAAAAATCTTGTCCTTTGCATTTGCATCCAGACATGTACCTTCATACATCTGGTCTTCAGTTAGCACAGGCATCTTAGGTCCTCCTGGCATTCAGCATTGGGTAGGATTGCTGTATCCTCTCTTAGTGCCTGGAGAGGACTTGTGTGTATTGGGTATGACTGGTACAACTTAGGATCTTGAATTTTTTATTTACCAAGTCTGTAGTTTGTCTTCTCCAAATTATGTCATATTTATATGTTCAAGACTTTGGTTTTTTTGGAATCTTTCAGTGTTTGTGCATTTGGCAAGAGATACTGTGCTGTCTTTGCTGCCTTCATACAGAGATATTCACAGGAGTTTTTTAGTTTCCCACACTTAGATGCTGTGGCTCAGATTTTTCATAATTTTGTTAGCTTAAAAAAAACCTCCAAAAATGTAAACCCCCAATACCACAAAACCCCCAAATCCCAAAAGATGTTGCCTGTAACTGATTTCTGAGACTATCTTGATTACTTTTAAGAGAGGTCACAGGATATTTTGTTAGGCTCTTACACTGGAGTGTGGCAGTGCCATTCTTGTGAGAAGGCTTTCCTTGTGTAGCCTTTGGTGTCCTGTTAAACTCTGTATCGCCTCCACAGTAAGGTTTTTGTGTTGTTACTGTTACAAACACCAGTAAGTGACTAACCAGCAGTGACCCTCTGTCCTCCCAGCCTTACCCTGCTCAGGTTTGTTGGGCTGCTGAAGGCTTCCAGAGCTCTCTCTTTGGGATGTGGGACAAGGCCAGAAAGGTGGCAGCATGATTGTTATCTTCATAGTATGGCAGCTTGGGATTTTGACTGTAATGCTGCTGCCAGTGTTGGAGCATATGAGTGATCTGTTCTTGGAATCCATGCATGCAGGGAGGATGTTGCTCTTGTGTTTGGGTTGGAGTTGGTAGCTGCAATGGCCAGGAGCTTCAGTGTTGTAGTTGAGATATGAAGCTTCCCTGCTTAGGTTGTGCCTCTTGGCATTTCTCATCTTTGTTTCAGCTGACATTGGTTAATTGAATCTGAGCATCAATGACTGCTGAAGAAGCTTGTGAAAATTTTATCCTTATTCCTGTGGGGCTTTCCTGCTAAAGGAATCTCATCAGATAGTCTTGCTGCTTTGGGATCTTTGTTGCCTTACTAAACCATTCATGACTTTTAATTATGCTGCCATCTGCCTGCAGCTTGTTCATACATTGTAGCATTGCTGGCTTTACACTGTGCTGTTGCCAAGGAAAGCTGCCTTGTGCCTCTAAGAAAAGGCAGTGTTTCTGGTTTTAGAAAGTCTGCTTCTTATCACCCTAATCGAATATAAGAATAGTTCAATGTCTTGTTTTTCCTGGCAGTGAAGTTTTTTTTTGCCTCCTGGCCTTTTCTTATGTGTCTCTTTATTTCAGGTTCAGAATCAAAATTGAGAAACCCTATAGAAAGAATTCTTAAAAATTTAATGCAATGCCTTTTCCTAAATATTTTTGTAGTTCTTTTTCTAATTCAGAGTATAATAATCTCAATAATTAGAAAGTCAAGATAGCAGTACTGAGCTTCTTAAGCTTCAGCTCTGGTAAGGTGAATAGTGGTGCTTTCTATCCTGTATCTCATTTTTGCAGAAATGGTGCTTGGCATGACTTTCTCCTCTTACAGATAAAAATAGCTCTCACCATCTCCTGAATGCTTGCTGGATGGCAATTTCTTGTTCCCACCCCCCCAAACCCCAATATTCTTCACTTCTCCATTCTTCTTAAGTTCACTTTGTCTTTTGTTCTCTGCAAATAGTGTAAGTTAAAAATATGTTGGTTGGTCTTTAGTGACAAAGAATAGTTAAGTCAGCATATTACTTCTGTGTGTGGTTTTTTTTTTCTGGAGGCTGTTTTGTGGAGGATGCTATTGGGAGTCTAATTTCAGTAATGTCACTGAATGAATAAATGCAGGATATTTACTCTTCCATCAGCCTACTCTATACCTCTTTATCTGCTTGGAAAAACAGAGCACTTGCTTCTAGCTGAAGAACATCAATTAGGAAATGTCCTTCCTGTTCCTTCTTCACCTTGCCTTTTCTGTCAGCACTTTTTTCCAGGACTGATAGTTACCAGGCTCAGTTGTTCATAAGGCTTCTGACTTCCATTAATTTATTTTTTGCTTGTAATAGAGCTTCCAAATATACCTAAAGGACATGCTTTTTCTGTCAGTCCCTCTTTCTGCTCTGTATCTGAGGAGTGGAAAAGCTATCCTGACCAAGCTGCTTTCCTTGCTCTGTCTCCAGGTTAGCTTTATTTGCACATCGTGAAGATGGACCTGGTATCCCAGCAGACATCAAACTGTTTGATATCTTTTCACAGCAGGTTGCAACAGTTATACAGGTATGTTGGATATCCCTGGATGCAGTTTTGGGATTGGTTTTTTGCAAAGTTCTGTGCTTTAGTATCAACTTTGTGCTGTCTTAAATTTCAGTCTCGGCAGGATATGCCCTCAGAGGATGTGGTATCTTTGCAAGTTTCTCTCATTAACCTGGCTATGAAATGCTACCCAGACCGTGTGGACTATGTTGACAAGGTGTTAGAGACTACTGTGGAAATATTCAACAAACTTAATCTGGAACAGTAAGTGTCTCTTGCATTTCCTTTGGTATGGCAATTAATACCCTAAAATCAGGCCTTCTGTGTTTCATCACATTTGGTGAGATAGCAGAGCCATGCTCTGGGTGTGTAAGGTCACTGCTTTTGGACTGAGCTGCAGGAGCCCTGATAAACTCCTGACTAACCAGGACTTGCTCCCCTGTGCATAAGTTGTGCTGTTCATCCACACCACATGTGTGCCTTTTGTAGGCACCCCTTACAGCACTCTGGAGTTCTGCTATTGCTGTGTTTGCAGCCACACTCTGCTTCTGCTGGCAGCAACTTAAAACATGCATTTGTTACTGTATGTCCCAAAGAGCAACATCTGACTTATTTTGGTACTCATTTCCTTTCTCCCTAGCACCAAGTTGCTTGCTGGTTGTTGTGTACCTCAGAATTCATCCAAACCAGATTTTAAACCTCTCTACATGTGTGAGCCACTGATTAATTGTAATTTTTGTATATATTTTCTTCTAGTATTGCAACAAGCAGTGCTGTTTCAAAGGAGCTGACTAGACTTTTGAAAATCCCAGTTGATACTTACAACAATATCCTGACAGTTCTGAAACTAAAACATTTTCACCCACTCTTTGAATACTTTGATTACGAGTCCAGGAAGAGCATGAGTTGTTACGTGCTTAGCAACGTGTTGGATTATAACACAGAAATTGTGTCCCAAGAACAGGTATGATATAAGTTTATTTGAAAATCTAGGTATTTAAATGATTGTTCAAAGACCTGAAAACACACTTAGTGACTTCATGCAGGCTATGCTTTGTTTCCAAGCCTGCATGCCCCTGCTTCCCCTGGCACAGGCCTTGTACCACTTGGTAATTCTTCCTCCTTTGTTCTTAAATGTCTTTGAACATCTTACCTAACCTCATCCTAGAGGCTACTTCTGATTTACCACACCTCAGCCTAGACAGTAATCTGTTAGGTGTGAAAAAAGACCCTGAATCCCTTTAAAACTGTGTCTGCTATCTAAAGAAGGCTGCATAGCATTTGGAATCTGAATTTCCTCTGCACTGCTGTGCTGCCCTGTCCCACTTGTGCTGAGAGGGACCCTTCTTCAGGGTGTAAGGCACCTATGTCAGAAGTATCACCATTATGAGTGGCTGTAAAGATGTTTCCAATTTCTGGCAATTTATGCTTATGGACTGCTGTAGTTTAAACAGAGCTTCTATTGCCTTTACCAGGTTGATGCTATCATGAATTTGGTGTCCACGCTGATCCAGGATCAACCAGATCAGCCTGCTGAAGATCCTGACCCTGAGGACTTTGCGGATGAGCAGAGTCTTGTGGGAAGATTTATTCATCTGCTGCGTTCTGATGACCCCGACCAACAGTACCTGGTTGGTGGCTGGTGCTTCTCAATGTCTGTGCTCTCTGAACTGTCACAGTTCTTGCATTACTGACTATACAAGACTTGAGTGAAGCTGGGAGCTGGGGCATCACTGCTCTGGCTCTACAAACTCAGCAGAGAACTTTATGTATGACACCTTTAGTGGTAGGATAATATGCTGTTTATTCAGAAAAAGCAGATGACTACTTAAGCATTTGTTGATGGAAAATTTTCATCCCATGAGGTTGCAACTGTCTGTATTAGTTTGTGAAACTCCTAATGTTCTGACAACTTCTTATAACCGTCTATTGAGAACACAGAGCAAGTGCTGTTTGGAGTGCTGTGCTATTTGTGTATTTTGATACCAAGAGAAATGCAAAAAACCTCAGAAAATACAGCTTAGTGTTTTTGACCTTAGGAATTTTAATTTCTGTAAGGATGGGGTCTTCATACAGCATGTAGTATCCTGCAGCTTGGTTCCAAATGCTTTTCCTCACTGCTTGGTTCATCTGTAGCAGTAGATTTGACATGTCCTTGAAATTTGTGCATCATGGTACCTGTAATGGTTTGAGTTGATTTATGGCAGGTTAATGTAGTTCTGTTGTTAATCTGCTGTACCTGGCTTTAGGGAGGTCACTTCAAATAAACTATCTTGAGAAGTGTGTGTTGGAGTAGAGGGCCAGGGATATTCTGCCTGTGCCGGATCCACTGGAGAAGCTGGCAGAAGCTGTGATGAAGTTGGATCTGCTACAGATGGCAGTTAGCTCATGTCAGAGTCAGGCCTGCTTAGGGACTACTGTAAAGTTACAGTTTGTGCCTGAAATAAATGTCACACTGTATAAACAGTGAGAATAGAGCAACAGAATAAAGTACAAGCTATACATAGCACAACTAGCATTGATTTAGCTTGGCTTTAAGGTCTGGTATAAAATACTTGCTTGAAGTGTAATGAAACTTCTGTAATGGAGAGAAGAATAACTTTACAGGAACTGCAGTCAGTTGTGTTTCAGGACTTTATTACTGGAGTAAAGCAGATGGAGTAAAGCAGAAAGTTGTTTTTTTTTCCTTATAGAGAACAAAGCTTCCCTCAAAGGATTGCTGGCACCAAGGAAATGAATATTTCTACCCCAAAAGAATTTACATAGCTAGAGATGTTGAAGCTGTTTCTGCAAAGATTCTGAGTGTCAGTCTGTCTTTCTCATCTAGCAGTGCTTTGCTTTAATCATGCTGACCCCCTTTAAATGCCATCAAAGGACTTGTCACATTATCTTTTAGGTACAATTCTATGAGCTACTTAACACCTTTTACTAAAATGCTTAACAGCTTCCTCAGCATCACAAATGCTTGCATCAAATTTTTCTACAATACAACAGCAGCAGGAAAAATCCAGGGTTATAGGATTTTCACAGTATCTCACTTTAAATTATGCATTCTGTATGGAAGAGATATGAAGTGCAAATTCAAACAGCCTAGTCCAAGTGTATTAGCCAGAGTGGCTAACCAATGTGTAATGGGTGATTACAGACTTCTGTATATTCAGGTTATTTACATGAAATCCACATCTAATCTAAAAATACGTTTAGGGTGGGGCACTGTGCTTCCCTTGAGTGCATGTTTGTGTGAAGGATTCTCTGAGCTCACAGTGCTTCTGTTTTAGATCCTCAACACTGCCCGGAAGCACTTTGGGGCAGGGGGGAACCAACGCATTCGTTTCACGCTGCCGCCCTTGGTTTTTGCTGCCTACCAGCTCGCTTTTCGCTACAAAGAGAACTCCAAAGTGGTAAGTTCACCTCTAGCTTGTTCTTGTATGCTTGCTTGGCTTTATTTGCTTGAAAATGTATTTTGTCTGGCTGCATAAATATGCTCAGACTTGATACAGAAGGCTAGTTTTGTTTGGGTTTTTTTCTCAAGGTTTGAATGCTTTATAATTTACTGAAGATTTTTATCAAGTCATAGGAAATTACTTTAGTACTTGAGAAGTGAAGAAGTAGAAATTGGCTAGTTTTGTTTATTCATTAAGGTGACTGATTATGTAACTTTACTAGAGACCAGAACTGATGGCATGAAACTGTTTTTAATCTGAATATTGAAATTCATCAATTTCTAAATTGTAGCTACGTTATTGTAATGTTTCTAAAACAAAAAAAAAAGCACTTGCTTTAACTTGTACAGTAATAATAAAAGTGTACATTAAAATAATGACTGATCCATTTTGGCTCTTAAATATTTTCTGATTGAGATAGTTACCTTAAATATTTACCTTTATTGTGGCTGTTATATTATGGGGAAATAAGGTTAAATATTTGTTAAAATACGCTTCAAAATTTTCTTCCACTTCTGATTGCTCTGGACTGAACAGAATTTTTTTCCCCTTGGCTAGCTAGGCTTTTGCTGAGTTATGTGCTAAGCATAGCTGTCCTATCTGCAGTTCAGTGTAGGCTCCTGAAGAAGGCTCTTACGAGCTGGTAGGAAAAGTGGGTGTGAAATTCTTGTACAATTGAGAGTCTCTTTTCCCTGTTCAGGAAAAGGCTCTTGTTCAAGCCTTTACTTGCTTTCCTTGTTTAGGATGACAAATGGGAAAAGAAGTGCCAGAAGATCTTCTCATTTGCTCATCAAACCATCAGTGCTCTGATCAAAGCGGAGCTGGCAGAGCTGCCTCTCCGACTCTTCCTGCAGGGAGCACTGGCTGCAGGAGAGATTGGCTTTGAGAATCACGAAACTGTGGCCTATGAGTTCATGTCCCAGGTGAGTGTCCAACTCTTAGAGCTGGTGTCCTGTGCTGCCTTTAATTTGATTTGGGTAGGTTTGCTGGACGCAGAACCATCCGGTGTGATTAAAACACCTGAAATGATGGACAGCCAATGCTATTAGGTAGAAACTCCTCATTTCATTCTTGCTTCCCAGGCTGCTGTGGAATTAAGCTCCATTGCTACTGATTTGAATACTCAGTCTGACAACAGTGGTATGTTGCAATGCTGCCTCCTGCTCGTGTAGTTGACTCACTGGAGGAGTGTAGTTTCTCAGCATAAAATGCTCCTTCACTGCTTCTGTCTCCAGCTCCTGATATCCAGCTGGTATTGCCCTGACCACAAGCACTCTTTGGAAGTTTTCTAAAATCTGCAGTGTTCACAACTGCTATGCTGGGTTTTGCCAATTAAAATCCTTGTATTGGAACCTATTATAAACTACTCTGAAAATCTGTTTGAACTTATGACTTAGTCTTAAGCCTTATTTGTTGCAAAAACCTTCCCTTCCTACCCATCACATAAAGAACCAATGTGTTCCATGTTATCCATGGTGTAGCTTTGTCCTAATCTTTCCTCTAATACTGCTACTAAATGCATGTTTTTAAACAGAGTTACTGATAAGCTGGGTTTGCTCACTGTGTTGTATCAGTTACTGTTGTAGCACAGTTCTGACTATGAGAGCAGCATGGCAATTATGTACTTTCCCTTGGAGATACAGTTCAGGATTTGTCTATCCTCTGAAGACTCTTCATCCACGTAGCACCAGTGCAAGTGCTTTTCTTACCTACTCCGTCATCACTGACCTGCCATCAACTTCTGCTCTGCTATTTTGTGTGTTTCAAAGAACCAAATCTTCTTCAAGGACTATTTCTGTTGAAGTTCTGTGTTCGAATAGGTGCTTGAAATGAGGAAAAAGTCTTCAGATTATATGTGGGATCACACTTGTTTGCTATGACCACTTGAATACTATTTCTTGTAAGACCTTTTCTGGTCTGTGGATTTATTTGATTTTACACCCCTCATGAAAGATTTTTTTTCCTGCCTGAAGCTTTTAACAAATGCAAAACTGGACAGTTTCTTGTTGTGTGAGTAGCAAGTGTTTTTTTTTTTCTGATGTGTTCTGATTGAGTCTTGCTTTCTCCCTTATCTAGGCCTTCTCTCTATATGAAGATGAAATCAGTGACTCAAAAGCACAGCTGGCTGCAATCACCTTGATAATTGGGACATTTGAGAGGATGAAGTGCTTCAGTGAGGAGAACCATGAGCCTTTGAGGACTCAGTGTGCACTGGCAGCCTCCAAGCTCCTGAAGAAGCCAGACCAGTGCCGAGCTGTGAGCACTTGTGCCCATCTGTTCTGGTCTGGCCGAAACACTGACAAGAATGGAGAAGAGGTAAGAACAAAGTGACAGCAGTGGGACAGACACATCCTGCCTCAGTAATAGTTCTGCCTTCCTTCTGTAGACACTTCTAAAATAGATACATTGGTGAAGTAGGTTTGATTAAAATTTATTCTAATACATGAAACTTCTAAAACTCACTGGAGTATAACCTGGATAAATAAAAACATGGAGAAAACTCTAATTAAGGGTGGAAGTACCAGGCAAGCTTTTGAGTGTTAGCTAGTTAAAGGCTAGTTGACTGGGCTGCACTTTGCTTGTATTTATTATGCATCAGTTTGCATGTGAACTACTAAACTTCCAAATTACAGATACAAGTTGTTGAAGTAAAGATAAAAGAAACCTCTATGTTCTTCAGGTCTTGTCACATAAGCTGTTGTCATTTTAAAGAGCAGGGTTTGAAACATATTTTTCAAAATATGCATTATGGTACATGCTACAAAATTGAGTTAATTGATCTCATAATTGTAGGTTTTCAACAAGTGTTCATGCTACTGTGTGATTTAACAAAATCTAAAAATCTAATGTTGGTGGCAGTCAGGCGGGGTGAGCTTTCAGTGACATCTTGCTCTTTGCAGTCTGTGTAGTTTTGTGTTTCTGTGGCAGATCCCCAGGAAATGTTTTGTGTGCCAAGGGAAGAGATACTGGAGCCCCCTAAGGTTCTTTTATTTGTTGTAACTTTGGTGTTTTTCCTTCTAGCTTCATGGAGGAAAAAGGGTGATGGAATGCCTAAAGAAGGCTCTGAAGATAGCAAATCAGTGCATGGACCCTTCTCTGCAAGTCCAGCTTTTCATAGAAATTCTGAATAGATATATCTATTTTTATGAAAAGGAAAATGAGGCGGTGAGTGGTAATCCATTCTCTGTAGCATCTGTTTTAAATCATGTTTCTTTAAGCTCTTCATTCAAACTTACAGCACAAATTCTCTTCAGCTTGCCCTGTAGTCTCATGAGAGGCACAAGTTCTTGTGATAAGAGGGGAGTCAGTTCTTGATGTGCTAGTAAAAGTATTTGTTCTTCTCACATTGGGGGGAAATGTTTGCTGTTCAGTTATGAATTTAAATATTGTGAGACTCATATACCTAAAATATTTTAGATTAAAATTTACTGGAACTGAGATGAGAAAGTAGTAAGATTCTAGCTTTAGAGGTACCTAACTCAATGTGTACATAAGGGAAAGAAAATTCTTTACAGGTGTTCATGGTCACTGCTGACTCTGCCAGGTTGGTGTAAGCTTTAGTTTCACAAAATAGATATGACACCATATGTACTCAACTTAAACTGTGTGTGTATAATCTGAGTTAGTCACCTGATCCATTTTCTATTAGCAGATAAAGAAGAGTTATGCAGTTTGAAAAACCTGCTTGGTCCAGTAGACATCAGGGTCTTCTCTGATGTCTGCTCTCAATCAATGACATTAAAGAATACCCTGCAGTTCTGAGAGAATTCCTAAAGAAATCTGAGGGATTTGCTGACTTTCCAATAACTGAACTGGCTTCTCAGTATAGGCGTGCTCTAGTATAGGTGATGCTATATCTGATGGAGATGAAAATAAAGCTTTGAATTTCAAAGCACTTGGCAGATGTAAAAATATTCTCTGGGTACTCTGGTGGCCCCGCAGCACGTTTTGTGTAGTGCTGAACTTCAGCCTATAGGCAGCCATGACTTGTTATCTAAGAATAACTTTAAATCTGATATTGCCATCCTGACTGACTTCTGTAAGAAACAATTATCTCACATGCACATACAATCTGATGGTGTGTGCCATTTGTTTGAAGATTTTTAAATTTGTATTGAATACACTGGAAAGTTGGAATAGTTATGAAGCTGTGGGCTAATGACAAGTTTTTAACCTTTGGTGGGATGGGAGTGTTTCCACAGAACTGTGAAATTGGAAGGGTCCTGTGCAGAAACAGAGAAGGCAATCCCCAACAGTTTGTCTGCATACAGTCTTTTCAGCATTTTGAAGGATTGTCCAAATACAAATAGCTTAAAGACAAGTCTGTCAAATCTAATGTCTGTGCACTTGTACACGGGTGGTGTTGATGACTTCTGTTTTATGTTCTGTAGGTGACAATTCAGGTTTTGAATCAGCTTATACAGAAGATCAGAGAAGATCTCCCAAACCTTGAGTCTACTGAAGAAACAGAACAAATTAACAAACACTTTCACAACACACTGGAGCACTTGCGTCTGAGGAGGGAATCACCAGAATCTGAGGGGCCAATCTATGAAGGTCTTGTTCTTTAGAAAGACACTCACTGTACCCGTTTTCATTTACATACCATATTTTTTTTTAAGATAGGTTCCTAGGTTGTGCCTTTCAGAAATGTCAAGTTAACATTCATGTGTTCAGTCTGGCACTTCAAACACTTGTGTTGAGTACTCTAACAAATTTGGAAGGTTGGACCAGCAACTACAGGTTTCATCAATTAGCATGGCTGAAACTTTTTTTGAAATCCATGTGACATGGTAGGGCTCTTCAGTTCTGATTTCTCTTCTGTCTGTTCACTGTTGCTTCTGTAGCACTAGAGCTCTAAACTGGCAGTGACTGTCAGCTGAAACTGTGTCTGATCCTTACAGAGCATCAGATTTTTGGGATTATTGTATGTCAAATTCTGCTTGTGCTTTTCTTTTAATGCGAGTTAAGACTAAGTGTAATATTTTTCCCTAAAACTAGAATATATTAATGCATGTTTGGAGAGTTTTAAAGTACCATGTTCAAAAACAGAAGTTATATTTTGCATATTAAGGCTCTGTGACATTCAGTGAGGGCCAGTACTGTGCACAGGGCATATTTATCAAGATAATTTTGTTCCAAATAGTATAAAAAATAGAGAAATTTCAATCTATATAGATATGTATAACCTTCATTACTGTAAATTTAGGGGAAAATGCATTACACAAGTTTATTCCGTATCATGATTTTGCACCGGTGAAACAATAAAGTTGCTATTAACACCTGTTGTTTCATGTCTCTTCAGAGCCCACTGTTGAACCCAAAGCTAATGTTGAACCTTCTGATAAAAGTGAAAGAACTTTGGTTTTGTAGGGACAGAATAATGAAGGCATGGTTACCCTGGCCGAGCTGGGCGGCTGCTGGCATTTCTAATGTAGAAGTTTGTGATACAAACCCAGTGTTTCTCCACATGGTGCTGAGGTGATGTGTGCTCACATTTCAGAATGCTTTTATGACATACTTGGAGTGAGGAAGAGTCCTCCTGGATTGTGTGCCCAGGGAGTGACAATTGAATGACAGTGCTGTAGGAAACTGAGCAGTAGAGCATGGCCAGTGGCAGCTGCTGTGAAGCTGGTCCCATCCGTGGGTTAATGCCAGTTGCTGAAAGTGTTGACCTGTCTGGTTTGCCCTGACTGAACATGGTGTTCTAAAGATAACATTGAATTGCATTACTCCTTGAGTGACCCGTTTTCTGAAAATGTGTCCTGGCTTGATTGGATATTAAATGAGACTTTGGTGGGATTGTTCAGTAATTTAGTGCTATCTGTTTTCTGAAAAAAGGCAAATACAATCCTAGGAAGCAATTGCAGAGTAGACAACGATTAGATTGTTAATATACTGATGAATAAGTCTGGCTTGGAAGGGAGGAGGAATGAATGGGAAGATAATTTAAAGGCTTTACTTCCCCAGGTTTATAACTGATGCTAATTCAAAAATCTTCATGTTGCTCTGTATCTTTTGAAACTGTTCCTCATAGGAGAACTGTTAAGCTGGTTTGTTATAGCACATCTGTAGCAGAATGTGGTGATAATGTTCATGTGGATATGTTCATAGTGTAGGGATATGCCCTCCTAGTTTACAGTAGTTGCTAACCATGTCTGTTTAGTCCTCGGTGTCAGTCCTTGTAACTTAGGAAGTGTCTTTGAAATACCAGGTTTGCAGTTTCAACTGCAGTCAGCCAAATGTTGTAGACTGGTGCTTTTTCACCCTCTCCCACTTGTTAGGGCTAAACAGTTACAACTCTTCCACAGACCTTAATTACTTTTATTGAAAGTTTACAAAGTAAATAATTTTACTGCCTGTAAACTTTAAGATCAGTTGTATTACCATGCATTTTGACTGTGGCAATGGACAATTAGAGCTGTTCAGTAATTATCACTTGTCAGCAAAGGAAAGCATCTGTTAGGTTATGTAGTAAATGCTGGTGATGGTGGAACAAACTTGTATCATTAGTGATGCTCAATGTGACACTTCGTGGGACAAATCTGCTCCTAACTCAGACTCAGTTGTGTGAGCTGCTCCTGTGGTACAGGCACAATGGCAGAGACTCTTGGGCAATAGCAAGGCTGTAAATTGCAACAGATTTGGAATCATGCCAGGCATGATGCATAACCTGGGAAATATCTCAACACTTCAAGGGATACTTCCTTGACCACTAGTGACTTGCTGGGTGGAAAGATTCAGTGGGTCGGGTAGGGGAAAACAACACTTTTTTTTTTTTTTTTTTTTAAATCTAGCCAGAAGTAGTAAAGGTCCAACTGTAAATGTTTTAAAATTACTGGAAGGGAAGTTTACCTAAAGCTCTGTCATGGATCTCACAGACTACTTAGGCTTACTCTGTCCTTACAGCAAAGCACAGAGTAATACCCTCAGCCCTGTAAGGAGTAGAGTTTTGACCTCAGTAGATTCCTGCCCATGCAGGATCCTGGTGGGAGGCAGGAAGTCACTGCTGAGGAAAGGAACTCCTAGTGAAACTCCTCTAATGTGTAAGCTACCAATTATTGTATCCCCTATTACAAAGCTCAAAACCCTTTTATACTTCTGTTCCTGGACTTCGTTCTACTAAATATTCCACTCTTCTATTTCCATCACCTTTTACCTCAAATCGGTGCTCCTTTACCTGCTGCAGTTGCTCACCTTCTCTGGTAACATCACTGTTGTGCTGCCTCCTGTCCCATGCTTTTCCTGTATTTTTATCTTTGGTCATGCCTTGTCTGGCTTGCCACTAAGTGAAGGGGGGGAAAGCATCCTAGACTTAACAACTGAGACCCTTGATGTCTTGAAGTGGGTTTGGGGTAAGATGTAACAGATCCAAGATTAATGCTTTATGAAAGTCCAGCAATATTTACAGTTATTACAAGTGACAGAGCCTGAACTCTAATTATTAGCCATGAAGGTTATTTTTTGTTTTCAGCACTTCAACACTAGTGCATGATTACCAGAAAATACACTGTTGGTGTAATTTCCCAAAGACCTTTGAAAAATGATCTTTCTTTTCATTGCTGTGATTTTACCAGCTACATGGATGACTGTATTTCTACATATTCATAAATATCTACACTTGTGCCTACTTACCAGTATTCCATAAATATTTGCAGGTATTGCAATACTTGCTTTTTGGTGCTCCCACCAAATACAAGATACACTAATTTTCAGCCTTCCGACTTTTCACATCAAAACATCAGGATGGATTTTGGCCTTTTGGGGGCACAGGAGTTTTATGAAGGCTTTCCTAAAGCTCATGTGACACAGTGGGTAGAGAACAGGGTTAATGGCTGAGTTCACCCACAGGAGCCAGAATGAGATCTCATAGAGGGAATAGTGCACACAGTGCCCGTGGCAGGCTGCCCTGATGATCATCAGGAGTGTGTATGGAGCCCAGCACAACCCAAACACACAGACAATAACTGCTAAAGACTTTGCTACTCTTTTATCCCGGGAAAGTCTAAATCTGTTTGTCATGTTAGTAACGTCCGCTTTGCTGCTGGGGTGGCAAAGGCTTTCTGTTGCTTTGAAGAAGCCATTCCTGGGAGACCTGGTCTTTACATCCACCTGGAGGGGTGGAAGGTCAAGACTGGCACTCAGATTTGATGGCTGATTGCCAAGCTCAGCCGAGGCCTGAAGCCTTGGAGCCTTCCTTGGGGGAAGAAGGCTGCTTGCTCTCTTCTCATGTTTGTCTCTGTTAGCTGGCTTTACAAAAAACACAGTGTGTTCCCTTTTTTCCCCCTGGATATTCATTTCACAGTCTTGACCAGGTGAGAGGTTTTCATTTCGGAGCAATGTGCGTTTCCTGATGTTAAGGTAAATACTTAAGTTAAAGTACATAACAGTGATGAAAGGTGTAAAGAATTCAACAGTAGAGGCAATCATTAGGAAATACCAGTTGTAGAAGAATTCTGCATGACATTCTCCTTCAGGGAGGATGCTCTTTTGGGCAATGTGCTCCCAGCTGAGAATGGCTGGCCCGTAGAGGAGAAAAGCAGCAATCCATACAGTCATCATCTTCAATACTGCATTTCTGGTCATCCCTTGCTGAGCCCTGTAGCTGACCTGAGGGACAAAAGTCACACACATTACACATCTCCCATGTGACTGCTTTGGAGCATGGCCCTCTCTGTCACTTGTGAGGGCTAGTGAGAGACTGGTTTTGGGATGAGGGTTTTTCGACCAAGCTTACTGGTATCACAGAAGAATTACTTCTGAAATACGCCTTTCAAGAAACCTTATTAAGGTGATTGGATAAGATCTGAGAACATGCATCAGACCTTAAAAGCTTGAGAACCAAGTCTCCTTCAAAGCAAATAACCACTGCTCTTCCTAGAATTGGCTGTCACCAGTTGTTTCATATTTAATTGTATTAGCTGTGATACCATTACAGAATGGTTAAAAACTGTTTATTTGACCCTTTATTTGGAATTTTTAAATAATTTGAAATATGTAAAAGGGTTTGACTTCACAGAATATCATGCAAGTTATTTTGTTTCTACTTTTTAGAGAGATTCTTTTACCTAATGTGAAAATACCAAAAAATTTGCTATACCTTCTTCTGCTTGATATACTTAATTTTGTTTTTTCATGAAGTACTTAAAGAATTCCTGTTTGCAGTTAAGGTGTATAGATGGAGTGTTGTGGTCTGCGAAGTGCTTTACAGAAGAATAACTGATTTCTGTTATTTAGAAAATAGAGAAGCTAAGGTGCAGAAATAATGTGTCAGTAAGCCATATTGGCAGTGGAATTAATCAGAATCTTAAAGTCAAGATCAGCTTCTCTATTTCTGATTCCCTGGAATGTTTGTCCCTGAGGACAAATACTCATGTAATGGCTTGGAATTCACCCTTCACATCTCCACAGTGCAGCCACACAGCCTTTGGAATATGAAATTCTTAAATTCTGTACAGGGCTCATGTTTACTGCCCCCATCTGTGGGCCTTGATCTCCACAGCCAGTTCTGGTAGAGGAGCCACAGAGCTGAGGAAACCTGAGTGCGTCTGAACTTGGTCTGATTTTGCAGTCCTTAACAAAACTCTGAATGATTGATTTCAGGAGCAGTCTTAGAGAAGTCACCATTTTCATTGAGCTGGAGAATAATTTGGAACTTCAGATAGTCCTGTTTTTATGTTCTCATACTGCCCTAACACAACAGTCATTTTCTGTACTCTTACTTGGGGAGGGATTTTTATATGAGGGATTAATTAGAAGTATTTTCAAGTGGATGATTATTTTCATTTATTATGACCAGTTTCCATTTCTGTTTCTGAAACTGTCTAGTTTATATATTTATACTATGTGCATAGTCATGAGAGATTGGTTTATGAAAGAAAAATTCATGGCTAATTCAGAACCTAGAAAATAAAGGAATTCTGAGTGTTGACTGTTAAAGAATTAATCTGTTCATTTCTCCCTCTTCAAAAAGAAGGCGGTAAAACTGCTGAATTGATTCTGCAGTCTCTCTTTGTACTTTTTGTGATTTAAATGAGCAACAGACCTAAGTGAACACTTTAAGAAAATGTGGGTGGAACTTAACCAAGAAGTGTGTGTAGAAGTGTGAAACCTATTAACAGGTAAAAGGTGTTATTTTGACACCATCTAAAATACTTTGAGGCATTATGGTCTACGTGAAAATTAAGTGCAAAGTCTAATCTTCCTTATTTAATAAGTGGCGTGCTGCAGACACGATTTGAGCTATTTCTGTGGCCGTTCTATAGAAATGGCATTTGCATCCTCTGCAAGATGTTAAATTATAATCTGCCACTTTTGACCCACACACAGCCGTACACATCCAATTGCCCTGACAGTTCGGTACCCACTGCAAGCAGGTCTCTGCCTGCCAGCGGGGGCATGGCCGTGTCCCGAGGGAGCAGCTCTGCTTCAGCCGGGTAATACTTTTAAAGATTATTCAAGATGCAGCCTGGGGAGGAAATAAGTACACCTTGTTCCCTCTGCAAACACAACCTGTGCCGTTTCTAAAGCAGAGTACCTCTTCCACTGTAAAAGTGAGAAGGAAATGCATTTTCTGGCAAAGCCGATCACTCCCAAACTATTTCCAGGACTGAGAGAAGCTTGCCCCTGTCTCATGCACTGTTCGGGAGAGGCTCAAGGGCGTTGGAAGCCAGGTGCCCTAAGCAAACGCCCTGCCTGGAAGGGCAGCCCTGGAGCCCCTGCCGCCCCGCTGGCACCCCCTGCCCAGCCCTTACCGCTCTGGTGACACAGATGAACCTGTCGAAGCTGATCAGGACGATGTTGAAGACGGAGGCGGTGCACACCAGGTAGTCCACCACCAGCCACAGCTTACACAAGCCCTTGCCGAGCCTCCACTCGCCCGTCAGCACGTAGGGGATGTAGAGGGGGATGCAGAAGCCGCCTGCGGACAGAGCTCGGCGGTGACACGGGCGGAGCCACCCCCGCCCCGCGCCGCCCCGGCACTCACCCACCAGCAGGTCGGCGACGGCCAGGTTCAGGAAGAAGAAGTTTCCCTGCGTGCGGAGGCTCCGGTCCGCCACGAACGCCAGAATGACCAGGGCATTGCCCAGCACCGTGGCCAGCACCAGCAGCCCCATGAGCGCGGCCAGCAGCGCGGCGGTGCCGGCGGGGAAGGGCCCGCCCGCCGCACAGGCGCTGCCGGACAGGTTCAGCCACGGCCCGTCCCGGCCCATGGTGCGGCACGGAGCCCGCGGCGCTGCCCGGAGCCGGGCTGGGCTGCGGCACCGCCCTGCGAGGGGCAGCCCTGCCCCGTCCTGCCCAGCCCAGCCCAGCCCAGCCCAGCCCAGCCCAGCCCAGCCCAGCCCGCTGCTGGGGGCGGCGCCGGTTCGGCAAAACTTCTCAGGGTGCGGTGGCGGCGCTGGGCAGGGGGAGTGCCCCAGAAATGCCAGCCCACAGCTAAAGCCCGGGGCTCCGGGGCTGGGCAGCGCGAGTGCCCCAGAAATCCCAGCCTGCGGCTGAAGCCCGGGGCTCCGGGGCTGGGCGTGAGGTCCCAGCGCCTCTCCCGGTCTCTCCCCGTCTCTCCCGGTCCCTCCCGGTCCCTCCCGGTCCCTCCCGGTCTCTCCCCTTCTCTCCCGGTCCCTCCCGGTCCCTCCCGGTCTCTCCCGGTCTCTCCCGGTCTCTCCCCGTCTCTCCCGGTCCCTCCCCGTCTCTCCCGGTGTCTCCCGGTCCCTCCCCGTCTCTCCCGGTCTCTCCCGGTCCCTCCCGGTCCCTCCCGGTCTCTCCCGGCCCCTTCGCAGCCGCTGCCGGCCAGGCTGCTTTGCCTGCCCTGCTCCCTACGCCGTACCTCAGCTCACCCCCTCAGGCCTGCTCGCTGCCATTCCGGGCGGGCTGTGCCCTCTCGCCCTCAGGGCATCCATCCTGTGCCCCTGCCGAGCTCTGCCCCAGCCTTTCCCTCACAAGGGCTCGCTGCCCTGCCTGGCTGCTCCTCCCCACAAAATAAGCAGCAATGAGTTGTTTCTGAGACGTCTTTTTTCAAAACTGGCAGTGACCTTGGAGCGTGTTTACAGTGCATTGTAGTAGTGATGTCAAGGAGCCAGTTTTACCACGGAAGGCAGCTCTGTTCCAAAATTCAAACCCAGGAGCAGCCAGGAAAGGGCCTGGGCCTCCCTCAGCCTGTGGCACTATGGCTGAGGTGGCCCGGGGAGCAGGAGGGGGACACAGTGACCCCTGAGAGAGCTGCTCAGGCTGCTGAGCTTTGTTGGCTTGGAAGGTAATTCAGAAGAGGAAATGCAGCTTTACCTCTGCTCTCCTGATTTG
This sequence comes from Taeniopygia guttata, assembly GCF_048771995.1. Taxonomy (NCBI): domain Eukaryota; kingdom Metazoa; phylum Chordata; class Aves; order Passeriformes; family Estrildidae; genus Taeniopygia; species Taeniopygia guttata. The sequence continues at coordinate 13,912,718 of NC_133036.1, forward strand.
GCCCACTGGATCTTCATCTTCTTTGAAATACTGACCACTGAGGGATGGGCTTTGCCTCCCTTTCCATGAGAGTTCAGTGGCGGCTCAGAGCACTTTGGGATTTGCTGCCTTTGGCAGGGCCCCTTTAACATTAAAAGACAACAGAACTTGCTCAAAACCAATGCATAATCTTCCCTTAATTCAGCCAATGTTTCACATGTGGTAAGCTCCTCTTTTATAAAAGATTTGCATAAATCAGCCATTTGAAATAAGTTTAGAAGCAATCACAGCAGCTTTCTAAAGAGAACTATTCCAATGGGCATCAGGTAAGACAACAAGAGCAGCTGAATAATTTCTCTCTTTATTTGTCTGGGGTGAAGCATGTGTTCTCAGGGTAATGGTGGGCTGGCTTTTTCCTCAGGGGGAAACATAAAGCCTTTGTCAATGCTAGAAGTACAAATTCTGGGCCAGTTAATCTCTGTAAATCAGGAGCTCCACTGAGGATAGTTTGCAATTTAAACTGCTTATGATACGGCCAGTCCAGAGACAGAAACAGCATCTGTATATCTAATATGTGTGAGGAAAATACTCCTTTTACATGTCCCCATATAATTTTCTCCCTAAAGCAAATAAGCAAAGCCATGCAAAACAAACATGAAAGGAACAATGGAGCTTGTGATTATTATTAAACCCTAGTTTGGGGACTCTTTTTCTCTACTCTTTGCACCTCATTGGCAGTTTTCCATTCACTTCAGTTTGGACAAGATCAAGCTTGTGATATTAACTGATATCTGATAGTGTTGTGGTATATAAAAGATAAGGAGTCAGCCAAGAGACTCAAAAGAGAGAAAAAAAAAACCTCAAGCACCAGGAAAACATGGGAGGATTTATTATTTCATGAATAATTGCTATATTCTTTATCTGCTCTAATGTAAAGTAATTTTACAGCAGCTCAGTGAGTTTACAGCATGTACACTTGTGTTCTTTATGTGAAGTAGCTTTTGTAGTGTTTTACCTCCTGGCAGATTTTGAGATTCTCAGTAAGTCCTATAATTGCCTTTACTGCCTTTTAATGCTCCTTTATTACTGCTGCTTTGGCAGGGGATGATGTCTTAACAAAACTGTTCCTGAAAACATGAACTATCGATCCATAACTCTGCATTTTGGAGACTTATTGTTGAAGACTGTGCTAGTGCTATCCAGAGACCTTGCAGATAGCAGATACAAGTGTGCATTAGGTGGGGAGCACTCAGAACAGCAGGTCTTGAAATCCAGATTTCAAGCATTTTCTTGCTCTAAAAAATTTAAATTATTAGAGTTAGTAAAGGGGAATGACAATAGCCCAAGAAAATGAAAGATGTAGTGTTGCTTTTCAAGGCATGTCAATACCGATGTGTTCTGAAATTTTAACTTATTTTCCCCTGTGATTTCCTGATAATTGTTTTCACTTCCAAATACATCCTTCAGTAACTTCTGAGAGCGGTCTGAATCATGCCATTTCCCATGACTCGAGCATATGTGGGTGAGTATATCCAGAGCAATGACAGAAAAACAGAATAATTTTCCCACACGGCAGACAGATAACACTTTTCCCAGAACAGGCCAAAATCAGGTTCCAAAAATACTTGGGAAACCACATGGAGAGGGGGTACTCTCCAACTGGCTGCAGAGCCTGCTGGGCCAGAGGGTGCTGAAGACCTCTGCTGATATCTTCTTACAGTTAAGTAAGGTAATAAATATATTTACATTGGGTCTTTGCCTGTATCTGAACCCAAAGTTAAATCATTGTGCCCTTTCCAAATAGCACAGTGTACATAATGGTCTTCTTGTTGTTCTTTACAGAGAGACTTTTCACATGTGGGGCAGTTTTCTTGATATGCCACATGCTCTCTGGTACCAAAGCTTTACTGAAGCTAAAGGGCAATTGTTGCACACTTCAAGAGTGGGATGCCATAGCTGGAACCTTCACTTATTTAAAAGAAGCTATACATTAGTAGTTTTGCAAATCTTGACAAAATATTTACTTGTTAATAGCCTCATTTTATGTTAAGAGGTTGTTGTCAACTATCCTTTTGCTATGAGTGATTGGTATTTTGGCTAAGAAAAAAGAATGATTTTTAGACTCTCTGAGAAAATGCCTATAAGGCTTTACCACTTGGGAAATCAAATGTTGCTGTTGGAGCTGATCCGAGTTAAACGAATGGGGAAAATTAAATTCTGCCATGAGCATTTCCTATTAGGTTTATACCCTTTACCAGCCAGGGCTTTTCTTGCCTACCAATTCCCTTCATTTTTTTAATGTTTTGTAGAAGTCTTCCTGAATATGATGCAGTTCGCATTTTCTTCTTGTTCCCACACATGCAGAGAAAAGTCAACTGTTTGATCAGTGCCAATGGAAGGGCATCTGCTTCAGAGTTCACAGTGTTACCTGCCATTTACCAAGGAGGAACTTTCTTTTCTTCAGTAAAGAAACATCCACTAGACCTTAGTCCTGTGAGGGATGTGGCTGTGGGATCTTTGGTGTGGGTGTCAGTAGCAGCAGCTGGTGTGGTTATCCCAGCCTGGCTTTAAGGCACCTCCAAGGGAATGGCTCTGGCTCAAAGAGAGCAGACTGCAACCTTTTCTTGCTGAAAGGCATCATCACCTGCTCAGACATCAAGAAACTGGTTTCCATCCTCTTCTAGTGTGACTTGCTGCTTAAGGAAACCCTCTTGTGCTCACATGTGACAAAGAGGCAGAGCCAGGGAGGGGAGAGGGGCCAGGCTGGGGTGAGTGGGCTCTGCTCTGTGTTGTGCAGTTCAGGGGAGGCCATGATTTCCCACTCCATGGGAATTCATCCAAACATCATGAGCCTAAGGACCCTTTGATGTCTGGCTTCATTGTTTTAATAACAAATTGTCAAGAAGTAAGTCTTGTGAGTTTGATGAATACAGATGAGAGATTTGAAATATGATTCAACTCATGGACTTGGATAATTAGGCTGCAATAAATAGAAATAGTCATCCCATATGCAATTGCATTAAGGTTACACCAGAATTTTATTAGCACTGTGAAGCATGGTAACAAAATACAAGCACTACAAGTACTTTTATTTCCTTTTGCTCCTTCTGGATTCCTTCAGCAGTTTCACATGTTATTCCTGGTACTCTGTATTACCAGTTCAGCAGTCTGGCATGTGTGGCATTGGTGTGCTTCCCATCCTGGATACTTCATGGATCAGTATCTCACTTAGGAAATTTCATTTATGTTGCCAGCATCAAAGGATGTCATCTCGATTTTGTCTCTTGGCTGAAAGTACACTACAGAGAACCAAATGTTCTCTGATTACACTCAGTGAGGGCTGGACAGACTTTCAAAAATATCTCTTAACTTTGTATTGGTGATGAGAGCATTGCCAAAACCAGAGGTACCCAGACTGTGGCTTATTTCACATTTTTAGTTCCTTCTTCCTTAATCCTCAGAAAAGTTATTTTCCCCCTGGCACATCACCTTTTTCATTTGCACTGATAATGTCCAGATACACAATCCTGCTAATCTGGCAGTTCTAGAGCAATACTCAAGTTCTAGGAAAACAGTGTTTCTGGCAGTTGAATGTATTTGCACGACACCTTCTTTTCCACCAGTAGATGGCATTCCCCAGGAATAAGCTGGAAGCACATCTACTCTCTGTATCTCCCCTGGCCCCAGCCAGGAAGGTATTTTCATGGCAAGCTGATGATAAGCAGACTCACTGTATTCTCCCCAGCATTGCTACATATGCATTTTTTCTGTATCAGAATCACTGGACATAGTGGATACTGAAAGTTCATGGAAATTCTGACCCTAAATTTATCCTTTGAGGGTAATTACACAAAAACCTGCAACTTTATTCTTAAGAATTCTCTGTACTACAAATCCTTGGAGACTAGGAGAGTGTTGTGGGGAAGTTTCATTTCATTCTGGGGAAGTAATCATTATATGATTGCTTTGTTTGCATGCTCTTTTCCCAGCAAAGCTTTCTGTGGGAGACAGGATTTAAGTCACTGGTCCTGAACTGGTTTGGATGTTCCTATATTAGCCCTTGGTTTTCAAAATCTCAGCCTTGTCATAACCAGAGACAGATGATGAATTCATGCATCAAAGGGAAACATAATGAGGGCTTTGCTCTTGAGAACAACCTGCATCTAGCAGGACAATTCAAGATTAAATAACAAATGAACATCAGTTCTGAAAACATTAATAAGCGACTAAATTGAGATACCTGATGTGTTGGAGGACAGGATATCAGGAACATTTATATAAAATTAAAAAGAGAGTATCAGAATTAGTCATTAGTGTTGGAAGGCAGTGCACAGACCTGACCTGATGTCAGACCATTCAAAGCTGGAAAGTCAACATGTTTGAGTTACCAGGTGAAATTTGGTTATATTACAATGTGTCTGAGACTCATATTTCCTTCTGTGATGTGGCAGAGGTGCAACCATTTAGTCCTCTCTTCATTCACATGTTCAGGATGGAAGCTGAAAGACTGAGGAGAAAACTAAGCTTGAGCTCCCCAAATTTCTAGAGGTGCTGCAGTGACCACTATTGCAGGGAGAGTGGGGAAAGAGGGAATTGCAGCTGGTTATTTGGACACCTGCTTTGGTTTTTGATGAATAACCCCTGGCCTTTTTTTTTTATTCCCCTGGAGAATGCTCTAATTGCAGAATTCCAGCTTATACACATTCCTTGCAATGAAAACTTTGCCATCAAATATTGAAAAAGGAAGTAATTAAAATCTGTTTATTTGAGAATTTTCTTTTGGCTAGCTTTTGTGGCTTCTCTCTAAGCATGCTGAATATTTGTGGACCTTTTATTAAAATGCCACACACACCCGAAGCACCCCACTCTGTGTAGTGGTGGGACTGTCACATGGGAGAGAAGCATCTGAGATATACCAGAGTACACAGGAGGTGTTAAAACATAAATGTAGTTGTACAGGTTTCAAGGTAAAGCAGTCTTGTCTTGAGGGGAAAAACCACAATTTTCTGAATGGGTGCTATTCAAGAGAACTGCAAGCTGGTATCTACGGAAACTTAAAAACTACTCTGGAGAGAGAGCTGAGGAATGGCAGGATAATCAGCATTAAATACCTCTTAATGACAAACATTCGAGTTGACTGTCTCACAGGACACTTGCAAACTTTGAAAGAAATGCTTGATCATAAGGATACTCTTCCACTGTCAGAATAGCAGAGAAGGCTGTAATTTATCAACCCACAAAGGATACTCTGAAGCCATGGGCTGGCTGTGTGGGAGGATGTCACTTAGGGAGGAGATAAAGATCACATCAAAGGTGAAACCTGGAAAACTCAGCCCATGAAATGTATAATACATGAAGGCTCAGTTCACAGTGTGCTGTGAACCAGAGACTGGCACAGGGTGACAATTAAAGAATGAACTGTCAGATCATGAAGTCTTCATTAACAGATGGTAACTGACAGCAGAATAATAGGGGACTTTAATGGGTAATAACATTTCTTCTAGGTACATCTGTAATGATAAAAATGCCCTTTTCTTGCTAATACCAGGACCTGGTAATTATCATCAGGGGGATTGTCTTGCCTTCAGATTTGCACTGTATCTTATAGTCATTGAACCAGCCTTCAATGCCACTTTAGGGTTGGGAATTTCATCCTCTTTTATCTTCCTTTTGATGTTAATATTAACACTTTGATTTAACTTGTGATTTCATGTATATTTCCTTTCATGTTCCAAATGACCTCATCTTGTTTATGAAAAAAAAAAATGTTTTCTCCCTAAGCCTTTCAAAAAAGTTTTGACCTTTCAATCAAGAAATTAAAGGATTTTAATGTGTGTGTATTTATTATGTCTGACTCATTAAAAATAGCTTCTGACATTGCTCTGCATTTTTGTAGCTTTCAAATCATCACCTCAACAAAGTTGTGTACACTGTCTATGAGTCAAACCCCAGATTTCAGTGGAATATTTGTTTGATCCTGACCATGAAATATTTAAGACATGTTCAGAGGAAGAAAGTGATCTGGGATTCATAGAAATCAATAAGACTCTTCTGTGTTTTTCATGCAGCTTCACATCCCAGTCTGAATTATCAGTGAATTACATGTCTTTTGATTTGCTTCTCTGCAGGGGTATTGGTGTAAATTACCAGATTCCACTGAGATTATACAGTAGGTGCCTCCCAGGGTTAATCAGGACACCAGTGTTTGGGGTCTGTGCTTCCCAAAGACTGCCCAGAGTGACCTTGGCTTTGAACACTGGAACCTGAATTTGATGCCTGAAGTTACTGTCAATACTCACCCATCCATGTCTGTCTGATGGGACACAGTGTAGATCCATCAAATTAATTTTTCATCTTACATGTTAGAAGGATGATGAAAAATCTGCTGTATTAAAATTTGATACTCATCCTTTGATGATGAGTTCAGTTTTATTATTTGTACAAAGAATGTAATTGAAATGGAGTGGAAACACAGGTGCTGCACTTCTAGCTATGTGGTGAACTTGTCATCTCATCATAGAGATTAATGAGTTTTCTTCCACCACATCAACCTTCAGATTTTCTCTGATGCAGCAATAGCTTTATTTATTCCATGGACAGGGTGAAGAATTTTTGTGAAAATTTCAAGGTGAAAAAGGTATAACATTTCTCAGATACTCAAAGGTGTTGGCCCTACATTGATCATGGCTGATCCATTCTGGTTTTTCTGAGAGGTGATGCTATGGTAAATGAGAAATTATATTACAATTGCTAATGATAGATAGTATTGGCATTTTTCTCTTCATCACCTGTGTAGGTTTTCAAGGGCTCCTAACAGTTAGAATCAAGCTCTGAATGCATCTGTTCAGGCTGTGACCACCCTTTTGAGTCCAGCCTTAATGGGAACACTTAAACAATAATTAACACTTAACAAGAGGTTATTGGCTAAGAAGGATCTACTCCATAAGAAAAAGCTCCCGTTGCCTTCCTATGAAATACATCAACACCTGTGGAAGTTTCCTGTGTGTCTCTTCTGCACTTTTTGGTTTGTTGGGTTTTGTTGGTTTTTTTCCCTGCTAGGATTCTCTTTTTTAGTCATCATGCAGACGTTGTGGCTGCACAGAAACTTTGACTGCACAATGGATGGGATTCTTGGCTATCATCAGGTCAGTGGAAAAAAAACAACCAGAAGGTGTCATCTTAAAATATTTTTCTACATAGTCAGCTGTGACAAGAAACTAAGAAAAATAAGGGTTGTTTTGTTTCCTATGGTCATATCCTTTGCTTTAACTAAGGCTCACAATTTGATATGCTGGTAGCAGCTTCATTTTCTTATTCAAAATGTCATATAGACTTTGCTCCTAAGCCAGTGTCAGGAGGGATGCTCCCTGGACAGCTGTGTTTTTCTCAGCTGCAGAGGCAGCAGAATGGCATGTTCATCACCACATCCTGAGCAGTCTCCTGTTCCAGTTTGCTAACAAGGCTGCCTAAAACCAGCAGAGCTGCTTCCTGCTTTAAATGAAGCAGCTGCCTTTTCCAGATGCTGCTTCTGTGGGCTCTGTCTCCATCTGCTTTGGTTGCAACAAAACCTTCATGTTTTGAAGGATCTGCTTCTATCCCCAGATAACCAGACAAGAATCCCTCCTTAAAAACCAACAAACTATGCAAAGAAATAATTTGGGCAAAGTTTCCTGTTTCTAAGCCGGTATTTGCACTTTTAAATGCTGTTATGCTTGAAGTTCATGGCTCTGCAGTAGCTGTTAAGGGTGCTAAGCCTGCAAGAAGGGTCATGCTGAATAGCTGCTTTGGAGTGGTGCCTATTAACTTAGATCAAAATTACAAGGTGCCTATATAGCTTGAGTTAGGAGATATCTATATAACCTGATATCAATATAACCTAAATCATGACTTTTTATATATCTATATAATCTGATACTTATCTAACCTGAATAATAGCTTTTAATACCTATATAACCAGATATAAATAACTTTTTATACAATATAATGGCTAGTATATGATTAACTAGTTGCTTAAACTGAATGGACAAAAAAAGAAGAAAAAGCTCACCAGGTGGATAGCTTTAGAGATGGATAACTATAGTACTAATGAAAAATTGGCAAGTGCAAAGCCAATTAGCCACAAAAAAAGAATTCTGTCCAGTTAAGACCAGAAAGACCAAGGACCACCATAACTGTGAAGGCACTGAAGACAAAGTTGAAAAGTTCAGATGTCAAGGAGATTTTGGAAGCCTTCATCAAAGACCCCCTGATGATCCCCAAATTGGGGAGGCACAAGTGCAGTGCAGAAGAACTGCCCAATAACCATCAGATCATACCATGTGAATTAGTTCTGGTGTGTAGGTGATGATGCTGTAGTGACTTAGTGACACTAGGCAATAGTTACTGTATAAATATACCACAGCACTTGACAAAGGTGGGTGAGTTAGGTGGAGACATCCCCCTCACCACTGGTGCTGCAATAAACAAATACCTGCTCTGCAGACTCCAGTGTGTGGGGATTTATTTCCAGCCAAGCTTTTGGGCATCAGGAGGGAGATGTTTTAGAAGAAAACAGTGGTACCAGGCTGCCTTCTTATTTTAGAGTAAGATATATAACATAACATAACATAACATAACATAACATAACATAACATAACATAATATAAATTATACTTTGTTATTTATGTCCATGGCCCCAGAAAGCTTAAATGAATAATGTCATGAGTAAAGTATAAAAACTTATAATATATCTACCATGTTTAGGTTAACCTGATTTCCCTATAAGTCAGTCCCTTTTCTACTCACAGGTAAAATATTTGCTGTATTTTTCTTTCTAGTACCTAGGAGAGGGGTTTTGTATCACTTGTGCTTTTTTTGGGTGCAGCTATAATCTGCTCTGTTACTGATTTCATGTTGTCTTTTCCTAGACTGAATAAGGTTTCTCCATGCATGTTTATGTGCACAGACAAAGACACACCTGAAATGCATTTTCTGTCCTTTCTTAAAACTCATTGCTTCTGCTTGGATTTCTGCTACTGTTTTGGTCTTTCAGCCCCCATTTTTATGCTTTATCCTTGAGTTTTGTCCTGGCTATGCAAGTTTCTGGAGGACTTTTTGGTTTCCATGCAGGTTCGATGTAAGTGGCATTGCAGTGCGATTCACACTGAAAATAACCAGCCTTGTCCTGGCCTTTTATTAAGAGCTCCTGGTTTTTATCTTTCCCAAGTATGTATCAATTTTGGCAAGGAGTTATGACAAGTTATTTTTACCAGGCTAAGTGGTAAAGTGATGAGTACAGTAACTCCTTTCAATCTTTCCAGTGCAATATCTGGTTCATTTCATTTTGATCTATTAAAAAATTTGAAAAGCCAGGCCATGTGTTGATATTAGCAGAGTTCTAGAAAGAACAATGCTTGATAAACTCAAGGAAATAACTACAGGTCAGGATGGATGAGGCATATCGAAAGTAAATGCATGTAAATATGGGATATTCCATTTGAGACCAGGTTTGTTTGCTACAGCTAGAGAAAACCAGTTGCTGTTATCTTCCTATTATCAGTAGCAGAGCTCTGAACAAAAACATTCTCTCTCCTAGCCCCTCTCAGCCTTATCTTCTCAGAGGTGAAAGATCTGCCTCAGTATGGGTGTTAACTCCTGGACAGCAACACCTTTTTGTGATACAGGGAATTAGGACTCTGCCATTTCTTGGCAGCTTTTGAGAGGAGTCTGCCTGCTGCCTTGTCAAAAGCAGGATCTCTCACTGGGCACGTGTGTTAGAAGCATATTGATGATATATTCCTGTGAAGGCTTTTCAGGTCATCGGCTGTATTTCAGTGCCTGCTCACTCCTCCAGACTTCAGCAGGAAAACAAGAGCTGGTGTGTCACACGGGGAGCTGTGGTAGGGATGACTGAGGTACTGTTGCCACTGACAACATGGGAACCTCGCATTTTTGTACTTGAAAGGGAGTTAATGAATGGAAGGGATGAAAAAGTCACTGACACGTACGTGCTGGGGTGTGGTTACAAGTACTGCAGAATGCTCGATACCAAGAGAAGGATGTTAGTAAAAGATGCTTTTCATGGACAAGATTTGGAATGCTGGAGTTTTATCTGTCTAGCAGGAGGCTGCATATTTAGTGAGTTACTGCTGAGATGGGAGACCGGCATGACCAAAGTCAGCCAGCCTTTATTCATCAGCACCATCAAGAACACATAGGTTTTCATTCCCTGGGAATAGCACACTGCCAGGCACTTCCCACCCAGCTGGGCACATCCATGCTTCCCTGTGCCATTAACTCCTGGAACAGGTGCTGAGTACACCACAGCATTACTGCCTGCGAGCTGGGGGAATTCGGCTAGCCTCTGCTGCCTGTGCTTTAATGCAGCTTTACTTGGATTCTTATTGCTTGCTTCCACCAAGCTTTGTTCCAGCCACAGGTGGGGCCACTGTCCTACCATGGATGGGGCTGAGCTTTCTCCCTCAGGAACACTCTGCTTATAAATTGCCCTTTATTTCAAACAGCATAACAGTTATTCTGTACAGAGAACGAGGATATAAGAGGAGGGGGTCTAAAAGGATGTAGTAAAAGAAAAAGCAATAAAATATAACTAAGAGCTCTACCTATCTAATAATTATTATTAATATTGTTATTTTCATAGAGCTTTAACAAGTAATTTTGTCTTATATTGGTATTTAAATGGAGCTGCATTTGTATTAGCAAGAGAAGAATTTTTGTTTAAAATACTTAGTGGGGATATGAGTGGAACACCACTCATGTTGGTGTTTGATTTTCCTGCTGTAGCTCCAGAAGTTGTAACTAAAAGGCCACAGCAGTGTCAGTCATTGCCCAGCTTGTGGAAGTCGTGGTGCTGAACTGGTTTTCTTGCAATGCTGCTCAGGGTTCCCTGAGCACAGCCCCTGCTGGTCCCTGTGGGGACAGGGGGAAATGGGTGCCTGGTGCTGTGGAGATCAGGTCCTCTGTGCAAACGGGATTGTCCAGACCCCACAGTGGGGGAGAGGATGGGCCCACCCTGGATCTGAGCCTCTGTGCATTCCCTGTGAGCAGTTCTGCACACTGCTGGGGAGGCTGAGAGCTGGACTGAGCCTCTGGAGATCCTGCTGCCCATACAGTGGCACCTACAGAACGCTGTGTTTAAAAGGGACCTGCAAAATTCCTGCCTTTGCACCTTTAGAAATACTTTAGACTATTTTCACATGCTGGATATTTCCTATGTGTTTTCCTGTGTTGGAAAGCAAGGAGGGGAGCTGGCAAGGGAGAGAGCTCACGAGCAGCAGTCCTGTTTTAAGGACAATCTCTGGTTAGTTTGGGAAGGAGCCTGACTGCACAGACAGAGCAATGGATTCTCATCAGCACTCACTGCTTTGCTTTGCTCCAACCAAAAAGGTTTATCTAAAGAAAGACCATAAAAACAACATTAAGAACTTGGAATTAATTTAATTTTATTTAATTTTATTTTATTTTTAGCAGGCCAAGATCCATTTTCCACCTCAGTGGAATATATTCTACATTACAGACACTATTCCAGAGTGGGGATATGTACAAATACTTTAAGATGTATAATTTTATTTTTAAATAAATAGGGATCTGTTTTTGAAGGGTAAGATTTGCAGCTAATAAAGGGCCACCAGAGAGGAAATTAATTTAGATAAAGCCAAAGGGTTTTTTCAAAAGAAAAATAATACTTTATTTTACATTACTTAATAATAATTTTATTTATTTATTTGGGTACAATTTAAGGATAGTGTATATATAGATCAATATGCATCTTTTCATTGTCATATTTGAATTAAAACATTTTACTAAATAACTAAAATCTGTTTTTGAAAAAAAAAAAAGCTCATTTTTTCACACAAGCTAAATTAACAAGATGTTAATTGAATGGATTGCAGTTGTTTGGAATCACTGGGTCACATACTCTATTGCTTTATAAACCACAGACCTTAGAATGTACCCCGGTACCTGCTTTACTGAGTAGAAAACCTGTATTTTGTCTGAAATACTTATTTACTGAAAGGCCTTCAACATATTTTTTAAATTCCCAAGTATATTCAGCATCCTGTTAAAAGAATTGGCTTTATCGTTTAAGTCTGTATGCAGTTATGTGTTCTGTCATTATTGGAGCATGTAGTGGGATCATTGTGATTATGCACAAATTACTAAGGAGATTGCAGAAAACTGAATCAACACCAGAAAAGCAAATCCACAGGTCCAGTGTACTCTGCATTCTCTCTGCTGGCTTCTCCTGCCCAGGCTGAGTGTCTGTGTCTTCACTGCTCTGCCTGGGGCTGCAGGGAGCACACAGACACAGCTCCAGCTTCCCGACCGCCATCTGCTCAGACAGTCAGAAACCACTGACAAGTGTTTGTCAGAAATCACTTCAGGCTAATTCATCTCTTTTCTGACACACTTGAGTAACTAATTTTTAAGATCTAAATCCGTCATTACTACACATTAGTTGTCAAGATAACAACACAGCTGTCCTCTGGAAAAAAGAACCTAAAGTACTTGAACTATCACAAAAATACAGGAGAATTGCCTTTAAATGGCCGTGTTCAAAATTTTAACTGAGATGAAAGGAAGTGCAGATCAAAACAACATATCCCATCTCCAGCAGCTGCATTCTGTTGCATCATTAGTAAATTTAATTTTGTTTTGTTTACAGTGAATGAAGAGGTGCAATGATCATACAAAATCACTAGTTCAAGTGATTTTCATTCTCTTCAATCATGTCTTCTTCCTGACATAATTGTGCCTAACAATTTGTTGCATTCTGCATCTGGTGTTATCATGATTTCTTCTTTACATTTAATCACTGCATCTTAGCTATACTTTCAAAGATGTGGTCAGCAGCTGTACAGGGGCAGGAAGTTAAGGAGTCAGTAATGGCAATGATGCCAGTGAAAATTTTGACAGTAATAAGGCAAAAACCAGCATTCATGCTGTTATACATTGCTAAATGCCTGATACATGAATCTCACAGCATTAGTCATACAGCTGAAGCCTGTTTACAGCTTCTGGTTTTGCCCAAAGCCTCTATTTATTTCCATCAATTCTTAATTTCAATTTTAACATCTGTTGGAAAAATCTGCCTGCCTATTGTTTCTCTCCAAACAAAGAGAACATTTTGTTGTGGGCTGTGTCCATATTGTACTCGCAGTCAGTTGAGGAACACCTTGCAGGAGCCTTGTTTTGTGCCTCTGGTGCTCCTGACAATTTTGAGGCATCTCAAAAAGAGCTTCCTGGCTCTTTTAAGACCTTTCCCCAGAGAGATGAGTATTTGAAGAAGGGCCCTTCCCAGCCCCAGGGGAACATGGTCAATAGCTCTTCTGTTGAGGGTGAGTCTTAGTCAAGCACTCTGCATGAACTTGAATTTTCATCATTATGTAGAGTCCTATGTAAATCAACAGCTAAATTTAAAGTTCCCTCAGGTGAGAGCATGGCTGAGGTGCAGATATGTCTCAATATGTGTAAAATAATGGAAAGGAAAAAGGAGGAAAAAATAACCCCCCACCTATGGTGTATTGTGTTTTTATATTTCTGTAACAGATCTGTCATGGTTTGCCCCTCCAGCCCCCATTTTCTCCCAGTGCCAGTCTCCCAGACAATGCTTGGTCACTTCCCTCTCCCCTCCCTGGTACCTCGTCCATCACTCGTCTCCACATCCCATTCTTCCAGAATCTTCTACCCTGGGTGTCGAGGGATTGGATGAGGGTCCGGGGTCCCTCCCTTAATTTTCCCCCATTGGTTTTAGTATCTGTCTATCCTTTCACCTTCCACTCCCCCAAATCCCCCCATTGGTCAATGGGCGTTCCCATCCCTTGTTACCGCCCCGGTATTTAAGATGTTGCAAGCGCCTCATGGGCACTTTTGGCTGCTGGATTCAGAGGTCCCTGGAGTTTGGATTAGAACTGTTTCCCCAGCCTTGAGTCAATTCCCTTATTACCTCCTTGGATGCCGCCTCTCCTCCAAACAAGGCGGGCAGTGTCACTTTCTGCCTCAGCCGCTCCCGACTCTCCCCGAGACACGGAGCAGTGACCCCGCAGCCGACCGTGCCTCAGCCGGGCGGGGAAGCCGGGGGGCTGCAGCTGAGCACAGCGGCACTCCTGTATTAGATCAGTTCTCAGCTGCACCCCGTTCTGCTGAAGCATTTTCTCAGAATCACAGGATGGGTGAGGTTGGAACAGACCACTGGAGGTCATTAATCCAATCTCCCTGCTCAAAGCAGGGTCTTCTAGAATGTTCCTTTTTCTGCTCTTCAGTGGATCGTGAAGACGGAATTGCAGAATCCTCTTCAATGAGTAAAAGGGCTAAAGTCTATTTTACCACGTCCTTGATAGGAGGACACAAGTGTCGCGTTCCAACGTGTGAAACTGCGAGTTATTTTACAAATAGATGGCCAGGAACGAAACTAAGCCAAACGAGGCAAGCATTGTGTCGGAGAACCATTTATTGGCAACGAAAGAGAAAAATTAAAAGGAGTTACCCTACTAAAGAGGGCTGCAGACAGAGCAAGAGGAAGAAAAATGGGAGAGACAAAAAGAGGGCATTCCCAGCGGAGGTTGGCTGTGCCATGATGTCCCCAGGTGGGACAGGGCATGTGCCTGTCTGGGCCAGCGCCCGCGGCAGGAGGACCCAGAGCCTGCACAGGGTGGTGGCCGGGGCCACGGGGTGACCAGGCTGGGGCAGGGACACAGAGACAGAGCAGGCAGGGCGCTGGTCAGGGACGCAGGGTGAGCAAGAGCCAGTGAGGGCAGGAGAGCCAAAAGACTGGGGCCAGAGCAAAAAACCTAAGATTTAAAAGCCCCGACTCAAAACCAAGTTTTGGCAAGCAAGTCTGAAAAATGCCCCTTGAATCAATCACCAAGCCTCAAAAGCAAAATCCCAGCCCCTATCCAAAAGCCCACACTCGAAAAGCAGGTTCAAAAAGGCTCCTAAGAGTCAAAAGGCAAAGGACAGAACAGCCCCCAAGGCTGTTCATTTTTATGCAGGCACTTTTTATGGCCCTGTCTTCTCCCAAAGTCTGCCTGCTGACAGGAGTGCGTTGGCCCAGGCCAATGTCCCTCTGCAGTCCATCAGCAGAGACCTTTTGCCCTGGATTGCAGAATGTCTCTGGGGTACAGTGCCTTTGGGATTCTCCTGCTGACACATGAACGGGCTGCCAGGCAAAGCTCCCCAGAGACAGAGCTTTCCTCTGTCTTCTCCTCAGTGCCTCCTGGACATGGCACACGTGCACCCCCTCCTCATGTGCCTCTGACAGCCATTGTTGAAGCATAATAAACCTAAACTGGCTCCTCACAACAAGGTTCAGTTTGCAAGGTCAGCCTGCTGAAACTTGCATTTCTGAAAATTAGGTGGTTGGCAGTCCCAGGCATGTTTGTGGTTAAGAAAAGCACAATGTCCACCAGGTAAAGCAGTAATAATTTTGGAAGCAGTAAAGTGAATTGCAAGAGAAGAATGGTCTATTAATGTGAAAATCCAAATAAGCAATGCAGTTATTGGGTTTTTTAAAATATAAAGTCACTGTTAGAACAATCCTAAAGCCACCCAGTATCTTCCTGAAGAAGCCAATATTGAGAAGATTCTGAAAATAATTGAGAACAGGTTTAAAAAATTCAATTGCTTTCCTGGAAAGAATCAATGCAATTAGGTTTACAGTGGTTTAAATTTATACTGCTACAAAAGAAAATCTAAAGATTGAAGAGATACCTGTCAAAGAATACCAGTTACCTAACCCAATCTGTAATGAGCCAACTAATTAACAGTAATCCACAAGTATGTGACACCATTCATCCCCTGCCATAAAAGTGGTTTGCAAATGCATTACTGAAACATATGCAGTAAAAAATATTATCTGCATTTTCTAGCGCAGAAATGGAGGCTTAGAAAGACTACAGTGATTGCCATGGCAACAAAGAAAATATGTGCCAAAACGAGAAAGGTGCACAGGAATGTTTTACTGTCTTATGTAGTGGTCTCCTTCTAATTTTTTTCTTTTGTACATACTTAATTCTTTCCCATCGCTGTCACATCTCTGCTGGCTTGGCTCAGCTGCTTATTTCCCACATTTCATAGACATTTTCTGATTTGCAAGCTTTATATTAACTAACAATTTTTGTCATTGCGTGTAATTAAATAATTTGATCTTTTGATTTGGTTTGTAGTTTAAGGTTGCCTAGTACTAAGACATAGTTAAGAAGATACTATTTTAAGACATCTTAAAGCAGAAATAGTTTCTACTCTCAAATGAGGTATGTGTATGTCAACAAAAGAGAATTGGTACCAGCAGCAAATTAGAATGAAGAGATTTGTTGGTTTGTTTTTTTGGTTTTTTTTTGGATCAGGACACCTGGCTAAAACACTCTACTATTTTTATTCAGGTTTTTAACTCTGGATCAGATTTTCAGTTGGCATGAACAGACATTGCTCCAGGGAAATCAGTGGCACAATGAAGGTCTGATGGAGAATGACCAAGTGAGGTTGTTATCCTACATATACTCCTGTAGATGGTTTTTTTTTTCCATAAGCCCACATATGGAAGGCAGGGATATCCTGGCCCTGTTGGCTGCATGCTCTTACCTGTAATAACTGGAGCCACCAGGCTGCACTGTGGAGAGCTGAGGCTCCTCTTTCCCAGTGAGGTGTGTTAGAACCAGGCTTTGAGCCATCACAGCCTCACTGATGCCTTTGTGGCAGCTGCATTGGAAATTCTGTGATGTGTGATATGGCTGGGGACACCCAGAGGAGCCAAATCCCACATGTGGGCTTTGTTTTACCATTGTGTTTCTTCAGTTAAAGTTACTGAAATACCAAAAGACAATTATCTTTTAGCAGTAAGACACTAGTTCCTTTCTGCATTTCTTTAGGCTTATATAGCTGTACATGTATTCATTTCTGTAAAGCAATTAATGACCTTCTGTGATTTTCAAACCCTATTTCCTGTGTCAAGTTGTGAAGTGGAAGCCTATTTCAGATTTCAAAAGACAAAGTTCTGCATATGAGCACCCTTCACTGTTTAGCATTTCAAGGGATACAGCAGGTGAAAAAAATCTATTTGGGCTCCAAGATAAGACTGGGAGTTTTAGAAACATCTCGGTGATCCACCCCTTTCACAGGAGCAACAGCAGTAAGATTTCATTCAAAAGTGTGAGAGCTGAGAACAGAGTGTGAGGGCAACACTTTCTCTTCCTCCTCTCAAACTCAGGAGTGTCGTTGTTCCATGTAAGATACTGCCAGTCCTCTGGACTTCACACAGACCTGGTCAGTCTTACAGGAGGAAAAAAATAAGCTTGGGAAAGAGTGCAAAATAGAGTAGCTGAGGTAAAAGGAAAGTGTGCTGTGCAAAAGGAGACTGTGAATTGCTAAATGAGGTTCAGAAGAGCACTGATTCATGCTCAATAATAAATTGGATGGATAAACATTGTAGGGAGAAAAATAACTGAGCTCAGGAAAATAACTGATGGTCTGGACTCTGCATGGACATGCAAGCTGAAAAGTGGAAGGTTTCCAACAATAAGAGGACTGTTTCTATTTCAAGTATGAGGGGAAGGAAATCACCTGCAGAGGAGTTTTTTGACCAAATGGAGCTTAGTATGTCCATGACACTTGGCAGCAGCAATCAGTGGCTCTGGAAATCAACCGCCAGGGCTGTGTTTCTTTGAAGTAAAACAGCTCTTTACAAGGACTGGGGATAATTAGCCAAACAGTGTGTAAGTTTTATATAATGGAACACAATCTGCCCCCAGCTAATTTGTAAACAAAACAAATAGGGGTAAATGGGTTGTCTCTTCTCAACATTGTGCGTGTTTCACCTTGATGAGAAAGAACAGCTCTTCCCACTGTACGCCCTGAGGAGTCCCTGAATTCATTGTACCTATTTAGAGGAAAAAGAATCAAAACATCTGAATATGGGAACCTCCGTAGCCATCATTTTATGCTTGTATAGTTGCTCATCCACCAACACACCCAAGTCTTTCTCCCCAGGAACAGTCTCAGTCCATTCTCTGCCCAGCCTGTACCTGGGCAGAACCTTGCACTTGGCTTCATTCAAATGCATGAGCTTGGCCAAGAGGCCCCTTTCAACCTGCGAAAATCCCACTGGTTGGCATCCCTTCCTTCCACTTAAAACGTGGCAATTTAAAGACACTATTTACAAACACACTCTGCTTTGAAAGCTTGACCTTGCCAATAACCTTTTGGGAAGGATTCAGATGTTCAACTATAGTTTTGTAATTAATTGTGATAGATGACAACCGTATGTGTATGGTTAAACACCCCTGCCCGGTATAATGGTTAAATTCTGGCAACATTCAACAGAATCCGCTTGGGGACTAAACCATTCTGTTCTAGGGGTTATGATGAGCCAGGGCTGGTTTCAGCGGGCCCACGGGAACTCCTGCTCCGGTCATGTCGGGGTGGCTCGGGCTGCTGCCCGCTCTGAGCGCGGCGCTGGCGCTGCAGGACGAGCGGCGCTGTGGCAGCGGGCGGAGCTGTTCCCGGCCCGCCGGCGGTCCAAGGCAGCCCTCTCGCGGCCGCTGCTGCTTCGGAGCGGCCGCTTCGGCTTTACTCCCCTCCGGCCCTTACCGAGGGGCCTCGGGAGAAGCGCTGGGGCACGAAACACACCGGTGTTGTACATTCTGATCAGGGGCTTTCTGTGTACGAACCGGCCAGGGCTGCCCGGCGCTCCGGAGAATTCCGTTCTGTTAGCTGTGGGCTGCAATTCGTTTATTTGTTGCTGATTTTTTTTTATTTATTATTTTTTTTTTTATTTTTGAGGGTGCTGATTGTTGGGTGCTTTTACATTTTTTGCGGCTTGGCCGCTCCTTCCCTCCTGGCGCAGTGCATCCGCTCTCGGCAGGGCTGACAGCGGGGGAGGTCCCGCCCGGCCCCGGAGCGGCTCCGCCACGCGCGGGGCCCGGCCCCGGAGCGGCTCCGCCACGCGCGGGGCCCGGCCCCGGAGCGGCTCCGCCACGCGCGGGGCCCGGCCCCGGAGCGGCTCCGCCACGCGCGGGGCCCGGCCCCGGAGCGGCTCCGCCACGCGCGGGGCCCGGCCCCGGAGCGGCTCCGCCACGCGCGGGGCCAGCGGCGGTTGCGGAGGGCTCCGCGCGCCAACGGCCGCCGCTGCAACAGCCAATCAGAGCGGAGCGCTGCCTGCCGACGGCCAATCAGAGCGGGGCGCTGCCGCCGAGAGCCAACGAGAGCGCGGCGCTGGCGGCCAGCAGTTGCGCGGGCGGTTTGAAGCCGAGCGGGAGGAATGGCGGAGCTGCGGCCGCCGGGACCGCGGGGGGACGGTCGGGACTCGCCGGCCGCAGGCAGCGGCCCTGGGGACCGCCCCGAGCAGACCGAGGGTACGGACTGCGTGTGCCTGCGGGCAGGAAGGACCCGGGCAGCCGGCAGGGCTGGGCAGCTGGCAGGGCAGGGCCGGGCAGTCCGCGCCCCGCGCTCGGGCGGTGCCCGAGGGATGCCCTGCATGCTGCGGACATGAGGGCGGCCAGCTCGGGCCGTGCTGTCCGGGCTGCTCCGCCGGGGCCCGGATCCCCCCGGGCAGGGTAAGCCCGCTTGGCTGCACGACCCTGGCACCGGCCGGCCCCGCAGCCGAGCCCCGGCTCGAGGCGTGGGCACCGGGCTGGAAACGAGGGTAGGGATGTCTCTGGAAATCAGCACTAAAATGTGGTGGAGTTTTCTTTTTGTTAATCGTGAAGTTCTAGCGTGTTTCTCAGTGCCTACCACGGCGCTGGAATGGGCGCCCAGGAACGTATGTGGGTTTGAAACGCTTCACCGGGGGTAAGTTAAGGCGTGCTGTAGGAGCAGATTGGTGATAGACCTGGAGCTGAACAGGAACAGGAGTGAGTGAGTGCTCGAAGTGACCGTGTGTGGGGTTTGCTTTACCCCCTCCAGGTCTGCGGCGGGAAGATACTGAGAGTGACTGCAGTGCTGACTCCTGGAGTGACTATGACAGTCGGGACAAACCAGGGACTGCTTTGGGAAGGACTGTGCCAGACGGGAACGTGCGTCTCCCAGATATTTTCCACACCAATCATCTTTTGTTTTATGACCGATTCAGCGCTTACCAGGATTACATCTTGTGTAAGTAATTTTTTCATAGGAAAGTAAGGCAGACTTCGGTTTCTTGTAGTAACTTTAAACAATTCAGTTTAAGTGAAGTCAATTGTATGTCTTAAGCTGTGAGATGACTTTAATAATGGAGGCTGGAAAAGATATAGTGTCCTGCTGTCACTTATGCTGTAACCTCAGCTGCTCTAGCTGGTGAACCAGGAGGCAGTAATTTTGATATAAGTAAATAAAATATGAATGATGGAAAGGCAGAACTGTCAGTAAGCTGTGGATCATGTGCCTTGTTTTAGCTATCTTCCTAATTTTTTTTTGTGTATTGTAAATCTGTTTAAGATAAGGCACAGGTTATGTGTTAAATACCGTTGTATTTAATACTATTCTGTTATCATGAGCATAGTACAATGAAGTCCGACTTAGAGGTGGTAGAGGAACATTTCAATTGTGTTGACTTTCATTTTCCAGTGATCTGGAGTTTTCTTCCACTCCTTGCATAAACAGTGTCTTCCATTTCTTTTAGCTGACTGCAAAGCCTCTGAGGTGAAGCAGTTCATAGCTGAGTACCTGGAGAAGGTCCTTGAGCCCTCCGGCTGGCAGGCGATCTGGCGCACTAACGTGTTTGAGGTCGTCGTTAGGGTGAGTGGGTCGCTGCTGCTCAGGCATTTGTCTCCACTTAACATCATTTACCTCTCTAACAGACTTCTAAGTCTCTCAATGTCCAGGTCGTATGTCTGTCTTGCAAACCTTGGATATTTAAACTTGCAGTACTATCACATGGTTGAGGAGGGAAAAAGTTTGTGACCCCCTCAGCTCTTTTCTGCCCAGTTAGTGACAGAATGGCTTTCACTGTCCCAGACTGTCTCTTTGGATTGTTTGTGTCCTGTGGGCACTTTGAAAAATGAACCTCAAAGGAATCCCGAAGGGCTGTGAAATACAGATTTGAGTCTGAGGATATCACTTTTGCCATTTTTAAAAAACACCAACACAAAAAGAAAGGGAGGGGTGGAAGCAACTTACTGGCCTTGTTATGACTATTATGAGGAATTTGAATGAAATTTTGGATGTGGGAAAGGCTCTGTAGCTGTGGGGCTGTAAGAAGCTTCATTCTGGGTTATCACTTTAGCTGATGAGAGGGCTGTGGCTATATGGTACCATTTGTGTTGGTTTGTGTGGGGTCAGTGGGGACCCAGTATGGCCCTGACTGAGGCACATCACGTTCCCCTCCCTCAGCTGGATCTGGGCTTCTGAGGGATTTCAGAGTTGTTTGTTCCCACAGGTGGTTGATGTGAATTTCCCAGCCCTGAAGGCAGTTGTGCAGCTCAGTGAGCCCTTCCTGTGTGAGTCCCAGGACAGCAGCTTTACCCTGGAGTGCATGCAGGAGCTCCTGGAGCTGAAGGAACATCAGATCCTGCTGCAGGAGCTGTGGGTTGTATATGAGTCAGAAAAGTTTGACCAGACAGCACTAGCTATAGAGCATGTAAGGTAGGACAACTGCACCCTGCTGGTACCCAGTGGGTTCTGTCCTGAATTCTTGGGCCATGCTGGCAGCTCCACAAGCCAAGCTTCCCAAAGTAAATCTGATGACTGGTGCTCTGAGGAGACTGCTTTCCCTCTCTCTTTTTCACCACAGAGTTCCTTGGACTGTATCACCTGTTGACTAGTACACTGTTCTTTCTCTTCAATAACATTTTGGTGGATTTTTCTCTTTTTTTTTTTTTGTCCCACTCTTTTTTCTGCATTTTGCCTCTTCCTGTAATTTGCTCTTTATTGTTTAGGTGTCTCTTCACATATTATTTTTTTTTTCTTTATTATCTGTCTTTTTTCCACCTCCTTTTCTTTCAGGCACTACATGCTGTTTGAAACCTCTACAAATAAGCTGTAGGACTGGACAAAAAAACCTGATATAGGAGGAATGACCTACATTGTAAGAAAGAAAGCTTAGCTGAAGGGTGATTGGCCAAAACCAAGTAACCAGAAAGCCTCAGAATGTGAAGAATGTCAGTCTTGCTTTTCAAAACCAGGTTTTAGCTGGTTTCACTCATTTTTGAGAAAGTAGAACACGGTTTATTATGAATTTTGAGCTTAGACACACAGAATAAAACTATGATGACTTTGTGTGTGCGGAGCAGTGTATGGGACAGTAATATGAATTTCTAGTAAGAGGTGATGCTTTGAGGTAAATTTTCAAATTGGTTACATTGTGTTTCCAGTGCTTTGACTCTTCTCTCCTGTGTGATTTGACACTTTCCTTCCAAAGGTTTTTCTACCAGTACATCTGGAGGACCTGGGACGAGGAGGAGGAGGACGAGTTTGATTACTTTGTGCGATGTGTTGAGCCCCGACTGAGACTGTGAGTGCAGCACCTTTGCTGTTCTTAGGGCAGAACCACTGCAATGTGTCATGTGGGGGGAGTGACTCAGTTAGGTGTAAAAATCCCCTGTTGAGGGGATTGTAAGACAAATCCCTTGTAAGCCAAAGCACATTTGTCTTAACAGCATTCACTGTCTGGTGGTCAAAATCTTTTATGGAAAGAGAACACAGCTGAGGCTGCCACTAGATTTCTGAGCCTTGGAGTCCCATCAGATGGTGCCCCAAACCCAACAACAGTCACACTCGTACAAGTTGTAAACCTAATAAAAGCTGGTATGAGATGCTCAATTTTTTACCTCTGGGTATAAAATGAAAACCATAACTGAGCTGAATGTAAAAAAAAAAACTTGTAAATTGATCATTCTCCAGGAAGCATGTGTGTGAATATTTCTCAGTTATTCTGATAAAGGCTTAGATATTGCCTTCTAAATTGTTACTCTTTTATGGCTGTGCTTATGCCTTTTTTTTTTTTTTAGGGTGAGTTTCTAATAGTAGATGGTCTTTCAAGCTGTGTGGGCAGCTGTTCAGATTTTTCTGGTTTTGCTGCTTCAAATAAAATGGAGCAATGTTGATGTAGACTGCAGAGAACCTTGACTCAAGTATCTGAGGCAGAATTCCTCAGGTTTTCTGCAGTCTCATGTTTGGTCTTTGAGGATTGGGAATGTGCCATGCTGACCCCTTGCTCTGAATTGCAGGCACTATGACATCCTGGAACAGCGGGTGCCTTCTGGGCTAGTAGCTGATTACCAGAACTTGTTATCTCAGTGTGAAGAGCTTTATGACAAGTTTTTAAATGTGAGGAACAGCATCTCAGGCAATGATTCGGACTCAGAAGCAGGAAACGTTTCCATGGTGGAAGGACTAAAATTGTATGACCAAGTGGAGCACATAAAACAAAGGCTAAAACTAATTGAGACTCCTCTGCTGAGGTAACTGGCGGGTTTGTGCAGGGAGGAGGCTCCCAAGGGGAGTCACATAACTGACAGGAGGTGGGTAGGTGGGTATTGAAGGAAGAGCTGTTGGCTCTGTTGCTTTTGTTGCAGGTACGTGTTTGGTTACCAAAAATATGGCAGCCTCCAGTCTAAAGGACCAAGATCAGCGGGTGCCAAGGTCATTCATGTTGTGCCCTTGACCATCACAGCAAATCTGCTCCAGCTGTTGACAAGAGACAAACTTTGCCCAGAATCTTCTGAAGCCTTAGAAGTACAGGTGCAGTAGCAGGAATTGTCTGTCTGCTAATAGTTTTTCCTCTCAAGAAACAAGGTGGAAGGATTAGTTAATTTACCCTGTGCAAGATACTACATTTGCAAGATACTCCAGTGGTGAGATTGTTTTGTCAGTTCAAAAAAAACCCACTGTAATTTAAATAGAGTGGTCAAATTGTATTAAAATTTCTTTTAGTTAATTTGTGCCTGTTGAGTACTCTATACAAACAGCTTCCCGTGTGTAGGAAATGAGATGAACCTGTAATAACTCTATAATGAGACACTGTAAGGCATGACATTTTTGAAATGCCCATGTCTCTTGATGCTGCTGATAATGATCTAGGGTTTGAAGGAGGAAGCTTTCAAGTTGTTTTCTTGCTTTGGCACTGTGTAGGAAATACATTTATTTTAGGAGAAGCCATGTTTAGTTTTAGCTGATTCAGACAAGACTTGCTATTTCAGCAGTTAAAAAGAGGTTGAATTCCTTGGACACAAATGAAATGGTTTGCTGTATTCTGATCATGTTCATGAATTACAGATTGCCAGAATGGAGCCCTGGGGAAAGTCCTGGAGTAACTTCTAAGCTATAAATCTGACTTTCTGACTTAGCAACTGAAAAAGTGCTCTTATTAGGCTTACCCTGGAATTTGCTGGGAAGCAATAAATGTGTAGTTTTTGTTTACTATTTGTCATCCTTCAGTATGGAATCCCTCAGTAATGTTTGTGAAGGATATCAGCCTTCTCTCTTTATCAAGGAAAAGGATCATATGGACACTATTTACCACTGTGGTATTTGAACTCTGTTTGGGGGTGACTCGTACCAGGGGCAAACACAGGAGTAGTCAGACTAGCTCTGATATAGTTGCTGAATTGTTTGCTTTTTATTTTCTTTACCTTCTGTCATTTATTTCTTCATGGCAAATTCATGGCAAATCATTCAGGCACAATTGAAGTGTTGGCCTGGAACCAAGGCCAGGGTGAAGTTTGCTATGGGGTACATGTGCCATTTTATCTGTGTGTGCCCCAGTTTTCTCCTGGGGTGAAATGGGTGTGACACAAACATCAGAATCATGTGTTAAGGCTGGTTTTGTCTGCAGAGGGCTACAATTCTTGAATTCAAAGTAGAAATTTTGTATTATTAGTGCCATGGAAAGGATTTCTTTAAAGCAAAAGCAGCAACATTTAATTGAAAGCAAGCTCTACAGGCATAAATGCATCCATTTTTATAGCAGTCTTTGGGAGCTGATTGTATTTTTTTTTTCTTTGTCTTTTGCAGTTTTACAGTGATCCACTAGCAGCTGTAAATGCCTGTTATGAAGGAGAGAGAGTCATCATCTGTCCTGGCCATTATTTTGTTGATGGCATGTTCTCCATTGCTGATTCAGTAGAGCTTGAAGGTAGAAGGTTTGCTAGTCTAAAGGTCCTTAAACAAAGAAATGGAATGCCTTAAACTAGCTCTGTGTAAGGATTTACTCTTTGCAGAGTTTACCCAGGAGCATTTGCTTTTTTCTTCAAAGTATTCCTGTTTCTGCTGTAGAGCTGTGCCTAATGCAGGGTGGGGTGAGCTGTTTAATTAGCTGTGCACATAAACTGCAGATTTTGCTGATTAATAGCAAATTAATAATTTCCTCCTATTTGTCTGCATAAATGATGATTATATAGGTAATAGAGAGGATTCAACAGAAACCTAAGGGTATGATGGCTGTAGAAGTGGAAACAGAGAAGTAATTCTGAGAGGCTTCTACTAACTTAGGAGCACTTGAGAAATGGCCTTGTTCTTCTCTGAGTGTCTGAAAGTGCCTCAGGGGCAGCCTCTGAGCCCCAGTGCTGGTGCAGCCCCAGGGAGTGCAGGGGGAAGGAGCCAGGAGTGCTGTTAGGATTTACTGATGGCACTTGGAGCATGTGGGTGATGGGGGAGCAGGGGCTGCCAGCCTGGCTATGCAGTTTGTGAAACACGTGGGTGGAGGAGGGAACTTTTGATTAACACATCTTTTTTCTGCAGAAAAAGACACAACAGATATTATTTTGGGGGTTTTCTTGTAAAATATTTGTGTTTTAAATACTTCTGCTTTGCCTAGGATATGTTGCTGTCTCTCCCTCACCATTCTTGATTTCTCGGTGTATCCCTTTGCTTTAGGCAGGCACACACTGTTGCTGTGCTATAGTCTGTTTGTCACTGGGCCTTCTTCTGCAGCTGTTCAGATATTTAGTTGCATTTTTATCTTGTCAAAGCTTCTTAATGAGAAGAAGGCTGAGAGTTTAATTTCCTGCTGTTTTGGACTTTGTTTTTCTTGCCTTTCTTGTTTTATGAGTAATTTTCTTTCTTGCCCATCTCCTGTGTGTGTTTGATTTATACAGACACACATTGTGATAACCAGTGCACCTGTAGGACAAGGGACATGGATAAAGTGCTTTATTTATCTCAAGAATGACATTGTTCTAAAATTGTGTGGGGTGCTATTTATTGCTTTTCTAGCTTTGAGGAAACTGAAATACAAATGGTGCAGTAGCACACATTAAAGGATGAGCTGCTCTATTTTAAGAAGCAAGGCATATAAATGTATTTTTGGTACAAACCATGCTCTGAATAACAAGTACTTGTCAGGTATTTAATCTTCTTATAAGGACTCCTGTTAGATAAGGTATTATACCAGTAGGAGCAGCCAAGAGCATTTGAAGAAGGAGCATCAAGACAAACTCTTTTGGCACTAATCTGAGCAGCTGGCTGGTTTGGTGGCTTTTTTGGGATGGAGGGGTGACTCATGAAAGATATGTCACTTTTCTTAGTAGAGCTTCTATTTTTTTCCCAGCTACTGTGCAGTCAGTACTGAGGTTGAAAGTATGAAGATCAGTAAATTGGGAATAAATAAAAACTTGCAGGAACTAAATAAGGTTAAAGCAATAGCAGCTGCAGGAAGTCATGATAAAGATAACTTCCATGCCTGACAAGAAGGTGTTGCAGAGGCACCTAAGAGCTTCCCTTCTGCTTGTGCCATAGTTGTTGCAGCTGGCTGGGAACCTGTGTGTGCTCAGTGGCAGAGGATGACAGTGGCCTTTGGCTGCTGTGGAGTCCCTCAGGCTCAGGCAGGGGCACATTCCTGCTGGGGAGTGAGCACCACAGGGCAGCAGGTGAATCTTTATTCTAGAGCTGCTGCTTCAGAGGTAAAGTGTAAAGCAGGCTAAAGGCACTGTTAGAAAACTGCAGGCACTCTGCAGGACAATCATTCCTAAAACTCCTGCTTTGGATAATAACATCTTTCTGTAGTGGTGAGAAGTTAAATTTTTGCTGTCTTATGGTGCTCTTTTTACCTGCTGGAACTGCCCCATGCCACTTCCCCTTCAGGGGTGACCATAAATCAGTAGCAGTGGGAACAGGTTTCTAGGTAGTATCATGTGTTGAAGTATCAATCGCTTAACTTTGTGTTAAATGGCCTGTCTTTAAAACTTTCTGCCAACTCTTGTTCAAAGCTTTTTATTTTCATTTTGGTTTTAACCTTTCTACTTGCATGTGGCACTATTTATTTATTTATGTACTTGGTTAAAAGCTGGCATCCTGCTTGGGCACTTCTTATCTGTGTGTGCTTTCAGAAGATGATAGAACACGTGCTGCTGTAATGGATGTGGCATTATTGCTTTCCTTATCATGATTCTTGTCAGTGACAAGCAATAAAAGCTTTACATGCTCATAAATTTTCCTGTAAGTGCTTAAATGCTGACAACTGTGGATGGTTTAGTAAATCAATGTTGGCATGTGCTTGTGAAAGCTGCTTTTTTAAACTGAATTAATCTGAAAGCCTGTACAACACAGGAGCACTGTGAATTTTCCTCCAAATTCCATGTAAATAGGGAAGCTGAATGAAGCATGCTAACAATATTAAGCCCTTCACACTTTTTTTCCTCTTGTTGTGGTGTGACTGCTTTTTCCCTCTGTGTTCTTGGAAACCTCTGCCTGCTGTAGTGAACTTCTATCCTTTGAGAGTAGACTGGGGATGCCTGTGTGTCCTCAATTCCTGCATCCCCCCTGCTCTGTCGGTAACTTTTGGGAGTGAGAACTTTGGCCTTGGCAAATGTGAACTCAGCTACCCATTTGTTCAACTTTCTCAGATGACTTTGCATTTTGTTGTGTGCCATTCAAGTAAGGTAACTTTTGAGTTAGTTTGGAGTCCACGTACCTTGGTGCAGAGGGGATGTAAGGTGTAGCCTGGCCACTTGTTGAAAATCCTATTCAAGGTATTAAAACATCAAGCTTTGAACTTCTGTTATTGATTTAAATGTCTGTTATGTACTGAGCACCTCATCGTCACCAGATATTCTCTGAGCTTGTATCTCTCACCTCTGCTCTTAGGCTATGGCCTGCCAGATGATGTTGTGATAGAAAAACAAGGGAAAGGAGACAACTTCTTTGACTGTACAGGAGCCAATGTAAAGATCTCCAATTTGAAGTTGGTGCAGCATGATGCCGTGGAGGGGATTTTAAGTAAGTGTAAAAGCATCTTGACATTTTTGTGACTCATTCATAATTAGTGTCAGAATTAAAGCTTGGACCTGGTGTTGCAGTTTAACAAAATATCCTAGAGAGGAGCCCTACGAGTATACTTATTGAGTCTTCTCTCTCTTTTTTTTTAAACTTACTTATAATATGGAAATCACAGTAACTTCCATTTGTTCTTTCAAGCTATTGTGGCTCTTATGCTTTATTCTTCTACTGGGATAAGATCAGTAACTTGATGTTGTTCTGCTGTTAAGGCACCCTGACTCTGAGTGCAGCACAGCCTGTGTCAGGCTGCCTGGAAATGGAAACAATGCTGCTTTGCACAGAAGAGCCCCCATGGCAATATTCAGCTGTAGCTGACCCCAGGCAGTGCTCCACTGAGGAGCAGCACATGCTGTAGGAGTGCTGTAGAACTTTGTTTCCAGCACCTTCAAACTGACACTCAACTGAGTCTAAGTTGTATCCAAGGAGGTCATTGGCTGTGGCCTTGTCTTTGCAGAGGATGCGGAGTAATATTTCTCCTCAACAGACATTTTGGTTTTAAACATGTAATAATATTTATTAACTCTTGTGTGCATGTATTTAATAAAAAAAGAAGAAAAAATAAGTCAACCTGTAAGACAAATCTCTGACCAGTGCTCCCTTGTAGCAGTGTCCCTGCTTAGACCAGAAAAACAGCGAGTTCAAAGCACACATGAGCAAATCGGTGAATTGAAGTGGATAAACTGAAAATATCAGACTGCAAAGCTGCTGCAAGGCTGTCTGTCTGTAGGAGGGGTTTGTCTTTGCAGAACTGGTTCATCCAGCAGTAATTGTTTCTGTGTATGTAGATGTTCATCATGGAAAAACCACGCTGGAGAATTGTGTGTTACAGTGTGAAACCACTGGAATAACAGTAAGGACATCAGCTGAGCTACTGATGAAAAACTCAGATCTCTATGGGGCAAAGGTACACACTCATTTTTAACTTTGGCTTATTTCCTAATTTAAAATAAAGCTTTCTCTTTGGAAATACTGCAGTCAATCACAGGGTGGCTTCTGTTACTCTGGACAGAAGCTTTACAAATTCATTTTGGACAGCTACATGTTACTGAATCAAGATTGGTCCCAGGGGTCTTGTAGCCCCTTATCAAATCTAGTGAAATGTCTCAGGCTGATTTGTGTGTGATGATAGCAAAGTGCTGCAGTAACAGGGGACATCTGTGAAATAATCATTGCTGCATGGCTGATTCATATCCTGCAGTACTTTTATAGTGATTTTCTGGTTTCTCTGCCCGTAGCTAGTTTTCTCATTTCCATTTGGACACCTTTGATTCTTACAGAGGGATGATAAACACAAAAATGGACTCTGATACTCTTTGGGTATTTTGAAGAATGATGGAGCTTGAGGTATTGAGAGGGATGACTAAAGCACAAGCAAGTGAGGCAAGGCTGTTCAGATACTGTTCAGCAGGCCTCCATGGACTGATGCCCCATGCTGTGGGGCCTCAGCCTTCAGTAAAGCTGCTTGAGATGGGTAACAAAGCTGTGCAGCTGGAGGGGTAACACAGTTTTGCATTGTGCAGACTGGTAGATGAACACAAAGATGTGCCATGGAGTGGTCAAGTTCAATGGTAAATGTGCCTAAACTACTTGTGAACTGCTACCAACTGTATCTTGCAGGGTGCTGGTGTGGAGATCTATCCAGGAAGTGCGTGTACCCTGCTGCACAACGGGATCCACCACTGCAAGGAGGGAATACTGGTCAAGGTCAGTCCCAGCCACAAGGTGCTGGTTTGCCAAAAGCTAATCACTGCTACAATTAGTGCCAGTAGGTTTGGGTTGGCTCAGAGCCCTGCTGTGCTGTGCTGAACTCTCACCTGTTGCACATTATGCTTGCCTAGCACTTGCTTGATCCTTGCTGGATGAACCAGTTCTGCAAAGAAACCCCTCCTATAGACAGACAGCCTTCCAGAAGCTTTGCAGTACGATATTTTCATTTTTATCCACTCCAGCAATTACCCAGTTTTATTTCTTACCTGCTGGAAGGAGAAAATGCCTTTTGCACTGTCTCCTCTGTAGGCAAATAATCCCGCTCTATCTAATACAGAGGACTGGTCCTACCTAAAACTAGAAGATTTTTGTGTCCCTGTAGCTGGACATGACATGTTAGATTTCTCTTTTGTTTTGTAGAACTTCTTTGATGAAGATTATGAGGCTCCCAGGATAACCATGGTTAATAATATGATCCACAATAATGAAGGATATGGTGTGGTCCTGGTGAGACCAGCGATGCCCTCTGAAATGAAGGATGCTCCAGCACAGGGAATGAAAGGTACTTTTCTTTTCTTAGAAGAAACTCCTGAAACTACTAAGTCTAGTGTACCCTGGTTTTTGGATTACCTACTTCATAACATTGAACTTTGTGGCTGTCATGAAGTACCAGAGAGTGGGATGAGTTGACAATGTTATGATTGACAAAAGTTAATTCTAGGATTTTTAAATTGTGTCTGCTTTGCATGACTGTTGATCACATTCTGTTTCCTGCCTTAGGGTGTACACAGCCTGCCCAGGTAGGTGATGAGACAGCCTGTGGAGAGAGCTCCAGGCAAGGACAACCTGGATGTGTAACTGATGAGTTGGAGCTTTGTAAGCAAGCTGAGGCTTCTGAACAAACTGAAAACAACTCTGAAATTGCAAATGTACTCGGGGCTACTTCTGCAAAGAAGAGACGGATACACAGGAAAAGACTGAGTCAACTGCGATTTACAGAAGCTGATGACAACTTAATGTCACAGGAAATGTTTGTTTCTGTTGAGGGCAATCAATTCAAATGGAATGGCAAAGGAAGTTTTGGTATCTTCTTTTTCTGACTGTAAGGACTCCTGCTGCCATTGCAGTAGCATTTGTACAGATATTGGTAAGGTCACATGTCAAGAGTTGTGCTATGGTGTTATGCTTTTATTACCCAAGTGTAATCCCTATTAAAAGACTATGCCTGAAAACTCACTTGGTTCTTCTGTCCATCTTCTCCACACCTTAAATCTCCTGTGTGATCTACCTTTGTGATGGACACGTAGTACTTCTTTCCCTTGCACTTCATTTTAAGCCTGGCTGAGCTCTAGACAATGTTTTACCTCTGTTTTTAAAATCAGGTTTTATCACCAAAGGGCAGAATGGGTCAGGTTGGAGGGCCCAGAGTGGGTCATCTGGTCCTACCTCCCTGCTCCAGCAGGGCTGTCACAGAGCTTATGGCACAGAGTTATGTCCAGGATTGTTTTGGAAAGTCCCCAGTGGAGTCTCCCTCATGCTCTCTGTGGGGCAGCCTGTTCAGTGCTCAGTCACTGCACAGGAAAGTTCTTACTCATGTTCAGGTGGACCTTCCTGGGCATCAGTTCCTGCCTGTTCCTCTCGTTCCATGGCTGTGCCCCATGGAGCAGAGCCTGGTCTGTGCTCTGACACCTCCCTTTGGACACTGACAGACAGGGATGAGGTCTCAGTCATCTCTTCTCGAGGCTGAGCAGACCCCATTCCCTCAGCCTGTCCTCCCCAGCACCTGTGTCACCCTTGGCTGGCCCTGCTCCAGGAGCTGCACGTCTCTCTGGTACTGAGGAGCCCAGAGCTGGGCACAGCACTGCAGGTGATCCTCCGCAGGGCTGAGCAGAGGGGCAGGGTCACCTCCCTGACCTGCTCCCACTGGCCTTACCTGTAGCTACAGTTTGTGCTAATTGGGAGTGTAATTGGGCTGAGCTTCATCCCTAATGGGCTACAGGTGTGAGCAGCAGGTGAGCAGCACTGACAGCAACGAGCCATGGAGTGCCCAGGGCACTGCCCAATCCCAAAGGGAGCAGAGGGCACACAGGTGCACTGCATCAACGTGAGGGGATAAAAGGTTGGGCTAAAGAACAAGGAGGGCAGATGCTTGCAGCCTTCTGAAGTGACATCATGGTACTCTGCATGGGCAGACAGCTGAAGCCTTCTGGTGTGGTAAGGTGTATACTCTGTTTGGGGGAATGTTTAAAGCCTTCTGAAATTGTATGGTGATAATTCTGTGTATTGTGGCCATCTCAACTGTGACATGTGCTGTGATACTTATGGTCACAAGGACCTGGTGCTGGCTGTGGACCAGGATCCCCAGAACCTTCAGCTGCTTTGCTGTGCCTGTTTGTAGCTGGTCATGCCTGGCTGCTGTGGTTGGGTCCTGCTGTGTGTAGATGCACCCATGTGTTTTGTGCTCTGCAAACTGCACTTGAGTCACTCCCACAGTAGGATGCACTTGTGTAATTCTTGGTAAATCACTGGGTGATCTTAGCTCACTCTAATAAGGCCTAATTGCTCAGCACAAAAATAAAACCTGGAAGTAGCAGTATAACCAAGTACCACTTCACTTGAGAGTGCCCACAGTCTTAGAGCTTTTCTTCAAAGGGTTATTTTAAAATTTGCCCTTTGGTCAACTGCTTTTCTCCAGGTTGGGTGTGCTTGTTTAATAGTGTGAAGGATGTTTTTCACAGGTATTTTTCACATTAGCACATTCTTGGTCTTCACAAAGTCACCTCTGCATCTGTTTATAAGGAATATAAATTCATTGACATGCAACTGAGGCTGAGAGAAATACATCAGGTTAAAGCTAGTGTTTGGCTGGCAGAGTACCTTTGAAATGGCTGATGCTCATACAAGGTGGTATGGTAAAAAAATAATATTTGAGATAGGGTCCAGGATTGTGGCAACATTCTAAGATCATGCAGCATCTGAATAACAAACACACTGCAGTTTCATGGACCAGCTGCTGTTTTGAATTACAAAGCAGCCTGGGAGAGTGTGCCACCCTTTCCCTGCTTCTGGGTCTTGGTGTTTTGAGGGCAGACAGAACTCTTGATTACTTTTGTCTTTTTAAGTATGGAAGAAACCCTTCCTTTTTTGACTTGTTGGAAATATAGGAAGAAACAGCAGAAACCTTTTGGCCTTAAGATGGGATGACAGGAGGTGTGAAAGTCTTTGTCTTGCATCTCACCACTTTTCTGGTCTTTGAAGTCATTCCCTTCTGCTCTGGGATTGGTGGGAGCAAACTGTGAACCACGACTGCCTCGAGTACCCCCTGTTCAGATATGTCTGTTTTGTGTTCCATTTCCATTCCTGGGGCAGGTTTCATAGATTATCATAGTTTTCTTTTTGGCATTGTATGATGTAGTAATAGATTGCTTTTCAGTTGTGAAGCTTTGCATTTTCTTTTGGACATGAAAATATAAGCCTGTAATTATCTCATGGCAGATAGATGCTTGATGATGTTAATGAGAATAACTAAATTCAGAGAGAGCAGCTGCATTAGCCAGATTTAAGTTGCTATTTCAGTGTATCCATTTATGCATGGACATTTCATTATGGTAAGTTTTATTCTGCCTTTTTAGCCATGTATACCAGGCTAACTCTTGCTGTTTGCTGCATAGTGAAGTCATACAATAAATTAATTTCTTTGATTTCTTTCGAAGCAATAAAGAAGCTGCTGAAACCCCCACACAGATGAACAATGGCTTTGTTTTTTCTATTAAGTATATGAAGTCTTTGTATTTTTACTCCTAATGAAAAATCAATTTCATCATTTTGTTGTAAGGTAACTTTGAATCATTTCTACTGTTTGAGGATGATACTCTGCAGTTTTCAATTTAAGCGTCATCTTAAGAGTTATATTATAAGTTTATATTCCTTCCCTGACTGAGAGTAATTTCAACGAGCCAATAATTATTTTGGTAGTGCTGTTTTAGAATTTTCCTTGACTCTACTGCTATGTTAGTGGGAAAACTTGTCTGAGACTTCTCTAACATTATGGGGAAATTATAGTAAAGGCACAAAGGAAATCCTCACTCTGATAAATGTATATTATGGCACATAAAAAGCTGTGCTAGGAACCTTGATGAGACCAATTAATATGTGTAAGACCCCTTTGTTATGGTGAAATCCACCATTTCTATTCCCAGCCTAGTTCCAGGACTAGCTATGTGGGAAGCAGTTTCTGAATCCACCTTGCATTTTGTTTCATTGATCTTTGGATACTTCTTGGAATACGACTCCATTATGGGTTGGAGAGCCATTTTAATTTGAACTATATCTGACAGGACCATACGGCCTTACTTTTGCTACTGAAGTACTGCTGTTTCCACAAAACTTTATATAAAATTGCTAGTTCTGTTTTCCTCTCTGCTGGCTGTTGGTCTTTATCAGAAGCAGCAGTCTGGCCTTACCACGTTGCTTTTTGCAGATGTGATTGCAATAGAATTAACTATCTGAACTATTTAAGAGCATAGGTCTTGAACAACACCAGTAAAATGTTTTAGAAGCTACATCAGAAGCAGAGAATGAATGATTGTTGTATTTCTACAACAACTCTACATCATCCAGTGATGTAAAGAAGAATAGATTGTTAATAGCCATTAAGCTTCTAACCTGGGAAGTGTGTCAGTAAGTGAGAAAAAAAATCAGTGGAATAAAGGCCTTAGAAACCAGTTATGCCACCAAATGTTCAGAAAATAAAATAGCAGGGTGAACTTTCTTGAAGACAAAATGTTTTAAAGGGAACTTATCTGACTTTGCATTAAGAGAGTTTGATTTAAATTTATACTAAATCCGTTACTGTAATGTCAGATTATGTGGAGAGTTAAAAATAAAGCTTAGCCTGCTATGAATAATTCTCTGTTCTAAATTCTGAAATGCTTCAGCCAAAAGTAGGAAGAAATGAACACATAGCAACTGACCTATCTTAGCTGAATGCTGTACATGTTTTACTTTGTGCTACTCATGCCTTTCTTTTGGGAGACCTTATTTTCAAATGAGTTAACAAGGGGTTTAGAATTAACACAGACTAGCATCATAACTTCTCTTGCTTCAGTGTTTTCAAATCCAAAAGAAAATAGTGTTTTGGAGTGCATTAATCACATCCTGGGGGTAAGGGGTGAAATGCTGTACTCTCATTAGCTGTGCTGCTTTGTAACATGCAGTATTTTAAATCTGTTATAAATGATGAAAAGAGGTTAATGCTGCATTGCAGGTGTAGGGAAATAGCTATACCTTTCCTATTTTGTGTTTTCTTAGACTTTAGCAGGGAGGTCTAGAGCTTTTGAGTATAGTCCATTTAACAAGAAATTCAACATTTTTAAAGGAGAAACAAAATATCCAAAGGGGGCTTAAACTTTCAGATTATCTCCCCTGACCAAATAGGCATAGCTGGCTATCAGACATTCTGAGGACATTCTGAAGGTTTTATTCCAGATTGCAGATGTCCCTCTAATAGGACTTTTCTCTCAGTCTATTTGATTTGTAATTTTGGAAAATATTTACTCAATAAGAGAAACAACATCTAGATGTTTTACAAGTGAATTTAGTGTTGTCTGATATGCTTGACTGACAGCCCTAAGGCCAGAATGCTCGATTTGGTGTCCCAGAACAGACACATCATAGAGTAACAACGTGCCAGAACTGTTAAAAATTCAGAGTGAAAATTCAGTCTCTTGCTGTATTCATGGTGGTGCCATGTATTCCATCTGTTCTGCTAATGCAGGCAGTAAAGCACACATCTCTCCTGTGATACAGTGAGATAAGGCTGAGATTTTACTAAGGCAGAGATCTGTCTGCATGTAAAATATAATTACATGAACAATTCATATAGTCTAGGTCTAAGATTTCTGCAAAGCACTTGCTACAGCTGGTTACTATAGATACAGGCAAAGGAGGCTGGCTTAAATTTGGTACTTCACTCTGTGTGTGGCTTTCTATTTTCTTGTATTTTGTTTTAGATGGGAAACATGCCAATGTAATGTCTCTACACAAACAGTTTAAAGCTCGTGTAAGCCAGTCCCATGGGAAGTACAGCACTTTTCCCTTGTGTAAATCGTTTGTTTGTGGGAGTGCTCTGCCTGAGTCCTCTCAGTTTCTCAGTCATTTTTTGTGTGTAAGAATATATATTGTCAGAATCCCTGGTACTGTGTACCTGCTCCTTCCCTCCTGGAACACATCTATTTTTTTTTTTTTTTTAAAAACAAAAAACCTATGCTAAATCAAGGTGAACACACCAGGAAAAGTGGGTGGACATAAAAAGTGTCTGTAAAGCTCAACAGTTTCATATATCATGACACAGTTAGGGCTTTCAACTTAAGGCACAGAGGAGAAAGTCACAGCAGCTTCATTGAGTGAAATAGTACAGCTAGAGGAAGGCAGTGAGTAAAGGGTAGGGCAAGTGTCAGTGGAGAAAAAGGATAGCATGGGTGAAGGATAATTGTGCTTTTACATTGAGCCTTCTTCCTTGGGAAATATTCAGTTACTGAAAACCATCAGTTCACAGGAAGGGAAAGAACTTCACAAGTGACTTTGCAAAGCTGTTCTGGGCTTTCCACCAAAGCAATGCTCATTTTGGACAGGTAAATTGGTCAGTCTTTGTAGTCTGAACTGTTCCTATAAAATATGGAGTGCGCGATGAGTGCAGGTGTCCTTGGTGCAGGGGAGCTTGGCACAGGCTGAAAGCAATCACATCCCTGTGGCCCAGGCACCTCCTGGCTCTGTTTGGAGAGGATTTACTGTAAGTGACCCAGCCATACCTTCTTTAGTCTATGTGGTTCTGCTCCTCACCTGCTAGAAGTGAAAAACTGCCAAAAATGAGAATTCATGTAGATATCTCACCCGCATGCAATGCAATGCAAAGTAGTTTAGTCGTGTAATTTAAAGCTACATTTACTGCACACCCAGTCGTATGTGATCTTTCTGATAGGAGATTTTGTGGAAAGTTTCAATTTCTTGCCATCTCTAACAAGTCCCTCCTGTACCTACAACAGGGAGTACATGCTGCAGAAGCCTTGAGGTCTGTATGGTCTTAACTTCCTCCTACATTTAATCATAGTACATTAGATTTATTTAAAATTATTATAGTTATCTGGTTAGAAAAAAATCCATCCTGGATATACAGAATGTTAACCCAAAGAAGGTTATTCTGCAGTATTTGTGCCCTAGCAGATGTTTCTCTTTGATAAGTGCTGCAATCAGTGCAAAGAATAGGGAGTTATATCCTTTCATGCTGAAATGCGCATGGAAATCTTTTCCATTTTATTAAAAAAAAATAAAGTTTGTGGGTTTAAAAAAAAAAAATCCAGCTCTACCCTGTGATTCAGAAGACTGGCAGGTGAAAGCTGCTTCCTGATGACCTCCCTCATTCAGAAAAAGAACAGGAGTAATTTTCTTCTTCAATAGAAAATCTAACATATGCCTAAAATTCATTTTGTGATTATGATAAATTAGCAATACTTACATGAACAGTTCCTTTGTTGAGGAGCTAGGGTGCATAAATCTGTAGGAGCTGGCAGAGTGCAGCTCAGGGGCAGAGCTGCCCCAGAGGCAGCCTGGCAGCAGTGGCACAGCTCCATGCACTGCTCCACAGGAGCACACAGCAATTCTCCCAGCAATTATTTTGTGTGCAGGACACATCTACCTAACAAAACCACAAATCTGTGTCTCTGGATGTTACTTGCCACCTCTATCCCAGATCATCCATTTGATTTTGTTTTGGTGGGTTTTTTCAGCTAAGCTGGGCAGAAAGAAAATTGTCATGTTTTCTGTCAAATAGCAGAGAAAAGTTCTGTACAGAATCTTGAGCTATTACTGTTACTCATTAGCCATACTGACAGTAAAACAACTATTCCTTCTTTAATTTCTATCTTCTGGACAGTTTGTAGTTTTAAGCAAGTATTTTGCTTCTTATAATATCTTTATTTGGGTTTTCTAGTAGAGTCCTGTGAAGAATTCTGTCACAGGCCTTTTGTGAGCCTGAACAGGTCCTGCCAGGTGGTTTTTGTGTGGTCACTCTGGTGAAGTTCATGTGCCTGATGGTGACCTGCAGGGAGCATGGCTTATCCCTGCTGCTTGTGTCTGTCAGAAATTGTCATCCTAATCTTGGGGTTTGTTATGAAACCTTTTTATTGAAAATAGACAAGTTTGAAAAAACTGTTTGCTTCCAGTTCAACATGAGCAGGTACTGCATCACTGGTGTATGGCTGTCCTGGCTGTGCTGTCACACTGATATGAGTCCAGGTAACTTTAACCATGGCATTTATTTTGATGCATTATCAACTCTGTACCAGTCAAATTCAATACCTGCCTTTCTGCAGAATTAATCATCAAAGATTCTTTTCTGAAGAAAGCAGTGGTTGCAAAACAATTTTTAAGACGTAATTTTTTTAGTTCTAAAAGATAATAGACTTGCTCAGATATTGAAGCATAGAAAGAATATATAATTTCTTGGGAGAAATTATTATCTTTCACTCCAATTATTATTATATTCACTCCAATTATTATTATTATATTTCACTCCCAAATTATTTGGGAGTGAAAATCTGTCTCAGAGCTGGGCCAAATCTTCATGTAGAAATTGGATTCTAGATAAAAAAGTGTATTTCTTAAGGAAGCATTGACAAACATTCCACTGCTTAGATGTGCTTGAATAACCATTCTGGTTTGTTTTGGTAATTCCTGAGGATTCATGTTGGGAATGTTAAGAGACAACCATGCTCATTTTCCCTTAGCCTTGGATTCATTCACGCCTTTGATGCTTTTATCCAGGAATGTCTTTGGAGGGTTTAAATAGCCTGAGCTCTGTGAGTCACTGGTGGAGAAATGGAAATGAGCAAATGAACACTTAAAAAACTTGTAGCAGCAAGGATTTTTAAATTGCATTAATTTCACAGGCATTGATTGCTGACAGCTACTGCAATACTCATCAACCTGTTCTATAATGACTATTCACAATGGAGCAAGGTTGTTGTTTATTTCACTTACAGTAACCTAGGAACCAGTCCTTTGCATCCATCTTCTTTTTGTGGGCACAGATTATCTTACAGAAAATTTGTTGGTTTTTATATAGTAAGTTGTATGAGTTCTATTCATCTGCTTCCTTGTGCTGGAAATCTTTTTATCGACCATGACTTTTCACCAAAACAGAATAAAACCCTTTTCCAAAATTAAGAAATGTATTTTTGAAAGTCCTGTAGTTTAATAATTTATGTGTGCTCACATTTTTTTTCTTAGAATGTAGCGAAAAATGTTGTCCTCTAATATGAGAGTTTGTCATGTTTTCATTCTCATATCACACATCTCTTTTGTTTTATGTGTTCGGATATGTTTAGAAACAAATTCAGATTGAACAGTAGTTAAGAAATTTCAAATTTACTGCTCTCTGTACAGCCATATTTTTCAGTAGATGCGACTGTGGTCATTCTTAGGCAGAAGGACACCCAAGGATTACTTTGTGCTGTAGTTTGAACTATTCAATGAGATAGCACACATGAAATACATGAGAGGGGGTAAAAATGTGGGTCTTTTAGCACAGAAGTATTTTTAGTTGCTGTTTTTTATTATATTGTTAAACACTGCAATGCATTAAATGATGACAGTGATACATGGTGATGCCATTGGTAATGTTTAATATGAGGTTTTTCTTGCACTGGATACTTAAAGCCTCTTTCTGTGGACAGTTAATCTGCATTAGCTGTGCTTAAGAAAAGAGGATCAGTCGAAGAACTGTCTGTTTTAATTGTAATCAATTTAGGAAAGCTTAGGGAACCATATAGGGGAGACCTCCATCATAATTTGAGCTCCAGGTGTACAAAGGAAACACAAGCTAACACCAAAAAATCAGAGAGCTGACCTCTTCTGCAGGAAGTTATAAAGTAAACATGATGTAGAATGAGCAGCTTTGGGTTAGAGCCCCGATATCCAGCCAGGCATAGCAGATAACAGGAGATTTACGGGAGGGCTGACACTGCCCAGGGTCTTTTGCACATCTGGGTCCTTTGGGGCAGTGCCAAACATTCCCACTCTGCAGCTGCTGTGCCACTGGGAGCACCTGCACACCTCTCTGGGTGGGCTCTGGAATGTGCCAGTGGTGGCACAGGAGGGATTTGTGCCACTGCACCAGCACAGGGAGCAGCTTACAGTGGCACAAATTCCTTCTGAGCCTCCTCCTGCCTTGGGCTCTTGGGAGCTGCTTTCCCTTTCCTGGGCAGAGAAACACACGGGCATCATCATCATCATCATCATCATCATCGAGCTGGGTTCTGCTGACAGGGGCTCTGTGCCCCCTCAGGGTGTGCTGTGGGAAAGAGAAAATGCTTTGATTATCTCTGCTCTGTGCCAAATGCTGATTCCTGGCTCCACTGCCCCTCCAGGCCCTGGCCCAGCACCAGCAACTCTCCCAGATGTTACAAACATTTTGGCAGCTGCTGTTTGCAGCTGAGAGCTGTAAGAATGCTGGGTTAGGTAGGAACTCGGTGCCAGCAACATCTGGGGTAAGATGGTTTTGCACATGCATCCTTTTCTGTGCCTTGTGAAACCATCTCAGTCTTGGCAAGCAGAAATACACAGTCTGAGCCACTGGATATAAGTTTGAACCAGAGGAACTTTTTTTTTTTTTAATTTAACACACTCCAATTCAGCAGGTAATTTCTATTTGTCTTATATCTTTTTGTGTCCAGGCTGCTCTATTATTACCTTTTACTTATACTATTTTTCTTACTGCTGAACATAACCATGAGCCTCTGGTAAAGGTACTACAACCATTTTCTTCAGTTAGCAAAGGACATAATTGTCTCCAGTAAGATTTAAGCTTGTTCTTTAAAGCTTAAGCGTTCTCTTAAACTGCTGGCTGCCTGATAGCAATCAGAAATTGATATTCATTCCATCGATTCACTACCTTCAGAAGGATGAGCTTTCTCTCATTTCAGAGTAAGACTATTTATGAAGCAATTTAATAAAAGATATGGATAAAGAGCAGACCATAAAGCTGGCATTTCTTCAGTTACTTCCGTAAAGCAGCCAACATTATATTCTTTCCATTTTAACTGATCTAACCATTTCCTTCTGTACGAGTGTAAAAAATGCACATACCACTCAGTCATGAATCTTTGGAGAGTCCCCTTAGCTGTAGCAATGCTGTTGTTCTTCACTGAAGCTCTGAAAAAACAGGATTATTTGTGCTAACAAAGTCTTTGCAAATCCATGTACTGTCTCATTGAAACTCTCCACTTGTATAAATGCTGTTTATATTTCCATAATTCTAGATCTGCATGTTTTATGATTTTTTTTTTAGTGTTGTATACCATTTGGTTGCTTCCCTCAGTAAAAGCCAACCCAGTATTTTCTTGTTGTCTTTGATGGGACCCCTCTTGTTAATAAGGACATTCAGCTGGAAATAACTACCTGCAAGCATTGGGCATATGAAAAACTTTCCTAGAATTTCTCAGAACCATAAAACACCAGTGTAAAAATCCACTAATGTCTGAAAGTCCATCTCTTGATTTCCAAGTGCTTAAGATTTCGGTTGCCTGTGGCTGGTGGTGTCTCTGGCAGCAGACGTGGCTTGGCTTCTTTTGTGTGTGGTTTTCTGCACCTGGGGCAGTTGAACACTCCAGCAGCACGACAGAGTAGAGTGAAGATGCAGGGAAAGCTCCTTATGTATTTGAAACAAATCAGAAAGCAAACATTTTTAGAAAGCATGCTTGGATTTGAAATGCAATGCTCCTAAAATACCAGCACACACTTCAAGCTTTCAAATTGCTGCCAAAGTACAATCTGTCACAAAGTATTACAATATCTACTACAAATACATTGAGAGAAAGAAGCTGAAACAGAATTGGAGAATTATTCTTGTACTATAATGTGTTGAGTCAAGTGTTGGTATGGAAAGTTCACTTTGGTATGACTTTCCCATCTAGAAGGAATATATAACCAGTAGGACATAGACTGCTGGGAGGGGAGTAAGAGGGAATTGTCTTCATGAGCAGAATGGGTTGGAGAGGATGCAATTTTAGGTGTGGTCATATATTAGAAGTTTCTCCTGGTTCTGTGCACCAATCAAAGATAACCTGAAATTATTAAGTATAGTCATATACACAGAATGGGATGTCAGAAAGGGAGGCAGGAATGTTTATACACTGGAGACCTCTTGCTTTTATGATTCACTGGAAATTGCCACTGGAGGAGAGAGGAGTAGTTGTGGAGAAGGTGTGGGTTTATAGAAACAGCTCATCTCCAGCAAGAAGAGGTGCTGCAGTGTCCCAGGCCTGCCCACACCACTGTTGCCAAAGCAGAAGGTGGCAGATGGCCTCACCTGGCTTCCCTTGCCATGCAGGCATGCTGAGCCAGACTGCAACTGGGAAAATGTCCTTGGAGAAAACTGTGCTTTGTGTCTGAGGCTTCATTTGGGGTGCTGTGTTCTGTTGCTGCAGCCCTGAAAAGCAGACTGGAGGCAGGTCCCACAAGGCTTGCTTTGCCATGGGGAGGCTCCCTGCTCCATTCCTGATGCCAAGGGGAGAGCATTTACCTTGGTCAGTTTAGTTGTCTGACAGCTGTTAAGACAGTTTAGTTGTCTGACAGCTGTTAAGCTGTGTGCAGTTAACCAGCTTGTGACTTTGGTTAAGAGTCTCCACTGAGTCTCAGTGAGATGAGTAAGATGCTGAGGGTATTTATGAGCAATTCCCCTTTCCACAGTGTTCCACTTTGCATGTATGCAATGCAGCCTCACTGTGTAAAGTGAATTATTCCTACGTGGCCGTGCAGGTGCGAAAGGCAGCAGCTCCTTAGAGGGGGACCCTGTGCCAAGGGTGGCTTTTGCTGCCTGAATGTGGGGAACAAAGCCCACAGGTGATTTATCATAACCCAGGCTGCAGGCACGGGTTGGCACAGCTGGGGGGAAATCCCAAGCACCCCTCAATGTTTGGGGTCACCAGGCACCAGGTCCTGCTCACAGCTGAG
Organism: Taeniopygia guttata; assembly: GCF_048771995.1. Taxonomy (NCBI): domain Eukaryota; kingdom Metazoa; phylum Chordata; class Aves; order Passeriformes; family Estrildidae; genus Taeniopygia; species Taeniopygia guttata. The sequence continues at coordinate 13,955,594 of NC_133036.1, forward strand.
ATCCTGACAGGTCGGTGCTGCCACAGAGAGCAAACAGAGTGGAGCTCCTGCATCCCAGCTGGGAGGGAAACCAGTGCTGCTCCACCCCCACCCAGGGCATGGAGCCCCTGTCCCAACCCCTGGGACACCCCCGAGCCACCCCAACCCCACCCAGCCCCTGTATCCCAACCCTGGGGACACCCCTGAGCCACCCCAACCCCACCCAGCTCCTGTGTCCCAACCCCTGGGACACCCCTGAGCCACCCCAACCCCACCCAGCCCCTGTGTCCCAACCCTGGGGACACCCCTGAACCACCCCAACCCCACCCAGCCCCTGTGTCCCAACCCCTGGGACACCCCTGAGCCACCCCAACCCCACCCAGCTCCTGTGTCCCAACCCTGGGGATACCCCTGAGCCACCCCAACCTCACCCAGCTCCTGCATCCCAACCCAGGGTATGGAGCTCCTCACCCCAGGGCTCTTCCCCCTGAGGGGGGCTGGTGGTGGTTGCCCAATGGCAAAAAGAAAAGCTGCCTCATTTTCTATTTCTATTTTTATATACCTTTTTTTCCTATGAAATGATTGTCTCAGAGGTCACCTGAGGGCACTCCAGTGGCACTGGTACTTCAGCTGGTGTTTGGAGTTAGCAGATTTCATCTGCATGAACAATTTCCTGAATTACCGGGGGTTTTTGTTGTGTTTTACAACAAATGTAAATAAATTAAACACGGCATCATGAGAAGGAAATAGATCCTCTGGTATAACGCTGTCTTAATTGAGAGGTCTGTGTTGGGGATTTTGGGAGCAGCAGCATTTACTTTTGGGTTTAAATAAGGTAATTAAGAAGGATGTGTGTGTGATAATGTGGTTGGCAGTCACCGAAGGGAGCTAGAAACAAAGAATTGTTTATTTCTTGTCCATAGAATTTTGTTATCAGCTTTGACTGCTTATACTAGTGAGCCCTAAGGTAGAATGAAGCTTTCCCCTTACATTTTCTGTAACCATTAAGCTTCTCTTCTGAGGTGCCTTGGAGACATTGAAGTAAATGCAGCAGCAGTTTGGTGCATAAGCAGCATTTTTTGGTGTTCCTTGGAAATGGTAATCTTTCCCATGGCTTTTGGACACTGGCTTGGGATGTTTCCAGAAAAGGAGAACATACTTGAAGGAGTGACTCCAGTGTGGTGTGGACACAGCTCAGAGGTTAACTGAAGATGAACAAATCCCCCTCACCAGCAGTTTCCACTTCTCCATGTAACATTTAAGCCAGAGAGTTGTTCCAAAGCCTGCTGCCATTAGTGAAAGTACATTAAACACAGCAGCCAGGGAGCTACACCTGCAGAGCAAATATAGAAATGCAAAGTTGCTGCAAAACACTTTACATATCAGGTTGATAGACTGAGAAAAACATAATAATTCCTGAGCAGTCTGGCCACTTATTTTTCACCTTTTCAGACTATTTTATATATTAGGTGGCTTTTAGTTGAGACTGTGAATTTTTTTTTTGTATCCAAGTGTAAACTTCTATGTCTTTTATAGCTCCATATTACATACATGTGTAGCTGGTACAGTTAACAATCATTCTAATAAATAATAACTCTTAGAGTTATTCAACAAAATGAACTCACAATACTGCTAATTTTCCTAGCTGGCATAAACCTGCAATTTAGATTAAGTATTTTCCTAAAGATGAACACTGTATTTTAGTATCTCTTGTTTCCTTGCTCATGTGTTTGGTAAATAACACCCTTTTATGACTAAATTATGTTTCTATTTTTATAAACAGCTTAACCGTGGAAAACTGTGGGTCTGACATGCAACAAATATTTCCCATAAGACACCTAGGAATACATTTTTGTGATTGGTTTAGTGAATAATTATTTGGCCGATGTTAAGATTTCTGTTTGGAGCTGAGTGTTGTCATTGGACAGGGAATGAGTATACAGAAGCTTGGCGAGTTCAAGAGAGAAAAAGGGCTAATTTTATTTCTGACTTTGTAATATATAGAATTCAAAAAGCGACAGTGGATTGGAGGACGCAGTTGTTACCTCTTTAACCACAGTGGTTAAACTAAGAGTCTATTAATCCTCTCTTCCTACAAAAAAGAATGCAAACCAATTATTATTTACATGAACAGTGTGTGAGAACTCTAGTAACTAGAACTAGTGACTAGAGCTTTAGCTGGGTAAACATTATCAGGAGGCTAAAGAAGTTTTATGAGAACTTTTAAAAGAACTATAAAAGAAACCACTTTTAGAAATCAGGACAGCAGCTGAGTTTTGGGATCCATAACCACTAGAAGGCACTCTGGTATAAAAGTTCAATACGAGCCCCGCTGTGAGGAGGGACAAAACATCGGGAGCGCGAGTGGCTTTGGGCGGCTTCTCTGATTTGGGTGCTGCCCGGCAGGGTGTCCCTGCCCTGCAGTGTGTCCCTGCCCCTGCGGTGTGTCCCCTGCCCCTGCGGTGTGTCCCTGCCCTGCACGGGATCTGCAGGGCTGGAGCGGAGCTGCCCCCGCGCAGCGCTGGATTCACAGCTGGACACATCTGGGACCGGGAATGGGCCGGGCCAGTAGCGCTGCAGTGTTTGTGTGGAGAGGGGTGGCACTTGGAGGTCGCCTCTGGTCGGTCATGCTAGGAGATGTTTCCATTTGGAAAATAGAGTGTGCAGTTTGAAAACAATAGTTTTCAAGATGAAACGCCATGAAAAGAAGTGGTACAATATTCAACATAAATTTTTCCCTTCCCTTCCCTTCCCTTCCCTTCCCTTCCCTTCCCTTCCCTTCCCTTCCCTTCCCTTCCCTTCCCTTCCCTTCCCTTCCCTTCCCTTCCCTTCCCTTCCCTTCCCTTCCCTTCCCTTCCCTTCCCTTCCCTTCCCTTCCCTTCCCTTCCCTTCCCTTCCCTTCCCTTCCCTTCCCTTCCCTTCCCTTCCCTTCCCTTCCCTTCCCTTCCCTTCCCTTCCCTTCCCTTCCCTTCCCTTCCCTTCCCTTCCCTTCCCTTCCCTTCCCTTCCCTTCCCTTCCCTTCCCTTCCCTTCCCTTCCCTTCCCTTCCCTTCCCTTCCCTTCCCTTCCCTTCCCTTCCCTTCCCTTCCCTTCCCTTCCCTTCCCTTCCCTTCCCTTCCCTTCCCTTCCCTTCCCTTCCCTTCCCTTCCCTTCCCTTCCCTTCCCTTCCCTTCCCTTCCCTTCCCTTCCCTTCCCTTCCCTTCCCTTCCCTTCCCTTCCCTTCCCTTCCCTTCCCTCCAGACTTCTGGAATTCAATATTGGAACAATTTCAATACTTTTGAGAGGTGTTCTGTGAAATTATACACAGCACCTCTGATACTTGCCAGTAGTTACTGAGTAGATAGGCAGGGCTATATATCCTGCTCAGAAAAGGCACCTCTGGGGAGAAAACACCTCACTAGTGAAATTCAGTATGTGTCAGAATGAAAATTGAAAGTCACTGTAGCTAAATGTTGGATGTCAAGTTCTGAAAAGTCAGAAATGTTTTTAATCTCATTTAAATACTATATTATTTTGAAAAATATGCTTATTTTCCCTTATTTTCATTAAAAGTTTGCATTTTGACAAAGAAAACTCATAATTAGCAAAATATAAATAATTTACTAGATTGTAGTAGAAAATCAGGAGATCTTGAACTTGAGCTGTTGGTGCCTTTCATCAGTCCTGCTTCTCTTCTTTTTCCTTATATGTGATCTTTTCTGAAGATTTTTTTTTTCCTTCTCCTACACCCTCACCTTCCCCTTCCCGAGTCTCATTAAAGCCCTGTCAGGGAGGACAGAGGGAAAAATCTCTTCTAAAAGATTTATGGCTCATATTCTTTTTTCTTACTACTTGTGCTAAGTAACTGAATCATGATTAGTTGTTGAGGCTGGACCATTGGTCCCTCTGAGGTTACCCTTTCCTAGACCTATGTGAAGAGATAAACCTCACTGCTGTCAATTTCAATAACATAATTTTGCAGATTAGGAGTCTTCAAAAATGTTAATTCTATGCTAATTTTTTTTTTATTTCATGCAGACTAGTTTCAGAAAAAGTTAATGTTGCTGCTCTGGGGGAATATGTCACATTTCACTGCTTTTTGACATAAATTTTTCTGAGTTGTAAGAAGAGATTTGCAAAGATGTACCATAAGGTGCTCCTTATATAAGTGAATCTAGAAAGGCAGATCTCTCTGTGATCATCAATTAATTAGACATAATACTAATTTATATAATCTGGTTCTAAATACATTATCCACAACCAATTCTGCTGCTGTCATTTCCATTTAATTCCTAGGAACCCTTACTGAGATGGAATAAAGTTGAAATCAACACTTTTGTGGAAATGTAGGACTGTGTAGAATGTACTAACATTTCAAATTAAAACCTCACAGGATATGCTTTTTTTTTTTTACCAAAAATCCCTAGTGCAGAATATAGTTACCATTTAATCCAAAGAATAAAATAATTTAGTCTTAGGCAAGAGATAAAAAGAATGCTTTTATGCCAGCATGAAGAATCCAAATGGTGAAACTTTTGGGAAACTCTTTACTAGTTTTTATTTTTATTCAGTGGTTGCAGACAGGCTCTGGGGCATTTGATGGATTTCCAGCATCAGAGCAGCCAGAGAGACGAGGTAACTTTGTCAGGTCAGCTCGCTGGGGTGGGGCCTTGTCCTTGGAAGCCTGAACTTTGTTAAAACTCTTCCTTTCTTGCCCTAAGAACAAGTGAATTCTGCCTGGGAGGGGTGATAGTTCTGCCATTTAGTGCAGGGAAGTAAATCTTCAAGCCATGGTCATTGGTAACTAAATCGTATCTAGAGGAATGCTACACATAGCATTTATGTTGTTTGATTTTTTTTTTTTAAATCACAAAAAGCTGTTGATTCTCAGGAATTTGTATGTCAGCTGAGACCATCACCTGAAGACTGTTCACATTTTTCTAAAACAATCAGGATTCTAGCAGCACTCCAGGACTTTTCAGCCCAGCAGATGTGAAGGTGTTTTGGCTGTCCTGGAACTCTGCCCCCACTTCCCCAAAGAGGCAGGAATTGTTACCTTCTGTTACTGGTAGCAAATTATGGCGATATCTCCAGATTAAAAGGAAACTATTTAGGCCCATACATTGCATTTTCTTTTTTGTTTCTTCCACCTCTTCATGTATTCTGCAGAAGCAGCAAGTTCTAAGTAGGTCTAGGAATATGGTACTGTTTTTTTGTTTTGTTTAGTTTTTTACCTCCAAATTTAAGCAAAAAAAATTTATTTTCTTCCAATTCCCAAATTACTATTTTCCATAGAGAATTTTTTCAGCCATTCAAAATAATATATGATTTTGAGACTTAATTCTTTAGAGCAATGCTTATTTCTGAAGAGTAACTTGAAACAGCAGAGAATCTTTCTACAGCCTCCTAAACCTGTAGTGTTTGTGTGCTCTGCTGAGGAGCAGATATTTGTTAAGACTTTCTGCATTAAGAGCTGCAATCCTGTTAAGCCTGAAAGCCAGACCATGCAATCTCCATGATTTGTTCAAGCATAACCATCCTGCTGCTCTGGCAGTTTATATTCCACCTCTTGAGAGGTGCATAATAGCTGATATCTAGAAATAAATGTAACAGGTGTGTACTTACAGTGCAGCTGGCATTGGTGAAAAATACCTGGGCTTTCAACTTTCAGGGAATTGGATCTTCATACAAGTGAACTGATAGCATTAACATTTGTGCCTGAATGTCTTCATCTCTCTGGCCCACAGTTACAAGGACACTGAAATGTGATTTTATAAGGAATACTCATAGTCTGGAAATTTGTAAAAGTTTTTCCTTGGAGGAACAGATCTGCCTAGTGTAGCTATATAAAATAATTTCTATAAATACCATCACTCTCATGTAGTAATATGCATAAATATCGTTTGAATTTTGCTGTATCTAATTTTGTGTGGAAAGCTCCAACCAAAGGTTCTGGTAAAAACCCTTGGGCTAACCCAAATCCTGGCTCTTACTCTGGTTTTACACAATTCCCTATCTTTAGGAAAACTTAATCTTTCCCATCTCCTCTAAGTATCATACTACAAGTGTTTCTGCTGCTGTTTTTTGGGTGTTTTTCTGACAGAATCAGAAAAAACCCAAACCAGTCTTAGAAAGTCAAGCTCTTGTTGCAATTAAAATCTTGGGAAGGAATATAGCAATCCTTCAATTCTGAAGACAAAGCTTTGAGTTACTGTGATTAAGATAAGGACACAATCTTTTTATGAATCAGCTTGTTCTTAAATTTTGTAGTGGATGCTGGTATATGATGAGTAACTGGAAGGAAGAATACACACTTGCTTCAGTTCATTGTTTCTGTGAAGTAATGATCATACACATTTTTCTACTTTTTCCTAGGTTAGGCCAGAGGTTTTTTTCTCAAGCTCTTTTATCTTAAGGGGGATTTTGCATGATCTTCAGTATAATATGATGACAGAGACTTATTTATTATATATCTACTAATTCTTATTCAGACCTACTGGCTGTCATGGACAATCTGAAATGTGAATGCATAGTAAAAACGATATTTTTATAAGCATAGGCTGCTGATGGTAGCAGACTTCATGGTGACCAGGTGCAAGCCCTATTCCATTCTCTTTTGTCATGGCTCTTATTTTTTAAGTAAATTATTATTTTATTTAAAAAGCTGTCTACACAGCAGGATAACTGCATTCTCTTCCTCTTTGTCCACACATTTTTCCCCTGCTAAGAGGTCAAGCCTTGCAGCAGAAAAATTGGCACATGAAGCATCCCATTGACCTCTACACCAAACGAAACTCCCTCATACACTTAATCTCTTATATTGATGGACAGTCATGGTTGCAAGTAGAAGATGCCCATCATTTCTTCTTTCTTCCTGGCAGAGAGAATGAATCATATTGCTGGATAATGAACCATTTAATGACTGTGTGTTGATTTATCAGATGGTGCTGGAGAGGCCAGTTTAAGAGTATAAAAGCCATAAGTCACAGTGATGCTGCACATGGCCCGTGAGGCTGCTTGGCTCCCTTACTGTGAATTGCTGGGTTAATCAAGTCATCATTAGGGTGTGAAAGCAGTGGAGTGCCTCCTTTTCATTCTGGTGTGGCATTTCTTCAAAATAGGAATCTATTTTTTTTCCAGGTTTTGAAACAGTTTAATGTGATAAAATTGGCATTTTTGACTTTCATAGTGAGGAAGTTTCATCCTGGGCTAAAGAAATATATTAATAGTGAGCACGGGGAAGCCTGTGTTTTCCTGATGTTTTCTGGACAGGTAATAATTAATAACTGTTCTCTGAATGAGGTTGTTCAACCATTTTGTCTCTTATCATGCAATAGTTTAATCTTCATTTCATTTCCAGGCTTGCTTTGGACTGTCACATGAAATACTGTAAAAAAACCTCTTACAGATGAGTTACAGAAAACCTGATATCCAGGTGTTCTTGTACACTGTTACAGAGGAAAATTAAGTTTAACTTGGTTTGTTTTGGAAAAAAAAAATCAATGTTGCCTGCTATATAATTGTATTTTATCTTCAGGAGCTTATTGATTGTGGTGGGGAGTTTTGTTTGTCTCACTGTTGGTGCCAATGCTTTTTTTGTTCTGTTTTGGGTTTGGAGTTTTTGTGGAGCTCAAATTAAGCTGCTTAATGATTTCCCCAACTCCACTTTTGGAAGATCTGTTCCTTATTTCCCATTTTTTTTCCCAGTGTTGTGGCACTACCTTTGTCTTCCTTTCTCACAGCTTGCAACTAGATTTCTTGTCAAATGAAATATTTTAGGATGAAATCCATTTGGTCTAACAAATTTAAAAATGTGAAACTAGCTCATGTGCTGTAACCTTGTCTGTTCTTATTATCTGACTTTTTTCTCTGAAGGCTTCCATGAAATAAATGCTTCAGCTGAGCTTCTGAAAACATTGATCAGATTCTGTTCAGACTTAAAATTTCTACATCACAGCTGTTTCACTCCACAGAACATTTTGTAAAAATAGGTTAACTCTTGGCCTTTCCTCAAAAGTGTTCAGCACTTCTGAATAAACTCTTGTGCTTGCCAAGGCAAGTAATTCCATGTATTTCCTGTTGTCCTTGCACTGTTTCCCCATTGGTAAGGAGAAATGTGCTATGGGGTTCAAAGCCCCTCCAGTCCTGAGGTGCGTATGTTATTTATCAATAATTAGTTCCTGCACCCTTCCAGTGTGTCTGACCCATTCCAGTCTCTTCTGCAAATGCTTAAATCTACTTATTTATTCACCAAATGCAGTCAGGGTAATATAGAATGCCAGATCTGTGCAAGGAAATTCCTCAGATAAATTTTGTTCTTTGGTATTCACACAAGTCCTGCACTGTGTAACCTTGTGCTTCTTTGAATAATTAATGGTTTATGTTTTCTCTGTGCTGATTGTTTGGAGCTATCCCCAGTTCCTGAACTGAGAATTGGAGGATGCCCATAGCTGATTTCCTAACTCAGCAGCCTTTACCCATGTATTGTGCAGCTGGGAGGTGCACATGGTGCAATGGTCTCTAGCAAGAGTTTCTTCAAGTAGAAGTTGACAAGTGACATGAATTCAGAGTAAGCCAAAAGTGGTAAAGTTTGGCTGTGTGAAGTTACTGCTTTTATTAAGCTGACTCCCAGTTTTCACCCATCACCAATGTTTCCTGAATTTTGAGGGAGCATTCTAAGAAAAGTGTGTTTGTTCAAAGTCAGTCTTGGGTGATTTCTTGTTATCTTTGTCAACATTTCAGTTCATTGTGCTGTCATTTCAGCAGATTGGCATTGTTTGAAAACTCCATGCTATGAATTTTCTATTTAGCTCCTACTAACAAAGACTGTGGGGTTGGATTATTTTTTGCTGTGTGTGTGCTAAATTTGTGCTATTTACCAGAACCTCAGATGTGCTCTTTGTGCACTGAGCAAAGGAACTTTGTAGAAACCAGGGCCCCAAGAGTCTAGATTAGAGTACATACATAGAACATTACCATTGGCTATACATTAAAAACAACCCAATAAACAAAACCAAACAAACAAAACCCAACAACAACAAAAAAGGAGGAGCGCCTGCCAGAATTAATTCTATGAAAAGAAAAATCTCTTAAATTAGTAGTACAGGACTGACTTCTAGTTACATGGATCTCAGAACTATGACTGTAATGGCAGTTGAAATTTAAGGGATTTTTAGTTGAAGAGATAACTAGCAGTGATGAGGGATTTTTTCCAGAAGGAGAACAGAAATTGATATTAATTTTTCCTTAAACTTTCCTTTTCAGTAAACTTCTGAATTTCCCATTCAATATGCAAAAGCAAACAACATATAGCAGAGCCCAGAATTGCTATTTACTGCACAGAATATTCAATGTAGCACCTTTTATGTTACCTGATAAAAGCTGTGACTATTTCATTTCATTAGAGGGGCAGTATGGCACTTCCCCCCAAAACTCTCTTTCTTTTCAGCTGCTTTGGCTGCAGAGAACATAGTGGTGGCAATACAGATGGACCCAGCACCAGGGCCTGCATGCACAGCAGCACAAGGCATGAGCATATGTGTGTTTTTCTGCTCCTTGCTCACTGTAAATAGTGTACAAAGAACATAATCCATCAGATATGGTTGCTGATTATGGTTCAGCCTGCTTGGCACAACCACACTGCACTAGATTTCTTGTCTGAGGGCAGATTAAAGGTATTAATAACAACCTGATTGCAGAGGATTTGTAGCAAGCAGCTTTGAAATCAAATGATATAAAGGGTAGTGCCTATGACAAACTGTAGATGTGCTGCGAATCCCAACATGAAGCTCATAAAAAAGCTGTTGAAATTCTAAAGTGGGCAGACTCCCACACAGACAAGGCTTGCAGCGTCCAATCAGTTTAAGAGCACAAATATATTATTCTTCAGGTTGAAAGGCTGGGTCTATTACAAGCAGTAAGGGTTTTCAGATGCAGGGTTTTACAGGGTTTCAGAATGAAATGGATAGCTTTAATCTTAACCAAGGAACTGCCAGCCTTTATAACAACACAATATTCCTAAAAAGTGCTCAGCAGTCTAATGAGAGCAGCTCCTATTTGAGCAGTGCTGAAGTTCCAGTGAATATTCAGTGTCTTGTTCTACAAAGCTCAAACTTTTGAAGCTGCAAGTGATAAATGAGATTCACTTGCCTCTCTTTATTCTAGAAATGCATCTGGAAGTTTAACCTGCATCTCTAGCAGGTTAAACATTTTGAGGGTTAAGTGGTTATGGACAATCTCTGGCATGGGCTAAAATGTATTTGGGAATGTGTCTGCTGTTTGAAATAAATTTGGTACAGCATGAATGACAACAGGTTCTCATTTGGGAATTAATGTAAGATGTGCTACCTTGAGACATGTTATTTCAGTGGGATACCTAGGAAATTGAAATACTTTTGGGAGGTTAGATCACGTTTAGTACTTCAATCTCAGGTCAAAATCTTAGCCCTTTTACCCTTATTTAGTGCACTTTGCTTTAATAAATGAAAATGCAGAAGCACTAATGAAGATGCTTGTTTTAGCTGCAATAAATACAAGGAGAGCCGCCTACTATTTAACTGAACCTTGTTTTTATGCAGCTAGTACTTCTTTTTTCCGAGTCCTGAAAATACATTGCTTCTGTCAGTATTGGGATACATGCTGCACATAAATCCTGTGGGGTTTCTGGATTTTTCTTTTTTTCTGCCCTGCTGTCTGAGTTCATCTCAGAATGACAGAGCACACAATTCACTAACCCAGCATGATTGTTTGAAAAGACCTTGTTTAAAAAGGCAGTGGGAGTCCTGTGAAACTCAGGGTGAAAGTTATATTCAATAGGATAATGTTAAAAAATAATTTTTATGTCAAGTTTTAGGAAAGATGCCATTTTTTTTCTAAAGGTTTATTTCTTCTGATGTTTAGCTTTCTGTGACACATGCAAGATGTTGAATTTTCACCAGATCCAGTTGGACTTGTGCACAGGGAGTAGAGATTCACTATTTAAGTGACATATCAATGTCAGATAATTTTCACTCATTAGTGTTATTATTTGAAGGGGAGCCCTCAAAAACTCCAAAACAATGCATCAGAAAATCCCTTCAGAGTGTTATTTGTTCATGCATACTGTAATTGGGTGGTTGAAAGCTGGGACATCAAGGGCAGAGATTTCTGGTCAGAAATCCTTGTGAGAATTCTGCCCTCCTGTAATGTGTGGGTGATGAAAGAATTTTGGCTCACCTGTAAGGGCAGCCTTGGCCCCTTGGGATGAAATGGAAACCAATGGTCAGTGATTGCAGAAAGTATCCTGCTTGTGGGTCACTGTCTCTAATTAAAGACTGGCAGGCTCTGGGTTGTAGAGCCACCTCTCAGCTGGCAGCAGAAAGTAAATGCAGTTTGGTAGCTGATGTTTGGAAGTTTAGAACAGCTTCAGGTGTTTAAGCAATACCTGTTGTGCCTTTTTTGTTTGTCTACTTTGTCTTGGTTTCAAATTGTTTTCAATTTCAAGCTATTTCTGGCTGTAAAGGCCGTGCAAGTGCAGCTAGGAAGGTGCAGAATGGGTTACACTACCCTTAGTTCCAAACAGGAATGCCAATATTGAATTTATTTGGTATAGGTCAAATGTCAGAATAGCTCCAAATTGTACTTTGCTGGTTATATATTAGTGCATAAAATGGCTGTGGAGGGGATCTGTCTGTGTGGTCAGGGCAGCTGTGGGATGCCTGAGCTCTCAGCAGCTGGTCACAAGGCCTTTTTCAGTGCTTCTGCTTCTTATTTCCATGAGTAACATTGTTTTGTTGACATTGAAGGACTACTGCAGAAATGTTGGCCTTTCATTCCTGTCCTGTGATATCTGTAATCATTAGAATACTGATGGCTTCTCTTTGTGGCTTCTCCTGATGGCCCACAATGGTGCATGGAAATGGTTTTAGCTGGAATAAATGAGTTGGATGAGAGGGAGAGGGGCTGAGTTCACATCCTGCCTCATTTGTCTTTAAATGAATTATTTTTGTTCCAGGTCTCACTAAGTTGACTTTGCTCACTAGATGATGGTGATGATCATCAGTAGCTTAAACACGGGCCAGGTGTCTGAGGATTTTGTGACTTTGGGTCAGTTGCCTGTTAATTATTTAACCACTTGTAGCTGAAGAAGTGTAGATCTGCAGTAGATAGCATATTTGGTGTAAAATCCTGATTCAGCAGAACTCTAAAAAATCTGGGAAGTTGAAAAAAGCATTGCAAACTTTAGCATCTGCTGCCTGTGGCAGTTTTGAGGGAGAAATCTTACTTGCTGAAATGTTTCAGAAGCAATTCCATTGATTTGCATCCTACCTGCCAGTGGCAGTGCAGGCTGGGCTGGGAAGGAATGACTGCACTCCATCAAATGCTAGTTAGGACAAATACTCTTTAAAAAGCATAGCGAAATATTGGCCACATGAATCCTTTAGAAGTGAAATAAATATTTCAAATCCAATAAAATTAGAGATTTTGAAAAAGCAAAAATTGTTTATGTACCTTTTAAGTAGCGTGGAAGGGAGAATAGGGAATATAACTTTCATGTAGTTCAATTCCTTAAATGCCTGTTCTTTGAAAATACCCAACATAATGTAGATTAAGGCAAAGCCAATAAATGTTTTTAACTTTTCCTGATATCCAAGGATTTTTATGTCTTCTGAAACATTAACATCACCACTGGATAAATGGGCTAGGTGTTTCTTTGTGTTAAGGAAAAACTACCTCATTAAAAGGGCCAGACAAATGGTGGAAAATGTGCTCAATCCCCATTTTCAGTATGCTAAAGTGCTGTTGTTGCCTCAACAAAAATACTGGTACTGAATTAAATGCATGTGGAAATATTGTGTTATTCAGCAGGGTGGTGTGATGGGGTAATTGAGCTGTCCTTGGTGAATGTGAATTAGCAGTGGCTGGATGTGCCATTGTATAGCAGCGAGGAAATAACTTCCTTTTTCATGATTGGTTTGTTTCTGCCCTTGAAAAAATGGGAGCCTTAAGGACCGAGAGCTAACAGCAGGAAGAGGTATGAATACCCAGGGAGCTAAGGGTAACATGGCAGCCTGATGTAAAAATTTAATGAGCTTTCTTTTGACACTGTGATTTGTTTTAGCAAATTTTTCTAGGGAGCAAGGCCAGGAGCCATATGTAAATGAGCTTTTCTTGAGATTGTGCTTGCCAGACAGCTGCAGGGAGTGTTAGGGTGATGAAATGATGCTGCACATAATGGGGTTAATGAAGATTACAAGTTACTTCCTTCAGGGAAGTGTACTCTGTTCATTTTTTTCTTTTGTTTTAAGCAAGCTTATCCTGAAAGTCAGAAGTTTAAGTGTTTAAAATGTTGTGAAGTCTAAGTGGAGTTTGAGGCAAGGCAGCACAAATTGCAGGTGGCCAATTATTGTGATCTCACGTGAGTGCTTGTACTTCTCTCTGTGTGCAGTTCTGATTTCTGAATATTTTGCCATTCAGAAGAGCTATGGAGCTTCTCCCTAGGCCTGCGCACACCTTTGCAATAGTTAAATACAACACTTAAAAAAGACAATACCAAAAATTGTTGAGCTGTTATTTAGGTGTGGAAAGAATTCTGCAAATGAAATTATTTAAATATTTAGATTCATGAACAGCTGTGGTAAAAAAAAAAAAGAAACCAAACCAAAAAACCGTAGTTACTCAGGAAAGGAAATAGATGTGAGAAAAGCCTGTCTTAGTATAAAGGTAAGTACTTCATGTACTTCCTATCAGAGAAGACTTAAAAAGCTGTTACCTCATGAAAATGAAATTTTCTAGATACTTCTCTGTCATACAGTAAAGTTAGATTTTGAGATGAGCCAAAGGAAGAAATCTTCAGTGCTTTATAGAAGTTTTAAAGGAAAACCAGGAGGGAGTGGCATATGTTTTTTTGCCACACTGGGAGAACTGTGGCCTGGATTTTCAGTTATCCAGGTCCTCGAGTCCAGATAATTTTAAATATTATTTAAGGTATCATAGAAGGGGAAGAACTGCATAGTTATTTTGCAGAAAAATGTATCCCAGTCTGTTATTGTCAAGTCCAGTGCTCCACTGGATTCAGGGATACCCTATAAAAAAACTGCTCCTGTTTTTCTTTTCAGTTGTATTAAATCACTTTGGGGTAAAATTACCTTTTTTCCTACCTTTTCCTGTCTGATTGTCCTCTTAATAAATATATTTGAAGTCAGTTAGCAAGTGTTAATATTGGTTGCCTTGTCTGTTCCCAGTGAAAGAAGGAAGGTTACACAACATTGGGAATAATTACTTTTCCTTCAAGTTAACAAACTCATTATGTGTTTGGTTTTATATTTATTAAGCAAAAATCCTGGCACATGCTTGAAAGAGGATGCTTCTCCTACCAATACCTTTGAGGCTTTTGTTCACCTGGGGGTTTTATGCCTCATATATTGCGGTATTTGAAAAGACGGTGCCCAAGGAACAAGATTGTTTTTTAATGTTGTTTATAGATATTGTTATTGTGTGGAAAAGATTATCCTGAAATGTCCACTTAAAGCAAATCAAATAGGACTACATACATTTGCCTATTACAGCTTGTTTTAATGTTCTTAAATTATTTTCCAAGGCATTTCTTACAAATCCCTTAGTGCTGTGCTTATGTACATGGTTTTGGGAAGCAGATGACATAGGCTGTAGTGCTTGACAGGCTGAAGCAGAGCCAGGATGACAAGAGAAAATGTTTGTTTAGTTTTAAATGAGGCACAGTCCACGAAAAGCATTAGCACAGTGACAGGATAGACAAACATCCATCCTTTGTAGTCATGGCCTCAGAACAGAGCAGTTAGCAATGCCCAAATGAAACCAGAGAATGCCCTTGACTCAACCTTTGCTCAAGATAGGGAATACTTGTAATGATTCCTGACAAAGACTAGCAAAATGGTTTACTTCTAGAACAAAGACATGTTCTGAGGCACTCAGTGCATAACCTCACAAGCTGTATCACAAAATAGAGGGGGAAAACTTAAAGTTCTTAAACTCTGACTCCCAGACTGTGTTTGCTGGAAGGGCACATTCCCCTCTGGACAAAGGCCTGAGCTCAAGTCTCAGATACAACTGGAAGAAGTTAGAGGTGAATAACCAGTTAATTCCAGGAATAAAGTAAGTTACTTCAGGAGTGCCAGGGAATCTCTTTTCCTGGAGTTGCCGACTAAAATCTCATTCTCTTGCTCCGTCCCTCTGCTGAGGCCTTGCTGGTAAAAGGAATTTGTGCAGTCTGCTGGGCAGGGTTTGTGCTGGGCTTTGGTGTGGCCACTCCAGGCACTCACAGTGTTACCACAAGTTAAATCTGGAAAGTGAGGGGCAAAGGACTGACAGGAACCTCTCAAAGTTCAGCAAAGGGAAGTGCAAAGTCCTGCCTATGGGAAGGGCTGACTCCATTTATTGGACAGCCTGGGCAGCTGGGACTCAGCTCTGCCAAAAACCACCTGGAGGCCCTGGTGGGTGACAAATGGAACTGAGTCAGCAATGCACCCTTGCAGCCAGAAAGGGCCAGCAGTGTCCTGGGGGCATTGGGAAGAGCTGTTAGATGGTTGAAGGACATGATAATTTGGATCTCTAAGCAAGGTTCTGTCCTTAAGCCTCTTTAGTTTCAATCTGTCTTCTATTACAGCATGTTTCATTTGCAAATCTTGCTTTTCTGCTGCCTTGAGCCACGTTTTCTCTGTTCTGCCCTCTCAGTCTATGTTTTTAATTTCATTTTCCTCTTATCTGCTTTTCGGCTCCATTTCATAATTTACCTTGTTCATCCTTATCATAACTCAAATTTAGCTATTGGCAGCAGAAATATTCTGACCCTTTCTTTCAACTGGCTTATCCAATGGTTGTTATTGTTTCTGTAAGAGAGGTTGAGTATTTCTAATACAGTTCAGTTGATTTATTTAATAAAGAATCACAAAAGCAGGTTCCTTGGAGCACAGCAGGAATCAAACTGGTTATAATGCCAAGCCTTTACTCAGGAAAAATAATGTGCCTCTTTATTGGGTGCTAAAAGTGCTTGTTCAGGTTTTTCTTCTTTGTGGTTTCTTTAGCAGAAAGACACACTTCCACAATTATCTGCTGAAACCCCAAGATTAGCTGTGGATGTATCCCAGTGTGGTAATCCATGTCTGTGTTGATAGTTTAGTATTAGTCTTTCTTTAAAAAGGTATATATCCTAATGTCTAGATGCTGGAATAATTTTAGGGTATAGTCTATGATGCATAAATATTTAGTCATTCTCCAATCCAGGCTGGATATCTTTCTGTGAGTGTGAGGGCAAGAAATTCTAACTGGCACATGCAGCTATTTCAGAATGTCGGTTGATGCCAGACTAGGCAGAAAAGATAAAAAATGTAGTTTACTGGGACTGTTACCTCTTAGTATATTTGTACAAAAATGATATATTTTGTATTATGAAATGTAAAATTTAGCCCCAAGAACGCCTCTGCTTTATCAAAATAAAGTTTATTGCTGTCTTCCTGTTTGACAGAACATAATATGTTTTATTATATGTACTTGTAATCCTTTGATTGAAAGAAACCTTTATTCCAAACTCATCCTTTTTGTTGTCATGTGAAGATGATTTTGGTTACAGTACATTATTATTTTGTGCTGTTGGCTTTTGTCTCTATTGTTTTCCTATTGCATTGAAGACTTTTGTGATAAGGATTCTTGATGGATGTCAAGATCTGAGAGGGGTGTTGAAATGGGGACCTAAGACATTTTTGTAGACAGACAGAATAATAAATACAAGCCCATATTTTTATCTAATCTAGCTGCATTATTGATATGAGTGAACTTGGAAAGGATTCTCTGCTTGTATTGGTTTCTGTGGTGTAATGAACATGCATGAAATTTCATCAGCACATTTTCTTACCTTTATAAAAATCACAGAATATGAGCTACTCAGAGCAGGAGAGAATATTACCTTACAGCATTACCTCATCTTCCACAAGGGTTTAGTGCATTTAATATTGCATTTGCCAAACAATATCACACACGAACCTTTAATTAATGTGAGGATCAGCCCTGGTTTTTTTTTTTTTGATACCTTTGTTTGGCTTATGAGATACTTGCACCTTTGTGTAGAAAAGATTAATGTTTTTTTATACCATTATACCATATACATGACAAACTGAGGAATGTGGATGTGCTGCTGTGCACTGTTTATATCATATAGAAAGTCTGGTGCAGACAGAATGTGAAACTTTAATCACAGCTTTGTGCCTTGGTGACTGTATTATCATTTCTCTGACTTTACTATGGGGGAAATTTACTTAACTGCCTCTACTATTCCTGTCTTGCACTCTTTTATCTTGATATAACTCTTGACAGTTGTACATAGTTTAATGTAGTTCCCTTCACCAGTTTGTACTATCATAGAATTGATGCCATCAGTAAATAGTAAGTTTTCATGTAGATAATCTATTTCTACCCTTTGCAAAAGGTGAGGCAGGTAATTTGTAGATGAAGTGAATCTGATTAGTGTTGGAGATCCTGTATACCTCGTGGGGCTGCTTTCTGGTCCTGTACATTGTAGCTGGCAAGAGTTGAATATCAATAAACTTTGCACTGTAACACAGTTCCTCACCTTTCCTGTAGAATCAAAGTTGCACTCTGTTTCTACCAGTTGATTCTAGAAACTAGAAAGAGTTAGTGTTTGTTACTGTGTCTTGTATAGAAATTTTCATTTTAGGCTGTGCCTATGTAAAGGTTGGGAAGAAATTTATTGATTCTTCTTTGGTATATAAGAAGAAAAGATAAGTATTATTATACATAGTTAAAGTGACAATTTTGTTTCTAATTCTCTTTACCATTTCACCCCATATTTACAAAAATCCACTTCTCATTTAGGCTACCATTTAAAAATTACAATAGTCTCTAGAACACATCGAGGAAATGACCTTTCTTCACTGGAAATGCTCTAAAATTAACTTTTCATAGACTGTAAGTAGCACTCCAGAGACAGGTTCTTTAATGTACTGGTTATTGCTTTCAAACGACTCTTAATTGCCTAAATTAATAATGAATTTTTTTTCCCTTTGGTTCTTATAAGGGACAAATGAATTTGAATCACTCTCTAAAGATTTGAATCACTGGACATATTCTGATTACTTTTTACATTCATTATGAAATTTAAAGATGGAAAAACATAAAAGCAAGGTCACCTTCAGAGTGTTTTCTGTTTGTGAGAAAATCAAAGGGAAGTGACAGAAACTCCACTTAACTGTTCTTAGGAAAGAATAGAGACTTCAAGAACAGAGGAACTTAGGTCAGCTCTGAATGGCACAAGTGTGTGCAAAGGCAGTGTGGTGGTTTCTGTCTTGCTTAATGAAAAAAATATTTTTATTCACCTTAAAATATTGGTGTAATAACACTGTTGTAAAAACTGAGGCCAATGCAAAAAGATTAATGACCTGATCTAAAAACAGAGGAGAGGGTAAGCCTGTTTTGTGAGACCTATTTATATCTTTTAGGAATGTTCAAGTAAAGCAGATATAATATTTTCCCATGTTTTTTTCTTTTTTTTTTCTTTTTCCTTAGCTGTAAACTTTATCCATTAATATGAAAATCTTCACTATGGGATATACATGGATATTCCATCTGGCAGCTCAGAAGAGAGACAGAAAATTAGTCAGGAACTTTATTAATCACTTGGGAATCAGCTGAGTATGTAATTAGCCCAGAACAGCTTTTTAAAATGTTGCCTATAAGGTATGGTAAATCCATTCCAGCTCAATAAATCAGCCTTGTTTGCAAACTTGAACTTCCAAAAGCAGCACATTCAGAATACTGAGTGCTTTTCTGCTGGGTATCAGTGACTTGGGTCCTCAGTGGCAGCACTTGGATTAAAAGGGAAGTGTGGGAAATTAAAAGATGGAGAAATTGCATTTTGGGCAGCCTCAGGTGCTGCTGTGAGGGAAGGGAACATTCAGGGTCGTGCTTGTGGCTTGGCTCTCATGGTATGTGGATTCTCAGACAGTACCTGCCAATGATAGAAAAAGCTGAAATTATCTCCTGTCCTGTTTTAATTATGTCTATGGGAGTAATTGCTGTGAAACAAATGGAGCCAAGCAAATAACTACAGCCACTGCAAGGAATGGTTTCTTTAAGGGTTTTCCCCTCTATTCCATAAGGGTTGCTACTTCAATATTAATGTTAAATAATATTCTTAAACAAAGCAGATGTACCTTTAATGATTAATTCAAAGAAAATTAACTGAGGTAGGAAGACTGAGTAGAATCTGGTAACCGGTTTCTTAAAATTTCCTGGGTAAAGAAGCTTAATATGGGTCTAAGTTGCTTTTTTTGTTTGTTTGGTTTTTTAAATATAAATGTATAGTATACTGTGAAAGTGATGGCTTAATTCTGAGTTTGTTTTGAGGGGAATTCAGTTTCATTTTATGTAGAGTTTTCCCTGGAAGAATGCATGACTTGACATTTTAATGCTAATGTTCTTCTCTTAATATCTTCTCTGTTTTGCTTTTTTAAAGCCTGGCTGGCAGTTTCAGCAATCCCAATGCAGTGTATTTTCATGAGACAGGGATGCAGGGGTTTGGTTTGTAGACCTATAATTTCCTGTTAGGAGCCATTTACTAGCCCCACTTTACACTGATCCATGGCAGGAATGCTACATGGAATTATGGCAAACAGCTGCTGTGGAAGGGCTCAAGGTACTCCAGCTTTGCAGCCAAGAGAAGCCTGCATTTTGCAAAGACTTAGAGAATTTATTAATCAAAAAAGTAACATCACAAGATTGTTATGTATAGAGAGTTGCCTTTTAATTGCTTACATTTTAACATGGTGGATTTCAGGATATCTTGAAATGCTTGTATAACTGGAGGTGAAAATTCTCTGCTAGCATGGCAGTGTGCATCACACTCCTCCCAAACTTCCTCTCTTAATGTTTGGGATTTCTACAAGTAGAAGAGAAGTCTTATTCTTAAAGATGATACAAATGTTTGGATATGGCTGAGTCTTCAGTGGGCTTTCAGTGCTGTGCATGATTTTTCATGCTTTTAATCATTATGTATGTACTGGGCTCTTTCTATGCAAGCTGTGAGATGATGAAAAAGTTTTATTATACATAGAAGGAAACTTCTAGGAAATAGCTGAAATTTTTCAGTCACTATCATATAAAACTGAGGAGATTGACAAGTATTGCATGTTGCAGTACTTGGCATAGCACAGTAGGTCAGAGACTATTTCAGTTCTCTTCTTCCTATTATTTGGACTTACTGGGTCATAGTTCCAATGGCTGTCTGTGAGTGGGGAGCCCAAAGTGGCACTTTTTCTCTGATAATCACCAAATCTGAATTCATTTCAGTATAAGGACATTTCCCAGAGCAAGATTTTTGCTATGCTGTGGAAGATTAATCTCACTTTTAAGAGAAATATGTGTCTGTTATCTTAAAGAAACAAGCTGCCGCAGCTGAGACTCTTTGTAATACCTCAGTTTGCTTAATTGCTTAGTATTGCTTTCATAATTAAGATCTGTTAATTTGTTGCATATTGATAGTAGGGCTGGACCCTGAAAAAGGCTTGCAGTTCCATGCAGTTCTGAATCACAGAATGGTTTGGGTTGGAAGGGACCTTAAAGCTCATCCAGTGCCACCCCTGCCATGTACAGGGACACCTTCCACTGTCCCAGCTGCTCCAGCCCCAGTGTCCAGCCTGGCCTTGGGCACTGCCAGGGATCCAGGGGCAGCCACAGCTGCTCTGGGCACCTGTGCCAGGGCCTGCCCACCCTGCCAGGAAGAATTTCTTCCTAAAATCTGTATCTCCCATGTTTATTTTGAGCCCATTACCCCCTGTCCCATCAGTGAGTACTACAGGGAGGTGTTAGTTAATCTTGTTGCAAAAGCAGCAGAGAGCAGTGGGAAGCTGCTTGGTGTGGAGTGCTGCAGTTTGACTCTGTCCACTTGAGTAGTTTTACACTGTTCAGGAGGCAGCAGATAGTTCAGAGAGCTTCATTGCTTTTCATGGTGTTTGGCAATTCTCTATAAAAAGAGATCAGATCACCAGCAATTACAGCGTGATGTGTTAGAAATCCCTTCATATAAAAGGTTGTGCAACAATTTCACTGGGAACTTTTGGGTCCAAAATATATTAATAATCTTAAGAACACATTAAAGAGAACTTCAGATATTGTAGTCATGTACTTCTGGGTTAACTTTTTAATTCCCTGAATGTCTGTCAGAAAAATAACACCTGCTGAAATGATCAAGGGGATCTTGGGGAAAAAAAAAGGTTTTTAGATCTCTAAAGGCTGTTCTCTGTACTCCTGTAGACTGTGCAATCATACTAAAGTTAACAGTAATTGTTTCTGCATCTTTCTGTGCATCTCACTTACATAAATGACAATTTGCCAGGAGCTCTGGGATTGATTTGACAATTGGGATCAAGTAACAATTTGGGATCAAGACCTGAACTGGAGCATAGTGCATCTTTTTATTTAAAAAAAAAAAAAAACCTTTGGTAGAAGGGATCTATTTTTTTAAAATTACATTTAAGAACAAACATACAGGCAGCATCAACAAAGCCTCTACTTGTGGATCTTTCCTTTTTAACAAGCTTTCTTCAGAATTACAACAATTGACACATCAGTTGATTTTAACAGCCTTTTCAGCTTTCTACAATATTGCAGAGATCCTAAAATGATACTGGAAAGACTAATCTAGGAAGATGATATTCTGCTACTCTGTTGGAGAGAGCTGATTTTCCACATACACATTCTTCCCTGTTTTGGTGCAATTGCTCTCGTGGCATAGCTGGAAAGGACATTACAAGTGAATGTGAAGAAACCCTCCTGGCATCTGTGACACACTGTCCTTTACTCATTCTGCAGCTCTGAGGAATTTAGCAAGCAGCTGATCTGCCCCAAGGTTTCAAATATAAGTGAAGTGGGTCAAAACTCAAAAGATTTGAAGTGGAACAATAATTTCAAAATAAATGTGTGGAGTATTTCTATCTATCACCATATTTTATTTTTTTTTTTTTTTTGTGACATTGTCTGTCCTATGATGTGTCTTTGGCATTGAGTGTACTGTTCAAGCTTAGGAAAATTACCTGCTTTTGTTATCTTGCAAGATGCAAAAGCAAACCCCTTGGTATTAGAAGGAAACTCTGGACTTGCTGCAGCAGAGCCCTTCCAGGTGTGTTGAGCACATTGCAGGGTTTAGCAAATGGGATCTGCAGAGCACTTGCAGCTGGTGGAAACCACACAATTATCAAAAGCCATTTTGTGGTTCATTACCAGTTAGAGACCATTTTTGAAGGGATGTGTGCAATATACAGCATTCTCTCAGAAGCCTATCACACAAAAAAAGGAAATCTGATTAAAACAGTATCAGAAGAAGCCCTGGGATGTTCTGTTCTAACTTGAAATCTTGTTAGACTATGGCAAGTTGAAGGCAAGGAAAATTTTATGCTTCAGCAACTTGTAAGGGTCTCTTTGACATTTTCAACCATAAATAATTAGTTCATGGTGATGATACTTCAGCTTCTCTTGCAGCAGAGTATTCTGAAGCAGAACAATCTGTTGGATGCAGATAAGCATTTACTGAAAGTCATTATAAGGTAATAGGAAATTGTTCAGAGACCTCCACTAAAGCTGAAGTTGAATAACCCCAGGAGCAAAACCTACATACTAACGACCCAATTACACTCACAACTTTCAATTAATTACTATTTAATAATTTATAACTAAGAAAGATTATATGATGGTGTGATTCACTGCTGGCTTACAGATCTGAAGTAAACTGTGTATAAACTGGGAGTATGTTGTTTTTCCAAACAGTCATGGCAAGTGGCATTATCTTCTTCACAGTTTGGAAGCATGTTTGCTTAGGTTATTTAGGTTTATTTAAGTTAGTGACAAACACAATAAATGTTACTGATACTTTTATTTCTGCTGGCACAAGACAAGAAATTGCCTTGCTTCCTTAAAATGTTGATGAGGTTATTTGTGTAGGCTGTTTGCTAGTCACACACCAGTGTTGTTATTTTTCCTGTTTTAAAATAGAAATTATTATGGCCATAGAGCAAATGGACTTATATACTGGAGTGCAGTGAGTGACAAAAAAGGAATCAGAAAATTTTCTGGCAAAAGTAGGTGATATAAAGATGAAAAGCTTCATCTGTTGCTTAGGCAAAAATGATGCCTTTCAGAAGGAGGGGAGACATAAAATGAATTTAATACTAGGAATAAAAATATATTGAAAAGGGGTCTAAGTGAGATCTGAGAAATTATTTTGATAGAAAAATTTGAAGAAAAAATCCCACTATTATATCTGTGTGCATAATGTAAAATGGTAGAAATAGTTGACAGATTTAAGGTTCAAATTAGAAAAATCCTATATTAAAAAACACAGAAGAAAAGCATTAGAGAAATGTCTATGTTTCCCCTCATGTTGAATTATAGGGGACTTAACAGAAATACTTGTAAAATAGAAAAATTACCAACCTGAAGAAGAGTATTTCTAGTATTCAATTTAGAAGTTATGTTTATTTGTTATTATTATATGTTCTTCTCCAGCCTGTCTAAAGCCAGTAGAAAATGGTGAACATTTATAAGATGTTTTGATAATCCAAACCACATTGAGGAGTTAGGTTGAAGTTGAAACAGGTCAAGTGGTGCTTTAAAAAATGTTAACAATTAATGATCTTTTTATGAGCATTTAATTAATGTAGGCTGAATTCTAAGGTTTTCTTTATTGCTGTATTAGACAATTACCAGGAAAAATTTTACTGTAAGATTAATGTTATTTTTAAGATGATATATTTACAGGCATTATTACAAATGAAGGCATCTGAGATAGAATTTGTAGAATTCTTTTGAATGGATTAATCATAATTTCTATTCCTCCCCATAATTTTTCTTATTAAAAACACAATGTCCTGGCCTTTTAATGGCCAGTTTTGTTTGACTCACCAATGTATAAACACAAAAGACAACACAATAATATTCAATATTACTCCATTAACCTTCTAGAACTGCTGTTCACTAAGTCCAAGATCATATTAGCAAACAAAGTTCCTTACAGACTAATGCTGTTTTGTGTAATACTCCCTCTAACATATCCTTAATTTATGGCATTAATCATCAATGACAAAAATTTTAACCTTTCAGGGCCTCCCTAAAATTAATGAAAATGAAGCTTCACAGCATGTCAAATTATGTAGATTACTGCCATTGATGGCCAGTCTGCCAAACAAATGACTGTATCTTTATGCTCCTTTGTGAGGTAAATTCTGTAAAAATTAGAAAAGAAATATATTTCCTACCTTAATCTATGGTAAATTCTTCAAATGGAATTCTCCATGGGAACTAAATGCTGGAATTTTCAATCCCATCTCTGAAGTTAAAACCTTGTTTGTTGTTTTTGCTCTCCAAAGAGATGCTATTAAATAGTGTGTCTCAAAAATGAGTTACTTAATTTACTTACATTACATTAAAGGACAAAATGAAATTGATATAGTAAAATAAAATTCATTTTCATTTTCATGTCCTACTAGATTTATTAACAGGCTCTCTGGATGCGATTATAATTATCCCAATGTCATAAATGTTTTGTTGTGGTTTCTGCAATGCTGTTATTAAGTACCTTACAAAAAGGTTCACTCATTTTACATAAAAGTGGCCTATCCTTCACTGGGTGGGAGATTTCAGACACTCTTTGACTACTTACAGTAACAAAAATTGAGAAAAGTGTGCATGGAGAGTGGTGGAGATGATCCTCTATATACTAGCAACTAACTCATAAAAATATGAGTTTTCCTAGAGATGCAGAGTTATTTAAAAGACGGGTGGGATGGAAAAACTGTTTGTGACACTTTTGAGCAGCAATAAATGAAACTACTTAGATTTAAATTTTACTTTGTTCTGCAATTATAATAATTTATTTCTGTGTTCTCTGGAGAGCATAGTGTCACAAATTCATTGTTCATTCTGACTGAAGAGTCAATTCTTTTTCCATGTCTCTGTCTTTTATTTATATTTATTTACTTATCCTCAAGTTCTTTTTCAGTGCACACTGCATATCTGACTGAAAAGGGGTGGTCTCCCACTCCCTGCTACCTCATTATTTGTGAAGGAGCCACTTTTGCTTCTTCATTCTTCTTCAGATGCAGGTGTGGGCCAGGATAAAGCACAAGCCTGGATACACAGAGCTGAGTACTGTGTTAGGAAACAGCCCAACTAAAAAGAATTGCCTTGCAGGAGGAAATCCTGTTTTCCTGCTGGTCTGTGAAACTTCCTGTGGCATGTCACTGTCCCCTAACTTGGAATGAGATATTGCAGTGGGATTCACAGCCCAATCTGTGTGCACAGGGCAGGATTGGCACTGCCTCGGTCATATTGAAGTGACTTTGTGCTAGAAATTTCACAAACGATCAGTATGCTTAACTTGACATTTACTTAGCAGATGCTCCCTGACTGAGTCACTGTTTGTGGGTGCTGAGCAGCATGTGGGCACAGGCTGTGTCCTGGAAGGTGAAAAAATGATGAACACCTCTGCTTTTCTGTAAATAAAAATTAAATAGTTGAATGTGGAACTGATATTGCCTCACTTTGAAATCTCTGTGTAGGTTTAGCTTAGGCTGGCAGCAGGTGTGGAGCTCTAATGAGAGTCTTTATGTTATTTTCTGAAAAAAACACACCATATAATGTATGCTCCTGTAGGTGGGTATTTAGCCCTTGCATTAATTGAATTTTCAGTATGTTCCCCTTTTTGGAATTGCTATCTGTAGACTTCTGGGGGATCCTAAGAAAGAAAAGTGTCTTGGTAGCTAACCCTGGGCATATTTCTTTGTGCATGACTCTGTAGGATAACCTTGAAATGGCTGAACAATTTTCCTCAGGTCTGAGACTGAAATTTGGTCTCTTTTTGAAGTTAATTTCTTTGCCTCCACCACTATTAAGCCTTTATACACTAACATTGTGTGTAGGTTGAGTGGGGAAGGCTTGAAGGAAACTTTTAATGCTCAACGTGTCTGCTATGAGTGGACACATGGAAAGTCATTCAGCCTCTTGAAACAAGCAGATTTTATGCAGGAAAGGACTATGGAATCCAGCACTTGAAAAATGGGATGCTGTGCTTAGATAATTCTTCCACCCCCACTCTGCTCCCCATAAAATGCTGATTTACCTATCTTTGCCCAGTTCAGCTTTGCCATTGCATTTGCCCTGTTCATCTTGCTTGCAGGTGTGCTTTGTAATTTGTCCAGAGTCCTTCAGCATTAATGCCTGGGGGCCCATGGCATGGAATCCTTTGGAATAAAACAGTGCCAGGAAAGCAGAGTATGGGAACTTCTTTTCCATAATAAATTTATGATCAGTAGAAATGTTCTATTTCTCACTGTGGTTGAGTTGGTCAATTAATTGCATGTCAAGGTCATTCCCACCAAATGCTGAATGTATGAAGTGCATTATTCTTTAACAGAAGCAAGGTCACCTGCTCCATATGTTTGCTTTCATTGTTAATAATGTGCACATTTTTCCTGAACTTTAAGCTAAATTAATGTAATAATGTGTGACAGGTGGTTTTCTGAGTGATAGGGAAGAGTTTAGGGAGTAGATTTTTAATAAAATGAAGGCTCATATATAAGTTGAAAATTGCAGCTTGGTAAGTAGGTTTATGCTGGTGAGGAGAGCTCACAAAACAAGCCAGCTGAGGGAACAAATTAATAATTAAGGTATTGAGATGTGAGAATATATTAAAAACATAGTTTAGGGCCCTGGAGGAAATGGGAACAGCTATTTTGGGATTGTCTTTTCTTAAGGGACAATAATTCACAAGTGGAGGTCAGCTATTATTAGAGGAAATGCACAAAACCTGGTTGGCTTTTTAACTTTTCAGTATAAGTCCTTGAATAACACATCTGTTACTGAAATTATTTCGGGTCTGTCACTGAAATATCTGAAAAAACATCTTATTCCAGAAAGTGTCAGCAAGCATTGGTGGTAGATCTGGCTAAAAAGTGTTCAGGCATCTAAAGTAACCTAATTGAAACCAAAAAGAAATACACATTTTTTTTTCCAAAGTCTGGTGATCCATATGATTAAATGCAAGATGGAAGTAATCCTACCATGCTTTACCTTACATAGCTTCAGTGATGGTGTCATAAGTTGCCAGTAAATTCTGCCAACTTTTATCCTCCTGGGAGGAACAAAATATTTCCTGATTTTCACATTTCCTTCAGCTCCCAATAATAGGCTAGAAAGTCTAATGACTTTTTTATTTTGTTCATCCCACACAAACATCTCTAAGGAGAAGAATTGCCCTATGTATATTCATCAGAAATCAATTGACATTTTCAGTATTAATCAGCAATTTACCATTTATGGGATAAGAAAAAAAAAATATTTGCCAGCTGTTCTGTGTGCTGATGGATGTGTTTTGTCAACGGCTGGCTGAAAGAAGCCCCGTGTTACCTGGGCATTGAGATGTTTGCTGCACTGTGTGTAAATGAACATGACAACTTTCATAAATGCAGCAAAGAAATACGGCAGCATATGTGACAAAAATGTCCTAGTTAGATATAGCAGTTGCACAGAGAGGCTGGTGCTTTTCATTTGACAATTTGGAGGCCACTTCATGATAATTAATGAAGAAAAAAAATTTCACACATGGGTTACAGTAGCTCAGATATTAAGAGGAAATTGCTGGTTTATTTGAAGTATCCCAATACTTTAGATGTTGGCCATTTCTTTTCCAAGAGAAGGTTTACAGTGACAATTTATTTTAATTTTTGATTCACAGTTCTATACTACATCCTGAAGTTGGAGGGAAAAGAAAATGTCAGTTATCTGCTGGCTCTGGTTTAACTGTGGAAATGAAATACAGATTTCATCATCTGATACAAGTTTGGCTGTGTAAATATCTATTTGTGTATATTTATATATGATTATATATTTCAGTGGTAGTTCTACAGCTTGGAATATCAATGGTATGTCTTGTAGTCATGCAGTGATGACAGTGCATTTTGTTTTTATAGCATAGGCTGATATTTTATTTATGTTTTATGCACAATAATGTAGCCAACATAATTAGACAGTAATTTGTGACTTCCAATGTAAACATTTTAGGAGCTATGTAGTCAGAAGCGATTGCTAATTAGAGAGCTGTTAGCTAAACATATATAATTGGGAACAGACTGACAGGCTATTGCAAACAGCAGGCTATTTATAACTCCATGCTGTTCTTAAATTATATTTTGTTTAATGGACTTTGGACAGCACATAAAAGGAGGGTTTTGTGACTTGATCTGCACTTTAATTTCTTTAAATAAAATGAAACCTTGCAAATGTGAATGCCACACAGGCTAGCTGTGATAATTAAAAGCTATTATTAACAAGATGACTTTCTGGCTGAGCCATTTTCTAATTTCTTTAGGAGTGTGGACTCCCTGAAGAGAGTTATAAATTCAAGTATTACTTAATTATGCTTTTAACAATAAAGGGCACTTTAATCAGCAACCTCTCAAAAAACCCCTCTCCTGTAGTCATTTATTCAAACAATGAAAAAGTCAAGAGACACTTATAATATAAAGTCTTTTAAAAGTACAATGTACATGTTCACAGGCCCTAATTTATGTTATATTGGTTCCTATTGATCCTTACCCTTCAATATCAAAAGAAAAGTATTATTTTTACTGCTTTTGGCTAGCAGAAATGATTTTACTACAAAGGTTTTTGTTCATTTTAAAGAAAAACTCAAAAGATCTGAGCATCACAGTCATGCTCATGGATCCACTAAAGTATGTGTTATGTTTCATAAGGAGGGAAAACTAAATCTACCCTGGAGACAATTTTAACACTGAATGGGAGGTTTTTACCTTGAATTTTGAGGGACAAATCTGATAGTTTCTCTTTAGGACAGCTGGCTTTGGAGGCTGGGAGAAGGACTTGGGGTGTGGGGGGGCTGGTGCTGGTGTTTGGGATTTCAGCCCTGGGCAGAGGCACTGGGGGTGATGTGGCTTTACTGGTCTTTAAATGTTGGAAGGAATTGTCCATGCATGGAGGAAATCCACTTGCACAGGGAAGAGCACTATGCAGAACCCAAGGGAAGAGAGAATTCCTGTTCCACAGCCGCCAAGGCTGTGCTGCTGCAGGATTGAACTGAAACTAATATTGACAGAATACTTCAGACCAAATGGGGTCAAGAGAAAAGAATATTATCTTTAGTTTTCATGTTCCGCTTCTGTGAGTAAATGTGCTCTGCAGACATGGAAAATAAAATTATTATAAAATTAAGACTTAATGTTGAAACAGAGTAGGTTTCATTCAATTAAAATAGCTTTTTATTTGGGTTAGTTTGTTTCAAAAGTAAAAAAAAATCATGGTAAAGTCTTTTTTTCACATATTTATCATAAGTGTTGGTTACATTGCATGTGAAGTACAGCTGTGTTGGTGTCCATAGTGAGAAATGAACCACCCTGATGTAGCACCAAGGGCAGAACCAGCAGAATGAAGGCACAGTGCTGTTGGTTTCTGTCTTTTGGATATCAAAGGTGGTTTTGACCATAACTGTAGTTGCCCTCACTGAAGTTACAGAGATTTTTGAAAGTAACATTTGAGTGCAAAATATTCTAATATTGCATAAGTGGCTTCCAATTGAAAACCTAGGAAAAGAAAATAAGGGGGAAAGTTGACTCTCCTTCTTTTATGTTTTCACAATTTAGTTTCTCTTTGATGGTTTCAATTCTCATTAAAGGCCTGTGGATTATTTGAGGTTTGCTTACTTCTGTGACTTATCCAAAGGTTTGGTGATTCATTTGAAGGTATTTGGGTTTTTTAAAAATTTTTTTTAATTAAAGATATAGTTGTTTTTTGATTAAAACCCACCTTGGACATGCTAGTTTCTAATTTGCCAAGTTTTAATGTGCTAACAACAAACAAACACTAAGGGTAAATCATTAACAGAATTGTTTTTAAAAGGCAATTTCCATTTCTTAGACTGTGTTAGTGTTCTGACATTTCTGTGCTACATTGCATTACATTTCCGTAAACCTTATTAAGTTTTTCACAAGCAATTAATTATGAAAGCAATGGGAGTTATAAGACTTGGTTTTCAATTCATGGTTGGACTCTCATGTAAAAAGGCAAATCAGCAAATGCTGATTAAAGTTTTTCCTGTGGTTGGGACGTTCATAACTCTCTCTCTGGTGTATAATGAGAGCAGGGCTCATATTGCAGCTTTTAATAAAACTTCTAAGGATGTAGCTCCACAGACTCAGCTGTCAGCAGCACAGGTGAGCAGGTGGGCAGATGAAGAAATGCCCTCAGAATTTCTGATTTTCCTTGGTCTCAGGCTATAGCCACATCAAGGGACAGGCAAAAGGAAAAAGCAAGAATTGCACTGGGCAGTTTTCTGCTGTGTGAAATACTGAAGCTCCTATTCTGAATGAGGATGCACACATTTTTCAAATGAGACTTGTCTCAAGTTCCTGGGAGAAGAATGTTCTGGGGTGTATGGCTACTAAACAGAAATTTCCACAGAACATCCCACAAAACTGCAGCTTCACTAACTTGAATTTGTGATGGGAAAATTATCTACCATCTTTAAAGGTGGGTCCAAATGGGTCCATTTGAGCTAGCAAGGCACTTCTGACTACCTGAGTGATGATTGGATTATTAAAAAAAATACAAAAATCACAAATCCAATTCTGCATCTGCATAAGGATATGATAAAGGGCAGGGCTGTGATTGCCAATGAAAGGGCAGCTTTGCCTCGTGCCTCTGGAGTCAGCTGCCAACATCTGTTCTCTCTTCAGATACTTCCTTTTTTTGAATCACCTGTCTTCATTCTTGATTTTTGATACGATTTATCTTCATCTCTCCATTAACATTTCCCTATTCACCCAATAAACATAACTTTAAACTGAGATGGCCTATTAAGCATTGTAATTAGTCATGAGTTCATTAATAAATCTGAACAAGCCAGTTATGATGCATCTCTAAAACAGTGATTAGTTCTAGAAATGCAGCTATTAGAAACAAAAGATATGAATCATACAGATATTTTTTCCTTGATGTTGTTCTATGTGCTTATTTCTATTATTGGAAAAGTGTTTAATTTATTTTCAGTTGCAGCCTGCTCTTTATTTTGAGCCTGCTCCAGGTGGACTCAGGAGAATTTCTGTCCGTGTCATTGTTGCTTGTTTATTATTGCATTTGTACATGATAGAAGAGCATGCTGAGGTGACCAGTTGGTACCAAAAACTTAGCTGATGACAGCTATTTAAAAAATTCAGATCACTTTTCTTATTCTAAAATTGTTTTAATAATAGAATTTATGTATTTCAGCTAACAGAAATGGCTCAATCACTGTCAGTCCTGTTTCATATAACTATTTTCAGCTATTGGGAAAAGTTAAGTGTTTGCTTTGAAATAGATTTTGGCAAATATTGCAAACAATATATGAAATTAAAAATTCTGGTTAACAGGAATTTGTCTCAAGACATTTCTAATACCTGTGTGCTATTTCATCAAATTTATCCAGGAATAATTTAGTCAAGAAGGCACCCTGTCTTCTTGCAATGGGTTGATGTACATTAAAATTTTGAAGATTTGGCTTAAGAACCATCAGAAATATGCAGAAAAAATTATAGGGTAAACACAATTTTATTTTCCACAAGCACTAAGCAATCAAAGGTTCAACTAAGGAGTTTCTTGGATTATTAAGGGCCTCGTGTTTATAACTAAGGAATCTCTGTGTGTAGTTTGATGCCTGAAGAAGAGCTTGATATTGGGAGACCTTAAATCAGTTGTATGCTTCATAATTCATGAAAGCAGGAGAAGATCATAGCCTGGAGAAAGATTTGTATTTTATTTAGGAGGATAATGAGATTGATTCCTGTAGAGGGCAGAAGTCACAGAGTCAGTTTAGCTCTTGGAGCACAACATGTCAGCAGGTGCCCCTGAAAACCTACCCAGAAACTCCCACACCGTGGAAATCTCCAGATGTTTGGATAGCCCAGTCTTCATTTGTACTCTTACTTTGATTATTACTTTCTAGTTGCTGCTGAGATCTGACAGTTTATGCTAAATGGTGATTTGAGGGTGTTGCATGTGAGACTTCCACCAGAATATTGGAGCTGGGAATAGGAAAGAGAGGGGTGGGGTAGTGGCTTTGGAAATGAAATCAAAATACAGTTAAATAAAACAGGCAATTATGCAAAAGGAGGTGATATTCAATATAATTTTACATGGAGGACCCAGTACCTAAATTTGCCATTTTTAAAACTACATAAGAAGTTGTTGAGGGGTTTTTGACAAATGTGCATAGATGAGGTACTGTTCAGTCAGGGATGCAAGGAAATTTTGGAACAATAATTAACTTAAAGTGTGATGTTAAAACTTACCATTATTTTATTCTGTCTGTTATAAAACAGGCTATAGGGACATTTCAAAATGACTGTATTTCCTAAAAATTTTATTAATTAAGGTTTGAAGGGAAGTATTTTGTGGTTGTTGGAAGGACAACTGGTTTTTTAATTAATTAAAAATAAAAAAGATAAAAGGATCAGATGTGAAAATGGGCAATGAAAGGCACTTAAAATGACTCTTCATTTTGCCTCCTCTGCTCCTCATAGACTTTTTGATATTTGGGAGATAAGAAATTAAATTTAAAAAAAATTGTAATAATATTAATTTAATTTAACAGACTAGAAATACTTTTATTGTCCAGAATAGGAATTCCATAGAGAAGATCAAGAGTTTGTTTCAAAAATAATTCTTAATCCTCAAAATGTTATCAATCTTGTAAAAACAATTTTGAAGTGTTGTGTCTTTTTCTCTAATCTCAAAAGGTTTTCATATATATATATATATATATATGGCTAGTTCTCTTTATTAGCAACTAAATATATTTTTGTATTTTGTTCCATTTTTAATGAAAGTGAGGGGATATAACTGGAATGTGAGCTACTGTAAACCACAGTTTGATTCAATCAATAGATCTGATTTCAAAATTACCAGGGGATTCAGTTCAAAATACAGCAGAGTAACTCATGGGATTTGCTGTTACTTCCAGCCCCTCTCTTCCAGCTTCAGCTGAATTTGTTCTTGGAATTTGACTTGTTAAAGGTTTGCAAGTTTAACATTAAGCAGTGCCTCAAACTTTTTGGAGCAATCTGCTGTGCCTTTGCTTTAACAGGCTTAGCTAATTGGCACTGTTAGCCTCTACTTAAAATGTCTTGATGTTAAGCTGTGCTTCCTTGGAAATGAAGTGTGATTTGGATTCCCTTGCCACCTGCTGGTGCGAGGATTTATTTGAATAACTAAGCTGTCCAGAATTTTAGTGGGATTTCTGAGTCCTAAATTTTGCAATCTACATGAAGAATAATTTACTAAATCCACAAAAATCTTTTTTGGATGCCTTCACATAACTCAAGCTTTATTTAGAGTTTCTAGTTTCTCTCTTGAATCTCAATATTCTTTCAGTCTGGTGTGCAGTGCTGAATATTCTGTGGAACTGAATATTTTCATATAAATGAATGATGAACTTGCCAATGCACTCATGAGTTGCAATGGTTGTGTGATTCCTGACTGTACTGGTCTCCAAACCTTTTGATTATCAGCAAAAAAAATTTTGAGTGTTCACCCCCAGTATATGTATTTTTATTTGGACTCTTTGTTGCACCAAATTCTCAGGATCTTTTTTTTTAACTGAACTTTGAGTGTTTTCAGGCATAGAGATCCAAACCACTCTGGAATTCTGTTCCAGGGCTTGATTTGTTTCATGGTGAAGAGTTTTTCCATTCTATCAAATCAGAATTTTGTTTGCAGATTATGACTCTTGTGTTCTCTTGTTGCATCCTTCTGAGCCTGGCTGTGCCTGCTCTGTAAATCCTGCCTGCCTCAGGTAATTGAAAGCTGCCATGGGATGTCCTGGGATGGGATTCCACCTGTCAGCCTGTGCAATTCCAGCCCCTCCTGGTCCCAGGGCTGTCCCAGACCCCAGGAGTTTTGCTGAGCCTCTGCTGGAGGGTGTCTCCTCCAACATCAGCTCCAAAGCAGAGCCAGTGCTCAAGGCATGGCTTGGATGTGGGGGAGAACCTGGGACAACCTTCTGGGCTGGCGGGGCTCCTGTCAGTGTGAAATCACTGCTTCACTTCTGCTGTGTTTGAAGGTGCTCCAAGTAGTGAAGGATGAAGTGTTGGAGCACTTCCCATTTGTATAAAACCTGCGCTTGACTGAGCTTCTAAATATGCTGCTAACTGTAAACCTCTGAGCTCTTCAATATTTAAGATTAATCCCCAGCATGTTAATGTGAAGCCTGTCAATGCCTTATTCATACAGGCTGCAGCTCTTCCTTTTTTAGGGACAGCAATTTAATTAAGCAACACTTTTGGTATTTTAAAATCCTAGGATCTGTATTATACATTTTAAACTAAGAGTATACTGTGTGATTAAAACCATGAACTAGATAAAACACTGAACACTTTTTCTCTTAAGAGACTTCATTTGGCCTCTTGGTAGGAAAGGAAAACTAACATTGATCTGGAATATTTAATATCAGTATCATTATTTAAAAAAAAAAATCCCTTTTCAGACCAAAAGGATAAAGGCTTTCTGTACTTGAAGTGAACATTAGGTGATATAAGATAATGGGTGGATAAAATAATAGGAAGACAGCAAGTTCTGAAGAACAAATGGGTGGAGAGAGCAAATGTGGTTCCAGGGAAGCAGCTGTATTCTGCTTCAGCGTGATCATGCAGAAATAAAGTGTTGGTGTCTGTATCTTCCATAGGACTGAAGTTGAAACCTGTAAAAATACAGGCAGATGATTACTGTCCTTGAATTTAATATAGGCAATTAATTTTGATACAGGCAATCTACATAGACATGTGATTATCTACACTCTTAGTTTTTTTCTGTGTTTATGGGAAATAATAAATTCATTATTCCAGCTGGAAAACGGCTTCCTGTCAGGTGAAACTGAAGTTTTGAGAAATCCTTTTGGATACATATTGTGGCAAATAAATAGAAGGAGATTCATAATATGCACATGAAATAAATATTTCATTTTCTGTTCTTCTGACAGCAGTTCATGGCATGTAACTTTTTCAAATAATGTCATGATGCTTGATCCTGTGCTATAGTTGGTGGAAATTGCAACTGAAGGAATTAGTGAAGTCCTGGCAGAATTCACTGAAAATCTGACTTCAGCAAATTAAAGGGGTTTGACTGAGATTTAGACACCACATGTGAGGAGAAGGAGGGAATTTGCATGCTTGCCCGTATTTTCAGTTAGGGCAATCCTGCCCAAGAGATTGGCATGTGAATTCTGCAATGTGAATATTTTTCCATGTTCAGGTTACACAGAGCTCTTGGTGAACTTTGCCACTTGCCCTTCCACTGCTGCCCTTTTTTTTGTTATGAATTGTATTCACTTTTCTTGTGCTTAATGCTGACACTCATATGACATAATTTTGAGTGTGCTCTGAAATTCTGCTTTAATTTTCGTGGTCAGTTCTCAGGTGGGACAACACTCCCCGTATCTACCTGCTCAGTTCTTACCTTCCCCTCTCTCAGTGCTGCTCCCTGGCACTCCACAGTCCACTGTCCTCACCTGCTGCTCTCAGGTCAGGCAGATCCAGCCTGCAGGTCAGAATCTTTATGAAGATGTTATGTTTAAATAAAAAATGAGGGAATAGGAAGAAAGGCTCAGGCATTTCAAAAATAGGATTTAATAAATGCTAGGATTAGATTCTAAGGCAATAAAACTGAGAAATTTTAAAAATGGAGAAAAGTAACTGATAAAATCAAACTTAACATGACAACAGAAATTGTAGCTAGGAAGAATATTTTAATTATGCTTTTCTACTGCTGTAACTTTATTTTTAAATATTGCATTTTAACTTCTATTTCTTGCATGATTAATCCCGTTCCTGATTAATTTGAAACACTCAGTCTGTGCTACTCCCACGTAATACTCCTGGAGGGATAATGTGCTTCAGGGACAAATGTTAACTGAATGTGCTGCATTATCTCTTCTTGGCATGGCAAACAAAGGAGAAAAAAAAAAAAATTTATTTCCAACTTCAGAAAGCAGCTTTAGGGGATCACAGTGGCAGTGCTTTGAATTCAGTGGAATGGTTGTGGCAGCTTTTCCTCAGTTTTATCAGTAGACAGGAATGATGACACTTCTTCAGTAGACTTGGAAACATAAAACTTCTATGGAATCCATTCAAGTTAGAACAGCAATCCTGTTTATCTATGCAACATTCAGTTATCTTCTCTACCCTCTCCACTACTCATTCTAGAAAATTAATATATTGCTGGACTAACTAAACAATTACAGATACTTCTAGACTTTGACCTAAACTAATCTGACATTGGAGATGCAATGATACATTTGAATGAGATTTTTAGAGAGCTTAGCACTGCTACAGGAGTGACATATAGATCCAAGGCATTAAATTTTTCTGCTGCTTTATGTTCCTGGGAATGTGTCTGGTGACTGATAGCAGAGAATGGTATAAAGGTTCTCTACAAGAGAAAAGAGGGAAAATGTGGAAGGCTCTTTAAATAGATCAGGAGAAAAGTGAAATGACATTTGAATGCAATTATTACTGCATATTACTCCAGTTAATACTGCATTAATATGTGCTTTGCTCTGTGTGAGGTGTATATGTTTTTCTGTCTATCTGTTGTGACTGTGACTCGATGGGGGTGGATTTTCCAGTAACATTTTACAGAGGAGTGCCTTAAGAAGATCTGCATGCAGAAGAACAGATACAACCATGATCTCCAGATGAAATACTTCATTGTGAAAAAAATTCATTATTTTTCTAACTGCTAAATGAATGACACTGTATTTGTTTTTTTTTTCTGTCTGATTGTGCTGTATTTCCACACAAACCTATAGATCAAGTGTTGGAGTATATAAAAACAAAAAAATGCATCTCTTGTACCACATCCACAGTAAAGGATCTGCTGTCTATAATCAAGTTGGCCTTAGGCTCAAGTAAAATTCTGATAAATGCTTTATAAATGCTTGTAGCTGTATCTAGCTGGGCTGTCTAATTTAGCTGCTATCTAATTTAGCTGATAGTTATCTTACTGGGAACAGCTCTTAATGGAAAACCAGAATTATCTTTCCCCCCTATAGACTTTAAATTTACCATTACATTCAAAGAAATAATGTTTCAGTCTAGTTTAGGGAAAAAGTCTTCATGTGAGAATATTTCCTCCTGTAAACATACACAAGCATGTCCCTGATTTTTGTACTTAGTTGACTTTGAGTTGCAGGAGCACCGTCACAGTTGAGTTGTTGGGTCCTTTTCAGGAAAAGTATATTTTGAATGAAGGAAACAATCTGGAAACAGAGTTTGGAAACTTCAGGCAAATCAATATTCCAGTTGTGCAAAAAATTGCTTTCTTTGCACAAATGGAATGAACACACATGAAATGAACTGGCCAATGTGTACCTGGAGTTTGGTTGTGGTAATTGTAAATCAGACACTCAACTTGAACACAATAACACAATAAATATTATATTACACCACCACCAGTGGTGTCACTGGGAAATTTTGTTTTGTTAGGAGCAGGCTGGAGTTTTGAAGTCTCTAAGAATACCTGCCTTATAATTTCCTCCTTTATCTGCCAACACAGCCTTCCCTTCATTTGCTACTGAGCTGTGCATAATGCACAGCAGAACTCATTTGAAATGGTGCATGACAGAATCCTGTGTATGAAAAGCATGTGTGCATTAGAACAGACTCAGGACAGATAATAATCTCTAATGTGAATAAATCCAGATCAGTGAGCTCTTGTTGGGCCCCAAACTGCAACTAAAACAGAATCTTTTTCAAGAGATATTATAAATTATGGCCATGTGAACTAAAAAAGCAGATAAGGCCACACTGTTTGATGGTCAACAGTTCCAAATCATACCAGCACTGACAATTTGTAGTCTTTCAGCTCCTGTTCTGATACAGCCACACAAATTAAGCTGCTTCTTACTGATTTAACAAAATACAACATAAGTAATGATTTCCACAAGCCCATTAGAGAGCTAAAAAAAATTATTAGGAATATTTTACAAAGGTAAGAGCTGAAGTAGAATGCATTTTTCCAGGGAAGCATATTTGCCAGGTTAACACATTTTGAGTCTCACTGCATCATCCATTGGTCATTAAGCATTAGGGTGAAAGGCTCCTGTGATTTTTCACTATAGTTAAAGATTTTAAGCACTGCCAGCCTGTCACAAAGTGAGGATTTTAGGGGCACAACGAATGTACAATAAACCAAGTGATTTTTGCCTTGTTTTACCCCGTTGGTGCTATGCTGCCTTTGGCAGTGTTTCAGATCAGCACCAGCTGTGTTCTGCCCTGTCCATATTCCTTTTTACCACTAGATGAGTCTCCGCTCTGGGTGTATACTCAGTCTGTATTATTCAGTGCATTTTGGCTTTTTTAACAGTGCAAATTAAAACCAAGATGTTTGCCCTGCATCAGAATGAACTCTAGGAACACAGCTATACATTCTGTCCATGAGTTAATTCAACTTCATTACGTTGCTGTGAGGTTACTTCAGTGTTATGTTGGTTAACTAAGCAAAAAATGTAACTCTATCAGATGTCTTAAATATAAAGGAATATTTATGTGCAAATAAGACTGCCTGTGTCGAAGTTTGGTCTTATTGATTTATCACAAAATACAGAAGCAATTTATAAGGGATGTGACTTGTGAATTCATGTATTTACAAAAATTTATTATTGGCTGTGGTTAGTGGTTGGTGTTTCTGTCATCTTCTTTACTATTTTTCTACACATTTAATAATTTTTTTCTCCTCAAACACTATATTTAACCTTCAACTATAAATGCCAGACAAATTGGAGAGATGCTTCTGATAGTTTTTTGTTCAGTTAAATTTACAACTTTACACCCTTGCATTATTGACTGCTGGTGTGAGAGAGGATTCACTCAGGGTAGGGGTGGGCTTTTCCTTTGTACCTCAGTTTAGAAAGAGAGATCTTATTTATCTTCCTAGCAGAGAGAGCTACAGCCTCTTCAGGTATATGGGCAAATTGATCACATCCAGTAATCAAAGGGAGATATTGACTTATGCTGCAGTTCTTGTTCCATTCTAAATTACAGGTGGCGCATTTTGTAGTGGAATCCTCATCTTATTAAAATAAAAAAAAAAAGAAAATATTAAGAACATTTGTGCTCAGGAGCCCTTTTAGTTCACTTTGACAAATGGCTCAATTGGTCATTTTTAACAGTGACATTCTGCATGAAAAAGTAAAGTATTTTAAGATCACTGCTGGTGAATTATATAAGTAATGGCTATTGAGCTATCAATCAATCAAGGTGGAATTGTCGGAAGTCACTGAAGCAGGGTCTCCAGGATGGTCTTCTCTCTTATTTTTACATGTGTTGTGAAAAATGGAATTTTTGGAGCAAGTGATTGATTGAGCTGACTCAGTTTTGATGAGGAGAACCATGTTTTTCCCTGGCCCCCTCAAGTCCAGGTAAGGAATGTCAGGCAGTTTCCCCAGCAGAGGACACTGTGTTTCTGCTGTTGGCTTTGTGGGATTTTGTTTTGCCAAAGACCCATGGAAATAAATCAAGATATGATTTTGTACTTGGTATTCTGTATGGACACCATGACTGACATTGCAATTATAGGTTTTTGCATTGTTTATGCTTCTCCAAAGGCACATCTCAGTGCTCTGAAGCAGTGGCTGAAAAGATCTGTGCAAGGTTTTATTACAGTATATAATTGTATTTACCCGTTCAGGCTTCCAAGCGTATTTGTGCTTTTCATAGCTCAAACACTGTTTGTTTTATTTGTAATTAAATAACTGATTAAATGAGTCTCCAAATCAGTTTTGTAAAGAATGTGATTTAACACAGTTCTTGAGCATCCATGTGAAAGAAATAGACCATGCTCTGCTTTATATTTCTTTCCTTGATGTTCAAGGGCATGGCTTGTTATCCCCCTGGCTTCATTATTTACATAAAACACATTTCCTCCAAAGCCACAACTGAGCCAGCCCAGGTGTTTTTACAGTCTCCCTTGAGCTATGGAATCACACAGACAAGCAGCTATCCCACCAGTGGGTTTTGTTAGAGGACACTTGGTTTGCAGCATCCTGAGAACAGGAGACTGTTTGAAACAACGTAGGTTCAATTTCTTTTCAGTGATGTGAATTAATCTTGCTGAGTTGATTTAATGAGAGATCAGATATTTTCCATCAGCTGAGTATCTATGAATTAACTTAGAGCTTTCATAAAGGAAGTGATAATGGTATTATTTTAAGAACATCCTTAAGAGGCATAGGAGGGTCTGTTGAGTAGAATTGTTGAAACATAACAGATAGGATGAGGAGAAATAATTAATTGAAGAATGCTGCTTGTCAATTTTGTCCTTCTTTGCAATTTTTCTAACATTTGCTAGGGGGCAACTAAGATATCATAATAACAAATATTTGGAACTGCTTGTTGCAGTCACAATGCAATTTAAGATGGCCAATTAGACACATAAAAAAGGAATATATGATGAGCTGTCAATTTGCAAGACAAATATAGAACTACAAATTGCTTCCATTAAATACTTTGAAATGTTTTTACAAATTAGATCCATATAACTGTAGGTTTCTAATTACAAAATTGTCATGATGAAAACCCGAGACATTTATTTATGCGGTTATGGCTTGCTATTTTTTGTAAATCCAGTTTGATCATTCAGTGTATACTTGTGGACTTCAAAATGCTTAATAGTGAAGACAGACGTCATTTATGGCCCCAGTAAATACACAGAAAAATAGAGTTCTGAAATTAATTATCCAAGGAGGTTTCTACAGCAGGTCAATAACAGGATGAGAGAACTTAAAATTTTCCTTTATTTCCAAAATGGAATCTGAAGAATTCTTCCTTTAAGTTTTAAAAGTTTAATTTATTTTTATTTAGTTTTACCCCCTCCCCAAATAAATTAAAAATATCAAACTCTGCATACAAGCTTTATGTTACTGGAACTTTTGAGTGATGATGATTTATGCACATTTTAGTGCATGTCCGAGGTAGATGAATTATATTTGATCTAAGGAAGAAACTATTCACACAGGTACCAAGGAGTAGAGAAAGCAGAAAACTTCAAGTAATGATTGTCTGGTCAAATTTGGTGCATAGATAATGCACATATTTTGTGTTCAACCAGTTTCTAAGCCTTACTACACCACTTTTAAGAAGATATGTACTATGTTAGGGATTAGATAAAACTTGTCTTCTGACAATATCCACCTAAGTAGAAATAATTCTAATTACTCAATCTTGACATTTGCTTTTAATAAATTCTATTTATTAGAGATATATTAGCTGCATATAGATTATTGTCCACATAATGTTGAAATTGTTAAGTGTACTAATAATTTACATGTGTAAATGATTGCTGATGCTACTAAGGAAAAGATCTGATTTTTTTCCAGCTACTGCTTTTTGTAGTAAATTATTTTTGAAAGGTGGTCACTCAGATCTGAGATATAACTGTGATTTACCTTAATTTGAATTCCATCTTGGGAGTAAAAGATTTGTATTAGGTGCAGTTCTTCTCTATGTTTTGGTTGATTGGTTTTAGATTAGCCATTTAAGGAGAATGAAGTGTGTTTGGAGAGCAATAATGCTGCTGTCAGTTTACAAAGTCTGCACAGGGGTGGAATGAAACCAGTTTGAGAGCTCTTTTAACAGGAATAGTGCTACTGTGAGCACATTTTCCTTAGATTAAAAACAATGGGTTGAGCATCAAATAAAACATGCTATTATGGTCACCAAGAAATTGGTGCATTGCTCTTCATTGAAACTCCTAAAAAAAGAAAAAAAGCCCCCAAAGAAAGCCAAAACTGAATCCCCCAAAACCCCCAAACCAAAAACCAAACCCAATCAAACAACAAAACCTTCACAGAGCCCTAGGTAACTTGGAAAACTTGACTGGTGCTTGTGAGGAGGTCGTGGGACTGATGTAACAAACCTGTGGTGGTGAAGTGAAAGGGCTTTTTTTCTTTTTTCCCCCCAAGTCCAGAGCTCCCTTCTGGTGTGAGAAAACCACAATAGGCTATCTGTCTGGAGGTCTTTTCTGTGCTTTTATTTTAATTTCTTTTTGTTAAATGTAAGTTATAGTTAATCATGGCAGAAAGAAATACCACGACTGCCTCAACAATCACACATGGATATTGAAATAATTTTGACATACTGTTTTCTGACAATTTCTTTAAAAGTTTGACACTCTTAGCATATTTAGAAATATGACCCAAACATAGCAATTTAGTCCTAAAGAAAAGACTGTGGCAGGTTGTACTGTGCTGATTTTTCCCAAGATAAATACTGTGCAGCTGAGCTACTTCTAGTAGAACATTAATTGTTACTTTTTCTTAAAATTGCTTACAAATTCTAAATGAAATAAAAAGAAAGCTAAATAAATAAATAGACAAAACTTTCCTGATGACAAAAACTAAGTTTAAAAGTATTTTGTGAATTAAGTGAATTGCATCAAGTAAATAAAATGTATTCTACCCATTTAGTATAGATGTTCTGTCACCAAGATAAATGGAGTAGCTATTACAAGTATCTGTGTGGCTGAAATGCATAACAACATAATTACTTTGCCAGCAAAATGCTAACCTGCTTTAATCATTCTGTTCACAGAATAATGTAAAGTGATTTAGTAGGTAGAATGAATCCACTTACAAATTGTTTTATGGTCATAATGCAGTCCCTTTGTAGAATGTAAATTGATGATGATAATTTTATGGGCAAATGATTTTTCAATTAAAATGTCTTTTCACTGACAGAATGGGAATGTAACAAACTGTTCCAAATAAGAGTATGTCAGGGTGAAGGCATATAGGGTTATCTAATGTATCAACCAGAGCTTCAGTTGAAAAAACAGCTATGTTAAAAATGTGATTTGTTTTAGTCAAGTTTTTAATTTCTTTTCATTACATGTGCAAAGTATCCCTATTTGGTTCCATTTGCATAATAACCAGGGTAAAAATTCACCACATAATCAATATCAACTAACATTTCTTCTGTTCTCTTTGCCTCTCTTATATGCTAATAACTTCGGCTTTAATAATTATTTTCAACTAACTGTACCATTTTCTATATTACAGTAATTGCAATGTCTATAAGGATCAGAACAAATCGCTGCAGTACAGTCATCTTTAATTTTAAAATGTGATGAGGAAATGAAGTATATTGCCCAGCCTAACTAGATGAACTCCTATTCAGCATAGTAGGAGATTATTTGATTATTGCTATATTG
Source organism: Taeniopygia guttata (assembly GCF_048771995.1). Lineage (NCBI taxonomy): Eukaryota > Metazoa > Chordata > Aves > Passeriformes > Estrildidae > Taeniopygia > Taeniopygia guttata. The sequence continues at coordinate 13,998,814 of NC_133036.1, forward strand.
CTGTTCCATTCTAAAGTGTTTATATAGAACCTGTGTAATTTTATTAAGTAAAAATCATTCCAGCCATTGATAGTGTCTGCTATTGCATATAAATGCCTTTTTCTTCAGTGGTAGATCAGCCAAAGGAATGGTTGAATAATGACTCTTTTAAAGAGTTATTAACTCAGAAGTCTTTACAACAGAATCAAAGGCTCTGCATGTTTTCCATATAATCAGAGTCAGACCCCCCCTGCAGAGCTGCCCCAGCCTGGCCAGCACAGGAGGGACCTGGAGCTGCTGAGAGAGCCCAGAGGAGGCACAGCAGGAGCAGAGGATGGAGCAGCTCTGCGGGGAGGAAAGGCTGGCACAGCTGGGATTGTTCACCTGGAGAGGAGAAGCTTTGGGGTGAGCTCAGGGTGGCCTTGCAGTGCTTGGAAGAAGCCTACAAAGAAACATGGAGAGAGACAATACACCAGGGATGGAGGGACAGGACACGGGGAATGGCTTCACACTGGCAGGGAGGAGCTTTAGATTGGTGGTAGGAATAAATTCTTCCCTGGGAGGGTGATGAGTCCTGGTGGGCACAGGTTGCCCAGAGAAGCTGTGGCTGCCCCTGGAAGTGTCCATGGCCAGGCTAGATGGGGGCTCTGAGCAACCTGGGACAGTGGAAGGTGTCCCTGTCCCTGAGAGAGGACTGGAACAAGATGATCATTACGGTTCCTTCCAATGCAAACTGTTCTGCAACTCTGAAAATTGAAACAGAATTTGTATGGTGTTGTGTTTTGTAGCTGAGTTATTTGTGGAAAATATTTTGTTGTCTTTTAAGAATCATATAAATATGTTTTTTCTAAGCTGCTCTGCAGCATTCAAGACACCAAGTTAATGACTCTAACGTTTGCAGTTTCCTGAGTGAACTGATGCAGTAGCTTGTCCTTGATGCTAAGGCAAGTAGAGAAGCTCAAATATCACTGTAAGATGCAATGCACAGTTGTGTTACAAATATAATTAGCTCCAAACAGTTCTGTTGATTGGAGTTTAGAAATTTTTGATGAGCAGCATCAATATTTAGTAGTTGCAGAGAAAAATATGTCTTGTGAGTTAGAACCAGCCACGAACAAAAATGAGCCCCAACAAAAACGATCACATGTGAGCAGAATTGTACCTTGGGAGTGCAGTTTAATGAAGGATAAAAACACAGATGGGTGTGTGATGTGTTGTTCAGTCCAAAATGGCATCCTGAATGAAAATTTTAAATTTTGAAACCTATAGTAAAGGAGGTACAAAAAAAAAGGGAGCAGGTGAAGTCATCTGTAATGAATGTGAGTTATACAGTGAAATCTGTCAGAAGTTTAACAGCCTCTTAATTCTTATTGCCTATGGACTTTAGTTTTTTTTCTTTCAGACTTTTCTCACTCCATTTCTCCTCTACATGAGCTCTGAGAGTTATAACCACCCTTTGAGCATCTCAGTTCAGCCTTCTGTTTCAAGCTCCACATGTAATGTTTAAGCTTTCCAAACCCTCTTCACATAATCTGATTGTTTCTACACTTCCCAACAGTAATCTCCTCTCAGGCTGTTTTTTGCTGTCCCTTTTCTGTCATCACTTCCTTACAGAATGCTGCTGTTAACAGCATCTTCCTGACTCCACTGCTCTGATCATCACATCCCTTATTAAAAACAAATTTGTGCTTGCTTTTCATGATTGCTGCTGCTCCTTTTCTAATCTGATCTGTAATGCAAGATTCTGTTTTACAGTTTCATTTTAAAGGGATTAAGATAGATTGGTTAATTCCTTAATTCTGTCTCTAGTCCTTTCACACTGTACAATGCTCCTTCTAAGAGGAGGAGTCCTTCACCTTCAGAGACAGTGTGTGCTTCCCTGCATTCTCCTTACAGAGAGGGATGGGACAAGTTGCACTTGCAGTACTGTGGGCTAAAACCTGTGCTAGTTTGCTATCTCTGCCACCCATTATTTTGCCAAACTTTTGATTCATTTACCTGTTCTATCCTCAGATTTAAATATTACAATATTTGTAGTGAATGCATTTAGAAGTTTCTTCCATTTTTTTATTCTGTTTGGTTTTCATTATCATCAGTTGTAACTGGGGCTAGTGACTCTCAGTTAACTTGACTGAGTCTCACCAGACAGATCTTTTGGTGTTTTGCACAAAATGAGAAACCCCAAACCTCTTTTTGTTATTCATTCCAGTTATCAATCACATGCTAACGATTTGAAAATTCTGAGAATATACATGTCAGAGTAGATTTTCAAGCCAGTCACACTTTACTGATCTCTTGGTTTTAGCAAAGAGCAGCTCCATTGTTAAAACCAGACATAATTTTAAAAGTATTTGTAAGAGTGTAAAAAGGATTTTTTTTTCTTCATTTCAGTAAGAACTATTTTTAAAAAAATTGACAAAGTGAAGGAAATTCTCTCTTTTTCTGTTGTGTTTTGTTGGAGCATCTAAATGTTGAGTCCATGGCTGTGCCCTCATCACGTGTCTCTCTGATATTTGGAGGTCCATTGATGCTTCTTGCTTATATTGAATGTAATAATTATTAAAGAAGAGAGTAGTCTTGGGATGCTAAATCTTTTCAGTTCATAAAGTTTATCTTATGATTCTGCATGGCCTAATTTCTGGAGGAAAAAAGAAAAATATTTTGTCCAAGATGATTTCACATTTAGATTTTTAATTTGTAGGGATTCTTAACTGCAATATCAAGCAAATGATTTACAGGCCCTCAAAATTTTTAAACAGTGTTTTGGGTTCTAATTAATTTTCTTTCTTACTTTCTGATAAATGACTGTAACTTAGTAAATACCCTCACTCTGCTACAATTTCTGCCCTTTTTCATTTTAACTAGAAATGATTTGTCTTCATTTCTGCATCAGCAGCCAGGGTTCACTTTGATAGTATCTCTCTCATAATATTTTTCCAATAGGGATTGTAGCTGGAACCCTAACAAGAATAGCAATTTGAGAAATGTCTATAAATTCTCAAGGCTTTGTCATACTGGAAGGAATTTAGCTGTATGATATGGGCAGGAAAGATGCAGAATCAATAATAAAAAATAAGTAAGAAGCAGTGGGTGGTCTGAATTGATATCGACAAGCCAACAATACAAGCTGTTTGTGCTGATTGCACTGACTGTAACTCTGGAGGACTTTGATGCCAACTAATGGTTTTGTCATCTTCTGATAGTTTTGAAGTGCATCACCTTGGGGTGTCTTGTCTATTACTTCCTTTTGTGAATGTAGGAAGGAGCTGTTCTGTTCCTGAAGCTGTAATTTTACCTGCAGATCTTTGCAAGATACAGAGATTCTTTTATCCAAAAACCAAAGGAAATAATGCAGATAAAATCATGCTATAATTTCAATGTACTTGATGCCAATCATAAAGAACAACAACCCAAACAAAAAAATAAGAGCTAGATTTGTTTGTTTGTTTTTTGTTAAAAGAAATGGCTAGAAAGGAGGAACTCCAAAGGAGGAAACAGAAGGAAAAATAGTGTAATAACCTTATAATACAATGGGAATATGTGCATAAACCTATTAAAATAAATGGTTAGTCACCTTCATGATTTCATTAAACCTGGTTAATACCAGTGTAACTTTGTGAGCTCATTATTTGTTATTGCTTGTTATTTTCATATTGGCAGGCATAGAACTAATCCAGGGGGGACTGGGTTTTGGTATTAAACACATGTTTTGTACTTTATAAGCATACTTAATTGAGAATAAATCTGCCAAAGAAGAAGTGGGATGTACAGTATTTGGACAGTAGGTTTTTATCAGTGTTCTCTGTCAATGCTGTTTGATCCTAATGGACAAAATCTGCCCAGGTAACTTTGCAGGGCCTTAGACAATTCTGACTCCTAGCTGCACTTGTTTAAATTTTCTCAGAACAATGCAGGAGGTGGGTTTTACACTAGAAAAAATGTGCTCTGAATTTAAATTAGAATTAAATTTTCATGGGAAATGCTATCAGGCTTACATAAATTGAATTATTTGCAAAGCAACAAAGTCAGTTCAGGTGGGATTTTGGGAATAGGCAGGGAATGTGCACCTGCAGTCTTTATGACATCATGATGGAAGGATGATTTCATACTTCTGATATTTTGCTCATGCCAGCATTTCTCTCAGGCCTGTTTCTACCGAATCTTATATCCTATAGTTCTTGGTAAAGACAAACAGAAAAGTGAATCAGAACTCATCTCTGTGGCAACTGTGCAATAACCATAATAAATCATGGCTTCATACAAATGTGGTGACAGCCCTTTTTGACATTTACTTGTAGAAGAAGTTATCTGTGGTTCTTTGTATTGAAATAAAACCAGAAAAGTAATTTTTTGAGCTGAGAACAATATGAATTATGGCATATTTAAACAGTGTCACACTGGATCCTCTGTTAACATCTTGCATTGGGGGTAGCAGTAATGGTGTGAAGTTTTCCTTGGCTGGGTGCTGCTTATCTTCTTTTGAAGAATATTTAATGAATTAGCAATGTATGAGGGGAGAAACATGAGTCCATGAGGGAGTAGAATGTCTTCCATATGAAAAATGGTTAAATAGGTAAGAAGAGTTAATGGTGGAAAAGTAATGGCAGAGAGGGATAAGAAAACAGCCAGTGATATAATGAGTAATACAGGAAAGGGAATGATTTTTCCCTGCCTTTCACAATAGGGCAACTGGTGCCATCAAAATTAAATTATCAGGAGTGTGTTCCAAATAAATAAAAGGAGCACTTCTCATAGAATGTAACCAAGTTCCAGAACTCACTGGATGAGATGTTATGGCTCCTTGCAGGACAGTTTAACACAATGATACAGCTTCTGCCTCAGCCTGGAAGCTTTTGAGCTCTGAATTGCTGGAGAATGACAAGACCAGGGCTAAGACAGATGGTGCAGAGCAGAAGGGATGAAGGAAGGTCATGGAGTCATCACATATTAGGATGTGGAAGAATAACTGCAAACACAGTTATGAATGTTCTTGGATATCAAGCCAGACTGGCTGACCAGAAGCTCTGGCTGACTCTCTCTACTGTGCACATTTTCTTTTCCTAAATGATGTGAAGTGCTGGAAAACAGGGGAAAAAAGTACTGTCTGATTGATATCCCTTTATGTGCTACTTAGGGCATGGTCAGTCAGGTCTGGGAAAGGGACAGCTCCAGCTGGATTCCATTTCCCACCCATAGACAGTGGGGCAGAGTTTGGGATTTTGTATATGCTGCAGTGACTAGAATGTCAGGATAATTCCATCCAGGATTCCTTTAGCAAAGGCTGGTTGGGAATGGTACCTGACACTACTATTATATTTTCCTGTTCATTTATATATTGAAATATTTGCTTGTAATTTAAAACATGAATATTTTTCCCCTTGATTTCATAATTGTTCATTTCAGTGGATTCGCTGTCTTGGCATTAGCTTTTTGGATTTTTTTATTTTTTATTTTTAATTTGTTTAATTTAATAAACAAAAAGTATCATTGCAGTGAAATCTTCTATTAGCTATTTTCTAGAGTGATTTTAGTGCATTTCTTACACTGTTCCTATGGGAAGTTTAATGTAAAAATAGTAATGATAATAATGATAATCTTTCCTGTAATAATAAAACAGAAGCAGAAAAGAAAGAGGGGAAAAAAATAAGGACAACCTGAATAAATAGGGGGTTTGTGACTCTCATAAAAAGTTGAAAATACTTTTTGAGAAAATGCTGACCTGAGAGGAGCTTGGAATTTCTGGGGAAATACACAGACTCTTTGTCTTATTGCACACCCATCTCTTGGGAAAATGTTTGGTTCTTTCAGTAAGACCCCAGATATTTATAGAACAAAAGTCTGATAGAACATCATAGCAAAATATGGGGTTCTTGGCAACAATGAAAGTAAAATTTTCTGTTTTATAACACATTGACACAAGCAATAATGAAAATTCATCTCGGGAGGAGTATTGAATAATTTATTGTGTAATTTGATAGATCTTAAAAATTCACTATGGCAAATATATAATTATTTTTTTATTTCAAGTATAGCTTAAGATAGCAGGGCTGATCTTTTGACATTTCAATTTACAAGGCTATTGCTCAGCTGAGATAATTAAGTTTAGCATCTTGTAAGAATGATTATGAAGTGTTTAATTCTCAATTGTCATGAGAAACTTCTTAGGGGATGCTTTTACTAAGGTCTCTGCTTCAGTTTGGATTTCAGAACAGCCAGTATCATTGTGCTTAAAAGTTATCAAAAAATAGGAAAGGACTGAACTGACAAGGTAAAGATTGTTTCACTATATTAACAAAAACCCATAAACATTGGGATTTTAATTTTTGCTTTTCATATGAATCAAATAGGCTTTTCAGGGAGAATATTTGCAAACAATTAATTTATAGATGTTAGTCTAAATATCAGATGATATATTTTTAGTAGAAAGGTGTCTTTTAACTGAATTAAATGGATTTCTGATGAAATCTATGATAAATTTATATATTCTTACTCGTGGATTGTCTTTCAGGTATCTCTTCTGTTGATGGATGAAGTCTAAGAGCTGTCAGTAATGTAAGAAAAGATGGACAATTGCTGATGCTCTATTATATGTGAGGGTATTTTGTTGTTTACATATGTGCTAGACTTGAGAAATAATTTTTGCCAGGGCAGCAGTTAATAATGTATCTTATAGGGAGGTTATTTAAGCCTTGTAAATTAATTAGTTTGCCTTTCAGTGCATTATCTTCTACCTCATTCAGTATTGTATTCTGATTACTCTGTTGCACCGTGGCTGTCCTTGATACTGAATTTTAAAAAAATGTTCTCAAATGATTATTTTATAGCATCAAATAAAAAAAAAGTCCATGAATTGTCAGAATCTGTTTTTGGAATAGCAAAATACTATGAATTTGAGTTAGGATTCTAAATAGAATAGTGGCTTTCAGCCCAACAGGAAGAAGATCAGTGTTAGTAAACAAACAGCTTTTAATGGTGAACATTTTTCAGAGTTACAGTTCCAAAAGGAGGATTCCCAAGACATTGTTGGCTTCTGTGTAACTTTTTTTTTCCTGAGTAAATTGTTCATCCATTTCTAGATTAGAAATATAGTAATAGAGCATTTTTAATTGCAATAGGAAATAAATTGTAAATGCTATGAGATGGAGAGCATTTGATGTGTTTAATAATCCAAAGAAAAAAAGTCATCTTGTCCAATACTTATGTGGTCCTCCCTTAAAAACTGTCTTTGGCTTTGCAAGGGGAAGAAGCAGCTGGTGCTGTGCACTCATTAATTATGCAGCTAAACCTGGCCACAAGTGGTCCCCACTGAAACCAGAGCAGGACGGTGCTGCTGTGAGGCATTAGAAACACACACATGTCACTGCTGGTGCTTCTGCTCCCTGTCTGCACAGATTTTGCTGGGCTAAATACCACCACACATCTTGGAAGTGTCAGGTTTTCTAATTCTGTGTTTTTGGTACTGAAAGTTACAGATAAAATTGAGCAGTAGCAAGTGGGACAAACAGCAGCAGCACAAGCAGAAAGGACAGAGGGATTATCCAGCGCCTGACTAGTCCATGCTTGTAGAGGGAGAGTAATCAACCCAAATGTCAACATTTATTAATGCTGTTCACATCAAAAGCTGTCAGATAAGCACTACATGAGAGTCCCTGGCTTCAAAAAAGAAATATTGATTGAAATAAACAGCAATTGGAGTTCCAACATCCTCACTCAATACATACCCAGCTTTGTGCTCTGTAACAAAGTCTCTGAAGGCTGGCAAAGTCAGGAAAGTACTTACAGAAATGTCAAATCATGATCTCCATCTGGTGAATACTTGTCTGTCTGATTCCTTCCATTTACTGTTAGACTTAAAGTAATAATAACTGCAAATGGAAAAGTTGCTAAAATCCCAAGCTCAGACTCATGCACGTGTACAAAGTACTTGACATGCCTACAACACATGTATTACCATGTATGTTTTAGTGGCACTATGAAATGTGGTACAATATCAAATTGTTGTAAAATAATGTGATATCAAAAGCAAATTTTTAGACACTGGAAAAATCTTAAATCTGCAAAATTTTTAACATAAAGAGATGAAAGGTATTTTAAAATAAAATTATGGACTTCAATATGGTTATGTGATTGCATCTTTGGCAGGGCTTTAGTGATCCAGTTACATGGTCAGCTAAGAGAGACCAGTGCCTCAGGGAACATATATTTATGTTGAGAGGATGGAAATTCCACAAAAGCAGAAGGGTTTTAGAGCCATTGCCAGAACAGTAGCACTGCTTACATTGCTCAGCCAGTACCCTACTCAGCCTTTCCTTCTTTCTCATTTCTGGTTTATGTCTTGGTCTTTACAAGAGCCTCAAATGTAAGTGAAGATAAATTTAAGTATTACATTTGCAAAGAATGGTAACTGCTTGAAAAACAATTTCTCAATTTTGGGTCAGTTGCCATTTAGAAGTTGCTGTCTTTTTGAAGTTCTGCTAAAAATTACATCTGAATTGAGAAAATGGTGGTCGCTGCCTGACAATTCTACCATTCATGCTTCAGTTTGTGCAGAAATGTGGTCAGGCTCTATGGCAAATACAGCTCAATTTTAAATTAGACCCAGTCCTGAGTAAGTTGGACTACTGGCTTGCAACCATGCCATGATTCAGGCATCCTTTTCAACTCTGAAAGCGTATCTTATATTTTGTTCTAGAAAAGTGGTTCCTTTATCTTCTGTTTAGTAGCTCCTGTTTTTGTTTCATGGATCTTCTCAATGTTTCATGCACTGCATGTCTGAGAATGTGTTACTGTTATTGAGAATGTCTAATTTCTGGTTCCAAGTCTGCATTTTGCCTTTCTCTACTGTATTTCCGAAAGCAAGGTAGAAGTTACTGTGTTGTTATGTTTTTAAAATTTGTTGATAGCTGTATATTTTGAGGATTTCATGAGGTTGGGGAACATCTTTTTTTTTAGAAATAGGTCAAAAGTATAATCTGTGTTTCAAATGTTTTATTTCTTGGTTGCTGGGAGTAGTCAAGTAAGTTAAAGATTGTGCCATGTTACCTCAGATAGAGGAGCTGGGGTCTCATCAGTGTATTTTTGCAAAATTTTTATAGTAAAGAATTAAACTAGTTGGGGTTTTTGATACAAGCTTCTCTGAGGTTCTGTGTGTGTATATATATATATATATATATATATATATATATATATATATATATACACTTTTTTTTTTTTTTTTTTTTTTTTTGAAAGAAGCTATGGCTGTGCATGCTTTCACAAGGGTTATCTTACAGCTTTTTGTTTTGCCCAGAAAAACAGAAATACAGTGGAATAGGTGTTTAATTTTACTCCATCTTACTGGTTTTCTCTCAGAAGATTTTGCATAAAGTTTATAAAAGCAAATGTGTTTTGTATCCATATATGCATAAAATAATAAGGGATAGAAAAGTTATTAAAATGGATGTTCTTAACCACAAAAGACACTGAATGTTCTGCTGCAAATGTCTCCTGTTTTGAATGATTAGGCAGAAAAGAGCTTGTTAGTGTTTTTCTTATTCCAATCTTTACATGTCAGAAAGATTCTTAAAGCAAAAAAGCAAATTATTCAGATTAGTTCCAAATTTCTCTTTGTTAATATGTATGATATGCAGCTTGGAAGATGAATTTCAAGTTGTTTTTCTCTGAAAATGTCCAAATAATTGATATCAGTGCTGTATCTTTTAATATATATTCATAACAATCATGTCTTTCAGATCTGTTTTTTTGTAGTTGTTTTGTTTATATCACTAGTAGCTAATACTTACTGTGGCATCTCATCATTCCTTCTGTCATTTTCTGTATCCAAGCAGAGGAGAACTGGGGGACAATGAGTGTTGGGGAACAGTTAGGTCCATTTTCAAGGTGAGATAGTTGTTTTATTTAGGCTAAAAATATTTCTTTTAGCATGTATATGTCAATCTGATTTGGAACAAAAATGTATAAATTGTATTCATTCTAAGTTATGCCATCCTGAAGTGGACATAGCAAAAGCTTTTGTGTTATAGCAGTGCCAGGGAGAGGGGCTGGGACCTTGATTCAGATGTCCTGCCTGGGTGAGAAATTCTTCTCTGAGTGTGCAGTCAAGCAGCAAACCTGACACCTATGGAAAATCTTCACTGTGCAATCTTAAATATGCACCTGTAGCACTTCTCCTGGCATTTTCTAACCCTAGACCCAGAGTTCAGGAGGTACCCAGCTCACACATAACTCACACATGGTCACGCTCCGGTGCAGCAGAGCCCAGCCCAGCTGGCACCTCCCTGTGGCAGCCACCACGGACTGCCCCCCTTGTCCTGGCACAGGAATCTGGGGTGCAAAGGGGACAGTCACACCCTGCGTGGCTGCAGAGTCACTGTGTGCCCTGCATGTGTCAGTCCACTGACTCTGGGAGATGAGATGCAACATTTAGAGATGATCTGAACCATCAGAGATTTGTAGTGGCAAAAAAAAAAAAAAAAATTCATTTAGTTGTGAATTATGGGATGAAGTGTGTATTGTGTGGACAGACAGGCAGTTTATTGCAGTAGGTGAGTGTGAGGGCTTTGCTCTGGCTGGAAATGCAGGGACATTCCTGCATTCATGTGTCACCTTTTTCCCTTCTCTGCCAAGGGTAGCTCTGCCCCTTCTCCCCCACAGGAGTTCCAGTATGAGCAAGAAAAGCAGAATTATATAATTTTTAAAAGATCCTCTCCTTTCCATTTGCTTTTATTGATCTGTTCAGTGAAGCCATGCCAGTTCATGCCAGCTAAGGGTGGAGGAATGGATTGCATGGTCACAATGCCTCTCTGGAAACTCAGGTTCAAATAAGGTTCAACTCAGGTTCTCCCACAATGGGGTGAGAAGTGAATGTGAACCAGTCACAAAATCCACTTGAGTGACCACCAGTAAGGTGGTCATCAAGCTTAAGCACTATCTAGACTCATACTTTTGGATCTGGCTTACAATTTCAATCGCCCAACAGAGATTCAAGGTATTTTTTGCATTTATGATTCTTGCTTTGTGTAAATTTAGGAAATTCAGTGGCTGAAACAAAGGCACCCATTGCAGTAGTTCTTCTGAGCATCTGGAATTGTTTAACACCAGGACTGTTATTATTACTGAATTGCTGGATTTTTTTTTTACCTTTTTGCATCAATAGGTGAGAATTACAGTGAGGACTGAGGTCTATTTTAAATGCTCCTGTTCAACTTTCACAATTGGAGCTATCAATCAAACTGATTATATTCTTGGATGTGGCATCACATCTAATAATAAACAACATTTTTTGAGTGACAGGAAAGGTTAGGTTATCTTACATGTGGATTTAACATCACATCCACTTGTTACAAACTTTCCTTGTGACAAGCTGTAAATGAGAGTTTTATCATTGACTTATGGTAGGAAAGAAAATGATGTGTGTATTTTTCACAATTACTCTTTTATCATTTTATTGACTCATGAAAGGAGGAACTCTTTGGTTAGTAAAGGTAAGGTATGAGTTTCTGAGTTTCTGGTTTAGCACTGTCCTAAGCTGGACCTCTATTTTAATTTGTTGTGTTCAATTTGTTGTATGCTTACTAAAGAAAATAATAACATCTGTGTTAATCACAGTCCTCTGTAGTGTCAGGGACAGCAGCAAGTGCTGCTTCAACACAAAACTTTGCTGAAATAGCAATGGCTTCAGAGTCTGAACAGAGTAGTCTTGGCCCTGAGAACAGTTTGGGGGTTTGTGTATCATTCAAAAATTATAAAGTTTGGTGACAAAACTTAAGGGACTCAGTGGCTTTGATTCTTAACACATAAGGACATCAATTCCAGTACCTCAGTGATTCTGGAAAAGAGCAGGGCATGCACACTGCACCCCACCCTCTGTGGTACCCCGACAAGACTTCCTTCAGCATGGGTGAGGCATTTAAAGAAGGTACAGCCATTTGAATCCATGCTGGTTTTATGCTTTGGCACTGAATCTGGCAGAAGCCAAGAATATATTTGCTGTCACCTGAGCTATTTGAACACAGGACTTGCTTGTCTTGGAGCAGGGGAACAGTTTGAAATGTAGCAAACATTGGCTGTAATAATGCACTGTTGTTTTCAGCACATGATCACAAGCATTTAAATTCAGAGAAGAGAATTAGTTTTGAAACCTCACTCTTGAAACTTGACCTGTTACCAAGTAATAATGCATCCTAGGACTTGTTCTTTGATCAAGACCCAGATTGTTTTAGCAAAGCTGTGTTGTTGTGCACATTCTGAAATTAAATAGATCTGCCTGAGCAGCTGAAAAGTGTTGAAGCATGAAAGAGAAGCTTTTGACTGAATAGGCAGCAGAAAAGAGAAAATCTGAACCAGGCTGTTGGTTTCTGAAATGGAGCTTGATCATAGGCATTTCAGAGGTGATTTCCTGTACTTCACTATCTGGACATAAAATATCTATTTATATGTAAATAGTAAAACCTGACAACTTATCTTTTTGCACTGAAGGTTGAAAGGTGTGCAGTGCAGCAGTTTGCTGTGTGGAAAGGCAAGCTGTGTATGCTTTCTATAATCTCTTGGAAAGGGGTAAAGAGTTTTTTATCATTCTGAACCTCATACCTGGAGCCTGGAAAGCAATGACACATATTCCTCTCTCACCTCTGTTTTCAGCTGATAGTACATGTTGCATTGCCAGATTCTGCCAGATGTATTTATTTGCTCTGGGAATACCAGGGGTATTTTTTCCTGGAATAAAACTGTGGGACCAAGAACCATATCTGTGATTCAGGTTTTAGAACTGCAGCTGTAGGCAGGGACTGGGTACATTCTAGAGGTAGAATGCAGTTCACTGCCACAAATTGACCATGAATAAACTGTATGTGCTCAATGAGATATTTGTGGTTGTGGCCCAGAGACATTGCTGGGTGACAGTAACATCGTCTGGTTTTTGTGTTTCAGCATGTGCATTATCCCAGCAATCTCAAAACCTGATGGAAGTATAGATGTGTTTGATATTTACCATTTGGAGGAAGATGTGTTGGTAGAATTGGAGGTGTTAAACTTATTCATTAAACTTATAGTTCCCATGGCTGTGAGGGGCCAGTGTAGAACTGCAGGCACTGGGTCTCTGAGGCTGGTTATACCAGGCTGGGGAGGGAGCAGAGTTTGCACAAAGCTTTTCAGAACCTTATATCTAGTGTTGGAAGGCTAGAAAAGTATAATTCAACTTCCAGGAGTAATTTTTAATGTATGACTTGGCAAACTAAGCTTAAGCTTAATGCAAACACCAGTGTCAGTAAGGATTGGATGCAATTTAAAGACCATGGCAAGACTGATCTACTTTCACACTGTGATGGAATATGAGCATCAGAAAATGATCTGCTTCTTCTGGGTAGATTTAGTTCATTTATCGTCTGCTCAAAAATTAGAATGCCCACGTTACAGTGGCTTAATACTTGACAAACAGTGGTGCTGTCAGCAAGAAAACAGAAATAAAGGGGAGGGAAAAATTAATTTTCTTTGAGAAAATAACTGTTCTAAGTAGAAGTTCTTAAGTCAACAAATTAAATCTGAAGAGAAAGTAAGTTTATATAAAGTCTGTTATAACTTAACAAGCTCTGAAAGGAAGAGCACCTCCAAAGGTGAACTAAGATATCCATGGTTGAAAAGAAGTCTTGAACTCCATTTAATCTTGTCCCTGAGAGAGCAGGGAAACCAAAATCATAGGGAAGGGTGGCAGTTATCCAAATATAACAGAATGTCCTCAGTCACTGAAGAAGCTGTCCCAAAACAAAGATATGGCATGTTACCATATTGTATTTCTATTGAAATTCTTTCAGAAAAGTCTCATTAACTGACCCTGCAAGTAATTTCATGTCACATTGTTTGTGAGCACTGAAAGAGTTGTGCTGTATTTTGTAAGCCATTAGACTGGGGCTCTTTCCCATATACTGCCCATTTCTCCAGTCTGTATTTGCTTCTGTTCTCTCTCTCTTTTTTTTTTTTTTTTTTCCCTCCTGAAGCTCTGACTTACATTTTCTTATTTAATTTCAATGCACCAGTAACACAGAACCTGGTGCAGTTTTAATGCATTGGTTAGTCCTGGCACATGAGACAAGGATGTGTCTATATTGTGTAGGTTATGTCTATATTGTGCTAGGCCATAGTGTGTCACTACAAGTCCCAGCTGTGTCCTGGAAACATTTATTAATGAGCTTTTCCCTGGCTTGAAGGAGCCCTGGGCATGCCCTGGGAGCTGCTCCTCCTTGAAGAACATCCCTGGATGCCAGGAAGCTCTATTGACCCACCCAGTGACATTGGTGACACTCCAATATCTGCTGTCTGTGTTAGCTGTGCATGTTCTGATCATAAAGGTCTCGAGCTCCTTACCACTCGTTTTCCTGCGTTCTGTGACACAAGCAGCTGTCCAGGATCACACAGAGATTCTGCCTTTATAACCAGCCCTCAGATGGAGTCAGTCACAGCTGATAAGTGATAAAATCACATCGAGGGCTCCCGAGTCCTGTTGAGATTCATCATTGCAGCTCCTCTTGGCTGGGCTGCACTGATACCTTTGTCAGAGGAAAACTACATGTTATTTTCAGATCTTATGGAATGAAACATCAATTTGAGACTTTCAGCTTTAATCCTCTCTCCATGAGAGAGTTTGGTGCCATATCTGTGTGCCCCAGATGTTTCAGGAAACCAGTTGAGTAAATCAATAGGTCATCAAAGCAAGCTAGGAAAATAGAAAAAGTATTACTCTTACTGTTTTGTAAAAATCAGCCCAGTGTGGTGGAATGTTTTTCAGATCAGATGTGCTCAAAGCATAATACCTTGAGTGTCACCAATGAGGATTTCACTGAGATTGTTCTGCAGGAGTTTTCTGATGGTTGTCTAGACAGATAGAGTTCTCAGTGCTGGACACTTTTTATTTTATTTTGTTTTGTTTTATTTTGTTTTATTTATTTCATTTTATTTTAATGGGGAAAAGATGAAGAGAGCGTTCTCTGTGTGTTTCTATACAACTGGATATTAAAGTCATGCTGGGGAGTATTCAGTCTTTAATTAGTCCCTCTTCTAAGCCTGGAGATTTCAGCACTATGAGCTGTGAATTGCTGTTCTCAGCTTTGCCTATTTCCTAATGTTGATGTATTGAGATTAAGTTAATAAAATGATGTATGAATGTTGCAATAGGAGAAACAGAAACAAAATCACCCGATAGGAAGCAAAGATTGAGCAGAAATAATTCAGGTGGAGGGAGAGACTTCCCTGAGAGCAGACTGCAAGTGCAAGCTTTGGAGCACTCACTTGCTGTGGGCACAGGCAATGAGCTGGCAGCCAGGGAAGGAGCTGAAATGCAGCTTGTCACCAAGGCTGCCAAGGGTGGCACTGGTTTGTCCCAAAAGAAAATAAAACTATAGTGACCAAAGAAGTATGTCTGAAGGAAGGCCAAATATAAATTTTTTTGACTCAGTAGGAAGAAAGCTTTGCTGGCTTCCAGATAGGAACTGCAAAGGGAGATATGGAGAAGAAATAGTCCTAAAATATGGGAGAATCTGGGGTGGGAGTTAAAAATATGTTGAAAAAGGCTGTATTTAGCATTATCTTGAGTGAGCTGAATTTCAATCTTCATATCTTCAAAATAATTACTTGTGGTCAAATTAATTTATAAATTTGATCAAAAAATTAATTGTCATGTTTTTTGTTTGTAGGAGAATCACAATCTCTGTCATTGTTAGCTATTTTTATACTTCACTTCAGCCATCATAAAGAATTAACAACCAGTTTTTGAAAACCCTCAACTGGTAATTCCACTAGTGAGACAGAAGGAGACAGGCAGATTTGAAAAATGCCAGCAATGGAAATAGATTGTGCTACTTTTTCCTCAGGGAAATAGGATCTTTTCATCTTTTTTTTTTTTTTTTTTTTTTTTTTTTTTTTTTTTTCTGGAATGAGTAAAACTGGAGAAAAGAAATGTCAGAGTCATTGACAAATCCTCCTCTGTCCCCAGGGAAATTACCCAGCGTGGCTTTGGGCATCAGGTAACTTCTCAAGCCATAAGACAGTGCAAGGATCCAGTAATGAACACCATTAGCTTTTTTCTGCTCTTCTCTGCTGTGCTATGTGTAACTATAACTTCACCAGAATGCTTTTGTTGTTGGCAACTTATTTGCAGTCCAAAAGGCAGATCAAGAAGCTATTTCTCCACATCTCCCCAGGCACAGCAGCTTCCAGGGAATGTAGTTCTGTGTCACCTCCTGCCATGGCCAAGAAACACCTGGATTTCGTGTCAGAGAAATGCTCCCTTCAGCTGATAACTCTTCCGTTTTAAAATTAATTATTACAGAAAGATAATCCATTCAAGAATTTAGTTGTGAGTAATAAGGCTAGATTGCCAGAACTGATTGGATTGCATCTGGTATTTCTGAAAGGAAACTCCTTGACCAATTGGAGTAATCATATTTTTATAGTAGAAGTGATTAGACAAAACCTAAAGAGCTGAGACTGAGGAAGTCTTGATTATTGTCTGTTATCTCAAGTACAGTCTGTAGGACCATGGACTTATTTTCAGTTTAGTACAGCAACTGAGGTTGAAGTGACCACAAATGGAGTAGTTTTCTGGTTTTGCAGATTTAATGGATGCCTGAGAGCTTATGTAGCCCAACAGAAAATAGTCTGAATTTTGTAGAGCAATAACAGTATTTCTCGGCATTTCATTGAGTCTTTAAGTAAATGACATAACAGATTGAATTTATAATCAGTGTTCTTTATTTTCTTGATGCTGTGCAGAAATCATAACAAGTGAAATTTAATTGCATATTTGAAATAGGAAAAATTGTTGAGGTAATTTGTGTGAATGAGATTAAGCCTCTTTTATATGTATCACCTAAATCTGTGCTAGTTCTGACCTTGCCATTGTTTAAAAGTAGTGCCAAGGGGTGACTTTAAACTCTTTGTTCATCTCTGCTGTTGTCAGTTCTAATTAGTCAAAGTTAAAAAAGAATCTTTCATGTGAAATAAAATATGTTGATGTATAAGCTTGTTAAGGATATGTTGCTCCTCCTCTTCAAACCTCATCTTTCTGTTTGTGCAGTCTGACATGTGAATTAATCAGAGAGATTCAGGGCTATTTTTTCAAGTAGAATAGAACCATGTCAACAAGCTATCCACATTTCATTTTTATCTTGTGAACTGCTGAAGGCATGAAGAGCAACGTTCAAATTGTGATCTGTTCCTTGTTTCCTATCTCATTTTCCTCCTCGTTGTCTTTGCTTTTGAAATACTCCCATCTGGATTTACATCTAAGGATGACAGATGAGAGAAAATTTCAGCACACTGTGGTGTTCTGTGTGTCTGGCAGAGCATCCCACTTCAGTGATGTGCTCTTATACATAGCCTTGTCCTCAATGTTTTCTGCAATTACTTGACTCAAAATCAAGATCCTGCCTCAAGACAGAACAGCATCTATTAATAAATTCAGGTGAAATTTTTTAGGAATTTTAAAATGATGACAATTTTTAAATAGTCTTTGTCAAAATGCAGAAGGGTTTTAAGAATAAATAGCAATTTCTATTCTGTAACAGTGTTATTTATTCTGAAGACTTCCTTCTCATTCCCTGAGTTGCAAATTGAAAATGGATCTGTTCTAAAAAACAAAATGAAATTTACAGCCTTGAAGAAACTGAAAATATTCTGGTTTTAGGATAAAGTTTTCACTATTTGTCACTGTACTGTGGAATGCACTAAATTAAAGACCTGAGTATCTTAAGATGCTTTGGAATTTCAATGTGTTCCATCTGTTTGAGTGTGTGTTCATACCTACGGAAGGATGAGCTATCTCACACATCTTGGCAGTGCAGATAAATGTATATCAGAGATCAGCCACTGCATTAAATAACTAATACAAAACCTACAGTATGGGGTCTGGGGGGGCCCACAGGGTAGACATTTATGAAAATAAACCAACATTTATGAAAAATAATGTGAGAATTGAATTATTTTTACTTGTGGGATGTTCTGTTTTTGAATATTGAAGTAAATACCCAGACATCTCTAATGGACAAAACAAATGGAATCTTAAAAAATACTTCAGTAATTAAAAAAAAAAAAAATGCTACTTTTTCAAGATACTTCAGTCAATGATAAATTCTTGCATGCCCATGTTATTTTTAATTTTTTTTTCACAATGTGGGCATTGTATGGATTTATTTTCTAAATAGAAATATATGCATTTCAGTCATATATCTTAGTCCTGTATTAAAACCTAGAATATATGCAAAATGTACAATGCAGAGAAAATGGCAAATGCACAGAATTGATTAGTCTGCCATAAGGAATAATTGCATTTATGATTACTAATTTTTAACCATAGATTAATATTTTATTACACTATATTCTGCTGTTCTTAGGAAATCTCAGGGGGAAAGTTGTGTATCTTTGTATTATCTACCAATAGTAGTTTTTAGGGCAAGTAAAAGAAAAAAAATTCTAATTATCTTATCAATGAGCGTTGCCAGGTATCAGCTTTGTGTCCCAAATGGTTAAACTGAGGCTCTGCAATGACAATTCTCTGTGTTTGTGTTGATGTCTATGTTATCTTCTGGAGTTAAGGAACCTGGTAGATGGATTTTCATGTCTCTGGATTCATTTAATTTGGATTCCTTGAGCTTTCTGTTCTGAGTGAATTGCTTCTTTTTCATTATTGTAAATCTTCCATAAACTCATTCTGGGCTGCATGAAAGAAAAATTGTGGACTTGAAATCAGTTGATTTCAAGTAAATAAAGTGTTTTCTTTGAAAACAAGTCAAGGCAGCCTTTGTGTCCTGAGCTGCAGAACTCCTGTCTGAAGTAGGTACTGCTGGGTAAAAGTCACCTCTCTGCTTTGTAGCATCATTGTGTTCTGATCTTACTCATTTTTAAAAATACAGTTATTTTTCTCATTACAGATTGTAATTTATTTAAATAAATTATATTAATTTATCTTAATGTCGCCACATAACAGAAAAGGGACATTTGAGGTCTTTTGTCTCTGATAATATTAATTTCAAGAATTGATCTTACACATATTGCAAATTGCAAAATAAACAAATGACAAAGCTATCTAAAACAGAGTTATTTTACATTTTATACATTGATAGTCAGTAAATCTTGTTTTTCCAGTGTCACATGGCTTTTGGAAGCAGATATGTAATAATTTTTAAAAATAATGATCAGACAATAAACAGTTTTATAATTTTGTAATTAATCTTCAGTAGTGAATTTTTTATAATATCTGTTAAAACAACCTTTTTACTGAAGCATCACATGGAATAAAGAAATAAACTAAGAGCTAGTTTATGCAAAGATAGTATTAATGTTTGCAGCATTGCCAAATGGAGCAGAAGCTGACAAACAGTTCTTGTGAGGTAGTTAAATCTCCACCACAACTGAAAAATTGCTAAAAGGTGAAAATATTTTTTAACTTGCAGAACAATATTTTTTCCATTTTTCTTTTTTTTTCTTTTTTTTTTCCTATTTTTTATTATGGTATTTTTTTGTTTCAATGTTTTTGTGTACTTAAAATATATATTGTATTCTGTGTAAAGTTTGAAAACAAGTCGAAAATGTTAAGTTCTTGCACTGTTCAGGTGATGAATACTCTTTTTTACAGAACTGCAATAAAGTCAATAGACTCATGACAAGTATGATTTTGACCCGTTCATGCTCTTATGGATGCATTAGTGACCATGCTAATAGCAAGTCTGGAAAGGATTTCCATTCTCATAAATGAATTGCAGATACTAAGTAATTAATGTATTTTATACCTGCTTCAACAAAGAGAATTCTTTTTTTCTGAAAGCTATTAAAAGTTAAAATTTATTCTTGGTGTAAAGCATAGCTTCAGTCTTTTTCCACTGTAAGGAAGCATCTGCTTGTTTTAAAAGCTTGTAGTTTACCACCTTAACTTCAGGGCACTAACAGTAGTAAAAACCCAAAAATTAAAGTAATGAAGCTTAAACATCAATGCATACAAAAGGCAGTAAAAAAAGCTGTAACAAGGCTTTTAAATTTTTATTACAATAATATGTCCCATTTTCCTTTGTCCTGTGAATGCAAAGCAGGAAGCATTTATTGGAGAGAGGTGGTGTGAGAGGAGTGAGGAGCTGGCTGAGCAGCAGGTGTGCTTAGTTCCAAACACTTGGGCTCCAAGGTCTGTTCTTGTTGCCTGGTTTTATTTCCCACTGGAGGATTCTACTTTTCAAAACAGACATAACTAAAATGGCTTCAGTCTTTGTGTCCTGTTCTCTCTTTTCTTTCTCTCTGTTATTCTTACTTATGTTTGTCTTTTGCTTCAGAATTCACTCTCATGTGTGTTATTTATTTCCATGGTACACAATTCTCTGAAGCCAGCAGTGTGTAATCAGTTATCTTGCTTCTTAACATTTTGTGTCTTTGGTTTCAGAAAGGTACAACTGTGAAGAAATTTGCTTGCTTGTTTTGTTGTCTATCTTGAGATTCAGAGAAATAATTCTAACAAAAACCTGCTGGTAATTTTTTTCCTTAAAGCATCTCTTAGGAGACTTCTACTTTATTGAAAAATGAAATGCCTTTGGAAAGCATTTCTAATTTATCTGAAAACAAAATCACCTCTGGTAGAAATGAACCACTTGAGGTCTTCTAATCCAAACCAGTTTTCAAAGACAGGTTAATTAGATCGGATTGCTCAGGGCCCTGTCCAGTCAGGTTTGAGTTTCTCCAGGGTCAGATGTTCTGCAGCATCTTTGGGGCCCTGTTTCAAATTCAGCTGCATTCAGATCCCCAGCCAGGTCTTTGCAAATATCAGGTCCAGCAGAGAACCTGCACCTGCTGCCGCCTCGGTCAGAGGTGTCAGGGAGTTATTGTCAACTCACCCTGATTTTGGGCACCTCCTGGCTTGCTGGTGCCATTCTGCCCTTCCAGCAGGTACAAGGTGGATAAAGTATCCAGGAGGAGCCAAGATCTGCAACTGTGGGGCACTTGCAGTTGTCCGAAAAGGTTTCACCTCCTGCTCCCTGCTGACCAGGCTGTGGCAGCAGAACCCCCCCACCATTTGTGCCATGGTGCTCTGCCCCTGCCCCAGGAGCTCATCCCCTTCCCCAGGCACAGCTCCACACATTCCAGCTGCTATCCCACACTCAGGACACTTTCCTTCCCCACCTTCCTGCCTGTCCTTCTTAAATAGCCTGGATTCATCCAGTCCTGTGAGCTGCCCACAATCTCTGTGGACACTTCTTGTGTTTGTTTGAATTAAAGCAGATCAATAACAATATCGGATTTCCTTGGATGATGTAGGTTTTTTATCTTCAGGGTGTATGCCAGGAATTAAAGGTATTCCTAATCACAGAAGTCAACAGATCAAAACGCTTCCTGATCATATTAGTCTGATTACAAGGGCAGCTAAAATCAAACCTGTTTCCTCAAAGCAGCAATAGAATCCTTGTATGTTGATGCATGTGGTTTTATCTGATTTTGTAGGAAGAGTTAATTAACTTCCTTTCTTCTAGATTCCTCTACATTTTCCACTGTCTGCTCTGTCTGAAGCACCTGTCATTGTATTTTTGGTTCCCCCCTTTTGCTGTTATTTAGTGCTGCTCTGATGATTAACAGCATTTTGCTATTGAGGTCCTGCAGCAGATCTTTGGTTCTCAGAACTAATA
Source organism: Taeniopygia guttata (assembly GCF_048771995.1). NCBI lineage: Eukaryota > Metazoa > Chordata > Aves > Passeriformes > Estrildidae > Taeniopygia > Taeniopygia guttata. Next base: position 14,020,440 of record NC_133036.1, read on the forward strand.
GTGCAGCAGATGGCTTGGACTCACAGGCTGCACTACAGTAAAGGGGAAAAGTGTATTGAAGTTGTGCATCTTCAAAGTTGAAGTAACTTTTTAGATTCTGGACCTTTTCGAAAATGGGAGGGGGAAATTTTGAGTTAAAATAAAAAGGGATCATATCTGGAATCTCTTCAGATCTGGTAGAAGGAGACTGCCCAGGCATGGCAGAAAGTAGAAAAATGGAAGGATTGGGCCAAGTTCTCCATATGTATGAAGATATTTAAGGATTAATTAACTGATCTGGCAATAGAGAGAATGTCCAAACTGCAGGCACTGTCCACACTAGGGTTGCCAAAGGGAAGGTCTGTTCTTTGTGAATTTACTTTTCCTGGATCAGCTGGGATGAGGAGCCTTTGAGTTGGAAGGCCATCTGATACAGCAAAGCAGAGTAAATTCTCTTTATCTGGAACTGTAATCCCAAATGAATTAAATGCGTAACTACTTACATTCATGTAATTTACTTGTTGTTTAACATCCTCATGATTTGATATTTGCTGTGTCTTGCATGCAGCTCTCTGATCCTCAGATTTCTCCTCCAGCTGCCCTTGGGATGCCTGTGTTCATCTGTTACACCATTCTGGTATTTAGTGAATCACATATTAAAAATATTGCTCTACTTGGTGTCCTTTAAGGGAGCACAAATGTTTATTCCTCCCTTATATTTTATCCTGGTGGGAAACCTGTGTTCTTAAGGGCAATAAAGACTTGACTTGGATACCAGATGTGTTTAAATTTATTATCCAGACTTATAAAAGAAGTGTCTGGAAAGAAATTGCTTTTCTTCTATCCAGTCTAACCTTAGACTGGCTTTGAGTCCTACTAAATCAAAACTTTTATTGAATTAAAATGTCATAATTTGCTTTAGGTTTATTTAGCAGATCACCACTATTCTGCATACTTATGTGAGGAAATATATTAAAACACTTTCAGATTAGTGTCTAGCACACTTTGAGTCTCTGCTGTAGTGTTGTGGTGATTCTCCATCAGATGGTGCTATTAGAATTTAAGATAAGTACTTAGCCTGGTTTGGTTTTATGAGTTGTCAGCTCTTCATCCTGTTTGTCATTTTTTATTTTAATTTACTTAGTGAAGTTTTATGGGAAGTTTTTATACTGTTCAAACAGTGAAGAAAGCCACGTGTGAACACATGGTAAATGTCAAATTCACTACTGATTTGAAAACATGCCTCTCAGCATATTTTATTAAATGTTGTGGGTTATTCACTAAATTTTTACCTTAAGTGTCATGAGTTCTGTGAAATCACACACTGTTCTTATCCAAACCTAGGATTAACACAAACATTTCTGAAAGCTCCTTCTGCTGTTCAGAACCACTTGATATTTGGGATGTGGTTCTAATTTGGATACTTATAATTTCCAAAGCTTTTTGTATTGGCCTGTCAGCTGCCTTTTGGGTATTTTTTTTTTTTTTTCCCTCACAGAGGATCAAATTTTTAAAGTATTGTAGTACTTCTAGAAATATGATCCTAAGTTATTTAATAATGTAATCAAATTTGTTCTTTTATTTTCTTCAAGGTTATTGATGATAAAGTTTGGCTGGGATGTGCATGTAAGCCCTGGAAATGAAGTGAGAAATAACTACTTCAAAAAGATTTCCCAAATGTCTGTTAATACTTAAATAATGGTGGGAGCAAGGATACAGTTGTCAAATTTGACTATTTACCCTGGGGGAATTCTAAATATTTTAACTTTTAACAGTCCGTTGCTCAAATTTGCTCAGTGTAAACAGATAAATCTCAAGCAAATTTAATTCAGACTGTGTGTTATTTGTGCAGCTCCTTCCTGCTGCTGTTCATTGCTGCTATGGTGTGACTGGGAATCCTGGAAAGCTTCTGGTGCTTCTTTTTCCTATTATATGGATTTTAAGTCCAGTAAATGCTTTTATGTTAATCATGATCAGGACTCTTTATGCAAATACTTGTTCAAAAAAGGCCATGCAATGCCTCCATTTCAGCCATCTCTCTGGTATAAAAAAACCCCAGGGAATAGTTTCTGTAATATTTTTGAAAATCACGATAGCCATCCTTTAAACTAGTTCTGCTTCACATTTCATTGAAGTGGTACTTATCTAACGTGGTAGGTTGCTAAACAAAAACCCATTTGACCTTGCAATTGGTATCTAGACCTTGCTCAAAGAAATTAATCTAGAAATGCTAAAACACACTTCAAAGTTTCTCATTTACAGCTTTGCAGTAATTTGCTTTTCCTCTGGTAGTTTTTGGCACAGACATATTTTCTTCTTTCCTATTAGAACATAAAGATACAAAAGAAATTACTTTACATGATGTGAATGCTTAGAAGCACATTTTAATTGCATTTGGTATTGCTTGAAATACTAATTATTGCTATAGCCAGATACTAAATTGTGTTAGAGTTTTAACTGATTTTTCAGTGATTAAAGGGAAAAATTCAAAATGTTTCTCATTATTTATTCTTTATTTGGGAAAAAAGCAAAAAATAGTTAAGACACGTTTTGATAGTTCTCAAAATGTTGAAAATTTCACACATGGTGAACAGAAGGCGGCTCTGCTATGGGTCTTTGATTTTATTTCTTTATTGGATCTTCACTTGAGAAATATTGATGGAATAATCATCTAAAGCTAAAAGAAGTAAGGCCAGGAAAATCATAATATATTTATGTGTTGTCTTGATTTTTTGTTCTTGTGTTTTTGGTTTTTGTTTCTTTATTTGTTGAAGGTTCTTTGCTTGGTTTTTTTTTTAGATTTTTTTTATTTTTTAAATATTTAAGGATCATGCTTCCACACAACCCCATGTAATTTTGCTGTTCCTGAAGTATGCTTTTTTGAGAGCATAGAAAATATTGCAGCTGGTAGGAAAACTTGGGTGGTTAAAGTACACTGAAATCTTGACTAAGTCTCCTCAAGGACCTATCAAACCCTCAACCCCTCATCCACAAATTTTGAATGTTTATGCATGTGTAAAATACCTTGTGTTAAAATATTTAACTTTGCATCTAATATACAGGAAAAAAGTAGTAATTTTAACATATGGTTCAATTTACATTCCTAAAGAGTATAGGAGTAACCTGAGCCTCATTTTCAGAAACCATTATGGAAAGGGGCACCTTCCCATAAGAGGGCAAATTTCTGTCTTTTCAGCTCCAATGAAATTGCATCCCGTGGTGAGCCTGTGTATTGTTAAATCATGGATTTCTGTGTCTGTGCAGAGGAGCTGTGGGAGAAGTGAAACATCTTTCCCAAAGTCATGCCCACAGGCAGGCCAGTGCTCCATTTCCCCTCTCTTTTGGGGGTGTTACCATCATCTCCTTGCAGATGGTATTAAAATGAGTTTTTTCAAGAACCAGCCATAGAGGATAAAGAGGAAACAAGCTGAAATCCAACAATTTATTTATCATATCAATTTTTCAAGTGATGTGAGTCATGAAAAGTGAAGTGAGGTTTTTTTCATAGTCAGGAAAGGTATAATGAGCAGCTTTCAGGTCTCTGCCAGACATAGTTCTATGGAGGTGATTTTTGGTAACATCCACACTATTATGGGATAGCGAGTGTCTTTAGACCCGGCCGCACTGCACAGCTGCACAAAGCTGCTGGAAACAGTAGGATTGAAATGGGTCATTAAAAGGCATTTCTGTGATAGTGCTCCACTATCAAAAGAAAATATTTTGATTGTGTTCAGTGTTATCCTTGCTGGGCAAATTAAAATTCTTGTCTAGAGACCAAGAGGTGTAGCTTAGATTAATATCTTAGAGAAGGAAGAGCATATTATCATCTTCCACAGTCTAATGCCTTTATCTGAGCCAGCAGTTCATGATGCTGTGAACTGCTAAATCCAAGTGACCTTTCCTGGTGATCTTCACAGCAAGTGGCAAGAATAACAAGTACACACACAAGGCTGCTCTGAAACTCTTCTTTCCTCACTGTTTGTATTATTGCTTCTTTATATTTAAAGATTTCTTGCAAACAATGGCTGCTACCAATATGCCCACAGTAATGATTTGATGGCTGGGATCTCGCCACTGGATGCAATTTCATTTGAGCTAAAAAGACAGAAATTTGCCCTCTTATGGGAAGGTGCCCCTTTTCATATTCCTTTGGGATTAATTCCTATTGTATTGCCACAGTGGGCACACTCTATTAATACTTTATAAAGACATTCCCTAGGATGATATTTTGATAGAATTTCATTTGGCAACTGCTGGTTTGGTTTCACTCATATTAATTCATTTCTCTGAGTTCTCCTCCATGTGTTTTTTTTGCTGGATCCATAGTAATCAGAGATAATCCTGAGAACAATTGCCTCCGAATCAGCAGGTCTGCTCTTAGATAAAATCATATAGACTCTCAAAGCCCCTTATCCTTGACTGAAATTGATTGATAGGAATTAGTGGTATAAAGTGCATTTTTTTATGTACAGTGAACCTTGTTTGTATTTAGCTTCTCTGCTTATATAGATGGAAAAGTGAATTAGCAATGTGATTTTTTAAAATGGGATTAGGTATTCCAGTTTGGTGAATGCTGATATCTATTTCATTCATGCTCCACTTATGTTCTTTGCAGGATGAAGCAATTTAGAAACACTTTATTAATATGACACTGCTTTTGTGCCAGTGTTTGGCAATATCATCAGTGATTACTTGGTCTGTCTGGCTTTTATAGGAATTTACATAAAGCAGAAAACTTTATTATTACACTAACCCGAGTAAATTCAATTATTTTGATATTTGTAATCTTGTTTCTATGCAGGCTGTCTGAACAAAAAGTCCAATAGTCTCATGGTTTTAAAGCTAACATGTCTAGTGAAAATTAAAACCTTGCTAGATGACTTATATTACTTGTATAATAAATTTATAGAAACTGTTATTAAAATGGTTCCAGCAAGTGATAAACCAGCAGTAACACAGAACATTTGCCAGTTGTTAAATCCAAGCCTTATAAATTGCATGGTTACTCCAGTGACATCTGAAGGTGGAGTGATGACCACAAAGATGTATTTTCCTCCAAGCATTCTGCCAGATTGTCTGTGGGTTGGACTGTTGTCTTTCCATGGGAATTCCTGCCAGTTGGACATGCAATCATGGAGTCACAAAGCTGTGGTCTCCTGATAAAGCACTAAAAACTGTATGAAATAAACCCCAAGGCCAATCCCTGCCCTTGGTGCCTGCCTGACTCTGCCTTTCTAAGAGCCCAAAGCAGCTAATCCAGTATTTCCCCTCTGGAGCTAAGAAATGGCTTTATACTCCAAGTTTTGAAGAGGCAGTCTGGCATTCAGGCTCAGAGGGAAAATTCATCTTCATTGGTTCCTTCCTGGTTTGCCAACATACCTGTATTGGAGTTAAAGTGCTCAAAGTGCAGCCTGCTGGTGCTGCTGCAGTAACCTCTTACTATGGGATGTTAGAACACACTGACCTTTATTCACAGACATCAACAAAGTAGTGGTAAAGACTCAAAATCCTATTTTTCATTCCAGTCTCTCTGACTTGTTGACCATTGGTGAGCTCTAAGAATCAAAATTGTGGAATAACTTCCAGTTCTTACTCTTTTTCATCCTATAACTGTACTGAAAAAACTTGCCAGCATTTCAAGATCCAAACTTGAGGGAAAAAAATAACAATATTTTTCTTTTTTGAATAAAGAACCCAACACAACCCATTTAAAGTCAGTAGAATTTTACTTCTTTCAATGTGTCTTTTATTATGGTATTTTATTACATCCTCTCTCCATTTTTGAACCAAAATGAGCAGGAATAAGCCTCTAAAAGTAGGGGTCAATGCTAATTCTGAATTGAGACTTTTAAAATTTCATGTGTTGAATTTAACAGAATTTTTGAGTATTATAATATTTGGGGAGAAAGGTACAGCAAATTATGTAAATTTCACTAAGCTGAATTTTCAGGCCTTTAAAAAAAGATTTTACCTGCAACTGTTTCAAATTTGAATGTTGATCATCTGTGCGTTGTTGTGAGCTGCACACTTCTGAAAATGTGACAAACCTTTGTGAGAAATATTTTCTTGAGCTTGCCCAAGGAGTTAGAATAATGGGTACAGCTGAAGAAAACACTTCTGTGTTTAATTGAGATGATATTTTGGTATAATTCTGAGAATATGTGCCAGATTCTATAACAACATAAAATCTAATACTCTTTTTTTTTTTCCTCCTGCAATTCCCAGTAAAATTTTCTGTATTGTTAATGAAGAAGATAACTTATACATCAGTTACTTTCAGGCAAAACGTATTCTCTGGGGTGTGCTCAGTTTGAGAGAAATCTTTTCTGCTGTGTGCTGACAAAGTTTTCCATTTATCAGGACAGTCTGACAGGAGTGACCCACCAGTACAAGAACTGGTCACATTCATTTTTTGCTGAATATCTCAGAGTGTCATTTCAGTCAAGCTGGGACAATTCCCTTAAGAGATAAAGACAGCTATCATAAAAATCTGCATGGAAATAAATTTTGATTTTGATACTGAGATGGTTCTGAGATCATCTGACCTTCTTGTTTCAGAATTTGACACTTGTTTGAAAGTGCCATATTTCATGTGCTGAAATGGTGGCAAAATGGGAAATGCAAGAGTCCAGCTCAGGCAGTCCCTGGCCACAGCTGCAGGTGGTGGTGGTGGCTCAGGGTGTGTTGGGGTGGTCAATATAAGCAGTGTCTGAGCTTAGGCTGAATTCAGGCTCCATGGAGGGGAAGTGAACACTGAATTTTAAAACAGGTGTGATTTTTGAGCAAAGTGTGTGATAATACTGAGGTTTCAAACAGTAATAATCCTATGACTCTCCAGTGTACATTGCTTTTTGGTTTGCTTTCTCCCCCACTCTGGTACCAGCTGTTTCTTTTCATTTTCATTTTTCTTTTGGTTTGTTGACCTTGTTAAAACTAAAGAAAGCCTTTCTACCTTTTTTTTTTTTTTAATTTATTGAAAAATTATTCAAAGGAAATGAGACTGGAGCCCAAAAACCTTTGGTTTTCCCCTTAAAAAGGCAAACACCTTTATGTGTTATCATTGATCTAGTTAGAAGTTATTAAGCTTTCAAGTATTCCTTATATACATAACATATTTTAGAAATAAAGGCCTTGTTGGTAAATTGCAATTAGACTTTGCTGTTTTTAAGTTGGCTGACAGAATCTTGCTCTGTATTAAAGGTGAAGATAAATGAAGGCAAATAGACTGTACTAATGGCAGTTCAGGGTTTTGTGCAAGGTATTTTTTTCTGTGAAAACATGCTTTGGGCTATGAGCAATATCCGTAGGTTTGGTCAGTGTCAACCCCATTTGACTGTGGTGGGGTTGATAGTTAATCCAGGTGAGGTGGCTGTGGCTGTGCAGGACACGGGGTGAAAGCCAAGTGCCCAGGGCTGCTGCTGCCTGTCCTGCTGAGCTCTAAACTGCAGAGAAGAGGAGGGATGAAGGCAGGAAATTATGGTACGATGACAAAACTGAGACTGAAATTGTCCACCTACCTCAATGAAGACACAAAACAGTAAGTGTATATTTTCTGGATGAATCAGGTATTAATAGAGAATTTAATAAAAGTTGATAGCACAAGCAGAAGTATGAGCTGAGTGCAATATAAGAGTAATGATCAGTTAAAATTGCTTCCATGTCGAATACCAGTGACATGTGAAGTGCCTGATTTAGCTTTTTGTTCACACAGGGCACAGAGCTGTACCCTGGAGAGGAACAAACCTGGCAGGAGTTCCAAGCTGAGAGACCATGGAAAGCCCGCAGGATGTGAGCTGGAAAGAAGGGTGGCCAGTGTGGTGGCTTTTTAATAACTGCATGAATATTTAGTTTGAATTCTTTCTTCTTTTGGACTCACAGGACACGAGTTAGAAACCTGGTGTCATGATGGGGATACTCAGTTGCTACTGGAAATAGAAAGTTCTATTAGCACTGTTGCTCCAGGTATTTGTCCTGGTATTTGTACAGTTTGGTTTGGAAATTTGAATATGAGCTGAGAATAAGGTGTCAAAAGCAGGAAGACCTTCTGAGAGTTCATTAAATAGCAGATTAAAAAAGGCTTGATGAATTTTGCCATTGTAGAATTGGCCTTTTTGCTTTGCTGGGTAGCTGAGTATTTAAGCACCAAGGGGAGTCTGCAGACTGTGTGCTTTCAGTGATCCAGCACCGTGGAATCAGGGGAAAAGAAACCATGCCAAAGTACACGAGTCTGTTCTGAGAGAACTCACAGATCTGAAATGGAAACCAGCTGTGATGGGGGCAGAGGGAATGAAAAACACTTAAGTAATAGAAATTTAATTACCCTGAATTTTCATCATAAACAGATCAGAAGTATATCACACCTCAGTGTACTTACTGGTCTTCAGTTATCTTTAATTAGAAAATATTCTAATTATTTTTATTCCCAGGAAATTGTATATTGTTAGGCCCAGGGGATTCTATATTGTCAAACTATTTTTTTTCCTTATATGAACATTGAGAGGTATGCTTTAGAACTGAGGGACCTTCTGTTCTTTGATATTAGTTAAATGTTCTGTTTCATCACACGTATCTTGAATTATCTAGGTTGTTCAAACATTTAGGCATCTTTAGTTTTAGAAATTCTGTACTCAGGTATTTGTTAGGAAATTATTTTTTAATTAAATTGCTTGCAAATTGCATTATACATATAAATGTGTAAATATATATATTCAAATGAGACAGGTGAAGTTATCTTCATATAGTAACAAAAGCTATTCAATTGCCTTCTATATTTTGATTTGCAGCATGAGATTTATTTGTCTGTACCATTTTCTATGCTCAGTATTATCCCTGTTACTAAATAAGTCATCAGATTTTTAATTATTTGTAATATTTTGTGAGTTCTGAAAGATGCTTCTCAGCATATAGAACCATTGCAGTGCTCAATCATTGTAATTTCACACATGATGAGATGAATAGTTTTTTGGTTTTTTTTCTGTGAGGAGTTTAAATTCTGCTTCTCCTGTTCAATTTATTGTACATTTACCTAAGTTTGGTTATTTAAAATTTGAGTTTCTAATTTAACTTTCTTCTTAAGTGCCCCACCCTAGTTTTCCTTCAGAGTATATTTGAAATATGATCAATCTCCTCTGTGTATGCTGGTAAAAATTCTGTGCAGATAAATCAAAGCCTGGGTTTGCAAAGAAGAACATTATTCCATTATCAAATAAATCACAGAGTTTATGACTCTTTTTAACGGCACTGCCAGAAGTTATTTACTGAATGATCATGAAATACAGATGGTATTTCACTCAGAGTCACAGATACCTGAACAGGTCAAATATTTTGGTGCATAACTACAGCACAAAACAAGAAAACGTGAAGGCCGAATCTAATAGCTTTTTGGCATTTCACACATAAATAGAGCTTTTTATATTTGCTTCAAGATTAGTATTTCTTGGTATCTGTATAGTTTATAAATGAATATGTAATTGTACTTTCATGCAGGGGATCCCACAATAGCGGGATCGGTGTTGGCAGAGCAGGTTTGGTGCTGACTGCCGTGGGTGGATGGCTCTGATCCCTTCTCAGCTTTGTCCAAGAGGAAGGCACAGAACAGCTGCATGAAACTCCAACCCACCCATTAAAAAACACCCCAGTCCTGGCGGCAGGGATTTGTGGAGGCGAAGTCTCATGATTCAGCAAAACCCCTCCATGCTAAGTACAGAAAAATGAAGTACAAAAATGAGCAGCTTAGGTGAGTACATAAAGTCCCAGTGTTTCTGTTAGGGTACTAGGGAATCGAGTTACCATTGGAGTTTCAGAACCATGACTTCAATTCCCACAGTTGTGATGGATTTCAGCAATGTAGTGGCTCTTGCATCCAGGGTTTCATTCCTTGCCATATTGTGCAGGGTGTTGTCACCCTGCTTGGTTTATTTTCTGCCCACTAATGTATTGTAAATTCCCTTTGACACAAGAGAGTTTTCTTTGGTTCACTTGTGGATCCTGTAGTACAGGATTTTTCTACATTTTTGGCATCTGAGCTTCAATAGTATCTCAGAAAGGCAGGGTGACCACTGATATTTGTGACTCCTCTGCATGAAGTCTGGAGCTTGCAGCAGGTGCCTGAAAAAAGATCAGTGTGTTTTCCTTTGGTGATGGAGCAGGAGGGCTTGTTACTTCAGACTGACACAGGCAGAAATTAAAAAAGTCTAGAGCAGCAACAATACTACTCATGGCCTGGGAGATTTTCAGCTGCATCCTAGAGGTCAGATCCACAAAGGACTAAAATCATCCCATCAGTTTAAGGAAATGTTGTGAGAGGCCAAAGGAGTACTGTATAGCACTCTGCTTTGACTTGCTTTGTACTGACTGCTATTTCAGACACAAACCAGTATGTTTTCAAATCATGGCTTGATGTTCACTTAAAACAATCTGCAGAACCCTGCAAAACTATACCAGGACTTGATAGCAGCAATGTATCTTGATTCATATTTTTATAAAGAAGTATTTCAGTTTGCACCAGTTTGCCATAAATGGATGAAACAAAAGAATAATGCTTAGCAATAAAGCAGAATGAAATGGATTATGAACCTCTGCTAGTAATTTTAGGATGAGTTCCTCATGAATTGCACTCAGTGAAGTAAATGCAAATAGTCAATATTTCTGGTGAAGCAGGCAGGTTTACTGATCTAGATCTTTGTAGATTTTGACAAACTGTCCCTAAAAAATGAAAATAAAAATGGAAGAATCCTCCAATAAAACCATCATTTTTAAAAGTATGAATTGCTTAGCTTTCACATTTCAAATCAACTCTTAATTTGAAACTGTTGTTTTACTACACAACACACAGAAATACTAAAAATTGATCACATTGAGAGGGAACATTTGTTTGGTACTGGCAATTGTGATACGTTTGAAAAGCTAATGAACTGGGAAATGATGATTTTATGTTCAAAATGATTTTTGAGTATCCTGTCATGTAGAAACAACTTTAATTATGTATTACATCCACTGCTTCCCAAAGAAGCAAAAAAAATCTTATCTAGCCATTTCTCAGGATATTCAGCATACCAGGAAACAGATAATCTTATTACAGAGAATAAAAGCAGCAGGTTTTTTTCTAGTATTTATTATAATACAAATATTGATCACTTCTTTTAAAGAGTCAGTTTATCAGGCATGTAATATATAATACAAATTTATATTAGAAGAATGTGTTTAACATAAGAATGTTTATAATATATAAGTATATTTATATTTTAACTGTCATTAAATAACAAAAAAGACAGAGAAAGAAACACTCCGAGCTGTGACTATATACATGCAAAAATATATGGGCTGCTATTTCAGCCTCAAAACTGAGAGTGGAGTGTGTCCTGATGCTTGGTCCCATGAATTGCCAGAGGGTGTGAATGTAGATTTGTAATCTATTTTAATAGATATTACAGAGGAGTATGTCTTAAGGAGTGGCAGCACTTTAGCTTTGAAACAGATGCTTATAGACTAATGCTATTCCACTTCATGTGTTCCTGAGAATATTCTTCTTGCAATTATAAACCCAGTACCAAATAACAACCAAAAGGTTTTTATTTTTACCTTTTCCAGCATTATTTTGATCCCATAACACAGTATAGACTACACCAGACACCCACTGCAAGTGCAGACTTGACTTTCCACAGAGCTCCTTATCATCTGATCATCAACTAAAACCTTTTCTCCCTGGGCATCTGGACCCCAGAGTGATAAAACCTTTTCTGACTCAAAATGCAGCCAATTCATTTCTAGGCTGCCTGATCTGTTAATACACCACAAGGATAGACATTATTTCATTCTTCATGGATGAAGGACCAGACTGTAACTGCGAGGCAAGAGATGAATGAGGAATGGAGAACAGAACTAGAACAGACAATCCTGGCAGTATGCAACAGAAAAGAGTGATATGTTGGAAAGGATGCTGCTAGTGTAGTGGGAAAGTTCTTAAAAATATTCTTCCTTTCACAGAAATCAAATTATATCCAAAAATGTTGGTTGAATCTATGGCAAGTGGACTTTGCAAGCCAGTTCTGTCTCTGACCTGCAGGACTCTCACAAAAGGAGCATACAGTTTCATTTTCATGGAGTCCACTGTCATCAGAGAACTTGACTTTCCTTTCCATCTTCCCCATATCACTTACTCTGTCTGATTTTCCTTATGTATTTTTGCCTTTTTACTTGTACTGATTACCAGCTTTTTTTTTTTTTTTTGTTCATGTAGCAGCAATTTAATCTGTCTACTTTTAAGAAAAAACACAAATTTCAAAGAAGCAACCCAAGCAGGCTACATAATGCAAGTGTCAGATGGATTGGAATATTTCAGTCTAGCACATCAGGAAAGCATGGTGGGTAACAGTATCTTAAAATGAAGTAACAGAGAATAATGAATGAGCTATGGCTCATAATGAAATCTAGAAGAAAAGGATGTTGAAGCTTGAGAGATAACACAGTGATGCTGAAATGTCATACATGTCATAGAACTGTACTGAAAAATAAGAAGATTTGAGCTGAAGTTCTAAAAATAAAATCTGTAAGACAGTAGGTTCATTTTCTGACTCTGAATTCATTGGAAGAGGAGGAGACTTAAATAAGACATTACATTTGTCATAAGAAACGTAAACATCAGCCTGCTGCTTTTATAAAAAACCCCAAACACAAATGGTGTGTGGGTGTGAATTACTGAGACAGGCTCTATATTTCATTTACACAGTAATTACAGCTGACAGGTCCCTTTTCTCATTTACTTCTCAGATAGTTCTTTGTGTCACCCTATCTGTCTCACTTTTTTGCAGTAAATTTCAAAATTTAAGGTAAATGAAGACGATAAGCAAGAATCCTGTTGCAGAATTAAGCCTCTTTAGCTGTGATGGTTGTGGCACCTTCATGCAGAAGGTTCCAGTAAGAATTGTATAAATATCAAATAATTATCAAGGTTAGGTATAGACTGTCAAGACTACAGCTGTAATAAATGCAGAGGATCAGAAAATTGCTTCATAACAAAAAGATATATGTCCTTGTTCCAAACCTAAATTCACACCACCATCAAATTAGAAGAGGGTATTTCAAGAGCATTTGAAATAGGTCCTAGTTATTGAATGCAAAGTGACATGTTTGCAATGAACTCATTATTATTCTGTTTATTCAAATTTGATAATATACATACTTTTCTGTAAACACCTAAGCATCTAAACTTTTGTGGTGTATTTTGATTTCTTTTTTCTAAAAGTTAGCAGTTTTCTTTTTCTTCATTGGACAATTTTTATTCTTATGGAGTGAAAAGTATTTTGTGGAAACAGAAGATGCTGAGCCACAAGAGCCACCAAAGATGGATCTCTGGTCAAGACAAGCCAATTCTGGCCTGGTGAAGGTAATTTTTTAGGAAGGTGTAGGCCTTTCTGTGTCTGTCTAACACATTGTGTGGGTGGTATGAAGATGAACCCTGTGTTCATCTGAAGAAATTAATTTCCCAGGTGCATTGAAACTTATGGCATTGATCTGTAGTGAAGGAAACCATTGCAAATAGTTGCAAGTCCAGGCAGCAGTAATGCAATGACTGGAAAATATCTGAAGTGGAAATATAAAAAGGACATTGGGAACAGAAGTTTGCTTTTCCAAACAGATGTAGAATTGAATTCTCAGCTATTGGTGTGAATGTAATGTTTCAACTTCTGATGGTATAAGTCTCAAGGACATCAACCCAGCTTCTGTCTCAGGGCTATGCCTCAGAACATGCAGGTACCAAGGTAAATAAATCCTACCTAATTACAAATTTACTGTGGCAAAAGAGGAAGATGTATCAAAACAAAGTGAAATATGGCTATTTTTGAAGGTTCTTTGTAAGTTTTCCTCTTTATTTTCTCTACAAAAGTAATTTTAATTTGCATTTCTGATGCTCACATGTATCTAGAATAGTAATCAACAGGCTGCAAACAGAAAGTAGAAGTTATCCTCAGCTGGCTGGCAGGAACATTGCTGTGCAAAAACCCTTACCTTCCTCTGCTGACTGGTGCATTAGAGGGAAAATGACTGTAAATTTACTGCACTGACACGGCTGAATGAATGGAGACTTCGTGTAAAGAATCATGAGCCAGCACTCAAGTTATGCTCAAGGTCAATTCATTTACATTTGGTAATTAAAAAAAGGCATATTGAAATGCTGTGAATCTTGAGAAGGATGTATGAAAGCTCATTTATCAGACTATTATGACGACTATTTTATGCTATTAATGACTTTCCTTCAGACATACTCATGCACTTGCCCTCCAAATCCTCTTACATTTCTCTACCTTGCAAGTTTGACTCACTTACGAACAACATTGCTTAAAATTCTATGGTCAACAACATGTGAATATTCAGTTCTCTGGTGTTCCTACAGGAATCTTTACATGTAATGCAGCATTATTTAATATCTTACATAAACTTGGGTTAGAGGATCCAAGTGTTTATTTTTAGTATTTTATTCAGTTAACCATATTCTCCAAAGATTTAGGCACAAAAAGAATAATATCTTCTTTTTCCCTTTCCTTTTTACAAGGATACACAGCAGAATATGGGTCTGAAGTACTTAATTACAGTTTTCTGCACATTTCTCTAAAAAATACTCCAGTACTGAGACATAGGATCTATGTGGGAAAAGGAATCACAATTTGCACTTAGAGCAAGCTCAAAGCCCTCTGCCAGTGAGTGGTTATTAGCCCTTTGCCTAAACTTTGAAGCTTCAGTGGTTATACTGCCCATCATTACCATGTTCTTTTAAAAGAAGTAAGTTATTAGAGTACATTAATATTTTCACAGTCAGCAAAGGAATGTCTCAGCTGGAGTCCTGTGTCCATTTTTTCTGAGCAATCTGCGTGGCTTGACTTCAGGGCAAGTGCCTCTTCACTAGAGGCATCAAAGAGCTTCCTGTGGCAAGAACTTTCCTGTATCATGGCGAGAAAAATGTAATTCTGATCCTCCAAATTTTTTTTCTGAAAATTCTTTGCTGAGATGTTGGGAAGAAACTGAGTTTTGAGTTTAGAGCATTGGAGCTCTAATGGTGTTTAAAACTTGATGAGGGCAAGTCCATTCAGGCTGGTGGTTATTTTCTCACAGGAACAAAAGGGAGCAGGGGCTCAGCAGGTCACCACATTTGTGCCTCCTGTCCATGTGATCTCCCAAATCCAGCTTTGGTTCCCTCTCCACGAGCATGGGAAGAGCATTGGTGCAGGCCTGGGGCTCTTTCCCCTTAGCTCAGGACTGCCCCTGCACAGTTTTAGTTGTACTGATAATTTTAAAGGGATATTTAGGGTGGTCTTTGTAAACTCCTGGTCAGATTACTTGGCTGTTCATCTGAAGCCTGTCCCTGACACAACTTGCTTTATTTGCTACAAATCCCACAGACTTTAAAATGTTACACTTTTCAGTCAGGAATCCATTTACTGCTGAGTTTGCATTATGCAAACACACTGACAGCCAATGCAGCACTGTGGGCAGCCAAGGCAAGATCAGAAAGGCTATTTTCAGAAAAAGCAATGAATCTCAGGACCTTCCATCTAGCATTTGGCTTTGGAATGAAAGATGGCTTACCTTGAAAAGACAGTGGCGAGTTCTAGGAAACCCGAAGCAAATTAGTAAAAAGCCAATTTATCTGTAATATATTTTTAATTTAATGGCTTATCAGTATCTCAACAACTGTAGTGGCATTTACAATTTTTTTCTCTCTAGATTGTGTGTGGATGATTTCTCTCTCTTCAGGATCTAAAAATGACTTGCTCTGAGTGACTACGACTGGTTGTGGAATTCTGGGGTGGTCCAGTTTCAGTTTCCACTCAAAGGCTGATGTATCCCAAGTAATTCTGCACCATTTTAGTATTCCTAAGGAGATGGTTAATAAAGAGTTCCAGAAAACCTGGAAGTATTTTGAATATCACAGGTGGATTTTGAACTAGCAATATGCAACTGAAAGTGTTAAAGTATTTCAATTAGTTTTAAAAATGTGTACACGATCAGGTGGCTGCATCTTTGCTAACTCGGTGCATATATATGCTAAGTTGTTTAAAATTGTGCAGCTTAAGATTTCTGAGGATGTGTAGTCCTTATAATTTTTACAGTATACCTCGAAATATTTCCGCCTGAACACTGTTAAACAATGCTGTCTGTGTCATTCCTTGTTTTCCTCCATGGATAGCTCTGCTTGCAAACCAGTTTTGGCTGCATTTGACAAAATATGAAAGTCTCAAAATTATTAAGCAGCACAATTATGTCCCAGCAGCACCATGGCGTGCTAGAAGGTATTTACTTGATATGGTAGCAACCAAAAGACAGCAGGTGATGGATGTGAATTTTGCCAAGCCTGGAAGCTTCCAGGTATGATTAGCAGCAGGTAATTCCTGCCCAACTTGAGAAAATGTGCGCTGCTGAAAGATAAGTTGAATTTCCCATCCCTGGAGATAAGCTTCTGCTGGTGTTTGTGCATAATCAGAGAAGCTCTGTCTCACTCTATGTTTGGATTCTGTGGGGACTGAGCAAACAGGAATTTAGGATGTGACTTCCTCACAACCCAGGAAAATATGCCATGAGCCCCAGGACAGCCCATGGTTTGTTTTGGAACAGCAGTTTCATTTTATTTTTCGGAGCTTTATCTCTTATGTTGTTCTTGAGATCCCTTTTCCTACCTGTGCTCCTGTTTGCTGATATCACCTTTCACAGCTTCCCTCATCCTGTTAAGTTATGCTATTTGATGTTTTAAAAATACTCCAAAAAAAAAAAAAAAAAAAAGGAAAAGTAGGAAGTAAAATGGAATAAACGTGTCAGTTCAATTTCTTTTCATCTCAGCTGTTTGTCCTGGGTACTGCAGGACATCCACCCTAGAATCACAGAGTTATGCAAGCCCAGATTAGGGCAATTTTCAATATATCTGCATTTCAGACTTAGGTGGTGATCATAGCTGATGAATATGTATACAACAAAACAGATGAGGCATAAACCTCATGCAGAGAGAATCCCACTCAATCATTAATAATGGTGACTTAATCATGCCTGACCACTGTTGGTGCTTGCAGCATACTGAGGGCATTAAAGGGTTCTTAGCTAGATCAGCTTGCATATCTTCTCTAGATCTCTGGCAGGGATGGAAACACTCAGGGAACATTTCTGATAAAAAAATCTAATATTTTTAAACACTACTTAATTATTTGTCTAATATAATTCTAAAAGCTTTGTCACTACAGCATGGATAAATTGTTTAGTGCCTGGGAATATAGTTTTATTTTAAAGTTTAAGTGAAATGTTTAACTCAGAGGATCAGAAAAAAGCTTCTGGTCTGGAAAAGTACAGAAACATCTAGTAGGTTGTTTTTGCTTGGAAGGTTACTATTCTCTTAGGAGGCTGGCTTTTGATGGTATCAGTACTGGCTTTAATTACTCTTGTGATACCAAACTATTTTTAAAAAATTTTCATTTATCATTATAAGGAATTAATATCTTCCTTCCTCTACACATCATTCAAGATAAAATGGAATCCAGATATTTTGAAGTATAACAAATATTCCAAATATATGACTTAGTGGCAGGTGTTACAACATCCTTAAGCACCTCAATTACTTCAGCTGTTCTCAGATGCTGCTCCCAGGAAATGCACCTCGAGAAGAAAATAAAAAAGGAATCTCTTACTGACAGTATTTTTTGCTTGATCTTGCCCAGATGTTGTATCTGAACTCATATTGTGGACCTGAAATATCTTCTTCTGTGATTTGATTTCACAAAACTGAACTCTGGTGATATTTCTCCTTTCATGTAAACCTTGCATGTAGATACTGAACTAAAGTAGCTTTCATAGGAATTCTGTACCCCGCTTCATCATTCTTCTTATCAAATTTCACCAGAGAACATAATAGATGTTCTGATTTCAGATGACACTGTACTTCTTCAGCCTCTAAAAAACATTCACTTGATGAAAATCCATAGGTGTCCAGGTTTCACTTTTTCTATTGCTTGTTTTTTTTTTTTTCTTAATGAGTGAAAATTCAGTGTCTGACTCCAAAAGTGAAAAGTAACTTTATACAATATCTGCACTTAGAAATGTAATTCAAGTGAGAAAGTTTGTCAGTACAGCAGCTCTTAGGAAAGAAAAGAAACAAGATTGAATCACCAGAGAAAGAAATGGAGACATTTCTCTGAACTGGATCCAAACAATGTGTTGGTGTTGCTCTTCCCAGGCTTTGTTGTGTTTGTATTATGGGATAGCTTTTGCAGGCATCAAGGAATAAAAGTGCCACCAAACAGTGTAGCTCAGTCAGGGCTACAGCAGAGCTAAATTTGATTTATGCTTTCTTTGTAGTGAGGAGAACACCTTCAAGGCCAGGCTGGGTGGGCTCTGAGCCTGCTCCAGGGGAAGGTGTTCCTGCCCGGGGCAGCGGGGCTGGAATGAGCTGGCCCCTTCCAGCCCAAGCCATTCTGTGATGCTATGATAATGTGCCTCATTTGGAAAGCTGTAATTGTAAAAGGCTACACAAATGCTTTCAAAAGTAAGCTGTAGGAGCTGAATCCTCAGCAATTTCATGTGAAAATCACAATACATCATACTGATTTTGCAGTTTATAGTTTAATAGGACTCTCAAGATACTTCAGTTCTCAGTCTAATATCTTTTATATTCAAAACAAAACCTTTTTTTTTTTTTTGTGATTCTCTGTCAGACTACCTTTGTTTTCTAAGTGTAATTTTCATGAAATTCTGGAGAGTTACTTGGACAATACTAAAAGTTTCCTTATTGCAGTGGTTATCCTGTGCTTTATGCAAAGCTTTTGAAGTCATGATGGGGAAGGCTGGCACTTGGCTCCCTCTAATGTAATGCCCTTAATGTTTCTGAAAACTTCTCATTAATGTTTTATCTCCACAAAAACCCTCTTGGAATATTTTGTTTAGTATATGGGGCTTGTGATTATTTGTGAAATTTTTCTTTCACAAGAGTATTTTTTCTGTTTTGTGTGTGCAAGGAGTATGCCTTTGTTTTATCTTCATAATATTAATGAGAGACTGGAAGATAACTTGCAATTGTTTTCAGTCATTTGCAGTGAACAACAGTTTGTGAAATAATATTTTGCCAGTATTTTAGAATTTTTTACCCAACTCTAGAAATGTATGTGGCCATTAAATAGGATAAGTTTCAGAGCTTTAGAGTTCCTCATAGTGTGTGTTACAGAATTCCACTGATAGCACTGCATTTCTGTTGGAAAAGCATCCTTTCTCCAGGGAAGGTACAAAGGTTAATTTCTAAGAGCAATGTATTTTTCATGCTTGTAGCATATCAACAAACATGTTAATTATAAGATGTTATAATTAGCATACTCAGAATGATTCGAATATTTTACTTGGACATATTTCTGTCTTAGGGCTTTTTCTGGACTGCTGATTTGCTGTTTTGTATGAGAGCTTGTAATTGCTGTCTGAGCTGCCTGCCTTGCTTTATGACCTTACTGTGCATCATGGCTGCTCATGTGAGAGATGGAAATAGATGCCCAAATTACCAGTGTTCAGTGTCCATTCTCATGATTTTGCTATAAAGGGTAGATGGAAAAGCTCTTTTAATGTTGTATAATCATCATTATAATTGTTCCGTGGTATTCACTCACCCTTTTAATGTGCAACATGTTTTCCTTCAGGAATAAGGAAATGAAAAATTCCAAACTAAAATGTGCATTCATAATGTGATGTACCTGGTGACTTCTCATGTGGAATATTGTAGCCCACTCTTATTTGGTTCCCAGTGTGGGATGCTGGGGTATACCCAAGTGCCTGACCTCATCTTAAACTCTGTTGGAGTAGTATTTCCTATATAATCTTTTTGACCAGCTTTGATCCTAGAGAGCTTTGATGAAGCTACTAATTAGTTTTTTGATTCATCTGTGTTTAGGAAAGAGAGATTTATTATAGTAGCACCCGCTTGTGCCACTGATAATTAAAAGACTGTCAGCGTTTTCATTATATAACTCGTCTCACAGCAGAGAATCCCTCCCCATCTGACACTTTGGATTATTTGTGAATGACTGTGGCACTGTGAAGGACTTGCCACTTAGGCTAAAATTGACTGAAAACAGCATTCCCATGAACCATTCCAGCCATCACTGCTGTGAGATAAGCATGGCCTGACACTTGTCTCTTCTGAAAAATCAGAAGAAACAGAAAAATCAGGACCAGACCCTCTAAATATGGAATTTGTGCATGTGATTTTTTTTTTTTTTAATTAGGAAAAGAAGCTGTGCTGCAGATAAATTTAAAAAAACCAACAAACTAAGAAACAGTCCCCATTTTTAATATTTCAGCCTTGTGTATCTTTATAAATCTACAGAAATAATCTGTTGTTGCCATGAAAAGAATTTTTAAGCCCTTATGGTTTTGTCAGCAGCTGGACCCTACTTTCCTCATTTTTGGCGCATGATCTGTTGGCAGTATGTTATGTATCTGCTTTTTAAAATCTGCTTTTCCAAAATACACATGTGGCCTTCGTTCAGCCTAAGATGTAAGTTCACTTAGTCTGGATTCAATCTGGGGCTGCCCTTGGCTATTATGTGTGAAAAAACTCAGTTCACACAGGGTAGATGATTCTCCATGGGGTTCAAATCCCACACATTTACCACACTGTATTAGAAAGGAAAACATTTACAGGATATCTAAAATTATCAGCAATTCTGATTTTGCAGTAATCTACAAAACTGGACTATGACCTATGAGGCTGAAAATCTTTCTGTCTATAATGAGATATTTTGGTGTCTTTCTGTGCCTTCCTAAAAGCCCAAGGTGAATCCATGTCCCCTTATGGGGCTTTAGAAGCAGCTTTCAGTGTTTCAGGCAAGGCTCTAATACACTCCTTTGAAAATTTATGTATGTTTTATAACAAGGAGGTAGAGCACACTCACAGACAATATAAATTTTACTGCATAACAATAATTCAGTTTCTTTTCTTTTAAAGACTCTTGAAGCAATACATTATTTTTACTTGGCTGTCAGTGCGTTTTACATTTATAAAAGTGAGATGGCAGGGGAGGAAATGGGATTGTATTAGAACTCTACTTGCATTTATGCATTTGTGAAGTACCATATGCATGGTTTATAAATTCTGTTAGATCAAATTCCTACCACTTATCACAACATAAATTTATTTTTTATATCTAGTCTCATTGACTTTTCTAAATGGACTTCTTCTCCCTCATCATTTATTTTATCATTTTCTCTATTGATAAATCTGCTGTCAGAAATAGGAACTTCTCATCAACTTTCTCCAGCCTGCAAATTATTTTTTTTTAATAAGCAGCTTTTAATGATCATCTTGAATGGAAACCAGATAGCAGTGTTTTATAATTGGGAAAGAAAGAAAAAATGAAGCAGGCCTGGTGTGTTCAGTCACATTGCTCCAGCTCTGGAGATCCTGGCAATGGCAGCTCTTCTGCTGTGAGTTCTAGAAAAGCACAACACAGAACACATTTTGTGTCAATGCTTGCCAGAAGGGAGAGAAGGAGAGGCCCTTGCCTTTGGACAGGCAGACTGAAATGGTGAGCCATTTTTTCAGTTTTTTTTTTTTTTTTTTTTTTCCCTCTCCATTTTCTCTGTTGTCTTTGATCAGGAAGTTGTGACATCTGCTGAGCCACATCAGCTCTTCGGTAAGCCCCTGGATTTTCTGCATAAGACAGAAAATTGTCATTTAAATATCTCCTCTGTCCTCCCATTCTCCAGAAAGCAAGCAGGTGGTGGTGGATTGTCATGGGTGTGTTTAGCCAAGCAGACTTTAAAATCAAAGTATGATACTAATGTGTTCTGGAATAATTGCTTCCTTACCTTGTAAATACAATCTACTAACAAAAGACAATTAGTATTTTCACATTTTTTTAACAACTAAAGTGCTATTAAAACCACACATGCATTTGCAGTTGCCCAGAACAAAGAAAAAATTACCATTTTAATGCAATGTGGCCATTAAGTTCAGAGGAGACAGGAGAGGACATGAACAGGAGTCACTTGAGGGAAGTAATGTGTAACAGGCTTGGTGGATTTTAATGTTGTTACTTTTCTTGTAAAAATCCCCTGCTACCACTTGGCTGGGCTTAATTAATGGTTTTGAATTTTGCTGAACTTCAAAGACTGGGAGGTGCTTTCAGATCTGATATGTAAAAATGAGAAATGATGTTGGAAGTTATTCTCAATCAGATAGAACACAGACTTGCTGTCTTATTATTGTAGTGTAATATATCATCAAAGAACCTCTAAACAAACTTCTTCTGATTAGTTTCCACCTCATTTATCTACTTTGTACAAATTAACTCTTGTCCTTGACATGTTGAGGTGAAACAGTCAAATTCGAGTACTTACAGGCAACAATAATGATATTCTGTGTATATAAACCCTGGTTTTGCACATCACAAATACTTTTTCACATAAGTGGTTTTATTATGTGTGAAATAGTTCATAATCCCACTCCTTTCCCCTCACCTCTTGTAGTTTATTGTCTTAGGATAGGAATATACACGACTTCAGCTACAAAATTGCTTTTGTACAGTAATGAGCTACTTCTGGCCAGAATAAAGCACTGGCCAGTCAGGCAAGGCCACATTACCCACTAATGGGGTGGAATGAGGGGCACATTTTAAGCTACTAGTAGAGATTTTCCGCAGATAAGATGTAATTACTCCAAAAGGTACAGCAAGCCATGCCTGAGGGATATATAATTATGTGCTGGTGGCTCTAACCTGGTGTTTGACTTGTCCATCGAGGTGGTGCCCTGGCTGAGTGCCAGAACTGATGCTGAGTGCCCAGCACCCCCTCACACTCACCTGCCTCCACCCAGCATTACTCTCTCTCCTCCAGGACCATTCCAAAAGGCTTTAATTTTTGGAGTAAATTTTTTGTGGTGCCTATCTTACAGCCATTAAAGATTGAATTTCCAACTGACGTTAAAATTTTTTTGAACAAATGCTTTTACTGAAATTCAGTAAATATATCCAACGTTCTGCTTAATGAATTTAAATGTAAGTTTATATGCCAGAATATCTTAGAATGCACATAATTCCACGATTTACACATTGCATCTCTGGAAATATGGCCATCTCTGACTCATAAGACTGTATTGTGAAAACAGCAGAACAGGCATTGCTTTGTGCTAACCAGTAATTCCAAGGAAAAGATCATGTACTGGAACGCAGTCCAGAAGCATAAAGCTGTTCCTTTTGCCCTGAGTGGGAAGTGGCAATGTGGATTTCAAAGAAATGATGCCAGCAATATAGAGAATGGTCAAAATAGATGCTTGAAATACAGTTGCTGCGCTATGAGTTGGAGATTTCAGCATTATTTTGCCTTATACATGTTGAACAGGGGCAGTCCCTTTAATTAGCACATGAGTCAGAGGATTTAGAAAAGTCTAGGATTTGTGTCTTGTGTTAAAACTTGAAGGCTATTCAAAAAAACTTATTTTTATCAAAATTCTATTTTGGCAGTGAAAGGTAATGAACAGAGAGAGGAAGGATGTATCTTTTGCGTATTCTGTACAACTTTAGAGTAAAATTTATGCTTCATTTTATTGAGGCCTGGAGCATGTGTACCTGCACATGCCTATATTGTGCAGGAAAACCAAAACTTTCTTTTAGCGGTAAAGAAACTGCTTGAAAGAAGTGTATTTTGGAGATCTAATCCTCCTTCAAAGTTATTAAGCCTTTTAAAATTAATTAAATGAAAGTTGGATTGAAGATGATACCTATCGCAATTTCCTTCACTGTATTTGCCCGTAAAGGGAGATTTGGCTTCAGAAGATTGGTGATCTGTATGACTGTTATCTAGACTTGTTTGTGGGCAGGATTTTTCCTGTGAAAATTGTCCAATTCTTTCTCTGCTAGCAGTGGGAATGACAGCTGGATGTAGGACCACAGCCGGGGTGATGCTGTGCCCCCAGCCAGGCTGGGGCTGTGCTGGGTCTGCAGCAGTTCCTCACTGCCCCCTCTCTCCTTCCCCGCTTCAGTGCGAGTCCTGAGCACACAGCACAACTCCTTTGGGAACCCTCCACCTCCCCTGGCTGGTGTGGGAGCTGGAGAGTTCCCAAAGGAGAGCTCTTGGTGCCCAAAGTCACCCAGTTCCTCACAGAGTTCCTCCTGCTGTTCCTAATGCTGCTCCTCCCACTTCCCCTCCTGCTTTCCCCACACTGCTGGGCAGTTTTGCCCTTTCTCACACACTCCCACTGTCCCTTGTCCTCATATCATATTTAAATGTACCTTAGGGAAGATGGAGCACAGACTGACTGTGGGCATTCAACCAAATGATTGATGCTCACTGTAAATTGCTGTGATCTTTATTTCCTCTCATAGACCCTTGACAGTAGTTTAGGACTCACTTGAATTTCTCTTGAGTGGCAAAAAAGCAGAAAAACAACAACGAAAATCCCAAACAAAACAACACAAAAAAAAGAGAAAAGGAGAAGGAAAAAGAAAAAGAAAATTCTACATGAAAACTCCAGCTGCTGTCACATTTCTTATCTGTACATTTAGTTCCTGAGAATGGGATGTAGAGAGCTGGACCTGCACAGATGGGACATTTGGGGAATCATTCTGGGAAAAGCCTCTGGAACTCCACAATGCCATGTGTCTGACTGACTTCCCCAAATATAGCATGGAAAACTTCACAAGAAGGGGCTGCTGGTGGTGATTTTTAACAAACCCAGTGTTCTGCAAAGGTGAAGTCACCTCTCCTTGGGGCTCTGTTGCTCCTACAGCCTCCAAGGGGTGCACAGAAAGGGGACTGTGAGATGGTGTTTCTTATTATCATATTTTATTTCTGTTGTTAAATTAGGTTTTGCTTTTATTGATGTGAAAGAAAGCCAGCAGTGACCTTTCTGTTCTCAAGTCGTTCTCAGGAAGCAGAGGTGAAAGTAAAGCCAGCAGTCAACTGCAGTGACATCTGAAAGGACAGCAGTGAATGTCAGCACTGAAGCTGGTACAAACTCATCATAGCTTTTTCTACTGGTCCATTTGGGTGTGTGGAAATACTGACCATTAAAGCAGTTAATGTGCTAATAAACATTTTGTCATAGAAGTCTGAAAACTTTTGTAATTGCAACAGATGATTAAGGATGTAAGGTTTGTTTAATTTTTTTTTTAGTATATTTCTGAGAAGTGGTACTAGGAAAAGCCTTGTTAGGAAAGTCAAATGAGCACTGACATACCTGACACAGCAAACTGGCAGAATTCCTATGGCCATTAACTGAAAGAGTAAAAGGAAACAGCTCCTACATATTTATGAGGAAAACAAAATTCCTGCTTGGCTGGCCATAGTCTTTCACGGCCTGTTGCTTTATTTTGTAATTACAGCCTGTCCTTATTGTCTGGTTACCCATGGGACAGCCAGCCCTTGATGGTCCCTGCAGCCCTCCTGACTGTCCTAGCAATGGACTCCTGGAACAAGGAGTGCCTGGTGTCACTGTGGCAAAGAAAGTTACCACTAAATGCCAGGAGCTGGACCAACACATTCTGGAATAAACCTTGTTCAAACCCCAGGCAGGTCGAGTCTGATCCCAGTGCTCAGCAACTTAACTGAGGAGGCTTCAAATGAAGAGAACAGAGCACTAACACAAATTTTTAATGAGATAAGGATATCTTTGTTTCTTTTTCCTGTGGAATAGCTATCTGATAAAAAGGTACAGAATCCCAGTCATGCTGATACATTTATCTCAAGAAAGGTTTTTTTACAGGCTATCAAAGATTATCAAATAAACACACGACCTCGACATTGATTCAGTGATTTAGGAATGCAGTAGCACTTTTCTTCCACTACATGGAAGAGCTCTCAAGAGAAATGAAAAATTGAACTGTATCTTCAACTCACTTGAGCTAAGGTACAAAAATAGTAAACCTTGTAAGAGAGGCTTTTGAACACAGGTTTTTAATACTTCAGAATCTGTCAAGGTCAAGTTTGAAGTCTTGATTTCGCTCTGAGGTTTGACTTATCATTCTACAACTTTTCTAAGTAGAAGCAGCAGTTCTGTAGACTTCCAAAGGAAAAGGATGCCGTGGGCCATGATGATCCCTTCCCTTACCATTTCCACAGAGTTTAAAATATGTTGATTTTGACAACTGAAGGCTTGGAGACTGAGGCTTGGGCACTGGGCTCTTGGGCAGAGGCTGTGCATGGGTTTCTCTCTCTAATACCAGCTGTATTGACTGACTATGCCTTCTGCACCAAGAACTTACACTGATCATGTGCACCCTGAAGCTGTTAAGGAGGGGTTAAAGGTAAATTTTTGATCTTAGACTGCAGTTTAGCTAAAATCTTTTGCTTTGCTGGGTTTGATGTTTTTGGTTCTGAATGGTCAGATCTTTGTGCACACACTTTTAATTTACTGTGGTGTCAAAACCACACCTGAGCTACACTAATTTGTATCTAAATCTAAAAAAAAAATAATGTGAAATAAGAGGAAGTGATTAAATACAGCCACTCTTTTTTTCACTGGAAAATATGTGCTATCACTAATTGGGTAGACTTGTGGCATCACCTGCTGTACCACAAGATAAGGTTTTTATCTGCTCTCATCACTTCTGACAAGAGGTGTGAGGAGCTGTGCAAGTGATTTTGAGGATGACTCAAACTCAAGGACTGTGATTCCACAGGGAGTGAATGAACTGGGGAGATGCAGCCTGGGTAGCTGTACCTGTTGAAGGCTGCAACACAGGTCCTTTGGCACCTAATTCTTAGCCCAGGAGCTACAGAATTCCTGAAAGGTCTAGAGGAAGTTTTGGTACTTCACAGGTTATTTCAGCTGTCTCATAGATTTACATGGTTTATGATTCTCCATAATAATAATGGGTGACAAAGCATCTAAACTGTCTTTCAAACGGTTTTGATTTTGATTCCCTAAAAACCTTATTGGCTATGGAGATCAAAGGTTTTCAGTTCTTGGCCTTATGAACAGCTTTTACAGAAACAGTAACAAGTAAGTGAGGGTTATTCAGGTTTCTTTCTTCCCTCCTTCAAATTTTGAAATTAACTTTAGTTCTATTTTTGTCTGCATTTTCTTTTCTCTCTTCCTCTTTATATGTAGTAGTAAAAATGGAATAACTGGTCCAATTTAATCAACTTAATTTTAATTGTCTATTATTTGTACTTTTTATTAGGAAGATAGTATCAAATTTTCTGAAATGGTAAGAGGTTTATATCCACCATTGTTTTTCTTTCTGAATAGCTGTTCTAAATTCAACTAGCAGTGTTTTTTTGTATTGTATTGCTTCCTATTTGGCTGCATTATGTGTAGAAGGGTCAAAATACATGCCTTTGATTTATGTGGCAATGTAAAGAATAGCTACAAATGCCATGAGGCAGAGAGTTTGAGTCTGTCCTATTGCTAAGTGTTTCTCTGTGAAAAATGACTCCTTGTTCTTTGGATCACAGAGATTGTACAATTACAATTTTAATCAATCCAACGCAAGATTCATTGGTCCTTACTGTGCAGAGCACATAGTCACAGTCCAATAAATCTGCTTCTGATGTGCAGATCCAGACTCCTGGAGCCTCTAGAGACTGTGTACAAATGACAGGGATGTCTGCCTTGCCTGTGGATTTGCATGGTGTCAGGTGGAAGGAAGGTGTGCTGAGACTCTTCTGACTTCTAATGTGGCATTTTATGGCTTGCATTTGAATGATTAGAAATGAGGTGCTTGACCTGGTGGATGCAGGAGGTGTTACTTATTCCTTTCTCTAGTTTTTTTTTTCTTTCTCAAAGAGAGATTTTGATGCTCTTGGATTTTTGTAGCGGTTTAGCTCTGGGTGAATAAGCTCTTCATTTTTCCAAGGGCTGAAAAAGCATTGCAGTAACAATTAAATAGGTTATATATCAGGGAAAAGTTTTTCACCCAGGGGGTGGCTGGGCACTGGACAGGCTCCCCAGGGCAGTGGGCACAGTTCCAAGCCTGGCTGAGCTCAAGAAGCATTTGGATAATGCTCTCAGGCATGTGGGGGGATGGTTGGGATGTCCTGTGCAGGGCCAGGAGCTGGGCTCGATGAGCTGATGAGTCTCTCCCAACTCAGCTTATTCTGTAATTCTAGGATTTTAAAAGCCTGTCTGACAGGGTTCTTCTGGAAAAAGCACTGAACTGTCAAATCCTGGGAAGTGAAGCAAGTGGTGGATGGGCTAAGACACATTCTGAAAGCAACAGGAGTGGGGAGAGCAAAGCTTTCCCAGCATTCCCCATGATGCACAGAAATATTTATAAGTTATGCACCAACAAAAAAGAACTCCTAAAGACAATGAACAATTTTTCCTGAAAACCATTTTTGGATCTAAGGAACATGAAGTCAACAAGGAGGGATACGTCCTGGGAAACATCTCTGGAGAATTTAGACAAGCTTTAAACTTCTGATCATTCCAAACACAATCCATCCAAGTTTGTTAACAACTCCTACCTACACTCTTGGGACATTTGGGTCCTGCTGATGGCTTTGCACTGCAGCATCCCAGGACTGAGAGACAACAAACACGCTCCAACCTGCAGGAGACAGTGGGCAGGAGGGCAACTCTGCTGCTGTGTGCAGATGTATTGGCTGGCACAGCTCCTGGGGGCTGGCAGTGCCCATGCAGGGCTGGCAGTGCCCATGCCGGGCTGGCAGTGCCCGTGCAGGGCTGGCAGTGCCCGTGTAGGACTGGCAGTGCCCATGCCTGGCTGGCAGCGTGCAGGCAGCAGGAAACACCTGCCTGAGCTGCCTGTAAAGAAATGGCAAGAGAAGATAAACAAACAGTAACCTGCTGGTGAAAGAAAGGGCAGATAAGAGCAGAAAACTATACAAATATTTATATATGGTGGCAAGACAGACAACAGTGCTGAATAGGAAAGCCCAGGAGCAGGATGTGAAGGATACAAGAACAGAAAGAGCTGCAAAGAAAAGGGTGTGGGCTGGACTGCAGCTGCTGGGAGCAGTGCAGGGCATGGACAGGAGCCAGGCCATGGGAAAAAGCAGGAGAAAAGGACACAAAGAAATAGGTTGGGTCAATCCTAACATTTTCTTACATGCAGCGATGGGGTTTTAAACCACAAAATTCTTCTGATGCGACCCAGATTCTTTAGGATTCAATGCACAAATATTTTCTGACTGTCCTTTTAATATTTAATGTTTTTACTGATTGAGGAAGTACGAAATAACTTAGAAGTTACTGCAAAAAATATAGACTAAAAAAGGCATCTAGAAAATCCAGAAATTATCAAACATTTATGTCTTTTAAAATGTTTGTTAATTTAAAATATACTAGCAAAAAAGAAGCCATAATTTATGACTGACAACATATAAAGTTCTGTTAACATATTTTTTGATAATTTTAGAGATACTACAATAATAGAGAATGAAAAATAAGTTATTTGGAAGATATTTTTGCAGGTATTCGGTCTGTTTAAAGGTCTTTCTCAGGTTAAGACTGCAAATGTTATTTGTGAAGGCTTTGCTCTCGATCACAGATAACGTGATAGTGATAAGGAATATAAAAAATTGGAGTTTTCTGTAAGTAAATGTTTTTGTATACAGGGTCATGGTACACACAATTTGGGATTAAGTATCTCTGTTTTGTCTATATGGCAATTTACAGAACTTTAGTTTGGGAAATGATGTTGTGCTTACATCCAAACATTGCCTTTCACAGTTTGTGCAGAGATTTATGACTTCTGTTTAGGAGCAGCAGCTTTCTTTGGTGCTGGTCTATTAGTACAACGTTTCCAAAATATTTTTTGTTGTTCACAGTAAGTACAAAATATTTTCACAGCTCTGCTCTTGCCATGTTTACGTTCGTGAATTTTTCTTCAAATCTGGGAGTAGTGGTAGTACATACTGGCTGTGGTGCTTGAGAGAACATAAAGAAATATTTAGGCCCTGAGGGAACAGACCAATATTAATCTGAAGTCACATTTCACTTTGCAGTTTGCTTTCCAGCCTACATTCACTGCTCCTGTGCACTGCTGATATTCTGCCTGCTGGCGTAGACTGCTGGACATAGTCCAGGGAAACAAAGCCTCCAAATAAGAAAGAAAGGTTTTAGCATCAGGATGATTTATTTTGAGGAACCCTTCATATGCTCTATCAAAAAGGACGTAGGATTAGTTACTAAATAAAATGTTTATGGCTCTGCTGCATAATAAATGTCTTTCTCCTCTTGTCCTACTTATGCCTCAGTGTAACCTGGTCATGTTATCACTGAGCAACTTCTTCCAAAGATCTAAGTCTTGTCAAGCAGCCAGGCTCAAGCAGGAGAGAAGCAAAACCTTGCTGGAAGGAGAGGGGAAGGAGACACTGAGAGCCAGCTATTCCAGTCTCATAACTGAGCTATACCCCTGAGTGAGGCAACTCAATTTCTTTGGGGCGTGGAGATAACAGAACTGGGCTGTGGTGCTGTAAGGATTAGGTGGTTTTGGACATAGGAAGTACCACGAGAGCTGAGAAGTCAGGCTTTAGATCATACCCCAGGAGCCCAGTGCAGCTGGGTTTCCAGGGCTCTTAGGAATGTCTGGAGTGCAGTCCTTCCCTGGAGCCCAGTACCTGTCCAGCTGCTTTCTTCTGGACAAATGTTATCACTAATATAATCTGCCTATCTTTTTAGAAGCTTTAGAACACAAATAGCTTTTTCAGGCCTGAAAAACCATTTCATGATTTATTTTATATTCCAAATGCAAAATGGCACGGGAGACTAGCATTGTTTTCTGACAGATTGTCAAGCCTGAGGCTAGTGTGCATGTCTGGCTGTACTGAATTCAAAATTGGTATTTTTTAGAGGAGGATGGCTGACTGAATTCCTGCTTCTTTTTAGAAATGTTCTGTTCTTCTGTGTTGTGATTCAGATTGTCTTTTCCTTCATAACAGGTGGTGACAAGTCCTTGGGGTGCCCTTAGCTTAGAATTCCAGGACAGTCATGTAGATAACATGGCACACAAAAATTCACTGAAGCATGTTCGACTTTCCTCTACAGTCATGTTTCTATGTATGCTGTTCTCAGATTTCAAATACCCATTTATCCTTGCAAACTATCAAGAAGGAAAAGGCAGAGTAACCTGCTTTGAGCAAATTCAGTGCACAAGCTTCATTCCTGGGAAGTCTGAGACCATGCAGATGATTTGAGCAGAGAGTGCTTTAGGATTGTGAAGGTTCTGAAAAAAGGAGCCCTTGCTGTTAGATGCACCAAGCTCCAAAATGCTGGGAGGGCATTGTGGCTGTCAAAGAGAATTCAGTTATGCCAAAGTTGGTGCAGATGTCTGTCAATAAGGACAGAACAAAGTTTTCTACCAAATAATATATGTGTTTTGCTGTTACATCATATTTTTGTGTCTTCATTAAACTATGGGTTATGTGACTGAAGTACCTTAATTTCTCTCCTTTCCTCATTATGATGGGATATTTTTTGTTTTTCTAGTCTTTTTTCTTTAGAGGAGCAGGAACACCATTCATGACAATTCTTTACCTTTTCTCCTAATGCAATTAATAATACCACAAATAATGTACTGGGCTATAGTTCAATAGGCAGGGGCAGAGAAAGAGTGCTAAAATTGAAAAAGGCACTAATTTAGCTGTGTTGTCATACCACTTTTCATAAGGGTGCAGATGGTACCAGTGAAAAGAATTTCCTCTGCAGACTTTAGCAGCTGAAGGCACACAGGTGCATCTTGGCAGCCAATCCATTAGTCTTTAGCTACTTTGGCCATGCCTGATTTACAGTGCCAGTCCAGCAAACAACAGAGGAGAGGAGCTGAAGCAGTGTGGGTGAATTTACTATATTGAACACAGTCATCTGTGATGGCTTCTGCTGTCTGAGAAGGCTCTAAGAGGTAGACCAAACTAAAAACTTCAGGAGGTAAAATACCACATGAAACATTTGGGACACGAATCAATGCTCCTTGATTTCAGTTATTAGCTGAATCAATAATTTTCCTTTGTTTTTGTTTTTTTCCCCCATCCTTCTCTTATGTAACTGTCCCTGTTTGCTCAATACCTTTATTCCTCTTATTTTGTTTGCATTAAAAAATGCAGTGCCTGGGACATGACAACACGTGCTTTTGACCTTGCAGTGCTGACCTTATCAGTAGAGTGTTTCATAACCTCTCCCACTGAAGAAGATAAGGTTGACTAAACTGGATGTGTCTCAAGCCATCGGGCATTCATCCACAATGCTAAAGCCAATTTCAATGAGATCACTTTTTCACACAGAGAAACTATAATAGTTTTTGTCTCCTACTGTCTGATTTATTCTGCTGGCAAGGACTGCTGGTTTTCCTGAAACTGAGGAGGCAGTTTTTATTATTTTTTTCTCTAGACAGGAAAGCAATATTTATTTTTAAGAGCATAAGCTTTTATATATTATACTTTACCACATCTCAGTTGTGAAATTACTTCACAATTTTCCTTTTGATCTGCCTGCATTTTACACTCCTGCAGGATTTGCATTGTGAACTGTACCCTGTTGCTATACATATAATGCAAAGCATTTAAATACTTTCCTACTTTATGGAGATAATTATAAGCTCTATTTCTTGAACAATGAAAGCAAGACAAATGCCTAAGTCTTCCCATTTCAATTGTAATAAAGCAGATGTAAAATGACTTCCAAGGGATTAAACACCCTGGATGTACTTTGAATTGTCCCATTAAACACCTTGTCCCAGAGAGCATTGTAATTACCATGTCTATTTGATAGTTTTTCATTAATTACACTGCCACTAATTCTTAGTATCCTATGCATTCTCTTCCTTTCTTGAAGTTCTTAGAATGAACTAAAAGGTAAAGACTATAAGTGTGTGTAAGAATATAAGTGTGTGAATGTAGAGCAGTTATTTGAGTAGTATTCACACTAAAGTTAAAATGGGAGTGGAGTCCTACACTGGTGTGGGGGGTTTGCCCAGGTGACAGTGGGGTAAGGTAATTGTTTGTCTGGGAAGTGTTTCTGCAGTCTCAGACAATGGCCTGGCACTTTGTGCTGCATAAATCAGCCAAGGATGCTTAGAAATGGACTGGGGGATGAGGAATCAAACAGTGATCAGGCTCATGTGGGTGCTGTTCAAATTGCTGTACATGGAGGCACCCAGAGGTGTAATTATTGTCCTTGAAGGTACAATTGCAAATACACAGCTGAGCAAGGATGATCCATTATTGCATGTCAGATTAAAAAAATTACAGTTTTCCTTATCAAATGGTAACTGCACTTAGAAAGTTAGATCTGAATACCTACTTAGGCTTGGCACAATCAGACTCTTTTCAGAATAACCTCTCGCATCTTTTCATTATGGTCATCCACAGTCACACAAACTCACCCCAAGCAATCATCCCATGTCAAGAGAACTACATTTCACCAGCCTGTGAACCTCGGGTCAAGTATGCCCATAGGGTTAATATGAAATTAATATATAATTCTAGTTTATTCATTGAATTGATATAATAGAATAAGGTTTGGAAAAGAGAGAATAATAATTTTTCTTTGACCAACAGATAGCAATAGAACAGACAAGATTTCAGACATGCCATCAGAGCTACACAAGGATGCTATCAAATTTATTTCTTTTACATGATTACTATACTTTTCTAATTAAGAGAGGTTTTTTACATATTCCAATTGAATGGATTTAACTGTTGTCCCACAATAATCTTCTCACTTCCATGAACCCATTGTCGGTTGCTAAAGGAGGGAGATGTATTGGTGTGTTGTGGTAAAAAGATGAATTTCTTGCTTGTGGTCAAACTTTCTGCAGATACCATCTCAGTCTAGAAAAGAAATGATGCCATTAGTTCTGATGTCAAGGTAGCATCCTTGGCTGACTTCTAGTGCAAATCATCATGACCTGTGGATTCATCACTCCTCCTGAGCCTTCTCCTCGTTGAGGAATCTCAAATGCAGCCAGCAGCAAGTCAGTCAGCCTTCCACCTGCCATTCAGGAGGAATGGGTTTCCAAACTGCCACAAGGAAAGGGCTAACACATCTTACTAAAGCACAGAATGATGTGGAAAGTGTTGAAATGCCTCACTGACAAGCATAGCAAGGA
Source organism: Taeniopygia guttata (assembly GCF_048771995.1). NCBI lineage: Eukaryota > Metazoa > Chordata > Aves > Passeriformes > Estrildidae > Taeniopygia > Taeniopygia guttata. The sequence goes on from NC_133036.1 coordinate 14,054,441, forward strand.
ACACATCAACCTTCAAAACACTGATGGTGAGGCTTGCAGTGATAATTGTGAAATGGCACAGATCTTCATTAGCTTCCAGTGGAGGAATTCTTTCTCAGGATATTCTGTTTCTGCTGCCATGTCTGGATTTCTACAGTTGTGTTGGCATGTGGTGCTGTAGTAGCATCTGTCTTTAGGGCACAAATGTTCCTAGATTTATAATGGCACTGGTTTAGAGCCGTGGTAGAATTTTTCTTGTGTTGCAGAAATGCATCTCAGTCTCTCATCACTGTGTTATAACTTTCTCTAGGGTAGTGTTTCTAGCACTGCAATTTCAAACTACAGCTCTTTCTTACTAAGAGATACCTCCAAGCAGGGGTTCCCAATATTTTAAGCACTATGTTATGCTTCCAGAGGAGAATTCCTGAGCCAAACCATAAACTTATCCCTTTTCCTTTCCTTCCTTTTTTTTCCAAAATAAGAGTTTTTTCCTGAGTTACTCTGACAGTACACTTACATAATCCAGCTACCAGCACAAGATTCCTGACTCCCTCTTTAGAAACATGCTTGTATCAAAGAACACTCAGAACTGGTAGGATCAGCACCCATACATGACAAATGTATATAAAAGTTAATGCATCTGTCTGTTTTCCCTCCTCTCAGACATTTAATATTCACATGAATTTCTCCCTCCTGCTTTTCTGAGGGGCTCCATTACCATATGTTCTTATTGCATTAATTACTTCTGTCCACTTGATAACTGCATCACAGGGGGAAATCATGCAAATAAATAGCCAGTCAGGCTAGAGCAGAGTTAGTACATAAACCAGATAAATGAGTAGTGAATGTGTTTTCAGTCACAGCAAGCAGAAGTTTTGGACTTGCACATTCTGCCATTTTTCCTTGTAATATTTGGTGTTCCAGCACTTGGTCAGGCCTGACAGATATGACAGCAAAGCAAGATTTGTGAATGGGATAACAAGTTATTACACTGTATAAATTCAGCAGCAATAATGAACTATTTGTTTCCATGTCTGAAATGCTGTCTGGGATCTAGATGTATCTAGGAACACAACCACCAAGACAGATGCTAATACACAACAAACACTGATAACTGCAGAGTACAAATCTGGCATTGGTGTTGAGATTTACTATGCTTGCTTTTTAATTTTAGTGAACAAAAGGCTTTTAACTCAAATAGAATCTGTTTATGAATTTTAGCAAAACTCTCTGTAGATTAGATTTTTCAGGGCATGTGAACATGAAGAATTTCCAGGCTTAATGATTTCTGAGCCCCAAAAAGCCCTAATGTTCTGCATTTATCAGGGTGAACTGGATACTGCCCTGCTTTTATTCCTATTTAACTGCTATTGTCAGATATGCTCAATAGTTGGGCATTAAAATAAGATTGGATTAAAAAATCATAGGATTTAAAAAACAATAATCAGATACAGTTTTGTCATTTTCTGGGCTTGGTCTGTTCAGTTCTTTCAGAGGACATCTATTAGAACAGCTCAGATTGACCTGTACATTAACAAATCTCTTTCTGAATAAGACAGGCTGTGCTTGGAGAAGGTTCTTTCAGCCCTGCCTGCAGGTTGTGGTGCTGCAGCCACCTTTGTGGATTTGTTTATGAATCAGTTGTGGTGAATCAGCCACTGGCATCCAGAGCACTGATGCTACAATGCAGAGCTCTGAACAGGCTGCAGCACAGCTGCTTTTTGCAATAAGATACACATATATACCCCCAGAGGTATCTGGGCCAGTTTAGGGTGAAGGAGTTGATGAGGTGCAGAAGACTTTCAGCTTTACAGATTGCATTAGGCCTACAGCTATCTGTTCTTTTCCAAAGAAGGCTCCTTTTCTAAATAATTCTCTTTTTGGATAAGAGCAGTTAAATTATAAAGATGGCGTACAGGAAATTTGGCACGTGACATCTACTAAAAAATAATAGTGGACATTTACCATCTCGTTCAAGAGAGTTCAGTTTTTGAGTTTGAAAGTTAAATAAAGTGAAGTCTTACAGCTGATGTGGGGAAGTTAGAGAGCACGGATTCTCAAAACTGCCCAGAAATTATTTGCCTTGTAGTTGCTTTCTTCAAAAAATGACCATGTTTTCCAGAAGCATGTTAGAGTACAGCTAGTCAGTAAACCCAGAATTATGCTATTTCTGGTAAGAGAAAAAGGATGCAGCAGGACAGAAGGTAAGGCAGGTGTTGGAGGAACTGCTTTGAAGCATTTTCCATCACAGAAGGAGGAGAAATCACTGACCAAAGATCAGGTCCAGCTTCTCTTTGTCTAATTCATGCAACAGCTGGCACTACACCAGGGCTGTAAAATGATAATGTCAGCTCCACTGATATTAACTGGAATCCATTATATGATACTGTCTCAAGAGTTTCACTTCTCCTATGAAAGGTTCTTGCCCCTTCCATTAGAACCTGGCCTCAAAACAAGCCTGTGAGCCCTGTGGCATGGCCAGCATGGGTGAAGGGGTTGAGTGTTTCAGTCCCATCCCTATGGAGTTTCACAAGTGAGCCTGTGCATGAGTTATCAGATAACCCCACTGTCAGTAATGCTTTACTCAGGCATGGATTTAATTTATTGTGTACAGAAAATATGTATGCTATACAAAATGTTGGTATAGAATATACTAGAGATGTGAATTTTAAAAATTGGAGAAGAATCCCCATAAGTCACTGTTGGTTCTGTTTTTGTTTTTTTTTTCATTACCTAAGCAGATATTTTTTCTAAAAGAAGAGGCCACATTCTAGAAAAAGAATATTATTGAGTTGTAAAATGTCTCATTGCTCAGAAAAACCTGAATCTTTTCAACTGTGTGTATCTTATGCATACCTAAACAGCTAAAAAACCTGAACAGTTCCTCCTAGGGAAAAAAATTATACTCCTCATGAAATAAAAATTACTCTGGTAAATGTGACCAGTATAAGCAAACACTACAGATAGATAGAGGCACAAGGTTAACAAAACACAGATACTTAGATATCATAGATATTATCTGATATTTTAAATAACATAGATGTTATCTGATATTATCTGATTTAAATCAGTGATTATCTGATAACATAGATATTATAAACATAGATATTATCTGATTTAAATTTCCAGGTTTTATTCATTTAATTCTGGTTTTCAGTTTGAGGGTATTGGTTGCTGGAAATGCATAGATTTTTCTATTTCCCTTACACTTCATCAATTTCCCTTGATTTTTTTTTGGTCTAATTATCTAACAGATTACACTTTAAAGCTATATTGAGTATTTACAAAGATGAGTTCATCCACTCTGGTCTGTAAATTTGGATTGGTTTTTCTGGGCTGTGTACCCTCAGCACCTATTAGTTACAGGATATTCATGTCTTTGCTGGTTACAGTAGGAACAGGATGACCAGCCTCTTCCCCACTACACTTTATATCAGATCAAATGCTTGCCCGCAGCAGCAGCAATTTGATAATGGTCTTCATGAAACTACTACAGACTCATTACTCTGGGCAAATTGCTTTGTATGGTGTAATGTACTGGGCTGGATTCTAAGGGGACATGAACCCCAAACAGTGCTTAATACAGACCATAAAATATTTAGAGCCTGATACATTAGTTTTAAAATGCTTACAAAGGTTACATTTTTATCCAAAAAGAGTGAAAAGAAATGCTGTTCCCATTAAGTCAATGATTTAATAGAGTTTTCAGTACAATGCATTTACTCCATGATAATCAATTGCCTCCAGCAAATTAAAATATAAATTAGGTTGTCTGGGAGAAAAGGAAGCTCTAAATCTGTTCATTCTGGCTGCACATAAATACAAATTTTATAGTTATGGTTTTCTAATGTCAAAAGCAACACATCATGACAGAAAGATATTTTTAGCTCCTTTGATTCTTAATGCATCAACTCTATTGACTGTATTTTTGTCAAAGTTGGGATTATGAAAATATATCTATAACCTTTAAAATGTCCCTGCATTTCTTCATTATATACATCAGGTATGCATGAATGGTTTGAGCAGCAAACCTTCTATTTCTACTCAGCAAAATACTCAGAAAAGCTCAGGAGACTTTTTTGGCTTTCCTTTTCCTACTGACCAAAGAGATTGAATTGGAAATTTAATTCCTACTCAGAACTAGAGTAGTTAACTATATTCAAATTAAATACTGCAACTGATAGATGAGCTACCAATACCATTTTATATTGTCCTAATTAATACTGCATCATACTGAGTAATCATGGGGGAGAAAAAGGCTGATTTATTCTGGGAGCTGTATGGGTACTGCTGGATACACCAATATCTCGGTGGTATTTTTGTACAGTTTCTCTGCCAGTGACAATAAGAAGAAACATGCTGAACATACTTTGAGGGGGCATAATTACACATATATATTACATACATAATGTCAAAGATGTGGTTGGTGTGTTATCCCCCTTCTCTCACTGGTCTATCTGTAGGGTCTGTCTGGATGGAGCAGTGGTATTTGGGGTACCATGGCTTTGCACTACCTCTTAGCTCTGGGTGATATTGTTATGGAATTTAACTGGAAAAACAACAGACAAACTGGCCCTGCAGTAACAGCAAGATCACACAAAATGCTCACAAGTTGCAGTTCTGCTCAGACCATGGCAGAGAAGGGCCATGTGTTGGAAATGAGGTGCATGAGAATGCCTGATTTCAGCTCCTTCTCTAATTATGGAGATTATCCTCAGGTGCCAGAGAACAGAGCAAGATGCTTGTGATTCCCCTCACTAAACTGCCTGAGCAGCTCCAAAGGACCACAGAGATCACAGCCCTGAACAAACTACTGGATTTGTTGTAAGAAAAGCTCGACAGGATTTCATCTGCAGAAACCAGATACTTTTGATATTCTATAAGTATTTTTACTTCTATCCAGGACAGTGGTGCTGTCAGGCAGCTATCAGCTTTCCTCCTCTTAAAGAGCTCCCACAAAGCACCCCATTCCCAGCTGCAGGCATCCTACACACACTGCCTCTGGATCCTTCCCACTGGATAATCTTTGAGTTATCTTAGCTCTCAGCTGCAATGTTAGATCTCCTGTCAAATGGAGCACACAACTAGGAGTCTCTAAATATAGTCCATAAAGCATAGTCCATGCTTCAAATTAAAAAAAAAAAAAACATAAAAAGAAATAAAATAATAAAATCACAGGAGCATCAAGTGGCTGGAAAAAAAATTGCATGAAATAACTATAACAATTAGAAAGAACACCACTGAGTTTTGTATTTCTAACAAAGTCAATTAGTTTCCCTGTCCCATAGATAGATATTCTCATACTCAGGGGTGCAAAAGAAACATGTGTTTGAAAGATGTCAAGCAAAAGACCAGTGCAGCTGAAAGGGCAGTATATCAATGCGTGGGCAACAAAACTCAAATCCATGCTGCGAAATTCTTTTGCAGATCTCCAAACACATATGCAAACAACAATTTGCTTCATATACTGGCAGTTGATTCCTGCAAGTCACACAGAATAAACTTTTAAAGGAGAAAAATAAGACCTAGAAACAACCAAACAAGGCCACACCACAGAAAAAAAATCTCTTGACAATAAATGCATGCATTTCCAAATGATGTACAGCAAGTCCAATAGCAAAAATCCATATGAATGCTCCCAGATTCACATGTTCTCAGCATATGGCTCGTTTTCAAGGAATCACAAGTGCACATCTCAATGGCCTGGGGCATCACAGCTGTGTACCTTTTTTTGTTAACATTTCCTTCAGTAAAAGTAATTCCTCTGGACACTTTCTCAAATGAGAAAAGCACACTTGGGAAAAAGCCTCTGCAGAGCTCTCATGCTCACAGTTGAAAAGCTCTGTTAACTCCTGCTTTAGTCAGCAAAGAACTTCAAATGTCACTATCAAAGGGAAAAAGTCTCTATAGAGTTAAGAGCCAAGCTAGGGTAAGCATTCCAGTCAACTCTGCAGTGAGGACACCCTTGTTTATTCACATATTCTGTCAAAACCCAGCACATTCTTGTCTGCCATGTGAAACTGAGGGTTATTGCTCCAAAACAATCCTTCTAAGAGATGTTAGCAGACAAGTCTCCAGGTTGCAGCCCCTTGAGGATAAACATTTTCCACTGGTAGAGCTGTTTTTGTGGGCATAGGAAGGAACATATTTTACACCACTGAACTACTCTGGAAGAATCAATCACTACAACATTCATTTCTGTATAGTGAAGGGCATAGCCATGCAAGAACAGCATCTAATAGGTTTTTTCCTTATTCCTAAAGTATTCTTTAGAATCAGAATACAAAATACTTCTGGGATGTTACCACAGTAACACAGAATTGAAGGATGGGTCTCATCTTCCATCAGTCATCTCTGTTCATAATAGCCAGATTTCCCCTTTCCCCCACCCCACACCAGCAGCACTCACCCAGGATCCTCAGAAGGGCCTGGGAAAAAAAAAAAAACCCAAAAAACAACAAAAAGGACCTAACTATGTACATCTGCTAAGGTCTTGCTGCTAATTGGTGACTGGGGAATTGAGCCCAGCTGCTCCTCCTGACAGGAGGGAAAGTGTAGCCCCAAATTACAGTAGAAGGAGAGAGAAAGAATCAGTTACACCTGAAACCTGAGGTAGCAAAGCTGAATATACAACATTGGCAGATGCATTCAACACAACCTAAACTTATAAGTAGGGACAGGAATTTGTCAGCATGGCCAAGAGCACTATTATTCAGCTTGTAGAAAAGTTATCTATTGAAGTTGGCATTTAGAGATGCAAATCCAAGCTAAGTGTAGTTATAAGAAACACCACTGCTCACCTGCACTAACCTAATGTGTTAACATTTACTGATTAACACCTCCACCACCCACCTTCACTCAGCTTGTGCCCATGTAGTTGTTACCCTGGCATGAGGCAGCACTGGCCAGCACCAGCACACAGTGTTTGGTAAATAACACAGCTTCATCTCCCCCAGCCCAGGTTTCTGTCGTCACCCCCCCATCCCATGCAGCCTCACACGGTTCTCAGCACTCAGATTTCAGCAGCTAAGATGACTCAAAGAGTGCCCAGCCATGCTGGGAATCCTCCTTCTGTTACTGGTGGTGCCTCATCAGTTCCAGGCAAGTAGGGGCAGATGAAGCTTGGAAGTTGCAAGCAGAGGTTCCATCCCAAAGTGCCTCTCCTCAAGACAGCCATGCCCTGCCCCATGACAAATGCTTCTCTCTCCGTAGTTCTTTCAGCAAAAAGGAAACTGGGAACACGTTTTGCCTGTCTCTGCCCGTGCTGCTTTCCCACAGCACTGCTCACCTTGTGGCTCACCAGCACACAAGACATAAAAACATCTTTTACAACAGAAATAGTTCTGCCTATATGAAGTTGACCTTTCAGTTGCTGTCTCAAGAGGACAGCAGAGTTTTTTAGAACAGAAATCACCACTTACTTTCTCACATGGGTACTCAGCCGCAGACCAACAGTGGAAGCTCCACTCCTCTGACTGTTCACACCCCACTTGGGGAGATTCAGGGGGTGTGTGCCATGAAGAGACACCAGAAGGAGCCAGGAGCAGGCAAATCAATGACCCCAGCAGGCTCAGCCTCAGCTCCTCTTTAGGACAGAGGAGCACCGCCCCACCCAAACACATCACTCAGAACAGTGCTCTAATTCATTCAAACCTAAAAATCATATTTTAATGTCAAGTAGAATAGAGATCTAAAATTGTGTTCTGTATCAAATGGTAAACACCACAGAAAAACTAGAATGGAGACCACAGAACTACAACTCATAAAACCAAACTCACAATTTGTTTTGAACCACACTGACACAATCTCTAGTTCATCTGATATAGAATCAAGCCATCACAGAATTACTCACAAAGCAGCTCTGGATCATGGTGGGACTTCTATGTTTTAATTTCTTTTCAAGACTCACTCAATTGTGTTGTATTGGATGTCAGAAAGAAAGTATTTTTCATAAGAAAAACCTTTGCCTCCTGCCACATGATTTTGATTTTATTTATGATCTAAGAAACTCCCAATAAAACATTCATACATAAAAATTAAGGAATACAAGAGTTTACAAGCCTCAGGAGTGCAAGCTTAAAATATCTACCTCTGATTTCAAGAATCAATTCTTCCTGTGGAATACAAGGGATCTTTGCTACGTTAACAAATCTGCAAAATTGAGTTTTTCACTCCTAGACATAATTTATTATCTTCAAAAACATGAAGCCACACAGCACAGTAAAAAAAAAAAGTCCTTTTAAAAATGGCCATACATTTAAAAAAGGTATTTTAAAACATATCTTCTTCCTACTGTAGCCAAGCACAAGATGGGAGGGGAACCATCCTACAAAATCAATTGCAAAAGCAATTAGATTATGCTGTGGATGTAAGGCTAAAATTGCACACAAAGCCCAGAATCCAAGGCTCACGAGGACAGCAAAGAAAGACCAGGTGAGAACATTTACTGTCCTGCTTTCTGTGACACAGGAACAACCAGGCTGTCCCTGGGCCCAAGGCAGGGCACGTGCTGCTGCTCCCGAATTTGGGGATTCGGACACTGTGCATGGTTGTGGCACCCCCAGAATGGAGGTGCACAGCCCAAGGCTTCCACTGCAAGGAGCAGACTGTCCCCAGGGTGTTACTGAATTGAGCACATTTCCAGCAGCTCCAGCCATCAGCAGGCTGAAACTGCAGCCAACCTTTCCAGGCACGTGTGGTCAGGCTGCTCACACCAAAGCCTGGAGTTCCCAAGTGTCCTTCAGTGAGGAAGGAGAAGTGACCGCAGTGACTGAACCTTGCACTACCCCTGCAGGCTGCCAAGTGATCTTTCCTCCACAGGCTGGTTTGCCCACACAGCAGCTATTTTCAATTTGCTTAGACAATCATCAGGATTTAATTACCTCTCTGTTCTTAGCCCTGTATCATACTCACATGGACTTCTAGCATTTTGCAGATAAAAGCAATGAAAGATGGCTAAAAGGCTACAAGTGTAGCAAAATTACATCTTTCAGTCTGGCTTTGCCTCACACCTTACCTTCACAGGTAAATAAATGAATAAAACTCTGAGAAGCAGGACTTAGTTGCCCTAAGGAAAGTCAGTATTTCTGAGTTTCAGTCAAGACTTCCGTGGGTGTATAAAACTATAACTGTATAATCACCCTTAGCAGATCATGGTGATGCTGCTGGCTTCTTCAGTGTGCAGTTTCCCTTTTTTAGAAATTGCCAAATGTCTTTGTTCTCTGAAGAAATATATATACTACTCAAGAGATGATATTAGTGACTTAGGCAAGTATCTTCTTTTATATACTACTCCCACCTAAACAACTATAAGAAGCAAACAGTAGAATAAATTGCCTGTCTGGTTCTATAAATCAAAAATACAACCTTAGTCCAGTGCAACGCAAGGCAAATACAATAATGGCAAAATCTATAGCTGTAGAGATGATAAAGTATCAAAGGAATCTGCCCTCCACTGAGGCCTGAGCATAGGATACATTATTTAAATGTACAGTAGGCAGTGAAAGTGATCAATACTTTAGAAGCATCAACTTCTAAAAAGTGGTGAATTGATTTGATCTGAACAGTAGATAGTGTGGGGGCAGTAACAGGGATTTCTAAAATACATGCCATGGTCTTTATTCTCTTGTTGCAGTCTTTGCATAGCTGTGTAAACCTGGGGAACTGAACATGGGAGTGTTTGAATTGGTAGTAAATAACCAGCTGAACCCAAAACATTGGGGAGTCTGGCTAGCCTTTGCATTCTCATAAGATTATGGGCATTAGGCTCCCCTGTAATGGTAATGCCATTTATTCCACTTTTGCCAGGGTCATTGAAAACAGGGAACCCCTATTTTTCAAGCCTTTGGAACACACAGACGCTGCTGGGACCACCCATGTGGGCAGAACTTGCCCTTGCTAAGCAGTCAGGAATGCCTTTTGGGGAACCTTTTTCTTTTCCCTGCTCTTCACTTTGTCTACTCAGGTGGTTTTATTAGCATTAAACTCTTGTCTCTGTGCCACTCATCTGCTGTAATATTTCCTCTGCTCTGTAGGCTTCAAGAAAACTATCTTGAAACTTGTTGGTATTTTAGGTGATTGATCTTCAGTGCAACAGATCTCAGCTTCCTGAGATGCTAGAAATGCTGAAGACTTTTCTAAAAACAAAGAAAAATACTTGGTAACTGCTGAACTGCTTCAGCAAGTTTGCGTTGTGACAGTTTAATTAGTAAATGTTCTCAAGGACTTAGTCAATATTGAGATGCAATTACAAGTCCACACGCAGTTAGATAAGAATTCTGATATCCAAGACCACAAGCTTTCATTTTATTTGCATTCTAATTTCTAGGATACTTTTTTACTTCTTCATTATAAAGTGGTGATACTAATGATCTCTTTATATGACAAAAGGTTAATAACATCGTGTCTGTGCTTATGGCCGTTGTATGTTTTTCCTCCAACCAACTTTATTGGTGATCAGTAGGTTTTCACTACAATTACATAAGTGGTTTTACACAGAAATTACTGTGGCGCTCTAAATAGAAACTAGCAAAGCACAAAAAATGGAGTAAAATACTTGGAAAACATTAAATTGGTGCTTGTGGGTTTTCCAGCGAGCTGTAATTGAAAGCTAGATTTTCTACCTGTTACTCTTTGGGGTATATCCATGTTCTTTACTGCTAATGCCCTGCTAAGCTTCCCCATGTGACCAGCTGCAGTTTTAGCCTCTTCTTGTGACAAAATGAGAATCTGGGGCTGGATGCTGAGAAGCAGACTCATCCTCCAGGCACTTAGAGCAACTTCTCTTATCTGTAGCTGCTACTATGAGAAGTAGTGAGGGGAGGGGGACAAAGCCAAATAAAAACCCAAACAAAACCCCAACAGGATAAGTTTGGGTTTCCGCTCCCAAACTCTTAATACTGGTGAATCATATGGAAGACTGATCACAGCAGGCTGGACTTTGTGGCTGTGCTGTGCTTGAGTTTTCAAAAGATTGGAAACTCAGTGGGTGTTATGCTTAAGGATCTTATAATGAGAGATAAATGAAGTGAGTAGACAACTTGAAAAGTATTGGTGATGTTCTAGAAAATTATATGCTAATATGAAAAAGATGCTAATTCACAAATGTGGTGAAACTTGTAATGAAGATGAAATAAGGCTGTTGGAGAGGGAAGAAGCTGGAAAAGAATGCTGGATGGATGGCAGGAAAAAAATATGAGGTCCATGTATTGCAGGGCTGGAAAATAACCTTTAGAGCTCTCTGACACAGCACTCTTGTTTCTGAAGCAGAATCAAATGGCACTCCCTGTGCTATTCCTGTACTCCCTGTACACCTTCTGTGTTGTATTTTATAATCTTCATTACTTATTCTGAGGATTTTTTTGCTACAATGTAGGAATGCTGCTATTGTCCCCAATCCACATGGACACAAAGGCAAACTGTTCTCTGCAGCAGATTTTTATTGCCTCAGTTTTCACTTCTCTATGCTAAATTGTCCATTTTATTGCAGTAGCAGATTGTTTGTGCTGAAGTCTTGGGCCTTTTGGTCATAAGTTGTTTTCCAAAACACTTCTCCAATTAAAAATTGTTGTGAGTCTGTCCAGGCTCCCACAGTATTTCCTGACCCTTCCAGCTTTGGTAGTTTGAAAACTGAATAATCAAAATCCTTAGTTCATCAGCCAGGCCATTCTGGTACTTGATAGGACTGACACAAAGGATTCATTGCTGCTGACTCCCCTTCAGTGCAGCCTTTCTCTTGGCAGAAAATTGCAGTATCTTCACTACAGGCTGGTCGTGTGCACAGACTGTTGTAGTACACTGCATAGTTGTTCTGATGCCTTAGTTCTAATTTTTTTTGTGCTTTTATTTCTCAAGATGTAGATAAAGAATTATTGCTATTTTATTTTCCTAAAGTGTGTTACCTGTCTGCAGGAAGAGATTAGATTAATTTGATGTGTCTTTGTGATAAATCCTACTCTCTGTTCTTGGCCTTCATTGTTGTCTTTAATGAAGGGAAACCCAGTCATTATTTGCTCTCTGACTATCCAGGTCTTCCTCTTCCACAGGCACTGTCCATTCTTACAGTTTAACCTTTTGCACTGTGGCCATCTCTCCTGAGTTCTCATAAATAAACTGTTGAGGCTTTAAGGATAGAGCTCTCACCAGCTAGTTCTTTAAATATCCTCTGGGAAAATTCATCTTACCATGTGCATTTGGCTATTTGAGAAAACATACCACCTATCTTCCTCCCTAGTGGTTTCATTGTGGGTGAAATTGTGGCCCTTTAGAAAATCAACAGAGACATCCAGCTGTGGGTTTAGGAGCTCCCCAAAGGACTTGAACTTAACAAATCATTTGAACACTGTGGCAGTCCCTGGCATGGGTATTGTGTCCATTAAATTCAGGTTTGACAATACCTGACTGTGCCAGTGAAATACTTATCTGGTTATGAGACTCTTTCACCAGTCACGACTGCCAGCTTGGGTATGTCTCAGTGCTTTTTGTGCTCTCTTGCACAAAAACCAAGTTAGTCATCAGTGCACTCAGAAGCAGAAAATTATGATTCCAAGTATAAGCAATAGGTACAACTACATAGCAAGTGAATCTTTCTTCACACAAGACTAAACTTTTATGGAGGTTGCTGCTGGTGCAAACAATGTACAAAATGAGGTGAAAACAATAATGTAGGAAGGCAGTAAAAAGGTCTTAATTATTTTATTTCAGTAACTTTCTCTATTTATAAGCTTTTTCCTTAGAAACATGAAGATAAGGCCAGTCAGGTGATTGTATGTATAATGCTGTGTCAATGCTTATTTCTAAACATTAAACCTTTTTCTATGAAGGCTGTGTCTTGCTGGAGATCAAAATAAGTGTGAAATAACCTGGCATAAATTTAAGGTGCATGGTGACACCAGCTGGTAGTGAAATATATACATATGAAAGTGTGAGTTCAGGTCTTTGCACTGAGGTGGATGGCGAAAGTCCTGGAATGGTGTTGACACCGTGTCACTGCAGCAGGGAGGTGCAGGAGTTGGATTCCTTTCCAGAACCTGTTGTGTGGTGAACTTCACCAGTGCATCAGTGCCACTGACATGGCTGGGAGTTTGAGACCTACAGGCTCACAAGCCTGACAGAAAAGGAAAATCTTCACTATCATTATTAAATCTTTCTGCACATTGAAACTTTTGGATTGCACCTTTCTTCCAGCACAAAGGAACAACAATATCTTCAATAAAATAGTGTAAGTTGAACACTCTTGGGGCTTGACTTCTGTGGACTGGGTAATCTCTTGAGGCAGCTGAATAAACTTGGGGTTAGTGGATTATGAGGAATATTAAAAAGGATTGAAATCACATATTTCCTCATGTGAAGACCTTTTTAGTCTTAGCTGTCTGTAGGGAGGAGTGAAAGCTGGCCCATTTTTGCTTTGGAGTGGAGTTTATTTAGGAACCAGTGAAATCGAGCTGCCATGGTTTGATCTGGAATAACTTTCACCCATGTACAGACCAGAAAGTGTAAAGCAGGGTCAAGCACTTGTAGAAGAACAAGGTATTTTAAACAAAAGGAAAGAATTCCCCAACTGCATCTTCATAAAATACCAAGGTTCTGTTAGAAATATGTTGGTTTTAATGATATATTGTCACTTAATCTGCATTATTCTCTTGAATTTATTAGAGCTTTGGCTTTGCTTGTTTATCGTGTTTAAGAAAGAAAACATGGCTTTGAAATGTCTTAGTGACTGTCAAGACTTTTCATCTCTGTGTGTTTCTAATGGAATAATTCAGAAACATGCATTATCAAACAGTGTATTAACACCCAAAAGCAGTCCCTGATGTGCCCTATATGCTTCTGTTTTCAGTACTGCAGGTTTGAAATACACCAAGCAATTTAATTCTCCCAAGCTGCATTGTTTTGATAGGATTTCAGTATCTGATATTTCCCTGCCTTTAATGGCCGTGGGGATTGTCTGTGCTGAAGGGAGCAGCTGAGCTGCCTGTTAAGCAGTTTTCTTGGAAAACAGTTTTCTTGTGAAAGGAAAAGCCTTGCTTGGGTGTATAACATGTGGGAAGGGCATGATCTTTCAACATAATTGCCTCAAAGGCTCTGTATACAAAAATTAAATGTTTAATGAAAATGCTTTTTTCTCCCTTCAGCAAGTAGTTGTGTTTAACCTTCCATTCTGCTTTCACCCCTCTCCTTTTTCCTTTTGCATTACTGAAAATGTGGTGATTTGGAATATGCAGCCCAGAAAGTCAGATTATTTTTCTGTTTCTAACAGAAAATGCATAAATCAAATTAACTGTAGTAATATGCACTTTTGAGGTGCAAACACAACCGAGGTGCAAACATAACTGAGGTGATGTTAGAGTCCAGCATGCAAACATAGACAAAAATATTCTGCTTTGAGTTCTGGTAATTTTACAAAAGTTAAATTAATTCTTGTAGTATTGTAATGGTCGGCTTCTGGTTTGCTTTCAAAGAACAGACTACTCTAAATTATGTTTGCTCCCAGAAGTTGTTGGCATGACCCCAGTCCATTCTGTGATATTTCTCTTACTGTTTCATCACTGCCAGTTTTTGGGACATCAGCTGTGACCCTGAAATTGCTCAGCTGACACCACCAAGATGGGAAGTTGTTTCTTGCTAATCACCAGGTACCAGAGTGGTGTGTGCTTTATAAAAATAGGTTTCAAGGCCAACAATAAAATAACTAAAACCCCGAAACAGCCAAAAACTAAGAACCACAGCCTCTAAAAAAACCCCCAAGCAACCCTCTGTGAAAGAAAACTCCTTTCTTGTGCCTCCACCTGAGCTCAAGCACCCTGCATTTGCTGTCTGAAGAATGGAAAATGACTGGGGTTATGGTGGTTGTCATGTTATGACAAAGCTCTTTTAGCTGCAGCCTCTAGCCTCTGGAGATTGTTCAAAACCGTGGGCTTTGCTGTAATCAATGGAGCTCCCCTGAAGTATGACTTCAGTGTGGATAAATTCTTTGAGGCTTATCTGCAGATTATTTGGTTTCTGTGCTTGGAGCTGTTCTTCCTCTTCTCTTGCTGAGTATCCAGGAGGGAGTTTGTAAGTGCCAGGGAATTCCTATCAATCCCCTTCATCCACTGTCCCCCTTGGAGGTGTTTTGTGTGTCAGCTCTGCTCTCTGGAGCTCTGCTCAGTGTTTAGGACTGTAAAAACTTTCCAATGACTCAAACTGCAGCACACCAGAAAGGTCAAAGTAATGCACTTTGCCATCTCTCAGAGAATGCACAGAGGGTTAGAATTCTGACATTCATTCTCATAAAACAAGGATTTTCACAGCAACATTGGTTCAAACCTGTGGAATGACATTTTTCCATAAACACCCCTGGTACTCCCAGGTTGTTGGCTGATGTAGGACAGTGGTGTATTCCTCAGTTTGAAATTAAACCCTAAATAGGAATTGCAAGAGCAGCAGTGGCTTTACTACCACTAGCATTCTTGCAAATAGCTGATGGCAAGACAAGATAAATGAAGTCATTTATAGCATGAGATTATCAGAATGCTTAATACAATGAAATGTAAAAGCACTATCAAGAAAAAATACTTGATACGCAAATTACACAAGATAAAGTACTCATTCATGTAAATCTATTAAAATTACTGAGGGTATAATATCATCTAAGGAGTCTATAAGGTGTTGGTAGCTGCTGCAGTTGTTATTCTGTCCTGTTCAGGGTTAGACTGAACCAGCCACAGCCACAGGCTGGTTTTGACCATTTTTGCTGAAGCAGGTAAGAGTTTACCCAGTTCTTGTACCAAGTTACACCAGAATCTTGCTCCTACAGTGATCCATAGGCTAGCTGCTCCTTCCCTGGTAAACTGATTCATTATGGTGGCTTGCATGTCCTGTAGTCATTTGCAATGATATGGAAATATCTGCCTCATTATTAAAAAAAAAAAAAAAAAATCTAGAGATAGTGGCAATCCCAAAGGAACTTGTACAATGAATTAATTTTTTGTAGTGGATTAAAGTGCATGGATTCTAATTAATTCTGGCATTACCTTTTCCATAAAAAGAACCATCACATAATAAATTCATAATTAAGAAGGATTGTGCATGGTGAGAATGACCTTTGTACCTTCACTTCTTTTTATTTAATGCAACTGTCTTCAAAAAGGGATTTGGGCCTTGAGTAATCTTAGTAAGAAAATAAGTGGAATGGAAAATATCATGAATATTTACAAGTGCATTGCCTTTTTGTTGCCATAGTTTGTTTATGGTTTGCTTAGAAGCCCTCTTATAGGAGACTATAAACGTGCTTTCTGGTGCTAATATTTTATTCATTAAAGATGCTGTTCAGACCTCAACTGAACAGTTGGGTGTTGTCATCTCCACATTAAATTCATTATTCAACAAAATTTTCCCTAGAGAAAACAAACTTTTGTGGCTTTTCTTCAATCTTTTCACCCTCTTCAATGCTCTCCAGGCTTAAAGTATCCTCTACGCCAGTCACTCCAGGGAGCCTGATGAAGAAAAATAACTTAAATGAGGTGTTATCTGTCCCTTTTGAGTCACTGCCTGCCCGTGGCTGAGCTCTGGAGTGGCACTGTCCTTGTGGCTGGCAGTGGGCTGAGGGAACAGGCAGGGGAGAGGGTTTGGGCTCCTCTGTGCCCTGTGCTGGCTCAGGTCTGGCTGCCAGCCTGGAGCAGCAGCTGGGGCTGGAATGCTCTGGAAGTGTGAGAGGGGAAGGGGCCAGAAAATCTCAAGGTGTACCATGTGGCAAGTACTGATATCTGGGAAAATTTCTCCTATGAAATGTGCTGCACAGCTCTCAGTCCAGTTTTCAGCTTCCAGCAGACCCAGAGAATGTTCATCTGGGTGCTTGGTTTGCTGAAGAGCTCAATGGGAGGTGGAAAGTTGGCTTTGAGCCGGGAGGAAACTGGGAAAAATTTGTTTTTCTACTCCTGGGAGTGATTTTTGTCCCTTTATATTCTCTCCAAGTGGTTCTGCAGTATGGTTTTATGAAGATGTTATTTTAAGTTGGTGCTGGGACTTGTCTACAAATGAGTGTTGAAATGCAGATCTGTTATTCTGATGAATAAATTGGATGACAGCTGCTAGGGAAGAGTGAATGGATGCTTTATTGGGAGAATAAAAACACCAGTAAATAAATGCTTCTAGAAATAGAAAAAAAAAATAAAATTCATGCAGGTACATTTGTTTTGTGTCCAAAGACAAAACCTACACATTATAAAACAACATTCATAAAAGTAAGTGAAAACCCCCTTTTCCAGTCACTTTTTACAGCCTGTGTTTTAAAACAGTCCAGATTTCTCAAAATTCAGGAGACTTATTTTTTAGTGTTCATCACATTTTTGCCATAGCATTGCCAATCATCTATACTTCTGGGTATTTTAGACCATTATAGTCATGTATTCCCATTTCTTGTGTCCCTCAAGGTGCTGTTATTCCTTACAGTTGAGATTTGAACAGAGAGGGCTGTCAGTCTTGTTTTGATGCTCATGGAGGTGAAAGTCATTGATCCCACTGAGGGACACTGAGGGAGCTGGTGCTGAGGCTCGGGGTACACGTGGGATCAGGTTCTTCACCTGGGCTGCCTCAGCTTACCAGATCCCAGTGAAAGCTCAGGGGAGTGAAGGTATCCTTCCCCTAGCTTTGGGTTTCTGGGGTTTTTTGCATATAGCTAAACATTTTGGTTAAAATTCTTCTCAAGGGATTGGAGTGAGCTGCCTGCAATGAGTTGATACACACAGATTGTGTAATTAATGATACAATTAACTTTGCAGTGCTGTTTTATTGTGGAGCATCACTAGATGGTGCTGCATAGTAGGTTTGGTTGGGGCTTTGATATTTAAATTCATGGAACCCAATCGGATGTTTAATACCAGGGACACCAACTGGACCATAGTGCCTTTGCTTGTAGGGTTTTCAAAACTCTTAATTTGACTTTACTCATTTCTTTTCTTCTATTGAAGACAACAGCAGGCCTTCCATTGAATGCAGTGACCAGTAAATGAAGTGCTGCCAAGAATTTTTGACAGTATTGTAGTTTTGAATGTGATTTAACACCAGAATTGTGGGCAAGCATTTACTGAAACTTCTTATTCAGGGCCAAACCTTTATTATATATATCTGACAGAAGTTTTGTACCACATTGTTGTAGAAAATGGTGAGTTTTTAAAAAGCATGGAATTGAAAGTGTAAAACACTTATGTGCCATTGCTTTATGACAAGAGATGTGGCATCAAGGGTTGTCCATGCCACAGTGCCCTGATGTCACCTCCTTACAGTCCTGCTGACAGCAGATGCCCCCAAACTCTCAAAAACAGGTGAAGTCAGAGGTTGCACTGGCACAGATAATAGCTTTCCCTGTCTCTTGATAAAAATCCTCACTGGTCATTGTCCAGCATTGGCTCTGATCACAGTTCATTTCAAAAACTTTTTATCTGCCCAGATGGCTTGAATATTTATTAAACAAATAAAAATAAAGAAGTTCAACTACGGGTAATTCTGGTCCACTGCCTTCAGCTGTCCTTAAATTATTCTTTCCAGGAAATTTTATACATATTGCTCATAATTTTTCTCTCTGCATTAGGAATAAATGACAACTTCTAACAGTTAAAATAAGTCTTTAAGCTCTAAGTCTATATCGTGGACAAATTTAGTAGACCCAAAAACCATTCAAAGGTTTTGTGGTTTTTTATCTAAACCTGTAGCATTGTAATTAGAGACAGGTGTTGAAAGTTCTGGTTGAGAATTCAAGCTTTTGCTTTGTGAGCTGTGTTCAGAATAATGGCTTTGGAAAACAAGAAAAGCAGTTATTAAATATATATTGATGTGGGGTTCTTTTTCTCTGAAATATGGTGTTTAAACTTTCTGTTGTATTGGATTTTATTTTATAGTTTTAGGATTTGTTTACCTTTTGTGACATTGTGAAAACTCATTATCTTTGTCCCACTCAATCTCCCCAACAAATCTGAGATAAGGCAACCTATAAATTTATTTTGCTCTGTAAGAACAATATCTAAAGTATTTTTAACAAATACAGCCCTTTAACTCTCAGTAATAGTCACTATTTTAGCACTCTGAGAAAAGCATTTATATTCAATATACAAGAGACTACTGGGATATGCTTAGAAGTAATTATTCCCCGCCTAGATCTCCCAGGAATGCCTCTGAGGGCAGCTTAGAGAAGATCTGGGAACCAGCTGCCTTCATCAATGACACAGTTTATTAGATTCACTCCCCCTTAATAACAGTATTCATCTTACAACTAAGACACTGTGGCAGAGTTATCTGATAGTGGCAGTAGATTAACATCAGTGCCTTACTAATTGCTGCATTTTATTTTAGAGCTGGTTTCACAAAGGATGGGTTTCACACCCGAAGATTCCCTGGAGCCCTCTCTTCTCCAGGCAGGCAGGAAGTGCTCTGTGTCTGGGCTCGGGGAGGGTTTTGTTTGTATTTTCCATCATGCCAGCTCTTTTACAAGACTCCATCAAGGCAGGAGAGCAATGTTAGAGTGGGAGCGGCAGGGTTTGGTGCATGGGGTGCCACTGCCCTGGTGGCTGTCGCTAGGTGGTTCTGCAGAATCGGAAACACCGCGGTGTTGCAGAATTTCTGAGAGAGAGAGGGCATGATTTATGTCTGGAGTGAGAATTGAGCTACCCCTCAGACTAGGCCCCTGATAAGCATCCTTGGTGGGGCCTGGAAGCCTTTGATGCAGTAAGAAATCAGTTGTGGCACAGTCAGAAATTGTATTAAGGTGATGGGGAGCACTGGGCTGTCTGGGTGTGAAGTAGTATAGGTTTATAGTGTGAGGTTTAGGCCACCTTAAGACAAAGACAAGCAATGTTAGCTTGCCAATGAGAGTGCCTTTGTAAACTGTAAACTATGTGCAAGTGTATATAAACTGCCATCTTCTCTCTAATAAACGAAGAATGTAGCATTAACCATATTGGTTCGATGTGCGTTCTGTCCTGTCCAGCTCTCCTGTTTTATGAGGACCCTGGGTTCGCCGCGGTGCCAGTCCTGCCCTGGCACAGGAGGGCTGGCAGAAGGTACAGCCACCATGGCTGCACTTCCCGGAGAGGAACCAGCTCTCAGTGCCTTCAGAGGTGCCTCTTGCGCTGCTCGGCTCCTTTTCTCCTCCAGCACACGTGCAGCAGCGCTAGCCATTGTCGCTGTCGAGGCAGGACTGGAATGAAGAGACTCTGACTCAGAAGGCTGTAATAGTAAAACTCTGATTTATTCAAAATACACTGGTCTTTTATACAGAGCTTCGTGAGGACTAAATCCATTGGTTCTGAAGTGAAAACAACCCACACCATTGGTGCAAAGTGCTTGACGCACAGTGATAGAACTTAACTATAAACAATGTGAATAACAAGAGAGATAAAGAATTATTTGTATTCTTTTCCAACTCTTTCCCAGGCATCTGCCTGGCTAGAAACTCAGTTTCTTTCTTTGACTGAATATGAGTCCCACAGGCCATGGTTCGGAGTTACGCCACACGAGCTGCTGCTTGGTGACATGGACACCCTTGGTGACACAGACATGCTTGGTGACACAGACAAATTTGGTGACAGAGACACCCTTGGTGACACAGACATGCTTGGTGACACAGACAAATTTGGTGACACAGACACGTTTGGTGACACAGACACACTTGGTGACACAGACACATTTGGTGACATGGACACACTTGGTGATGTCGCCCTGATTCTTGAGTTTTTCTAAAGCCTTCTGAGTTTACATTCTATTGGGAAACTTTCCCACACAGTTGCTGTAAATAACGTGTTGCTTTGCATTCCTTCATGGGAATGGAGAGACTTGATGTACTAGTGGTTTGTCCAATGTCTTTGGAGAGGTGGCCCATTCACTCTCCAATCCACTGTCACCTTTGGAAAAGTATAAAAGTTGGAGTCAGAAAATAAACTTTCTCTTTTACCTTGCAAAGTGGCAGGTGGCTCGCGTTGTGCTTTCTCGTGTCCTATAGCGACATGGTGACACAGACACACTTGGTGACACGGACACGCTTGGTGAACTTTTCCTGCTGGTCCAGGGGTTTTCCCAGCTGTGCCAGGACAAGGCAGGGGCAGCTGTGGAGCTGCCAGGCTACTGGAGGCTCTAAGAAGCCTGACTGGTATTTTGATTCAAGTATGTTTTTACTTCATAGGTAACTAAGAAAGGGTTGTGATCTTTTAATTATTAACAGTGCAATATTTTGGCAAAAGTCTAGTTGTTTGTTTTTTTTTAAAAAACTAGAATTTCTGTTTTGACATCCCGTTGCTTCTGTCACTGTAATCCAAAGGCTTTGATGGCTTCTTTACTGGGGCTGTGGCTCATTATGATGAGGACTTTTAGGGATTTTTCTGCAGTAACTCCTGAATCTTTTCCTTGGTCACTATAGTGCAGGTCCATTTGATGTTGCAGACTCATTGGGCTTTATTGTTCCAGGACCTCTGGTGATCACATAACTGAAAAATTCCCTTTTCCTCTCCCTTCTCTCTAAAAGTTTGCAAATCTACTTTGGAGTCTGAGTGGCTGTTTGAAGAAATGGGGGAGAAAAGGATTAGAAAATTAGAAACAAGAGCTTTCCAGCACATGTCAAGACACAACTATAAGCATTGCCATGCCTGTTAACAGTTAGATGTGAGAGAATAATTTAAAATTAATCATCTAGTCAACAAAGCCAGCTACCTTTTTGGTATGTAGAAGTGTGGGAGTTGTATTTATTCAATTTTCATCAGAAAGATCTTATTTTGTAAGATATTTTTGATAGAGTAAACTGTGTTATAAACCTGACTGCAGCAGTATCAGTTGGAAACATGGACAATTCTTACATTTTCTCTAAGGAAGTGATTTTACTGAATGTGATTCTGCCTAGAACAAAATAGAATTGGAGCATGGAGAAGTCTATACTCTTTCTTTTCTGCAATATGTCTGGCTTCGTATAGTCCTGGCCAGCATCTCATCTGCTCTGCCATCTACAGTCTGCTGCATGCAAGAGAAATTTAGGGTTTTTTTATTTTGTTTTGTTTTGTTTGTTTGGTTGGTTTTTTTCTTTTTTTTTTTTTACTTCTTGCCCACATTTTTTTACGTCTTCCAAAGTTATTGTGTAGGTAATATAGAAAAGAGAATAAAACAAGAGACACTATTTTATCATGGAGCAAAATGGATCTAAAGTTCACAACAAAAGGTGGTCATTTCTGCCTTGCTTTACTAGAAAATGAGGATTTGATTTATGACTGCAGTGATTAGAGAAAAAAATTGAGAACTTTTAATAACAGAGATTTTCAAGCAAATGAAAAAAAGAAGTTTTAGTCCTTTCAGTAGTATACTGGATATTCCTGAGAGAACTACTACTATTTTAAAATACTGGATTTAAAAATTCATTTCTTTCCCTGAATTAGGTCTGTAGCAAAAAAGTAAATATATGGCTCCAGAACCAGTAACACAGACCATGAGTTCAAAAGCATTTTTACCACTTAGTAATTGAAGCTATAGGGCATCTCCTTCACAAATGGGTATCTTAATACCTTGATGAACAGAGATTTATATTTTGCATACACTGGAGTAACTACATTGATTTTAAAACAAACAAACAAACAAACAAACAAACAAATCCAAACAAACCAAACCTATCTCTTCTTTTTCCAAGTCCCTTGTGTGAACAGTTTTGTGCCTTTTCAGTTGCTAAGCCTAAACACAGAAGGTTTTAACATCTACGAATGCAGTTGTCTTCATTTGTACTCTAATTTATTGCTCTTAGGTTTGTCTCACTAGGAATATTATCTTTTAACTTTCATTTTAAGGCAAAACACTTTATTATATGAACTTTGCTCTGGATCCTGTTCTGTTTAACTGGCAACTTTTCTCATTGATTTGTGCCTTTATTTCCCCAGCTCTGGTAGGAGTTAGCCAGTTTTCCTCTTAGGTCTATTAAAAGACCATTATTGCAGCATTTCCTCTTGAGGTCTTTTTACCCTTATTACATTTGCTATAAATTCATGAACTCCCATTTGACTTCAAGATATTTATGCCATATGGGCCATTTTCTTTTATAATCAAAATGTAAAGGTAAGTTCCAATGTTAAATGCTGTTACAAACTTTTACTGTAGATGAATGATCTCTGAATTTTTTTGCAATTACTGCCCTAAAAGAGATGACATCATGATAAAGACATTGCTTAGTAAGACAGAAAATGGCAGTAAAAGCAAAAAGCTTGAAGGGGAGTTTTTCTTTTTTGATCCTTCAATTACTTTCTAAGCATAACATTAAATTTAATACACACTTTAATATTAAACAGCATACTGAATGGCAGGGCAACTTTTACAGCCACCAGAGATTCTCTTTCTTTTGAAATCTGCCCTTTTACTCCAAAGAATTGTATTCTTCTAATATCCCAAAGTGAATTGGGATACAAGATCTTAAAAAAAAAAAAAAAAAAAAGAACTTCAAAACACAAAAATGGAAGAACTCAGGCAATGCTGTCCTATCTTGGTGTCCTGTTAGGTGTCAGATGGCTTTTTACAGCCACAGGAGATATTTTCTACGTGAGCCACAGAACAAAGTGATCTACCAACACTACCAGCAATCCTTGCAGGAAGGAAATCTTCAACCCCCAGGAAGAATATTTCAAATACATTTACAGAAGGCAGCCAAAACTGTTTGAATCATCTGATGACTGAGCAGGAGCCAGGCTGTGTTACCTGACCCCAGATCTGCTGGGAAGGATGGTGCAGTGGCTGTGTCCCTGGAGCTCACATTGTTACCTTGGTCTTGGGCAAGGCTGGAAAGTAAATGTGACAAAAGACTTAAATTACTGTTTTGTTGTCATCTTTTTTTTTTTTTTTATTTGAAGAGCATAAAGCAGGAATCCTTTAGCTATTGCTGAAAAAGGACAGTTGCTTTGAACTAGTTAGAAAAGAAATCTTCAGATAATTGCATCCAATATGCAAAATTCAGTGCAGTAACAATCCAGTTCTGTGAAATGAAAAGGATTGCTAGAAAACCATGACTTTTAAGATGCAGCAAATGCCTTTGTTGCTGAAGCAGGAAACATTGTCTTTGGATTTAGAAGCTGGTGGCACTCTCTCAAGTGCAGAAAATTTGGTCTGTGATACTGTAGTATTATACTTGCTGGGAAGAAAGAAAAGCCAATAAAGGAAAGAATAATAGTACATTGATCAGCCCTTTATCACAGCAGGGTAACGAAATCTGCTGTCACCAAATCTATCACACAGCCACTTGATTAAACTCCTGTAATTTGCTGGGATGGATGCAGGGGTTTAGCTGTCATCAGCAGCTGTGGACAGAGGCAGATAAGGAACATTGAAACTATAGGAGCTTCCAGCTGAAAATTTTGCTTTGCTTTTCAAAGGAAGAGGGTGTTCCACTGTTGTTCTCCATATTAACAACATGACTTGTTGTCTCCTTGTGGTTTGCAAATCACTAATACAGCACAGAGAAACTACTGGCTTCAATTGACCCTATTCAGTTATTGAATCAGCTGGGAGAAAGGTGCTTTTTATTTAAACATCAAGGAGAGCGTGGGGAGTTGAAGGTGGGGGATAGTTCTTGGAAGGTGATGGGGCTAGGAAGTGGAACCTGAAGGGAGGAAGGTGATGTTCCCTTTCAGCAGCAGAGGAGGCTTTCATGCAGTAAAGCCCACGCAGAGTGAGTAGTTCTTTCTTTTCCTGCTCAGTGTTGAAGAATGAAAGTGAGCATGGATGGGGGAGCCTTATTGTGTGACAGTGAGTCCCTCCTACCTCAGGAAAATGTGACTCTTCTCATAAGTGGGCAACCAGTTGCTTGAATAGGAGGAAGTGAGCCATGGGGAGCTGGAGGGGAAATGGGCATGGCTGTTCTCAGCTCACTCTGGAGCAGAGCTGTGCTGCCACCCACCAAAGCTCCTCTGGCTGTTCTCAGCTCACCCTGGAGCAGAGCTGTGCTGTCACCCACCAAGGCTCCTCTGGCTGTCCTGGCTGCACAGAGCTGACCTTGCTGCAGCTTTCCAGCTCTTCTCTCATGCAATGTATGACTCCTGGTGTATGAGCTCTGCTGTGATCATAAATCCCTACTGAAGTTTATTATAAGAGTCCACATTGCTTTACTTGTCAACAAATCACTGAGTATCAGAGGAGCAAGCATGAAACATGATTCTGCTGTACATGTTTTGAGAAAATGTAAGTCAAATTTTTAATATTTCACTCTTCTTCCACTGAAATACCATTTCTAACTGGTCAGTGTTGTCTGGCTTTTGAACATCTTGTCGCACACAAAGCTGAACTCTCAGAGGAAACCCCAAACAAGGTTGTTTACAAGATTCAGTTTTCCCACTAGGAAAAAGCAGTGTATGAACATGGCCATTGTAATAAGGATAAATATTGAGTCAAGGTGCTTTGATTCTGGCACAGAATTTAAGGAGCAAATGGAAATATCTTGCTATGGGATTGTACATCAATTCAAAAGATAATGCAAGTGAGTTAAGCAGCTTTTGGTAAAAATTTGTGCAGCCGAATTTTTATAGGCTAATACAATGGGTCATATTTGTGAGTGATTTATAGGGTGGGAGTCACCATAGCAATTGCTAGAAATCAGCTCAGCATTAGTGAAAGGCTTCCTCATTAGATTATTGGGAAGAAATATGTTCAAAGCATTGTGCCTGGTACAAGGAAATGGAAGAAAAGTTCAGAGATTACAAAAATATCAGGATTCAAATTGCATCTTTATGCCTATAAGAATAGTAAGCTAAAGAATTTAACTCTTCTCTAACTTCAGGGAAGTGGGCTCTCCCTCTTTATTAACAAGAAGGTATTTCTGCAGTACCTCTCCTCTGTGGTTTTGCTCAACATTCCCCATGTTGCAGTTTGTTTTGTGTTCTCTAATCACATTACACTCCTGAGATTATTGCATCATCAAAGTGCTGGAGGATGTATCTGAACTCAGGGACTGTTTTGGGTAATAGCAATTAGAAATAAGTATCTGTTAGGTTCTTGAAATATTTTCTAAAGAACTCAGAAAATAGATCTAGATCTACATTTCTGCACTGTTTAAACGAAATAATGGATCTGGGGCAGTATAGTTAGCTCACACCATCTTTCTTTACTGATGGACAATGCCAAGTTACTGAATAAAATCCCATCTCTCATATGTTTTTCCAAGTAGGATAAAGATATCATAGAAAATGACCAAATTATATGATTTCATGCAATAGCTAGGTAAATTAAAGCAATGAAATACTTATGATCATTTCTTTAGTTCTCTTTGTATGTCAAAGAAGTTCACAGTAGCTTATGGGTACTTTTCTAATTGGTTTTCATGAAGTTAAAATATAATAAGGTTTTGCAGCTTTGCTATAGAAAATAGATATTTCATTTCTTTCATTTGTTCAATCTCGTTGTTACATACACATTGTACAGCAGCGTTCTCCATAGTTAGGGAATACTGTGGTATTGAAACAGATTTTTTAAATATATAATTTTTTGTTAATTTTTTTCAGCATTATCTCATATTTTTTGAGAGTAAACACAAAGCATTTTTGACTTTAAGTAATAAGCTTATGATTCTCTCCAGCCTAAAAAGGGCTTGTGCAATTAAACATGAACAGGTGATAAAAGCTGGGTGTTGCTAAGCTTGTTTTTTATGCTGGAACTTCACCAAAATGTTTGCCAGTGCTTTTCCAAGGTTTTGTTGTCCCTCTGAGTGGTTAATGGCACTGCAGGGCGTAATTGCACATCAATTTTCAGCACCAAGTTCCTGTCCCCAGTGGGACAATGAGGGGCACTGCTCAGAGCAGGCACTGCAGCCCCTTTGCTCTCTGCTGTTCTGTCACAATTCTCTGGGTCTGGATGTCTTGGTGAGCACCAGAGGACAGGATTCCAGGTACAGCACCTCTTATTGCTGCTTTCTAGCTGGAAAATCAATTGTGATTATTTTTTCTTTATATATATAGAAGGACAAAATGGGCCATGAAATAATTCCTGCAGGCTTTGGTGTTCTTTCAGCTATTTTTGGGTCTGTGCCCTTCTACTCTGCTAGGAGCAGAGGAAATGTCTGTCCAAAACTTTCAGCCATGAGCTGGTAGAAATGAAGAGATTTCTGGGAGAGATTAAGGTAGTGACTTTCAAGGAAGGAAGAGCTATCTGGGAGTGTCAGAATATGTATTTGTAGGTCAAGGGAAGGTAGGAATAGGAGTAGTCTTCACAGATATAGTGTGTTGGGTATTTATCCCTCAGCATTTTGAGTGCTTAGAACACCATCAAAGAACCAGTTTTAACACAATAGAGCTATGGCTCCATTTGGAGAAACTAGTGGTACTTAGGGGAAACATATTTTGTTGGCAGTTTCTAGAATTACAATTAATTAGTGGGAAAGACATAGCTGTGG
Organism: Taeniopygia guttata; assembly: GCF_048771995.1. Lineage (NCBI taxonomy): Eukaryota > Metazoa > Chordata > Aves > Passeriformes > Estrildidae > Taeniopygia > Taeniopygia guttata. The sequence goes on from NC_133036.1 coordinate 14,081,787, forward strand.
TATGTGGAGCATTCATTGCCATATTAGTGAAAAACTGCCAGCTCCAATATGTACTCTACAAAACCCTGGTGTAATTAGGACTTAATGATTTTTCTCATTTGAATTATTTGTTTCTAACATTCTTGATCTCTTTATTTAGTCCAGGCATTTATTATAGGCAAGGTCTAAGGCAGAACTGAGGTGGTGGGTTTGCTGCATAAATTTGCTTCTGCCTGTGTAAAAGACTATGCATATATTGTGAATGCAGTTGGCTTCCTTTGTGTGTCTTCAGTTTTATCATCAAATCACTTGCCACACTAGAAAAACTCAAATGAAATTCTGAGCCAAAGAGTAAAAGGTGTAAGAAGGGGTAGGAAAGGTGCTTATCTCAAGCATCATCAGGTTTTGATTCAAGAACTATCAAATTTCTCATTGTTGTGATTGTGTTTTGTGACATTTAGGTTTAGAATTTTCTTCTGCAGCGCTATCTTGATGGACTGCAATAGCTTTTGTAGAGTTTGAATACTTAGCGTGGCTCTATAAAATGAACTAAACTGCCTGGGAAACAAGCAGCTGCAGGAAGATACTCTGAACAGAGTCACTTTTTGCCTAGAAGTTTATGGGGTTTTTTTAATGCCTTTTTTGTATTTGGGGGGGAGGGACCTTACGGGGTTTGTTTGTAGGTTGGCTGGCTGGTTTTTAACTTTCACATACATAAACCAATAAATGTGCTAAACCTGGCAGCGAGGTGCAGTCCTGAAGGACACTTGTCAGCGCCTGCTGTATTCGGGGAAGATGATGTGCTGTGCAGAGCAGTGCCCTGCTTTGCTGGGAATGAGTCTCTGCCTGCCTGTCACTGCACTTGAGTCATCTGTTCTGTTGTGCACTTTTCCACTCCTGAAAGGAAGATGTTTGTGTACCTACCCTTCTTTACTGCAACAGAGCCTTAGCACTGCAGTGAAAAAGCAGGACCCTCCATCCCAAGGAGAGCAGATGGTGCCTGCCCTGCAGAGCTGCCAGTCTGTCTGAGCCTGCAGAGCGTTCCCAGAGCACTTTGAAGCAATCCTTGGTGCCCCTGCTGCCAGCAGCTCCCTGCTCCTGCCCGGGGCTGGCCCAGCTGCCCTGGCCTGGCTGGAGCTGTGCCAGCAGCAGCAGCTGCCCAGCTCCTCTCCTGCTCAGCTGTGCCTCCCCAGCAGCACCTGGGGACAGCTCCTGTCCCCTGCATCCCTCAGGACACAGTGGGGACGAGGGCAGGGCTTGGCCTCAGTGCCTGCTTCCAGCAGGAATCAGTTCCTGTGGACCTCACAGTCACTGAGTGTGGGAATAAATCACACGGACTCTATTGTAAATGCAGGTGAACGCAATGGGAAGAAATGACCATGTCTGACTCAATTCAGAAGGCTGAATGCTTTATTTATTATAACTGCTAAAATACATTAATATGCTATATAAAAAGGAAGATACTAAAACTACATACTACTGTCTCTAACACAACTGGTGACCCTCTCTCGAGAGTCCAGCCCAGGTGGGTTGGATTGGCCATCAGGCTCAAACAATCCTCACCAGAATCCAATCAAACACTCACCCCAGGTAAACAATTCTCCAAACACATTCCACATAGGAAAAACAAGGAGCAGAAATAGAAATTGTTTTCTCTTTCATTTCTCTCTGTGCACCCCTATGAAAAATCCTGAGAGTGAGAGAAATGTGCTTATCACAGGACTCCATTTTCCTCATGGTGGAAAAAGGCCATTCTTTATTCCCATAACTCGTTTTTATACAGTTTTACACACCTAGTGTGTGACTCCCATTGGTCAGGAGCTTTCTTGCCAATTACTTTATTGGTCAGTAATAAGTTATTATCCCCCATTGATTGGTCACTCAGACCCCTGGGGTGTACATGCAGGAAAAGTTGTTTGTGAGAGAGAGTTTTCATTTTTCCATCTAAGGTGTAAAACCAGTTTATACAGGTGCTAGTTGTTTTGCACCCAGGAATAGATTGTTATGTTAACCAGCTGCTCACAACCGGATTGCTTTCACGTGGGACTTTGCAAAGTGCTAGCTTGACAAGTCTAGCCACTGATTTTAGGACAGCAGGCTTGATTTTATGAAGCCTTTCTTTATGATTTTTCTACCTTACTGCAATAATTCAACTTGAGGATATTTAAGCTTTTGTAATCCATAATATAAAACAAAAATGGTCCTTTCTCCTTTATGCAATACTATATGTCCTTTTGAAGTAGGGAATTAGACATCTTTTGGGGCTATGAACCAAGGTATTCACATGCCACAAGAACAACAGGAGAGGACACCAGAGGGATTGCTTTTACCTCCTCTGTACAAAATGTTTTGCTCTCCTTCCTGTCTCTTAGAAGAACATGGTGAACATGTCAAAGCAACTATTTATGTTCTGTCATCATATCATGATTAATTTGTTTTGTTGTTTGTGGAAAAGAAAAATACTGCCTTGGCTTGGGCTAGATGTTCACATCCTGTACTGAGTTTTCACCTATGACAGATGCTTCAGATGGTGCCAGATTTTAGTTCCCTGCTTTGCTTTTAATTGCTAATAGTCTCCTACAGAAACAGTTAACAAAAATTTAAAACTCCAGAAGCAATGCAATGCTAATGGATGGAACAGTCTGTTACTTGCTTAATTAGTTATGTTAAACAACTTGAGCTTTGGTGTTAACAAATTCACTTAATTGTAGTAAATAATGAGGATTATAATTGAAATTGTGACCTTTTGCCCCTCACAGAGTTACTAAATTGTGCTGAGTTTGCTTCACACCTGCTAAATCAGGGCTGATCAATGACAGGCAATGGCTGGACACAATAATGTATTTGCACCTCCTAGAAACTCTAGAGGAAGGAAATCCAGTTCAAAGAAGATTTGAGGATCTGAGGAGCAATGTGAACATTCTCTACCGTGGAAAGTGACTGCAAAAGTAGAGAAGTGCTGGTACGTGTTGCTCATGCAAATACAGAGAGGCCAAGAGAGCTGATTCTGAGCCCAGACTGGTTACAGCCTAAAATCAGGAGCTCTGGCTGAACCAAGGGGAGTGGGGGAATGTGGAACTTGGGTTTGTTGCTACTGTTTTCTGAAACTTGATTGAAATTAGTAAACTAAAAAAGTTGTAAAGAATGTGGAAAGCCTTGGGAAAAGTCAGAATCTTCATTATGCAGTGGTACAAATGCATGTTCATTGCAAATGTGGTGTAAAAAACTGATGGGTTTAAAAAGATACTGTCCAGTGGCTATTCCAAGCTATTCCAGGGCTGTACACTGCTGGCTTCACGTTTTGCACCTTTTCTGCAGTCTGAGATCAAGGAGTGCATTTCCTCTTTACAGATCTAGTGATATCCAGTGCATGTATTCAAACACAGCATAAAAAATATCGAGGCAAAATATGACAATATTGGCTTACAGGGGTCCAAAATGTATTTATAAGTAATTTGCATGGAAAGACTTTGTTTGGATATATATGTTCTGATCTGAAAAATGAGGAGAAAACTTTGCCCTTAGTTTCCCTTCCTACCTCCTGCTTTTTTCCTCACAGCTGTAGTGCACACTACTCTCATTCAGCATGTTTCTGCTGCTGCCCACCTTCCCCGTGACCTTGCTTTGGTTTCTGTCTAAATAAAAGCCAAGTGTGCCCATCTGTGGAGGATAAAAAGGGAAGAAAAACCAAACCAAACTTAGTTTCCTAAGGTAGCTGCCAATTGCAAGTTTCCCAAGAATTGCTTTGTGGGATGGAGCAAGGTAAAGCAAGCTCCCCTTGCCTCAGACCTCTGTGCCAAAGGACTGTTTCCAGCCCTGTGGGGAATGCAGAAAGGGAGTGTGGAAAAATGTCACTGCCCAGGAATACTGTGGAGCAGAGACCTCCACATGAAGAGCCTGAACAGGGAGCCAGGCCCTGCCGTGGGAGGATCAGCACTGCCCCTGTGAAGAATATCAGCTCTTCTGCGGCCATTGCTATAGTAACAAGCTGCAGCAATCTCTCTGCTGTAATTAATTTGGGAAAATGATCTCCCTGTGATAAAAGCAGGACCACCAAGCACACACCTAAATAGGTTTAGATTGTTTCCCCTACGCTAAAACCACTGAGATGGCTGCAGTAGACAGCAGTGGGTGTAGAGCTGTGTTATTGGGAGCCTCAAGCAATAGGAGCAGCTACAGTCACAGTCACTTTGTTTAATTCAGAGCCTCAAGTTTCCCATCCTCCCCAAAATTAATAAAATCTAAATCATTAAAAAAACCTTAGCAAAGCACCACTACTACAAAAATCCCCAATGTCCCCCATCCCCCAAACAATAACAACACAAACAAACAAAGCCCCCAAAAAACCTAAAAACGAAAAAGCCCAAACCAACCAGCCAAAATCCCTGATTCTATCTTTGCCAGAATCTGCATAATATATCCTGGATCTGGGGCACTTGCTTTTGGGAAACAGTGGATAAAGCCAAGGACGAATCGATGATTCTTGCTACAAAAAAAAGACTTTGAGAAAGGTATTATGCAACATTTCATGGCAGTTGCAGACTGGGGGCATGCTGCAGCTCCTTCTAGTTTACTTAAGTGCCTCAGGCAGAAATTTGTTTGCCTGCAGAGCTGAATGTTAGAGAAAGAAGCTCTAAGCTATCCACTAGCAATCTATGAAGCACTAGGAACGAATATGTCAAACCTGACTTGAAATGAATCTACTGTGGAGCCTACAATCTCTCTTTAGATATGCTTGGTCTTGTCTGAGATAGGAATAAACTTTCTGATGAATATAATGAATGCCTGTGAATAAGGGAAGGCCTCAAGTTGCATAGGAAGTGCAGCAACAAGAAATAAATAGCTCTTGCAGTCTGGTGGGATCTGACAGCTGAAGATGCAGCCAGCAGTTGTGTGTCACTGGAGCTGCTGGCTGTACACATTAAAGCAGGAGCCCAGGAGCTGTCCCAGACCTCTGACAGAGGCCAGTGCAATTGATTATCCATTTTTAAGCCTGAGCATAGGAGCCCCAATTTTATCCTGGCACCCCACTGTGGTAGTTAAATGCAAGACCTAAAGAGATTTTCTTCTGAGAAGAGAATTATGTTCATGTTGTGAATGAAACAGATCCAGTTTGTGCTGCAGGATGAACACGTTTGTGATGTATTTAACATTTACACTGATTGCAAACAGGTTGAGCCCCCATGAAGCTGAAAACCATGGAATGAGGGCTAATGTGGCTAAAAGGGGTGGTGAGAATGCAAGAAAAGCAGACAAGATGGGTAAACAGCAGAAAGAAACAGTGCAGGCAGTTGGGGAGGTTGTCATGTTGTGTTTTTAAGAAAGGTTTGAACTGGGCTTTGCACCCTGAGCTCATGGGAGCAGTTTGGGCAGACCAGCTGGTGAAACCTGCTGTAAAACTGTAATTTCTTGTTGTTCACAAACTTTTGTGACCTTCATATTGCACCTAGTAAAGGTTGTTGCTATCGACATGTGCAAAATCAGGCATAAAACTTGGATCAGTTCTTGTCAGGAGAAGCTGGAAGTGAATTATTAGAAAATTGCTTAAAAGGAAAGCAAGAAGTCTAAACGCCGTATTACTATTCCTATAAAATATTGTCATTTCCCCCAGATGAGATACTGAGTTATAGAACCACAGTATTAAAACATCTATAAACATTTAGGATAAATCAAATATTCTCCTTTTGGTTTGCTTTAGATTGCTTTATAATTAACTAATGTGCTTTTCTGAAACC